>NC_091831.1:76002500-77252500 GCF_037783145.1 Equus przewalskii | reverse complement strand
TTACTTTTAAATATGTTATAAACCCCACACTATGTTGCTATTATTTTTGTCTTCTTTTTTATTAATAGAGATTTTATGCCATTTCCTCATTATTATGTATAGTTACATTCTTTTACCTTTTTTTTATTAGCCACTTACCCTAGAGATAACAATATTCATCTTTGATTCATTAAAGTCTAATATAACCTAGACTTTTACTATTTTCTGGACAATCCTGAAACCTTAGAATACTTTAATTTCATACAACTCCCTCTAACTTTTTGGTCTATTGTTGTAAATTTTAATTATATCTATAAAAATATATATTTAAATATATATATAAAATAAATATACAATTGTTTACAGTGTAATAAAAAATACAATATTATATTATAAAATATATACAAATACATCAAAATATAATAAATATTAAATATAATGTATTTAAATATGTATTTATTTAAATATACATACTATATTTATGTGTTCAATATATTATATAAAAACATGTACAAAAATATAAATATACACTAAATATATAATGATATATTAATAAATATATAAAGATATTTAAATGTATGATTTATCAATATGTTATATAATTTATGTATCTACATATATTTCAAACCCAACAAAACATTTTAATTAATATTTTATGTAATTAATGTTTATTTAGGTATGCCCACAGATTTACCATTTTAATTAGGCATATTCAATATATCTTGTCTGTCTCTCCATCCTTCTCTCTAGACTAATTTTCTTTCTGCATGAAGAACTCCTTCCCGTGTTTTCTTGAGTTGAGGTCTGTTGCTCTTGAATTCTCTCACTTCTTTTCTGTTGTAAGATGTATTGATTTCTCCCCAATTTTTGAAGCCATTTTTTGCAAAGTATAGATTTCTATGTTGCCGGTTCTTTCCTCTCATCATTTTGAAGATACCATTCTCACTACACAATAAACTTTTTCAGTCTTCTTTCTGTTAAGAAGCCAACAGTGTATCTTATTATTGGTCCTTTGAAGATGAAATATCTTTTTTTGTCTCTCTGTCTGCACTTAAGATTTTTCTCTTTATCTTTGATTCTCACTAGTTTTAGTGTGTGCTTAGTTGTTAATAGTGATTCTTAAATCTGGGCTTGATGTTCACAGTGCTTGGGTTTAATAGTGTTTTCTCAGTCTGTGGCTTGGTGTATTTAGTTTTGGAAAATTCTCAGTCAATAGCTATTTAAATATTGCACACATTCCATTCTCTCCTTCCTCTCCTTCCAAGATCTGATTGTACATATGTTAAAACTTTTCAATGTGTGTCATATATTTTCATGCTCGTTTCTGTATTTTCCATCTTTTTGTTTTCCATGCTTTAATCTGAGTATTTGTCTTCTGACATATCTTCCAGTTTAAATTTTTTCTTCTGTTGTGTCTAATCTACTATACTCATAACATATAATTTTAGTGAAAGTATTTTTCACTTTTAGTATTTCTGTTTGTTTCTCCTTTAAAGTATCTATTTCATTGCCAAAAATTCCCACTTTATCATTTAATTTCTTAAATATTCTAATCATAGTTATTTTAAAGTCTGTATCTGGTAACTCCAAAATTTGTATCTTCTGTGAATCTGTTTGTACGGTCTATATCCTCTTCTTAATTTTCATCTAATTCTTTTTTATATCTGGTTATTTTTGATTGACATTTCAAATATTTTGTTTGAAAAATTACAGATATAGTTTAAAGCTCTGAATGATGTTATTTTCCTCCAGAGAGGACTTACTTTTGCTTCTGTCTAGCAATTAGACTAGGACAGGTTACCTTAATCCAATCAGAGATTAAGATTATTCAAGGCTAAACTTTAATTCTTGTGAGATATGGTTAGCTGAATAGTAACCCATCACCCCTGTCCCGAAAGATGTCCACATCCTGATCCCCAGGACCTGTGATTGTTACCTTGTAAGGCAGAAAAGGACTTTGTAGATGTCATTAAGTTAAGGATCTTCAGATGGAGAGATTATCCTGGTAGGCCCTCAATGCAATCATAGAAAAAAAGGATGCGATGTGACTACAAATGGAGAGATTGGAGTGATGTGGCCATAAATTAAGGGATGTTGGCAACTACCAGAAGCTGGAAGAGGCAAGGAATGAATTCTCCCCTGGAGCCTTGGGAGAGAGTGTGGTCCTGCTGACACCTTAATTTTGGCCCAGTGATACTGATTTTGGACTTGTGGCCTCCAGAACTCTGAGAAAATAAATATCTATTCTTTTAAGAAACCATGTTTGTGGTATTTGTTACAGCAGCCACAGGAAACTAATAGATGAGCACTGATCGTTTTTGTGTTTTTTTACCCAATTACTAGAGTGTAGACCTTTCATTTGGGGCCTCAAATGAAAGCCTGAGTTTCTAGGAGGAATCCTTCTCATTGATGGAATCTGAATTTTAATTTTTGTTCCTCCAGCCCTAAAAATTGGTCACAAGCCCTGCTCATCTTCTCAACTTTTGAGTGACAGCTTTCAAACTGGCAAATGCCTTGAGAAAAAAAGTGCCAAATGTGAGATTTACCCCTCTGCACATCTCTTCTCTCTTCTTGTTGTGTTGGTGCCTTTTCTGGTTGTTTCCAACAAGTAGGTTGCTCTGAAACGAGTTGATTTGTCCCTTGCAGTGCTTTATTGAGATATAATTTACGCATACTAAAGTCAAAACAACAATAAATGTACAACTAAATGACTCTTTACCTGTGATCATCACCCAGATCATGATATAAAACACATCCATTACCCCCAGAAATTTGCTTTATGCCCTTTTCCCCACCAAAACCTCCTCCCACAAGAGAAAAACCACTATTTTTACTCCTATCAACATAGATTAGCTTGGCCTATTCAATTGTTATATAAGTGAATTATACAATATGTACTTTTTGTGTCTGACTTCTTTTGTTCATCATGATTTTTTAAGGAAATTTACATTGTTGCATGTGTCAGTAGTTGATTCTTTTTTTATTGCTTAGTAAAATTCCATTGTATGAATATACTATAGCATGTTTATCTGCTCCATTGTTAATGGGCTTGTAGGTTGTTTCCAGTTTTTAGTTATTACGAATTAGGCCACTATGAACATTCTTTTGTAAGCCTTTTTATAGATATATGCATTCACTTCTCCCTGATGTGTATCTAGAGGTGAAATGCCAGGTCACAAATAGGTGTATATTTAACTTATTAGAAACTGCTTAAAAGTTTTCTGAGGTAGTTTTATCATTTTGTAATAAGAGTGTCAGAGGCTAACATCTTTATCGAAACTTGATATTGTCAATATTTTTAAATTTTAGCCATTCTGATGGGATAATAGTATCTCGTTACAGTTTTAGTTTCATTTTTTTTTTCTGATGACTAATCATGGAAAGCTCCTTTTTATGTACTTTTTTAGACCTTTGTGTAGCACCTTTCTTTGTAAAGTAGCTATTCAAGTCTTTTGCCAATTAAAAAAAAATGGTATACTTTCTCTACTTCTTAGTGATTTGTACGAGTGCTTTTTTTATATTCTTGTACAAGTCCTCTGTTACACCTATGTACTACAGATGTTTTTCCAAGTCTGTGGCTTGCCTTTCCGATGTCTTTTATTATTATCGATGTCTTTTAATGAGAATCAGTTTTTAATTTTGGTGAATTCCATGTTATTTATTTTTTTCTTTTCGGTCAATGCCTTTTGTGTTATGTGGGTAAAGACTCTTTCTGTTGACTTTTAAAAAGTGTTTATCGCGTTCTGAGTTTCTCAGAATCCTTTCTTATTCCCTGATTGTTACCTTTTATATGTAACAACTATCCTACTTTTTTTGGATGTACATTTTCTCTCATCCCTCTGAAGGGAGAAATTGTTATTTGTGTTGTTTTCCTCTGTTCTCTGTGTTGTCTATTTCCTTCTAGCTCTTTATACTTTGTTTATTCTAGTCTCTCTTTTCACTTTGGAAGTCTGTCTCAAAGATTGGGTAATTCTTGGCTGGGTGTGTGGAGACAGGCAGTGAAGAGTTGGTTTGTATTCGGCTAGTGTGAGTGGAGCCAACGGACTGCTGGGCTGCATTCTGCACTGATCGAGGAGCAAGCTAGGCTTTTTGAAGGAACCTCCACATGTCAGTTCCTCAAATTCTCTTCTCTAGAGCCCCTCGGTTTCTCTACAATGGGATCTTTCACTGTCTTGCCCAAGGTGTAGTCGAGGGATAGGCAATATGCACCTGATACTGGCCTTATGGAATCAGGGCTAGAGAATGGGGTTCAAGGTAACACAATTGAGCAGATAGACTTCCATTTAATTCTCACATGTGCAGATCTATGCCTTTCCAGTCCTGCACCTCACCCAGTGCCACACCTAACATATTTACACCCAGAGCTGATCGTGTTGCAAACATTCCTCCTCTATATAGCAAAATTACTTTCAGTGATAATTATAAAGTGAAACAATAATAATGAATAGGAAAGAAACAGTGAACATTTTCTTTATTGAACTTTATATATATAATCAGTAAAATCAAAGTAAAATAAATATTACACGCAAAAAAGGAAAAAAGGAATGGGTAACGTTTTTAACAACATAAATATACTTTTTGAAAAACAAACAAATGTATTCCTACATATTGACCTTGGACAGTAATGACTATGAAACATTGCTGTTTACGTTTTCAGGTTTTAACTTGAGCAAGCAGAATTTATCTTTACATGTTCATGTTCATTAGACAATATGGTCGGATGAGTCCATTGATCTTCAATCACAGTTAATTAAAAACTCATTAATTTTATTTAAAATATTTCTCATATGAAGAGAAGATATATAAATACTTAGAAAAAGCCTTAAGTGTATTTTTGGCAGATATTCATAAAAACCCCATTTCACAGTGAACTCTGGAAATTGCAGTGCTGTTCATATTATCTCAGGATTGGGGAGCTCAATTCCAGCAGCTTTCGAATATCTCTGCAGTCAAAAGAATTCCACTAGATTATCTCCATCTGAGAATCTATCATAAATTTTTATTATACTTGTAAAAGCTTCTGAAAGTTTTCTTCTGCAAAAATTAGAGAACATCACTGAATCATACTGAACATTGACATTATTGTATCGCTTTAGAATGGGACCCAGTTCTTGGTGAGAATGTTCGAGGCTTTCAAACATCGCCCCTGTGATTTCTTCTGGCAATATCTGACCAGCTGCTTTTGTAGTTTCTCTTTGCATTCTTCTCTGAAATGTGAATTTCTCTTCCAAGCGCATATCAATTTTCTCACATTATGTTGTTGCTCACTTACTGACCTTCTCCACAAATTTTGTGCACAGATCTTCAAGGAGCAATTTTAAAACGTAGTTGTCTACTGCCCGTTGTTTCTGCCTGAATCTGGCTGTTTGCAAATATTTTTGCGCCTGATTAACCCTATCTAAAAGTTCACACCAAAAAACTACTAAATTATATCTCTGAAATAACATCTTATTTTCTTGATCCCCTCTTCACTTTTAAGACAATTAATAATTAAAAGAATACATTCTAGCATGAAATATATTCAAATATCAGTAAAATATCTCATATGTAAACTAAAATTGGTACTTACCAGACAAAAATATTGCACCTGGCAGTTTTCCCTCTGTTTAATTTTAAACACAAGAAGTTGAAATAGTCACAGAATGAGAGACTTGAAGTAACTTAAGATCTGTTTCTCTGCCTCTACAGTCACCATGTAATCATTTAGTTCAAGTCTCTTCTTTAAATGTAGGACTATGCAGGACCACAGGGGCTGGGGTGAGGAACTCTGTTGAAAGACAGCAATTCTGATACAAACTTACTCAAGAAGAATAGGCTAGCAGAGTCTGTGTATGTCAGAGACTGACTATAACCGGGAGTTCTCTGAATTAAATTCCAGGGAGAATACAATGTTTATTAAATAAGTAGGCAGCTGGCCCAATGGTGTAGTGGTTAAGTTTGCACGCTCTGCTTTGGCAGCCAGCACTTCACAGGTTTGGATCCCGAGCGCAGACCTAGCACCGCTGGTCAAGCCATGCTGTGGCAGCGCCCCACATAAAGTGGAGGAAGATTGGCACAGATGTTGGCTCAGCGGCAATCTTCCTCAAGCAAAAAGATTGGCAGCAGACATTAGCTCAGAGCCAATCGTCCTTAAAAACAAAAGAATAAGTAATACAAGTGTGCTAATTTGAAGCATATACGTGTGTGTGTGTATTGTGGAAGGTGATTACGAAATGGAGTCACACACCAAGGGCACCTACAATGGAGCTGGGAGGCCATGAGGGAAGTGGGGCTTACCCACGTCTCTACCCAGGTGGAAAGTAAGATCTTGAACTGTGCCTCGCCACCATCAGTCTGACCTGCTTCCAAGAAATACGCTTACTCCCATAGATAAGAACTTCCTGACTTAGGGATGGCCTTAGCAGCCAGTCACATGTAGCCAAGAAGTGACAGTTGCTGCCAGCACCAACCACAAGTCTTGCAAGACAACCTATACAACTTGGCTGGAATTTCTCTTTTTGCCTTTATAAACCCTTGCCTCTTTTGTTCTCCTTGGAGCACATTTGAGTTTCCACTTGAGTCTGTGTCTCCCGAATTGCAATTCCTAAGGCCCCAAATAAAAATTTTTGATTCTCTTACAGTTTATGCCTCTTGTTCATTGACATTACACAGGTTATTATGCATATATTATCATATAGTACATAATATGTATATGTTATTACAGATGCATGTTTAAAACTCTATAGACAATGCACCCCCTTGGCCCGTACTGGACTTCCATCCCCACTGCTCTCGTCTCTGTCCTGAAGCTGGTGGTACCCAGCACAGAGCCTTGGGATCCCTACAGGGCCGGGCACTCGCTGCTCACTGAGGCTCCTCTCTGCAGGCACTTTCTCTCCTCTCTCTTCTTTAAAGTTCCTGGAAAAGGGGAAAACCAGAAGATGCTCCCGAGCACATTTTGTTGTTTTTGCTTTCCTTCCGATTACAGAGGACCACCTCAGTGTGTTCCTTTGAGGAAAGCTGCCTGGCCAGAGGTCTACCACCATCTGTCAGGGTAAATGTCAGTGTGGGGTGGCGGAGATAGAATCTGAAGACCTGGGTTGGCATCTTGACTCTGCCGTGTGCCAACTTTGTGAGGTTGAGCAAGTTGCTTAATCTCTCTGGAAAGTCATCTTTAAAGCCAGATTAAATTAGCATCTAACAGGATTCTTGTGTGGATCAAATGAGGCAACACAT
The DNA here is from genome assembly GCF_037783145.1 of Equus przewalskii. Lineage (NCBI taxonomy): Eukaryota > Metazoa > Chordata > Mammalia > Perissodactyla > Equidae > Equus > Equus przewalskii. Next base: position 77,245,306 of record NC_091831.1, on the reverse strand, counting down.
GTGAAAAGTGCTCTATAAACTGTAAAACACTGAAAAATATTCATAGGGCTTAATGAAACGTGAGCTTCCCTCTTCCACCTATTGTGTCTGCTATAAATAGAATAGGAAAGGGGTCAACTCACAACGTTCATCTACGCTGGTATAAGAAGCTTTCACTAACTAACTCTTTTTGAAAAATATCCTCATTTATGTCCTTGCCTGGGAACAAAATTAACACCAAAGTCTAGGTCACATGACCATGTATATAATGAAATTTAAGGCAAACTGTTAGGTCTTAAAGGTATGCAGTGAGTTAGAACTGGCTATTTAATTAACATTGGTTTCTTTCTTTCTCCTCTTTTTGCTGAGGAAGATTGGCCCTGAGCTAACATCTGTGCCCATCTTCCTCTACTTTATATGTGGGATGCCTGCCACAGCATGGCTTGATAAGTGGTGTGTAGGTCTGTGCCCATGATCCGAACTGGTGAACCCCTGGCCACCGAAGCAGAGTATGGGAACTTAACCGCTGCACCACTGGGACAGCCCCAACATTGGTTTCTATAACACAGAATTTAATTCCCAGAAGTGCTGAAGGTCTATTATTTGCATTCTCTTAATGGGAAAGAAGCTTATTTCCTGTTTCATCTTCACAAACAGGGGCCTCTTCTAAGCGGGAATCAAAGAGTAGCCTATTGAGACAGTGTTTGCATGGACTGCATCTAAACAGAGCATTAGCTTTGCAAATATATATTTCATATCATAGCATCAAAGGCTGTTACAGGCTGGAGGGGTCTGGTGAGGGCATCCAGTGCTTTTTCCCTTCAAGCTTACCTCCACCATGTGCAAGATGGAATTCTGTTTTCTTCCTCCCTTTCCTCACCTCTCACCCTCTCCTGTTTTCAAAGAAGCTTCCATTAGCAGAGGAGTTTTTCCTGCCATCTTCAGAAATCCCTTGCTGTAGATACTGCCTTAACGTGCAAGAAACTCTAAATTTGCCAACAATCTGTTTGCTGCCATTAAGGTTTTTGGACTGAGCAGCTCGATGGATAAAGTTGCATTTTCTAAGATGGGAAAGGTACGGGAATAATAGATTTAGAGGGAAATCAAGAGTTTAGTTTTGGACATATTAGTTTGAGGTACTGTCTTGTGGGGATGTTATGAGGCCGTTAAACACATGGCTTTGGAGTGTAAGAGAGAGGTTGGGGATAGACGTATACACTTGGCAATCTTGACTCTATCAATGTTCCTTAAAGCCACATTTGTGAATAGAGCAATTTATGCTACAAAAACAGCCTCATTTTGTCATAGTTGTATCTCTATCCAATAGTGGGTATTGGGTAAATTTATTTCTGTGCAACATTTTAAGGTAATCAGAGAGCATACCTAGTATGAGTAGGCCTCTTGTGACATTAAATGACCTTCTCCTGCCCCGAGTCCTCTTTCACGGTGGGTCTAACCCTCTACCCTCTGTGAGTTAAGAATTGATGCTTTAGTGCTTTCTTTCCTCCTTTCCCACCTCAAAACTGAGATGTGTTGGCGTATTGCTCAGCATATTGCACTCACCACCCCCATCCACTTGGGGCAAGGTATATTTCCCCCATGACACTGACTTTGGGCTTGGCCCCAAGTCTTATTTGGCCAATGGAATGAGTGGCTTGATGTAAGCGAGGCTTCAAATGTGCTTGCACAGTTTGGAGTGATTCCTTTTTTTTAACATAATGATTCAATATTTGTATATACTGTGAAATGATCACCACAATGAGTCTAGTTAACATTCATCACCATACATAGTTACAGAATCTTTTTTTCTTGTGATGAGAACTTTTAAGATTTACTCTCTTAGCAACTTTCAAATATGCAGTATAGTATTAAGTATAGTTGCCAGGGTGTACATTACGTCCCCATGGTTTATTTATTTTATAACTGGAAATTTGGATCTTTTGACTCCCTGTACTCATTTCACTCACTCCTCACCTCTGGCAACCACCAATCTCTTCTCTGTGTCTACGAGCTCGTGTTTTTGGTTTAGATTCCACATGTAAGTGAAATCATACAGTATTTATATTTCTTTGACCGATTTCACTGAGCATAATGCCCTAAAGTTCCATCCATGTTGTCGCAATGGCAGGATTTCATTCTTTTTTGTGGCTGAATAATGTTCCATTATACATGGAATTATATATATTGTGTATTATCATATTGTATATATTTGTATTTATTGTATATATTTTATATATCCACCACATTTTGTGTATCCATTCCTCCAACAATGGACATTTAGGTTGTTTCCGTATCTTAGCTATTGTGAACAATGCTGCAGTGAACATGGGGGTGCACATACACTTGATTATTTTTCCTTTTGTTGTCTTTGCTTTTTGTTGCCAAATCCAAAAAACCATCACCAAGACCGATGTCAAGGAGCTTATCACTTGTATTTTCTTCTAGAAGTTTTATGGTTTCAGGTCTTAAATTCAAGTCTTTAATCCGTTTTGAGTTAATTTTTATGCATGGTGTAAGATTGTGGTCCAGTTTCTTTCTTTTACACATGGCTGTCCAATTTTCCCAACACCATTTGTTGAAGAGACTGTCCTTTCCTCCTTGTATATTCTTGGGTCCTTTGTTGTAAATTAATTGACCATATATTTGTGGGTTTATTTCTCGGCACTCTATTCTATTCCCTTGATCTGTGTATCTGTTTTTATGCCAGTACTATACTGTTTTTTGTTTTTTGTGGGGTTTTTTTTGAGGAACATTAGCCCTGAGCTAACTACTGCCAATCCTGCTCTTTTTGCTGAGGAAGACTGGCCCTGAGCTAACATCCATGCCCATCTCCCTCCACTTTATACGTGGGACACCTACCACAGCATGGCATTTGCCAAGCGGTGCCACATCCGCACCCGGGATCCGAACCGGCGAACCCTGGGCCACAGAGAAGTGGAACGTGTGAACTTAACCCCAGTGCCACTGGGCCAGTGGCTTATCATACTGTTTTGATTACTATAGTTTTGTAAAATAATTTGAAATCAGGCAGCATGATACCTCCGGATTTGTTCTTCTTTCCTAAGATTGCTTTGGCTATTCAGGGTCTTTTGTGGTTCCATACAAATTTTAGGATTATTTGTTCTACATGAGCTGTATAATGATGTTTTGGTCAACGATGGGCCACGTATATGAAGGAGGTCCTATAACAGTACCATATAGCCTAGGTGTATAGTAGGTTATATCATCTAGGTTTGTGTAAGTACACCCTATGATGTTCACACAATGACGAAATTGCCTAATGACGCATTTCTCAGAGTGTATCCTGGTCATTAAGTGATGCATGACCGTGTTTATGTGAAAAACGCCATTGGAATTTTGATCGGGATTGCATTGAATATGTAGATTGCTTTGGATAGTATGGACATTTTAACAATATTAACTCTTCCAGTCCATGAGCCTGGAATATCTTTCCAGTAATTTGTGTTGTCTTCAATTTCTTTCATCAATGTCTTCTAGTTTTTAGTGTACAGGTCTTCCACCCCTTGGTTGAATTTTTTTCCTAGGTATTTTATTCTTTTTGATGCGATTGTAAATGGGCTTGTTTTCTTAATTTCCCTTTCTGATAGTTTGTTATTTGTGTATGGAAACACAATAGATTTCTGTATATTGATTTTGTATCCTGTGACTTTACTGAATTCATTTACTAGTTCTAACAGTTTTTTGGTGGAGTCTTTAGGGTCTTCTATATATAATATCATGTCATCTGTAAATAGTGACAGTTTTACTTCTTCCTTTCCAATTTGGATGACTTTCACTTATTTTTCTTGCCTATTAGCTCTGGCTAGGACTTCTAATACTATGTTGATAAAAAGTGGTGGGGTTGGCCTGGTGGTGCAGTGGTTAAGTCCACATGTTCTGCTTCAGCGTCCCGGGGATCGCCGGTTCAGATCCCAGGTGTGGACATGGCACTGCTTGGCAAGCCATGCTGTGGTAGGCGTCCCACATATAAAGTAGAGGAAGATGGGCACAGATGTTAGCTCAGGGCCAGTCTTCCTCAGCAAAAAGAGGAGGATTGGCAGAAGTTAGCTCAGGGCTAATCTTCCTCAGAAAAAAAAAAAAGTGTCAAGAGAAGGGCTTCCTTGTCTTGTTCCCAATCTTAGAGGGAAAACTTTCAGCTTTTCACCATTGAGTATGATGTTAACTGTGGGCTTATCATATATGGCCTTTATTATGTTGATGTGCATTCCCTCTAAATCCACTCTGTTGAGAATTTTTATCATAAATGGATGTTGAATTTTGTCAAATGTTTTTTCTGCATCTATCGAGATGACCATGTGATTTTTATCCTTCTTTTTGTTAACGTGGTGTATCACATTGATTGATTTGCAGATGTTGAAACATCCTTGTGTCCCTAGAGTAAATTCCACTTGATCATGGTGTGTGATCCTTTTAATGTATTGTTGAATTTGGTTTGCTAATGTTTTGTTGATGATTTTTACATCTATGTTCATCAGGAATATTGGCTTGTAATTTTATTTTCTTGTGATGTCCTTGTCTGGTTTTGGTATCAGAGTAATGCTGGCCTCATAAAATGAGTTTGGAAGTGTTCTCTCCTCTTCTATTTTTTGGAAGAGTTTGAAAAACATTGGTATTAATTCTTCTTTAAATGTTTAGTAGAATTCCCCATGAACCTGTCTGGTCCCTGGACTTTTATTTATTAGGTGACTTTGATTACTGATTCAATCTCCTTGCTAGTAATTGATCTGTTCAGTTTTTCTATTTTTCATGATTCAGTCTGGGAAGGTTGTATGTTTACAGGAATTCATCCATTTCTTCTAGGTTGTCCAATTTGGTGACCTATAATTGTTCGTAGTAATCTCTTATGATCCTTTGTATTTCTGTGGCATCTATTGTAACATTTCCTCTTTCATTTCTGATTTTATTTATTTGAGTCCTCTCTCATTTTTTCTAGGTGAGTCTAGCTAAAGGTTTGTCAATTTTCTCTATCTTTTCAAAGAACAGCTCTGGGTTTCATTGATCTTTCCTATTGTTTTTTTAGTCTCTATTTCGTTTATTTCTGCTCTGATCTTTGTTATTTTCTTCCTTCTACTAACTTTGTACTTTGCTTGTTCTTCTTTTTCTATTTCCTTGAGGTGTAAATTAGGTTATTTGAGATTTTCTTATTTCTTGAGGTAGGAATTTATTGTTATGAACTTCCCTCTTAGCACTGCTTTTGATACAACCCATAATTTTTGGTATTATATTTTCATTTGTCTCAGGTATTTTTTATTTCTTTTTCAATTTCTTCATTGACCCATTGTTCAGTAGCATGTTGTTTAATCTTCACATATTCGTGAATTTTTCAGTTTTATTCTTATAATTATTTCTAGTTTCATACAATTGTGGTTGGAAAAGATACTTGATATTACGTGAATCCTCTTAATTTTGTTAAAATTGTTTTGTGGCCTAACGTATGATTTACTCTGGAGAATGTTCCATGTGCACTTGAGAAGAACTGTATACTTTTGCTTTTGATGGAATGTTCTGTGTATATCTGTTAAGTCCATCTGTCCCAGTGTGTTAAGATTGATGTTTCCTAATTGATTTTGTTTCTGAATGACGTATCCATTGATATAAGTGGAGTATTAAAGTCCCCTACTGTCATTGTATTGCTCTCTATTTCTCCCTTTACGTCTGTTAACATTTGCTTTATATATTTAGGTGCTTCTATGTTGGGTGTAGAAATATTTACAAATATTATATTCTCTTGTTTGATTGACCTCTTTATCATTATGTAATGTCCTTCTTTGTCTCTTATTACAGTCTTTGTTTTAAAGTCAATTTTGTCCAATATAAGTAAGCTATCTCAGCTTTTTTTTGTTTCCATTCACATAGAATATCTTTTTCCATTCCTTCGTTTTCAGTCTGTGTGTGTACTTCCATCTGAAATGAGTCTCTTGTAGGCAGCGTATAGGTGGGTCTTGTTTTTTTATCCATTCAGCCACTCTGTGTCTTTTGATTGGAGAATTTAATCCATTTACATTTAAAGTAATTGTTGATAGGTATGTACTAATTGCCATGTTGTTAATTGTTTTCTGGCTATTTGGTTGTTCCTCCGTTCCTTTCTTCTTCTCTTGCTCTCTTCTTTTGTGGTTTGATGACTTTCATTAGACGTATGCTTTGATTCCTTTCTCATTATCTTTTGTGTAGAATCTGGTTTTTTGGTTACCATGAGGCTTACATATAATGACTTACATTTGTAACAGTTTATTTTAAGTTGATAACAACTTAAGTTCAAATGCCTTCTAAAGTTCTACATTTTTACTCACCTCCCATGTTTTATGCTTTTGATGTCACATTTTACATCTTTTTATCTTGTGTCTTCCTTAACTAATTATTGTAATTACATTACAGTTATTTTTACTATGTTTGTCTTTAGCCTTCATACTAGTTTTATAAGTGATTAATCCACCACCTTTACTATATATTTACCTTTACCAGTGAGATTTATGCATCCATGTATTTTCTTGTCACTGACTAGCACCCTTTTTTCTCAGCTTAAAGAAGTGCCTTTAGCATTTCTTGTGAAGGCAGTTTAGTGGTGATGAACCCCTTTAGTTCTGCTTGTCTGGAAAACCCTGTATCTCGCCTTCAATTCTGAATGATAACTTTGCTGGGTAGAGTATGCTTGGTTGGAAGTTCTTTTCTTTCAGCACTTTGAATATATCATGCCACTCCCCTCTGGTCTTCAAAATTTCTGCTGAAAAATCTGCTGATATTCTTATGGGAGTTTCCTTGTATGTAACAACTTGTTTTTCTCTTGCTGCTTTTAAGTAAGTGTGAGTGATTCTTGTGTTCTGGTGATCCACCATGAGTAGAGCATCCCTCTCTCAGAAATGGACAAAGCCAACAGGTGGAAAATCAGTAAGGACAAAAATTGAACTCAATCAAGTGGATATAATGGACATCTATAGACTACTTCATCCAACAACAGCAGAACACACATTCTTCTCAAGCTCAAGTGGAACATTCACCAAAAAAGACCACATTTTGGGCTATAAAACACACCTTAACAGATTTAAAGGAATGTAAATCATACAGTTTCTGCACTTGAACCACAATGAAATTAGACTAGAAATCAACAACAGAAAAAAAACTGGAAAATCCCCAAATACATGGAGATTAAACAACATACTTCTAAATAACATGTGGATAAAAAAAATCTCAAGAGAAAATTTTAAAATATTTTTGAACTAAATGAAGATGAAAACACAACCTATCAAAATTTGTGGGATGCAAGAAAAGCAGTACTTACAGGGAAAATATAACATTGCATGCATATAGTAGAAAAGGAGAAAGATTCAAAATCAGTAATCTAAGTTTCCACCTTAGGAAACTAGAAAAAGACAAGCAAATTAAATCCAAAGTAAGCAGAAGAAAGAAAATAATCAGAATTTGAACAGAAATCAATGAAATCACAAATAAGAAATCAATAGAGAAAATCAACAAAACAAAAGCTGGTTTTTAAAAAAGATCAATAAAATTGATAAGCCTCAGGGTGGCCCCAGGGCCAAGTGGTTAAGTTCTCACGCTCCGCTGCAGTGGCCCACAGGTTCGGATCCTGGGTGCAGACATGGCACCGCTCATCAGGCCACGTTGAGGCGGCGTCCCACATGCCACAACCAGAAGGACCTACAACTAAAATATACAACTATGTACCAGGGGGCTTTGGGAGGAAAAAGAAAAAATAAAATCTTAAAAAAAAATTGATAAGCCTCTAGCCAGGCTAACTAAGGAAAAAAGAGAGGACACAAATTACCAATATCAGAAATAAAAGAGGGCACATCACTACAGATTCTGTGGAAATTACAAAGATAATAAAGGAATACTATGAATAACTATGCCCACAAATTCAATAACCAAGATGAAATAGATCAATTCCTTGAAAGACATAATCTGCCAAAACTCACAGAGAAGAATTAGACACCCTGAATAGGCCTATACCTATTAAAGAAATTGAATCAATAAATCATAATCTTCCAAAACAGCACAGACTCAGATGGGTTCTCTAGTGAATTCTACCAAAAATTTAAGAAGGAAATGATACCAATGCTCTACAATCTCTTTCAGAAGGTAGAGGCAGAAGGAATACTCCCTAACTCATTCTATGAGGTCAACATTACCCTAATGCCAAAATCATATACCTCTCATGAACATAGATGCAAAAATCCTCAACAAAATCTTAGTAAATTGAATCCAACAATGTATGAAAAGGATTATACATCACAACCAAGCAGGATTTATCCCACATATGCAAGACTGGTTCAGCATTAGAAAATCAATTAATGTAATCCATCACATCAAAGAAAAGAAAAATCAGCCTAAAAAAAGAAAAATCATGTGATCATATGATCACATCAATAGGTGCAGAAAAAAATATTTGACAAAATTCAACCCCCATTTATGATAAATATACTCAGTAAACTAGGAATAGAGGGGAACTTTCTCATCTTGATAAAGCTATCTACAAAAACCATACAGCTAACATCATACTTAATGGTGAGAAACTTGAAGCTTTGCCACTAAGATCAGGTACAAGGCAAGGATGTCCCCTCTTACTACTCCTTTTCAACAAAGGACTGGAAGTTTCTGCTATTGCAGTAACACAAGAAAAAGAAATAAAAGGTGTCCAGACTGGGAAGGAAAACATAAAACTGTCTTTGTTTGCAGGTGACATGATCGTCTATGCAGAAAATCCAAAAGAATCGACAAAAAACTCCTAGAACTAGTAAGTGAATTATAGCAAGGTTGCAGGATACAAGGTTAATATACAAAAAGCAATCACTTTCCTATAAGCCAGTGGTGAAAAAGTGGAATTTGAAATTAAAAACACAATAGTATTTACATTAGCACCTCTCAAAAATGAAATATGCAGTCATAAATCTAACAAAATATGGATAAGATCTATATGAGGAAAACCACAAAACTCACATGAATAAAATAAAAGAATCAAATAGATGTAGAGATATTCCATGTTCATAGATAGGAAGACTCAATATTAAGACATCAGTTCTTCCAAACTTGATCTATAAATTCAATCTAATTGCATTAAAAATTCCAGCAAGTTATGATATAGATATTGACAAAAATGATTCTAAAGTTGATATGGAAAGGTAAAAGACCCAGAACAGCCAACCCAATATTGAAGGAGAAGAACAAAGTTGGAGGACTGACACTACTTGATTTCAAGACTTGCTGTAAAGCTACAGTAATCAAGACAGTGTGGTATTGGTGAAAGAACAGACAAATCAATGGAATAGAATCGAGAACCCAGAAATAGATTTATTTATAGAAATAAATATAGCCAACTGATCTTTGACAAAGGATCAAAGGCAAAACAATGGAGCAAAGATAGTCTCTTACACAATGGTGCAGGAACAACTGGACATCCACGTGCAAAAACATGAATCTAAACACGGATCTTACACCTTTCCAAAAATTAACTCAAAATACATCATAGACCTAAAGGTAAAATGGAAAACTGTCAAACTCCTAGAAGACAACACAGGAGAAAACCTAGATGACCTTGGGTATGGTAATGATTTTTTAGATACAATACTAAAAGCATGATCTACGAAAGAAATAATTCATAATTTGGACATCACTAAAATTGAAAACTTCTCTGCAAAAGTAGTGTCAAGAGAATGAGGAGACAAGCCACAGACTGGGAGAAAAAGTATTTGCAAAAGACACATCTCATAAAGGATTGTTATCCAAAATATACAAAGAACTCTTAAAACTCAATAAGAAAACAAACAAAACAATTAAAAAATAGGCCAAAGATCTTCACAGACAGCTCGCCAAAGAAGTTATATAGTGATAAATAGGCATGTGAAAAGATGCTCTACATCACATGTCATCAGGGAAGCGCAAATTAAAACAACAATGAGACACCACTGTATACCTATGAGAATGGCCAAAATCTGGAACACTGAGAACACCAAACGTTAGTGAGGATATGGAGCAATAGGAACTCTCATTCACTGATGGTGGGAAGGCAAAATGGTATAGGCACTTTGGAACATAGTTTGGCAGTTTCTTATAAAGCTAAACATAGTTTTACAATACGATCCAGTAATCCCATTCTTCCCAAAGAAGTTGAAAACTCATGTCCACACAAAAACCTGCACACGGATGTTTATAACAGCTTTATTCATAATTGCCAAGAGTTAGAAGCACCAAGATGTCCTTCAGTAGGTGAATAAATAAATAAACTGTGTTACATCCAGACACTAGAATATTATTCAGTGCTAAAAAGAAATGAGCCATCAAGCCATGAAAACATGGAGGAAACTTAAATACATGTTACTAAGTGAAAGAAGCCAATTTGAAAAAGCTACATATTGTATGATCCAACTATATGACATTCTGGAAAAGGCAAACTATGAAGGCAGTATAAAGATCAGGGGTTGCCAGGGGTTGGGGGAGGAGGAGAGACGAATAGGCAGAACACTGTTGTTGGGGCAGTGAAAAGACTCTGGATGACACTGTAATAAAGGATACACATCAAACATTTGTCCAAACCCATAGAATGTCCAACACCAAGAGTGAACCCTAAGGTAAACTATGGACATTGAGTGATGATGATGTGTCAATGTACATTCATCAATTGTAACAAAGAGACCACTCTGGTTAGTGATGTTGATAACAGGCTATGCATGCGTGGAGGCAGGGGGCATATGGGAAATCTCTGTACCTTCCTCTCAATTTTGCTGTGAACCTAAAACTGCTCTTTAAAAAAGTCTTTTATTCAAAATGGAGGAAAAAAATGTCAGGAAAGAGATTAGATTAAGATGGCAGATGAAGTACCTATTTTCTCTCCCAACCCAAGTCCTGAAAATAGAGGCTCAGGAATGTTGAGGAGTTCTTGAGGATAGAAAGGAGGTGGGATTTTACTCATGGAAAGGAAACTAAGCAAATGAAACTGCCATTTAAAACATACACAGGAGAAAGTGTTATCAAGAGTATGAGCCATTTCCCCCTACATGGCTCCAGAGAAACTCCCCACTAAAATGAAAACATAAAGGGGCAGCGCTGACAACGCTCACGAATCCAAACAGCCGGGTAGGACGAAGGCAGGCAGTTGTGGCACGTGCCCCTAGGGTTAAATGCTAGAATGCTTGCTAACCAAAGGGATTAACCTGCCTGGGAAGAGCTGTATTTGTTTGCGATGGTGAGGGGAGCAGAACTAGGATGAGATAACTCTGGGCCCCCTCAACCCAGTAGAGGTGAAGAAGAAAAAGGAAAGATGCAGCTGATTCTGGCACACGGTGATTACTTCCCGAAGGGGAAGTCATGACACAAGAGACCCTCCAAGTGGGCCAGGGAGAGACCCCACACACAGAAGGCAGTCTATCCACACACCCCACCCAACTATAATTCCCCTCAATGAAATGAGTCAGGATACTGACTAAAACATAAATTAGCAGTGATGAGTATGAACAGATAGACTACAAGATTCACCGAGCATTTAAGCAAAACCAACACTATGAATGAAGCTATTAAACACAGAAGTCAGCAGTACTACAATCTGAGGAAAAAGAGTAAATTAATGAACATAAGACTTTAAAATAAGGTATGATTAATATTTTCAGAGGATTGTATAAAACAAGAACAGGTTACTCAGTCACTGGATCCAGCCTTCAGCTCTGGGACTCAACTCTAAATATCAGCTCTCATAACTGGGTCTAGGTCCTTGAAACAGATGGTGACTGCATCCCAATATCACGAAAGTTTGGTGTTGTGTCACTGCTGATGTCAGCACGCAGATGCTTCGGTGTAGAGGGAAGATTTGCATGGCAGAAGTACTTCGGTAAGAGAAAAAATACATTAACTCGTCAAGTCCTTCTTCTCAGGTACCAGGAATGCAGTCAGTTCTTGAATTACAAAATACCTTTTTCCCAGGAGTGGCAAGCCCCCATTTGTGTTCCAATTCATGGTTCTGAAGATACTCACAAATTAGTATGATATTCATAACAGTTGCACTTGGTGAATAAAGAATATTTTCAATGTTAAGCAATTCATAATATTCAAAGGTGTATGCATAGTGGTCTAGATTTAACATGAATGAAATATGGTACAACTTGTTAAATTGACAACCAGATAAACTTTGTACATTAAACTTGCAAACACTATATTTTTTATAAAAAAATTTAAATTTTCAGAAAATTAAATAAAAATTCAACTCTCTTTTAATAATGATTTATTGTTTCATAGCCATTGGTTATCATTTATTTTGCCTTTTAAATTTTAATAGATAAGTTTGAATATTTTAGAATAACCATACTGTGAATGTATGTAAAAACAATTTTAATTTTTCAATTCTTTACATTGACTTCAATTTACATTTTTTATGAATGTATATTCAAATTTTGTGTACTTTGAATACAGCTACATTTACTTTTTAATTCTTTTAGATCTGTACACAAATTATGTGAAAATCTTTATTTAGCATCATAATTTTGCTGAAATGAAGCCAAGAAAAATGCATTTTGTAGAATAAATATATACTTTTGTATAAATTATTTAATTAATCAAATATTGTGGGTCCATTGCTATGGTCTGAATGTATCCATCTAAAATTCGTATGTTGAAATTCTAACCCCTTCGGACGTGGGGCCTTTGGGAGGCGATTAGGTTCTGAGGGTGGAGCCCTCACGAATGGGATTCGTCAGTTCTCTTATAACAGAGATCCCACAGGTGGCAATACAAGGAGCAGTCTATGACCCCGAAGGGAACCCTCATCTGACCACGCTGGCACCCTGATCTCGGACTGCCAGCCTCCATAATGGCAAGAGAAAATTTTTATAGTTTAGAAGCTACCCAGTCTGTGCTATCTTGTTACAGCAGCACGCATAGACTAAGACATCCATCAATATGACACCCAGTATGGAATAATTTAATTCAGCTGTCTTTGACATTTTGGCAACTTGTAGTCATACAAAGATCATACTTATAAACATACTTTTAAATGTCGCCATTACAAAGGTACATTTATCGGGATAAAGAATGGAACCTATTAATTTTAGCTTGATTCGTAACTTTCAAATACTAAGTCTATGGAACATGGGCTCCCATTTGCTCCAGATTACTAGAAAGAGGCTTGGATAGCCTGGAATAATTTGAAACATATTTGTAATCCTTGTAAATGAAAATAGGTTACAATCACCCATTTAAAAACAAAGATTCTCAGATAAGATTTTTTAAATGTCACTATACGCTGTGTATAATAGGTAAAACTAAAATGAAACGACAGAAAAAAAGGTTGAAAATAAAAGACTGAGAAAAGATATACTGAAGAAATGCTACAAAAAAGAAAGTAGATGAGGTCATACTAATACCAGATAATATAATAAAATTCAAGGCCAGAAATATTAAGTGAGTAAATAGGGACTTTATATTGATGGAATATATAATCCTAACAAATAGCTGTGAGCTATTCTAACTGTTAGAAATATAAAAAGAGAAACAAATACATAATTTTAGTGACATATTTAATATGCCTCTCTCAGTAATCAACAAATAATAACAACAACAACAACAAATGTATGGGTTTTGAGTGAATAAGACAAGCTTAGCTGTATAGATGGATGGATGGATATGGAGAGATAGATACATAGATACATAGATATAGTAGATGGATTGATTTACCCAGCAGAGACTATAAATATTACAAACATCCATGGATTAATTTGACATCTTAAATCAATGGGGAAAGAATGGAATATTCAAAATTGGTATTGAGATCATCAAAGGAGGTGGGAGCAGGTTTCCATTTAAATAGGGACATTTGGGTAGACCTAGGTGAGCAATGACTTGGAGGAGGAGAGGTGGTTGGGGGAAAACATTGCAGGCAGAGGGGCCCCAGGGACCAGCAAGTACAAAGGCTCTAAAGTGGGGAAGTGCTTAGTGAGTTTGAAGAGCAGTAAGGCAACCTATATGTCCCCGTGACAGTACCACGTCCCTTTGTGCACGTGGGTCTCTGAAATGCCTCCTTCCCCATCATATTTGGGAAACGTCCTCTCATCCTTTAAGGTGAGCTCAAAGTTCACTTCCTCAGGGAAGGTCCCTGGCTCCCCCAGGAAGAATGTGTTACTCTGTCTTCTACGTTCATAGCGCTTGGCCCATAGCTCAGTATTAATATATGTTACATTGTGGCTTTTGGTTTTCATGTCTGACTCCCCTCACCAGATCATGCACAAATCTAAGACAAGGACTGGGTTTCACTTAGCTCTGCTTTCCACTACTTCAGGCTGTGGTACCTAAGACACTCTGCAAGTGTTTGCAGATCAAATGAGAGAGATTCTGTATTAAGTAAAGCAATTCCGTTTCAACATGTGTTTCCTGTCTTTCATGCAGGTGTTTCCTAAGTGTCTTCCACATGCAGTTATAAGGTAGTCTGTATTAATAATTATCAACCCCCTGCCCTACATAGAGTTGAGGGGACCAAACGTACAGATGTGAAATAAATGGACAGGGTTAATTACAAGCATGTTTTACTGCCTACAAATACAAAAGCTGTTAGGCAAGGACAAAATGAACGTGGCCTCCTGTCACCGAAGTCTTCTGGAAGGATATTGGTGGGCTAAGTCTGGCAGGGTGTATGAGTTTGGCTGCTGAGCAGGGAGAAGGGCATCAAGGCAACGCAGAGATAAGAACTAGTATAGATGTGGGAATGAGTGGGTGGACACGTGGGTCAGGAGGGGACCTGACTGAGAGAGCAGGGAGGAATCAGCATGGTCAGGAAAGGCTGGAGTCAGATTACGGAGACCCCAGAGAGCAAGACTGAGAAATCAAATAGCTGTTCATTGTTGTTCTTGAGGAACGGGGAACATGATGAAAGCAGCACTTGCGAAGGCTTCGTCTGCCCGTGTAGGGCAGGATGGATGGGAGGGAAAGGACCTGGAACTTGGACGACACAGAATCCATCATACATGGCCTGAGGGAGTGGGGGGCTTGGCAACAACTTCAGGCCGGGACTCTGTCTGGATCACCATAGTGGCCCCATACCGGTGGTAGGGACTGAATAGATGTCTGTTAAACATGTGAATGAAAGGGTCAGAATTTAGAAGAAAAGAGTTAAGCGCTGTTTTCAATCCAGGAACAGTAGGCTCCAGTGACAGAGGCCTACGATCCCCTCCGCCCCAGACCCCCATCCCATAGCCTATGTTTCAACCATAGTCAGTCATTTACAGTTTATAAGAGACTTGCTCTGCCCCAACTCTGGATATTTGTATTACTGTTTGCTCTGTCCAGAAGGTTCTTCCCTCCCATAGGGTACAGTTTAGAGAGCATAACCCTTTGTTAAGATCTGACTTGGAGTTTCCACTCTGCCCCACACTTAATGTGTGTCTTAGACAACTTAAACTCTCGAAACCTGTCATCTGTAACTGTGCTGTCCAATATGGTCGCTGTTAGCCACATGTGGCCACTGAGCACTTGAAATGTGTTAGTCCAAACTAAGATGTGTTTTAAGTTAAAATACACACTGGATTTAGAAGACTTAGTATGGAAAAAAAAGAAATATTAATATTTTAGGTTGATTACAGGATGAAATGATAATATTTTAAATATATTGGGTTAAAGGAAATATATTATTACAATTAATTTCACCTGTTTCTATTTTACTTTTTTTAAATGTAGTTACTAGAAAATTTAAAACTACGTATGTGGCTTACCTTATATTTCTATTGGATAATGCAGCTCTGTAAAATGGGAATAATAGGGTGCTTACCTCAATGGGTTGTTCTAAAGAGTAAATGAGATCGTAGGTATAAAATGTTTAGCCCAGTGCCTGACAAAGAGCAAATACTCAGAAAAGGAAAATAGTGTGGTTATTACTGCAGTATTTCATTGACTCTAACACCTCCATTTTTGTTCCCACATTTTCACATGTGGGACACTAGGATGGTGTCTAACAGTCGTGTTGCCCAGAAGCTAACCACAACATAGTTATCACTGCCTGTGTGTGCTTACACATCAAAAGGACAAGCATCCAAACTTGCAGAGTGTCAGCTGCCTAGACGAAAATCTAGGAGATCAGAAGGGGGCACTCTTAACCTCTTGGAATCAAAGCAGTAAGGGAAGGGCTGGAGGAGAGGGTAAGCGTGTTTAGCAACGTGCCTGGAATACAGATGCTTACCTAATTGCAAAGTTGGCTGAACTGCTCAGCACCAATGGCTTTTAGCTCTTCTGCGCATCCTAAAAGACAAGACAAGAGGAGGGGAGGAGGGGAGAAGATAAGAAGACTGGCTCAAAGTGCTTAATGGCATAGATGATAAGATTGATGGAAAAAGACATTGGTGACTGAATCCTAAGACTAGAACTCCAAATATAAGAAGTTTTAGGCATACTTTAATCAGTTTCTGCTTTTATTTTCCTTCTTATGTATGTATAAGTGTGACATGATTTAAAAAATTTCATGCCTAAATATGTCTAAATAGGTTTTAATAAGTTTAAGATAGGAATCCTGGGTAATAAAAAAGCATTGTGCTATAGTTTAATTGGCAGTGCTTTTTCCTTTCCTACTGGTACATAAAATAAAGGTGAAAATTATAATTACTGCATCTTAGATTTGATGAAACATAGTATTATTCTCTTTAAAGAATTTCTCTCCCTTTAAGTCCAAGATCAAGTGATCTCTAAAATATAGTAGTATTAATAACTAGCACTTATCTTGTTCTTTTTCCTATAACACTTATCTAATCTACTATACATAGAAGTTATTTTTTTATGTTTGTGGCTATTGTCTCCCTGCTAGAATGCACGTTCCATGAGGGCAGGAATGTTCACCTACATACACTGTTCTCTAACGTCTCCCAAGTCCTTAAAACAGTGCCTGGCACATAGTAAGTTCTCAATAAATATTTGTTGAATGAATGAAATCTTTCTGTATGCTAGGCACTGGTCTAAGTGCTTTGCATGGATTATTTCGTTTAACTTGCACAAGAAACCTGATGTAGATATTACTCTCCTCCACATTCTCAGTTGAGGAAACCAATGTGCGCAAAGGTTTAGTAAGCTGCCCAAGGTCACACAGCTTGACCCTGGAGGAGGTAGGATTCCAGCCCAGTCTGGTTCCAGAACGTATACACTGCTGTCTCTAATGCTGCCTGTGTTTCCCTTCCTGATTTCTCTGGGCAAGCTCCCCTCCGAGTTCCCACTGTGCTGGTGCACACCTCTGTCATGCTCCGACTACCCTTTATTAGAGCATAATATGGCCTACATCCCCTGCTAGACTGAGCTTCTCAAGGGCCGAGACCTATCCCTATTTGTCTTTCTATCCCTAAGGCCTAGAGCAGGGCCTGGCCCTGGGCAGGTGCTTGATGTCTATGAAGTAGATTGGCTGTGTAAGCACACAGCAAGAAGCACGGAAGAGGATTCAAGGGTTCCTAACTGGCAGACAAAGGAGTTGTAGAACCGATGAAAAGAAACAGCTTAGAGAGAGGAGCTTCCTGGAGAGAATGCTATGAGATTTTGATGGAAGGACAGACGAGTAGAGACGTCCATTAGGGAGCTGCAAAGAGAAAACTGGCACAAAGGTTCTTTTAGGACTAAAATACAGACCTGCAAGTCTTTCTGATGGAAGTGATAACTGAAGCTATGCAAGTGAATCAGCTCACCGAGGAAAACAGAACGCAGAGAAAAGAGGGAAAAAAAAAGGACAGCATCTTGGAGCATAAAGACAGGAGCCAGTGCAGAGCTCGAAAAGTAATTCAGAAGGATCTCTGCAGCAACACTGAAGTCACAGGACTTGCTCCTGTTTGTGTCCCTGAGTAGGTGTCTGTGATAACTGC
The DNA here is from genome assembly GCF_037783145.1 of Equus przewalskii. Lineage (NCBI taxonomy): Eukaryota > Metazoa > Chordata > Mammalia > Perissodactyla > Equidae > Equus > Equus przewalskii. The sequence goes on along the minus strand of NC_091831.1, from coordinate 77,227,490 downwards.
TATGTAAAACAGTACAGATTATAAATAAAAGTCTGTGGGCAGCAACAGAAAAACAACACATACGTTTTCAGTGCTACTGGGTCTGTCTGGCCCTGCCTACCAGTGGTTTGGGGTTCTACTTAGATCAGACTAGAGAACACCCACAGGAAATTTCTTCTGGATGGAACAGCCAGCACATGTCTTCCACCTCTTCACACTGACTTCTCTTCGCCTCCTCTCTCCTCCAAACATAGGCTGGGAGATTTCACTCCCTTTGTGTCAAAACAGCACATCTGAAATCATCTTATGGCACCTACATTCTTTTATTTGTCCATAGTCAATATTTTATAAGGTGAATTTGGTTTTTGAAACTTTTATCCTGCATTAATTTTTTTCTTTTTTTTTCTTTTTTTTTGCCTTATCAACATCTCAAAAGTTCTTTTCTAGATGTTTTTACTCTGTTGGCTAAACCAGTGTTTCTCAAGTGGAGAACCACAGACCTCCTTGGGGGTAAGGGTTGGACCATTATTACAGTTCATTGAATCCCTTTGGTAATACTTCCTCTGTCTGTGCCTTAGGCCCACCACTGCCCAGTAGGAATTGCCCAGCTGCACAGGTGGCAGTTAGCATTAAGACTACCAACTTTGGACCTAGAAGAGCACATAAGACGTTAAATCCATTAACAATTTAGTAATCACACTATAAATGTTCTATATGACCATTATTTTTACCTTTCTGTGTACTAAAGATAACCTTTCTCAGGCCAAACAATTACTCTATTTTCTTTCTTTGTTTAAAAATTGTGACATATATCATTCATCCAGAAGAGTGACTAAGACATACTTGTACAGTTTATTTAAAGAATAATTATAAAACAAACATGCAGGTCCAGAAATAGAATATTGTCAGCATCTCAGAATCCCCCCGTGTATCCCTCCCTGATCATAACCCATTTCTCTTTTCCTAATGGTTTTACTACTTATGTATATATCCTAAAGTGTAGTTGAATTTTACCAGTTTTTGAACCTTATGTAAGTGGAAACACACAGTGTCTATTCTTTGTTCGACTTGCTTCCTTCACTCAATATTGAGATTCATCATGTTATTGTAAATGGTTGGCTACAATTTGCTCCTTTTCATTGCTGCATCATATTTCACAGTGTGACTATGCCGTAATTTATTCATTCTGTTGTTGACCTAAGTTTGGGTTGTATGCTGTTTTTAGCTATTACAAAGATGCACATACAAGAGATTCTGTAGAACAGAATTGCTGAGTCATAGTGACTGTGTATCTTCAATTTTAGTAGATAATGCCACACAGTTTTCAAAGGATTGTATCCATAATACTACCTTCAGTGTACGAGGATTCTTTTCGCTTCATCCTTGTTAAAATTTGTTAATGTCAGACTTTTTAATTATTATTTGGACGGGTGGGTGTCTACGTGGGTTTTTAATAGTATTGCATTGTGATTTTCATGTTCATTTCTGTGGTTACTAATAAGGACGTGCATATTTTCTTACACTGGTCATTTCTATTTCATCTTTGGTACTGTGCCTATTTAAGCCTTTTACCTATTTAAAAAATTATGTTGTCTATTGATTTGTAGTTGTTCTTTATATATTCTAGGTACTAATTCTTTGTTATAAGTCTTGCAAACTTCTCTCACATTGTGGCTTTGTCTTTTCCACTCCCTTTATAGCGTTGTTTGGTAAATAAAAGTCCTTAATTTTAATGTAGTTGAATTTATTGATCTTTTCCTTTACAGCTAAAACAAATTCTTCTCAATCTTAAATTCATAAAAACGTTACTCCATACAGGTTCACATAATTTATCTGAAATCCTTGGAGCCATATGTGTTTTGAAATGCAGACTTTTTTGGATATTGGAAAGCTATTATGGAACATACAACATATACTATGTAATACTCTCAGCAAGAACTCTGACAACATCTATAATCAAACATATTGGTATTTTTACAGCAAAACATATATATAGTCACCTAAGTGATATATAAATAATAAGTGATATATATAATGACAAATAAATAATGAATAAAGAGCCTCATGTCACATTTTTCACCAAATGAGTTCTAAAGAGTCTGGTGTTTCAGAGGTTTGGGGATTTTGTAATTAGTACAAAAGTTATGGCAGCCTCATACAATAAGAACGGAATTATTTCAACGTTTGGAGGGATTTACTGGTGGAGCCATGCACCTGGAATTTGCATGTGAAGACTCTTGACTACTGACTCAAATTATTTAATGGTTTAGGATTATTCATATTTTTTACGTCTTGAGTCAGCTAGTTGTGTTTTTCTTGAAATTTGTACATTCATCTAAATTTTATTTGCATTAAATTGTTTATAGGTTGTTCTAACTTTGATGTCCAAAGTATGGTTTTCTTTACTGATATTGGTTGTGTACATTTCTCCTTTCATTGCTCCATACTATCAGATATTTGTCAATTTTATTAGTCTTTTCCAAAAAAATCAACTTCTGGATTTTTTGAATCTACTATATGCAGTGGGGTGATAATGAATTGGCTCTGAACACAACAAAACACTAGCTTATTTGCTGATTTCCAGTCTGTGAATACGCCTATCATGGGCAATTTCAAGCTACCAATTTGATGTTATTGACCATGGAGTTAGAAAGAGGTGTGCACAATTGGCTCTCTTGAGCCAGTACAGGTTGTCTCTGGTACACCACTACTTTTGTTTCCCATTTCACTAGTTTCTGCTCTTAACATTATTTCCCTCTTTCTACTTCCTTTAATTTTTCTCTCCTTTTTCTAACTTCTTGAAAAGGGATGTTTAGCTAAAGACTTTTCAGCCTCTTTTCTAATATACTTACTTAAGGCTATCAATTTCCCTCCAAATATTGCTTTAGCTTCATTCCACAGGTCTTGCTATTGTATTTTATTCAGCTCAAAATATTTTCTCATTACCATTACGACTCTGACTAAGGGTTATATGGACTTGTTTTTATAGTTCTTTATTGAGTTCTAGCTTAATTGCATTTTGGTAAAAAAAACGTGCTGGGTGATTTCAATCTTTAAAATTTGTTGAGAGTTGCGTTACAGCTAAGGATGTGGTCAGTTTTGGTAATGCGTCATGTTTGCTTTCAAAAAAACGTACATTCTGATTTTGGTTGTGTTATTCCATGTACATTCATTAGGTCAAGTTTGTAAATCATGTTATTCAAACTTTCTATATCCTCATTGATTTTTCTTTTGCTCATCTTAACAATCACTGAGAAAGGCTTGTTAAAAATCACCCAACATGACCATCTGTTTTTTTCTTTGTAATTCTGTCAGGTTTCACTTTATATACTTATCATTAAATACATATAAACTTAAATTTAAAAAGTATTCCTTTTTTTGACTCAGAAGTAATCCAAGACTCCTTTCCTCTGTTTTATATCTCATCAGTCATATTTAAAAAATACTATCTTTCTATAAGCCGCCCTTGATAGACACAGTGTAAAAGAAATGAGCGGCTCTGGTAAAGCTAAAGCAGTCCACTATTAGAATGCCTTAACTATTACAGAAATACTTCCCATACTGTAGAACATATGTTTGGTGGGAGTTAGCTTCACAAGGCCACCTTGAAAACCCGCCTTTGTTGAATGTGGACAAGATCAAACACCGGCATTGAGTGCAGAGCTGTAAACTGCTTATGAGGTTTATAAGCACTGAGAACTTCAACAGGATGAGATGCTGGAGCAGATGGAATCCGTGACGGGAACCAGACGCCAGACAACTGACTCAACTTTATCGTAAACGTGCTTTTAAATAAAGATTCTGCTGAGAGATACTAACTCACTTATGTATTAAAAATAGCATCCTTTCGAAACCTCTGCAGCAGCTCTTTTCACTCTTTTAAAAATGCCTTGGCGTTGGGGAGTAAAGAAGCCACAAGTGAGATTAAAACAATAACACGAATATTTATTTTCCCCGCTCTCCTGACCAACTGCACTGCCCTCCGCCAATTTCAATGCACGTCCACAGATCCGAGCTGTGAACTCGCATCGGGCTCACATTTTCACGCCAGCTACCACCTCTCACCGACGGGAACTCTGCTCTCCTATTCTTTCACTAGGCGTCTCCGAACGGCAATAAGAGGACCTTCTCCATCCACAGCTGACAGCCGCCCAGGCTGAAGAGAAGGGGCTGACGCTGGGCGCTGCACCAGATGAAGTCTCAGCCAGGGGAGGGGGCTCAGGGCCCTGGGGTCTCAGCTCGGTCACTCACTTGCCACGTCCCGGGGGCGCCCCCTGCCTCTTCGTGGGGCCGTTCCGTTCTTTTCTTTTAATCTCAGAGCGAGGAGTTAGACCCTCACCGCTCTCCCGCGTCGCCCGCCCCATCCCTCAGGCGCAGACTCCCACAAGGCGCCTCCTCGACCCGAAGGGCTCGCACCTTGAGCCTTCCGGGCGGCGCCGGGCGAGACATACATAGAAATGTCCACTCACGCAAGGGGCACCGCTGGTCAAAGCTGTGAAAAAGGGCGGGTAAACAGGCACCAGAACGTTAGCAATTAGCAAGCTCCAGGCCGCTCTAAGGAGGGACCAGATCCTACTCGAATTGCACCTGCACAGCCCCAGGCACCGCCTCCTTCGCCGCGAGGGCCCGGAAGTTACCCCGACCGGCGGAGAGCGAAGCCGGAAGTCCCGCCCCCCAGAGCAGTAACCGGAGGCCGGACAGGTCATTGCAAGGCCAGGGAGCTCGCCGCGTGAGTTGTGTTCTCCGAGTCTGGCGTTCTCCGCCTCTTAAGCCCGCGCCCGTGCACGAGCACTCTCACCGCGCCCTTCTCCCCCGGTCGTAGGGCTGCGTGACCGTTTCCTCCCGCCAGCGCCGAAGGGACCGGCCTCTGGGCGCGCGGAGAGGTCGGCTTGCCGGTGGGTCCTGGCGGTGCCCGCAAACCTCGGGTTCTTCTTCTGCAAAATGGGGAGCGCTCCTCGTCCTACTTGGCAGCTTTGCTCCCGTGCGTTTATTTGTACCGCAGTTTCGTTCGAACAGCAGCCTTATAAAATGGGCACTGCCACGGCCGTTTTAGCGATGGGGAAACGGGCTCGAGAGAATAAATGAGCTGCCCTGAGTGACAGACTACGTGCAAGAGTCGTAACTCTAACGCGGGCTTCCTGAGACTACGCTGCCGCCCCAGCGACGGATCAGATTACATAGTATGGGAGATAAGCTTCAAAAGCGAGTGCTCCTATGGCATCGTTAATTTAGAACTGATTAGTTTCAGTTGCATCACTAACTTTAAAAAGAGGGGGTTGGAGGGAAAGAGTGTTTTCCTTGCTTTGCTTTCTCTAAAATTACAAGTTCCTTGTTAATGTCCAATGTTATCTTGGCCAACAGCTTGAGCCCACTGGGAATGGCAGCCCCATCTATGAAGGAAAGGCAGGCTTGCTGGGGAGCCCGGGACGAGTACTGGAAGTGTTTAGATGAGAACACAGAGGACGTTTCTAAATGCAAGAAGTTACGGAGCTCATTTGAATCAAGTTGTCCCCAACAGTGGGTAAGTCACATTTGGACGTGTTTCTGTTCACTGTTAAAATACACAGCTTACAGTGAAGTGAAGAGCTGTCTAAGGCATGTCACATCAACAGTTCTGTGAGCAGCAGAGAAAACCTTGTCTGGTGATCCAGGCTTGTTTTATGTACTTATATCCGGCAGACCTTTGGAAAATGTCACCTGACACTTTAAAGATCATTGAAAATCAAAACAAACATATGAACAATAATCCAAAAATTCCAACCTACTGAATCGGTAGACTTCTCTGGGATCTTCTGAAGGGATAAATTTAATCTTGGGCAAGAGTTGGCAAATTCAGTGGCCTAGAGCTACTAACAGAAATAAAGGTGCCCACCCAAAATCATATAGTCACATATACCCAAAATATAAAGAAAGGAGTTTAGGAAGTGGAAGAAAATGTTCATATGGTGGATTCTGCCACCAGCTGCCCCAAATGCCTCCCTGACAGTTCGTGCTCCGTATTGCCTGTCCTTAGTGTGGGAGGGGGTTGGGAAAGGGAGCTAGCATCATTGAGCTTAGGCAGTGGTCCTGCGTACTTAAGTGCTCCACGCTCCTTCATCAGTACCCGTTGAGATGAGTGGTGGTGGTCTCAATTTCCAGAGGAGGCAGCTGAAGCTGAGTATTGGAATAATTTGCTCAGTATTGGTAAGTGGCAGAACTGTAATTCGAAGTCAGGCCCAGCTGGCTGATGGGAGATTTCAACCTGGATTTATCTGTGCTTTTTCACTGTTTCATGCTGCTCCAAAGTATGACAAGTAGTGTGAGAACAGATCCTTTTAGAAATGACATGGATTTAGGGTCTTCAGCCTCTCAAACCTCAAATTTTAGATGAGCCTGTGGCTTGAAGGAGGTCACAAGAAAGGTGTAGGCCATATTGAAGGAGTGAGCTGGGAATGAATGCAGTGAATAGAAACTGCTGTCGATGAACTCTTCGTCTGTAAAACTGGCATGATGCAACCATCTCACGGGATTACTATGAAGATCAAATGTCTAACTTGACCTCTAAACTGAAAACTGATAAACGTGGGGCTTTATGATTGGATTAGATAATGATTTAGGCAAAAAATGTTATGCATCCCTGGTTTTCCCATTAGATAGACGCATTGAGAGTGATTCCTGGTTTAAGAAGATAGAAAACATGGGAGTCTGGGCTGACATCATGCCTGATTCCCTTAAGGCCTTGATAACCGCTACTGCCTCTGCCGTCCCCTTCTCCCCCTCTGCTCTCTGGCCCATGTCACTGAGAGCAAGGTGGGGCTGAGAACAGGGAAGGACTTGGGACTCTGAGGGTGGCAGAGGGTGATGAAGACGAAGAGCCAGACCTTTGAGGTAAGTCACGGCCAGAGTGTTGGCGGGTTCCACTCCTACATTTTCCCAGGAGAACTCTGCCACTATGAGACCTTGTCTTTTGACAGCTTAGCCATGATTTTTCACTCAGGCTGCACGTCAGAATCATATGAAGAGCGGCTGGCTCCATGGCTGAGAGTGGTTAAGTTCGCGCGCTCCTCTGCGGCCGCCCAGGGTTCGGATGCTGGGCGCGGACATGGCACTGCTCGTCAGGCCACGTTGAGGCGGCATCCCACATCCCACAACTACAAGGACCTGCAACTAAGATATACAACTGTGTACGGGGGGGTTTGGGGAGAGAAAAAAGCAGGAAAAAAAAAAAAGATTGACAACAGTTGTTAGCCCAGGTGCCAATCTTTAGAAAAAAAAAAAAAAACCATATGAAGAGTTTTTAAAAAATAGCTATGTCCTAGACCTCACCTCAGATCTGCTGAATTTCTGGAAATGGAACCCAAGCTTCTTTTAAAGGGCTCTGGCTCTACAGGTGATCCTGGGGATAACCACAGTTGGGAGTCACTGTCTTAGCCCCTTTGGTAAGTCACACTTCAGTCCTATTTTTTATCCTCTCTCTTTCCCCAAAACCCCTGCTGCTTTTTATCCAACCTAGTGGCTAATAGACCTTCCCACTCCGCTAACTTCAGGGCAACTTCTGTTGTCTGCATCATAAAGGGTTTTTTACAGCCAGCCAGTTGCTGGTTTATTGTACATCTCTTCTACTCCTACACAGGCTGAGTGCCATGCCATGAGGACTCACCCTCTCTCCAGGTCACTGTGTCCTAATCACAGCTAACATTTATTGACATGTTCCAAGCACTTCAAATGCATCATCTATCTCATCTCTTCCTCACAATAACTTTGTTACCCAGTTTTACAGACGAGGACACACGCACATTGACGTGAAGTCACCCGTAAGTGCAGAGCCTGGATTTGAGCTCAGTGGTCTGAGTCCAGACCCATGCTCTTCCCTGCTCCACGATCCATGAAAACAGCCTGCATGTTTCATGTTGTTTTAGAAGCTTAGTCATGATTCGAGTCTATTTCAGTACAAAAGCCCTATCTCCTTGGGTCCCTTTACAATTCACTCCCCTAATTTTCCTCCTCCATCTCAGCAGCTGCTGCTTTCTTGGAATGCTTTCCTGCGTGTCTCTTAAGCCAATGCTCTTTAGAGTTCCCTTCTCTGCTACTCACTCTCCCGAGGCAATCTTGTCTATAGCCATGGCTTAAAGTATCATTTATGTGTTGATGCCCAAATTTGCATCTCCAGCCTGGCTTTCTCTCCAACTCCAGAAGCACCCCTCAGGCTTTCTAGTTAGCTGTTCACAAGGACCAACCTTGACCTCTGCATCTACAAGACTGAACTATTCCCCATCCTGTACCCAGCAGGCCTCTCCTCTGTGCTCCCAACCTCAGTGAAAGACACCAACACTCCGAGGCCAGGGCCCCAACCTTCACTGCAGGAATTACTGAAGGAGTGTTCTCAGGAGGGAAGCGGGATAACACAAACAGCAGCCCTGCAGTGGGGACAGGCCCAGTGTGTTTAACAAACAGCAAGGGGAGAATAGCAGAAGTTAGGGTCAGAGAGGTGATAGGAGGCCAGGGACGGTGACTTTTACTCTGAGTGATAGAGGAAGCCATTGGAGAGCTTTGAGTTCAGGAGTAAGGAGATGAGTGAGGATATGAGAAGAATGACTGTCAATGCAAACGTGGTGGGATCAATGGGTTGTTGGCATCAGCATCCTACACGGCAAGTGAAGAGGTGGTATTTGGAGAATGGGATGCTTAGAATTGGGATTATGGAAGGGCTGTATTTGTTGGTAAGGACAAGGTCTAGGTTTTCCTCCTGGGAGTAGGACAGTTTGGAAGACAAGATCATTGGAGAGGTCAAGGAACTGAGAGTCCAGGTTATTAGAGGGTCAACCACATGGATACTAAAATCACCCAAGAGTTATGAGTGCTGTTGGAGAAAATGAGAGCGACCTGCAGTTATAGATGACTCCAACAAAGAAGGGAAGTCCGTAGTATAGCCAAATATTCTAATTGACTTCTGGAGCATTTGGCAGTGATAGCCACTGTCCCGTGTAAAACTGTTTTCTTCTGCAGTACTCTGCTAAGTTGGTAATTGAGTTCCGTTTCTTAGCCTGCTCCCTCAGTCCTTTGCTGCCTGTTCACCTGTGCTCTCTACTCAAGTATTACCTTTTTGAAGTCTTACCCAATAGCCATAGACTAAAAATTTAAAGATTTTTCCAGAGATATGTGTGAGAAGGTAGGGAGGTAGAGAGGAGGGGAGAGAATGGAAATATCATTTGAATGCATCGAATGTGAGATGTTTTGTTCATTAGCTTTAATTTTCATTCACTCTTGTGAGGTACTGTTGTATCTGTTTTACACAGTAGGAACTAAGGCTCACAAAGGTGAAATAATTTGTTCGAGATCAGCTAACCAGTAAAGCAGTAGAGAGGGAATTTGAATGTAGGTCTCTGTGATCTGAAAGTTTGTGTTCTTTTACTTAGCTGAAGTCACAGCCAAAGAATAAAGATAAAAATAAACCCATCAGATGGAAATTTACAATGATACTTCTATCATAAAACACTAAAAATACAATTTGTTACATAATAAATATGCCATACAACTAATATGCTAGCTGTCACAAAAACAAATTACTCTTCTCTAGCATCTTGCTTATCTTTTATAGCACTCATCAATCTAACTTGTATAATGGTCCTATTTAAAGTCTCTTGTTGTTTCATAACTTAGGAAGCAGGGATCAGGTCTAACATTCTAGCATCATCCAGAAGTCTTCCACAAATAGAGCAACCAGACATCTAAGATATTTGATCCCAATATCAATTTCAGATATTGTCTTTTTCCTATAAACCTTTGAAATGTTTCAGAAATTCCAGTATTTTGGCCTTCACACTACTATCTTGAATCCCCTTTAATGGCTTAGGGGACACTCATGTTATATGTACACAATGCTTCTCAATAAACCTTTGTTGATTCATTAGCTTTTTAGACATTCATTAGACTTTTAGAGAGTGCACCATATGAGGATCCTCTACTGTTCATTGAATGAGGAGGTGAAGGCTGAGGAGGAGAGCTTTTCAGGCAGAGTATGGTATATGCAAAGGCATGGAGGCAGGATGCACATGAAATAAGCACATTCAGGAAATGGAGGAGCTCTGTACAGCTAGCATTTTAGAAACGTAGTAAATTCAGAGAGGAGAGACATGGGCAGAGATTAAGCCATGACTGGCCTTGTTTGTCTTACCGAGGAGTTTAGATGTTGACCTTGAAGCAAGAAAGATCTTTAAACAAGCAAGTGACTTGATCAGATTTGGGTTTCAAAAAGGTTATACTTGGCAGCAGTGTGAGAGATGGATTAAGAATGGTAGAGAAACCAGTTAAAGACCTATTACAGCAGTCCGAGCGAGAAATGATGAGGGCCTGTTCTGTAGTGAGGAAGAGGGTGAAAGAGATCTAAGTGTTTGGGTGGATAGTGATGCACTCATTGAAACAGGCACTAGATGAGGAGAAACAAGTTTGGAGAAGAGCTAAGTTCTGGACAAACTGGGGCTGAAGTGTCAAGAGGATTTCTAAATAGAATTGTCCGTTAGGCAGTTGGAGACATGGCAGCAGATGCAAAGATCTGTTAATTTGCCACAAAAATGTAAAGGACATTGTCTACTTCTTCATCTGATATCCTTTATAAATAACACCTGCCCCAGCCCAGTCAGCTAAGACAACCAGGAGGAAGTCTGTAGTCTGACAGTCAGATTTATGAATGTGCTGTAACCAGGGACACCGCACTCCAGAGGAACTGTGGGCATCTCACCAACCAAAAGAAAGGAGTTGTCCGAGGATTTGGGGGAAGGGTGGAGTTTAGGTAAAATTGAAGGGAAGTGGTGCTTTGATAGGCTCAGAGCAAAGCAGGGCTGCGTCTAAACAGGTCATCATCAGCTCCGGCCTGAGAAGTGGGTCCAGGGTCCTATTCTCTACAGAGATAAATGCTGAATGTCATGTTGAGAAATCCCTCATTTGAAGTCCTGCACCTGGGTTGGAAATCCTGGCTGCTTCTCTGTGTCCAAGTGCCTTAGATCCTCCAGGCAAAAGGAGGGTGTTTCATTCTTACTGACCTAACTTCAAAGAGCAAATTTCTGATAGTCTGTGATTCCAGAGAATAAGGTTTCTTGGTTCATAAGGAAGCAGTAGGCACTCAGAGGGGTCTGGTAGGACACCCCATGGCTGTGGTGTGTCCTCAGGAGAGGTGTTCCCTATGCAGCTGGCCTTGTCTGTGTCTCACTCCAGCTTGAGACCCGGCAGGGCAGGTTTTCATATTCTCGGTCTACTCTAATTTTCACTTACTCAGGCTCCTCTGAATAATTTAAGAATTAAATCCTAAGAAAAGCTTTTCACAAGAGAACTAGTGTTTTCTATTCTGACAGTGAACGTGTGTGGTGTTCTGCCTTTGCCTTGTCTGCAGAGCAGCTCAGATACAGATACTGTGACAGTTTTGCGTTGACCTTGATTTTCTGCTGTGATTTTACTGTTTCAGAGTATGGGGCTTTAAGATACTTCAGATTTTCTATGGCAAGAGGAGGACATAAATAGAAATAATAAAATGAAGTCTTTAATTTACTGAAGTTTTACCATCAATTTACTTCCTGATAGTTCATAAATATAATTTTTAACTATGTGTCTATCTCCTTAAATGTATGTTTCTAGATGAGATAAACTTGATAAAAATATCACAGCTAATGAATTACAAAATTTAATAAACTTTCATTTGATAAGAAGAACTTGTATAGTGTCTTTAAATCATGAAGTCTTAGGACCTGGGAGCTCTAGAACTGTCTGAACTTGCAAGGCAAGTTTCACACGTCTGAGAACATGTACGTTTCCTAAGGAGAAGACTCATGGGTTACTCCAGTTCTCAACAGGAGCTGTAACCCAAAGAGGATTAGGACTCACTGGTCTGCACCCTCTTTAGAGACTCTTATACATCAAATGCATTGATTCAAAGTGGTTCTAGAATATAAATCACTTATGCCACTTATACAACTTATATTGAAGCATTTGTTACATTTAAATCTGTGCTTTTGTTTATGTAAGCTGCATAACTTGCCCTTATTTCAAACCCTTTTCTCTCCACAGATAAAATATTTTGATAAAAGAAGAGACTACTTAAAATTCAAAGAAAAATTTGAAGCAGGAGAATTCCAGCCTTCAAAAACAAGTGCAGAGTCCTAAGCTGTCCTGAACTTTTCAGGAAGGTTGAATCTGTTCTTTGTGGACATTCACAAATGCTCCGTTGACTAGGGGCCAACAGCGGTTTGAATCATGGTGAACATCAATACTTACTCCATATGTACAACTCTCAGTAATTAAAGTGATCAAGAAACGGAAGATCCCATCATTCAAACTGAAGAATTGAAATAAAATGGGATGAAATATGCTTAGTTTTCATTTTGTAAGAATTCTATATTTTAAGAAAAAGCCCATTAAAAAACACATTTTTTTCTTTTAGTGGAGGATGGGTGGTAGGCAAATATTATTATCGAACTAGATACTGAAAAAAGTAGGTTGTCATTGTGTGTCCTGGGACTTAGCATTTTTATACAGGCACAAAAAAGGAGGACTGGAAGAAGCTTGAACTTAAAATATACAGGTAAAATAATAAAGAGCATCTACAAAAAACCTACAGTTAATATCATACTTAATAATGAGACAATGAATGCTTTTTCCCTAAATCAGTAACACAGTAAAGATGTTGTCTCTCACATCTCCTATTCAACATTGTGCTGGGTTCCTAGCTACTTCATTAAGACAAAACAGAAACAGAAAGCAGAAGATTGAGAAGGATGAAATAAAACTAGCTCTGTTCACAGATAATATTACTATTCCATGTAGAAAATCCCAAAGAATTGACAAAAAAGCTCCTAGAACCAATAAGTGAATCTTACGTGGCAGGAAACAAATCAATATACAAAGGAAAATCATATTCCTGTATACTAGCAATGAATAATTGGAATTTAAAATGAAATTTTTAAATATACCATTTACAATAGCACTAAAAAAATAAAAAATAAAGGGAATACTTAGGTATAAATCTAACAATACGTGCAATTGGCTATATGCTGAGAACTACAAAACACTTGAAATCAGAGAAGATCTAATTAATTGGAGAGATATACTGTATTCATGGATTGGACTACTAAATATTGTTAAGGTATTGTTAAAAGTCTCCCCAGTTTGTTCTATGGGTTCAACACAATCCCAATCAAAATTCCAACAAGATTTTTTGTAGATAGTCACTATTGACAAGCTGATTCTAAAATTTGTAGGGAAAGACAAAGGACCTAAAAGCTAAAACAATTCTGAAAAGAATAAAGTTGGAGGATTCATATTACGTGATTTCAAGGCTTACTATAAAGCTACAGTAATCAAAACAGTATAGTATTGGCAGAAGGACAGACACACAGTTCAGTGGAACAGAAGAGAGAGTCCACAAATATACTGACACTAATAGAGTCAAGTGAGTTTGGACACAGGTGCAAAGGCAATTCAATGGAGAAAGAATAATCTGCAACAAATGGTGCTGGAAAAATTATGCACCCACACACACAAAATGAACATGGATGTATACATCATACCTTATTAAAAACCCAACTCAAAATGCATCCTAGACCTAAATGTAAAATATAAAACTATAAAACTTCTACAAGAAAATGAGAAATTCTGCATGATTTGGGGTTTGGAAATGAATTTTTAGATAACATCAAAAGCACAATCCATAAAAGGAAAAAATATGCTAAGTTGGACTTTATCAAAATTAAAATTTTTTGCTCTGTAAAAGCTACAATAAGAGACTGAAAAGATAAATTACAGACTGGGAGACAGTATTTGCAAATTACATATCTCATAAAGAACTTGTATCCAGAATAAAGAACTTACAACTTAAAAATCACCCAAGTTTAAAAAGTAGGCAAATTATGTGAATAGATATTTTCTCATATCTACTTATAGTGTTATGAATAATATTATAAAAAGAAGCTCCATCTTAGTAGAATAATGCAAATTAAAACCATGATGATCTATCACTACATATCTATTAGAATGGCTTAAAAAAAAGTTGACAGTACCAAGTGCTGATGAGGATGCAGAGCAACAGAAACTCACAGCCACTGCTGGTGGGAATGCAAAATGGTAAAACCCCTTTGGAAAACAGTTTGGAGTTTCTTATAAACATGCTTACCTTATGACCCAACAACCCCATTCCTACATAGTTCACCAAATAAACTGAAAACAAAACCTATATGAATGTTTATAGCAGCTTCATTCATAATTGCCAAAAACTGGAAAACACCCAGATGCCTGAAATAAAGGAATGCATAAACAAGCTGTGGTCTGTCTATACACTGGAATACGGCTCAGCAATAGGAAGAAGTGAACTTCTGACTCAGGCAACAACTTGGATGAACCTTATACACATTGTGCTACATGAAAGAAACTGGACCCAAAAGGCTATAAATTATATGCTGCTATTTATTTGATTGTGGAAAAGGCAAAATTAGTATAGAGAACAGATCAGTGGTTGGGAATGGAGAAGTGGTTGACTGTGAAGGAGTTACACAAAGGAATTTTTAGGTACTGAAGCTGTTTTCTGTGGTACTGCAGGGGTGGATCTGTGAGTATGTACTTGTCAAAACCCACAAAACTGTACACTGCAAAGAGTGACTCTGATGGTATGCACATTAAAATCAGGTCAGCCAAAATTTTGGAGGGATTCCAGTTTGGAATGCAGATTGTCATAAATGAGTCTAACCATATTATAAATATATGACATAAACTCACTTTTCAGTGGGGTAGGTAAGACGGGGGCTAACCTCAATAAATGAAAAATGCTCTTCTGACTGGATACTGTAAGGCTAAAGAGGAAAAGAGTTATACAAATTGCTGAGTTTCACAGGGGTATGGTTTAGCAATTCTGAAACCACAATAATGAGCACGAGGTTTATGTCAGAAAAAAGCAGGTAAAAATAAGCAAGAGGTCAATGTTAGAATGAATCCTGTGGTGTTCGATTGGTGTCAGAGATGTTTATGTTAACAGCTAGACATTCTATTTATATACATACACGTGGGTTGGAAGACACCTAGATTCCCTAGCTCTGCCTCCTGACAGGGCCTGCAGTGATACCCCACTAGCAACAAGCACATCTAGCACCCAGATCTTGGTTTCTAATGCCATTCTCCAATAAACGGAACCAATGCTCCTTGGAGAAATGTCTGATTCTAGAACTGGGGTAGAGAAAACCAAAGAGCCTGGAGCATTCTGTAGTGCTAGAAAGTAAGGAAGTGCTCAGAAAAAAAAGCATGTCAAAAGGACACGAGAGCCAACCATCCACACTGATATAAACAGATGACTAAATAAGGGACAAGTCTTCCTCACAGAAGAATTCCAAGTAATGAATGTAGAAGAAACGAGGGAAATACAGAATATCACCACTAGAACACTACAGTAAGGGCCGGCACAGTGGTGCAGTGGTTAAATTCACACGTTCTGCTTCGGCGGCCCGGGGTTTGCCGGTTTGGATCCCGGGTGCCGACATTGCACTGCTAGGCAAGCCATGCTGTGGTAGGCATCCCATATATAAAGTAAAGGAAGATGGGCACGGATGTTAGCTCAGGGCCAGTCTTCCTCAGAAAAAAGAGGAGGATTGGCAGCATTTAGCTCAGGGCTAATCTTCCTAAAAAAAAAAAGGAACACTACAATAATAACTGGTACAGGCAATGTCCACTGATGAATGCTAAAATCAGTGGGCAAAACGTTCAGGAGAAACAGTATATTGGCACAGCCTCCAAGCATCTCTCCCAAAATATTTATTAATTACTGTAGTAGTTTTAACAGTTGCCCCCAAATTCTTTGATACTCCTCCCCCCAAGAGATGAAGCTTATTTTCCCACCCTTGATTGTAGGCGGGGCTTAGTGACTCACTCCTAACACACAGACTGTGGAAGCTGAAAAATAGCAACTTTACAGAGAAGAACATAGCAAACGTTGCCTTCAACAAATGGTTGAGGCAGTAAGTCATGCTGAGACGTGATGACAAGGGCACTCCACTGCAGTATCCTTCCTTAAGACCCATAACCTCAGTCTGATCATGAGAAAAGACCAGACAAACCACAACTGGACATAGTTATGACTAGTACTCTTCAAAAGTGTCAAGGTCATGAAAGACAAGGAAAGACTGAGGATCTATCAGGGATTGGAGGAGACTAAGGAGACGTGATAACTAAATGCAATGTAGTGGCCTGGACTGGCTCCTGGAACAGAAAAGAGATTAGTGGGATAACAGGAAATATGACTATAGACCAGATCTGTAGTTTAGTGAACAGCACCATTATCAATGTTGGTTTCTTAGTTTGGTAAATGTCCATAGTTATGTAAGATCCTATTAGAGGCATCTGGGTGCAGTGCATGGAAACTACTATCTTTGCAACTCTTCTGCAAAACAAAAATTATTTTAATAAAGCTACAGAAGAAAAAAATACAGGTAATGGACCCTGAAATTTAAATGTTATTAAAAAGGACTCAGACGTAATTGAAGTTCATTGCCAGACGGTGATAAATGGTTACCGCTAGGTAATGAAGTGGCCCAGTCAAACAAACAAACAAGAAACCTCAGAACAACAGAAACAGTAAATCAACCTTCGGGGTCCCCTTCTCACTTTTGGTAGTGATGTGCAAGAGTAATTCACCTCCTTTGGGTCCATGTGACAGTTTTCAAAATATAGACTATTTCTGATCACTATTTGAACTCTGAGCAAAGGTATTATATGAAAAACTTCCTAAAAGCTTCACAGGAATGATTATGGCCTAGCTCATGGCTTTAAAAATAAACTAAAACCTATTACCTGAGCATTATGAACTTTATAGGGAAGCTGGCTCAGCATCTTGCAAGCCTGTTTCCTCGGGAATAAGCAGATGCAAAGCACAAAAAGAGGCTAACGGCTCCTCTTCTTTGTGCAGAACCTTTGCTTCCTCCCCACGTGGCTCCTTATGACTTAGCGGGTGGTATTCATAGATACTAGCTGCCTTCATTCTGCCTTATTCCAATCATAGTGCACATTTCTGACAATACTAGTTTCTAGAAAAGAAAGTATCTTTTTAAAATACATTGTTTTATTTCCACAATTGCTTAACATATTTTATTAAAAGAGCCATACAATTTAGCTAAAAAATTTATTAAAGGGAACAACATATAGTAAAATACTTAAGGCACGTGAAGTAGTTTTGGCATTAATTGCAAGAAAAAGAAATACAAATTACCCCAGTAAATTTCAGAATCTATTAGTCCAAATAGTTTTTAAAAATGTTTCCATAGCACCGACAACTCATCTCAGATAAGGCACAAACGTCATGACTCGGTGTCCCCATGCTTAAGCAGCTGCTGTCTGGTATATTCCCAAATCAGCAGGGCTCCACTCACATGGACGTTAAGTGAGCGGATGATACCCTGCTGAGGAATTTCCACACAAACATCCAATTGCTGGATCAGATTTGCTGGAATTCCTTCACGTTCATTTCTGATGAAGAAAAACGGGAGAAGAAAGGTGAGTTTTCCTGTACCAAACAATATTTTTCTCAAATACTCTGAATGTTACTGGAAGAGACAGAGTAACAAAATGAAACAAGTCTCTGGTACTAGGAAAATAAATAAGTGTAACAAAAAGATTTATGAGTCAATTCTGTGTTCACCTGACCATCCCAAACAAGTGAAATTAAATGAAAACTAGGGGGGCTTTCCACAAACATTACAAATCAGAGGTCAAATGCAGGTGTAATATCAGGAGTCCAGGGAAACTGTGAAATTTCTGAAACATTTTCTAGACTGAGACTCAAGAGAATTTTCTTACCCCAACAGGAGGAGAGATTTCTCAGGAAAGCAGTACTGGGTTAGGTCTAAACTTTTGGCAGTTTGTTCCACACCAATGATGGTATAACCTTCTGCTTTTTTCTGTTGCAGATAATCGATTAACTGAGGTGGTTTTACCTTAATATGAGTTTAAAAAGAGCAGAATATTAAATCATTCACTTATAGCCCTGCTTGGAGTCAAATCAGAGTTTTAAAAATTTTTTATGAAACTCAGCTTGTTAAAAGTCTTTTTAAAAGGACAGAATTATATGCTATAAAAAAGAACTCCCCTAACATCATATAAATTTATAAAAAGTATTCCTAAATCAAGAGTGAGTTGCAACAGGATACACTTTACTGAAAAGAATTCTACATTATTGATGATTTCTAAAAAGACAACAATGTGAAAGATAACAAAAGGAAGAGAAGTGGGCTGTATTTTACTTTAAATATTATTTTCAACTATTAAATGCTGGAGTACTATAAATTACTGCGAAGGACTAATACAGAAAATAGAGTACTGCAAAGGATTTCAGTAAATAAAAATTTTAACAATAAATAACTTTCCACCCACCTCCACCAAAGGAAGCCATTGTTCTGCGGAAACACTGAGGTGCTGAAACTGTTTGTCTTTGACACAGTGAAGACTGCCAACAACGAGCACCAAGGCCCCAAATACCTCACAGGTCCGGCACAGTCCTATACAGAACAAGCTGAAATTACTGTTTGCAGCAGAATACTAAGCTCATCATGTCCCATATGTTCCTCTGAAGCTCCCCAAGAGGGTTACATGTGGAAAGGACAGCCAAAAATGGTATTGGATTGATTAAACATCTTCAGGATCAAAAGATTTTACGCAATTCTCTAGAAAACTGCAATATTACCTCCTAAGTTGGTTGGTTTATCAATGAGTGAGGCCACTACAATCAGTCTACTAATTGACTTTCCAAGTTTGGCAGCACGATCCTGAAATGCGAGCTCCAGGTCCAAATCTGGAACATTGTTTTTCCATGGGATGATCTTCTTCTGAACATCAGTCCACTCAGACTGGTCGTCTGCCTCACCTGAATTAAAACCTGGGAAGGAAAAAGAAAATATTCCCACATGTATAAATTTCCCTATTTATTTAATTGCACACACACACATATTTTTAAGAGTTTAAAATGATAGTTTAGAATGAGATTCATTAAAGAACTTTACTTCAATTCAGACACAATTGCCATTTTCAAGAGTAATTTTAAATTTTCAAATTCAACTCTACTATCCAGTATACCTTTCATGAAAATATAAGATGCATATTTTTTTACATTTTAGCACGTCCAAAATTGGGAAGCATCTTAGAATCCATAGGGTATCATAGTTTGGTAGCATTTTTTCTTAGTGGTTCATAAAATAACACTGTGTCTTACAAACTATTGTTAGTATTGGATTGGAATTATCTGTAGAAATATTATTTTCCTGAAAAAATAGAAATAGTCTTTATTTTAAATTATTTTACAAGTACTTGGGAGAACTTCTCTAAAATGAAGGATACTCTCTGAAGCAACTGTCTTCTAACTACCCTGATGGGCACACAGAATGGTATTGACCAGTCTCCCTGCAGTGTTTTGATCTCTAGTACAGGACTGAGACTCTCCTTCCAGGCTCTTCCTCAGCTCTGCCCCGCTCCAAACTTGACTGAGCAATCAAGGAGCACTTAGCTTCCTGGGGATGGAGGAGACATGCAAATAACCCTAATGCAGTACTCTAGTGAGGGGATGCTCCCACAGAAAGGAGTTATTAACGTCTGGGGACGGAGGGCAAAGAGTAAGACCCAGAAGGCTCAAGGGAAGGGAAGTAACAGTTTGCAAAGCAGAGTGTGTGGGAAGGGCAGTGCAGACTGTAGACACAGCATGTGCACATGCACGGGATGTGGAAGGAAATGGCTCGGGCAGCAGCAGGACTGGCGTTGTGCACAGCATGCAATGGATGGAGGGTGATGGCTCAGATAAGATCACAAGGACTTTGTATATAATGATAAAGAATTATTCTAGAGATGGGAGCCATTAAAGGGTTTTAAGAATGGGGATAACAGTACTGGTTTTGTGTTTTAGAAAAATCCCTCCTAAAAGTGACATGGGGATTAAGTTGGGGCTGGAAAACCATGTAGAGGCTTTTGCACTAGTCCAGGCAAAGATAAAGACAGTCTAAATTAAGTCAGTGCAAGAGGGGCTAACCAGGAGAAGCCAGATTTGGGAGGCAGAATCACCAAGATCTGGTATTGGATGGGTGTGGCAAGAGACAGAACAGGGAAAGGATGACTTCTATGATGACGGAGTGACGCCATTAATAGAAAGGGTACATCGAGGAGCCTAGTTTGGACAGACAGGCAAATTCAATTTGGATATGTTGAGTTTAAAGAATGTCCAGTACTCTCAGGAAAGAGGCTAGGCAGAGACAAAGATTCGAAAGTTACAGTTCTATAGGTGGTTGTCTCAAGTTGTGGAAATTAATAAAAAGGTTCAGGGAGAGCTTGCAGCACAGAAAACCAGGCCAATGAAAACATTTGGAGGATACTAACATTTAAGTCTCAGCACAAAACCCTATTGCAATATCCCTCTCTTTACCAAAAATAAACAAACTAAATAGACCTCTCCAGCTTTGTCCCCATCCAGGTAACACCTCATTCCTCTGCTCTACTCTGCGGCAGAACTCCAATCAGTTGTCTCTACACCTTTCCTCCCTCCCAGTCTCTGCTCAGCCCACCCCCGTCAGGCTGTTTCCACAACACTGATGAAACAGCTCTGTCCCCATCTTTTGTCCCCAAATCTTCACATTTGCTGTTCTCTGTTTTGGGAAAGCTCTTCCCCCAGATCACTGCTTGCCTTGCTCTCACTTCACTTAGGTCTCTGCTCAATGTCAACTCCTTAGAAAGCTCTTTTTAAGCCTTTGTCTCTCTCTTCACTCTGTTTTTTTTTTTTTTGCACAGTACTTTTTACTAACTGACATTATATTACATATCTGCTTAGGGCTGTCTCCCCTGTAGGAATGTAAGCGCCATGAGGACAGGGACTTTGTCTTATATCTACTGCATAAGATGCAGTCAATAAATCTCTTGTTGAATGAATAAATAAATTTAAGGTGATATGTCTTAAAATGCATTAGTGAACCACCTAGAGTGTTTGATAAAAATGTTCTTTTTCAGAACTCTCTTCCAGACATACTGAATTAAAATCTCAGGGCAGAACCCGAGTTGTCCAAGGAATTCTTGAAAACATTAAAATTTTGGAGAACTACAAATATAAAGGACAAGTAGGGGAGCTCATAAAGGAGAGTGAGGAGTCGGATTGAGGAGGAAAATCAGGACAGCAAGAAACTAGCAAATAAAGGCTACACAAAGGTCAGGGATGATAAGAGAAGAGCTTCTATTTAGGTTTTGTAATGAAGGAGACAAAGAAAATTTCTGATTTTCTGCAAGAAGTTTCAATGGTAGTTATGGGTTAGCAAAGAGTCAGAACGAGGACAAAATGTGAGTGACAGAAATGATGAGACTGTAGACTACTAATACACAACTATTAACATTAGTTGTGATTTCTAAAATGGGTGGGAGACTTGATGCTTGGCTTCCTTAGGGCAGCAGGACTGTGAAGGGAGGGAGGAGGAGCGGGGAAGAGGAGTGAGCAACAGAAGGAAATGCGCGTCCTAAAGAAACCCAAAGGGAAGAAGTAGATGTAAAAAAAGGTGAAGGCACAGGAGAAAGATGGTAACAGATGACATGATGTCCAACCAGACAGAGAAGGGACTAGAATCAAGAGCTCTGTTTTATCCCTAAATGAGACAAGAAATTTCATAATTTAGCCCTTTTTGAAAGCTATATTTTTACAGAAATATATTGTGGAAGAGCAGTGAATATTAATTAACAATAGTATTTCAAAGAAAAGAGAAGCCACTAGCTTTATATAATAAAGTATATCAGGCTGTTTTTGGCTTTCTATAGCAAAGCTAACTTTCAGCTGAAAGTACTAGTCAAAGTTTTACCACCTTTTTTCACTGGCTTTTCTCTAAGTGGAGGAGCAGAGCTCACCACGTCAATGAAAAGTCAACTACCTGTCCTAAGTAACTTAAATCAATAAGCCTAACCGAGTCAACAAGGGAACCAGAGCGATTCTCTTTACCTCTGTCCTGCTGAGCCCAGTCCCCTGGTTCTAGGTCACAAAGTTGAGTGGAAGAAAGGTACCACTGAAATCCTGCATCTAAAGGAATGTCAGTGAAGCTGGTAAATTTACCAATGGCAATCCACTCATCTTCAACAAGGCCTGAAAGGCGTGGAAGGATGTAAAATATGGTCTGAAAAGAAAATTGCAAAGTCTTAATTTTTTGCCCTTAAAGATAACAAAGCAATACATGATAACATGTTTAAAGTACAACTTATTGTTACTAATGTATTCTCCCAAACTATCATATCTGATCAAATTACACACTTTCATTTACGTCTTGTAGCAATTTTCTAGATGTATTTCTCATTTTCTAAGAAATGAGGGGATTAATTTAGGAAATCCTGGAGATCAGGCAGATCTTCTACTTTGGTATTCGTAACTGCATGTAATAAACCTCCGTGCTCTTAACAAAAGCAGAAAGTGTTTTGGAATTAATCAGCATTAATGTTGGAGAACATTTGGATAAATGCCATTTATTGATAACCACTACCTTCATAAGCAATCAAGTTCAAGCTCTTCTGATGCCAAATCTCTACTCCCACTAACATTAGACAAATGTAGAATCTAAATTTGGCCTTGACTATATATTAGCTGTGCGATGTTAGACAAGCCATTTAGCCTTTCTTGGCTTCAACTTCCTCATTTTTAAAATGTGGATAAAATCAGGTTACAACAGCATAGGAAAGTGTTTTGTAAATGGCACAGCGTGACACAACTGTAAATTGTAATTATTTAGTTATTACATCAACAATCCTCATTTCTTTTTCTTACCTACTAAAAGAAAACTGAGAACCAGACTATCATCAAAGGTGAAAAGGCACATAAGAAGCAGAAGGACAAGCAACAGGCAACTTAAAAATGAAATAAATTTACAACAATGTGCAAGTCTTCATAAAAGTTTTTAGAATAAATATGATTTTCTTCATGCTAGCAACATTTGTGGAACTTTAAACTGCATAATGATTGCAACTAAATATTTATTAAGGAGGTACTAAATACAGCTTCAAATACATAGAGAGACAGGGTTCTTGCAAGCCATTATTTTATTTACACTGATGGTTATGACTCCTATCATTAATGGAGAGTAAGATATATAAATACGTGAGAGTGAGGCAGTCGCAGGCAGGATGAGGGAAAGAGGGAAGCAAGGGACTTACTCCTGCTGGAGACTGAATAGAAAGGCTGGTTAGCACTAGAGAGTTATTAAAGGTCCTTCAGAAAGATGGCAAACAAAGCATTCTGGGCACTAAAGAACACAGAACAGAGCATGTTAAAATCCTAAATAATATTTGCAACGAAGCAACAGAAAGCACACATTATTGTTCTATGATGAATATCTCACAATATATATATATTTTTTAAAAAGTTAGCTTATTAGTAATCAAAAAAAACTGCTTATGCACAGTAGCTAAATTTACTGATACTTCCAAGTTCTCTAGAGGAAAAGTCCTGGGTCAAAGGTTTTAAATTCAAAGCCAAAACATTATAATTATAGTTGAAAAAGGGAAAAAGTAATATGATCTATACAAATTTTAATTTACATATTAAGTTAATTAACTTACATGCTAATTGTAATAAATATGTTTATGGTTCTTAAAATTATGTAAACACAGTTACAATCATGAGGTGGTGTGTCATTTGCTATACAATTTTAGTCACCCAGAACCTAAAAAATGCAATTAACGAAAGAGATCTTTTTTTTTTCATTAACAATCGGCTTCATTACGACAAAATCTCACCTGCACCAATGTTCTCACTCATTTCCTTTTACTGTCAGAACAGATTTCTGTTTAGAGTTAAATACTCCCCCTTCCAGTGTTTACAAGCAGACACTGCCTGAGAAACAGAAAGTGAAAATGACTAGCCAATTTTCACTGCCTAAGAGGGACATGCAAGCAAGTCATCTGCATACGGGACAACATTAAACTCAGAACTTTACAATGTTAAGGTGAAGTTCGCAAGCAAGGGGAAAAAATTAACCTAATCATAACCCTTCCACAACTATGGCAGAAAGGAAGCATGAGGGTGAAAGACACAGTACAGAATTTACAAACGATGTTCTCTGCTCACCTCCAGACAATAATCCTTAAGAGGGTGAAATGTTGCAAAAAAGAAATGCTCTTGGATGCGTTGCCAATTCTTCTTGGCATTCCTAAGGATTAAAGATACAGAATGAGGTACAAACAAGTGCAACAATTCTGGTAAGGGGGGGAAATCAATTAGATATCTTAAAGAGGTGCTGCAGAATTTAGAATGAATGAACATTCTGTGAATTTTATCCTAAGATTTATACACCCATATCTCCAAGATCAACATACTTTAAACACTGGCTGTAAATCCGACCTTTTCAAATGAAACTCAAAGACAGACACAGAAATTAAATAACTCTCTCAAAGTCATACAACAATGATCAACAAGAATGAAACCCAGCTCTCCGCACTTAAAGGATGGGATCAATCTAGCGGAGCGTGCAGAGCCTGAGCTCCATCAAACGTGACGGGAGGCAGAGATGGTCGTCAACTGGCAGTGATGGGAAGACCTCATAGGAACAGCCTGCCAGAGACACAGCTTGAACCCTTGGGGGAAAAGAATCTAAAAGAGAACTACATAAGTCTCTGGCAGCAAATGCTTTTTTTTTTTTTTCCAGGAGAGAAAACCATTACATAAATCACTTTTTCTACTCTCAAGATTCACAACACATAGCCAAACTGTTCCAACTTCCATAACCAAACAAATTTAATATGAGCAGGCTTTAAATTCTTAACACATTTGTCAAGTTTAAAAAGACAAAAGAGGTAGGGATAAAAATCATACAATGTGACCAGCAGGTTTCAGTTTAAATTCATGACCCACAACCCAAAAGCTGAGTAGCAATTTCAAGCTATTTTCCTGGCAAGATGGCTCTCCTGTTATGGCCAGTGTATCCTCTTCACACCCCAAACTTCCCAGCTGTCTTCTCACCTCTCTCACCATCAGCAGATGGCCGTGCCTCACACGTCACTGGGGTGAGAAACAGAAGACTCAGATGACAGATCTTCCATCTCCTGCCACCTCCTTATGCACCTGTCCTCTTTCCCTTCCCTTTCAAGAGATTCTCTTCCAAGGACAATACCCCACTATGTGCTCAAGATCCCAGTCCCTTGGATTTTCCTCCACCTCCCCCCTTCTGAGTCTTCCCCTCTTCTCTCTTCTGGCCTTTCCTTCAGCCTATTCAAAACTGCTTTATGTCTAATCTTAAAAAACAAAAACCTTACTAAAGTCTCCATGAGCAGGGGACTCAGCAACTCAATGGAACAGAAGGTAGCTGTTAAAAGATCACCCATTTAGGAGATATCACCTTTGGTAGAGACGAGAGGAAAGAAGAGAGGAGAGGAGACTGTCTTGTTTTTATTGGATACCTTTCTGCACTGTTCAGTTTCCTAACCACGAATTCCTATTTAAAAACAACTAATGTGGGGGCTGGCCCGGTGGCCAAGTGGTTAAGTTCGCGCGCTCCACTTTGATGGCCTGGAGTTCGCCAGTTCGGATCCTAAGCGCAGACCTACACACCACTCGTCAAGCCAAGCTGTCGCGGCGCCCCACAAAGAAGAACTGGAAAGATTTACAACTAGGATTTATACCTATGCACTGGGGCTTTGGGGGGAAAAAAAAAACTGATGTTACCAAAAATACTATAAAAGCCCTCTTTGACAGCACATCCACCATTAACTATTCTTCCCACCCCACTTTACAGAGAAGTCTTTAGAGAGAATTATTTGCACAACTTGGCTGTGTTTTATCTTCCTCATTGCCCATTTTTTAATAATTAAAGATATGAAATATTTTAAATATTCAAGTAAAGAAAATAACAGACACCAATGAACTTATCACCTGGATTTCACAAACATAAATATACTGTCCCATCCACTCTTCAACCCATTTTAATGGGTTTCTACTCCACCAACTATGGCACTGAAATTGCTCTTGCTAAATCCAGTGGGTGCTTTTAGGCTCTTGCTTTCCTTACCTCAAACCTGTACATTTCTCTATCCCTCTACTAATCTCAAGAGAATCTGACTCACCATTTTCCTCCCATTCGCTCTTACGGGCCTCTGATCTGCTCTTCACACTTTTAAAAATGCAAAAGCAAACAGGTGATGACATTCTGGAGTCTAAACTCTTCACTGGCTTCACAATTCTTGAAATAGAAACTGGCTTCCGCCCGGCTCGGCCTGGCCGTCGCGTCTCAGCCGCTGCTGCGCGCCGTCCTCATGCGCTGCTCCTCTGTCAGACCTGCCTTCTGCAGCGCTCTGAGCATATCAGCACATCTCCCCCTCTGCGCTTTTCCAAACACGGTCTCTTTTGCCCAGAAATCATTTTCCTCCACTCTTCATTTGCCTGATTCCTATTCATTCTTTAAATTGTAATTTAGACACTACATTACTCACAAAAGCCTTCTCTAAACCACCCGGACTAAACAGTCTGTTTCTCTCATCACACTCTTCACTCTTCCACTAGAGTACTCACCGTGATTTAAATCTCTTTTTATTCATATGGTTATTTATTTGATGTCCATCTGCACCTGACAGTGAGCTCCACGATGCTGGAAACTTCCTCTATCTGGCCTGCAGCTGGTCCCCAGCACTAGCCTTACCTGCCACAAAGCTGACTCTTAGTAGGTGTGCATTCAAAGCAGAGATGGCTTACCACCCAGGGGTCCTTATTTTTCTTAGTTATATCTCCTAGCTGCTACTAGGACTTTTAAAAGAATAAGTTATTTCTTAAAAGGGTGTTTTATTGCTTAGTGAAAAATATGAGCTGAGCCAATTGTTTTTAGAAATCAAAATACAGCTACCAAGAATCTTGAATAGCATCACCAACCAACTAAAACATGTCAACACCAAACAATAAATCATGATTTGCTCATAGAGAACACAATAAACTGACCCACAAATGCCTGTCTGCATGTTAAAAATTAGGTCAATTTCCTCAGACTTCCTTCTGCTACGGACAGGCTAAAAGTCCTGGGATTAACTGTAAGCTATGGCCCCTGGTTACTTATCTCCAGCTGTCAAACACAAGGAGCACACTGCACAGAGGCAGGAGTGCGTTCTGTTAATATGGTTTCATTAAATTGTACATTCAAGTATGATTAGGAAAAACTTCTGCAGTTTGAGTTGGCTTTCTACATGATAACACAAGTGTTATCCTGAAAAATATTTACGTCCACATCTACTCACGTAAATAAACTCAGCCAAATATTCACCAAATACAAGAAACGATAAATATACGCATACCCACACACCATGAAGAAACGAGACTTTCATGATCACTTGAAAAAGATCAAAGATTCTAGTTGCTGGGATACACCTGGAAAGTCAGGAATTCTAGACAACGCTGTGGTGAATTACTAATTGTAGTGACTAGGCTCTTGGCACCAGCATCTGAGGCAGTTTTCCAGGACACAGCACTGTGTACGACATGCCAGAGGCATTCACCAGCTCGCTCTGCTCCCTTGTCCCTCATCTATGACCCATCCTATCTCCCCACCTAACTCTTGCCTCCTTCTATTCTCTCTTCCCTTTTCTCTCTCATGTAACTATATTTTAGTATTTACATTTGCTGAATTAAATATCTTTCTCCTGAGCCCCCAAAACCTCCTTTACCTACTTAGTCACACAAATTCCTCTTTTAACAAAGGTATCAAAAGTTAAGGTAGGGAGCAGGGTCATAAGGCAGTTTTTGGCCACAGAAGTAGCTCAGGCCCAGCACCACATCAAGCTTCGTAACGGCTCATAAACAGTCTTATCTGTACCATGTGCTAACTTGATGGTCAAGGCAAAGACCCTACATGTTATTGGTTTTCCACACACTGTTTCATATGCCTAATATGCTGCTTCCAACCTTTATCTGTTTGTTTATGTAAATTAGTGAGTGTTTTTGAGCCTCTGAAGAAAAGCTTTTTATGTTGATATTGCCTGGGTCTCTGAAATTTATAAAACTCCCAGCCTTCCAGGATGGTGACAATCTATGATGATAATGACAAAGTAAAACAACAACAACTTAGGGATGAGGCAGTACATTCGGATACCAGGAGGTGCTGAGGATACTTCTGCTGCTTTTGTGGGTCACCTTCAACCAGCGATGGGTGTGGGAGAAAGGGGGCCTCACAAAATCTGGGCCATGCCCCACTCCCCACCTCTATCCACAGCAGCAGTGTTCTATCTGTTTGATATTGAGCTTCTGTATAGGATTTTGTTTGAGGAATAGAGTTCTCTTAGGAAAGAAAAAGAAAAAAGCTTCCAGCTTTAACTAGTACAACTGAGGCATTAGGAGTATGTCTTTAAAGTCAGATCATGCTGTTTCTCACCAGCTCCTTGACAACAAGGGTGACGGCATTTGGCTATACCGAAGAGAAACATCTAACAGGATGGAAAAGATTATTTATAAAATAAATATTTTTTATAATCAAGGATGAAAAAGCAGTGAAAGGTCAAGATGGAGCTGGCTACAATGAGAAGTGTATTAAACTGTACATCAAACAGTGAACTGCTTAAACTTGGCCTTCCGGGCTCTATGGGCTCCAGCATGACGGAAGATGAGACGCTAATAAAACTGGGGCGCCTTCGACATCTTCTCTGTGCGCTCTAGTGGAAGTACAGTGGAGGGTCCAAGGTTTACTCACCCTGCGCCGTGCATGTTTTCCACTTGATTCAGACTGGATTCAATAACAGAAGTGAGAGCATCAAATTCTTCAACATGCATCATTTTACACATGTTCCAGATTTTCTTAAGAGCAACTAATGCATACAGTCGAATACTAAAATTGTGATTGAAACACCACTGCAGTACGATAATAAGGGCTTGCTTCAGAATTAGTTTCTGAAAAGAAAGGGGAAAATTCTTCAAATGTAAACATGGACCATTTTACCCTTGACTGTATAAACAAAAACAGGGTATACAAATGATAAAAAGACTACACAGTAAATCTTATTTCACTGGTTTTGCATTAGCACAGTGGCTTCTCATTTATCCTTCTCAGATAAATCAGGTACACTGGCATTAGAAATTTCCTTAAGGGCCAGCCCGGTGGCGCAGTGGTTAAGTGCGCATGTTCCACTTCTTGGCGGCCCAGGGTTCGACGGTTCGGATCTCGGGTGAGGACATGGCAGCGCTTGGCACGCCATGCTGTGGTAGGTGTCCCACATAGAAAGCAGAGGAAGATGGGCACGGATATTAGCTCAGGGCCAGTCTTCCTCAGCAAAAAGAGGAGGATTGGCAGCAGTTAGGTCAGGGTTAATCTTCCTCAAAAAAAAAAAGAAAGAAAAGAAATTTCCTCAAGAAAGAAAATATTCTCCCAGCTCTTTGGCTTCATTTCTAATGCTGCAGTACATTTTTTCCCCATGCTCCAGTGCCTAGGTTAACTTGGACAGAGTGCTTTCGTGCTCACCAATATACAACCAGAATGTTTTGGAAACAGCCTCCATCACTTATCACGTTACCTTCGGTTGAAAAAGTTAGAAATATTCTTTAAGAGCCCCACTTTTGGTGAACTTGGAAGTGCTTCTAAAGCAAAGCACCTCATAAAGTGCTGTCTTTGATTCTGAACTACTGTTTTCCCTAATGGTGATCTTGGACCCACATAGCAGTGAGTGGTGGCAGGAAAATTAAGAAATGGGGAGAAAAGTAGTAAAACAGTTTAAACTTCCCTGTAGTCTTTTCCTGTGAACTCACAGACTGTTCCATCTTCATAGCCTGGAGATTTCATGCAATGATCGTCCCTGTTTTTTAAAACCACACAGTCTAACAACTGTTGAAAGGCAAAGGAAGTGACATATATCAACGTGGAAACCAGATAGACTCAAACTTTTAATAAAACATCAGGAGCTACCTTGATGCTCCCACAAAATGGGTCATCTGTAAATAAATGTTCACTGGGCTGCCAAGAGTCCTACTGTTGGTTTCTCTGACTGATTAAAAACAACCTTATTTACAGAAGTGTTTACCAATACGTCAGTATGGTTAACAGCTCACTTCAATTTCCCAAAGCTTCTCTGAGAAGGACAAAATATAAATAACTCTCTTTATCTCATTCCTTTATTCAACATGTCATCGACATTTATCAAAGGTCACTGTATGGCCAGCTGTACAAGGATGCTATTGGGAGATAAATAAATATATACACACACACAAATGTATAACATACATACTACCAGCCTACATGATGAACGTTAACAAATACTGTCCGTTACTGGGGCACGGTAAAGTGAAGTGACTAGTCAGGGAAGGCCCAGCTAAAAAGGTGACATGGGGGAAGAGCAGTTTTTAAGAAGAGGCACAAAGAAGGCTGATAGCATATTAGATGTATATCTAAGAAAAATCAGTAAATGAAATGTATGGAAGAGCAAATATATTTACTTGGCTACAAGGAAGATCAAAGAGAAATGTCATAGGTAGCACAGGAAAATGGCAACCTCTGAATGATACACGATTAAGTATTTAGTTCTAATCTGGAAGTTGAAAACCAGGCAGGTTAACCAAGGCAACCAAAATATCATTGGAAAGTAATTTAAAAATTTTTAAAAAGAGAATGTGAATAATTAACTACCAATATTCTATAGTCCTTTATGACCTTATGAAGCACATGTGATAATATCTAAACATATACTACCTACACCATTAATTATGTACTACAGTGCTATGCATAGCATTTTATGTATGTTGTTTTTAATGTGTACACCTCAACAAGGTAGGTTTTATCATCCCCCATTTACATATTAGATAACTAACGTGAAGAAGAGGCAAACCTGAATAGTATTAGTGAAAGGATGGTCACCCCAAACATGACCTGCCCCAAACACGACTCTTGATTTTTCCCCAAAACCTACGTGGGGCCTGACTGCCCCTGTGCCCCATCCCTTACTCTGTGCCAATCGCTCTGACCTCCTTTGGAACGACAAGGCCGTTCTCACCTAGGCCTGCATTGCTGATCCCTCCGCCTGGAAAGTCCCCTGACCCTCACGTGGCTTGCTCACCCACTTCTTTCAGGTACTTGTTAGAACCAGCTCCTTGGAAAGGTCTCCCCTGAACCCACTTTCTGAAATAGCTGTCCCACCCCAGGCACCCAACCTCTAGCCCCTTATCCTGCTTTCTTTTTCTTCAAAGCCTGTGTCAATAATCTTTATTTATTGTCTCTCTCCCCCACCAGAATGAAGGTACTTTGTTCTGTTCACTGCAGAATCCACAGGGCCTAGAATAACATATGCAGAGACATAAGATGCACAGAACAGATGTTAAAGTGAGGGAGAACGAGGGAGGGAGGCAAAAACTCAAAATGACTTCTTCCAAAATACCTTAGCCAACAGATGGCTTGTGGCCAACTAAATTCACTGCACATCCCATCTCTATGGTCTTTGCTCATTATCCAAACGTAAACTCCACCGGTTCTCTCCTTTCTCTTCTAGCCTTCTCCGGAAAGAATATCTGCTTCCTCTCGTCTGACCTGATGTCACGCTGCTCTCCCTTCCCTTCTAAATCTTTCCAACTGTACCTTTCAGAGCTCTCATCGCACGGGAAGTTCTTTAACCTCTCCCTAAGCTTTCGTTCCCAGCTTCCTAAGCCAGCAGAGGGTCTGGAGCCTTTTCAGTAGTCGGTGTGACTTCCAGACCATTACATCCCCACCATCACGTAAAAAACCATGACCTGCCTTTCTGTGCCCTAGTCATACCCTAGACCTTGTCATAAAACCTCTGTTCTTTTTTCTAAAATCTTAAAATCAGGTATTCCAATTTCTGACCCAAAGCATTTATCTACAGTCTATCTTCTGGTTACCCCACCTCTTTCCCTTGTGTACCCCTCATGTATCACTGCAGTGGAATTCATCAGTCACAACCTCCGTGTTGCTAAACACTATGGATTAAGCCCTTATCTTTCCCGACCTCTCCAGGGCACTCGACTCTCTTGGCAAAGGTCTCTTCCTACGACGTGAGAACACCACGTAAGGTTGTCCTCCCACCCTCTTGCTGTTCCTTCTTGATCTCTTCTTCTCCTATCCCTTACCTGCCGGTGTTCCCCTGGGTTCTGTCCTTGGCTTCCTTATTTTATTAGGCTGCATACACTCTGTGAGTGACCTCATTCATTCCCATGGCTTCCATCCATTCAAAGTTCCCAAGCTTGTGGACCACAGCTGCTTTTCTTCTTTTTTTTTTTTTTTGGTGAGGATGATTGGCCCTGAGCTAACTTCTGTGCCAAACTTCCTCTATTTTGTATGTGGGACACTGCCACAGCACAGCTTGACAAGTAGTGTGTAGGTCTGTGCCTGGGACGTGAACCCATGAACCCTGGGCCGCCAAAGAGGAGCACACTAACTTAACCACTATGCCACTGGGCCGGCTCCTGCTTTTCTTCTTTTAACTGAAATTGTTACTGAGATAACTGTAGACTCATGTGCAGCTTTAAGAAATAATACAGAGATCCCTGTGCCCCTTGTACACTTTGTCCAGTTTCCCCAAAGGCAACATCTGGCAAATTTTAGCACAATATTAAACCAGGATGTTGACACTGATTCAATCCACTGATATAATCCTGATTCCCCACTTTTACTTGTACTTGTGTGTGTGTGTGTGTGGGGGGGGGGGGGGTTGTATTAAGTCTTATACAATTTTATCACACTTGTAGGTTCACAGATCTATCCACCATCACAGTCAAGACACTGAACAGTCCCAAGGCCTAAGGATCCTTCCTGTTGTCCTTCCATGACCACACCCACCTCCTTCCTATGCTCCTCTCCCCCATGGCCAGTTTTTGTATTACTGGCACAGTATTTTGAAAAATATCTGAATTTTAGTCTGTCAGAGTTTAGCTGCAGAAACAGAACCTGGGTAGTCAGGCAGAAATGGATCTTCATTACAGAATCACTGGAAATGCTAAAGGAACAGACTCTCAGCTCTCAGTTGAGCTGTCAGGAGCTACACCACTGAACCAGGCTACCCTGCCTCTCTTCTATGACCAAGCAACCTCAATCAGGAAGCTTCAGCTGCTGCCGCAAGATCCTGCACCATGTCAGGCCTACCATAATTCATAGCAGCAAAGCGACACGTTGCATCCTGCTTCTGAGTGTTCACGAAGCTAAACACTGGGACCTCGGCTAACAGCACCTCAGAAAAAACAAGCACCTCCATGACTTGACTTGTCAGCAGAGGCTCACTTCTGCCTTCCAAATCCTGTGCAAATGCACTTTACCTGAAGCCCTAGGTGCAAGAATGCTTTAAAAATAGAGGTTTTAGTTTGCTGGGCTTTGCAGCCCAAGGCTCACTAGAGAGAGGGTGTGATGAAGGCTGAACACAGCTCCAGCGTATCTTCCCAGCAGTACTAGAGCTCCCCAGGTCACCTCCCTCCCACCACGCCCTCTGGGGTACACCAACTGGCAGCACTCACTGATGCCATGAGCCTGGCCCCTTAAGACACTGAGTTGTGATTCCTAAAATGAGGACAACTCCTGAATCGTATTTCCTATCAGACCTCCTTCCTGAGCTCCAGACCTCTATACCCAACTGCTCCCTCACAAGTCCATGTGGATATCACACAGGTAACAAATTCAAAATTCTATCCTTAGTCATCATCACCTCCCCCAGTCTGTTCCTTTTCCTATGTTCCCTAATTCAGTGCCCCAAGGCACCCCAACCCTGGCGGCCCAAGTCACTTTCCTGTTTTGCATCTGTCCCATCTAATCCATCACCAAGTCCTGGTGTTTCTCTCTACCGCGTACCTGTCATATCTCCCTGCCACCGCACAGGGCAGGTCACCATGAAAGCACTCGCAAATCACCACAACAGGTTCCTAACTGGTCTACCCATTTCCAGTTTTGCTCCTAGATGACCAGTTCTACACACTGCATTCACAATACACAGATCTGATTGTGTCACGTTTCCGCTTAAAGTTCCACAGCATCATCCCAATGCCCCTTGGATAAAGTCCAAATTCCTCATACACTGAGCACTTACTGTATGTCACACACCATCGTTGAGCGTGGAAAAGTGGAGTTTTAAAAATATTAAATCACTTGACCAAGTTTATGCACGAAGTAAGAGGTAAAGCCAAGATTTGAACCCAGGTCTGTTTGGCTCTAAGGCTCATTCTCCCAAGCACTGTGCGAACCTCCTTGACATGCTTTACAAAGACCCGTCATGAGATGGACCCCGCTCTCGCTCCAGACTCACACTCTGTTCTCCACCTCCAACCAAACTAATGTCTTCTGCATCCGTGATGGTGCCAAGCATCCTTCCACTCAGCCTGCTAACTCTTCCCCATTGTGTAGGTCTTTGTACTGAACTGGAAGTCTTCCCTGCAGACCCAAGACTGAGAGGTCTCTGCTAGGTGCTCCCACAACCTCTGCACTTCCCCCACCAGAGCACACATCACGTTTGTCAGCACGCTCCTCTAGACAGATCTGTGTCTTGCTTTCCCCTGTATCTCCATAGCCTAGTGTAATGCTTAGTAACAGTAAGCACTAAAAAATATTTTGAATGAATGAAATGGAAGCCTTGATCCCAAACTCTGACAGGTATAAAGAAGGACCAAAGATGATTCAGAGAGGAGAGAAACTAACATTCCATGAGTACCTGATACTTCGGTGTTATTTAATCCTTACAATAATCTTTTGAAGTAGGCAGTGTTATGTCCACTTTATATAACGGGAAAACTGAAGGAATAAAGTCCAATGCCCTGCCCTGGGCTACAGGGCCCAAGCTTCCCCTTTGAATTTCTCACCACACCTCTACAGCCTTAATCCTTAGTGCATGCTTTATTTAGATGTCCTTAGTTTCTGCTAACGCCCTTTTCCTGTTCTGGGATCCCACTCAGGATACCACGTTACATTTAGGTGTCGGTCCCCCTAGCCTCCTCTGGGCTGGGACAGTTTCTCAAACTTTGTGTTTGATGACCTGGACAGCTTTGAGGAGCAGTGGTCAGGTATTTTGTAGAATGTCCCTCAGCTGGGATTCGGGTGATGTTTTTCTCATGATTAGACTGGGGTTGTGGTGTTCTGGGAGGAGACTGCAGAAGTAAAGAGTCATTTCCATCACATCAGGTCAAGGGTACATAGTATCAATATGACATCGCTATCACCACTTTCCCCACTGTAAAGTTACTCTTTCCCCCTTTCGAAACTCTACTCTTTGGAAGGATGTCCCACACTTAAGGAGTGAGGGGTTATGCTCCCTCTCCTTGAGGGTGGAGTATCTATACAAATCATTTGCAATTCTTCCCAGGAGATTTGTCATCTCTCCCATTTATTTATTCAATCATGTGTTTATATCATTATGGACACATGGATATTTATTTTATACTTTGGGTTGCAATTCACTATTACTTTATTTATTTCGTTGCTCAAATTGTTTCAGCTTTAGCCATTGGGAGCTCTTTCAGTTGGCGCTTGTGTCCCTTTGCATACCCATCCCACATCAGAGTGTGTGTGTGTGTAGAGCATTTCCTTACTTTCTGATATTACAAGATGCTCCAGACTTAGCTTGTATATTTTCTGCCCCAGTCCTAGAATGATCCATTTCTCCACAGAGCCCTGGTTCTTTGCATTAGAGAATGATATTAGAGATCTGGGAGCTAGGTATATAGTACTTGTAAGTGAAAAAAAAAATCCATTATAATTTTCAACAAGAAATACAATTCTTCTGTGAATTGTACATGAAATCTGTGGTATTACCTGTGATCATCTGCCTGGCCAAGATTGGGGTACAGCACCTGTTAGTTCTTGAACAACGCTGACACTTACATCAGTGTAACAAGTTCTGCTGCTGAATAATAGGAATACTACTGCACTGTATTTGCTGACAAGGTTTGTATACACTCACAAGCTGACAGGGCAATACATGACTGAGCACAGTTCAGAAAGGGATTTTTCCCCGTTTCCTTTTAATTTCCATAGAACATTTAGTGCTCTCACCTCTGTCCTGTTTGACAGTTTTGAATCTTATCTATTTAACACATCTCATATACAGGTTAAGTACCAAAGCACAGTAATCCTCGCTTAATCTGGCGTTTCACTTCCCACAGTCCAAAAATATTAAATGGAAAATTCCAGAAATAAACAATTCCTAAGTTTTAAATTGCACACCATTCTGAATAGCATGATAAAATCTTGCTGTGTCCTGCCCAGGACGTGAATCATCCCTTTGTCCAGCAGATCCCGCAGTATATGCTCCCCGCCCATGAGTCACTTCGTCGCTGTCTCAGTGATCAGATCGACTGTCGTGGTATCGCAGTGCTTGTGTTCAAGCCACTCTTATTTCACCTAATAACGACGCCAAAGTGTAAGAATAGTGACGCTGGCAATTTGGATATGCCAAAGAGAAGCCACAAAGTGCTTCCTTTAAGTGAAAATGTGAAAATTCTCAGCTTAATAAGGAAAGAAAAAAAATTGTATGCTGACGTTGCTAAGATTTATGGTAACTTTTGTTATAATTGTTCTATTTTATTATTAGTTGTTGTTAATCTCTTACTGTGCCTAATTTATAAATTAAACTTTGTCATGAGTATGTATGTATAGGAAAAAACATAATACATACAGGGTTTGGTATGATCCCGGTTTCAGGGATCCATGGGAGGTCTCGGAACATGTCTCCCAAGGTAGGGAAGAGGGGTGACTACTATAACACACTTTGATGAGAAAGAGAAGTCTTAAAGGACTGTTTCCAAGAAGTCTCTGAACAAAAACACATTTATCAAGTAACAATGGAGTTTACAAATTGGAAATGAAGAGAGTAACAAAGTAAACCAGTTTGGTCTTTACTTAGGTAACTCAGTTTACATTTTTTTCCCCCAGAAGATGCTGAAATTGAGATTATTCTATCCCACTAATCAGCATTCCTTTATCTGGATGTTTTGAAAATAAAAAACAAACCTAAATTGTGTAATAAACAGCAAGTACAATACAGGCTTAATGAAAAAAACATGTTATTTATACCAGCTCTAACAAGAACATCTTCTAAGACGAATTCATTTTCAAAATTTGTCTAAACTGTTGAGCCGTTTCGTCCACTTTGCAATGGTACAGTTTCCTGTCTATCTTACCTTTGTGGAGAGATTGTAGGCAAATCTCTTGCCTGCACACATTTAAAATAGAAAGATAACATTTGCTGTTATCTGATGCTAGAGCTTTCTTGATCTTACCAGAGGGTGTTAGCACAAGTTTTCACATAACTTTAACTAACACACTGCCATCTGGCTGACAGACACTGGAAGGCACCATCAATTTTAAGATACTGTCGTGATTTTAGAGGTTAAATGTGGTGGGGAGAAAGGTCTATCTAAGGACTGATGCAATAGGTTAACTACCAAATTTGATTGTTACCACTATTTAAAGACAAAAACACAGAAAATTTCTAGGAAAACTTTTTTCTTCCTATATTTTTATTTCACTCTCAACACTAAACAACACTTCTTATTTCCTATATTAGGTCTTCTCCTAGAGTTTACAACATATCAGTACGTTCTTCTCTGCAGATTCAATAAGACAGAAGCTTGCTCTAAATCTTACTGACAGGTTTTCCTAAATGCTTCACAGTTGCCATAGTGAGTAACCAGAATTAGCTAAGATCTCTACTTATCTGTGTGGTAAACCACCAGCGAAATTTCTCTAAACCTGAGAAAGAACTGCCCTTCACAGTCCAGATGATGACAGTCATTTCATATCAACCTTCAATCACCCATAGCTTTTAATACTTCAACCATAAGTTTCTTCGCACGAGCATTTGTTGAATAACTATGGCAGTCAAGGAAGAGTTAAATGCAATCAGGGAAGTCCTATTTAAATAATCTTATGGAAATGCTTGTATAAAATCAAGAATCATATCACTAAACATTGCTCATTAATTAGTCTACAGATTCAGCACGTACTCAGCCACACCCCAGTGTGTCCATGTGCAAGTGGGTAATATCCTACAGTGTACTTGTGTCTGAGTAGGTGTGCACATTGCGGGGGTAGTGGAAGAAAATGTAAAAAAATACAAGGGGTACTCTACATCTTAAAAAAATTAGTACAAATATCTAAAATTCTATCTTGACAGTCAAGTTCAAACTCTTCTTTTTTTTTGTTTTTGAAGAAGATTAGCCCTGAGCTAACCACTGCCAATCTTCCTCTTTTTGCCGAGGAAGACTGGCCCTGAGCTAACATCCATGCCCATCTTCCTCCACTTTATACACGGGATGCCTACCACAGCATGGCTTTTGCCAAGCAGGGCCATGTCCGCACCCAGGATCCGAACCGGTGAACCCCGGGCCGCCGAGAAGCAGAATGCGTGAACTTAACCACTGTGCAACCAGGCCGGCCCCTAAACTCTTCTTACAGACGATCTAAACTCACCTTTTCTGGAATATTTTGAGTAATAATGTCCAAATGAGACAAAACTGATAAAAATGTACAAATGCTAGTTTTAAGGTTTTCTTCACCCTGAAAAAAAATCAGATAAAACAGTCACTCAGGGCTTACTGTGAGCCTGGGTACGTGCAAGGCACAGTGCTGGACACTGTGGGGCCCAGGATGTGAAGTAGACATGGCCTGGGTGGGGATATGGGATTAAAAGCAAAGAAAGGAAAGGAAATTTCCTAGAGCCAAATGCCAACATGCACTACAGTCAGCAGACACTTACAAAGTACTAAGTTAATTGTAAAGCAAGTGGCAGAGCCAAGGGCACACCCGCTCCAAAAAAGGTGAGGGCTCTAGGATGGAGATGACTGGAGTAGAGAAGGGGAGAGCACAGGGGAAAAATGAGTAAGACAAACAAAGACACAGAGGCAAAGGCAGTAAGACATGAAGAGACCGGCATGGCAGGGGAGTGGCAGAGACAAGGCTCAAAATTTCAGTGGGACCGTGTGGACCACTTTAAAAAGCCATGACTAGCCATGTAAGAGTGTTAAACTGGAATTTAGAAACCTTCCTACTAATAGTGATTTGGAATAACACGTTATTTTTGTGATAATAAACTGATGGGTGCTAGATAGAATGGAAAGAGACAACAGACACTACAGTTCAGTAACTGCTCCAAAAGGCAAATCAGATGATTAGTTCCTTATATAACCAGTAGTTGCTGAGTCTCCTATTTGCCAGGTACTGGGCTGGAAACAGGGCTAATAGAAACAGATAAGGTCCTGCCTTCATGGAGCTTAGAGTCTAGTGGGGAGCAAAGACATAATCAAATCAGACAATAAATTAAAATTCCAATTATAACAAGTACTATTTATGTGCTATGAAAATCCATAAGGGGATCCAAACTACTCAGGGAGGTAACTTCCTTTAAGAAATGACACAAATGACAAGTGAACTGAGATCTGAAGAAAGAGAAGCAGTTACGTAGATGAAGAGGAGAAAGAAGACCATTTCAGGTGGAGGGCACGGCTTGTGCAATAGCCTGAGAGCAAAAGGACTTGTGATGAGCACAAAAGGTCAGAAAAGGTCAGGTGGTATGCAGTCACACCAGTGGTACCCAACAAACCAAGCTTCCCGGGATCCAGGCCCTAATGCAGGCCCCTCCCACACTGGGAGGCTTGGTCGTGCCATCTACTTTGGCCAGTAGGTAAAAGAGGCTGGGTAAGCACATACACATGGAGACGTATCCTCCTGGAATGCTCACTCTTGGAACCCTGAGCCACCAAGGAAAGACATCCAGCTACCCTGCTGGAGACATGCAGAGAGAACAATGCCCGGCCACCACAGCTGTTCCCACTGCTGCAGCTGAGTGACGAATGTGAGTGAAGAAGCCATTTGAAGTCCCACCCCCAGTGGACCCACATGAACTGCCCAGCCAGGCCCAGTCAACCCAGAATCATGAAAACTAATAAAACGTAGTTCA
The DNA here is from genome assembly GCF_037783145.1 of Equus przewalskii. Classification (NCBI taxonomy): domain Eukaryota; kingdom Metazoa; phylum Chordata; class Mammalia; order Perissodactyla; family Equidae; genus Equus; species Equus przewalskii. The sequence goes on along the minus strand of NC_091831.1, from coordinate 77,187,677 downwards.
CATCACTGGGCTCTGGAGTGTTCTAGCAATAGAAAACTGAGACAATCAGTATGACTAAAGTGCAGAAGTGGGAATGTGGTACACAGGGACTGGAGAGGGAAGAAGGCATAAGATCACATGAGACCTGCAGGCCACTCTGAAGACTTCTGGTCTTCATTCTGACAGCAACGTTTCAAGCAAGTGGATAACCTGATCAAATTTTTTATTTTGAAAGACCTGCTCTGGCTTCCGTGTGGGGAAGAGACTGAAAGGGAGGCAAGGAACAATGTAGGTGGCTCAGTAAGGGAAGCACTGCAATGGCTGACAGTAGCTTGGACCAAGATATAACAGTAGGGATAGAAGGCAGATAACTGAGAAATAGTTAGGAGGTAAGATCAACAGGATCTGGTCACGAATCAGACATGGAACACGAAAAGTGTTAAGATTTCTGGTGTGTGCAACTGTATAGATGGCGGTGCTGTCCACAATAGGAAGGAGATCAAGTCTGGGGAAAAGATAAGGCACTTGGTGTTAGACATCCAAGTTTTAGATGATTTACAAACATTCAAGGAGAATATCTAGAGTGGCGGTTAGCAAACTCTGTAAAGGACCAAATAATAAATAATAATACGTCTGCTGCCACATAGTCTCTGCTGCTCAACTCTGTCATTTCAGCACGCACCCATAGACAGACAATACGTAGATAAATGGGCGTGGCCGTGTCCCAGTAAAACTTTGCCAGGCTGAATTTGGCTGTAGTTTACCAACCCCTGATTTAGCACTTAGGAGAAGATGTCTGGAATACAAACATAAATTACTGAGTCATTCACATCAGACAACAAGTGAATACATGACTTAGGACAAAACTGACTATAAAACAAGGAGAAATTAAGGAAAAAAGTCCTAGCCTTGGGAAGCACTGACATGCTTCTCAAGAAAAGAAAGCTGGGTAGAGAGGGAAAAGCCTGGAAAGGACACAGACAAGAGGGAACAGAGGGGCAGGAAGACCAGGAAAGCATGTCACTGAACCAAGAACTAAGTCGTCGTCAGCAGCATGGATGGAGCTGGGAGAAGAAGAGGAGGCTGAAAACTGACTCTGGAAATAGTGTCTTCTGAGAAGTGACTGAGCTGGAGCTGGTCTACTGAATTGAAGGGTGGGCGGGGAGGATGTGGAAAAAAAATGGAACAATGGAACACAGACGCCTCTTTCAGGAAGTCTGACTATGACAAAGTAGTGAGATAGGGTGATTATAGGAGAGGGATGAGAAGTTCAGTATAAACATCCATAAACGATGAGACTTGAGCACATTTAAAAGCCAATGGAAACCATTTGGTTAAGAAGAAGAGATTGAGTATAGGAGAAAGACTGATAGCAAAAGGTGCCTAGGAAGGCAGAAAGGAGGAACCCAAGGGCACACAGAAGAATTATCTTGAACAGAAGATTCAGGTCCTTTACGGTAAAAGGAAGGAAGAAGTCTGGGATGGATAGGGAGGTAAGTAGATTTGTACGACCGCTGGTGAGAAGATAAAGGTATTCCTTTTATTTTCTCTAAAAAGTAAAAGTTAAGGTCATCTGTTTCCAATAAAGGAAAAAAAGAGTGTAGTGGATATTTGCCTTTTTTTGGATATCTATCCTGAATCCTCTTCCAAGTTTAGGGAATGCTCCCACCTCACAGGTCTTGTGGGAAGCTGAAAATGTCAGATATTCATTTTCCCCGCCTCCTTGCAGCTAAAGAGAAGGCACCTGACCTGGGTTGAGAACTCGTATCCCACAGAGGTGGAGCGCATCACCACGCAGGTGGCAGAAGCAGCTGGCGGACAGCCGCCTCCAGCTACAGCGCTGCTGCGACGGCCCCACACGTCCAGTGGAGTGAAGCAAGGGCCCCAGTGGACCAGGCCTCTGGCTGCGGTTCTGGAAACCGTGGAGCCCCCCTTGTTCCTGCCTCTTTTCCAAGCGGGATTCTGTGGTTTTCTGGGCATTCTGTAAGCTAGCGAACTCCCTCCTCTCCACTGCCTGTTTTAAGTCCCTTTTTCACTCAACCGGCAAAAGTTATTTTATTTGATTACAATAAAAAACCCTGATTGGTGTCCACAGGAAAAGATTTGAAGAGAATATACCAAATCTGAAAGCTCTTTATGAAAAGTGAGAGACTGAGCTAAGTAGAAAACCTTAACAGACCTGCCAGCATTCCAGAGGATACTTGAGTCAGGAAGTCTCCGAAGACACCAGAGCCAACCTGTCTTCTGTGAGAACTTCTCAGGCAGTGCTGACCCACGAGAGAGCAGACAAAATGAACCAGGCTAATGGAGCCACAGATCTGAGAAGCAATTCAAGGAAAAATGACGGAATTTTTTCTTAATTACATGGACATGAAGAGGAGAACGAAGAGGCAGAAGAGGAACCTTGGAATAGTGAGAAAAAGAAAGTGGCTTTTGAAATTAAACAGACATCTGAATTAAAGCTTTGTCATTTCTTAGTCGTGTGATGAGTTCCCTAAGCTCTCTGAACTTCAGTTTCTTCAGAAGTAAAGTGCAAGAACTCCAACCTATCTTTCAGGATGATTGTGAGGATGACATTGCTACCGCTTATTGTGACGGCCAGGTTTCCAGCTAGGAGACTGGAGAATGAAGGACAACAGAAAGGGGAGCCAATTTTAGGGACAGGTACTACCATCGACTTAGTTTTATACAGGATGAAATTTGAAGTGATCATGTGAGCATACCTAGGAGGTGGCCGGAGAGGCAGTGAACCAGCAGAAACAGGGTTTACAAAGCAAAGAGGCATAGAAAGAGAAGCAGAAGGGTTAAATAAGGATTCTTAAGACAAAACCAAGCATAAGGGTTGGGAGAAAGAAAGGAAAGACAAGAAAGAAACAGAGATGTAATCGGCTTAAGAGGAAGGGAGCTATGACGTACACGGCAGCATACTAACAGCTGTAGAGAGCAACAACCACTGTGAAGGAGAAGGAAGACGAAGACAAGGAAAACGAAGACAGGCTGTCTGTAGCTGCAGATGGAGTCCTCAATGTGTGATTTCTGAAAATGCGGTGGGCCACAGCGGTTTAATAGAACAAGAGAGGAAGGCAAGGATCACTCATGCTCAAAGTTTAACAGTAAAGATGACACTAGGACGATGGCCAGATGGAGGAAAAGTGAAGAGAATAAGACTGAAGAATTCAGAGTCAAGTCCCAGAAGGAAATACAAACAAGGACACAGGAATAGATGTGAAAAAGAGAACAGATATTTCTTCCCCTGAAATAGAAAGGAAGAAACAGAAAGATACTTTGAGGAAGGCATCCTCATTTCACACAAGGTAGACGGCAAGGTCATTCATTAAGAAAGGGAAGGGAGAATTTGGGAACCAACAGAGCTGATGTTTACAAACAATCTGTCATTTGTCAAGAAGCCTGCAACTGTAAACTCTACCACTAATCTCAGTATCAATTCCTTAAAAATTATTTTTAAGATGTAAAAAAGGTTGGGGAGGGGCAGTGAGGGGTATGCACGAGGGTACAGAGGAAATAAGAACAGAAATGAATTGATATTTGTTTTCAGCTGGGTAATAAGGGTTCCCTTCTAGTCTCTCTACTTTGGTTATGTTTGAAATGTCCCCACTAAAAAATTCTTTAACATGTGAGGAATGCATTTAATTCCTCATTCTTATTTCTAAGATCAAACAAAGATATCGCCTGGTAAATAAGAATATAGAAGGCACCTATTTCTCTTACTTCTTAATAACAAAAGCCTTTTCCACCTTTATTTTGTTGGAATAGAAGAGCTCTCAAATAAAAACTTTGATATACTCAAGATAAATGCCAGGGATTTCTGTCTCCTAAATTAATTCAAATCTTGCAAAACACAACTTAGGATGTCAATACATTGTGGAGAGGGCAATTGACAGTCAAAAAACAACTATTCTAGTGAAACAAATCTCCCAGCATAGCCAAAATCTTTTCTTAATTTAAAAAAATATTAAAAAAATCTTCTTTACTTACATAAGAAAAACAATCCCAGAACTTCGGAAGAAACTGAGGGAATTTATGAAGAATCAATATAATAATCCATTCTATAAAATATTTTATGGACGCTTGATTATTGATGAAACCAGCCTGGAAAATCTTGTCAATAATTCTATTCAAGAAATTCTGAGAAAAATAAAGTTCACAAATTAAACTGTTATGTTACGGTTATTAGTTTAAAATTTATTTTTATTAAGATATAATTGACATATAACATTGTATAAATTTAAGGTGTACAACATGTCAATTTGACACATTTATATATCGCAGTATGATGACCACCACAGTATCAGCTACCCCCTCTATCACTGCACATAATTATCATTTCTTTTTTGTGGTGGGAACAATTAAGATGTAGTTTCTAATGCAAACGGTTATTAATTTTAATTAAAAAAATATAGTCACCATTAAAAAAAAAGCTTAAAATTTTATTGTAAGTAATTATTGCATCCATAACTTTCCAACCAACAATCCTAAAAACTGTTGACTGAAAGATAATGACGAGGTACTTTTACTGAGTACTTTACATTTTACTTGGACATCAATTCTGTGAGGAAGGTTATTATTCTCTGTATTTTTAGAGGGAAAGGAAAAGATTCAGAAAGTTAACTAACTTCCTCAAAGCCACTTATCTGGTAAGTGGCAGAATTCAGATTCAAATCAAGACCTACCAAGATGCCATGGGCTTAAAATTTGGACCCAGGACAACAGATGCCAAAGTCAGCGGAGGTAAACAAAACCCAGGAGAGCAGGCCTGGGGGCCCTCGCCTTCTCTTCCGGGACTGCTCATCCTGCCTCTACAGCCTCCCCAGTCCTTCTTGCCAAGACCCTGAACTCCAAAATCATCCTCCCTTGCCCCACCCTTCTCTCCAAAATCACACTTTTATCTGGGTAACCGGGCATACTCAAGCAGCAGGTAAAAAACATCTCCTCATATAAGCATATAAAAAATTAGATTTATTGTGCATATTGCTTTATTTTAAAGATCTATTTTAAGAGAACTGCTAATTGGTAGAAGGGGAGCAGAAAAGCTCATTTTAAGCCCCCAAGACAGTGTTGTAAAGTAGAGCACGAATTTAAGTCAGACTTGGTTTTGAATTCCAGCTCCACCTTTCGCTAGCTGTGTTACCTTACAGGCAGGTCACCCTCCTCTCTGAACTGCAGTGCCCCTATGTAAAATGGGAATATTTATGGCCTGCCTTGAAAGACTGTTACGAAGGTTAAATAAAACTGTAAGATAGAATAATTTAACATCTTAGCAGTGACTGTTCCATAACAAATATGCTAAGTTTTCTTCTTCGTTACAGACCCTGCCCACTCTGACACTTCCCCCCACCCTCCAACATTATCCATCTCTCTGGGGAGCCTTCCCATTCCTAAAAAAAAAAAAAATAATGCATTTTTCTGCTTAGTGAAGTATAATATACACAGTATTTTAAAAGGCCTATGATGAAAATCAGCAGCCCCCGTTACAAAGCCACTACTACTACTCCCCAAAAGGAACTCTTTTAGCTATTTCCTCTTACAATTATCCAGTTTATTTGGATATACTTAGAGTTATTGAAATATTTATCTCTCACAGATATAACGCTTCATAAAATGGTATTTTTTAAAAAGAGTTTTGATATGTTTTAAAAATTCTCTCAAACATTTAAAAGAGTGAGGACAACAGTAGGAAACTAAAGTCTGAGGGAAATTTTGCATTCAAAAATGCTTTAAAAAAATTCATGAGATATACCATCACTTTCTCATGATGATGATCCATTTTCTTAACAGGAATATTAAGCAAAGATGATTAGAGAAATCGGCTCTCCAGGCCACTCACCTGCTTCTTGCCTCCTCAGGGAAGAGAACAGGTAACTTTGGACAGAGAGGTTTAACAGAGAGAGGTCTCGGCCTTTGCTTAGCTGGTTTGTATGGCTACACTATTCATGAAATTAGGGGCAAGAAAATCAACCCTGAGAAATGACAATCCCATCCTAAATGATGCAATTTGCCTGGTTTCTAGAGTACACAGATAATCCAAACAATAACACTGCAAAATAACTCAGCTGTGGGAAATTCGGAGTTAACCTATTTTCTAATCAAATGGCATATAAAACTTTAAATAGTTAAAATATTACATTTATAGAAGAAAAAATATTCAATAGGCCCATGTAAACCAATTTCCAATTTATTTCTACAATAGCTAATGGCCTTGGTATTCTTTCTGTTAAAAAAACTTCTGAATTAACTTCAATTTTAAGAACCGAAGCACAAATTTTAAGCAGATTACTTTCTCAATTTTAAAATAGCACATGACAGTTTCTACTAAATAGTTTATTCATATGAAAACATTATGCTAAAATATATGTACAATATGTGTCATACCTGATCAAATCTGGGGAAAAGTACAAGCAGAGTCTGCCATATTCGGTTTTTCACTCTGTGTTGTTGAGAATTCACATAATATCGAGTTCTGGACTTGGACACCACTTCATCCTGCAGAGGTGGGGGGATTGATATTAAATTATCAACTGAACTTGTGATTAATAAAAATAAAATCAATGACAACTTCAAATTTAAAAGGTTTAAACTGGGCATAGGAGCCCATTATCCTCCACAAGGCAAAAAGAGGATAAGACAGACACTTTCTTATTACAGTTTTTTTGGTTTCCTTTTAAAACAATGAGTTCAGTTGCTCTTGTTTAACTTATGTGCTTTTAAAACTAGAAAAGGAACCATACAACTGTATTCAGTATAAAAAGTATTTGGAAATATCCTTTTATCTCTTTGTGGCCAGTGAAGGGGGAGACAGGGAGTCACGGGGGTGAGTAGAGACTGAGGTATTTGACATGTATTACCATGCACCAATATAGGCACTGCTCATTTTATGGCCCTTTGTCTTGTGTGAATATGGAACAACGGTATCTGCAATTTGATATAAACACCTAAGACAGGAGCACCACAGTACAATGCCAGCACTAGACACAGGAAAATGACAGCACCAAGCCTTTCTCCATTAGCAGAGCTCAACCCTGCTTGTCATGGTCGTGCTGTCTAAATTGAGCCAACTGCCGGGATGACTTCTGTTACATAACTACTTGGGCTTCAGCTGCTAAGATGGCACTAAAAAGCGTATTTACATTTTCAAATATCTTAAAGTCAGAAAAGTTATCCACCACCTCTGAAACCATTTTTTCATCTAATGTAGACAACTCTCATCTATTTTGTAAATTCTGAGATCTTTATTCTTCCATAATCCCATATTATGCATTTCAGTGTGTACAAAATTTTATGACAGCCAAGTTAACATAGATTTTAATGACCCCTAACAATGATTAAAATCTCATAACCTCCTCTATTATCATTATTTCTTTTGGGAAGTTTTCTTTTGATATAGGCATGTTTCGGGTTTCATGTAGTGCTCAGCCTCAATGCAGCTAAAAATGGAATCATCGCTAGGGCAGATCACACATGAGTTCAGGAGATGCGTCCTCGCTCCAAGAAACCTGACAGCAGGGCCTCACTCGAGTCACTGTCCTCACTCACAAGTGCTCAAATGCCCTTTTCAGCTCAAAATCTGTCCTTTTACTCATTTCACTCAATGAGCTCTTTATTCAGAAAGATCTTTCTTTTCTCTACTAGTCTATCAACTCTCTCTAGTTTCATGTGCCTCCTGACCCAACCTGGACCCCAAGAATAATCTCTACAGTATCTTCAAGAGCACATCCAATTCTTTTCACTATGACCTCAAACCCATTTGCAAATTCCCTACTTCTGAATCAACCCAGGGGTCTTACATTCTCTGATCCTACTTTCAAGCCGCCAGGCACTGCTAAAGAAAAGAAAAATCGCCTGTCCCAACTGACTTCATTAAAAATATGTATTCTAGCTCCAGCTAGGGCCAGGGCCCTAGCTGCTGCTAGAGCAGTGGTTCTCAAACCTGGTAGTGCTTCAGAACCACCTTGAGGGCTCCTTAAAACACAGATTGCTGGGCCCCACCCCAGAGCTTCTGACTCAGTAGACTGGAGATGGGGCCTAGGAATTTGCATTTCTAACAAGTTCCTGGTGATGCTGATGCTGCTGCTGGTCCAGAGAAGACACTTTAAGAATTACTGTGCTGGATAATCATTTTGCTTTTTTCAAGTCTCTTCCCATTCCTATTTCCACAAGGAGAATTAAAAATCTTTACTACTTCCCTCAAGGCTTTAACCCAACCCTTTGTTCTACTTGGACCATATGATCTTTCTTCCTACTTCAACAAGGCCCTACACCAACACGCTTCTGAAAACACCCAGAAATTCCCAACAGCTTCTTCTCCATTGACTTCCTCCTACTTGCTCTCTTCAACACCACTGAGAAGTCTCCTGCCAATGGCCACCTGAGAGGCAGCCTGTGGTGGAAAATAGGCTCTGAGTTTGAATTTGCATTCTGAGATTAAAATTTATAATCCTGGACAATTAATAGAGGTCTGTATGACAAATTTTCTATAGACAAGATTATTCAATGAAACAAATTAAGGCAACTACCAACACCAGACATTTCTTCTCTATTCACATCTAATTTTGGTTCTACCCTACTTCTCTGACCTCTCTTTTTCACGGCCTTTTTCTGGTTCTTTTTCCTACCAATATACTTCAAATGTTGGTGATTCCTAAATTCCCATTCTTGGCCTCCTCCTAGAGTCTTGTCTACATTTGTAGTTTCAACCATCACTGGGTATGGTGGCTTCTGTTTCTTCCTGAATACCATATTCCTAACTGTGGGTAATTTAACATGGATGCCTGAAAGCAACTCAAATTTAATACATCCAAAGCTAAATTATGGTCTCAAATTTTCTCTTTCACCTGGCCAAAATTGGGGCAACTTGAGCATTAATAATGATAACTACAATGGATTGAAACACATTAATTATGTTAAGATAAAAGATAAAAAACAAAAAAAAACCTCACTGATCACTTTTAGAAGATACTATGAAGCCAATGAATTATTTTGAATACTGACAAATAATAGGAAAAAATCAAGCATTTATCCTGCCTTTCCTATAGGAAATACACCTCAGGGTATCTAAATATTTTATATTTGGATACAGAAGTATTTCAGCTGATAAATGAAAAAGCAATAATAGGATTAGAGTATCACCATTTTGCAAGTCCTAAATAATTAATGGAGCTAGGCAATCCATCAATGATTAACACCACAAAAGGAGACAACCAAATATTATATACCTCCTAATGGATGTACACTCTTCCCCATTCCCTCCCCCATATCAAACCTAAATCTGATCAAGGCTCTAGATCTAAATACCATCTTACAGAAAATATGGGGTCAGAGGAACATATTAAAGGACACTGTGAAAATTCAAACAGCAAAATCCAGACTGTGGAAGTCTTTATAAGATAAAAACAACCTGCTTTCTTCAAAATATACGTTTCAAGTTAAAAAAAACAAAAGAAGAGGAGGGGAATCTATAGATTAAGAGACGTTAGAGAGATCTCAACCAACTGCAGTATATGGACCTTATCTGAGTCATATTTCAAACAAAAAAACTACAAAAAAAACGTAAAACTATCAGGTAAATTTAAACATTGATTGGGTATTTGATAATACTAAGGAATTATGGATTTAGGTATGAAAATGGTATTGTACTTATGGCTAAAAAGAATTCTTTTTGAGACATACTGAAATAGTTACAGGTGAAACCGATGTCTGAGATATGCTTCAAAATAATGTGTGTTGGGGGCAATGTCAAGGATAGACAATGAGAGTGTCCGTTAGTTGATAACTGTGGAGGCTGGGCCATGAATTGACAAGTTTTAAATCTACTTTTATAAAATGTTTGAAACTTTTCAATAAAAAGTAAACAAAAAAACTCCCCGCATGGACCTCAATAAAGCCTAAAGAACTGGAAGAAAAATGAAAAGAAGAAAACAAAGGGCAAGTGCTCAGGTAGCTGCTCACCCACTAGGCGACCAGGCCACCACAAACCCTTAGCCAGGCACTGGTGGCCCTACACATTCACAGTATCTCTTTCCAAAGCAGAACTTCCACAGTGCCAGGCAATCCTTTAAGATCTCCCCAATTAGCAACCTCTTCACTTCCTCTAGGTTCACTGTGTATTCATCCATACATCCAAAGCTGAGTATCTAACATGGGCACTGGTGACACACCAGTGAGTAACTCCCACCCTCTGTGGTTTCTGCACTTGAGTGGGAAAGATCAAGTTTAAACATTACCATATATTAATTCTAACTGAGATAATTGCTGTAAATTTAACCTTTACCTCGGTTTTCAAACCCCAACCACATTTCTGCCTCTTTACTCTCTAGAAATGACCGTGCTTCCTGGCTCAGAAAAAATACAGTGTCTCAGGCAAGAACTTCAGGCATGCCCTCCTTTTATACAAACTCAGCACCACCCTCCCTCCCTCCTTCTTTTCTCCATATCAGAAGACGAGGGGTCACTCCTAACTATTGTTATCCTACCCACTCTGCTCTGGATATGATCCTTTTCCACTTTCTCTAGGATTATTCTTTCATTTTTCTTTATTTTAAAATTCCCTTTTTTAATTTATTACTTACCCTGCTCAAATTTTCCACACCAAAAAACAAATCCTTGGCCTAAGCAAGTTTCTACTATGTAACTTGTCTGTCTGCTTTCTCATCTGTTAAATAAAGCTTATCCTTCTAATGGACATTAGAACCAATCTAGCCTATTCAGGGATTTAAAAAAAATACAATTCAAGTACCATAAAAATCACCATTTTAAACTGTCCAATTCAGTGGGTTTTGGTATACTTACAGAGTCATGCAACTAATACCATTACGTAATTCCAGAACATTTTTATAAGCCCAAAAAGACACCCTGTGCTCATTAGCTTGCCAATCTCTTTTACCCCCAACCCCCAGCAACCACTAATCTATTTCTGTCTCTGTAGATTGACCTATTCCAGACATTCCATATAAATGAGATCTTACAATATGTGGTCCTTTCTGACTGGCTTCTTTCACTTAGCCTAATGTGTTCAAGTTTCGCCAATACTTGCTATTTTCAGCTTGTTTTCAATAGCTATACTAGTGGATCTGAGGTGGCTATTCAAGGATTTTGCCTGTGTGACTACTGCTGGCCTCTCCATAGTTAACATTTTCTCCTCTCTATTAGATAATTTCCTTCGGCACATAAACAAGCTCTAATTATCCCCCACCTTTAAAAAGCTTCTGGCCCGTGCCCCCTCCAGGCACCATCCCATGTTTTCCTTCTCTTTCAGAGCAAACTCCTTAAGAGTGCCTATACTCACTGTCTCCACTACCTCAACAACAGTCTTCTTCCCAGCTCCTTCTATTTAGGTTCTCATTCTCACCATTCCACTAAAAGGTCTTCTGCAGAGGTGAGTAACGACAGACTTCTTGCTGAATCTAATGGCCAGTTGGCAGCCTTCTTTTCCTCCACACCTGCAGGAAGCACTTGCCTCATTTGGCATCTAAACACCATCCTCTCCTGGTAGCCCGCCACCATACTGATGGTTCACCCAGAGTTCAGCCCAGTGTCACCTACTGGGGAGGTCCTCTCTGACCCTCTATCTAAACAGCTACCCCTCCTCCTTATTCTGCTTTATTTTTCTTCTAAACACCCATATATTTATACGTCAGTATACATCATAATACGTTATTTGTGTCCTATCTGATGGAGTATCCTGCTACTTAAAATTCTACTCATCCTTAAGGAAGCCAGTAAAACACTATTTCCTCTGACACATCTCCCCTGACTCCCACAGTGCAAAGGAGGGAATTTTTGCATAACAAATACTTCCTAGGTTTTATAGGGCTAAGGTTGATCTGCTACCTTCAGAAAACAAACGTATGATGAAGACTGCAATTTCAGTACAAGCGACTGAAGTGGGTTCTGTGGTCATCGGTTACATCCCAGAGTACAAGCCAGTTGGTGGAAGCAGCCCAAGCACTCCATCTATCTCAGCTTCAAATGCAGAGTGAGCACTATGTTTGACTCTACGTCCTCCTGTCTTCTCCCCAGATGTTAGCCCATTCTGCAGACAGTGTGATGTTCATTTATAAATGATTTTGCAGACTCAAAAAAATCAGTTCTTCACATTATGCCACTTTCTAAATTTTCACCTTTTTATTCCATTTCTTACATAAAACAATGTATGGATCTATCACTCTAAACATAACTGGTTTTGAGTAGTACTGGGGAAAACACAGAGTGAAGTTTAGATAGTACAGGGAAAACATTATTATTCTCTAAAACCAAATTTGAATTGGACAATTACTAACCAAGATTTAACTAAAAATATGGACCATAAATCTCATGTTTCTTTCTTGATAAAGAATATTTAAAAATACTGATTCTATCAACATAAAGAGCAAATGTTGGATTTTGACTTGTTAATATACAAAACCAAAGATAATTTAAAGTAAAATAAAGCATATTTACTTTATCTAATAACTTGATTGCAAGATCTTCCATAAACAACTTATGAGACATATTTGAGCCATCTAATAAACACAGGAATTTGACAGCACAAATTCTCACATAATGGTCCTCTCTTTTAGTACTAAAAAATATAAAATGATACACCATGTTAACACATTTTCAAGACAGAAACATGTCAAATATTAGCTCCAAAATATCAAAACCATCAACGTTTTCTAAAATTAGGTACCATTCATACTTAATGATGATGCTTTTTAATTCAGGATAGACAGAAGATAAGAAACGAATATTTCAAAAGGAGAGCGTGTACAGAAAGTCTGAATGAGCACAAATTCACGCAGACTTCCGGAAAAACAATGCACACACTACTGAGGCTGGATCAATAATATCTTATCTGTAGACAAAACAGATCACAGCTCAAGAAACTATTCCTGAAAGAGGACCACAGGCCTCTCTGTGCACGAAGGTGAGACCACGCATCAAACACCTCAGCGGCTCGTCTTTACCACGTGTGTAAGAGCACTGTTTCTAAGTGACAGGCAAACTCAGCAAGCATCACATGCTCTAAGCACCCCAGCGTTTTCAGTGTCCACACATGGAAAGATAAATTAAGTGAAACTGTTAATTAGTATTTCCAAAGTTCATTAAAACTGTTATAATGTGATAAAAGGCATTTTAATTTAACATTTGTCTAGTAGAAATTAAAGTATTTTGGAATTATCAACTAAAAAATTTTACTTTCATTGCTACACTAAACCAGCTAAGAAACAAAAAAATCAATGAAAATAATTAACAATGAAAAATGTATGTATTTAATGAAAAGTGACAGATGATTCAAAACATAGCTGTGACTCACAGAATAATAAAATAACTACACATTATTATTTGTTGTCCTAAACTCTAAAGTGAATAATACAGCACTATTTATTATCTTCTTTAAACACACAAGCACATACAAATTTTTGAAAACTATGTGAAAAAATAAAACTAAAAAAAGCTATTTGACAAGCTCCCAAAAAACTAATTCAGAGGTTAGATAAGAATAGTCTTATCCCAGATATCAAAATGTTAGGGCCTGTTCTAAGAATGATTTTATTTTTGTGTATAGCAGACTGACATGCTAAATGGTCAATTTTAGCCAAAAAGGGAGTGAAATGTATGTGCCGGTGATCACCTCTTCTGCCTAAAAAAAGAAGAGGGAGAGGGCTTTTATGTTCCCTGTGGTCATTTCCTTATTTATGCTGGATTAGACACCAAAATTTTTTTAAAGTTTATCAAATTTTAGTAAATAGTGACAGATCTGAAGAAAATATTTTAGCAAGGGAATATAATTTCCAACATACTTTTGAAGACATTCAATATCTTATAAAATGTTAGATATCACTAGTAAACATTTATTAAATTTAACCAATACAGAATGACTCTCATATGATGTTAAATTTCGAATATTCCACTGACATCAAGACATGGAAACCCCACCATACTCACTTTTCAATAACAACATTTGCTGCACAGTCACGTCCAAGATTTTCTACGAAGGTCTGCACATCCTGAATAAGTCTTTCCATAAAAACATTTGATAAAAAAAACCGGTTTTAGACAGAAAAAAATTAAAGCCCCAAATTTAAAGTTAACTAATCCTTTATATTCTTCTAATTGAAAGCCTCAAAATAAAGACATAATTCTTCCCACATAGGTACTTAATACTGTAAGTTATGACAGGTTGAAGTAATGGCATCTTTTACCTTTGATCACGCCTAAATACAGTTCCAAATATGCAAGCCTCAAGGACAAGCTCGCTATAATTTTTAGCACTTGATAAAGATTCTTGGGACACATTTGAAGGAGAAACTATCCAAGATTGGCAGCAATAACTTATCAGCGTATTGAAGACTCCAGTTTTTAAAGCAGACATTTCAATTATCTTGTACATAATCTGAAATGAAATACAATGATAATTTAATCTTTGACCAATTTAATTAAAAAAAATTAATGTTTTTAAAAACTGTTCCTTGAATGGTTTCAAATGAGTTTCAACATAGTCATGAGTCTAAAAAATTAAAAATTCATTATTGTTAGAATTTTGCAAGATGATCAAGAATCACAGAAAGCTAATTTTTCATTTCTTTATAAAAATAAATCCAATTTTACTGATAGTGATATTCACCCAAAACTCTCCAAGAGAAACAAGTGCCCAAAGTAATTGAGTGAAAGGGAAAAAACACCTCTCCCTTTACACTTTCAGTTTTCTTTCACCAACGTCCTCCCTTTCCCCAAGGCAGCAGAGACCACTGTCTAAGCATGTGCTGTGGGCAGAAGAGGACTGGGAGGCAGTGCCGGACAGCAGGGTAATAAAGGACTGGACTTCCACTTTCCCCTCCGGATGAGGAGGCGCACGGGAACTGCTAGGCATGACCTCATTCCATCGTGTCACATTCCCTACTGTGCATCAGTGGTTGTAAACGCAATGCCTCCAGAAACCAGAGAGACCTTTTGACAGGTTATATTCAAGGAAAAGTAACAGCATAAGTGCAACGACAGATGGCGCCTGATGTTTGCCTGCAGTATCCAGAAGAAAGCGAGGAATGGTTGTGCAGGGGAGAATGGGAAGGGGCACGCCCTATCTGGACAGGCCAGGCGACTGCTGTCCTGGAGGAATGACCAGTGTTGCCAAATCATCCAGTTTCCCAAGATTCCAAGAGAAGAGGAAATACAGATTTTCATGCCAATCTCCCACTTCTTAAAAGTTGGCAACTAATTCAAAATTTTAAACATTATATGAACCAAATAAAACATGTTTGTGAGGCAGAAGTGGTTCATGGGCTACCGTATTGCACATACTCTTTCAATCTAAGATTTTCTTGTTCTTACTCATGACACTGAAGAAGGTTCAAAATACTCATTGACTGAATGAATAAATAACAACAAATCTAATATGTGGTTACCAATAGGACTCTCTTCTTTCTCACGTGCTACAGGTCACACAAGTTAAAAAGAAAACAAAAAGTTATCCCATTTTTATCTAAAGGAGTCAAATTCATAGAAACAGAGAGTAGAATGGTGGTTAGCTGGGGCCGAGAGGGAGGGAGAGAAAGGGAGTTGTTTCATGGGTATAGTTTCAGTCCCCCAAGATAAAAGAAGTTCTGGAGATCTGTCACAACAATGTGAATACACTTAACACTACTGAACCGTATGCTTAAAAGTAGTTAAGAAGGTAAATTCTATGTTATATCTGTTTTATTTCAATTCAAAAAAAATTACCTCTTTTATTTTGAAATATGCTTGGCCCTTTATTTTTGCGGCAATGGTAAGAACTTTGGTATCAAAAACAAACTGAACAAAAGCTTTCAAATTAGACCAGAATATCAACTGAGTGTTGCTTAAAGAAGATATAATTTTCCAAGCCATGTCAAAAGACTCTATGCAGAGTGATTCAGAAGAGGTCAGAAGCTGGTAGAAAAAAAAAGAAAGAAATATGTAATTATTATTTAATTTCAGAAACTGATTTCCGTTTCTATATTCTTTAATTCATCTCTCACTATATCTTACCTTGGGAACCAAAATTTTCATGCACTGGAACACAGGTAAGACCTGGTCAGAAGGAAGAACTGTGAGGGCTTCTAGTGCAGACTGCAAAGTCCTTATTGGCATTTGAACAGCAGGAAGAACGGGTTCCAGAACTTCACCCTCTGAGGGTGGTATCAGGCTGTGATACTTTTTCAACAGGAAAGAGAGGCAGACCCACTGATCATGAATATATTGTGCAACTATTTTCCCCCATCCTTGGGAAGATGATGATTCTTCAAAAAAACTGAAACAAAAAATAAAGTCACTACTCCATCCTTCCTTAAGTCTGTCTCAATCTCTTTTGCGTGTAGTACACTATCCTTCTAAAGAGAGACATTAAACATCATTATTAAATTTCCTCCCTACCAAAAGACAAGGAAACTACATAAACCTCAACTTTCTAACTTGCCTGAAAGTAAACATTTTCACCCATTTTAAATGATTCACTGAAAACTAAATGCAGAAAAGTTAATGGGTTTCCAGTAATAGAGATGAATAATGTGATAATGCATTATTATTCTGAATGAGCTCTTATCTCCAAATTTCCAAAACCCTGTAAGTAATGTTGAGCAATCACTAATCATCTCAATGACTGAAACAAAAGTGGATTTTTAAACATCAGCAATAAAGATGCCTTTCATGTACACGCTGCACTCCGAGGGGGAACACACCTGCTTGGCTCCTCTGTGTGGGGCTTCTGTAGTGTCTGATTGGGCTGAAGAGAGGAAAGGAACCTCTCCGTGGGTCCAGCATCCAGCGAGTCCAGCTGTAGTTCCGGCTTCTGGTCAATGGCCTCACACACCATGGCCAAAGCAGCCATACTAACGACTCTCTGAACTTGTCTACCAAGTGTTGGCTCCTAAGGAGAAAACAAACAATCTTTACTTACCATAAGCAAGTCTTAACGAGGACCTGAGTTGCCAGTCTATGGAAACCTCATGCCTCCTTTCCCTCTTCCTGTCTGCTACCAAACATCAGAGGGAATCAATACACGCCATTCAGTTTTACCACTTCTGTACCGATTGGAGGAAACAAAGTTAAAGTGGCAACAAAAATTCAGCACTTCAGAAATAAGACATTTGATCTCTTCATTTGACAGGTGGGATCCCAGAAGTAGTATATGACAGACTAGATATATACAGAACCCAAAACAGTATGTGAATTAGTACTTCTCAAACTTTTTCATACTTGAATATACATTTGGATACAACACTTCCATGGTGAGTTTTATTTTAACTGTTTGGCTGAAGAATATTAAAAAGAAAACAAAGGCTCCAGGCATATATATAAAAACTCCTTAGATCAGCTGTATACTGCTTTTGGAGAGGTGGCACAGCATAGCAGTGAAGAGCTGGACTCATGAACCACACGGCCTGGGCCTGAATCCTGGCTCTGCACTCAGGAGCAGTCTGACTGTGAACATACTGCACCTTAGTTTTCTCATCTGTAAAATGGGGACAGTAATAAAATCTACTTCACAGGGTTATTGTGAAGATTAAATAAATGGGTTATTTCATGTAAAGCATGAGCTTAGAACTCTATTATGTAGAAGCACAAAGGAAGGAAATCAAGACAGCCTGGTTTCATACTCAGAGAGAGACAATCAACCATCTCTAACCAAGAAGCCAGGAGCGCAGACGAGAACCTAGTCATAGAAAATAGCTGCACCCCAAGACCAACGCAGTTCCAATGCTGCCAACCAGTAACCTCTCTACCAGAAAGGAACTTCCTACCACTTATTCCACACCTTCCCTCACCCCCAAAAATAAGTCAAGTATCTCTACAGATAAATTTTACACGGCAACACTGCCAACATATGAAATAAAATGCAGTGTTACTTTCGAGCCAGTACAATCCCTGCTAACCTTAATGTAATCAGTGAGTTACTAAAGAAAGCAAGCCAATCTTTAAGAACTACTGCAGGACGGTTCACGATTTTGTCTACACTCAAAACTCACAATGTCCTTTCATGACACTAATGTACTAATATGACTAGATGTGATGCTGGAATATTAATCAATCCGCCTTATCATTTTCTTTTAGGACAGTTCTTGAGAACTATTTTAAAAATTAGATTATTAAAGCAATCAAGTAGTTTGTTTCAATTAGCAGCCCACACTAGACTATGATTCAGCTCAACTTTACTAAACATTTACCATGTGTTAAGGGAAAATAGCTAACATTTATTGAGGACTTTCTATGTGTGAGGGACTGTTCTAAAGTTTTAACGTGTATGAGCTTAACTTTTATTCTCACACCAATCCTATAGCCTTCATTTTGCAGGGGCAATAAAAGAGGCACAGAGAGGTTAAGTAATTTCTCCAAGGTCATATGCCTAGCAAGGATAAAGCCAGGATTCACACCCAGGAAGTCTAACTCCAAAGCCTGTGTTCTTACCCACTACACTTCATTGTGTCATGTTTAAGAAATGCCTCCTCCACAACCACAAGGACCCACAACCAAAATATACAACTGTGCACTGGGGGGATTTGGGGAGAAAAAGCAGGAAAAGAAAAAAAAAAAGAAAAGAAATGCCTCCAGGTGCTAAAATCTAGTGGAGAAGACATAAACTACTCCAAAAACAAGTAAGATGAAAATAAATTCTATAATGGAGGCATAAAGAGCCACAGGGAAATGAAGGAAAGAATGAGACACTGATCCGAGAAGGTCTCTAAGAGAAAATGCGATTTGAATTGGGCCATGAAGCACAGGTGGATACTGACAAGGGTACACTGGAAGGGAGGGCATTCTTAGCGGAAGGACCAGACAGAATGAAAGCCTAGGGAGGAAGGTGATGACATGTGGTTGTGATCTGTGAAACGCTATACGGTAGCCTCGAGTGACTGCAGCATCGGGGGCACTGTGGGCAGGAAGAGAAAAGGCAGTGGACGACCAGGCTAGAAAACGAAACAGAAATGATGAAACTGAACACATTAAAGAGTCCCTTACTAGCATAAGGCAAGAGGGCAAGTCCACCTTCTGTATCTAAACGATGTGAAGACTGAGGTCACCACACCTTTGTTACATACCTAATATTATGATAGGAGTCCCAATCTTCATCAAATATTATGAACAAAGGATACTATCTTAAAAATTAAATTTCAGCAGATGCTTTTTATGAAATCAAAATATTGTATACTAATCAACTATGCATTCCACGTATGCCTTACTCAACATAACCACAAACCTTGAATCAAAGAGGATTACCTGTCCACTGTCCATCTCTTGAAGATGCCGAATGGAAGCATTTTTCAGAGGAGAAATAACTCTCCAAATGGGGTTACCTCTTTTCCATCCCACCTTCACATGCAGATTTATAAGCTCAGATAACACCATCAGGTATAAATGGCAACGATCCAGATCTGAAACCTGAGACAAACAATAAAACACTTAAGCAGGGTCCATGATTTTCATAAAACTATGAGTTCAGACAGGAAATAAGTTTATTTAGAAGCAGTAAAACAAGACATTGATGAGGAAAAAAAACACTTCCTCCAAGAAGCCTTCCATGATCTTCCATACAGAGCTAAGGACTCTCTTCTCTGTGCCGACACAGTGACTCTGCCTTCAGCACAATTATAGGACTTTTCACAATTTACTCATCTGTCTCCCCACCTTAATAATGAGACCCTGGAAGGCAGAAACTATGTTCTACCAATTCTTGCATCCCAGGGCTAATACTACATCATAAATAGTAATAACAATCACCACTTCCTTTGTTTCGGGCAGTTTACAATACGCCATTCTCACAAGCAAGACTACGCCCCACTTTCCTAAGACTCAGTCTCAGAGGTTAAACAGCTTCCCCAGCGTCCTAGAGCCAGTAACGGAGGGACAGGACTGAATGCAGGTCTTTCAGACCAGGCTCAGTCCAGTTCTGCCAGCCACCAGCTCTGTGACCCTCGGCAAGTGACCTCACCTCTTCCGACCTCAGACTCCTTAGTCAGAAAATTGGGAGGGTAATAGCTATCCACCACAGAGTTTGTGAAAGACTTAAGTGAGACAAAGTATGCTAAGTGGACTGGCGGCCTTAATTTTTATTACTATACCAATTACTACACCCTCAGAGGCCTCCTGTGGCACACAGGAAGCACATACTTCATTAATGTAAGCAGTTTTTACTGAGTGACCACTACATGCAGGCACCTTGCCAAGTGCTAGGATTCAGTGCAGACAGAAGGTAACGATTACAGGACCTGGTGCTAGACTGATCATAGCGGGGAAGAGTGAGGGATAAAGGTGCCAGGGAGGAGTCCTAAGTTTGGGGCTTGAGAAACTGGTTGGATGGTGGTACATTCACTGCGAAGGGACCCTGGAGGGGAATCTGGAGAATCTCTGGGAGGAATGATAAGGGATTCAGTTTTGAAAAGCCTAAGTGTGAGAATTTCAACTTGAGTTGTCAAATAGCAGTTGGTTGAATGGGCGTTAAGCTCAGAAGAGCAGTCTGAGGTAGAGACAGATGTGAGGGTGTCTGGCACAATGGAAGCTGGGGATGTGGGTGAGAGCATCGAGACAGAGGAGAGAACAAGGAAAGAAGGGGCCAGGGCCAGCCTATGGAGAGCGCTGACGTCCAAGGCTATGGTAGAGAATGGATATTCAAAGGGAAGTGGGAGTGATGGCCAGGGAGATGGGGGACAACCAGGAGACAATGATTGTCACAGAAGCTATGGAGGGCTAGTGTTTCATGGGGGAAGTGGTCAAGAGTGTCCAACGGGGCCGAGGAGTCAAGAAAAATGTGGTTTGAAAAGTGTCCATTAGGTTGATGACAAAGGAGTCACTGACAACTTTCCAGAGAGCACTTTCCATTACATGAAAAGAGGTAGAAACCAGATTAGAATGGAGTCAAGGAGTCTGTTCATAGAACAGCTTACAAAGAGAAGGAAAGAGGGTGCCAGGGGAACACGGAATTGAGAGGGTTCTTTTAAGGTGAGGGACTCTTAAAGCTTGTTTCAATCTCATGAAAAGAACCCAGGAGAAAAGGAGAGGTTGAAATACAAGAGAGAGAGAGGACAATCTCTCCCTGCAGAGGGCAGGCAGGGAGCATGGACTCAGTGTGGGTGGGTGTCGAGACATCTGACAGAATGAAAGTGAGGCGATTCCAGTCTCACGGCTACTGTCTCCTCTGGGAAGCAGAGGTGAGGCAGCGGCGAGCTGCAGCCAGCCTGTGCTGCAAGTTCATCTCTCTCTCAGATTCAGCAGCCTGAAATCAGCCATGGAAGTTGATAAATACTACAATTCGGGGCTTTTCCTCCCTGAAATCCAGTTGTTAAACATGGACCCTCACACTGCTGAGGTGGGAAAGTAGGGGAAGAGATTTTTATTCAGCTGTAAGCTACCAAACAAATGTACTTACTTGGGAATTCTAATACCTAATTTATTAAAGGGTGAATTTTTCCAAATAATTTTAAACTATCACATACTGAGTTTACTTCTTAAAATCTTTGCACCTAAAAGATAAAAATCACATTACCCTTTCCAATTTTAAAGTTATTTTCAACTTCAAATTCCAAACAAACAAAAACTTTTACGTTATATAATAGGGTACACAAAGGCTCATTATAGTTCTTTTGTAGAGCTATGAAAATTTCCACAATAAAAAGGTAAAATAATACTCATGATAATTAAGTGATATTGGAGCTAGACAAACAAAGTTACTTCTTTATCAAATGCCTTCTTGGAAATTTATGCGTAACAAAACTACTATTAACAATTGCTTAATACAAAGAAAGCTAAAGATAAACACTTCCCTTTTTTCTTTATATACATTTTTAATAGAGTTTTTTATTTATATTTTTGCCTTCCTATCATAACATCTCAAGTCTTTCAGTATAAAATTTGTCTTTTTATATTTTCACACCTGCGGACCAGCTATCAAACAAAAGTACTTAATTAAGGATTGTTAAAATAAGTGTATGTTCTCAATTTATTGACAATCTAATAATTCTAATTGCTTCAATATTTTCCCTAGAGATTTCAACCACAAAAAAATTGACTGAGAGGCATTTTTGTAAGAATTAGTATTTTATAAATATTCTTGAAGAAAGTGGAAAATATGAATTTTTGTCAGAAGTCCCAGAAAGAACAAGTTATGTCGAGAGCAGAGACAGAGAAGACAGCTACATTCACAGAGCATCCCTTTTACCTCAGACCTATTGTTCTCAACTCTAACTGCATTTCAGAGCTTTAAAAATACACAAGTACTGATACCTGGTCCCATCCCAAACCTGCCAAATCGCTGGATTCTGGGACAAAATATGCATTAAAATGCTAAGTACTTCAAATGTTATACCGTCTGAAACTCTCTAAACCCTAGGAAGTAGACGTATTATCTCCATCTTGCAGATGAGGAAACTGAGGCTCAGAGAATCTACAGAACTTTCCCAAGGTCACAGGTATCACACAGATGGAACCAGAAGTAGGAGACTCCAAATCTTAAATCTATTCTGCTTCCTAAGGTTGCTTCTCAAGAAACTATCATGATAAAGCAATATTCTTTTCAATTTAATACAGTGCCTGCCAGTCAGTAATCACTCAAATTTCATGAAAACAATGAAAAGTTACTCCAATGAATACTTACACTGCTTAGTTCATTCATAGTTAGTCTTCTGAGAATAAATTCAGATATGCTCTCTGTGGTCGACATGACAAAGTTCTGAAGAAGAGTACATACCTCATCTGTATGGGAAAAAAGTGCACAACTAAAATGATAGAAATAAGTTATTTGGTAAAAAATACTCTAGATACTCTAGTAAAAGTACAACTATGTTAAGCATATGGGTGAACTGCCAAAAATGAATTTCAGTAAAATAATAGTCATCTGTACATGGGGAAATCTGTACTTCAATCTAAAAAATCATTTAGAAGCTCTCGTTCTGGCTAAGACGGAACAGGGACACACCACCCGCTGCCGCTGAATGCAGCTATCAAACCCGGACGGCATTTTTGAAGCAGCTATTGGGAGACTCTGAAAGGTAAAACATAGCAGACGGATTCCGGAGGAAGTCCTACTGAACAGTGGTGGGTTTACGGTGGCCCTCCTGCAGACCAGAACCAGAGGCAGGAGCAGTCAAGAAGGGGAGCAGCAGAATGCACCCCAACTTTCTGGTCAGAGAAGGAAAGAAGGAAACCCCAGGAAAGCAGCCAGTGAGTCCACAGGAGATTCCAGAGAGGGAGGCACTCAGGAGAAGGCCCCCAGAAAGTGGTTTATGAACTTGGCTCCCCAGCGAGCTGCTACACCTGGATCTGATACCAATCAGAAGACCACAGACTTTGAGAACTGAACTAACAGAGAGACAACTGCCCAGGCCCCAGACTGATGGAACACAGGGGCACAGGTCGAGAGAGAAGTGAAAAGGATTTGAAAAAACAACTGACAGTGGAACCAACATCCACAGAAACCGGTCAGAGTTAAGGCCTGAACTTAACCAGGCTGACTGACTGCTCTACAAAAATACTAACATTCTCCACAGGATTTAAACAAGATCCAGAGTCTCACAATATTTAAAGTATCTAGGGTACAATCCAAAATAATTGGGCAACGAAGCATCAGGAAATTCCTAGGAAAAGACAATCTACAAACGACAATACTGAGATGATGTTGATGTTAGAATAACCTCACCAAGACTTTAAAGCAGCTACTATAAAAATGCTTCAACAATCAATCAAGAACACTCTTGAAACAAGTAAAAAAACAGAAAGTCTCAGCAAAGAAACAGAAGATATATACAAAAGCCAAATCGAAATTTTATAACTGAAAAGTACGATAACTGAAATAAAAAAACCCTCACTGGATGGGATCAGTAAGAGAAAGGAGATGCAAGAGAAAAGAGTCAGTGAACTTGAAAATAGATCAATAAAATATACAATCTGAACAACAAAGGGAAAAAAGTGATTAAAAAAAATAAATAGAGGGGCCAGCCCAGTGGCACAGTGGTTAAGTTCACATGTTCCGCTTCTTGGCGGCCCAGGGTTCACCAGTTTGGATCCCAGGTGCAGACATGGCACTGCTTGGCAAACCATGCTGTGGTAGGCATCCCACATATAAAGTAGAGGAAGATGGGCACGGATGTTAGCTCAGGGCCAGTCTTCCTCAGCAAAAAGAGAAGGATTGGCAGCAGATGTTAGCTCAGGGCTAACCTTCCTCAAAAAAAAAAAAAGACTGTTAGAATGGACAAAAAAATCATGAACCAACTATATGCTGTCTATAAGAAATTCAATATATAATATCTCCAAATAAATCTTCAAGTATAATGAGCTAAACAGAATAAAAGTAAAAGGCCAGGAAAAAATATACTATGCAAATTATAATCAAAAGAAAGTAGGAGTAGTTATATTACTATCAGACAAACTAGACTCCAGAGTAAAGAAAATAAGCAGGAATAAAAAGAGACATTATATAATGATAAAAGAGCCAACTTACTGGAAAAACACACAATCTTAAACACATATGCATCTAACAAGAGCACTTCATGAAGAAAAATTGACATAACTAAAAGGAGAAAGAGATAAATCCAAAATTATATTTGATGTCAACATTCCTCTATCAGTAATAGGAAGAGTAAACAGAGAATTAGCAACGATATAAAACTGAAAAATGCCGTGAAGCTCTTAGAAATAAATGACATTTATAGAACACTCAACAAAAGCAGAACACACATTCTTTCACGTTTACATGGCACATTCACCACAACCTAGACCATAAACCAAACCTTAACAAACTGTAAAAAAAACTGAAATTGTACAAACTATACCCTCTGACCATAATGGAATTAAATTAAAAAGCAATAACAGAAAGATAACTGGAAAATCTCCAGATACGTTTCTAAATGAGACTTTCAAAGAGAAAGTCTCAAGAAAAGCTAGAACATATTTTGAACGGAAAATACAACAGACCAAAAAGTATGGGATGCAATTAAAGCAAAATGGAAGGGGAAAATTTACAGCATTAGATGTCATTTTAAAAAAGAAGATGTAAAATCAATAATCTAGGCTTCCATTTTAATTTTAAAAAGGCAAAATAAACCAAAACAAGCAGAGAGACACAAACAAAAAATAGAAATAATGAAATTGATAAAAGAAAAAATAGGGAACATCAATGAAACCAAAATCTGGTTCTTTGAAAAGGTCAATAAAATTGATAAAGCACTTAGACAGACAGGAGGAGGACACAGATTACCACCATCCCTATCAGGAATAAAAGAGGATACTACTACAGACCCCAGACCCTGTAGGCATTAAAAGTATAAAGGAATACCACAAGCAATTCTAGAAATACAACTGTCCCCATTCACAAATGGCATGATCGTCTACAAAGAAAATCCCAAGGAATCTATTAAAAAAACTCCAACTAATAAATGCTTTGGCAAGGTCACAGGATACAAGGTCAACAAACAAAAATTAATCATTTTTCTGTATACTAGCAATGTACAACTGAAAACCAAAAATTTTAAAAACGTATCCTTTACAATAGCTTCCCCCAAAAGAAATACTTAGGTATAAACCTAACAAACCCTGTGCAGGATCTATATGCTGAAAACCATAAAACTCTGATGAAAGAAATCAAAGACAATCTAAATAAGCCAAGAGACATACTGTATTCATAGATTAAAAAGTCAATATAATAAAGAAGGCAATTCTCCACAAATTGATCTGTAGACTTAATGCAGTTCCAATCAACATTCTAGCAGGATTGTTCTGTAAATACATACCAACTGATTATAAAGTTTATACAGAAAGGCAAAGGAACTAGAACGGCTAGAAATATTTTTGACAAAGCAGAAGAAATCTGAAAGAATCACACCATCTATTTTAGGACTTACTGTAAATCTATAGTAACCAAAAGAGCATGGCACTGGCAAAGGATAAACATACAGATCAATAAAACAGAACAGAGTCTAGAAACAGATCCTCACAAATATGGCCAATTAATTGTTTTTAAACCACTTTATTGAGATACAGTTTCCATAACATACAATTCACCCATTAAAAGTGTATAATTCAATGATGTCTAGTATAGTCACAGAATTGTGAAACCATCACCATAGTCAATTTTAGAACATTTTCATCCCCACAAAGAGAAACTTCATATCCTTTAGTCATCAACCCCATAATGCCCGTCCCCTCCCAGGCCTAAGCAACCACTAATCTACTTTCTGTCTCTATAGATTTACCTATTCTGGACATTTCTTATAAATGGAATCATATAATATGTAGTTTTCTGTGACTGGTTTCTTTCACTTAACATAATGTTTTCAAAGTTCATCCACGTGGTAGCATATATTAGTACTTCATTCCTTTTTAAGGTCAAATATGGATATACCACATATTGTTTACCCATTCATTCATCTATCTACTTTGGATTGTTTCCACCATGACCAATTAATTTTTGACAAAAGTACAAAACACTTGAACAAGGAAAGGATAGTCTTGTCAACAAATGCTGCTGGAGCAACTGGATATCCATAGGCAAAAGAATGCACCTCAACCGAAACCTTACACCTTAAAAAATGAACTCAAAATGTATCATAGATGTAAAAATAAAAACCAATAAAATATTTAGGAGAAAATCCTGTGTAACCTGGGGTTAAGGCAAGGATTTCTTAAGCACGATGCCTAATGCACAATCCATAAAACAAAACAAAAAAATAAATAAAATGCAATTCATCAAAATTAAAACTTTTGCTCTCCAAAAGACACCGTTACAATGAAAATACAAGCTAGAAGAGAGGGAGAAAATATCTGTAAATCACATACCCAACAGGGGACTTGTATCCAGAACGTATAATGAAATCTCATTACATACATTTTATACAAGAATATGAAAACAAATAACCCAATTCAAAAATAGGCAAAAGATTTGAACCAACACTTCACAAAATGCTGTACCTATCACTCTTAGAAATGTTCACTTTTTAAAAGATTACCTACTGCATTAAAAATCACAGCATGAATTTTAAAGTTTCGAGTTACCTATTATAAAGGAGAGTACCATATGGCTTCTGAAGTGTCTCACGAGTCACTTGCCAGGTCAAGAAGCCACCAGCAAATGGTTGGAGAGTAAAGCTGTTTACTAAAAAAGTAAAAAACTATAACCAATGAATATGGTAAGAACAGAATACCCCTCTCTTCCATATTCTCTGCCTTTTCTTTCTCCTATAATATACTCAACTCCTTAAATCTCAAACTTACATTAATAGCACAAAGAAATATTTACTTTTCTCAGATACATTTAAACCCAACAGATTAAAATAAATTTAATTTTCCAGGATTACAAGGGAAAGTTTAGGGCTTGAAGAACAAAGTGATTTGAAAAAAAAGTAGCTACTGTTAATGTTTCCAAGATTATTATCACTACCATGGTGGTTCCTATTAATTACCACAATACAGAAGAACCTCTCTTTCACTCTCAAGTCAAACCCCCAGTCACCGCCACATCTCTAAATTTAACACTCCATCACAACAATATACAAACTGTGTGCAAAGTTCAACCAGGATGGTGTTTACAGTTTTGTTGCCTAGTCTGTGCCTCATATAATTGAGAGTGGTCAACTGAATCCCAAAAGAAGTGGTAGCAGAATTGGTGAAAAAGCTATCTCGGTCAAAATCATGATGAGATACCACTTCACAGTCATTAGGATGGTCGTTATCAAAAAAATACAAAAAAGAACAAGTGTTAGTGAGGATATGGAGAAATTGGAACCCTTGTACACTACTGATTGGAATGTAAAATTGTGCAGGGACTATGGCAAACAGAATGGCAGTTTCTCAAAAACTAAACATAGAATTACCATATGATCTAGCAATTCCACTTCTGGGTATATACCCAAAAGAAATGAAGGCAGGGACTCAAACAGATGTTTGTACACCAATGTTCACAGCAGCATTATCTGCATAACCAAAAGGTGGAAAAACCCACATGTCCATCAACAGATGAATGGATAAACAAAATGTAGCATATATATTCACTGGAGTATTATTCAGCCTTAAAAAGAAATGAAATGCTGACACACACCACAACATGGATGAACCTTGAAGACATCACGCTAAGTGAAATAAGCCCAACACAAAAGGACAAATACTTATGATTCCACTTATATGAGGTACATAGAGTAGTCACATCCACAGAGACAGAAAGCAGAATAGTGGTTCACAGGGGCTAGGGAGGGAGAGGAATGGAGGGTTATTGTCCAGTAGTACAGAGATTCGGTTTGGCATGATGAAAAAGTTCTGGAGATGGATGGTGGTGATGGTTGCACAACAATGTGAATGTACTTCACGTCACTGCACTGTACACTTAAAAATGGTTAAAGCGTAAATTTTATGTTACATACATGTTACCACAATTTAAAAAAATAAAAGATATCTCAGGAAGAAAAGTACAAATAGACACAAGAGACTAATCAAGGCCAGAAAATAGAAGCAACCCAGGAAAAAGGTGAGACTCAGCAAAAAGCATCAAATCCATTATTGTGACAAATTCAGCAAGTAGTTGGGACAGAAGTGTGTCTGCTTAAGGCCAGTTACTTTGGCCCATATAATCCAATGTAACTAAAGGGAGAGCTATAATGTAACTAAAAGTATATTTCCTCAAATATAAAAATAAACATTGTATAGGTATTCTGAATTTAAAAAAAATAACCACTGGAACATCATTTAAAAAAAATTCTTCATTTATGTATATATGGATGCACAATCCATGAACTGATCTCATTAGATGCAGTCTAAGACGGTGTTTCATATCACAGACTGCATTGTATTTACAGATTGAAGTCTTCACTTCAAATGCACGATCACTAGCAGCAATGCACGCCCGGAGCTTCCCAGCAAGCCTACGACATTTCCCTAGTCCATTACTAACCTCTTTCCTAAATACTCAAATCTCCTCAAACTTCCAACACTTCTCCTCCACCCTCATCCTGTTTCCTCTTTCACTCAGAAAACAGAACAAATCAGAAAAGAACTCCTACAACACAATGTCCTACAGCTCCCCGCCTACCTGCACTTGCCTCCCTAGCGGTGCTCCCGTCTAAGACCAGCCTCTCCACTTGCAACCTGCATCCTGTGCACTTTCACCTCCTCCTGGACACCAATAAGCAAATAGCCCCTCCTCACATCTGCAAAATTTCCCTCTGCTGAATCACTTCCATCTGCACACAAACATTTTTTCCTTCTTTAGGGAATAAAACTTCTCTTATTCCACCAGCAGCAACTGCCCCATTTCTCTGCTCCTCTATACACAAACCCCTTGAAAGAGCTCTCTGTCCTCAGTATCCCCATTCCTCTCCATGAGCTGTCCCTACCACCGCCCCAAAATTGCTTCTGTCAAGGTCACCTAAAACCCATGGTCAACTGTCGGTCCTTATTTTAGTTGATCAGCAGCGTATGATGCAGTTATCAGTCCTTCCTCCTGGAAACACTTTCTTCACTGGCTTCCAGGATTTCACATTCTCCTGGTTTTTCTCTTCTCTTGCAGCAGTAAATTTATCCTAAGTATCTTTGCTGTTTCCTCTTTGTCTCCCCAACCTCTAGACAATTAATTCCTAGACTATTTACTCATTTATAAAACAGAAATAACTATTTTCCTCTTCCCTAATCAAAGAAATCCTGTCAGGATTAAGATCTATTTACAGCTAATTAAACTTGATATGGTTTACCAGTTGTATTGGAAGTCAACTACTATCTAAATTAAACAGATTTCTTTTGATCTCACTTGGTAATATTAAAAGAGATATGCATGAGGAGCAATGGGAACGCCTACATTCTGCTGGAAGGACATAAAATGTGTACGCAACTACTTGGAAAAACAATTTCTCTTTATCTTTTAAAGCTGAATATGCACAGATCCTAAGAACCAGTACACACCCTGGAGAGACTCACACAGGCCCAGAAGACATGCAGACAGTGTTCATGGCAGCACTGTACATAACAGTAATAAACTAAATACAATCCAATGTCCAGCAACAGGAAAATGCAGAAAGTGTGGTGGCACCATACAATGAAGATTATACAAAAGAATGAAGAAAGGACACGGATGAATCCTAGAAATGTGTTAAGTGAAAAAAGTTACAGCAGACTTCTTACAGTAAAGTAACATTTCTATAAAGCTCAAAAGCAGGAAAACTAGACAATATATTGTTGAGGGATATCTACATATGTGGCAAAACCATTTTTTAAAGTGCATAACAGTGATACAGATAAGTCAAAATAAGAAGGCAAAAGGAGAGGACGGAGGAGTAACAGGTAAATGAGTTCTCAGGTTGGGTGATGAGTGCATAGGTGCTTAATTAGTTTACATCATAACTCCACCACACACTCTATGTTTGTATCAAATATCACGACAATTTCCCAAAGGCATCCATGACCCAGTCCTGCACCTGAAAGCACCGAGTCTAGTAAAAACAGTCAAGACATGTCAAATGAACCCAAATTTATACTCTTAAGGAGTTGAAAATTTTATAAAGTTACTGTTATGTGTACAGCATTTGGTTCTGCTACCATTATCAAAAATATCAGAACTTGAAACCTAGCTTTAATATTTTTTTTAAAATTTTTTGGAGGAAGATTAGCCCTGAGCTAACTACTGCCAGTCCTCCTCTTTTTTGCTGAGGAAGACTGGCCCTGAGCTAACATCCATGCCCATCTTCCTCTACTTTATACGTGGGATGCCTACCACAGCATGGCTTTTGCCAAGCGGTGCCATGTCCGCACACAGGATCCGAACCGGCAAAAACCAGAGCTGCCGAGAAGCGGAACGTGCGAACTTAACCGCTGTGCCACCAGGCCGGCTCAAGCTTTAATATTTTATAAGCATATATTAAAATCTAACCTATCAATGTTATCCTCAGGTTTAACCTAATACCAGCAACTCTCTAGAATTTTTAAATAGCAAATTTCTAAAATTCCAAGTGAAATTGATCAGAAAGGATTGGGAATCAAGGTTTACCCATCAATATTGTCATCTGTAATGTCCACGGGTTTTCAAATACTGTTTTACATAGATCTTAGCTTAAGGGGAGAAGAAAGAGCTTAATGTTTCTATCTACTACCACTATACTTTTTACATGAAGTATACATAAAAGGTGCTCAGAGATGAATATATTTCAAAACAAGTAATTATAAAATTACTGCCATTCTCATCGGTTAGGTTACTTTCTTCATACTGGCAATTAGAAATGGATCTGGCTTAAACATATACGAAATAGTGATCATTTCTGATGGTCTGGAAATCAATGATCAAGCATACATTAAAAAAAAAAAAAGCAAATGACATCACATTCTAAAATCAACAGTAACCAAGAATGTAAACACTAGGAAGTCAGCTCCATGAGGGCAGACACTCAGTGCTGGTCCTTCACGGCTGCATCCCCGGCATCACCAGGAGACCCTCAGTAAATATCTGTTGAATGCATGAAGTGGTCCTGTTATTTTAAAAGGTCAGGAATTTCCTCTCATTCTCAATACCAACAATAGACCAAGCAAGACACCAACAGAAACTAGTTATCCTCACCATCTTGGGTACTGGAACCTTTCAACAAGCAAGTGTGCAATAACTTCAACAGCAACTGGAGGCATCTGTCAGTTTTCAGCAAGGGCATGTAGGCATTTGTACCAAACTTCATAAGGGCATCCAGAAGAGGATCTAAGAATATCCTTAATACATTCTGTGTTCTCCGCTTTTCACTAGGTATTAAAAGACATGCCCAAATCAAGCATTTCAAAAGCATATAGAAATTATTTCCCATCTATAATTTATGGAATTGGTTAGCTAACGGATTCAATTAGACAGAATTAATCTTACGGATGATCCAAACATCCAGCCCCTATTAGGACCGATCTTTCCACCTGCGCCTTCTCACTGAGGGCAGCGATTCACCAGGGAGGAAAGCACAGGGAAGAACATACTGCACCAGCTCTAGGCACAGCATGAAGGAAATCCTATATCCACCTGATTTCCAAACTAAAACGCAGAGACTCTGCTTCAATAATTCAAAAAAAACCAGACGCTAGTCAAGGAAACAAGGCATGTTAAAAAAAAAAAAATACAAGGAATTAAGGATATATGAAAAACTATTATAACCAACTTTAGTACTAAAACTTTGTCTAGACAAGAAATTTGATGTTAATCAAATTAACTGCATGTCATGCAAATACACAACCTAATGAGGCTGCTTTTGTAACAACTGTAATCTAGCGAGAACTGATCTGCTCACTTTCTCAAAATACAAATGAGATTGTTTTATCTTTATCTTATTTATAATTACACATTTTACAAAGAGGCCAAATCCAGCAAATTACCTAATCTTATGCTAGGACCTTACAACCTGTTCTTGTAACATTCTCATATAAAACCAGTGATTACTGCATGCAGTTTTTTTGACCTTCTCTAACAGTTTGACTTACTAACCTAAAAGGACTAATAAGCCCCTATTCCTATTAATTTATTGTTTTGGGGGGTTTTTTAGGGGTTATTGTGTGAGGAAGATTGGCCCTGAGCTAACATCTGTTGCCAATCTTCCTCTTTTTGTCTGAGGAAGATGGTCCCTGAGCCAACATCTGTGCCAATCTTCCTCTACTTTGTATATGGGACACCTCCACAGCCTGGCTTGATGATCGGTGTGTAGGTTCACAACCAGGATCCAAACCTGGGAATCCTGGGCCACTGAAGTGGAGCATGTGAACTTAACCACTGCCCCACTGGGCTGGCCCCAATTTATTGTTAATTCTAAACATTTCTTTAGTATATTACCAATGTTCTAGTTCCTTCCTTTAATACACTGTAATTAATCCCATACTAAGCATGGAAAAGTCTGAATAGGCACCATAAACCTGATTAGCCCTTTTTTTTAAGCTTTCTTTTCAAGATTAGAAACACTTACCTATATTGAATCTTCATTCCTTCCACATCTACAGCCAGCAAGACCATCATAGCAACAAGCCTGGCCTCAAACCAATCAGGCATAAAGCAGTTTTCCCCTGCTTAAATAACAAAAGGTTTGCAAAGCATTAACAAAATCCTTCAAAGATGATGTTTCAAAAACAAAACAGCTAAATGATTATACCTTATCAATATTAAACTATTAGAGAAATAGAGCTGAGATGAAATACAATGGGACACCCTACATAGCTCATTGTTATACACAATTAAATATGAATTAAAAACAAATCTTTGCACACTTACTAGACCCCATTCACTGACCTAGGTGTTGCAGACACAATAGTTCCTATGCTCATGAAATTTACAGGGCAGTAGAGGAGAAAAGCATTCATCAAAGAATATACAAAGAAATGTAAAATGACAATTGTGGTGAGGGCTACCAATGGTGCTAGCAGAGTACACTAGGAGGATAGGCCCTCATCTGGGGAGAAACAGGAAGTTGCTCTGAAGAAACGACAATTGGGCTGAGTGTGAAGGCTGAGAAAGAAAGAGAAGGTGAAGGGAGACAAGACCTTTCCAGACAGAAGGAAGAGTACGTCAAAGGTGCTCTGGCAGAGAGAGCACGGCACACTCCAGGAGATGGCAGGAGGCCCATGTGGCTGGGGTACACAAGTGTGAGGGGGTACCAAAGATGAGGTTACAGAAACAGGAAGGGTAGAGAGGGGGACTCTGTTGGCCATGTAAAGGATTTCTGTCTTTATCCTAAAGGCAAGAGGAAGCCACTGAACGTTAAGCCGAATATATACAAAGAGGAAGAAAAATTTGTAGAATGAAATTTGTATTTTAAAAAGATTTCTCTAGGTACTATGTAGAAAAGAGACTGTGGGAGAAGCAAGAGTAGATGCAAGGTGACTGGTTAAGAGACAATTCCAGTATTTCAGCTGAGAGAAGAGAGTTCCCTAAAATGTAACCAGAAGGTGGATGGAATGGATACAGACACAAAGGCTTTGGGGTCTCAGACCTGCGTTTGAACCCCAGTCCTATGGCTTATTAGCTGTGGGACCTTGGGACAGTGGTTACCCTCTCAGAAAGCTTACGTCATCTTCCATGAAGTCTAATAAAACCTATGACTTTTCTTAGGTCCATTATAAAAATTAAATAATATATGCAAATTTCCTAGAACATGTTTTGGAAGAGACAATTTGGTTACAGATAAAATTAATATTTTCCTCCCTCTGAAAGCCAGTTAAATTAAAATAAGTCATGGATAGAAGATTTCTTTTTCATTCATGATATACTACTCTAGTAAGATTATACTTTTCAACTCAACTCCTAAGAAAAATTTAGGTAAGAGATCTGATTTTCCAGCCCAATGGTTCAAATACTTAAAATCATTAAGAATGTTTTTTCAAACATTCTAATATATTTTGGGGGTAATTTAATATATTTTGATACAAATTTATTAGAATAGTACAGAAGATAGACAATACTAAAAACATACTTGCATGTAGGACAACTCAGTTTAGAAATACAACAGAAGAATAAACTTTACTATATATTATTTTTAAAAATGCTATAAATGCCATTTAGTTATCAATAAAAAATCTAAATCTATATAGAAAAACTTAGGTTACATTCATAAATTTTACAAAGGTGAATTAAAATTTTTTCTCTGAAACATTTTTACTCACATTAATACTTTACATCCTACATTTACATTAAAAATTCATTCATAAATGAAGACTGAATGAAATCAAATGCCAATACACTATTCAGTTCCCTATATTTTCATTAGCAATCATATAATCAGATACCTTCTGATCTCATAGGAGGTGGGTGGGTGGGGATGGTGGGGGTGCTTTTTTGAGAATGAAATATTTCCAATCACAGTGGCACTTAAGCATGTGAGCTGGAAGCCTTTGGGTGTAAACACCACACATTTTAGTATGGACAGCACACATGTTGGGAGTCTTCAACGTGGCTAACCAGATAGTTCTCACTTGCCTCCAGTGAAATACCAATAGCAGAGTTCTAGAAACACAGATCCTTTTTGAAATCCTAAGGAATTTTTCACCTTGGATACAGACAGAGAAGGTTAAAAATCAGAAACTCAGGGGGGCCAGCCCCATGGCCTAGTGATTAAGCTCAGCACACCCTGCTTCAGTGGCCCAGGTTCGGTTCCCAGGCACAGACCTGCACCACTCATAGTCAGCCATGCTGTGGCAGTGACCCACATACAAAATAGAGAAAGACTGGCACAGATGTTAGCTCAGGACGAATCTTCCTCAGCAAAAAAATCCAAAATCCAAAATCAGAAATGTAGTGGACTTTTAAGGATTTCTGATTTCAAGGAGTGCCACCGAACCAGGCCAATAACAATAGAGCGTCTGACCCCTCCAAAGAGGACACACTCTCGCACGCTGCTTCCTGAGAACTTCACCACCATACTAAACAAGTCCACGCTACAGAGCAGTGGGTCTCAAACTTCCGCTTGTGTCAGAATCAGCTGGAGGGCTTGTTAAAACACAGAGGGTGAGCCCCACACCCAGAGTTCCTGATTCAATAGGTTTGGGATAAAGCTCAAGAATTCACATTTCTAAAAAGTTTCCAGGTGATGCTGATGTTACTGGTTTGGAAACCACACACTGAATCACTGGCAGAGAATTCCTTACTTACTCTCCCTTTTCTCTCATTGAAGCTAGAAAAGTAGAGGCAACAATGGTTTTAAAGAAACAAAAGAATCACGGCTATCTTTAATCATCTTAATGCAATTTGACCCTGAATCATCAGTCAAATCTTGCTAGCACAAATTTTAAAAATTTAGCGTAACTCTTTAAAATGCAAACTGATCTACAGTGTCAGAAAGTGTATCAGGACTTGTCTGGGGATGGAGGAGAGGCAGGTAGAAATGGGAGACGGGGATCACAAAGAGGCAGAAACACACTTTTGAGGGTGATGGCTATGTTCCTTATTTTGTTACGCTGACAGTTTCACGAGCGTACACATAGGTCAAAACCCATCACATTGTACAGTTTAAATATGTGCAGTTTAATATACGTCAATTAGACTTCAATAAAGCTGTCTTTAAAATCTGTTGTACAGCTGCAATATATTACTTTGGGATCATTCCAAATTTCCAAATTTCTTGGTTACACTTTAAGCAGGCACATCATTTAACTACAAAATCTATATACAACAACACCCTTTATGATGGATTGTCCGACTTAAGTATAAATTTCTCCAAATATATTTTACTCTATGGTTGATCTTGGCACTTCTAAGCTTTGACAAGCCTTTTCTGCTGTTTCCAAATGATGTCTCACTTTCTCCATTTCAGAAAGCCTGCTCTGAAAGCTCTTCAACATTTTTGTTTGTTGATGATGTTGGTTTTGTGTGGTTTTTGTTATTGCTTTGTTTTGTTGTTTTACATACCATACACATGATATATACACGCACATATATACACACACATCCAGTGCTACATCATGCTCTCTCTGAGGGCAGACGTCTACCTTTTATCTCTGTAACTCCGATACCTGGCACTCAGAAAATATTTGATATATGTTTGCTTAATAAATAGTGTAAAAACTATCTGTTCCATGTCAAAACCCAAAGAAAAAGCTACTTTAGATGCAGAATCTGATTGAAAATAGTGTTTTGGCTGATGAGTCTTTATATAAAAACAAATTTGAATATTTTATGTATTTTATGCTCAAAAACTCACGCGAAATAATGCTTGGTTTGGAATTTATTAACTTGTTCTGAAAACTGACCAGTAATTTTATAAAGGCACTTAGTCAAGGGCATTAAAAGTCAAAACAAAAATCTTAAGTGCGCACACACAAATGTCTCCTTTGTACTTGAAATCAGTTTTTTAAAAACTTAAAATAGCATATTACATTAAATTGTATATTTTAAGTCCTAGAAGTGTTAAAGGAGAAACTCCAAAAATCTTGTTTCAACCAATTTCGAGTAATTTAATCAGATCTGATGCTGTTACATACTCTGAATTATACAACAAGTTCTATAGATATTTTAGGGAGTCTAATCTATGTTTACTCTAGTAATGACTACATTTTATTTACTTCTATAGGCCTAACAAAACAATCTCCCAAGTAACAGCACATAAAACTCACTAGACAGCAGAGGGAATAAAATACAAAAGAGAAATGCTCGAAGAAGGAAGAACAGAGAAACTCAAGTCTTCTGGAAGGATAATTATCTGATCATTTAAGACTTATTCCATGATCAGACTAGAGAAATCAGTCACGGGAAATGACTTGGTCTGAGACAAAGCCAGGAGATTTAAGGCACATTAAATTCAAAGATGCAATTTACCCAAATTATCACTAATGCCTGTAATGAAGAGGAAGCATTAGAAATGTAAAAAGAATCCTAATTAATGAATCTGCTGATAGTTCTTCCCTCACGCAGTCTTACATAGTTCCCCAAAGAAGGCGCAAAATTGCTCTTTGCTAAGTATCTGGTAAAAAGAAAAAACTAACAAAATCATCCTTACAAATATAATTTTTCTCTAAAATTCCTTTTCAAAATCAGTTCACACTAAATGCAATGCTTTGAAAACAAAAGATAAACACATTTATTTATCAATATTTCCACTACAGAGGCTCCAAAACCACACCTGCAACATCCAGCCCACAAAGACTCAGTAACTGTGGAATAATCAATTTAT
The DNA here is from genome assembly GCF_037783145.1 of Equus przewalskii. Lineage (NCBI taxonomy): Eukaryota > Metazoa > Chordata > Mammalia > Perissodactyla > Equidae > Equus > Equus przewalskii. The sequence continues at coordinate 77,150,112 of NC_091831.1, read as the reverse complement.
GTGTCTAATTCCTACTCCGGCAACTTGCGAGTTTCTTAAAACATGTAAAATAGTTTAAAATTTCAAGTCCTGGAACAGATAAAGTACAAATTAGGAAACACTATTTTTACATTCCGTTATTCACATCATTCACATTCACAGCAAATAGGCACACATTTGGTTAAACCTATATCTTGATCTGAAAAACTAGCCAAAAGTTCTTTGAAAATATTTTGGTTATATCAATCTATAAGAATGATTTCAGACTTACTTTCCCAAGCAGGCGACTTAACATACTCTTGAACGAGGTTCCTGACGTAAGCATTTAAAGAGGCTGTTTCACTGAGTCCAGTGGAGCTACAAGTTGAGAGTCGCCTAAAACAGCCTTCATTAACACGCAACCAATCACAGAGCTAGAAAAGAAAGTAGTTATTACTTTATTTTAAAAACCTAACTGAACAAAGGGTTTCTAATTTCTCTAACCTAATATTCTTTCTTCCACAATAAACTGAATTTAAATGATTGAATACAACAAAGTGATAAAACATTTATTGTCATGACTGAGTTCCACAGACAGCGCAGACAGAAAAAAATATGTGTATGTAATACATATATGTCTACGTGTGTCTATGTACGTATGTATACATGAGTGTCTTCTAATCTCCCTCAAGGAATTTGTAAACTTCATTAACAGGCAAGAATTTTTAAAGTAGGTAATATAAAATGCACATTTTTTTTTCTTCTTAAAGATTGGCCCCCGAGCTAACAATTGTTGCCAATCTTCTTTTCTTTTTTGATTTTTCTCCCCAAATACCCCCGGTACATAGTTGTATTATTTTAGTTGTGGGTCCTTCCAGTTGTGTCATGTGGGACGCCGCCTCAGCGTGGCCTGATGAGTGATGCCACCAAAGCAGAGCTCGAGAACTTAACTACTCAGCCATGGGGCTGGCCCCTAAAATGCACATTTTTGATAAGGTATTCTAAAGAACATCTCTATGAAAAATAACATTATGCAAAACAAATTACTATCTTAAGTTAAAATTCATTCCAGTTTCATATACTAAAACAAGGATATATTTATTTTGAAGATAATTTGAAATAGGTTATAATTAAAGTTCCTATCCTCCTCACAAGTTTATTTCCTATTATATATGCATTTTAAAATATATTAATTTAAAAGAGAAATACTGTCCTCGTCCTTCTTCACTACATCTTATAGAAGATTTACAAAACTAAAAGCCACAGACTTTTACAGAATTGATCTTTGATCACATGCAACTGTAAATTTTGTTTGGAAATCTAACTATGTTCTCAAATTGTTTTTACAATATATCTCTTAATGTGTAAATTCAATACATAAATTTAAATATGAAGTTATTATGAAGTGAGTCTTTCTAAAAAGTAAGAATTTTTTCAAAAATATTTTTTACATCCATTAACATCATCCAAAATTACATATAAGGAACAAAATAATAATATATCGCTTGACCAAAGACAGAATTGATGAATGGATGATGAATGAATGAATGAGTCAGGACTAAAACTGACATCCCATAGGTACCAATGAATGAGCAGTTCAATAACACTAAAGGGAGTTGTTTGTACAGGTCTTTATCAAGTCGGATAATCTTAAAATACACAATTTGCCTAATAGTGAGGTCGGCCAGTATTTATCTTTCAACATTTTATATTTTTTCTTTATATTCCTCTCAAACTGGCCAAACTAAACTTCTTAATTATTACTACAAAATAAGTGAGGTTTCCAAATCCTTTATTTCCATAACCACAATCCTATTATACCAAACAACTGACAAATGAACTGCAATTCATATGATTTTTTCCCTCTATCAAATCTGTCACAATATTCAAAATGTTTTCCCATCAGACATTTCATATCAGACTTATGAATAAAAATGGGACCTAACTCTAACTAGCAGTCTCTGGTAGACAGTTCCCTCAATTTCTCATTGAAATTCAAATCTCAAAAGTCTATTTGGACATTGTCAAGAGAGTGAAAAGACAAGCCACAGACTGGAAGAAAATATTTGCAAAAGATATCTGATAAAGGACTGATTATTCCAGCAAAGAACTCTTAAAACTTAACAGTAAGAAAATAAACAATCAAATTAAAAGACGGGCAAAAGGTCTTTACAGATACCTCCCCAAAGAAGATATACAGATGGCAAATAAGCACCTGAAAAGATGCTTTACATCATATGTCATCAGGGAAATGCAAATTAAAACAACAATGAGATACCACTACACACCTATGACAAAGGCCAAAGTCTGGAACACTGACAACACCAAAGGCTGGAGAGCATGCGGAGCAAGAGGAACTCCATTCATTGCTGGTGGGACCACAAAATGGTACAACCACTTTGGAAGACAATTTGGCAGTTTCTTAAAAAACTAAACATACTCTTACCATACAACCTAGCAACTGTGCTCCTTGATATTTACTAAAATGAGTTGAAGAGTTATTTCCACATAAAAACCTGTATGTGAATGTTTATAGCAGCTTTATAATTGCCAGGACTTAAAAGCAACCAAGATGTCCTTCAGCAGGTGAATGGATAAACAATGGTACATCTAGACAATGGAACGTTACTCAGTGATAAAAAGAAACGAGCTATCAAGCCATGAAAGACATGGAGGAACCTTAAATGCATATTACTAAGTGAAAGAAACCAGTCTGAAAAGGCCACATACTGTATGATTCCAACTATATGACATTTTGGAAAAGGGAAAACTATGGAGGCAGTGAAAATATCCGTGGTTGCCAGGAGTTTGGGAAGAGCAAGAGAAGAGAGAGACGAATACGTGGAACCCAGGGATTTTTAGGGCAGTGAAACTATTCTGTACAATACTGTAATGGTGGATACATGTCACTATACATTTGTCAAAGCCCATATACCATACAAGGCAAAGAGTGAACCCTAATGTAAACTATGGACGTTAGTTAATAATAATGTATGAATATTGGCTCTTCAACTGTAACAAATGTAACACAGTTAATGCAAGATGTTCATAACAGGGGCAACTGTGGGGAGAGGAGGGGTGTGGTGAGGGGTATATATGAGCTCTGTGCTTTCTGTTCAATTGTTCTACAAACATAAAACTGCTCTAAAACATAAATTCTATTAATTTAAAAAATTATTTATGTTGAGCTATATGAAATTGCCATTTCTATAGCTTAACAAATGACTGAATATCAACAATTTTATATGATTCAGCATCATACATAGGGATTTACACAATAATAAGGAGAATATTACTGCATAGCAAAAGCTGTAGAATATAGCCAAATCTACACTAAGATACATATACATATATATAAGTGCTTTTATTATTAAACAAACAAAAAGAATCAAAGTTTGGGTTCAACTCCAAACCACCAGACCACAGAAGCATCCTGAGGACAGCGGCCATGGTTATTTTGCTGACTATTGTATTCCCAACTCTTAGCACAGAGCCTGGTGTGTGGAAGCTGTACAACAATTTTCAATAAATGAATCCAAGACCTTAAGAGATAAGCAAAACATAGCATAAGAAAGTAAAAGAAAAAAGAGATGAAAACAGATATTAACGAATTAACTGAAAAATTAAGTGGAACAAATAAAGAAACATAAGGGCTGGCTCCTTAAAAACAAGTAAACAATAAAACAAACGTCTGGCTCATTAAACCTAGGCAGAAAGAGAAGACTAGGAGTAGATAGTTACATTTGATATGGGCTATGCATAGTCTGAAACATTTTTACATGCATGTTTTCATTTAAACCACACAGCTCATACCATATACCAAAATAAATTCCAGATGGATTAACCATAACTTACAAACTATACATATCAATGCAATGAACAGACCTTATTTGGATACTTGAACAAAACTAGCTATTTGAACAAACAAAATGCAAAGAACAAGCAGAAAAACATTTACTGGACATCTGGAGAAATTTAAACACCGAATATCTGAAATCAAGAAATTATTGTTAACATTCTTAGGTGTGATAAGGGCCTTTTTTTGGTGAGGAAGATTGGCATTGAGTTAACATCTGTTGCCAATCTTCCTCTCTTTGCTTGAGGAAGATTTTTGCTGAGCTAACATTTGTCAGTCTTCATCTACTTTATGTGGGATGCTGCCACAGCGTGGCTTGACAAGCAGTGCTAGGTCCATGCCCGGGATCTGAACCTGCAAACCCTGAGCCAATGAAACAGAGCGCAACTTTAACCACTATGCCACCAGGGCAGCCCCAGGGCCTACTTTTTAGACTCTTTAAAGTCCTTATATTTTAGCAGTACATAGAGATGAAATAAGATTTGAAACAAAAGTCCAACAAAAGGAACTGATTAAACAAATTATAAAATATTTAATCAACTGAATTTTTAAATATCACATATTAGAGAATTATTTAGCAACATGCTAAAATGCTCAAATGTATATGAAGATGAAAAATAAATTCAAAACACTATGATCTTTATTTTGTTTAGAAACATCATATATATTAATGTATGATTTTAAATATACATACATATAGTGAGAAAGAGTGAGAACATCTATATATTCAAAAAATTAAAAATTAAACCAAAAAGTACAGATTTGACGGTAGGCATTACAGGTGATTTTCATTTTCTTTATATGGTTCTGTATTTTTCAGATTCCACATAATTAGATGCATTACGATCAAGAAAATAAAACGAAAATCTAATTTTGAGAGGCCCAAATGTGCCCGTTCTTACTCCCTCTGCCATTACTCTACTCTAAGCTCTCATTATTTTATGCCTGAATTATTTTAACACAGGCCAGTCTGATTTCTCTCTTGCATATATAGCCAGCATGGCCTTCTAAAAGAAATAATCACATCCCTAGCCACAGAGATCTCTTAGATACTGGAGAAATGCAAAGTAAAAGAAAAAGGGTTTCCGTCCTCAAAAAATATATAACCTATAGAGGACACAGATTAGAATTCAACCAAGTTTATAATGGATAAGAGTGAAAATCAGTAGAATGAATTGAGTTGCACGGTTTAAAACAAAACAAAAAAGGAGAAGTGGACCATGGAAGAGCCCCACGGAGCACAGCAGCATCGCTAGCCCATAATCGGACTTTAAGGCCCTGACGTGGGGGTGAGGCAGAGGCAGCGAGCTCAGAGACAGGTATCAACAAGGAAGAAGTCATCGCAGTGGAAGGAGCACTAGCAGAGGGTCTCCACTAGAGCAATGGCTGGAGAAAAGAAAGACATTTAGGATTTTATGGTGAATTAGATGCATAAAGTCAGGAAGAATTACAAATTATCGAAATGTCAGGCATGGGCAATTGGGTAGATGAAAGTGCCGTTAAGTGACAGGAAAAAAGAGAAAGAGGAGGACTGTGTTACTGTTTTTGAGTCTAACATCATTATTCCTAATATATCTCATCCATAATCGAGATCTGCCCACCAGCAGTATCTTCTCTTCTAAATAGGTCTCTCTCTATCCCAAACATTTCCTCTCTCCCACTTCTTCATGAGAATCTTAGCAGCATTATTAGTTAGGTGCACTCAAAGCACAAACACAATTTTAAAAAATCTATGTTGATAGATAACAAAGCAATCACTATATTTTACATAAATCACTAGTAATGAATTCAAGTAGAAAACAATTTTTTATAAAGTTTTCAAAGATCTTATCATTAAATTATTTTCAATCTCACCTCTGTCCACAATGAAGTTCCTCGTCCCAAGGACTCCTCTTGTCTCAGAGACATGAGAAAAGTTGAGATGTCAGAAAGTGACACTTTCTCCTGGGGGAGGGGGACAGGGCAGTTTCAAAAAATTACTCATTTTAAAATTTTTAACTGAATAAAATAAAATCACTGTAAAATCAATCTAGTATACTATTTAAAGTAGGAAATTAGATAAAAGGAAAGCTACTTTTTAAAAAGAAAATATTATTCAACTTTTAAAATGAAGATATTGATTACAAACAACCAACATATTGTATAAAATGATGATTATTTTATAAACCTATTTTCCTTAAAATCAAGGTTACTATCTTAAAGAGAAGCTGGTCACAATCTAAAAGAAGGACAAAAATATTCCATAAGAAATTACCTACTACTTAAACCAAAAGTGATTCTTTCTTTTCAACACCACAAAAATGACCCCTGCCTTAAGAAAAGCACCTGAGTCTTTTCATTCCCTTAAGTTGTACCTCTTGAATTATCTTGCTCTAGGCCAGGGGTTGGCAAAACCACGCACAGCTTGTTTTGTAAATCAAGTTTATTTGAACACAGCCATGCCCATTTATTTATAAACTGCCTATGGCTGCTTTTGAGTAGTTGTGACAGAGACCACATGACTCAAAAAGCCTAAAATATATAGTAATGCGGCCTTCACAGAAAAAGTTTGCTGACCCCTGTTCTCAGCAATAGCATTACTGGGGCTCTGGAAAAAACACAGAATAAAGATAGTATATACTCCTTGATGTCAGCTTACTGGAGATGTGTGGAAAAAGTAAAGGAAACCAGGCAAAGCTTCCGAGAGTGCCCTCCCAGTGGAGTCACCCAGGATGCGCTCAGTTCCCCAGCAGCATGCAAAGCGCTGTCCACCGGGGAATCTCATTAGGGACTCAGCACGCTGGGGTTTTTCTCTTGGGAGCTGGTCACACAGCCACCCTCTGCAGGGCACCTACCAAAACTGCAACCTCCCAGAGGAAAGCAGGCGTTCAGCATAAACCACGCTGTTTCTATACACACTTCAGGCTCAGTGAGTCTGTAGTCAGGACAGTGGGAACCCACCCAAACTCCAAGTTCCCAGATGCCAGCCAAGTGCTAACCTTCTAAGCAGGGCTTTCTAACGACAACATCACTAACCTGCTATGTTGACTCCTTTTTGTACACCCACTCACTAAGATAGACTTGCAAATTGAACTACCATGAGTAAAAAAGATAAACTTACCACATCTACCAAATTCATTGCTGTCTGAAGAAGGTAGCACTGAGCCGCCCCTCTCAACAGAATCTGGTGCGTGATCATAGTACACTGAAGGACATCCCTGACATCGAAAAATGAAAAATGTATTTCCATGTTCCCAAAGACAATGCTGCTAATTTGCAATTACTGACAGGCTGATGTGTATCTACAATTTCTAATGCAGGAAGTCACTGTCAGTAGAATTTCAAAGTTATTATTCTCCATTAAGGTCTCCAGTAAAGCTCAATTTTAATATGAAACAAATCTCTTTTAAAAATGAAAAGACTATAAATGAAGATAATTTTAAAGTAAGAATTTTATCTTTTTGGAACTACTTTATAATGAATATTACTGTTTGATATTTTATCTCTAATTTTCTACATATCAATGTAATAAAAAAACTTATTGGCCTTAAAGTGGTCAAAATCCAATAGCATGTATTATGGCACATATTTAAATTACTAATTCATAAAAGAAAGTAAGTTCAATATATGAATAATACACTTTTTAAAATTTACATTTTTTATATAAAATTAAGAGCTCAAAAATCCTAATGCTAATGTTAACAAAAACCACTCACTATAAATTAAAGCAGAAGGGAAAACAAAATTTACTGATGGAAAGCTGTAGCAAATAACCACACAAACACACACAGAGTAAATTACCTGAGAGCAAGAAGCCCTTCGATTCCCAGGGCTTTACATCTTGGCACACTTGCCAAAGCCTTAGACAGAAACAAAATGGGGATGGCACACCAATGTCTACTTGTCATCTTCTGAATAAACCTCAATAGGAAACTACCTGAAAGAAAAAGTTTTAAAATATCATTGTTGCCAATAAGCACAGGAAAAGATACTCAATGTCATTAGTCATTAGGTAGGGAGACACAAATCAAAAACCATGAGATATAACTTCACACCCACTAAGATGGCTATAATCAAAAGGACAGACAATAACAAGTGTTGACAAGGATGGGAAGAAATCAGGACCCTCATACATTGATGGCGGGAATGTAAAATGGTGTGGCCAGTGTGGAAAACCGTTGGGTAGCTCCTCTAAAAGTGAAACAGAGAGTTACCATATGAGCCAAGAATTGCACTCCTAGGTGCGTACTCAAGAGAACCAAAAGCATATGTTCACACAAAACCTTGTATGTGAATATTCATAGCAGCATCATTCATAACAGTCAAAAGTGGAAATAATCCAAAGGTCTACAATGGAAGAATGGATAAATAAAATGTGAAATATCTATACAGTGAAATATTATTCAGCCATAAAAAGGACTGAAATATTGATTCATGCCACAACATGGACAAATCCTAAAAACACCATCCTAAGTGAAAAAATCCAGATATAAAATAAAAGCCCACATAAAATTCCATTTACATGAAATGTCTAAAATAGGCAAATCTAAAGAGACAGACAGTAGCTTAGTGGCTGACAGGAGCTAGTGGGAAGGAGAATGAGAAATGATTACTAATGGGCATGGAGTTTCCTTTTGGGATGACGAAAATATTCTGGAATTAGACAGTGGTGATGGTTGTACAACTTTATGAATATACTAAGAACCAATGATGAACACTTTAAAAGCATAAATTTTGCAGTATGTGAATTATATCTCAACAAAGCTGTTGAAAAAAATCAACGTTATTTCAACTTAATTCCGATTTAGTAAGATAAGTATTCTACTACATTTTAGAGATTCTGATAACCAGGAAGCTATATCAAAAAGAAAGAAGATAAGGCAAAAAGTAAATTTTTACTCTTAGAAGCCATTCTTCTGTTGGAGATGTTAAAGAAAAACAGGATAAGACATACTGATGGTAACTGGCCTCTGGTATCTGCTTAAATTAATATTAGATCTTTCTTGTAGGCTATTTCTTATCTATTCTGGATCTAACCACTATAACTTATTTTTCTATTTTGAGATTCAAAGAGATGGGGCTCTGTTCTGCCTTCTCTGCTAATGGGATTTCTTAAGGACCCTCAAATCATGCAGTTAGTGAAAATGTCTGTTTCCTCAGATTATAACTGTAGAATGACTTTTAGGCAATCCTTGCAAGCCCCTGAAAGGGTATTAAATGTATTTTATATCTTCCAAAGCACCTAGCACAAACCTAGATACATTAAGATATTCACTGGAAATTGTTGACTGAAAGAACCACTAAGTAAAAACTGAGTAAACATTTTACCTGCCCTCTCTTCTGTTGCTCTAATTAAGTTCCCATCTTTCTCCTAACACCTCACTCATGACACAAGGAAGATGGCAACAGCCAAGCATCCATTTCACATTTATTCAGCACATTTACAAGCGTCTACTAGGTGTCGTGCCCTGGGCCACAAACACCAGGTACTCACCTGTAGGGGGCGCTACACTACATCTCACTCACACTGCTGGGCCAACCAACTGGGACCAGCCAACATGGTCGGCAAACAATCCCCACACTGCTTAAACTCAGAATTCTACCAAACTGAAGAACAGCTCTGACAGTTATCGTCTCCATTAACTAATTTCCTTTTTTTTTTAAAGATTGGCACCTGAGCTAACAACTGTTGCCAATCTTTTTTTTTTTCTCCCTAAGTCCCCCCAGTACATAGTTGTATATTTTAGTTGTGGGTCCTTCTAGTTGTGGCATGTGGAACGCTGCCTCAGCATAACCTGACGAGCAGTGCCACGTCCATGCCCAGGATCCAAACCAGTGAAACCCTAGGCCACCCAGAAGCAGAGCAGGCGAACTTAACTACTCCGCCACGGTGGCCAGCCCCCTAATTTTCTAAAGGAATCAAAACAATCAATATTCTATAAATCTAAAGTCATGATACACTGACCATCTTTTTGCTTTCTTTCCTGACTTTTGAATAAATATTGCCATTGGTCATCATTTCACCCTATTTGCAGATTAAACGCAAAAGAAAAAAATACATATTTTATACCCACGCTCACTTTATAAGTCACATAAGTAAAAAAAGGACTTAGAAAGTAGAGTAGTTCTTTCTGCTGCTCAGCAAACCAAACAACACTGGTTTTGTGCTTTGCTTACCAACTTAAGAGAAAAAAAACAAAGACCCAATCTGAAAAAGTGGATACTTTTAGGACACAAGGTCTTACATAAGGCAAGTATATTTTTCTTTTTATCTTTCTAAGTCAATATCTATAAAGGCACAACTTTGCCACAATGGATATTCTGTTTACAACTTTTTCCTAAACCCAGGTTTTCTTTTTTTAACCCATTTTTATTAATTTCTGAAAGTGAATAGAGATAATTAGAAAAGATGGCAAACTATAGCACACATTCTAAAACTGTTTCCATGCTACCCATGCCAATACTGGTAATACGTTATATACAAAGGCAAAAGTGTGTACTTAATCACAGTGGACATTTGTATAACTCTGACAAAACTTGCACATCATGGAAAAAGGAAACTACTTTGATAATATTGATTATAATAGTCATAGGATGGTGCTTATAACCAATATACTAAAAATAAAAAAATTTTTTAAGCAAATAAATTTCTTAAATAAACCCTTTACTGACACCTACTCTTTATTTCTTCTGGAAGAAGGGAAATAAACGTGACTAAAAACTTCTGTAATTTCAATCCCAATGGAGAACCACTTCCTATCAGCTGGCCTGGGGACCTACAGACAAAGAGGGGAGAAAAATAGTTAAAATCTACTTGTAAATAATTAAACTGAAACTAAATGGACAACGGCCCAAAAGTCTGTCAACAACAAAACAATAAGATCATCATGTTTTTCTGAACCTGCATTTTCTTCTTCAGTAAAATTCTGAGGATCCTTCTGATTACAAAAATCAGGATCTTCTAGAAAAACAGACATGTGTAAGTATCGTGCTACACGAAGGAGGCCTGGATTTCCTTTTTATGATACTATCCGTGACACACATACATGAATCTTGCTAAATAGTATCATGAAAAAAAGTCTATAAACGATCGTTTTAAATTATATTTCATTGTTTCCAACATATAATGCAATGGTTTTAAATCTTTAGGTATTAAATAAAAGAAATAACATTCATAGGAAGACATATATTCATAATAAATTACTTTTCCAAGAGCATTTAACTGTTAACATCTACTAAAGTCACTTTTTTTCTGCTATACGCTTCTGCCAGGAACATTATCTGTTAATTGAGCACGTTAGAGAGCTGGAAAACTGAAGGCATGTCATAATAAATGTGTTTGTCAACTCTTTTAGAAAGCACCAAGTTGGTTTTACTGCTCTCCAGCTGTCTAATTGCTTCAGAAAACTACTCAATAGTAATGAGTTATTGGAAAACTAAAATAATTGGCAAATAAGCACCGCTATGCCCTTTTGGATTAAACATGACTAAATAGTAATAAAACTTTGCACAGACTAATTTAAAAATTTTAAAGAAACTGGCGGTGGGAGGTTCTTTTTCTGCTTAGAGATATACCAAACAGAAGACTTGCAAGCATAAATTTAATCAATACTAGAAAGACAATTTCATAAGGAGAGGAAACTTTTGAAGATATAATTCAAGAGTACAGATAATGCTCCCAAAAAATGAGGCTAAGGCCCAATACTGACACTCTTCTCACTGTCAACTTTTTCAAAGGTTACAGGCTGCAAGTAGGCAATGCGCTATGGAGAATGGCAGCCCCGTCAGGTATGGAAAGGGGAAAATCAGAACGAACCGCATGGTACAGGACTGGAGCTGGAGGTACTGGTGTGAACTCATGGTTTTTAATATGGATGGATGGATGGACGGACAGACACTAAAACAGGTACAGATTGGTAAGTCTGCTCAGCAGACAGAGCTAAGAAACAGATGTACACACACACACAGGGAAGGAGACAATGATTAAGCAAATGTGGTAAAACATTAACATTTGGGGAATGTGGACAAAAGGTAAATAGGAATTCTTTGTATTATTCTCACAACTTTTCTGTCAGTCAAAATTAACAGTCAAAAGAAAAAGGAAAACAAAGTTTAAAGTGTTGGTTAGCCAAAGTCACTACAATTTCCAAGAGGGCAGAAATCAGGAGTAAGAAGAAAGTAAGCTATGTGAGAGAGACTCTCTAAAGCCCAAGAACGGGAGAGTTCAAGGCAGGAAGGAAAACAAGAAGAGGAAAAAAGAAGGAATTCTTGATACAACTAAGGCAAGAAAGGCAAGAAGAATAACAAACACAGAAAGGACTACACGGCAAGAAAAAGTTGAATGTCTATTAGGCAGCATCTATTATGTACCAAATTCATTAAACAATCTGGTAATATTTCATACACATGTTAAATTTATACATCAAATACATATTACTGCATTGCTGCTAAATAACACATTTGTTTACCTGCTATAGAGAGAGCTCTCTGAAAGGGCATCCATTAACGGTCCAATAATAAACTAAAAAAAAAAAAAGAAGTATTTCATATTAAGTTGTAACTGCAATTTTGAAAAGTCAGCTTGGCCTAACTGCACATCCTACACAGGGCTGCAGCAGAGCTATCATAAGCAAAGGTGATCTCTCACGCTGTACCTTAATTTATGATAGTCCTGGAGGGTACCTTAATTCCACCAGAATGACAAAATAAGTATAGAATTTTCCCATCTGATAAAAACTTGTGGAATACTAAGAAGAGAGTTCATGTTGGGTCAAGAAGGAAGAAAGGACCCAAAGAAGGAACACAGAGTGAAAAATAAAGCTAGTAACAAAGGAAAAATAAAAATACACTCAAGAGAAAATTTAAGTCCCTATGCCTGGAAGATAAAGGGGTAAAAAATATATCTTCAAAAAATAGACAGTGGTCAAAAAAGCAAGCTTAAAGGAAGTGCAGGAAGGATAGGAGAATGTAGAAAAATGATGCATATCAAAATAGATAGCACAGGGCTAGCCCGGTGGCTCAGCCATTAAGTTCACACGTTGCACTTTAGTGGCCCAGGGTTCATCAGTTCAGATACCGGGTGCAGACATGGCACCACTTGTCAGGCCATGCTGTGGCAGGTGTCCCACATATAAAGCAGAGGAAGATGGGCACGAATGTTAGCTCAGGGCCAATCTTCCTCAGCAAAAAGAGGAGGATTGGCAGATGTTAGCTCAGGGCTAATCTTCCTCAAAAAAAAAAAAAAAGAAAGAAAAGAAAAAGAAAATAAATAGTACGTAGTCAGACAACTAGGGAAGTTTACTTAGGTTACCTCTAAACGAGAGATGAATTACTACACCTAAGTGATCATGGCACAATATAAAACTTAAAATCACTGCTATAATTCTCAATCTCTTTGCCTGGTGTGATTTACGACGAATGGAAACAGAGATGCTAATAAATATAGTTCAAAAGGCAACCTTGCTTAATATAGTAGGTAACAATTCACTGACTCAGAACCAGGGGAGGAGCATCACTAATCAAGCAGGAATAATTCAGTGACGCACAGCTGTGGAAACAGCATCACTAACAAGCTTCTACATCAGTTTCCACGCTCTTGACTCACATCATTTAGAATACCGATATCCAAGAACTACTTTTTCATAATGGTAGCGATGCAGGCAGCTTGTCAACAAACTACAGTTACAGGAAGCTTTTTCCAAATACCACAGCTAGGTCTAGAGAAGTAGGGTCTATTGTATCCAAATCTATAAAATGTTACTGCTATTATGATGGAGTCCCAGTGTATTTTTTTTGAAGATCACACACGATACAACAAATGCCTTTACCTCTCATCTTTTGACAAAGGGAGCAAGGGAAAAGAGAGGCTGTCCTTACCTCAGAAAGTTCTGGTGAAAATGGAAGAACCTTTGTTTCATACAGCTCCAAAAAATGGATAACACCTTCTTTAGTCAGGATTTTATTTTCACTTTCAAACATTCTTTTATAAATACACATATGCCAAGATGGGTGAAAGAGCCAACATCCTGTGGAAATAAACATGTAATGCTGACATTTGATTCTCACATTACGGTTGCTACATATAGACTATATATTCACAAACAAATACATATACACCAGACACCTTAAGGTCATTATAACACTACAAAAATGAGTTTGTTTTGGGGGCCTGGTGGTGTAGTGGTTAAGTTCGTGCACTCCACTTTGGTGGCCCAGGGTTCACAGGTTTGGCTACCAGGCATGGACCTACACATCACTCATCAAGCCATGCTGTGGCAGCACCCCACATACGAAAAAACAGAGGAAGATTGGCACAGATGTTAGCTCAGGGCCAATCTTCCTCACAAAAAAAATAGTGAGTTTGTTTTTAATCACACCCAAGGGTGTTTAATTACTGAACAACCAAAACAACTTCAGTATTCAGTATTCCATATTCAGAGAGTTTCGTTTAGAAAGACTGCAAGCAAATATTATAGCTGCTACAGTGTACGAAAATTAAATACTACCCCACGAACACAGGTTGGAACTTTAGATTGGGGGTGATTTCAACCAATTCTTTTCTGATGCTACTTCAGTCCATTTTTCATACAGAAATCTGAAACTGTCACTCCTCTGCTTAAAACCCTTGAATGGCTTCTCACAGCTCTTCGAATAAAATCCAAACAAGGTATGAACCGACCCTGACAACTACTGTGACCTTACCCACCCTCCCACACCCACTACGCTGTGCCACACTGGTCCTCCTGGTCCTCCACCTCACAGAGTGTGCCCACCTCAGGCGTCTGCACACGGTGCTGACTGCTCAGCCCTGAGCTCTGCTGTCACTCCCAAGAAGCCCTCGCCTGACCACCCTCTCTAAGGCATGGCGCCACTCACTGTCTACTCCACTTCAGCCCCTTGTTTGTTGCCCTCATAGAACTTATAGTCAAAACTATTTTTTCACAGAATACAGACAAAAATCAAGTGAAAAACAGTACATGTGTCTCACCACTTCATTCCCAGTGCTTAGAATATATTGGACATTAAGTAAATATCTATTAAGTAAATATACAAATGAGTGACAAAACAATAAATGAAATAAATATGTACCTTAGAGATTTTTTAATCTTTTGAAATATCCTTTAATTCTATTAGAAAAAAATATATTCAGCATTGTTAACTCACGGCATTCTATAAATAAATTGGTCCATTATTTGTAATTTATACCAACATGCTTGTTCAGTTCTTTGGCAATGGTAATTTTTCGAAATCTGTCACTGCTATTTGATTTGGTTTGTCAAGAGCTGTGGGCAAAATGTGGTAGTAAGAGAATGATTTTAAGACTAAATGCATAAGTGAAGTCACAACAGGATTCAATTAAATTCTAGCCCCAGGTAGGACTATAGATTCTTACTGTATGTGAAAAATCCCAGTGTATCAGAAAACCAGAGCAATCAGCTGAACACAGCTCAAATCCTAAGGGATCAAACTATTAAAGTTGTAATTATCTGCAGTAAGCACTAAAACCCATTTACCTAGGTTACCTCTCATCCGTAAGCATGATAATACAGCATTTTATCACTCATATGAATACAAAACACTGTTAGCCTGTGTTTAGCTGTTTCATTGATCTAAACTTAATTTCATAAAGCAACTTTAGGAAGCTCCAGTTCCATTTTATTTCTCTTAAAAAGCTCTCATAATATGGTACTGATTAAAGGCTTAAAAACTATATTTAAAACTATGTCTTGGAATTGTCTCTTCCAAGACACAGAACAACAAGTGAAACCCAAAAACAAGTAACTTTAACAATGAAACAGATATATTAAGAGAATAAAAGTGGAAAGCAGTTAAAATATATATTCACACCAACGTGCTGTTACTAAAAATGTAGACTACACCATTATTAAAACATTACCAAAGAGTCCTTATCTTTTGAGATATTTCTATCCTGAACTAATTACAGATGAAAGGATATGCTGTCTAGGGATGTGCTTCTAAATCATTTAGTGGGGAGGCAGCGGGAGTGGATGGGTATGATATAAGAAACAGGCTGGCCACGAGCTGGTCACTGCTGAAGCTGACTGACGGGGTTTGTCATACACGCTCTTCTTCTGTCGAAGTTTGGAATGTCCCACAATCAAAAACTTAGAAAATTAACCCTACCTCTGAATTATAGAAAACTCTGTAGCCATTTAAAATTATGTTCTCAATGAGTTTTTAAGGATATAGGTAAATGCATTTGAACAATCAATCTAGAAGGTATGTATCCGGAATATTAGCAGCTGTTCTCTTGCTGGCAACAGATTTATATTTTCTTCTTTATATTTTTATGGTTTTTCCAAGTTTTCTACAATGAACAAGAGTTAGTTATGAAATCAAGGGGATAAACCTATAAATGTCATTAAAAAAATAGAAGCAATCATTACCGTTTCCCTCTGACACTGCACATTCAAACAGACTGTTCAGCTTTGGTAAAACCGGCTTTATAACATGTATCTGAAAACAAAAGCAAAAAACCTTATGAAATTAAAATTCACTTTTAAAAACTCAAGGGAATTTTCATCTATTTATGTAACAGTCACCTTTCTGTTCCCCACTCATGAAAAATATGCAGAAGGTGCCTGATTCTTCCAGTTTTTAAATCATATAAATTCAGGTATGTAAGACTGAGTGTGGCAAAGCTAATGAACATAACCTTGAATACAGTTATAGTAACGTTACATTTATATAGTAAATATCATAAATTACATCACGTAATCCTCAATCGTCCTGGAAAGTAGATAGAGTTGATAATACTAATATATTACAAGGAGGAAAAAATACTGAAATATTTTCTCTAGTTACTCAAGTTGTACAAGGTCACACATTCAGACGGAGAGCCAGTTCAGAGTTCAATGTTCTTCACACTACTTAGACTACGTTGCAGATACCTCTGCTACAGAGTCTAATTTATATATCCTTCAAATATAGGCAAATCAGAGTTTCTAAATAAATACTGGAAGTCTTACGGATCTATTGATTAGGGAAAATCATAAAAGCTTATTTGAGTTTAGAAATGCTTTTTATTTACTCCTCATCCTTGCATGACATACATTTAACACATATGAGCAATTCTTTATTTCAGTGCCCAAACAGCACTCGGTGCACATGTGGACTGACACCTCACAATGACTCCACAGACTGCCCGCCTCTTAGTGGTCTGCAGCTTACAGACCGGGATCCCATACACCAGGGGTCCTCCTAGCGTGGTCCTAGAACAGCAGCTTAAGCATCACCTGGGAACTTGTAAAATACCTGAATTCTCAGGCCCCACCTCAGACCTACTCACTCAGGAACTGTGGGGCCCAGACCCAGCAATTTATACTCTAACGAGCAACCTGGGTGATTCTAACGAATGCTCAAGTTTGAGAACAACTGAACTAGGTTAGGTAATCTTAAGAGATTCCTCTCAACTTAAAAATTCCATCATTCTATAAAAAAAAATTCAAAGTCAACTGAAAACGATTTTTCAAGTGTCCATTCTCAGGACCAGGTATGCACAGATGTAAAAACTAAAAAAAGGCAAGAAAATCTACAAAATTAAAGGGCAACTATGTACTTAATTTACCTCAGAATTGCTTTAAGTAAAATTTTCCTAAAAGTGCGTATTTCTGTAGAAATTAATCATAACGGCGAGAAACTAAAAACTAAGACTTTAGAAGTAAATGGGGAAGGGAAAATCAAGTAAGAACAAATTCTTTGAAAGATAATTTAAGTCAATTGAAGGTATTCTTTAATTTCCTGAGTTGACATTCAATTTTAAATTGCATTTATGGCAGAAAACAAAGTACACTTGTGTTCTCTTATGCTATATCCAAGTTGGTCTTTTTGCATTGCTTTCACGGAACGTTTGGAAAAAAACTGCATGCAGGTAGGATGTGTTAAAATATGAAAACACTTACCTGATTTCCTTCTAGAGTTTCCATAATTAAAATATAGTTTTCCCAAAACTTTAGAAGCTCATCTTTTTTCTTGTCGGACCACCAAAACAGACTTGGGCCTGATATGGTTTAAAATGGAAAATTAGTACTTCCTTTTGAAAATTTCATAAATTTGTTAACAATAGTAGTTCTTAAATTATGCCACTATTACCAAATGCTGTAATCTCTAATAATGGACGGCGCCCTGCATCAAAGCTGGACAGGAGGCTTGGGCTAACAAGAATCTCAAAGGGGATTTTTTTTTTTTTTAATTAAGATTACTGCTTTGGAGTTCTGGGTAAGAATGACAGATATGAACATATAAACTCGACTTTCTCTCCCTAAGAACCTTACTCTATCTGTAAAGGATTTTTTAAAAGGCAAAAGCCCACAAGAATGGCGAAAACTGGGGAGTGGACAGCAGCAATGAAATTTAGAATCTGAAAATCAGATGAAAACCAAGCAGACTCAAGAAAGTGAATATTAGTAAGGGGGCACAAGAAAAAATTTGATTTACACTGCAAAGTCCCCCCAACCTCAGGAACTGGCAGCAGAGGTTACTTCTGTAAGCAGAGGGGAAAAGTGAGGCTAAAGAGAATTTGTTCAGTGTGTTTAAGAAACAGATCCCCAGATGCCCCTTCCTGGGCTCTGAACAGGAAAGACTGGAATGTACTCTCTGGAGAAGGTAAAATAGTGGGTCTCTGGACTGAGATGCGTTGGATCCAGCTGAAGTCAGGGGAGAGCACCATATGAAAATGGGGATTAAGTGAGCATGTATGCACCTTGGGTGCTGAGACCCCCTTCTCCCTGCCTCCACCACCATCTTAGCCCCTCACATCTCAGAACGCTGACCAGGCCTTCACTATCCAGCAGAAGATTGGAAGATCTCTGTGGAATCTGGCCAGCCCAGAAGGAAAGACCTGAAAATACTTACATCAGAGATTACCCAATGAAATGGCTTGGCCAGATCACCTTACAGTGAAGTTCACAGTCGACGAGCACAAAGCTTTAAACCTGACTTTTGGTTCCATATTCTCAAATATAAACAGGTGTCTAAGGATCACCAGACACCTGGGAAACCTCTATATTAAAGATGAAGACCAAAATAACAACAACAGAAAAGGAAATTTGGAGAAAACAAAACTAGGCAGGAAGAAGAAAATCTAAAAAAGAAAAAAAAAAAACTTTCACTTATATCTCAAAGGGAGATACGAAAAGATAGTGCAGTTATGATATAAGAACAGGATACTATTAAAAAGGGGACACTCCAAGAACAAAAAAGATCTCATGAGAATAAAAATTTGATAGCAAAAACAAGAAACTCAAAGAAAGGACTGGGAAAACAGTTGAGGAAATCACTCAAGAAATAGAGCAAAAACACAAAGTCGTAGAAAATGGGAGAGAAAAGATGCTTTGATGACCAGTCCGGGAGGTTCAATATCCTAAAAGAGAACAGAAAGCAAAAAGGAAGGGAGGAAACCAAAGGAATTCAAGAAAAGTTCCCAGAACCAAAGAACATGATTTCCAGATTGAATAGGTCCACCAAGTGCCCAGCACAAGGATGAAAACAGAGCCGTGCCAAAACTGTGAACTTCCAGAACGCTCAGGACACAGACCCCACAAACCTTCATGAAGAAACAGATCACATAGAAACAAACACAACTCGGAACGGTTTCAGACTTCTCAACAGCAACAACGGAAGCTCTAGCTTCTAAGACAACAGTTCGATGCCTTCAAAATTTTGAATGGAAATGTTTCCCAAGCTAGAATCCCCAATCAAACCATCCATCAAATGTGAGGGCAGGGTGCTAGGCCCATGGCTGAGCGGTTAAGTTTGATCACTTGGCTTTGGTGGCCAGGGGTTCACTGGTTTGGATCCTGGACACAGACCTACACACTGCTCATCAAGCCATGCTGTGGCAGCATCCCACATAGAAGAACTAGAATGACTTACAACTAGGACATACACCTACGTACCGGGGCTTTGGGGAGGAAAAAAAAGAAGATCGGCAACAGATATTAGCTCAGGGCCACTCTTCCTCACCAAAAAGCACACCTTTAAAAAAAAAAAACATGAGGGCAAAATAAAGGCATTTAGACCTGCTTGGTCTCGGCTTCGTCTTGGGGTGTAGAAAGCCACAAGAAAACATTACTGCCATACTACCAAGGAGAAAAAGCTGGATAATCTACAAAATTCTAACCTTTTTTGGGCTAAGGTCACTATGCAACCAGGTGATCTGAATTCCAAGGGCAGAAAGCCTCTGCAAGAATAGATGGGACACACAAACTGTTCCAGCACTGGCCGAGCACAGGAGGAAGAGGTGGTCACCAAAAAAGCTGTTAAAAAAAGCAACGAAATTTTGACAGGTTTTTTGTTTGTTTTTGGTTTTTGTTTGAGGAAGATTAGCCCTGAGCTAACTACTGCCAGTCCTCCACTTTTTTGCTGAGGAAGCCTGGCCCTGAGCTAACATCCATGCCCATCTTCCTCTACTTTATATGTAGGACGCCTACTGCAGCATGGCGTGCCAAGTGGTGCCATGTCCGCACCCGGGATCCGAACCAGCGAACCCGGGGCCACCGAGAAGCGGAACGTGCACACTTAACTGCCGCACCACCGGGCCAGCCCCTTGACAAGTTTTTGAAGGGCAAGTGTGGGCCAGTTTGACAGCTTAGTAACCCAGGGAACCCCAAGGGAGTCCACACTCACTCACCAGATCTTTTCCTCAGGCCTCCCCAGGCGCTGTCAAGAAAGACTGTGGGCAGGGCAGAGATCACCTAGGTTGGAGGGCCCACCTAGGTTCAAGAAGGCAGTAGGACTAACTGGAGAAGCCCATCCATGCCCCACAGGAGTACAAGGTGGTGACCAACTGCCAAGCCTGCCTACACCCTGGACCCTTCTCTGACAGGAGGCCAAAGCTGTCTGCCCCCAGCTAGAGGAAACCCTCCCACACCCGTACCCTTGTCCCCACCCTGATACCAGCAAAAGGTGGCTGCCTCTAGGGGATGGACAGAAAACCTGCTGCCCCCATCCCACACTGACATGAGGAACCCCTCTCATGACCAGTTCCCTTCCCTGATACCAAGCAGGTCTGCCGCTGCTGGGGGAGGGCAGGAAACCAGCTCCCAAGACCTACAAGCAAATGCAGCCACCAGAGGAGAGGGTGAGAAAACTCCAAATCCTTCCCTAAGTAGGAGGCAGATGTTATGTGGCACTGGAGAGAGAGAAGAGATGGAAAAAGCTTGAATGAATCCTGAGGGTCAGGCACACGGGCCCTAAGCAGAGGGTGGAGTAGAAGAAATGAAAAAGGCCCCCTCCTCCCTCCACCTCTGTCTCAAGCCTGGCACCAAGTCAAAACATCAGCAGTCCACCCCAGAGAGAAGGATAACGGCATGTTCTTCTGAGGAAGAAGCCCCCTGTGGCACTGGCATCAACAGCTTGAGAAAAATTACAACACTGAGAAAAAGCTTTAGGTACTCCACGCTTCACACTAAACATAAGGCAGCAACAACCAATAACTACAGCAACCACAAAATCCAAATCTAGCTCAACTGTAGAGTCACTTAACCCCCAACACTAATAGTCTAACAGAAGAGGAGGAGTGCCTATCTCTAGGCATAAATATTTACTTTAGACTCTACTGGAAAAAATGACCCCACTGCCAAGAGATAAAACAGAAAACAAAACCAAACTTAGAGATGGTCCAGGTATAGACTTGTACATAACTATGATTAATATGTTAAAGGACCTAATGGAAAAGGTAGACAACATGTATGAACAGATGGGGATTTTCAGGAGATGGAAATTATTAAAAAATGTCAAATGGCAACGATAGAAATAAAAACATATCAGATATAAAGGATCCTTTGATGGAATCATCAGACACGCAGCATCTTAAAAAACTTTATCTCAGGAAACTATTAGAAAGTGCACTACACCAAAACAAGTGAGTAAACCAAAAAAGAGGAAGATATGAACTCCAGGAAACAAGAGCTCCAACGCAGGACCCAGGTGAAGGAAACCTGCAGGATGATGGTGAAGGCAGATCTAAGAATGTTAGCTTTGCACCAGGCTGAGCTTGTAAAAGGACCCCAGGAGAGACTTCTTCAGGAAAATTTACAAAATACCTGATGATCTGACTCCGTACAGTAAATATTTAGACAACTAGCTCAGAATTTGGGACTGAATTAGCGATAAGTATACAGAGAACCAAACAAATATTAAAATAACATAATTCTAGGAAAAACTGGCAGGAAGAAAAAAATAATCATAGTTTACTACATTGATCACCTGTGAACAGTATTTTCATAGTCATAACTTTGTAAACACTGAACTCATATTTAACCAAAATTCTAACTAGGACAATGGATTTTGTGTAATAACTAGATTATTTCAAGACACAGGGGTAAATATCAAAATAATCACCTAAAAGAAGTAAAAGTGTTTGTTCTCTGAAAAGGAGGAAATGAGGGGGCAACCATGGAAAGACTATTGCTTATCTTTAAAACTCTGCAGAATGACTGACCCTAAAACAAATGAGTTTAACTTCAGTAATTTTTAAAGTGTTCTCCAGTGAAAACTCTCATTGGATGATCACCCATTGTGAACTGTTAAAAATATTTACTATGTAATGTTTTAAAGTTATACGAAAATCTCATCTACTCACAACTTCACCCAAACAAAAATCCTTTCCCGGTAATAAAGAGACAGACACGGTTGAGAGAGTAAAAATTTTCTACCTATTGAGATAATTTTGAATCAATCCATTTTGGACTTTGATAGCTCAAAAATGAATTTAAGATGACTGAAGTGTACTTTCACCAATCAATAGTAACACCAAATTGAAGGAAGGCCTTGCTATTTCATCTACTCTTGTTCTGTAGGAGGAAGCACAAACTCAAAATGTAAAATATATATATATATTATTTAAAATTTGACGCTATCAAATCAATGGCAAAAACATCCTCAAAAGTTCAACTTAAGGACCATTTGTTTAACAAGTATTAGAAAATTCTGCTCCTAAGAGAATTACCAAGGGAAATTTCAAAAGAACGTGATGGGTTCTATGACAGAATTCTAACACTCAAGACTCACTTCACTGGTCAGTACAGGAAAATAATTTTTTCTTCTAATTTGATGGAAGTTAACTCTTCTTTTCTATTAGAATGGACCTAACACGACAGAGTGCACATTTGGTCTGGAGAATCCTGCGTGGGCTCAGGCATGTTCCTAAATTACCCCATGGATGCAGCATTTCACCCCGTCCCGGGTCAGAAAGGTTAGGAAACGCAGACTGTTCTCAGCTGCGGTGATTTGTGTCACTCCCTCGAGAAGGTTTTCAGGCTTTATGGGGACCAGGGGAAGAACCAAACTGGGTACGGATCGCGGAGACGACCCCAGGAGCTGGTTTTCGGAAGCAGCCCTCCCTTTCGGAAAGCCAAGTAAGGTCACGCTGGGGGGCAAAGAGGCAAGTACCGTTTCCTTCCTGGGGGGCGCAGGCGCAGGCGCAGTCGGCCCCCAGCTCCGCCGACACCTCCACCGCCCGCTGCAGCAGGTAGCGCGCCCGCTTGCGCGTCAGAGCATCCTCGGCGCGGCCCAGCCCCGCCTGCACCGTCCTCCAGAAGCGCCCGCAGCGCCGCGCGTCCGGGCCCGCCTCGCGCGCGCCCGGGCCGCCGTCCGCACCGGGCTCGGGCAGCAGCTTCTCGGCCAGGGCGCTCAGCACCAGCAGCTTCGGCCCGACGCGACCCGGCCCCGAGGGCATCCCGGGCGCCACCAGCCCGCCCCACACGGCCCTCAGCGCCGCCCCGCCGCACTGACCCAGCGCCGGCAGCAGCCGCCCGGCCACCAGCGCCGCCGCGTCCTCGGCGGGCCCGGCCTCGTCCCCGTCCCCGTGCCCACCCAGCGCCACGGCCAGGGCGGCCTCCGCTACCCGCTGCAGCAGCGGCCCGTCCTCACACGGCCGCAGGCAGGGCCCGACGGCCGCCAGCACCTCCACGGCCCCCTCGAGGCCGGACGCCGGCCACACGGCGAGCAGGTCGCGCAGCGCCTCCTCCGCCAGCGCGGCAGCCAGCTGAGGGCCCCCGGCCAGGCGGGCGCACGAGCGCAGGGCCGCGCCCGCCGCCCTCAGCACGCGCCGGCGCTGGCGGCCCGGCGGGCCAGGTTCGGAGCCGCCCGCGGGGCGCCCGCGCAGGCCCCGCAACAGCGGCACCAGGTACCCGGCGGCGACCTCGCGCGCCGCCTCCGGGAGCGCGCCCGCGTCCCCGCCGCGCGCTGCCTCATCCTCTAGTCGCTGCAGAAGAAAGCGCAGCGTCTCCACGCGCTCCGCGGACGCCTCCCCGCGGCACAGCGCGCCGAGCAGGACCCTGGGGTCCCGGCTCTGCGAGAGCAGCGCTTCTGCGAGCACCCACTCCATTTGTCGCGCGCGCGCCGCCGCCACCACGCGCCCACAGGAAGGCGCCGGCGTGCGCGAGTGCGTGCGCGAGTGCGTGCGCGTGCGCGGCTGGCCCGGTCGCGCGCCCGCTGGGAGGGGGCGCTCGGCCTGGTCCAGCGCCCAGTTCTGCGTGCTTTGGCCCCATTCCAGCAGCTGTACCTGGAACCTGATGTCCCTCGCCCTGTCCGTTACTGATTTTTAGAAGGAAGGAGGCCCTCCTTAAATGTTAATGTAGTACCTACACCAACTCCATCTATTCCTGATTGGAGATTGGCCTGCCCTGGGGCCCTAAATTAGTCAGGAGAGCCTGTGAGCATGGGCCAGAGGTACAAGTAGCAGGCGTACTTCACAATCTCGTAGAAACTTATTTTCGAAAAGGCCCAGGTTGGCCCCACTCACAAAGAGACTGACACAGTGGGTCTGAAGTGTGTTCTGGACATCTGCATAAAAAAATAAATAAGAAAAACACGAGGAATAGGGCTGAAAAGAACATGCCCCCACTAGCGCTTGTAGACAAATGTCCAAGCTGATTCTAGCGCGCAGATCTTGCCACACACTGCTTGTCCTGCCACATGCAATCTCAGAAATAGTCCATGTGTCTGTATTTTCTGAATTTCTGGCAGCATCTACTGCCAAATACAGAAACAGGAAAGCTCAGGTTAGCACGCACCGTACTGGTTTGGTTCCTGGCTCAGTGCCAGGCAAAATGAATCAGTGCCATGAATTTCCTTTGCCTCTAACCATAAAAATCTCTCCCTTAGTCAGTAGAGAAGACACAATCCCACCCATAAAGAGCTTGATGTGTAGTGAACATAATGGATAAAGTATAATGTTAAATTATTTAAGATTATGTTTATATAATTTAAAGTTAATTTTTACTTTTTTGGGTTTATATGATTTAAAGTTATCTGACATCATATATGTAAAATTTTTTCTCATATTTCAGTCATTCAGTTTTCCACTGACAGAATGTATAAATGGTTCTGTTGTAAGCCCATTTAGAATGTGTCACTAAATATCAACTGCCTTCAACATGTAAGGTGCCAATAAATATCAGTTTTTCTCAACCTATATTCTTCATATATCTATTAAACAAAAATGGGCAAGTCTTGAGCAGACACTTAAGAAGTGAAGATATGCAAATATAAGCATCTGAAAAGGTTCAATGTCATTAGTCATTAGAGAAATGCAAATTAAACCTTCAAAGGGATACTATTTCACATTCATTAGAATGACTAAAATTGAGAAGACTGAAAACACCAGATGACAAGGACTAAGGATATGGAAATATTGGAACTCCCTTACATTACTGGGGGCTGTGTAAGTGGTACAATCACTTTGGAAAACTGTTTCTAATAAAGTTAAAATACACCTACTTTATGGTTTGGCAGTTCTGCTCCTAGATATTTGCCTAAAATAAATGAAAATTCATTCTAGAAAAAATGCTTGTCCAAGAATGTTTTTGGCAACATTAGTCGTTATAATCAAAAGCTCATAACAACCCAAATGCCCATCAATAGAAGAATGGATAAACCAGTTGTGATCTATTCATATAATAATGTGATTCAGCAATAAAAGAGAATGAATTGCTAATCCATGCAATAACGTGGATAAATCTCAAAAACATTATTTTGAACAAAAGAAGCCAGAGACACAAAGTTTACATACTGAATGATTCCATTTATATCAAATTCAAGAATAGACAGAAGTAATGCGTTGGATAGAAATGGGAAGAGTAGTTGCCTGTAAGGGAGTGGAGATCGACTAAAACAGGGCACAAGGGAACTTTCTGAGGTGAAGGAAATATTTTATCTTGATTAGGGTGATGATTACACAGGTTTCACATTTGTCAAAACTCCTTGAATTGAACCTCGTAACCGAATTCCCCTCCTCTACCCTGCCTTTCAGCCCCATGGATCTCTTCTCTATTCCCACAATGTGTTTGCACTAGTTATTTTCACTGCCTGAATATTTCCCACATCGCCACTTTCCTGACTCACCAAGGTGGGCAGTGCTCCCCTAATTGCAAAATTGCCCTTTTTTGTCCTTGTCCTACTTGATTCTGTTGAGAGTTTCCTCTTCTTAAAACACTGTCATCGTCTGTTTTCATCATGTAGCTTCTTCCCGTTTTTTCTTTTCCCTACTTCCGCAATTGTTTCTTCTCCATGTCTTTGGAGGAAGACTTCTCTTCCTCTTCCTGACCTGTTCCTGTTGATGTTTCCGGAGCTGTATCTTCAGACCTCTATTCTTTTCACTCTATAAATTTTCCCTGAGTAACTTCTTTAAAATTATAGATTCGACTATCATTCATACACTAATAATGTAACAAATCTCCAGCCCAGATCTCTCTCGAGCTCCAAACCTGTTCCTCCAGCTGCCTACCAGATGTCTCCATTCGAATGTCACTCAGGGCATCTTTCTCAGTCTCCATCTTTACAAGTTTAACTTCATTATCCTCATTCCCCATCCCTTCCCCCGTTGTCATTACTCCCCAGCCATGTGCTTCATTCCAAGTATTTCCTATTTAGGAGAATGGCCATCACTCACTCAATTGCCCAGGTCAAAAAACCTGGGAGCCAATAGACTTCCCACTCTCTTCTTTGATTCCCGCATACAATCACTCCTCAAATCAATCTGTGAAACTTTCTAGATCTCTTAGTGTCCCCTCCTCTCTTTCCCCCACTAATACCTTCGTTTTAGACTCTTCTCATTTCTTAGTAAGACAGCAGCAAGAACCTCCTGCCCGAATCACTCTCCATTCCGGTACACACCCCATATCGCTACCAGGATGATCTTCCTAAAATTAACTCATCCTACCCACAGCCCTCGGAATAATGTTTCAATTTCTTAGCATGACATCCAAGATGTCTCGTGAGGTGACCCTGCCTACTTCTCTAGCCCCATCCTCCTCATGCTCCATATACTCCTGGATTTTGGAGTCCCTAAAACATGCCATGTGTTCTCACTTTGTCTTTCAAAAGCTGTTCCATCTTCTGGCAAGCCCTTACCTCTACTCCACCTAACTAGTTCTTTTCCTCTCAGCACAGTTCAAATGTCATCTTTCCAGAAAGTCATTTCCTTTTTTTTTTTTTTTTTGAGGAAGACTGGCCCTGAGCTAGCATCCATGCCCATCTTCCTCTACTTTATATGTGGGATGCCTACCACAGCATGGAGTGCCAAACGGTGCCATGTCTGCACCCGGGATCTGAACCGGCGAACCCTGAGCCTCAGAGAAGTGGAACATGCAAACTTAACTGCTGCACTACCGGGCTGGCCCCCAGAAAGTCATTTCTTAATACCTCACTCCCACCACTAACACTCACCCCCCTAAGCTGGGTGGCCCTCTTCCAAGTTCCCAAAACATTCCAGCATATCACTGACACTGCGTTTGTCACACTGTGCTGTAACTGCAGGTTCGCTTCTCTACCCCTCCCTTCCCCATGAGCAATTTGAGGCTGGGGCGGGGGTTGTGGAGCTATGTCTTTTATCACACTGATCCCAGTACCTGCACCATTAGCTATATCATGCTCAAGAAATGCTTGTTGTGGGGCTGGCCTGGTGGTGTAGTGGTTAAGTTCACACACTCTGCTTCAGCGGCCCAGGATTCGCTGGTTCGGATCCCAGGTGCAGACCTACACACCGCTCATCAAGCCATGCAGTGGTGGGTCCCACATACAAAAAAAAAAAACAACAACAACAAAGAGGCAGATTGGAACAGATGTTAGCCCAGCAACAATCTTCCTCAAGCAAAAAAAAGAAAAAAAAGAGGAAGATTTGCTACAGATCTTAGCTCATAGCAACAGATGTTAGCTCAGGTCCAATCTTCCTCACCAAAAGAAAAAGAAATGCTTACTGAGTGAATAGCCATCTCCTATTCCTCAATGAGGACCCAAATTACAGGACATCTCTAAGAAGCCATTCCCAACGTCCCTAACCATACTTCTGTATTCTCCAGACTTTTAATTATAGCAGCAATAATGGCTGACAGCTACTTATCAGACTTATTATAAATAAAACATGGTAATATCTTTATATATATTATTGCGTTTAATCCTCAAAACAACTCATAAATGAAGTGCTGTTATTTTTCTCATTTTACAGATGAGGAAACTGAGAATGGGAGGGGTTAAGTAACTTACCCCAGTGTCACTCGGCAAAAATGTAACAGAGCTGACTAGAAGCTGTGCGGTCTGCTACATTACTTTTGAAACATTAAGAATTTATTTTGTATCCTACACACCAAACATAATGCCAGAAACATGGTAGCTACTCAAGGAGTACGCAAAACTGAATGAATAAGAATTCAGTATTTTATGTGATAGTGTTATAAGTTGATCAGTCTGAAAATTCCCAGTGACATAATCACTCTTGAAACATGAGCATTTGAAAGCTGGAGTCCTTGTCGCCTGGTTCGACATGTGCTGCTTTGGATGGACAGAGTGGACCTGGTATGAGAACAGCCAGCTGCCCCCCTAGTCCTCACGAAGACAAATGGTTGTGTTGGAAGTGATATGTTAATAGCGTTTGGAATAGTCCGCTTCCCCTACTCCTTGGAATTTTCCTACTTCATCCATAAATGAATTAGGGTTTATAACTCTTTGTTATTTTAACATCAAAAACAAGTGCCAGTGGGGGCCAGCCTGGTGGCAGACTGGTGAAGTTTGTGCCTTCTGCTTCGCCGGCCCAGGGTTTGCTGGTTTGGATCCTGGGTGCAGACCTATGCACCACTTATCAAGCCATGCTGTGGCAGGTGTCCCACATATAAAATAGAGGAAGATGGGCACGAATATTAGCTCAGGGCCAATCTTCCTCAGCAAAAAGAGGAGGATTAGCAGCAGATGTTAGCTCAGGGCTGATCTTCCTCATTAAAAAAAAAAAAAACAAAAACAGGTTGCCAGTGAGCTGGGCCTGATGGCCTAGAGGTTAAAGTTCAGTGCTCTCACTGCTTTGGCAGCAGTTCAGTTCCCAGTCTCAGAACTACACCACTCGTCTGTCAGTAGCCATGCTGTGGTGGCGGCTCACACAGAAGAACTAGAAGAACTGACAACCGAAATATATAACTATTAACTGGGGCTTTAGGGAGGAAAAAAAAAAGAGAGAGAAAGATTGGCAACAGATGGTAGCTCAGGGCCAATCTTTCCCAGCAAAAAAAAAAAAAAAAAAGGAAAAAAAGTAGAACTTTAAAAAAAAAAGCAGGTGCCAGTATGGACAAGTGTTAGAGTCTTCCCTACCTCCTGGTGAGCTACTTAACTCTAGCTCATGTATTCAACACTTTCTCTTGCATCCCTCACACCCAAAACCTGCATGTGCTGTTTCCTTGAGTGACAGATATGTCTGGTTCTGAGAAAGAAACTCCGCCTGTGCTTTGATTGTGGATGTATCAGCAGTGGCCTCAGAGGAGCCTTTTCCCGAGCTGCACTCCCTCCTCTGCCTGTGGTTCTCACAGCTAAATGACCATCATGCCTGGGCTTTCGTCACACTGGTTCCAACATCCAAATAATTCAAATTTATGGGTGTTAGTTGTCTGCACCATATATTTTAAGTCTTTCCATGAGATCTCTAAAGATGGATATCCTTGATTCCTTTCTGATCCGAAATAGTGCACCTATAAATATGATTGCACGGCAGCATGTCTGAATTTTAATCCTGCTTTTTCTTACTTGCCCAACTTAAAATGGATACTCCTTCCATATTAGTCAGGGGAATGGAGAGAAGAACAAGAGTAAATGGGAAAGAAGAAGTGTAAGTTAGAGAAAGTGATCCAGGTAAACGTTCTCTCTGATGTTTCCCTCCTGTGGGAGAGTTTGCAGGAAGGAGCTCACTGTTTGCTATTGTTCAGCTGCCTGGATGTACTTAATTTGGTCTTTCATGATGCTGCCAGGGAAGCAGTGGGCAGGAGAAGCACCACAATACTGTGAGCGCTAGAGAACTCATGGATGCCCACAGGAAATAAAGAATGATAGACATGATGCCCTGAGATAGGTACACAGGGCTCAAAAGCCACTGAAAAGGTTCTTAAATGCAAGCACCTTGTATGCACTCATGCTCTGCAACGAATGGGCAGTTGAATAACCAAAAACTCCAGTCTGTTTAGAAGCTGACATTTCTCTGGACAGAAGATGGTGCTATTGTCAGCGCAGTATGCTTTTTCCATCCTTGCAACTTAATGTTCACTCTTGCAAAGTGGAAGACACGTATAGAAAGAAAGAAAGTAGCCATTACATAGTAAGATTTCAGCTGGAGTCTTCAGCTGTTTACCTCTGAGCATCTAAGAAGGGGAGGCAGCTGCTTGATATGCTGTATCTGAGATTTCTCCCTTGTGATGTCTCCCACGAAAGCCCTCACAATCTCTGTGGAGATAATTGCTGTCGCCATAGGCTTCTGTTCAGGGCGACATCAGGAAAACTCAAATTCTCTGTGGGGATCTGTGGCAGACACCATTAGTTATTAACCCCATATCTCCTTGCTCACAAGACCCTGATTCAGATGGCAATACGTGAAGCCCCGGGGCAATGGCTCATGGTTAGGCAGCCGACAGAACAATCCCGGTCTCTACTTTCCCAACCTTCCTGACAGTTTGGGAACGGGGTTGCCTATGTGTCCCAGTCCTAGACAAAGAGACTTAAGCAGAAGTCTTCCAGGTATCTATCTGGGAAAGCCTTGCTTTCTGATAAAAGGAGAGAGACCATCACTGCCACACCCTTCTGTAGTCCTACAGCCCTGCCTGAACACAGCTTGCCCTTGGGACCTGTAGCAGCTGTCTCGAACCCACGACAGAACAAGCACGAGATGACAAACTCTGCATTAAAAGCGGCAAGGAAGAAAGCATAGAAAGAAGGTCGGTTCCTTGGAGCTGCTCAACCAATGCTAGTGAGTATCTATTTCTGGACTCACTGTTACATGAGAACAATAAGCCCCTCTTTGCTTAAGCTTCTCTTGTTGAGTTTTCCATACTTGCAGCCACAAATTCCTGCCTAACACATACAGAACTCCTGCCCAGTTATTTAGTATCAATTATTTAGTATCATTAGCTCAGTTAGTTCTGAGCAGCTCACTCTTTCCAGGCTGACAGCCTCCTGATGACCAATCGCCACCATCATTTCTACCTTGAAACCCACATGCACTGTTGCCGACCCCAGCTCATGGCCCGCCCAGCACAGAGGGAGGAGGCAAGGCAACTGATCCTCGGCGTGGGTTTCTCCTTTCTCTTTTCCTCAACTCATCCTCAAGTGGCTGATCAAGGTGAAGTGTATTAGGGACTGCCATTACCATCTGATGAATATGTACATTTTTAACTCTGCCTTTCTAGGAAGTAAGATCTTCATTCATGTTGACCTAACCCAGTGTTTCTCTACTTGGTACCAAGTAGAATCGCCAGGGATCTTTAATCCTCCGGAGCAGCATGTTCATACAGAACGCCAGGGCCTCACTCCGGACCAACTAAACCAGAAACTTCCCCATGTGGGGCACAAGCATCTGTGTTTTTTTGAAAGCTCCACAAGCAGGTGGAGAACTGCTGGGCTTACTTATGCATTCCCCACTCTCATGGTGGATGTTCACGGTAAATTAGGGGAGGAAGGGAGAAAAATGGAACTTAAATATTTGGGAACAAGTCATCTTTTCAAGACTCAGGAAATCACCCTTTTATAGGTAGATACTATGTCGCCTCTGCTGGGGGGGAAGAGGAGGGAACTGCCTTGCTTCTTTGAAGATGCACAGAAAGAAAAGCTTGGGGCATGGAGAGATTCACTGGCCTAAGGCAAGGGAAGGGATATGACAGTGCTCACTGTAGTCCCCAGGAGACACATACTCATTCTCAGTGCACAGTGTGCGTGTCTCCCCTGAGATCCCAGTGAAACTGCTATGAAAGCCACCGAACTTTCCATCAGTTTATCTTTTAAAGTCAGTCTAAGAGCTTTTGAAAAGAAAACTGATTCACCACTAGCTCCTTTCCTATACTCTTGTTTTTCTGCAAGCAAAAAGCATTCTGTGCAAGTGTGCTTCACTGTTCCAGTGAGTGTCGACCGGCCCACGGAAGCTGCTTCAATCCACGCGCCTGGTTTCTCTGACCTCGCGTCAGATCCCGGAGGGTTTGGTGGGCAGAGCGCAGGACCACGCCTGCTCACCCAGTCTGTTCCTAAGGCAAAAGCAGAATTCTCAGGCTTTCCCTGTCAGTCTCTCACTCCGCTGCTTCTGGCCCTGGGAGGAGATGGCAGTGTATTCAGTCGCACGAGGATTCCTGTTAAATGATGAATTGTGATTCCATAGCAGGCAGCCCTTCACTGCAGGGAGCAGCTGAAGCCCAGAGAGTTTTGCCAGTGTGAGAGCGCTGGAGGGGACTGTAATGGCTGTATTTGCAATCAAGAAGGAGGTGAAATCCATTACTGGCTGTCTTTATTTTGCCAGCCCACTGATAAGCGACTGAACTGCTTCCTGTAGCCAGACTTGGACGTAGGCAAATCAAATTCTCACCACTAATAGCAGCTCCCCAAGTAGCTTTTCCTGGAATACTGAGAATTTCCTTTCCCCACTAGGTAAGTGGGTGTCCTTAGAGAGGGTTCGCAATATGGATTTAAATTTTTGTCCCTGGGCTCCGAGCCGTAGGACATTAAGTAGATATTGCTTATTCCTCATTGAGGGGTGTGACAAGGCTCTTAAGGTGAACTATTGAGGCAATTTTCAAGGTTTTGTGTAGAAATATTGTGTGGTTTAATTTTTTCCTGCTTAGTTAGGGTAGAAGTGGTTTATACCCCACCAAGCAGATGCCATTGTTGTCACTCACCTCTGCAAGGCACTTTTCAGGCTTGGTCCTAGCTCTTGGGCAGTGTGGCACCTCCTTTTTTCATTCTCACTTAAATTTGTTCTCTACTGGGTTCTCTTGGTTTGCAAATGTGTACATGCAAGATGTGTTGGTTAATGTTATGTGTAAACTTGGAGAGTGTTTTGGGTTGAGTTTTTTTTTTTAAAGATTGACACCTGAGCAACAACTGTTACCAATCTTCTTCTTTTTTTTTTTTTTATTGCTTTTTCTCCCCAAATTCCCCTGGTACATAGTGTATATTTTACTTGTGGGTCCTTCTAGTTGTGGCATGTGGGATGCCACCTCAACATGGCCTGACGAGCAGTGCCATGTCCACGCCTAGGATCCAAACCAGCGAAACCCTGGGCCACTGCAGCGGAGCACAGGAACTTAACCAGTCAGCCATGGGGCCGACCCCTTTGGTTGAGATTAATATTATATCTGCGACTTTTGCATAAAGCACATAGCTTGCCATAATGTGGGTGGGCCTCATCCAATCAGTTGATGGCCTGAATAGAACAAAAACACTGGCCTCCCTAAGCAGGATGAAACAGTGTGGCAGGTGGCCGTCAGACTTCATCTGCACTATTGACTGTCTTGGGTCTCCAGCCTGCTGGCCCACACTGCAGACTCAGACTTGCCAGCCTCTACAATTGCATGAGCCAATTCCTTATAGTAAACCTCTCTCTCTAAACACACACACACACACACACACACACACACACGTCCCATTGGTTCTGATTCTCTGGAGAACCCTGATTAATACACAAGTGTTCCCAAACACTTAAGTACTTCTGAAAACATTGTTACTAAATGCAACTTTAAATAGAGTAAACAGGAAAAGACATATTTGCTGAATGTTTCAAGAAGTTCCTTTTGAAGATTGTTGCATTTAGGGGCTGGTAATCTCATGTCTTTCTAAGGACGGTAGTTTTATTTTTAGGTTCAGTATTGCTCTCACTCGCTAAGAAATACTTCAATGTTTCTGAGTCTATAGGAAATAGGTGTTATTTAACTATTTAACTTTTCTCAACCAAGTAATGAGTGGATCAAGATGAATTTATTCAGCGTGCATCCACTGCATACTTCCTATACAGTTTATAAAAATCTTCATGCCAGGGCAGGGTTATCTCCCTCTCCCTGTGCCAGCACCTGCCCAGGCTAAGATAAAAGAAGGGTGCCTTTGTGTTGTAAGGCACAGGTGGAAGGAGACAGGCAGCCATTTAGCATAAGAACATACAGGAGATTTGCTAGCAGGAGGTTGATCTTTTCGAGGTGAAAGTTTAAATTGTTTTTTAGATACTCTACCCAGAGATCAGACTTTGGAAAAACTTTTTCTGCTCCTTTCTCCATCCTCAAAAATTGAAGACCACCCCACCCCTTCACACACACACACGCGCGCGTGCGTGCCCGCACACACACACACACACACACACACAGAGCATTCCACCCCTTATCCAGAAGCAGATGGTGAGAACAAAAAAGCCCTGAACACTCTAACCTCAGGAGGCCTGATCCGAGAGGAAGAAGACTTTGGAGCAGGTGGAATGGGTGGTAGGGGAGGAGAGGCGTGAGCAACCGTGTTAAAAAGTACAAAGAAACAGTGGAAGAATGACAACAGCGAATTGTTGCAAAATGTACCATCCCCCCTCCTACACCCAGTTCCTCTTGCAAGGGGGAGCAAAGAGCAGGCGTTGCCTGTAGAAGAAGTAAAAGATATGGTCCTTGATCTTGTTGACGTTCCATCTGGAAACCTAGGTGTCAGTAAACTAGCATTAGATCTAGTATTGGGGCAATTTCTTTTTATATCTAGAGCTGATATTATGGAAAATGTTGACGTCCATGTGAATGAGCCGGGCCATGAGGTTGGCACCTAACCACAGTTCTGTGTAAATATTGATTCCCATTGCTTAGGAACTATGGCAGAGCTTGTTATTGCTTGCAACATTGCCCTTTTTTACATCAGGGACAAGTGATGGCTATACACACAATGAGTTTACTTTGCCTGGGGTCTTAGCACTTGTCATGCCCCTGAAGATGGGACTGGCAGACAATCCAGATCAGGAAAGACAACATGAAACCAGGCTTGTTCATTCAGGGGCAGTCAGTTTCCCTGTCCTCATGGCGCTTACAGTCTGAATAATTTTATGAATAATTAATAAATGTTACTATAACTACATTGCAGGAGAAGCAAAGAGCATGCTGAGGGCTTACAACCAGAGGCTCCAACATGGTCTGGGTCGTCCAACTGGCTTCCAGGATAAACGGTATGTCATCTGATACCCGAAGAATGAGGAATTAACCAGACAAGAGCTTCTTGAAAAGCTGACCCCAGGGGAAACTACAAGGAATCCCCGGGACAGGAGGGAGCAGGAGGAAGCCACGTGGAAGGGCAAAAGAATGAGAGGGTAGAGGACAGTGAGAGGTGAGGCGGGCCAGGTAGGCCAGGCCAGGCCAGGCAGGCCAATAAATAGGCTATGTTAAGAATTTCAGACTTGATTCTAGGTGGGAAGCCCCTATAAGGTTTTGGGGGGTGGGGAGAATGTTGAATGATGTGATTTGCATGTTTTAAAAGCATAATTATTATGTCTAAAGAGTGGGACAGCAGAGGTACAGCAGAAATCATCTGCAAACTCCTTCATTCAACAGTTAACATTCAAAGGCTATTTCTTTTTCGAAAAAATTGTGATAAAGCACACATAACATAAAATTCACCCTCTTAACCATTTTTAAGTTCAGTGGTGTTAAATACACTCATATTGTTGTGCAACCATCCTGCAAAACCAAAGCCCTGTACCCATTAAACACTAATTTCCCCTTTCCCCTACTCCAGCCCCTAGAAACCACAGTCCTACTTTCTGTCTCTATGAATTTGACTTTGCTAGGTACCCCATATAAGTGGAATCATACAGTATTTGTCCTTTGGTGACTGGCTTATTTAATTTAGCACAGTGTGCTCCAGGTTCATCCATGTTGTAGCATTTGTTAGAATTTTCTTCTTTTTTAAGGCTGAATAATATTCCATTGTATGGATATACTACATTTTGTGAATCCATTAATCAATTGATGGACGCTTGGGTTGCTTCCACCCCTTGGTTATTGTGAATAGTGCTGCTATGAACATGGATGTACAAATATGTCTTTGAGTTCCTGCTTTCAATTCTTTTGAGTATATACCCTCACAGGCTATTTCCTGAACCTCATTCTAGGAATAACACGACACTAAATACTGTGGGGGTTTAGAAAAGTGAATATGATACTGTCTGTTCCATCCCAGCATAAACAAGAAAATGCCTCCTCTCTGTCTGTAGGTTTTGGTGGAGTAGATGAATGAGAGGTGGCTCATAGAGTTGGAAAGACAAGCAAGAATGGTTAACAGCACTGGTTACAGAGCTTGGATTAATTCAATAAAAGGTGGAGAACTATTGAAAGATTTTTGGTTCTTTTGCTTGCTTGGTTAATTGGCTGTTTAATTTTTTTAAAAGTCAAATTAAATTAAAAATAGGCTTGGGGGCTGGCCTGGTGGTGTAGTGTTTAAGTTTGTGCGCTCCACTTTGGCGGCCTGGGGTTCACACGTTTGAATCCTGGATGCAGACCCAGCACCACTCGCTGAGCCATGCTGTGGGGGCATCCCATATATAATAGAGGAAGATTGGCACAGATGTTAGCTCAGTGACAATCTTCTTCAAACAAAAAGAGGAAGATTGGCAACAGATATTAGCTCAGGGCCAATATTCCTCACTAAAAAAAAGGAAAAAAAATAGGCAGAATAACCTGAACTGAATTGGGCTACAGTAAAGTGATTTTGGAGTCCCTAAGGAGGATGAAGTAGAAAGGACAAAATTGGAGACAGAGGGCCCAGACCGAAGGCTATGGCAATAGCCCAGGTAAGAAAAAAATCAGAGTCTTAACTGATGTGATATCAGTGGGGATGGAAGGAAAGGCATCTTTCTTTAGAAGTACTGTTAGTCGTGGCCAAAGCCTGCTTGGGATTGGTTGGTTTAAGGATGGTCTGGTCTCCGCCCACATCATTCCTCTCCCTTGGGAACCGTCAGCCTCTGTCAGAAGTAGAAAGTCTCTTCCTCCACGTCTCCTTCAGTGCAGGAACATCTCCGTCCTCTGGCCCCTGCTTCCTTGTGACCAGATGAAAGGCAGCCCAGGCGAGCGCCACAGCCCACCCCACCTCTCAGGGCTGTTTGAAGGACAGGCTCTCTGAGCAGGAGCTCCCACGGGGCAACTCAAGAGGCCTCTGGGCAGCTCAGTCCCTTTAGCTATTTTTAGTGTGCCTTTTAGATTTAGAAACAGCGGCATTCTGTAAAAACTCATTTTTTCTGCTTCCCTGAGGCAGAAAATTTCAATCCCAAACCTTCACAGGAAATGACACAGTGTTTGAGAATTTAGCTTACTTTCTTCCTTCATTGTTACCTTGACATTCATATCTCTAAGTATGCTGAAAGCTCCAGATCTTACAGTCCCGACCCAAGCAGCAGACAAATTGCGAATAATGGGCTCCCTAACTGTATTAAGACCATGAGGTCACGTTGAGGGGAGCGTGTGCAATAAGTGTGCAGTAATTGAGAGATCCAAACCTCAGTGCCCCTCCTCCGAGGCAGTGCCCTAAGCTTGAACACGCACATCCTCTAAGTGTCCTTAGATCCTGAGTTTATCTTACACATTCATTTCTTTGAAAGCATCCTTTGGGAATGTGAGAAATCTAGTTAAAAAAAACTCCACCTTCACATCTTGTTCATTTGGTACATTAAGAACTCTAAAAGAAATTGAGCCACATGACAATAGAAACATCAATGTTTCATTTACTTATTCTTATTTGTGGTACCCACTGCAAAGAGTCAGACGGCCAACAAATGTTGGTAATTGGCTGCTCTCCGGAGAAATGTCCGGAAGTATAAGATATGGGGCTGGCTCCATGCTTCGATGGAAATATGACTTGGACTTATCCTTCCAATTTTTTATTTTGAAAGTTGTCAAAGCTACAGAAAAGTTGAATAAGTAGTACTCCATTCAAAGACATCATATGGCTTTCACCGAGATTCACTGGTTGTTAATATTTTACCATATATGCTTTCTCTTTCTCTCTCTCTTCCCCTAAATATATATTATATATGTGTGAGTATGTACACACACATGCATACACACATGTGTGTGTATATATATATATTTATAAATGTGTGTGTGTGTACATATATGTATACATATAAATATGCGGAACCATTTGAAAGTCAATTGTAGGCATCATGGCCCTCCACCCTAAGTGCGTCAGTATGTGTCTTCTAAGAGCAAAAACATTGTCATTCACAATCCCAATGCTATTATCACACCCAAGAATAATGACGTTGATATGTTAGAGGAAAATTTTCAGAAAAGTAAAACTATAACTCTTCTCCAGCTATAAAATGAACATGCGTTAAAGATTTTATTTAACTCATGATTAATGAGGGAACTGCAAGATGTCACAACCAGTTCAAAAGAGAATGCAAAGAACGGACACATTTATAGATGAGGAGTGTCCAAAGGAACGAGCAAATGGAGGCAAAACTGGCTTCTTCATGTCTACGGGCAAGGATTATTTTGCATTGCTGTCCATTTTCTACAACTTAACGAGCTGTAAAATAGCTCAAAGGCAATGAAAGGTGGACAGCCCCTATAGAATCAGAATTAGATAACCCTGAACGCTGTGCTCTGGACCAGGGGTTAGCAAAACTTTCTATAAAGGGCCAGATAGTAAATATTTTAGGTTTTGCAAGCCATATGGCATCTGTCACAACTACTCAACTCTACTGTGGAACATGAAAGTAACTACAGACAGTCTGTGAAGGAATGAGTGTAGCTTTGTGCCGATAAAACTTTATTTATAAACGCAGGCAGCAGGCCATATCTAACACACTGGCTGTACTTTGCTGACCCTGCTCTAAAGAACGCAGAGTTTTCCTCTGAAGCACAAATTTTCTCCAACAGATGCAAAAATAAGATGCTCTAATGAATTGAATTGTGTCCCCCTCAAAATGCATATTTTGAAGTCCTGACTCTCAGTACTTCAGAATGTGACGGTATTCGGACACAGGGTCTTTAAAGAGGTAATTAAGTTAAAATGAGGTCGTCAGGGTTGGCCCTAATCCATCACCACTGGTGTCCTTGTAAGAAGAGGAGATGGGACACAGACACACACAGAGGGAGACCGTGTGAACACACAGGGAGAAGACAGCAAGGCAAGGAGAGAGGCTTCAGAAGAAATGGTGAGGAAGTAGATTTCTGTTGTTTGAGCCATCCAGTGTGCAGGATGTTGTATGGCGGCCGGGGAGAAGAACACATGCCTTTCTCTTTTGAAAAGGTGGCTATCTAATCATGAGACAAGTGAGTAGAATGGACCACTTTCTCCCTAAAGTCGCTTTGTCAGATGCAATATCTTCAAGAAGCACTTGAAGGTGGAGAGGGGAGAAATGTTTCATGTCAAATAAGTTTAGAAACTATTGCAAACTATAGTTCCTTCTTAAAAATCCAGTACCATCCTGGTATGTCAAAGGTCTTAAGATGTCCTGAGATAATATCTGTTTTAACTTGATGTAACCCAGAGTTTCCCAAACTTGGAATGCCTTTGTTTATTCCAAAGATACAATTATGAATAACGAAACCAGTATTCTTGGGACATTCTTGGGAACACTAGGGTAAACAAAAAATGAGGCCGATTTTCTGAGAATGCAAAGATGCCGGTGGACTGAGCCTTGGGAAGCGTAGGATTCAGGAGGCTGGAGAAGAGAACATAAGCGTGTTCCAGACAGGGGCAAGAGGGGGACTCCTGTGCCCAGATCTGTGTGATCATGACATGGAAAGGAGGACACGCTGGGCCAGAGTGCTCCGAGCTGAGCACTCCTGGAGCTGTATCAGAGGAAGTCCTAAAGGAAAGATCATTTTCTGTTTCGAGGTGAACCCGAGGCCTCGAGTATCCAGCTGTATTATAAGAAATGGAATTCAGAACACAGGGCCCTGGGAGTCTTCCTGTGGGGCCCCAGTGATCACCTCCAACAGAATTTTAAAGCCACCATGTGCTCCTTCTATGAGTTATATAGCACAGGAATAAAAGCTCGGATGGTGCTCACGATGTCAGCTCCCAGCCACCAGATGGCGCGCGGAATCCACAGTGCACGTGCGCCAGCCTTAGTTTGTCCCGGCGCTGGCCCAGGGCCCATAGGAAATGTGTTACTGTGTCTCCTCTTACCGAGTGCCCTGCAACATTTCTGCACTTTAGAAAGCTCATCTATAGAGGAGCATGTGAAACACCATACTGCACAGCTGTGCTTTTCGTGTCCTTT
Source organism: Equus przewalskii (assembly GCF_037783145.1). Lineage (NCBI taxonomy): Eukaryota > Metazoa > Chordata > Mammalia > Perissodactyla > Equidae > Equus > Equus przewalskii. Next base: position 77,109,823 of record NC_091831.1, on the reverse strand, counting down.
CCCTCCTGGGGACATGTCAACAACATTTCCCCTTGTCTGGAGAGTTTCAGAGGCCAGTCTCTTCTTGCATATTTGTTCTTACTGGAACTAGGAGTAGGGAGCATTTAGCTTCCATTTTGAAACCCACAATCCTGATGAAATATAATCGTTAGGAAGAAAATATCTCAAGGATTGTTTATGAGGGCAACCACATTTCTGGCATGAAAACAGTCTCTGCAAACACTTTGTTACTCTGGTCTTCTGACTGCTAACACTGTGGGGCGTAAGATTTTTACGTAATCCCAAACCTCAGCCCTGAAGAGTTAATGATGTTACTCATCCCACTGGGGCATGAAAGAAAGGCGTGCATTTTTGGGTGTTTATTGCTTGCCCAGAGTGGTGGAATGAGCCATAAGGCGGAAGGCCAAGGGACTCGGGCCACCCATGCAGTGAAATAATCCCCCAGAAATGCATGGCCTGGAGTGGAAATGAAAGTAAAGACAACAGTCATCGCAGGGCATTTACTAAATATTACTGACGGTCGTTCAGTCTAAAGTTTGCTTGACTCCCAACACTGCAAATCTCAGATTCGGGATATATTACATAGGTGCCAGAAATGATCACAATCAAGCAATTGGAACACTATTCTCGTCAAGCTCTGGGTCATAAGTGGGGAGCTCTGTTCTTATTTTCAGTTCCAATAGCAATGAATAATTAATAACCTAGTTTTTGAATGGAAAGTACATTTCAATGGATGAGTGATGCTTTCAGAAGGGCCTCTGAGAGTTACTGTATATTTCCTTCTTTCTTTATGAAGTAGGACCCTGGAAGTGAAGACAGAAGCAATATTCAAATATGTTATGACCTACATTTTTGACCCATCAGAGACTGGTGTGAATAAAGACAAGCAGACTCTAACATCCACCTTGGCACCTACTATATGCCCGGCACTGTGTTTCACGTCTTATAAGTAGTTTATTATTTAATCTTCATGGCATCAATTTGGCAGTTGGCATTGGCCTACATTTTCACTTGAGAGACCCAGGCTCAGGGAAGTTAAGCAGCTTGCCCAAAGTCACACAGCTAGTAAATATGACAACTAGGAGTTGGAGCCAGGTATGTCTGACTTCAAGGCCTGGGTTTGCTCTCCTTCTCCAAGACATTTCAGGGACTCGCAGAACCTCCAAGTTGGGAAGGATCTTGGAGGTCATTTAGATGAACCCTCTAAATAATGCAGAAATCTCTTTTCTAGCATTCTCCATAACTTGAGAGTCAAATGAACGTAAATGTTCCTGAAATCAAAAGCTGAAGCCTAAAAAGAAGTAAGAGGAAGACTTCGGAATGCAGACAGGGGGCCTAAAATAAAAGTAACAGATTTTGTTGCAATTTTCTTTAAAAAATGGAATATATCTATATACACGCATATGTTGGTGTGACTGGGCTGGCTGTAATATTCTCAAGGTGTGTGTGCTGTGATTAAAAGAGAGTCAAAGGAGTGCTGCTCTCCCCCGTCATCTCCCCGCAGGGCCCAGAAAGACAAGCAGTGGTAAACAGCACCCTCCCAACACTGGAGAAAGCTAAGTGGAGGAGGGTAGGTGACCCGCCTCAGGCCACACGACAAGTTGGCAGTAGAGCTGGAAATGGCACTCAGTGCTCTGTGTCTCCGTGCGCCTCGGCGCTGCTTGTCCTTGCTGCCTCACAAGTCTCGGGTCATGACTAGCTCTGTGTGAGTTTGGTAAGGAAACCCAAACTCAGGTTTCAGTTTTCATTACACACCGGAAACTTGGCCTTAGATCACTAAAAAGTTCACCGTGGTTTGTGAACCTTTCAAGCAGATGGAGCCAGGGTTCTGCCATGCGCCCGCCCCACCGATGCCAGGAGGGATTTATGGGGCTGAGCGGGAAGCAGGTACAATTCCATCCTCTGGGCATCGCCGTGCTCCAGGGGCATGCTGGCCTGGAACGACACCAGGACCCCAGGAGCCTCCGCAGATCGCCGCTGCTGCGGAGTCTCTCTCAGCACCAGTCAGGGAATAACTCGGGAGAGAGAGAAAAGGAGGGGATGATTTAGGAGGTGTGCATATTCATTTGCAAATGAAGTTATGGAAGTTGCTAGTGAGATTTATATTGGTAATTAAGTGATAATGGCTGTGTAAAGCTGCTGGAGTTGGAATTCTTATAAAATACTGAAGGGACTGAGGCCCTTTTGAGAAATGTCTTATCGCTTAGCATTTTCAGAAACAATTTAGGTTTCTATAGTACTTTATATCCGCTAACTAGTAACTCCTCAAAGCACTCTCGTAAGGCAGGCCACTGGGCTGGCCCATCTGCGCATCCCCCAGAGACTGTCCACTCTGTGCAGGGCGTTTATGGTCTCACCTCCACTCCTGCCCCAGGTGGCAGAGGAAGGATAAGAAAATGTCCTGCAGGGGCCGGCCTGGTGGCGCAGTGGTTAAGTTCGCACGTTCCGCTTCTGCGGCCTGGGGTTCGCTGGTTCGGATCCTGGGTGCGGACATGGCACTGCTTGGCGCACCATGCTTTGATAGGTGTCCCACATGTAAAGTAGAGAAAGCTGGGCATGGATGTCAGCTCAGGGCCAGTCTTCCTCAGCAAAAACAGGAGGATTAGCGCCAGATGTTAGCTCAGGGCTGATCTTCCTCAAAAAAAAAAAAAAAAAAAAAAAAGCAAATGGTGTGGCCAGATAGGAGTGTTTTGTTTGATTTTAAATCATTAAGGTCCTCTGAACAATGAGCTTGAAATGATCCAGTTTAATTAAGGGAACTAGGGGAATTATGAAGAAACCAGGTACAAAGACCATCCAAAGATCTTGCAAGACTTCAAGTTCCAACTACTATGTAAAAAAGAAGTAATGGGGATGTCCACAAGGGGAAAAGAAAGGAGGAGAAAAGCGAGAGCCTGGGTCAAGTGCAAACCAGATAATCAGTCTTTGATAAGTTCATAGCTGCCTCCTCTCTCAATATATCGTTTTCTATCTAGAGAGAGACTCAGTTATCTACATCTGTGCACTGTAATGAGGTACGTCTCTTAAAAAATAACAGGCTGTGGTTTTCTTATTTTCTCTTTCCCCTTAGTGGTGGAAGTCTCAATAAATACTCAGTTCTGGGACTAGGAGTGTAAGAAACAAACCTTACGCCAGAATTTACTATTTCGAACATTCAAGGTGCAGCTTGCTTACAGGAAGGACTGAAAGCCCCGCTTCTCTTCAGGTTTGTCTGCTTTCAGGGTCTTAAAATTCTCTTTCAATTCTTCCAGCCATACGAGAGAGGGCTTGAGGGTGTGTACGTCTGGACGCTGAGAGAGGAGGACTACGCAGGACTGATTTTTTAAATTATAGTGACCTTGATTCAGTGAAACAGGGTAAGTGCTGACGATTCCCCTTGCATCTTTGGGATTGGCGCCTGCAGCCAACATCTATAAACAGACCTTGTCGTGCAGGAGATTCAGCAAGGCACAAAAGCATGGCAGTGGCCCAGATCAAGTGCTCCATCAATATCTATCTGATTGGGAGAGAAAAGAAAGCACTAAACAAGAGGCACCATCAGAGGCTCAGAGGAGGCCCCTTCTTTTTCTTTTTTGTTTGCTGAGGAAGATTGGCCCTGAGCTAACATCTGTGCCAATCTTCCTCTTTTGTATGTGGGTTGCCACGACAGCAAGGCTGAAGAGTGTTGTAGGTCCATGCACAGGATCTGAACACATGAACATGGGCCACCAAAGCAGAGTGCACTGAACTTAACCACTATATCATGGAGCTGGCCCCAGGGGGCCTCTTCTGATGCTGTGCAAGTTGAGAAAAGTTCAGAAAGAAGAGAAGGTCGTCTTGCTGGGTGCTGAAGCAAACCTATGACTAAGGTCATGTTGGGGCGGGGGCAGGGTCTTGGAATCAAAGCTCAGATGGGCATGCTGATGCCCTGTCAATCAATGTCACCTGCGAGAGGTAGAACAGAGGGCCAATTGGCAAACTAAGGAATTCCAAATGTGCTCATTTACTCAAGAAAATACTTTCCTGTCCTCAAAGTACAAAAAGAAAATAAATTAACAAATATTTAATCAAATGTCTAAAAATGTAACATGCAAACACACCAACCTCAACTGAACTCAGCTCTTATATAGTCATCTATTTATGTGGAAGGTGGGGCATTTGAACATGTCTGATATAATGGGGGAAGGGGTACCTCCAAAAGGAAGAGGATCTGGGGTCCAGGAAGTGGGTAATGCAGCCCGGGCCATGAGGGAGGACAGCTGAGAGAAGGATGACATTAGTGTCAGAAATGTAAAGGGAGAGAAAATTGGGGAACAGAGAAGACGTTTCATTTTAAGAGCCTAATTGTGTTTAATCCAGAAAGCTTTCAACAGACACTTTCTTCTTCTGAGGATCCCTAGATTGTGTCCCCTACAGATATCTTAGATCTCCTAAGCCTGGATGATGTAACAGTCCATGTTCTCGTGGACTTTCCTCCGCCATTTCCTAGTTGTCATATTGTTTTCTTGAGACTAAAGTGATATTGGAGGTCTCGAAGGTGATGGATATTTAACCAAGGCTTCTGAATTAGAATATGAAGTAGGTTTTGGAGATGACTGCTTGCTAGGAGTTTCCAGAGATGAACTGAGTTGTCAGATTATGTTTAGTATAATTGGTTACATTTTTCCTTTACATTTTTCCTTCCCTTGCTTGGCTAATTCCGGTTCTTCCCAAAGGATGTTAGTTTGAAAAATTTATTACTCATGTCTAAAACTCAGGAGCAGGCCAAAATCTTGGCTCTTGAAAGACTGTAAAGCAAAATTATCTTTCAGAATTATCCAAATACATGTAACAGGAGACAGGAGAAAAAAAGGTGAACACACATTTATAATGGTGACCACCCATTGGAGACTTACTGGATGATTGACGCTTCATTATGTACTTTGCACACGTGAATTTGTTTAATAACGGGATAAATGAACAGCCTGTTGGCTCCTCTTTTCCCCTCACTCCTGGCTCACACTGACCTTTTCACTTCTTTAAGTTTTGTTTTAGCGAACTCTTCGAAGACTTAAATATCTGCTTTTTGCTAACCCCTTCCAAATTTACATTCCTTTCTGTGCCCTTTCTCTTGTGCCTACAAGATAGCTTTACCTGTCCCGTCCTGAGATGAAAGAGGTGAGAGAGAGTTCTGAGTGCCAGCTCCCCGGCATGGTAGCCTGGGTAAATCATTCACTCTCTTGGCCTCAGTTTCCTCATCGATCACATTTCATTCTCTGGAGGAGTGTTATGGACTGACTTGTGTCCCCCAAGGAGATATGTTGAAATCCTAACCCCAGTGCCTGAGACTGCGACCCTATTTGGAAATAAGGTCTTTGCAGATGTAATCAAGTTAAGATGAGGTCATGCTGGGGTAAGGGGTGCCCTTAATCCCATTTGGCTGGTGTCCTTCTTAGAGGAGAAGAACACCAATGAGACGGACACAGGAGGCTGGGGGCCGTGTGATGACAGAGAGAGACTGAAATGCTGCAGCTCTGAGGCAAAGATGGTTGGCGTCCCCACAAGCTTGAGGAGCCAAGGAAGAATTCCCCTCTACAGTTTTCAGAGAGCGAGGCCCCACCCACTCCTTGGTTTCAGACTTCTAGTTTCCAGAACCACGTGACAATAGTTTCTGTTGTTTGAGCCCCTAGTTTGTAGCAGCCCTAGCAAACTATTACAGGGCACGATGGGGGTGAGGTGTGGGCAGCTAAAGACCCTGGGCTTTGAAATTAGACAGATCTGAACTTGAGTCAAGTTCAGTCATTTACTAGCTGATGATTTGGGGCAAACTTCTCACTGAGACTCGTCCTTTCCTGCGACCTGAGTGGTCTGTGAAAGAATTACGAGGCTAATCTTGCAGGATTGTTGGGAGAATTAAATGAGAAACATACGTGTATTAGGAAAGTTTTCATTGAAACGGATGAAAACTCATCATGATGAAGTAAAAATGGGACTTGAGTATAAGAATTATGGGATGTCTCGCAGAACCCAAGCATGGGAATGTGTGGATCTGGACGCTGCCCAGCTCTTCTCCTCCTACCATCCCTGCTCCCCCGGCTCTGCGCACACCGCCTTCTTCCTCATGCCCCATCTCGCTCCCTCTCTTGAGACCAGCTATCTCCACTTTTCCAGTGTTCCAAACTTTGCCTCTTACAGCTTCAGCCACTCTACTCTGAACCACTCTAGGTTTCCAAATCCAAAAGTCCAGTGGAAGGGGCTGAATGGCTCACTTCAGGTAAGGCACGCCTCCCTCCTCACCCCAATCAGCCAGGGAACAGGGTCATAGCTTCCTAAACACGTCAGGAAAGGGATGGAAATCGCAGGAGACGATACGTAACATTCCTTTGAGGCCCGTGGCAAATGTCAAGTAGCATTGTTTGGCTTTATAAGTCCTCACATCCTAATTGGGACTTTCCATCCTTCTGCCTCTTTCACTCTGTCAGCTCTCCCTAACCCTCCCTGGTTCCTGTTTCTCATCTTCCCGCTTTCCCCCCGAATCCATTTCAGACCTCAAGTCCTTCTTCAGATCTGTCCTCCTCCAGCAGCTGTCTCTGACTGCTCGCGTGGCACAAGTCTCTTCCTTTGTTAATTCCCATGACCCTTAGGATTATTTTCACACTGTTTAGCCCTTAATGGTCTCCTATTTTGTCCCTGAGCTGGACTCCAAGCCAGCTGAGGCCAGAAGCGTCCCTCACTGCACTCTCAGATCCCACTGCTATTCAGCACCTTTCCAGGCGTCAGGAGTGCTGGCAACGACCCTGGCCATGTCACGGCCTCGTCGGCTCTTGGAAGGTGGAGGTGTTCCTGCAGCCTGCCTCGCTGCTCTCCTGGAGCTGCAGAGAAGCCCATGTAAACAGAACAAAAGCCTGACACCCACAGACAAGAAGATTCAAACAGAGTTGCTACTTTTCTAGGCCTGAGTGGTATCTCCCTGCAAATACGTCAGGAAGTAACCCATTCACCTCTCTGCACCCATCAACTCCAGGCTGTTGGCATTTCTGTCTCCAGAGGTACCAGATGCAGGAACGGTACCTGCTGCCTGAGCCGGCTGGGCTGCCTATGGCCTAACTGGAGACAAGCCTTGCCTGGGAAGAAAAGAGCACATCTCAGAGGGAGGATATCAGGACAAAGCTTAGTAGGCGGGGCCGTCAGAGACCTTCAACCGGACAAGACAAGGGGGCCCCTCTGCAAATGTGACTTGAGATGAGAACAACACTAAACATAAAATCCAAGATGTTCAAATATGATGAAATCACTATAACTTCTTTCTAGATTTTTCTGTCAATGAAATTCTAAATATGTTCATTGAAGCTGGACTTTTGTTTTCTCCAACTCTCCCTCTCTTCTTCCATTTCTTTCTTCTTCCCTCCCTCCCTCCCTCCTTTCTTCATGGCCTTATTTGCTATTTGCCTGAGCAAAAGCATAAGTAACCTACTGGGGCTTTCAACTTATGGAGAATGATGGAAAAGAAATTCCTGCTTTGTTTACAGGGTTCATCTAAATGACCTCCCAGATCCCTCCCAACTTGGGATCTGTGAGTCTAGGAAATGCTTCGGTGAGGGAGAACAAACCCAGGCTTTGAAGTCAGACACACCTGGTTCCAACTCTTAGCGCTCACATTTACTACCTGTGTGACTTCTAGCAAGCTGCCCAGCCTCTCTGAGCCTGCGTTCCTCATGTGAAAACTTGGCCAATGCCAGCCACCAAATCACTGCTGTGAGGATTAGAAATGAGAAATTACTTCTAAAATATACAGCAAGGATGGAAATGGAAGATACATCAGAAAATCTGCTTCTGGGGAAGCTGGGAGGCGCCTGCCTGAAGAGAGAAGACGGCTCCAGGGTGGGGCCTGTCTGAGGCCTGAGAGAGTGAACTGCAAGCTCCTTTGGCTGGTGCCCAGAGGAGGCAGTGCTGTTACTCAGAGGAGCTCCTTGGGCCGGCTCATTTCCCAGGGCCTGGCCCTGCCTCTGTTCTCCCTGCCCTTTTGTGCCCTGCATTCTTGTGAACAACCCAGATCTGTGCCTGGGACTCCTGCCACCATTGTGCTGTCCCTCTGAGCCTGCACGCTCTGCCACACAGTGATTTCTCCTGGGCTTTGCTACCTCTAAAGTGAATGCATTTATCCCACCCCTCTTTGGACTTTCCAACTGTTGTTCCTTTTTATCCACTTACTCATCCATTCCACAAACATTTTGGGGGTCTGCATGGTGCCAGGCCCTGTGCTAGAGCTCCGTGAATCCCCAGTACTTGTGTCCATCTGCCCGGATCCTGCCACTTCCTGTCAGCTCCCAGAGCAAGCCCCCTTGGAACTGTCTCTCCCTCCCTGAGGACGGCTGCGCTGTGGGGCGCCTTAACCCCCTGCTAGGAGAAAATCCTGATGCTCAGTCGATATTTGTTGATTATGAACACACAGAAAAGAATTTTTTTTTAATTACTACCCCTTCCAGATCCCCAGCCCCCTTTCAGACTGCTGTAATCCAAATTACCCTGCACAGTGATGAGTTAAAGGCTGGCAGCTCGGTGATTGTGCATAAGCAAGTTTCCCAGCTCTCAGGCAGCCACTACCAGCACCTCTGTGAGGCTGTGATTTTCAAGTATCCCCAGGGCTTAAAAATGCTAATGGCGCCTCTCTCCCTATTCCTATAATAATACTTAGCACTTGTGTCCCGCTACTAAAATCAGTTCAAGTGTACGCACACCCCTGGAAGGTAGGTCCCTTATCAGCACCCTGTTCTAAATGAGCAGCTAAGGGGCAGTGGGGTTTGGTCAAGGCACTCTTGGCTTTGATCTGAAACAGACACTTTGGCTCCTGCCCCGACCGCTGCCAGGCGGATGCTCTCCCCTCTGAGTGTGACCCGGCAGCACCTCCCAGGATGGCAGCCCAGAGAGGCCAGGCAGGAGGGCGGCTGCTTGCCTTCCTTCCCAGAGAGACGAGATAGACAGTCATATGTACGTGAAATTAGTCATGTAAATTGTGGAACATTAAGTTATAGTTCCATTGACTGTCAAAATAGCAAGTTTTCCAACAAAGTTGAAAAGTTAACAAGCACTGGGAGAGAATAGACAGAATACTCCATCGTCTGAGGTTAGGAGAGGCACCCTGTCCCATGCAGGCATTGGTCCAAATCACCTAGAGCAGTCCAGAGCACAGGCAAAGTGGCAGCCTCTCACCTGGCATGCCCTGGGAGGAAATGAGAAACCCCGCGTGCCCCAAAGCATCCCCCACGGTGTTCCCCTCCCTATCACAGGGGCTGAAACAGACAAAAAATTCTTTCCAGGGAAATAATTCACTAAAACGCACATGCATTGCTTAATGCGCATGTATGAGAAAGGAAGCAGGACTCCATGGACCTCCAGAAATGCGAGTACTACCCCTTCTTTGAGCCGTACAAATGGTTCATTGAATTTGCTCCACATTTCTCAAATATTTTCCTGGAGCTGTAGTCTTACTTATAGGTTGGTTTTCCTGTGTTATGTAAAACAGTATTCTTATAATGAAACAAATTGAGTTATTATGAAGCGGAATGAAAAACTTCCTGAACTTTTAAGATAAAACATAAGTTTTGAAAGAAATTGTGTACTTCTGGTCCGAGAGAGATTTACATCTTCTGGTCTCCGGGATTCCTGGGTGGCAAAGTTTGAAGACCGATGAACTAGTTTCCATCTTGGAAGGCACAGTACCATCCAGCTGGAATGAGGCTCCCTGTTAAGGGGTGGGGGTTGGGGGCAGAGAGAAGAGGTCAGGGTCCAGCTCTGGATGGCTCAGTGGCAGCCCAGAGCTCCTCACCAGGAGGGTGGACTGGACTCCATCCAATCTCCTCCACGTGGCCTGTGGGTCTGAGCTCTTGGGCTGGGGAAGCAGACCCCTGAAAAGCTAAGAGGTAAGCTCCTAGGGAGAGTCGGAGGAGAGATGGAGAGAGGAGAGGGGAGAAGGCAAAGAAGGGGAGAGGCAGAGGCCCCAGAGAGATAGCAAGGGAGCCCTCAGTTACCTCCCAATCAAACTGTGAACAGTTCTGCCCTGAGCTAACCCAGGAACACTGCAAAACCATACAGTGTTGACGCTGAAAGGAACTGGAAATATTCTAGTCCAGTCCCCTCCTTTTACAGTTGGGGAAACTGAAGTTCAAAGCATTTCAATGAGTTGTAGGAGGTCATACATCTAATTAGTGCCAGAGTTATATTTTTAATATTCATAATATTATCAAGATTATTAACAAACTTGCAACATACGTCAGCACGACAGTTGAATCAGGAAACATTATTCCACTAAAGTAAAACAGAGATGGAAGCATAATTGCAAGAAGCAACAGAATTAGTTTAAACTCAAAAATACGAAAACCACAGTAAGGAAAGACAGGAGCTACAGTCAAGTCAGCATTTTGACCCAAAGAGCAAATGAGCTTATGGTCTCCACACTAGTTTGCAGGCTTCAGACAATTAGATGTAGTGTGAGCTCTAAGTGCTTTTTGAACAAACAGGACTCAGAATTCCTGGTATATTGTCCCTGAAAACCTTTTGCACCATCTTATGTAAAAACAGAAAAAAACCCTTTTGCCATTTCAATTTGCACTGCCTGACTTATTTGCCTAGAAACTGGAAACTTCATCTCATTATTAAGATGCGAGTCTGGGCCACAAAATGGCAAAACGAGTGCACAGATCAGGCGATACTGGGAGGCCGCCTTGAGAATCAGGGAGGGGCTTTTCCCCCGAAGTCTCGGGCAGATTTCCACGGTGTCCTCATGGTGAGGAGGACTGGGGTACCGCTCCGGGAATCCACACGCGGGGTTCTAACTAGAATCATCTCTGTAAGTCGCTCTCAGGCTGCCTCCCTCGCTGTCAAAAATCCTCAAATGGCAAAAACTAGCTGCTCGGTTTGACTGAACAACGAGAAAAATAAAAGTTCCAGTTCTGAAACTGCCTGCTAATTATTCCAAGGACATTCTTCCTGTCAATCTTTTATTAATTATCCAGGGGAAGTGATTCTGTAAAGCAACACACAGTGAAATGATTCATCTGACATAACTTCCTTTGTTTTTCATCCAACTGAAACAATTCCAAAAGCCTCAACCAGCAATAAAGTTGGGAGAAAGCTAAACTCCAAACACACAGCAACGTCCTGAGCTGAATTCTGCAGCAGCAGCTCTGGCTGGAGCACAGGCTCTGGGGAAGTCTGCGTACCTTCCCTTCTCCAGATGTTTATAATGAATAATGGATTCTATGAATAAATTCTAATAAACAACGGAATGCATTTTAATAACCAATGACTGAAATTATGAGTAAGAACACTGCACAGTCTTAAACACATCTTTGAAATATGTAAAATGCTATAAATTATAGAAGTTTAAATCATAAACCTTAAAATTTTATATAGGAAGCTTTTCATAATAAACAAAATTTGCTATCATGTTATTACACAACCACACAATTATTGTCAATTCACGTTATCTTACTATGATCTATCTTTACTATATATTAGATGTTATCTTAACTATATACACAGGTTATCTTACTGTTTCTAATACTTCAGTGGGTTTTTTTCTCGTTCTATGCCTCACTTTCTTTCCTTAAAGATATATACATCCATCCACCCATACACATCTCTTTTTCTAACTGAGTTCAATCAGATGAAACAACTGTGAGGCAGAGACAGAAGGTAACAAAAGTTGTTTTTTTAGCTTTATTGAGATATAATTGACATAAAATTGTAATATATTTAAAGTGTACAACATGACGATTTGATGAACACACACATTGTGAAGGAATTACCACAGTTGTATTCATTAACACATCCATCACCTCACATATTTACTTGGGTTTTTTTTTTGTGTGAGAACACTTAAGCTCTACTCTCTTAGCCAGTTTCAATTTCAGTGATACAATACAGTATTACCAACTATAGTCACCACGTTATACAGAAGACCCTGAGAGCTTATTCATCTTATAACTGAAATGTTATGCCCCTCCCCTTGTTTTTCAGATTTTGCATATAAGCGATCCCATGTTGTATTGTCTTTCTCTGGCTGACTTATTTCACTTAGCACAATGCCCTCCAAGTTCACCCATGTTGTCACAAACGGCAGGATTTCCTTCTTTTTTAAGGCTGAATAATACTCCATTGTGTGTGTGCGCGCGTGTGTGTATATATATATATATATACATATATACACATCACATTTTCTTTATTCATTCATCCATCAATGGTCAGTTAGGTTGTTTCCATACCTTGGCTTTTGTGAAAAATGCTGCACTGAACATGGGAGTACAGATACCTCTTTGAGATAATGATTGTGTTTCCTTTGGATATACACCCAGAAGCAAGATTGCTGGATGATGTGGTAGTTCTATTTTTAATTTCTTGAGGAACCTCCATAGTGTTTCCATAGTGTCTGTACCAGTTTACATTCTTACCAACAGGATACAGAGTTCTCTTCACATCTTTGCCAGCATTGGCTATCTCTTGTCTTTTTGATAATAGACGTCTTCAGAGGTGTGAGGTGATATCTCACTGTGGTTTTTGCATTTCCCTGATAATTGGTGATGTTGAGCACCTTTTCATGTACCTGTCAGCCATTTGTTATCTACTTTAAAAAAATGTCTATTCAGGGGGCTGGCCCAGTGGTGTAGTGGTTAAGTTCGTACACCCTGCTTTGATGGCCTGGGGTTCGCCAGTTCACATCCCAGGCCCAGACCTACGTACCACCACTTATCAAGCCATGCTGTGGCAGGCATCCCACATATAAAGTAGAGGAAGATAAGCACGAATGTTAGCTCAGGGCCAGTCTTCCTCAGCAAAAAGAGGAGGACTGGCAGCGGATGCTGGCTCAGGGCTAATCTTCCTCACACACACACACACAGAGTCTATTCAGGTCCTTTGTCCATTTTGTAAATTGAGTTGTTTGCTTTTTTGCTATTGAGTTGTATGAGTTTCTTTTATATTTTGGATCTTAACCCCTTATTGGATAAGTGGTTTGCAAATATTTCCTCCAGTTCCATAGATGCCATTTCACTTTGTTGATGGTTTCCTTTGCTATGCAGAAGCTTTTTAGCTGCATGGAGTCCAACTTGTTGATTTTTGCTTTTGTTGCTTTTACTTTTGTTGTCAAATCCAAAATGTCATTGCCAAGACCAATGTCAAAGAGCTTTTTTCCTAAGTTTTCTTCTAGGAGTTTAATGGTTTCGGGCCTTATACTCAAGTCTTTAATCCATTTTGATTTGATTTTTGTGTATGGTGTAAGATATGGGTCCAGTTTCATTCTTTTGCGTGTGGCTGTCCAGTTTTCCCAGCACCGTTTCTTGAAGAGATTGTCTTTTCTTTGTTGTATGTTCTTGGGCCTGCTGTCAAAAATTAATTGACCACACATGCATGGCTTTATTTCTCAGCTGTCTGTTCTGTTCCACTGACCTATGTGTCTGTTTTTATGCCAATACCATACTGTTTTGATTACCACAGCTTTGTAATATAGTTTGAAATCAAGGAATGTGGTGCCTCCAGCGTTGTTCCTCCTTTGGCTATTTGGGGTCTTTTGTGGTTCCCTACAAATTTTAGAATTATTTTTCCTATTTCTGTGAGAAACGCCATTGGAATTTTGATGGGGATTGCATTGAATCTGTAGATAGCTTTGGGTATTATGTGCATTTTAACAGTACTATTCTCCCAATCCATATATTTGTTTCTTCTTCACTTTCTTTCATCAATGTCTTACAGTTTTCAGTGCACAGATCTTTCACCTCCTTGGTTAAATTTATTCCTAAGTATTTTCTCCTTTTCAATGCTATCGTAAACGGGATTGTTTTCTTAATTTTTCTTTCTGGAGGATTGTTGCTAGTGTATAGAAATGGAACTGATTTTTGTAAATCGATTTTGTATCCTGCAACTTTACTGAATTCCTTTATTAGTTCTAACAGTTTTTTGGCAGAGTCTTTAAGGCTTTCTATATATAATATCATGTCATCTGCAAACAGAGAGTTTTACTTCTCCCTTTCCAACAAAAGTATTCTTTTAAATGTGCAGACTGACTTCAAGGAAAGGACAAGGGTGAAAATCATGAAGCTGTACCCACACTACAAGACTAAAAATATACTGCCCCTTAACCACAGTCGGTTGCTGGGTGCACTGAGTTTCAGTAGCATTTTAAAGAGAAGATTTCATCAGTCATTCAAAGGCATGGATTTTTAAATGCAATTACTGTATATAATTAGCTGTTTCATCTTCAGTGCCAGTGAATTTGGAATTTAATCTCTGATTGCACAAAATAGAATACTAAGCAGCTTCCTCCATAGAAAGGCTGGTGTAGTTGTTTTTTGGTGGCTGGATAACGTGGCCAAATTCCTTACAGCCACCACAGGTGAATGTTGGAGAGAAAAGGATGGAGATAAGGCACCAACTCTTGTGAGATATTTAGGTATCTTTAAAGCCATATTAAAGACACAGTTAAGCGTCCTCTTTTTGAAGACTTTCCCCACGCCCTTGCCTATGCTGGGGGGGGGGGGGAGCCCACCACCCCCACCTCAAGTACAGCACCTACCACAGCTGTCTGATTATGTCCACTTCCACATCTGCTTTTCTTACAGGATTATGAGCTCCTTGAGGGTGTGGGCTGTGTATTATTAAACTTTGTGCTTCAATCACAGAGCACAATGCCTAGCCCACCACAGAATTCAACAGATGGATGAATGAGTAAGCCACCGATTAAAATCAGCAAGGGCCAGAGGCAGGCCAGGGGCCAGCCCCTTGGCCAAGTGGTTAAAGTTCCACACCCTTGGCTTTAGCAGCCCAGTTTCACAGGTTCGGATCCCAGGCATGGACTTACTCCATTCGTCAGCCGTGCTGTTGAGGCATCCCACATAGAAAATAGAGGAAGATTGGCACAGATGTTAGCTCAGGGCTAGTTTTCCTCAAGAGAAAAAAAAACAAAAAACAAAAAATAGAGGAGGATTGGCAATGGATGTTAGCTCAGCGCGAATCTTCCTCACCAAAGAAAAAAATCAGCAAGGGCCAGATTTACCAAAATAAGCAGTTTATTTAAATGGTTGTTTTCTACGTCTCTAAAGAAAAATGAACCATTTAAATTATATTCGCTTATCCTTCTTTTTCCAAGATAAGCCTTCAGCAAAACCCAATTTTTTCATAGGTTGGGTAGTAGCCTATTAGACCTTTGCCAAACTCCTGGCATCACCATAGGAGAATTCAGAAAGTCCTAGATTTTCTGTGACACAGCCTCTATCCATGGGCTGGTTGGTGGACATCTGCGTATAGCAAAGGCCAGCCAAGTCAGGAGGGGAACTCCGGGTTTCTGAAAAGAAAGGAAGCCCCAATCCTCAAATTCAGATCGCCAACGTGACAGCAAATATTGACAGCAATATTTAAAACTCTGTGAATTAAAATAGGCCATCAAGTTCAAGTGAAGCTTCATGTATTACCTTGATTCTAGTTTTGGTTTATAACATATCTATGAAGTTTTTTAAGGCATTACTGGAATATAAGCTTCCCGAGGACAAGACGTCTGTCTGTGTGGTTCACTGCCATATCGTCAGCTCCCTGAACACTGCCTGGACCACAGAAGATGCTCAAAAAAATACTTCCTGAGTACTGAATTCATATGTGTGGTAGCCACTGGATGAAAGTTTGCTATTAAAAAATTATAAGCTACTTTCTTGTTTCCAGGACAAATTTTTCAAGGAGCCAACCATGAAAAAAAGCACAGATATCATAGACATAAAAAGATTTACGGTTTTATTGTAGTGATTTTTATCCCCAAAGGAGTACAAGAAACCCCTAAAATCTATAGAGAACACAAAGAATGAAAAGTCACCCTCAAAACATGTTCCAAGTGTTCCCAGGTGAAGTCTTTCCCTTGGCACCACGGGAAACGCAGAGGAGCCTCTGAGAGCATTGGGGCCGACCCGCGCTCACTCTGGGAGGCAAAGCCGCAACTGAGTGTAGAGAAACTGGGAGAGCAATGGAGAGAAGACATCCCAGGGCCCTCCAGGCTGAGCCTAACGTATAGGTAGGCATGCAGACTGGATCTGCACAGCACGTGTGCAGTAGGTGAATCCCCACGTGACCGCCACGGGGGAATGGAGGAGAAGGGCAAAAACAAAACAGAAACAAGCAAAAACCCCACCTGCTTTCTAAAGACCAGGGCTTCCGCAGGTGACAAGAAACTTTTGTATTCCACCTGAAGCTAATTGCCAGATGACTCATTCCAGAGCTTGAGAGAGAAAGGTTTATTCCCAAATCAGCCCACTCTCTGTTGTCATGATGGCAAAGAATACATTGGGAAACACAAAAGGGGACATTCCAGTTTTTCCTGTGCCGTCTGTCAGCCCCAGTCCCTTTGAGGGGAATGAAAGGCCTGGATCCTGGGCCATTTGTCTGATCCTTGGGCCCGTGAGCCCTGAGCTGGGCCTCTGCAGTCACCTCTCTGTGTGCTAAAGATTCCTGGGGAAGTGGAGCCAGCGAGCACAGACCCGGCACCGGTGAGTGCGACTGCCAAGTCTTCCTGGCATGCATCGTGCCCACACGAAACTCACCCTGTGTGTGTGCATGTGTGCATGCATATGTGTGTATGTGTTTATTAAGGGAAGGACTTTATAAGAAAGGACAGGAGTCAAGGCCTAACTCTTAATATTCACTCTTCAATCTGAGACGAGTCATTTAGCCTAACAATTTGTTTTTTCATCTGTAACAAGGCAACAGAATAAAACACCATGTCATCTATTCTACAGAGCTCAGGCAAGCCCTCTCTAAACTGTAACACACCGTGAACCTCTGACCATTATTGCTTCTGTGCTTAGCTCTTTCCCCAGCCACGTGCAAGGGTTAGACTGCATGATAGAACCAGGTGCCCACAGCCAGGGCTATAGGCCATTAAAAGTAGGCTTTTGGTCTCCCCGGAGAGGACAAGCTGGCTCTAGCCTTTGTCTGGGACTTACAGTGATGTGCAGCTCGGTCGAGGTCTAGGTAATTTGCGTTGTTTCCACCACCCTGTCTCCTTGTCTCGAGCAGCCCTTCCTGCTCACCAAGCTGATGCATTCATTAATGATGTGTTCTCCCTAACTGAAAAGATTTGCATTTATCAATTGCCTTGAGAATTCTCTCCAAAGTTTCTATATGTGACGATGACAGCAGTGACTGGGGGTACTGATCACTTTGTATCAGGAACTTTGCAGAGGACACTGCAGACTTTATCTTGTTTAATCCTTACAATATTTTTTTCTTTCTTTTTTTTTTTTTGAGGAAGATTAGCCCTGAGCTAACATCTGCTGCCAATCCACCTCTTTTTGCTGAGGAAGACTAACCCTGAGCTAACATCTGTGCCCATCCTCCTCTACTTTATACGTGGGATGCCTACCACAGCATGGCTTGCCAAGCGGTGCCATGTCCACACCCAGGATCCGAACCGGCGAACCCCGGGCCCCCAAAGTGGAACATGTGCACTTAACCGCTGTGCCACCCGGCCACCCCTACAGTATTCCTTAAACTAACTAGTGTTATCTCCATTTTCCACATGAGGAAACTGAGGCTTAAGAGAGGATAAAATCTTGCCCAAGATCATACAACTATCGAGTGGTAGAGCCTGGATTGAAACTCAGGTGGTCAGACCCCAAAGTCTTTGCTTTGAACCATAGTTACCAGGCTCAGACGGCTATGCGCCATACTGGTCCATGGGGCATGCATGGCGTTTGGGGAAAGGGAAGAAGAGAAGAACGAGGAAAACTTATTCTGGATATGCAAGCCCTATGTGAGGGTTAAAAGGCCCCTTCACACCTTCTTATGTGTGTCTATGTTATTTTTTCCCCTTAGCTCCCAAAGGAAAGGCATAGAGAGTATAGTTAAATGCTGTCCCCAGCACCATCCAGGTTCTCTGCCTCTGGCCCCTCACCCACTGCTGGGCTGCCCCTTGCTGCTTCTCGAGTCCCATCAGGGGACAAGTGCAGTGTGGGGACAGGGTGCGCTGGCCAGTCTAAGTAGAGTGCAGACACGAAAGTGCCCTTGTGGGCACCCAGCTAAGTGAGGCAAAAGAGAAATGTGTTCAGGCGACACGCCCTGGAGTTGGACCCCATTCTTCCTGCTCACTTCCTGGCTGCACGTGGCCTTAATGGTCCTCGAGCCTCTCCCTCCACTGGACAGGGCCTGAACTGCAACAAAGAGAACCACGGTCAGCTCAAGCCCAGCCCCGCCCTGGAGGTGAGCAGGCTGCTGCTCTGAGAAGGGCAAGTGCCAGTGCAGAGGGACGGGTTCTTGTCCCAGGTCTGACACCGACTGGGCCTCACCTGCGAACTCTTTTAACCTCTCTGGCCCTCGGACATCTCATTCCTAAAATGAATGAGGAGCTTGGGTTTCACTAAATCTCTAAGAATTCCTTTCAATTCTAAACTCCAGTGATTTGAAATCTCTCCCCTTCTGGGCAGCTCCATTGCCACTCTCCTCCAGTGAACCAGTGGGGACCTTCTTCAGTGGGGATGATGGAGGAGCTCCCAGGAGGACGGGCACTGAGAACACAGGAAGTGCGGAACAGAAACGGGATTGTGACATCAGTTGGCGGAAGGAGGAAGTGGCTCCCAGAGACCCAGCCCAGAGGCAGAATCGGTGGCCGCAGACTCTCAGGGCTCTTAGCGTGTTTCCAAAGGCCGAGACCCGCAACCCCCTGCAGCTGGTGGTGAAAGGTGCCCCTCAGAGAGTGGAGTCTGGTGCTCACACAGGGACAAGTGGCTTTTCTCTCAGTTACTCCATCATGGTCACTCATGACTACGTGAATTTAATAACACCCCTGACCCAACCCCCTCAAAACCAAATGACTCCTTTCCAAATTTAAGCTGTTCCAACTATTGACTGTGACTGACCACTATAGCAACTGCACAACAATCTGGAGGTGGTTGCACGGGGGAAAAGGACCCAACTTCAGTGAGTACATTTACTTGCAGAGGGAGCAGGAAAGGATGCTAGTTGAGGCTCCCTTCACCCTCTTGGATACAGTGCTTCTCAATGTAAAATATCCCAAGATGAAAGTGAAGATCAAGTTACTAGGACGGCAAATACAGACGTTGAGCAAATGAGGAAATAGATTTCACGTGGGCAACGTTTGACAAATCTTTCTCATTTGTGGCCCTCAGTAAGAAGGGGATGCTCAAGGTCACTGCCCACGTGTTCTTCTGTCTCGCCGACTGTCTTCGAGCAAGGTCAGAGAGCGAATCATAAATGGGGGCAAATTCCAGCCGGGTCTTTCAACCAGCTGTTCTGTTCTATGAAATGTCACACTGTAACAGGATAATTGGAGGGTCTGGATAAGCTGGTGAGGGAATAAGGGCTTTTCCTAAGGAAGATAAAAGCAGAGAAGCAGCTCTCAGCACTAAGCTGGCTGCCCTGTTTCTTCAAAAATAGGTCCTCTAACATGGAGAAACAGAAATCTAAACCTTCTTAAATCCCCCAGAATGTTTTGAATAGAACAAACACCTTTTTCATGAAAGAAATACATTTTAAAAGATCATAGCAACAGGATGCACCAGATGCTTGGTCACCTAAGTGTTTTTGGAAAAGGAAAAGAGCTATTCAGCATTAAAGATTCAGGAATGTCTGTTGACATATTAAAGAAACAACCTCAGGGGACAGCTGACAAGGCTCCAAGAAGCATTACCAAGGGAACAGTGACGCAAACACATTCCGTTTTTACAGGCTGGCCTGCTGCCAGGCTCCCTCGCCTGACGGCTGATGTAATGTTAAACCCTATCTGGGTTAGCGTTGCTTAGATATCAACTCAAGCAGCTCAGTCCGCTGCAATCAATAGCAGGCTCCTTTTATAGAAGATAGTAAAGGAAAAAAAAATGTGTATATAGAGAGAGAACTCCGGATGCTGGTGTGCTGAAAACCTAAACGTTGTGCCGAAAATGGGAAAGGAAAAGAAAGAAGGGTCCAACATAAACCTTAGAAGCACCTTAGCACCCTCAGCTGTCTTCCTGTGGAGTAAGTCCAGTTGTTCACAAAAGATATTGCTATTTCATAACGATACTAGCTATTTTTTAAAGCATAACTAAGGAATATGCCTAATTCCCAGCTGAGCTAAATGACGATGGAAGAAAACAGAAGACATTAGGTGGGAATGTGAAAATAATGGTATTTTTCATTATTGAATAAATGGGCTGATTCCTTTTAAACCTCTGCGTAAAACGTCATTTCTTAAGAGCTTCTTTCTTCAAGACCACTAGTTTTCAATTATTGTAGAATAAATAATCAGAATAATAATTATGCAAATTTTAATCAGTCTTAGATTGAATGCTTATGTCAAGTGTCCTCTGTAATGTGTTGAGGGGCCACTCTTCATTCTCTCTCTCAGGCATAGCAATTTTAACTATCCAAGAGTGATAAAGAAGAACTCATTTTAAAAACTCACTTCAATTATGCATATCCTTGTTTATTTATTAGATTATACTTAGATGGAAGGAACCTATGTTGTCTTACACAGAAGACCAACAGCAAAAGCATCCTTGGTTCCAAGCCTTAAGAGTATAAATAATCAAATCCAAAAAAGCCCCAGCAAAATTAGGGGATGGGAGCTGAGGAAGGATGAACACAAATAGGGATAGCAGGGTTATTTTTAATAACAATGAAATGAGGATAATGATGAGGATGTAGCACACTGTCATCATGAATAAAGTCCACAAGGATGGCAGCGACATGATAAAAATGATACGTTATTAATCTTTTACATGTTTTTAACACTTCTAAGATAGGTGGTTGTTTTTTTCCCAACCTAAAGGAAGTTTAAGCTTCAGGGAGTCCATAAACCAGGTGAATTTATATGAAAAGCTGATGGGTAGGTACATATTTTTCTGGGAGGATGGCTCCTTGCTTTCATTAGATTCTCAAAGGGGTCCAAGAGATCCCCAAAGCTTAAAACAGACGAATCCTTAGGAGTTAAAAAATCCTTCAGAAATTTGATCTCAATTGTTCTCCACCTCCCAGTGAGATAACTTATTTACAGGTAGAGAACGTGGGAAATTGAGAGGTTAAGTTGCTTGCCCAAGATCAAGGGAGCAGCCCAGTCTATTATCTATGATGCTAGATCAGACAGCTTCCTTGCATGAGTTTCTTTGGCATGTCCATCAGTCAGGAATGTCCAATTAGGGCAATGCTTGTCAGGGAAGGGCCAGAGGAAGCTCAGGATGCCCACTGATGAGTTCCATGGCAACTCAACTGAAGCACCCAGGCTCCGTCAACTCCCACCCTTCCCTTCTCACACTCCTGCTGCCCACGTCTCCCTGCAATAAGGCCAAGGCTGAGCAGAAGACTCAGTGGCAGTGTTTCACCATTTTAACAGTCCCCCATAAGGATGTAATTTTAGTATCACCTTTCTATGATAAGGCAATGTTTGCTTCAGAATCTTAAAAGTTCATATCTGACAGAAAGGATACAGAACAGGAAACTGGGGTGCACAGATATGAAGGAACTTCCCAGCATTGTAGAAAATAGGATGCAAATTCAGCTCTCCAGATTCGCAGGCTGGTCTGTTCTACACTGACTTACACCAGCTCAGCCTATGAATAGAGCTGTGCGTTCTCTGAGTCCAGTTCCTCCGGCCTGCGGGCAGCGGCCCGTAAGGCATGGCAGGAAAAGTCCATTCCAGCTTCAAGGAGGGAGTCGAGAAGAGAGGGTGGACTAGGAGCCCTGAGAGTGGGATTTTGTTCCTTCTTTGAAGCAATCCTATTTAATGTCATTTTTACAGTTACAAAATAGTATCTGTTCATTGTAGAAAATTTGGAAAAAACAAAAGGAAAAAGAAGAAGGAAAAAATATCTTAACCCCATGTCTCTCAGACATCATCCTAAACAAACAAATATCCTGGTTCCTGGTTGTTGGGACCGGCCCCTCCTCTTTCTAACTGTGACCCTGAAGTCACAAATTCTTGGTTTCTTTGTGAAGAAAAGGGGAATAAGACCTTTCTTGCCTGCCTCCCAGAATCTTTACATAGCTCAAAGAAGATTATGGATTTGCAAATGAGAAAATGCATTTGTAAATGACAAACATCCATATTACAAATATAAGGGATTCAGATTATCCTTAGAGGTTGCTTTGCCATCATGTACTCACAGCTGCTAAAACTACCCCCTTAAAAACACTGCTTCTCATGCTAATTCCCTGCTTTAGAAGCTGCCATGGATCCCTATGGCCTATTATTCAATTCCAAGTGTCCCTGGGAAGACCTTTCTCAGTTCAGAACCCAGTCTTGTCTTTGAGGCCACACTATGATCTTTGACACCAATTCTATTCCATCCAAATACATCTGAACGTCTTTGGCACACATATTGCTTGTTTTATATTCTGAAACTTTCTGCATGCTTTCTCTCGTGTATGACATTTTAGCCCACCTTAAAATGCAGATCACTTCTAACGCTTCATTTAATATCATTTCCATCAAAAGGTGGCATGCTGGGGGAAATGGGGTAACCTATTCAGAGCTAGTTTTATACATGATAATTACGTGACATGTCACTGAAATTTACATCCAACTTGTGATTTTTCTTTCACAAACTTTTGTTTTCATTCTCTACATCCTTTCCTAAAATGCTTAAAAAATAGATTTTGCAAACCCTTCCATGGGACATGAATGTCATTTGTTGTATATGAATTTGCTAAGAAATAGGGTGTACCACAGCTGTTATTTTTTCCACATATCCTACTCAATCTGTCATGCATTTACTGTGTTTTATAAATATGTGACATATTTGGAAATATATTGTTCACATATCTCACATGTTTTCCATTCAAGGCGTGCTAAAAATATAGTATCAGTTTGTCAACATGGCTTTCAAAAACAAAAAGATCCCCTCATTTGAAAATTCCGAGGAAGTCTATAGTCCAGACCAGGCAGTCATGACAGGATATTTCACTTCCTGTCTCTGACTTTGTTGTGTTCGTATATGTCCTTGTGTCATGTGTAAGCTGTGCTTTAAGCATCTCAGATACAAAAATATCTTAGGCGTGTGACTCAAAAGCACGGTGGTTTACTTGGATTGCTTCATGTCCTAGAATGCGTGTTTCACTTGATACTGGAATATGAGAGAAATAACATTCCGCGTTCTCTCATCACAAGGATGTCCTTTCTGACGAGTTGGCAACATCACATCCAGACAGTGCTGTTGGGACTTTTCCATTAACTGAAAGCTCTGAGGTGTGCAAATCACAAACTGAGCTGGCTCCCAGATCATTCGAAATGCTGGTTTTCTTTCCATGTAAATGCCCACAGCCCTGGATTGACGTTTAAATCAAGTAGCTTCCGGAGAATTTAGAACCCATGCATAGCCTTGTGTCTGTAATGGGCAGCTGGGAAGGACCGAGGAGAGGGTGGACGTGGAGGGCAGAATCTACAAAAGACAAAAACAAACTTACTTGTCCTTCCGCAGTCAAAAGAAAAGGGCAGTAGTTAAACAAGGAAAAGGAGTTGGTGTTCTTCAATTCTTTCCTTTCAAAATTATCTTCAGTTTTATAAAGTACATCTGTCAGTTTCTTTTAAATAAGAGCAAAATTAGCCTGAGAAATCCATACTCTAGATCTCATATTTTCAGCAGATATAACCAGTGCAATGACAACCACTATTATTACACTATTATTATTTATTACGTGTTTATTTCCGACATTAATCTGATCTCAACACATTATCAGCGGACTCTTTCCTTCCAAGAGGGAAGCTTGCTCAGCGGGCGGTCGCTCTGCAAAGCTGTCTCCCCAGCCTGGACTGTATCTGCGTTTGTTCTGTGCAGCTGCACGGCCCTGGCTAACTGTAAGGGAATTCTCACGTGACCAAGAATGGCCCCACACTCCCCACTATCTCACTTCCTTTGTGTGCCTCGTAGAGACACACAGGAGACCCTGGAAGCTGGCTGTGGAGGCTGCACAGAGATTTTGACCCAGAACTCAACTTCAGGGTAAAACTTTACAGGAAGTTTGAAAGGGGCTCCTTCTGCCTACACTGCGCACAGAAAATGCATTCACCAGTTTACGGGAGAGACTTGAGCTGCCTCTCAAGAACGTCTGACTGGTTATCACTGGAAAAAAACCCTCTTGGTTATGTGATCACACATCCACCTTTTGAGATAGCAGCATATTATTAACCACCAGCTCCTTAGCAATCCGTGTCAGGACAATAAGACCTTTGTACCCACAGTTTGTTCTTTCAAAGCCCTCTTGGCCCTTCATCTTGTTTTGCCTGTTCAGCAGCCCTGCAAGGGAACGCAGGTACTATTTCCCCACTTTCCAGATGGGGAAAGCTCCCTACAGCTTTGAGCAGAGGAACTGGAATTGGAACCCAAACCTCTCAGCTCATGTTTCTTTCTTTCAGCCCAGGCCCCCTTCTGATTGTTACCTACCCACCCCAACCCGTTAAGATCCATTGGGTGGGAAAAATGACCTTTTTCAGATTCTGCTCTGGAAGAAACTTTGTGTCTTAAAAATACTGATTTATTTCCAATCACTAAATTCTCAGTGTCCATCAATTATTTTTGTATTGCTTGCCTATTGCTCCGCTAAGCATAATGACAGATCAAAAAGTATATGGCAACCTTCCTGTCCACAAGCAGCTATGGTGGCCCGACGCCCCGTGCCCGTGTATAATCTCCCTTCCTCAAGTGTGAGCGGGGCCCAATTTGCTTCTAACCAAGAGAAGATGACAAAGGTGACGGGATATCTCTCCTGTGATATCATTATGTTACGTGGCAAAGGTGAAGGGATTTTGCAGATGTAATTAAGATTTCTAATCAGTTGCCTTTAAGTTAATCAAAAGAGAGATTATCCTGGGTGGATCTGACCTGATCAGATGAGCCCTTTAAAACAAGGTCTAGAGGTCAGAGACTCAAAGCAGCAGGCTCTCTCTCTCCCTTGCTGGCCCCGAAGAGGCAAATTGCCAGGAGATCTATAGCTTCAAGCAAATTAATTCTGCCCTGTGAGCTTGAGAGAGGACCCGGAGCCTGCACGGGACCCTGCTCCAGCTGACACACTGTTTGCAGTGTAGTGAAACCCTGTGCAGAGGACCCAGCTAGCTAGTGCCCAGACTCCTGGCCCATGGAAGCTGTGACGTAATAAGTGTGTTCTTTTTTATCCTGCTAAGTTTGGGGTAATTTGTTTCACAGCAATAAAAAAGGGAATACACTTGTGATCTCAGAAGAAGCTACCTTTCAACCTAATTTAGCAAGTGTCTAAAATCCAGGATTTGTAAAAAAAAAAAAAAAATTTTTTTTAGCTTCTTGGGTTATTACATAAATAAGATGTAAGGTGATATGTAGCACTAATAATTATACCAGGGTAATAAAATAGAAACAGTAGTGACAGTCATATTTGGTCCCTGTTTCTCTCCTTGTCTCATACAAACAGTTGCTCAGCCAATTGCTAACAGGAAGGACTGATTGCTAACATTAGCAGTCACATCTAGAAGCATCAGATAACTATTCCGAGAAGGCATTTTTAATGTCTCTCACAGCTAGAGCTGTCACCTTGGAGAGGAAGAGTTGGGTTCCGTGCAAAATCACAGGAAAAGCTTTCTCTAGAACATTCGGATTTTAAGAGGTACCCATGCCCACTCTACACATGCAGACTCTTCAAGGCAGAGCCTAAAACTGTGCCTGGATTAGTAGGACCGCAGCAAGCACATAGTAGGTCCTCAGCAAATACTGAATACACAAAAGTAGCATCGGCTCTGGAAAAGAATCTTCCCTTTAAAATGTCAGATGAAACGGTTAGTCTATTAAACACTTAGCAGGGAATTTGACCTGAAAGCTTAAATTTTGGTGATCTTTTCTAATATGAACTCTATTAGTAGAAGTGTGGAATTTTCTTGTAGTCGTGATGGCTAGTGAGTAGAATGAGGTGGGAGGAGTGACAGGAGAGAGCATCGGGGAGTGACACAGAAGCCCTGGGTAGGTGAAGGGTGTCTCCTGCCTGCTCTGGAAAGTCACAATACACCTGGGCAGACAAAGCGGGTGACATAACATAGCACCCCACTGAGCTCACAGGTAGGAGGAACAGAGAATAGGCATTTCTGCGTGTGTTCCCATGGGGAACCCATTTTGACATCAACTGAAGAAATAATGTTATTGAAACGGCATGGCGACGAGAAGTCAACAGTCCAAAGCTGTGTGCAGTAGCCATATAGTAACTTCACAAGACACCAAATATGGATCCCACCACGTACTACCAGCTGTGGTCAGGTCACTTCACCTCACTCACCCAAGTTTTGGTTTCCTCAGTTGAGAACTAGGGATCATTATAGTCCCTACCTCACAGGGAAACTGGAATAGGGCTTCCGTGAGAATGAAACAGGATAATTCACACTGATGTGCCGAGAGGTGAAGGGTGCTCAATGACTATTTATGATTATCATTCACAGAGATAAACCTAAAAGGTAAGTGACAGAAGTGACTGGTTGGATGTTACGTCTGGGGAAGGCTTCACAGTCTTACTCTTATTCCAGAAAATTCCAAGCTTATCCTCGTCACACCACCAACATCAGCACCAACTGGTTTAACAGGGAGAGTACACACAGTCTGCAGTGCTAGGCAGGCAAAGCTACCCTTTGTGCTGTGTGTGAGCTGTTTGCCTATTGTCACTGTCCTTGACTGGGATGGCAGTGGCGGTGGCCAGGCCTTCTTTCCCGTCATTCCCTTTTTCCTCCTTGTCACCCCACCCCCAGGCTCCATTCTCTCCCTCTGCAGTGGCCCAACAGTGGCCTTCTGTGCTCCTTTTTGTTTGTGCTTCCGCTGCGGCTGGACTCACCCTAATTCATAAGCTCCAGATCTGTCCTTGGAGCACAGAAGTCAGAGCGGGGCCAGGCTCATTTGTGGATAGGGCACCGTGCTCACTGGGGAGTCGAGAGGGTGGCTTTCTTCAAACTGAGAAGGGGAAAAGCCCCTTGAATAGTCTGACTTTAAAGTCTCAAAATCACGGCCATCCTGAAGAAAACAATAATAATGCGGGAGAGGAGGCTGGCTGCCGTGGGAATGTGGACGGCCACGCGCACACACACGTGGTGTCTGAGGCAGGACCTGAGACCTTCCTGAGAAGGGGGAGAAATTCTTTTTGGCTGACTCCTCTGACTCTGCGTTTCCTACAATTCTACAACAAAGATCCAGGAACATGAGAAAAGGAAACTGAGAAAATGTGTCCTGTGATCCAAATTTAAGCCAAGAACAGGACAGACAATGTGAGCCAAATAGAAATGAGGCCAAGAGTGCTTTCTTGGGGCCCCAGTGTTTTTTTCAAATGCCCAAACCTGTTTAACTGCTTAGTGTGAACTATAGTTCTGGGATACAGTTCACAATGGGAAAGGAAATTTAATTAGGGCTGGCAACCTCACCTTCAATCTTAGGTCAATATAGTCAAATGGCACATTAACAGTTATTGCTACTGATTGATTCCTGAAAGAAAGAAGAGAGAGAGGGAGGCAGGGGGAGAGGGAGAGAGAGAGGAAGCAGGTGACATACTTTAATTAAGAGTTATGCTGAGGAAGGTTGTCCTACATCAGCTGCAGAAAACAGCAACCACTCCTCAGTGCCAAACTCAGTCCATTCCCGGGTGACATGATGCATGGGCGTGTACCGCTGTGACCCACCCTACATATCATTTTCACAGTAATTTAAGCAATCAAATTTCTCCAATTAGGACTTGAAAGGTACTAAGAACAACCCACATTTGTATATTGCTTTGCAGTTTGTAAAGCAGTTGCATAATTATGATTCCATTTGGTTCTTCACGCCTGTGCTGTGAGGAAGATGTGACTGTCCCCATTTTACAAGCGAGGACACTATGCTGAGACTTACAAGATTGCCACCTGAAGGAAGTCACAAAGTTACAAGGATCCAAGCCAGAACCTGACGCCACACCTCATGACCTTTGCCATACCCTGGGAGAAGAGTGACAAGCAGACACTGAGAGGGAAACTGAGGCACAGACTAGAGTAGCGACTTGATTGAATGACACAGTTGAGACCATTAGCTCTTAGTTAGGACACCTCAGGGTTTTAACTTACTAAAATTGACATGATTATCTAAGACAAAAAAGACCCCCAGATAATAAAGGGATGGGGGTGTGACCTTACCGTTCTCATGAAAAAGCTGTGTATCGAGAAAGCGTTACACTTAGTGGGAACTGGAACGACCTAGCCGTCCTTTCTGTCTCATAATGCGCTAATACAATTATCTCATACTAGCTATTATATGTGTCCTGTGAATAATGTCATTCCCAGAGCTTCTGGAGAATAGGAGTGGAGCTCCGGGCCCTTCAAAACAGTCCTGAGCAGAGTCTGAGTAATCTAGTACATCTGAATCACAGAAAGAGGCAAGTCTCAATTGGGAATCAGAAAACAAATGATGCAAACATCTCCAAGCCCAGGAAGGGAGGGAGGCCTGGGCAGAACCAGGATCTGACTAGAGGGGCTGGCTGCCTCCCTCTGTTCGCTTTCCCTTTGACCCGCCGTGACGTGCCCTCGTGGGCCCACCCTTCGCTTCGAAAATTGCTTTTGTGGTTGACGGGCAGGCAGGACCGCGAGGCGGAGCCCGACATGATGGAGGGTGCATCCGCGAGCGGGGCTACAGTCTCTGGCACAAGAGAGGCACATTCTGGTCACGGGTTTGTTTTCCAGGCTGATCAAAATCCTTCCGCAAGGCCCCAGTACCAGTTACTGTACATGCCGAATGTGGGATGTATATGTTTTTCCCCTTCCAAGTTCTTTTGTTGCATTTTATTGTTTTCCTACCTAGATATTAGGCTGTCTCCATGATGCGAGACATCCTTCCTTTCTAGAATTTCCAGGAAGCACAGTTGCCTCCCACGTGTTAGATTTAATGTAATTCAAACCAAAGTTTGAGGCTATTTCTCCTAATTCAGGAAAAGTTGTGAGCTTGGCAAGCCAAATGGAAAGACAAAAAAAAAAAAGATAGTGGATTTTTGGGGTGTTTTTCTCATTTTGGTTGTGTGTGTACGTTTCATAAAGTGCATAGGCGAATTAAGCTCAAAAAGCAACTGCTTGGAGAGATAGAAACTCTTGTAATTCATGTTGTGCATAATGGATTTGGCAGGCCCAAGCACAGAAATTTCCAGAAGTGTTTGCGTGGCAGCAGTTCTTAGCCAATTCACATTTTTTAGCTGTCCTGGCTAGCTGCCCAGCCTACAGAAAAAGTCTTGTATCTCCACAAGTTTGGCTGGCCTCTCTGACGAGTTTCCAAACTGCATGGCAACATTGGATGAGCTTATTTTCAAGTGCCAAAAAAACTGCTGCTACTTATACTGTTACTAAATACCAGATGTACTTAATAAAGAGCAAGCAGAGCCAAACCTAGGGTAATCAAATAACCTATCATTAACATTTTCTAAAAACAAAAAATGCAATTGGAACACCAGATTACTGTTTTTCTTTGTTTGCTTTACGCCCTATTACTGGAACCCCTAGGGTGATGGGAACAGGACTCGGGCGGAGAGGCCAGCTCTGGCAGCGAGGAAGACGCTGTTTACAATCACACTCCTGCACATCTGAAACATGTGTGAGAAAGTCAAGGCCCCAGCAGATTTCCTCCAGCCCCGCTGCTCACAAGGACCCCCTCCCCGCCCCTAAGGAGGGACTCTGCTGCTGTGGCTCCCGCCTCCCTGGAAAGCACTGAAAAGTTGAGGTGCGCTAGGATTTGACCTTGAAGCAGAGAAATGAGGAGGGAGATGGGAGGGTAGAGTTAGGACTTGGCAAATTAGAGGATATGAAGGGTTGGAAGCTGCAGCTGCTGCTGCTACTGCTGCTGCTGCTGGAAAAATGCAGAGAAATTCTGACAGGCTTGAGGAGACAAGAGGATGCTGTGTGGCTTTGTCAGAGGCCCTGGCTGGGCTTCAACTGGTAGACTTTAAAATACTTCTTAATAACAAAAATCTCCAATTCTATTTCCCCCCTCTCATTGCTATAGTCTTTCTTTCTTTTTCTTTCTTCCTTCCCTCCTTCCTTTCTTTCCCTCTCTCTCTCTCTCTCTTCCTTCCTTTCCTTCCTTCTCTCCTGTAGTTTTCTGGGAATCCAGTGGGAAGAGAAATGTGGCTGGCAGTCTCGCCTCTTGCTCTGTTCAAGGTCATTACTGCTCTCTGGCTGTCTCCTCCCCACCCCCACGCTCTAGGGACTTGATTCTCCGAACCTCTATGCCTTCCACCTTTCTAGTCCTGCCTCCCCAAACTCACAGATCTGAAGAGATGAAAAGAACATCCTTCTCCCCCCTGCAGTTGGTGACCCCTGTAGATGGCAAGCATGAGTGTTAGGGGTGGTGAGAGAGACAGATGGAATATTTCAAAATGAAATTTTATAGATGGAGATGGAATCTTGCCACAAGAAATTTGAGTTAATCACCATTCTGAAAATATGTGTTATC
This sequence comes from Equus przewalskii, assembly GCF_037783145.1. Lineage (NCBI taxonomy): Eukaryota > Metazoa > Chordata > Mammalia > Perissodactyla > Equidae > Equus > Equus przewalskii. The sequence continues at coordinate 77,079,443 of NC_091831.1, read as the reverse complement.
TGCATTAAGACAAGTATATAGATAAAGGAATAAGTGACTCAACCCTTGGAGAGTTGTTTTAAGAAAACTGTTACTAAAAATGATTATAATCCAACTGTGCCTTGAAGGCCATTGTGGCAAGCCAGACTCAGTAAGAAGATGTGCAGGGTTTCTCCATTGCGTGGAGTCATTAGGGGATAAACCTTGAGCTTGGTCTCATTAGCAATGAAATGCTTTGAAAATATTTGATTTAAGTGGATGTGAACAGTAAAATAATGTAGAGCTGATGTCTACAATACTTTTTGAACTTTCCTTCTAACTATAGTCACATGTGTTTTACACATCAGATGTGTTCCTGAAAAGTCGGGTGTGAATCCATATGCTAAGTGAAATTATGTTTTAAATATTCTAGGGATATTCCTGACTTGGAGGAACCATGTATCAGTAAAGAAGCTACAGAGAAAGTCAATACCCACCACTGATTCGTCTCTGCTCAGTTTGGACGCCCCCTCCGCCCCGGCCCATGCTGAGCCTCTGGGGACACTGTCAGCATCAGCAGTGTCTCACTTTCATTGCTGGGTCATGGCGGGAGGAAAGGGCTGGTCCTGCAGAAGGGTCAAGGGCAGGCTGTTTTGTTCTCCAGCAGCAAAACAGAAAGCTAGAGGAAACCACTCAAGTGACAAGCTCTGCTGAGGGCGAGCGAAGTCTGAGTCTAAAAACAAAGTGGAGAAGCCCATCTCCCTGGAGCTGTTTATATTACATAATGCAAATAAACACAGCAGAGCAAGAACAGTTCCCTTGGCGAGGGCCAGGACCACAGGGCCGAGAGACAGACGAAGGGCGTCTCCTCCAGCCTCTGGTCAGAAATGGCTTCTTTAAAACAATAATAATAATAATACATTGGGACACACCGGTGCAGCTCAGCAGGATATCCTGAATAAATTAAATAGAGAGGAGTCATTCTAATTAGGACTTCTAAAGTGCCTTTCTTTTTCTCTAGCTAGGGAAATAAATCCTAATCAGAGCAAGGAGAAGCAGCAACATTGATGTTGAGAATGGCTATTTTCATTCACAGGGCAGGGAAGTGGGGCCCTGCCGCTGGATCTCTCAGCACTTGAGGCGGCTGTGAAGTCCGGCAGGAGCATAGCGGCTGCGGTCTCGGGCACTGGGGAGGCAGGTGACTTTCTCAGCCTCCAGCTCCTTCTCAGCCCGGGGCGATGCATGGGGCCCCCAGCCTTCTGGAAAGCATAGGGCAGTGTACATGGAGTCTGTGTGAAGAATAAAAAAATACAAGTTAGTGACTCGGTAAATGAGCACAGGCCCGCAGGCCTCCAGTCTGAACGAAATCAGAGAGTGGAAATTGAGAGCAGGCAAGAAGCTCCTGAAACCTTCTTTTTCATCAGTAGCTTGCAGTCTCCTGGGACAGCAACCCCTATCGTATGCCAGGGGACAAGAATAGAAATAAAAATTGAGAACACAGCCCTCAGCACGGGCTGATGGCATTGGTTGCCAACAGTTGCCCCATTAGTAGGCTATGGGGACATGCTTGGGAACATTTTCTCTACGAGGCTTGTGTTTAAAAATATTTCTTGCTTCGAAGCTGGCCCAGGAGTGGCTGGGGAGGAGGAGCCTTCCTTCTCTGTGCCGAGCAGGTGCTGATCACTCTGTGATTTACAGCAGAGACATATTGGTCTGAGCTTGCCCCTCACACGCCACGTGACAGTGACCGAGACCTCAACCCGGCTCCTAGCAAGCTGATGTTTTAGACAATTCCTGGATGAAAGCCATGCTCCAGAATTGCCCTCCCCAGTGTGCTTGCTGGATGCAATGCACACGAGGCCAGGGCTGAAAGAGGACGGTGGCTGATGGAAACGCTTCCCCGCTAAGGGCTCTGACACTTCTCACTCCAAGGACGTGTCCCTGGAGACAGTTCTCTCTCCATTTCCTTATTCTCAAAAGCAGGACAACAGTTCCTACCCACCTCCTAAGGATGTTTAGGAGTAATAGCTAACAGAAGTTACTTAAAGCTCTTGGGAAACACAGAGTTCAAGATCGAATGCTGAATGATCACCTCCCTCACCTTCCCTAGGTAATAATGCATTACCTGTGTGCCCCGTTTCAAATGCTGTGCTGGCAGACTGCCCTGTGGAGTGCGAAGCTGGTCCATACAGAAGTCTCGGGTTCCTCCAGAGAAGTTTGCCCTTGCAGGAACCACTGAAATCCTTACACGTCCAAATGTATGTTGTGGGTACGAAACAGTAGGTGCTGAGCTGTACAGGTTGAGAGGCTGCCAGGATCCACCTGTGGGCACCCAGGGTTGGAACCCCCTTTCCCAAGGGGAGAAGAAAGTGAACAAATCAACATGGCGGGGTCAAGTTCAAGTCCGCCGCAATGAAACCCTGGGGACCTCCTTCTTGAAAAACAACTGGGACAGTGTGACAGCTGTTTAAGGATGCCAAAGAAAAGGGCCCCGGGGGAAACCTCCCCAGGGAAGGCTCTGCTTGCAAGAGGCTGTTATGAGTGACACAAAAGACAGACAGCAGGAGTGGGGACAGCCAGGCCCAGGTGAACTCTCTAATTACCAATGATCAGGAGTGCCACACAGGTGTGAAATCTAGCAATAACGATGATCATGACGGCAAGAATGACAATGACGATTGTTGTTGTTGGGGCCTTTTAAACAATCGATTGCCCTGAAGCTGTGGCCCCTAGAAGAACCTTTACTGTGAACTGTTTACCACATCAGAATCCTCACAGCTCCTTCAGTTTTTAGTTTGGGGTCTTTATAAACAAAACACAAACAGCTTTTATGGTTGCCAGGTATTTGCGGCTTACTTTAAAATCTGTGTTTTAAAATATGTGTGTTGTTCTTCATGGCTAATGGGTGGTGGGACATAAAGACCAGAAAGATGGGAACAGAATGGCCGTCTGGAGATGCTATGCATGGGAGGTGAAAGGACCACACGACACTCCCCATTTGCATGGAACAGCGGCCTCTGAAGTGAGCCGGGTGGATTCCTGTCATGGAAACCACTGGACTTAGATCCCAAAGACCTGGGTTTGACTCCTGACTCAACCACTTTCTCCCAGTGTGAACTGGGGCACATTAGCTAACCTTTCTGAGACTCGATGGCCTCACCTCTAAACTGGACCAATGACGCCTACATGCCAGGGCACTTAGGGGATTCCAGAGAAGCACCCAACTCCTGGGAGCGCGATAAATGTTAGCTGAAACAGCAAAATCTGAATCAGTACACGGGCGTGACCTCTTCCCTCCCAAGGAGTTAAACCTCACAGTAACCTGGCAGGTAGGGTGTCTGGAGGCCTCCTGTCTCACCCCTGGGAGTGACTGCACAGAGCCCAGGAGACACCTGCCACCTCCCCGTGAGAGCTGGCGACAGAGCCCGAACAGGCTGCGCGCCCCTGAACCTAGAGCACTTGCTCCCAGGCTGTTATGCCTCTGATGGCTCGCCAGCTGACAGAGTTGCCTCGGTTTTCTCCTGGGCCCACATGACTCTGCGGCTACAGAGGGGGCCCTCCCTCTTTCAGGCCCCCAGGGTACCACCCGGGGAATCGAAGGCCCAGAAAGAGTACAAATAGGGAGCACTAGGGAGAAGGAATCTCATTATATTCTTTCTAGATGAATCTCTGAGCTGCAGCAGCCCCGGGTGAGTCCCAGGCCTGCAGCAAACCTGTCTGCTGTGGGGCTGTCTCAACACGCTGTTTGGAAAGTCAAGATTTTCAATATAAACTTTGTTCTCCCTTCCGTCTCTTTGGGGATTCACAGATGCGGCTCTCTGCAGCCCTTCCTCGCCACATCTCTTTGGTGCTGAAACCTGAGGGCCCACGAAGTCTCCGTCAGAACAAGCCCGCAATGCCACTGTCCTATTGGAGAGGGCAGAGCCGGGGCGGCGCTGGCTGCTGAGTTTGCCCTGGTGTAGGTTTCTCAGTGGCACTATTTTTGGCAGATTTTTTTATCCTTGCTCTTTATCACAAGCCCGTCGGGCAAACGACAGCGGAATTGCAAGCTTGAATGGGCTTGTCTGACAGGCCAACTTTCATCCTGGGCGCTGCTGCCTGACTTTTAAAAAGGAACTCTGAGCAGAGGATAGTAATTTCACACTGATTCCTTGCTGTAATTTGCTTTTGGGTTTAAAATGTCTCATTTCAATCACCCTAGCTGCATGGCATAAGGGAAAAGATGGGCCATGCGTGTGGTTAATGTATTTGTAATAGACACACACAAAGGCACTGCTTTGCTCTGAAGCAACAGCCCTAGAAACACTGACCAGCACACCAAGGAACCCTCTAGTTCAAACAAGTGCATTCAGAGGAATCCATAATAGAATACCAGCTCTGGCAGAAACACAGAGCCACTTACAACATACAGCCTCGCGCTGGACACCCCTGTCATTCAAGCCTTTGTTAGAATATCTTTAAGCAGATGAGTTGGGGTAGTTTCAGGCAAACGCCAAAAGTGGGAGGGTCTGAAACCCTGGATGGACGTAAACACACTGAGGAGTAGATGAGGTCCTGCTGGGGATACGAAATTCAGCTGGGTAGGGGTAAGTGAATAGGTACAGGCCGAAACGGAGAAACCAGCCTCCACGCTGGTGACAGCTGATGAGGCCGTGCTTGGAGAATTCTCCAAGGAAAGGCCAGGGGCTCATGGAAAGGGCAGTGGATGTGGTTGTATCCAGTTTGGCAGCAGGAAGCGATGACTGCTCCTGATTTATAAATCTGCCTGGGGAAGTGCCCTAATCCCGTCCCTTCACCACCTCTCGCTGCACGTACTGTGGAGGCTGCGCTCCTGACGCTTAATTATTCTTCCTGCAGATGGCCTCTAGTGTTTCATGCACTTAATCTGGCTCCTCACCTAGCTTGCAAATTCCTTGAGGTCAGGAACCAATATCTAGCCCTGTCTGTATGCCCTAAGGCTCCCTCCCAGGGCTCAGTACAAACCAAGACTCAGTAACTACCTGGAGTGTATCAGAGACCTTCACAGATGGCTCACGAAGCTTCAGAAGTAGTGACAAAATTGCGCAAAGGCCAGGCACGGTATTTCTAGGTGAACAGATCTGAGGTCATTCTTGGTGGGACGTCAGGCTATTGACAATCTATCCCAGCTGCTCTTCGTGCCCTCCTGACCATGGAACCATATGCTGCATACTCCAGCTGAGCAGAACCAAATGCCCCGGGTCTCTGTGCCTTTGCATGTGCTGCTCCCTCTGCCTGGCTGCCCTTCCTTCATTCTTCCATCTGTGGACTTGTCCTTTCAGCTGCAGGTCAACCCTCCCCTCCCTGTGGAGCTGCCAGAATCCCTCGGGCAGAGCTGGGGACATCTCACTCTATGGGTCCAGGGCACTTTCTGGAGGCCTGACAGGGAAGTTGGGCCGGCTGCATTGCCATCAGATTGGCACTGCCTGGTTGGCAGGTCTGCCTCTTCTGTCAGGCTGGGAGTGCCTCGAGGGCAGGTCCTACCTTCCACCTCATCCCTCAGCTCTTGGCCTTCAGCACAGGGCCTGGAACTCAGAAAAGGTTTATGGAATGAATGTGTTTCCCACATTTGCCAGATGCTGGGGAGGGCAGTACCAGGGTATATAATGTGGGGACGGAGCAAAAGGGGACCCCACCATCAGACAAGAAGAATGCTTCAGAGGGAAGCAAGGCCCTGGGGTCCCTCCTGATAAGCTGCGGCACCCGGGCCAATCCTAGATGTGATGTTTAGGTAGTGACGCTTGCTTCCTGGAGGCCCAGCCTCGTTTTGAGAACTTGTTCTGCTTTGGGGGTTTCTCTGTTTTTCGTTTCCAAATCTTTCTGCAAGCCGTTTGTCACAGCCTTCACTCACATGCTCGACAGGGTAATTATTATAGTCTCCAGAGACACACGGTGGGTGTGGGTGTGCAGCAGTATGCTGAGGTGGGGGACCAGGAAGAGAGGGTGGCATTAGTCCTGGAGGTGGGGGAGACAGGAGAGAAGGTGATGCGGGTCATGGACTCCAGCCTGGCTTCCCATCCCAGCCCACCCCACGTGATGTGGTGAGAACGCCTCGCTTCCCCCCCTGTTGGACAGGGACAGCAGTAATGGCTCCCTCATCAAGTTGTTCGGAAAATTAAGCAAATTAATGCATGTAAGCATCTAGAGTGGTGCCTGGCATGTAGTAATCGTTCATTGGAAGCCAGCTTCTTTCATTTGGAATCAGAAGATGGAATCAGACTTGGAGAAAACCAAGTCTGGCTTTCTCCACTTGCAAGTTGTCTGACCTGGGTGGGTCAAGCCACCTGTCCACCCGCATTCTCTATTCTCTGACATGAGGACAGAAACACTGACCTGTCAGCCATTGTGAGAATCAAGGAGAAGAGGGAAGTGAAAGTGTTTTGTAAGCTATGAGGTGCTTTCCTGAAGTAGTTGTGAAGTTATCTGGGCGAAGGTGTTGGGAGGTGAGGACACCTCAGAGATCCTGCCACAAGAGAGTTACCGTTTTATGGAGTCAATGACTGTGTATTAACCATACTTTTAATTTCTGTAAAGCGATGCTTCAACAGCTGCCTCAGGGCCTGTTAGCTACCCCTAAGCAGATTGTGACTCTCCCGTCGGGATGGTCAATTCTATGTGTCAACTAGGCTGGGCTGTAGTGCCCAAATATGTGGTCAAACATTATTCTGTATTTCTGGATGTTTCTGGGAGGGTGCTTTTGGATGAGATTAACGTCTAAACCATTGGACTTTGAATAAAGCAGTTTGCCCTCCACTGTATGGGTGGGCCTCGTCCAATTAATCGAAGGGCCAATACAACAGAAGACTGACCTCCCCCAAGCAAGAGGGAATTAGGCCAGTAGACTGCCTACAGACCTGAATTGCAGCATCAGCTCTTCCCTGGGTTTCTAGCCTGCAGGCCTACCCTGCAGATTTTGGAATTGCCGGCCTCTATAATTGCATGATCGCATATTTGCATAATCACATTCCTTAAAATCAATCTCTCTCTCTCAGTATATGTGACACACCTTCTATTGGTTTCCCTGGAGAAGCCTGACTAACACCACCCATATGCATTTGGGGTCCTCAGGTAGCTTTAAACTATATATGCTAACAGTCACAGTGAACATGAATTTCACAGGGCGCCACTTTGAAACACAGCTAGGCAATCCTAAACCTGATTGTCCTGCTTTGCCTGTCCCTTCGCATGGAAACAGCATAAAGATTCTTGCCCACAGGTTGCCCTCTCTTCCTCTTCCTCCTGGCTGACCTTGGTGCTTCTCCAGGTGGCCTTGTGTGGTGTGCTGTGTTCTCCCAGGAGAACTGTGAGTAAAATAAAGTCTTTAAACTTTCTCAGTCTCTTTCTCTTGACTTGTGTCTGGTCTTACCTTACCCTACCCAAGGTAATATGATAAAACGGACTGCGACTGCAGCCCAGCGGTAGGAAAACCCTGGGCCAGCCTCCGGAGATGGGCAAATGGGTTATTTGCCTCTGTCACACGGCACACTGCTAGACACCACAGTACTATTCTGGGTGAGATCTGGGGCTGATAGAAACAGTAGTCAGCTTCTCAAGCAGCTTGGGCCAAAAGAACTGTTCCTTGCACAAAATAGAAATCTTCATTATCATCATTATAAGCACGATCTGGCCCTGTAGAGAGCCCAAGTGAGCAGTGTTCTCAGTGAGACCAAATGTTCATGTAGAGGAAAGTATTTATTGGCTCTTTCAGGGCCCAGAGAAGTCTCAGTCCCCTATGGCGGGAGTGTTCCAGAAGCATCTGTGACTGTGACAGAGCTCATTCACCTCACCCGGGGGAGAGGAGGCCAGTCACCTCTCAGAAAAGAGTTAATTCACCCTAAGTGACTCATGAAGTCACAGAATCTCACAATCACAGAACCCTAGAATTTCAGAGCCTGGAAAGGAGCTAACGGGTCATCTGCATTCGACAGCCCGCATTTTAAGAATGAGAAAATAATCCTCAATAAAACAAAGACTTTCACTCATCTGCAGTTCCTATTATGGAGCTCCAAATAAATGCTAATTCGAAGATGGAATCAAAGAGCAGCTTTTACCTACAAGCAGCGTTCATTTTGTGAGATTTCTTACTGATTGGAGTCATTGATGTACGAGTTCACCCATCTATTCCTCACCCCAATAAGAAATTGAGGCTGCTACACGAAGAGCACAGGTTTGGTTTGCTGTCAGTCCCTCTTGCTTTTTGTTTTTCTCTCCTACCCAGGATGAAGACGAGTGTTTAGAGCCGGCTCAGAGCATGCGTGGGTGTGGGAGAAAGGCCAGCTACAGCCAGTGTCACTGTGGTGCTTTTGAAACTCTCCAAGTCCCTCACACATCTGTGGTTGTATCACCCAGCCAGGATTGCTCGACGGAGCATATGATAGAAGGGAACTCAATGAAGGAATCCAAGATGATAACGGGCTGACCACAAGCCCTTCTCTTGTCTTCCGGATATCTTCCAGCGTCAGAACAGGGGGCCACTGGACGGAGCGGAGGACCAAGAAATGTGAATAAACCACTCCTGGGAGCTGCTGCTTCCTCATTTCCCGTGGCCAGGAAGTTTATCCACCTGGCTTCTGCTGGAGGTCACGGAGTTAAATGTTACAGCTGGTTGTGAAAGGGACTGGGTGAATCCATGATCAATAATGACGTTGATTTTTACAGGAGCTAAGATAAGGGTAATTAAATGTTGTGCTTTGGGCCATATAAACTGATCTCCACAGGAGGGCAAGAATGAATTTAATTCCACGCGCACAACACCGCCCAACCCCTCCAACAGTCTTGGATAATGGACCAGGCTCATGACAGGGAAGACAGAGGGAAAGCAGAGAGATTTGTTCCAAGCACCAGGTATTAACCACCACACAAATCAGGAGCTTGAATTTGATGGGCCTCAAGGCTGATGCACGGTGGCAAATTCAGAGCCTCTTATAGCTTCTCTCTGTACTTGGTTTATTACACACAATCTGTACAGGGGCTGTTTTCACACTTAATGGCAATCCTGAATCACTATCTATTTCCCATCCTCGCCTGCAAAACAGCAACCCAGAACTAGTGCTGCACCATAAATACTGGGCCCCATAAAGCCACTGCTGTATAGATTTGCCTTTTTGTGCGTGTGTGTCTGATTCACTAGAGCTTTGGCAGCCTTCCAGGCTCTAGGAGAGGAAAAAACCATCCTGTGCATCCCAACAGCCTCATTTTGATCTGTGATACTGAGCAACTCATTTCCACTTCACAGGCTCTGCTGAGCTGTGCCACAGAAAGACAAATCCCAGACGTGGAAGGGGCGGGAGGAGGTGGAGGGAGAGGGACTGGCTGGGAGGAAGGATGGCGGAGGAAAGGGAGGGAGGCAAGATGAAAGCAGAAAAGGGCTGCATTTATTAAGCTGTTTTTCTTTTGGTGAAAAGAAGCATTTATCAGTGATTTCATATATCATGTGAGAGGTGGCTTCCTGCCAATTTCCAAGAATCCAAACAACCCACTGACATCATATGCTAAATATAGCTCAGCCTTTGCTTTAGGTGAATAAATAATGCCGCTGGAAAGGACTAGGTTCTCTTCAGTTACATGTTTATTATGATCGGGCTGTCAGGCTTGTGTAATCAAAAGAATCATGTCCAGTTCCAAGGAGGAATGGTGGGCAAAGAACTCTTCAAACAGTTTCGGCAGATGACTGATGAAGCCCCATTCCTCTTGCCTTCCCACAAGGCCAGCTGAGCCTGGCCCTGAGAGGGGAGGTGAGAGATTCAGTGGCTGCAGGTCTTCAAAGCCCTGATAAGTGTGTGTTGTATTTCCATGTCTGCCCGGCCCTCCAAACCAGTAAGAGACCAGCACCTGATCTCCTGGAGGGAAATGCACAGAGTGAAGACATTCAAATGCACAGATATGGTGCTGAGCTTTGGGTGAGCTAGGGCAGAGGTGTGGAGACTGGAGAAAGAGAGGGGTGGGCTTGCGGTAAAGATGGCCCAGGCGGTCTCTGTTTCTTCTACAGGCTCAGGTAAGAGTGCTCGTCCAATGGTGATTGGAGAGCCGGGCCTTGGGGCCTTTGATTCCACCCCTAGAGCTTTTGTTTTTAGCATATTGTGTGGAAGCCACCTGAAGAATTACCATTGATAATGAGATTTAGAGATTGCTGCCTCCTCTCCAGCACTACGCTCCTCCCTGCTCACCCCCAGGCTCCCCCTGAGGCCAGGGGGAGCCATTTGAATGGGCTTCTAGGTACTTGGAGGACAGGGCAGCTGTAGGGAGACGAAAGGACACGAACATTAGTGCAGGGAGATAAGGAGACTGCGAATCAGAACAGCTACTGGAAGGTGTTGGATCCCTCCTAACATCTGCAAGATTTCTCTTCACAGTCAGGGATACAAGAGAGGTTGTTACTATGGAAACTGGTGTAAAAGCAGCACAGAGAAAGGAGAGGACTGGGTATAAAGAGGAAATAGGAAAAGGCACATAACACTTTTAAATCATCAAAGAGGGGTACTACAGCACTTTCCATCTCCGAGAGGAGAAAAAAAGTTATTGAGCCCAGAGAATGTTGAATGCCACGATCCTGGGAGGGGTCACGGCCCATCAGATGCTATCATCCCCTTCCCCCATAGGCCTGGGGATTGAACCTGCTTCCCCACAGTTAAGATCATTCACCGGAAAAGCATCTCCAGGCTGCTCAGGGTGGTAAACGCTGTGGTAGACTGCATGCTCTGTTTGGTCCGGCCATGGCCTTTGGTAATGACCTTGGAGAGATCAGGTCATTTTTCTGTGTCACAATTTCATCACCTACCTTCCTCCCAGAGAGGAATGACGAAGCACTCTGCTCAAGAAAGAAATGATAGTGCTGTTCAAGGCAGAAACGTTATGGAGTGTCAAGAGCTCTGTGTGCAGCTGGATGAGCTATGAGCTACCTCAGCCAGTGCCCTGAGCGTGTCCGGGTGGGGCCAGGAGGGAGGCAGAGGCCCAAATGGTGTTGGTACCTAACCAACTTCACTTATTTTAATGTGGGTATTAATGGGATGAGAGCGTTTTCTCAGGCTGGGGAGAGTTTGAGCAAGTCATTCATCTTTTATCCAAGACTCCACAAATGCAGTCTGTAGAAATGGAAACATGATGTGAGCTGTATCTGAAACTTAAAATTTTCTAGTAGCCACATTAAAAAAGTAAAAGAAAAACCCCAGATGGTACATTTTAATATAATTTGTGTGCTCCCAATATATCCAAAATATGATCATTTCAATATAATCAATATAGAAATTATAATGAGATATTTTATTTTCTTTTTTCATACTCAATCTTTGAAAACTGGTGTGTGTTTTACACTGACAATACATCTCATGAGCCTCATTTCAAGGGCTCAATAATAAGTGTGGCTAATGGCTACTGTATTGGACAGCAGAGTTCTAGAGTTTTCCATTCTAGATATGAGGAATACAAAGAAATAAGAATAGAAAATAGGTCTTTTTGGCTCAGGCACTGGTTCTACCCACTTGCCTTGTATCACTACGGAAGCAGTAATTACACACACACACCATACTTTGAACAGATGGTCAGTCTCGAATACCCTTTGCCTTTGAGCAGTGACCACCATCCTGTGGTTAAGATAAAGGAGGATTTCCATCTAACAAGTTCAATCCATGGGTCTGAAATCAGACAAACCCAGTTCAAGCCACGTCTCTGTCGCTTTCTGAGCGCTCCTTTCTGAGACAGTTTCTTAAACTTTCTGAGTTGTCCTCAATTGTAAAATGGGAATACTATTAGTCAGGTCACACAATCGCTTTTAGGATTAAATAAGATAACGCCCAACACCAGCTCTAGCACATAGTAGGTGTTAATAAGGGCAGCTCACTTCCCATCCCTCCCCTCAGCTCTAGTTTTCCCTTCTGCCTTGAATATCTAATCTTCCCAAGGCCTCTGTGAAGAAAGAAACTAGAATTGTACATTTTTCACATGGGAGGAAACCACTGGAGTAAAATCAAGACTTTAAGGACTGGGGTCAGTCTTATTTCACTGATTCAGTTCAAGTCAATAGCTTGGTGTTTTCCAAACACAGAAAGAAGCTAAGCCTCAGCCCTTCAGAAAGACTCCTTCTTGTGATGGCCATGGACTACCTTGTAAGATACTTAGAAAAGATAACTAACATATGTCCTTTATCTTCGGGAGTTATGCTATACAATGTGGTAACCATTAGCCACATGTGGCTATTTAAATTTACATTAATTAAAATTTAAAAATTTATTTTCTCAGTCACTAGCCACAATTCAAGTGCTCAATAGCCACGTGTGGCTAGTGGCTGCTGACTGGACAGTGTAGGTGGAGGACATTTCATCATCACGGAAAGTTCTATCGGATAGTACCACTCTAGAGCTTTTAGTCATTCATTCAATATGCAACCATTATGAAACCATTATGAGAGAGTAGGACTGCATGAATAAGCAGGTCTAAGGTCAGACTGGATGGGTTTGATCCTGACCTCACCACTTTTGAGATATGACAACTTAAGTAAGTTTCCTAACCTCTCTGTGCCTCAGTTTCCTCATCTAGAAAGTGGGGATGACATTAATAGAACTGAATTCAGTGGGTCGTTGTGAGAATTAAGGAAAGGAATGCTTGTGAAGTGCTTACCACAGTGCCTGGCATGTTGTAAGTGCTTAATACATATTAGATATTATTATTAATTGTGCCACATTAATTATTTCCAAAAGTAAGAGAGGATTGGGATCATACTGAAAGGCGAAGATGCCCTTGGTTAACCCAAAAAAGCTTCCTGGGAGAGACAATCCCTTGAGCTGTGATTCACAGGAAAATAGGGAGTCTGCCATTCATTCAAAGCACTCAGTAGGCATTTGTGGAGCATTTATTGTATACTAAGCGCTATTGTAGATACAAAGATGAGGAGACAAGGTCCCTTTCATCTAGAAGTCCCGCGTCTAGAAGAGGAGAAAGATAGACTGTACCGATGTGAGTAGAGGCAAAAGAAAGATTTATGCACAGAGGGCTAGGTGAGCCTAGAGAAGGAGCCCTAACTCAGCGGGGGAGGCCAAGGAGGGCACTGTAGAGGGGGCGGCCCTGAGAAGACCCTTAAAGGATGGGAAATGGGAGGCAGGAGGAGGAAGGCAAGTGAGGGATCAGGGCTTGAGCAGTGACTGAAGACACAGCGTCTCAGCCTCTGAATCCCCAGTGACAGTTAATCAGCCTCTTGTGGATTGGCAAGACTGACTTCAGCCTGTGTGTCAGTCCCCCTTGCACAGGCAGGGCCCCTCAGGAGTAGGGAGCACCACCCAACACCACCATTAGACCAGCAGCCCTGGGGCTTGCCTGACTCCCTACCTCATGGCAGAGGTGGGAAAATGCGGAGAGCATGAAAAATGGTTCCATTCTAAGACGAGTTGAAGCATGAGTCAGGGAGGATCGCTCCACTAGCATTCTAGTCATTGTTCATTCTTTTAAAGTTGAAAGTTTAGCCTGTAACCTGACGTCTGACCTAAGAAGGGCCAGCATGTCCTTGTGAAGGAAGAGCAGGCTGAGGCCGCCTGGGGGTCATGATGGGCCTGTTCGTCTGGTGTCCATAGGCTGATACTCCAGCATGCTGCCCGAGAGGCTGGATCAGTATGCAAATCAGGCACCGCCAGCTAAGTTAGAAAGGAAAACCCAGAAGAGCTTGTTTCTGGTGACTGGGAGACTTTGAGAGGACTTACAGCCCTGGAATATCAATGAGCCTATGCAGGCCTGACAGTCAGGAGGCAGGAGGCCGCACCAGCATTCCCACAGGCCTCTACCAGCATCTGGGGGCTCGGGCCTTCCAAAAGTCCTGGAGATCAGGTGATCGAGTTCCCAAATGGATGAACGACTGAGCTCCAGACCTCTCATTTATGCCTAAGGATGGAAACATACAATTTCTGCTTGGGATTCTGGTTTCTTCCCTGCCTTTTCCTCTTCTTTCCAGCTGTCACCAGAGGAAGAAGAGGCCTTACTAAACAGACATCTTTGTCTTCCAGTTGATCTGCCTTTCCAGACCTCATCCGGTACTGTTCTGAGCCTCACAGAGAACAGTGACAGGAGTTCCCCTGCGGGTGACCAACTGTCCAGGGTTGTCCAGGACCATTCCTGGTTTTAGTACTGGATGTCCCTGTATTCTGGGAAAACCCTCAGTGCTGGGTCAACCGGGACAGTTGGTCACTTGCCCCTTGTCCAGCATCTTTCTTGACCCTCAGAGCCCAGGTTGAGAGAGTGCCTGAGCAGCAACCACATTAGGAGACGTGCATGACAGGAGGGGCCTTCCTCTCCCAATAGGGAGCTCATTTTGTTCTAGTCAGCAGAGGAACAGCTGAGCGTGGGCCTTTGCCCCACAGCCACAGCAGCCTGACTGGGCACAGAGTTGCCCAAAGCCAAGGTGGGACCTTGGCACCCTGGCCTGCTGGTGACCACAGAGCATTTGTACTTCTCTCACTGAGCTTTGGGTCATCAGAGACCCAGGCAGTGAAGAGGCATGGGAGGAGGTGGTGTAAGAGAAGTGGGCGTCATGTCCTGATGCCAGCATGGTACGCTGTGGTGTGCGGGTAAACGTTTAACAACCAGCTCTCTGGGGAGGGATGGAGCCCTGATTTGTATCATTTGCCAATTTCTTTGGTGTAAATGCTTCCTGGATGATTTCCAGCTACCAATATGATGTCACTGAATGAGGAGCAGGGACTGATGCACACAATTGGCTCTCGTGAACCGTGCAAGCTGTGTCCTCACGCTGTGTGGGTGTCTGGCTGTGCCTACTGAGTGAGTCAGCCAGGCTCCACACTGGGCACTTGACATGAGGCTCTTGCTGTGTGCTGAGGTGAGGTAGAGAGTTTTGAGCGCCATTCGTCAGGTCCAGGAACCTAACTTCCTCTCTGTAATCTGGAAAACACGTGAAATGAGACTTATCCAGAAACAGGCATTGTAAGTGATGGGGTCAACGCCGAGGAAAAGGACGGATCTAATTGTGAATGGTGTAGGACCTCTTCTATAGCAAGCTGCGGCAGACTCAGATCTGTATTCTCCTACGCAAACAGTAAGAAACGTGGGAAATTATGACACTTACTGCAAAAATATGTAAGGAGAAAGCAGTTATTTTTCCTCATCATTTGAAAACATTATCTTTGTGGGTATAACCTGGAATCAATTATTAAACTCCCCTTTTGGATAAAGCATAACTTGTAGTAAACTGCAGAGGGCTGTTCATTTCACTTAATGATAAATAAAATGATGTTTGACCAATTTGATGAGGACAGTAAGTCAAACTTAAATGCTCTGGCATTTGATGTTGCTGAAACGACAAATCTTATTAAGAAGCTTCTTACATTTAAAATATGCAAAATGCAAACAAAATTTAGTAGTGAAAGTAAAATTAAATATTTAATGACATAATTAAGTCTTATTAATGGTATGTTCTTTATTTTGCAGATTAAATATTCACAATGATTATCATCTCTTTCATCTTTATTACTTAAGCAATGTGTTTTTCATAATTATTTGTTAGGTATTTTCATTAACATTTGATGAATATTAATAGTTAAAATAAAAAACAGTTTTTATTTCTGTTGTAATGACTTTACGGTGATAATAATATATAACTAAGTGTTTATAATGTGTTCTACTTGTTAATATTTAGATCACTGATTTTATTGCCACAGAATGGAAATGTGGATCTTTATGGGTGATAAATGACAATCATCACATTCTTCCATTATTCTTTATTTATTTATTTAATCTACTACTCTTAATGTAGCTTCACTGTGGGAGAAATATGAATTGCAAACTTACAACTAAAACTAGTAAGTAGTGCTTTAGGTTTAATCCTATTCTTATGTTAATAACAGCAAGCCTATCTTTTTAGACTTCCTCGTCTGTTTCCCATTTTTACCTCATTCACCAAACCATTTTGGTGTATCAGAGTTTGTACAACTCTAGCACATTATCTCTCCATGACATTTAAGGCTTAATATCTGATGGCCTCACAGATATTTTTCGTCTGGGACAAAGGATCAGGGTTTTCCATCTTGGACAATATGAAGCAAAGGCATAGAGATCTCCTAATTTTCCATTCAGACAGTGATTGCAGAGGGCAAACAGGAATGGTTCCAATCAACACGAGGGCATGAAATGCATATGGTGACCATCCCTCCCTGTGCCAAGTGTGGCGGCCACGTTGCCTTCAGCAACACTGGAATGTCACTTCCAGGGCAGCCCAGGAGCTGTGTCTCTCCACCTCCCACCTCTGGCTCCCATCACGGGCTGCTGACCACCGCGAAGGCTTTTTCTGAAACCTTAAGTGCATTTTCCCTGAGGATGACCGTCAAGAAAATGACAGTGATGTATTCTAGTCTCATGGTCAGGTCTGCAATCGCATTTCAAAGCAGTTCTGATCCAGAGCCTGCTCAGCATTCTGTGACCAGCGGGGCAGGCATTAGAGTGCAGACGGAGTCTGCTAATCAGAACAGGATGCCCTTTGGCTTTCCTCAGAAAGCTTTGCATTTTTAAAGCCACAGCCTGTTCGAAAGAGCTCTGAATCACAGAAATGTACAGCAGGAGTAAAGAGAGTTTCTAGCCATCAACAACCTACAGGTAGTTTATCAGTTAAATTTAGAAACCCATCTCTGTTTCAATAGCAACTACGATTTATTGAGAACTACCACATTGGGCCCTTTTTGGAGGGCTATTTCTGAGTCTCATGAAAATCCTGCAAAGCTGGGGAGGTTACCCCGTTTTATGGACAAAAGGAAGCTCAGTGAATTGGTTGGACACCACAGCTGGTGATGGGCACAGCAGTGATTCAAATCCAGGTCTTTCTGACTCAAAATCCTGTGCTCTTCTCACCACAATTTGCTACTACCTCCCTCATGAGCTATTCTTTTATGTGGTTATATAGGACATGAGCTCCAGATAAATCTTATTGTTAAGAAAAGCCGAACACACACAGGCACATAAAAGGAATAGGTCCCACCTGGTTCATGAAGCCAATGCACAAACTTGGTGTGCAGGAAGACACCACCGATGTGTCCCTGGCCCTGCTGTTCTAGTATGCACACCAACAATTTGGCCCCGGATGGGAAAATACTGTGCTCTGCTCTCAGATTTTTATGTGGGAGTGCCAGTCTCTCCAGCCAAGCTGCTGTCAAGTGCTATGAGAAGGGGCCAGCCTAAGACATCTATGTGTTCCCAGCCCCCTCCAAAGAGCGGTCTTGGAACATCTAAAACTCAAATTTTAATAATATGTGCTTAAACCATACATACTAAAAACACTTAACAGTACTGGCTCTTTCCAGTAATAACATCTGCTCTCATTGTCTCCAAGAACCTGGCTGTGTTTGGACAATGCTGCCAAAAACAACTTAAGACCATGAGACAGGAGCTCAATCCATACCACGCCCTTGGAAAGCCTACTGGCCAGGGGCGCGATGCCAAACACACATCTTCAAAATGATGCACGGGCCTTGGTTTCCCCATTCTTGCTTTGAGCACATACATCCAGACAAAAAGCACATGTGGGCTCAACAAGGACAAATATGGAATTCCTGCCCCCTGGGGTGAGCCAGCCTGCTCAGCCAGGAGGTCCGGTGTGGACTGCACACGGTGACGTCAGGCCTGCCCCTTGCTTTCATCTGTAATGTCTCTCCTTGTCGAGCCTGCAATGTGACCATTGTTTATTACCCATTGAGCCCCAGCACCATATTTGGCTCTGCACACAAGATTCATAGATTCTCCTGTCACCAGTCTCGCTCAGGTGGCAGCTCTCCAGGCTTCCTCCTCTCCCTCTCCGCCTCCCTCCACCTTCCAGCAACCCTGGAGGCTCTGAAAAAGCCTGCCCACGCTGCTGCAGACCCTTTTGAAGAAGCCGTTTCCGGGAGAGGAGGGAGCTGATGACAGATACCCAGTTGGCCTCCATGATCAGCAATCAGCCAGGCCCCAGTGAATCATCTCTGCCATGGAAGCTGCTGACAGCACCAGGGGCGTTTCTGGAATCATCTCTTTCCACCTGCCCTTAGCTCTCTTGTCTTCAGAGGAGAGAGGATTTGAGACAGATAGGCCTATGGTTCACAACATTTGGTAGGTGGGGAAAAGCCAAACTGTTAGGGTCAATCATACCGCCCGATAGAAAAAAGTCTAATTTGGTGTGTAGAACGGGGGTGACATAGAGCTGGAAACCATTTTCATTGTGTGTCCTACAGCGAGTCACTAAAGCTTCACGGTGGCTCCACTTTGCATTGGTCCTGTAGAATGGTTGTGGCATCAGATAAGGAAGGATGCTTTGGAAGGAGGTTGAGAGCCTGAAGTTGCAGGTGAAGAGGTGAAATGTGCTGAGCACCTGCTGCGTGCCAGGCACCGTGCTGGCTCCCAATGTTCTTGAGCCTGCGACTCCAGTCCCTCTCCAGACCTACGAAGCTCACGGTTTGGTGGGGTGGTACGGTTCTTCCAATAACAACCAACCAGTTCCCTGATTCTCTGACACCAACTGGATGTCCTACAATTCAATCTAATTCTGACACTAACTGCCCAGAGTTAATGCAGACCCCGTAGGCAAAGGGCTCAGTCCCACATGACTCCCCTCACCTCAGATGCCAGCTGCAAACAGGGTCCCCAGACCACCTGCACTTCTGCCCAGCTGACTACAAATTCATTGGTTCCCACCACCTGCCCTCAGCTTCAATAATTCACTAGAAGAACTCACAGAACTCAGGAAAACAATATCCTTATGATTACAGTCTATTATAAAGGATAGAAATGAACTGCCAGATGAGGAGTTACATAGGGTGAGGTCCGGAAGGATCCCAAGCACGGAGGTCTCTGCCCCCGTGGAGTTGGGGTGCGCCACCCTCCTGGCACATGGATATGTTCGCCAACTCAGAAGCTCCTCAGCCCCCGTACTTTAGGTTTTTTTACGGAGGTCTTGTTAAGTAGGCGTGATTGATTAAATCATTGGCCGATGGTAATTGAACTTACCCTGGAGGTGAGGGTGAGGTGGGGTGGGGCTGCAATTCCAACCTTCTAACCACATGGTTGGTTCCTCTGGGAACCCCCATGAGTCATCTCATAGCATAAGCTCAGGTACAGCCAAAGGGGCTTGTTATGAACAACACTCCTATCACTCAGGAAATTCCAAGGGTTTTAAGAACTCTATACCAGGATCTGGGGACAAAGGCCAAGTGTATATATTTTTTATTATATCACAAGTAGACAGAAAAGTAAATGCATGTGGTGATTGCTACAGTGAGATAAGGAAAGGCGATAGGAAAGCAGAGACCTGAGCACCCCTATCTGCCAACTGGAACCTGTGAACTGGGTTCCACTGAGAGGGAATCATATAGGCAGGGGTTCACTATGGCCTCTGTGTGGTGTCCATCTTGAATCCTAATGTCTGTATGACCTTGGGCAGGTTACCCACACCTCCCAGCCTCAACTGCCCCATCTGTAAATGAGGTTAATAGCAGCAAGACTTCAGGGCTATCATAGGATCTAGTGAGACTCTTTGAGCACAACACTTCACACCATGCCTTGCACATATTAAGCACTCAATAGATTTAAGCTATCAATACTGGGTGATGATGATGATGAAGGAAACTTTCAGGGGAAGAGTGATGAATCGTCTACGGCTGACACACTAGATGTACAAGTGGCTCTGATGACCTTGTGATCTGTGAGGCATCAGTTCGCTCAGGCAGGTACTCGCAGACCACCAGACAACTGGCTCCCAGTCAATTGCTTAATGGTTCATGAGGTGACCTGTCCTTCACACTGCAGGAACCACAGGGCTCCCTTCTCTGTAACAGCTTCCTTGAGGCCGAGAAATCTTGCCTAGTTTGGCTGGCATGGGATCCCAATTTGATGATGCCCCTAACTAGAAAGAGCTAATTTTTGAAACAACAGCTGTAAAATAAACCAAAATATTTTTTAAACAAAGCAAAAGCACTTTGTATCTAATCAAAACAGGAGGGAGAGGGCCAAGTTTTTGTGAGGCGGTCTTGTAGATTCCGGTAGATAAGCTTCAAAATAGGGCGGAGAGAGGCTGATGCTCAGGGTGCCCCAGACGCCTTGAGGACAGGCGATGGGAAGACCATAGGACCAGATGTGGCCTTCTTGTTGGGATGCTCATTGATCTAGGAGGGCCCTGGGGAGGTGTTGGGAAGGTGGCCAGCTGAGACCTCTGCACTGAGCCGAGGGTGAGCCCAGCATGGAGGATCCACAGACTGCAGAGTAAGTCTCTGCTCATTGAGCTCCACCTGCCACGCTCTCTGTCCCCCCAGTGGAAGATTTCAGGCTGATTGTTCTTCTTTTGCACCCCCACCCCACCCCCTGGGTGGCCTCTTCCCCTTCCTGCAAAGGAACACCCAACACCCTACTTTGGGCCTCAGGGCTGGATTGGGCCCAACATCTACCGCTTTACAGCATCATGAGTGTGCTCTGCCAGCTAGGGCTGGAGTGCGGGGACATGAGCTCTATCAGGCCTTGGGCACAGCTCCCTGGACATCCGTGACCAACACTCCCAGCACCTGGGGTCAGGACTGGGGTAAGCACGCCTGGCCCAGCTAGCTGCTGCCTTTTGCTCTGGGCCTGATGCAAGTCAGTGCCAGGCTCCTGAATTTTTAGCTCATTTCCTGATGTCACCTCTGTGCTAGAGGAGAGGGGGGAGACAGCTAAGGAAATGCTGGCAGTTTGGGGCCTTGTGGCACCATTTGCAGTCTCCTTGGCCTGCGGCCTGCCTGGAGACTCACATAAGGGCTCTCAACCGCGGAGAAAATGAGATTCTGTCTCACACGCACATCTGCGGAAAGAGCGTCATCCCTCTCTCCTCCTTGAGAAGCTCCTCAGGAAGCCAAGGCACACGCTTAGGGTCTCCCCTGGGGGTTCAGAACAACGGAAGCCAAGGATCCACCACACACCAGCTGACAGCTCCATCTACAAAGTGCCAACCCCACGGGCCACTCTTGGGGGTCCAGGGCCTGCACGGGCTGTGCACAGCCAACGAGGCCATGTGGGGCTGTGTTAACTCTAAAAGAAATAGGAAGGAGGCTGTCAGGACTCAGGAGTCAGCGAGCACAGGTGGGAAGAAGGCAGATGTAAAGTTGGAATAGGTTGGCTCCATCTAACAAATAATCATCAACATCTCGGAAGTGCCGGGCATTGTGCTTGACGTTAAGGAGACAGAGGGACGGAGCACAGACCCTGACAAGGAGCCTGGATGGAGGGGCATTAGTGTACGTGTATAGATCTATCCGTGAGCTTTGCAGATTCCTAGGCCCCACCCCTGAGAGTCAGATTCATTTTAAGAACTGCCCCATGTGCTTATACAGTAGACAGTTGGTGGCTCCTCCTTTGGGAATCGCTGGTCCAAAAGGAGCTCAGAGGAAGAATACCCACCCCAGCGTGGGGACACAGAGTCACAAGAAGGGAAGTCTGGGGAGACTTCTTGGCACAGATCCCTGCGTCTAGTGAATCTTAAAGATTCACTCTTTAAGGGGAGGGAGGATAGTAGAAGCAGAGAATGGGGAGGATAATCCAGGCCAAGCACCACGGGGGCAAGGAAACTGAAACAAAACCTGTGTGGGTCAGAGACACTTCATGGGCATGTCACCCAAGTAGTCACACAGGCCCTGTGCAGGGAGTTCAATGCCCTGTGGTCACTGTTTTGAAAGTCTTAATTTTGTGGGTGAATTTGTGTTTTGAACAAGGGACCCTGCCATTTCATTTTGCACTGAGCCCCGCCACTCATGGACCCAGCCCTGCTGGGGTCCAGGGAGTAACAGGAAGTTGAGGTTGGAGGTGGGAGTAGTAGAGGTGGCTGAAGAGATAAGCAGGGGCTAAAGTGCTGAAGTCCCCTACTGCCACATCAAGGGGATCAGGAAAGGAGGTCTTTTTGTCCCAGAAAGGAGAGCATTTTAAGAGGGAATGACGTAATGAGGTTTGTATTCCACAAGGGCCACTCTGGGACCGGGCCACAGTGGGTCTGCACACAGGTACAGGAGGCCGGCAGGAGGCTACGAGGACCTATAAGGACACCAGTGGCAGCTGGAGAAGGGACCATCGGAGACAAACACGTGGGGAGGGTTGGGAGTTGGACGTGGGGGTGAAGGAGAGAGAGAAGTCAAGGATTACTCCCAGGTTTCTGGCCCGAGCAACTGAGTGGCCTGGGGTGCCACTATCTGAAAGAAATGCACTGCTCTTTCTCTTTGTCATTTCCCATTTTCCTATCTGCGATGGTGTTTATTATAAAAACGTGGTAGCACTGTTCACAATTGTCAATAAGAGCTGCTTTCCAATAAAAAAAATAACTCTTACCCTTTAAGAGAAAAAAAGGCAAAAAAAACCCAGTTGTAATCAGGTCCCAAATGCATTCACCTATATGTGTCCAGGGTACCATCCAGTTTGTTGGGGAGAGGGTGGGGTGCACACTGAAGAGGGGCCCGAGAGAGGCGCCCCTAACGTTGTTTGCTGTATAGAGAGCTTTGGCAATACACCTACAACTTTACTTGCTTTTTTCTATCCTGAATATCAATTATTCTTTTCTTTTGCTAGAGACCCAGCATTGACCTTGAAAATATCATTCATATTGGTAAACACATTCTGGTTGTTTTACCAGACACGGAAATCTCTGCTTTCAACGTGACCTCAAGACACCCTTGCTCCAAAAACAGCCGTCTACAGGTCTTAGTCCAGATGGGAGTGCGTCCAGCGGATCTGAGGCCTGGGGAGAAGTAGTCTAAAGTTAATGCATTTATCCGAGCCCCTTTGATCTAGAATCAGGCTGACGATACTGTGAGGCCTGCCTCGCCCGGAATATCTGCAGGCTTTCCTCAGATTCAGCGGGCTGTGCTTGTGAGCTGTCTTCCCTCCAGCATCTTAGGACTTACGCTTTGAATAACTTGATATTACAAATTAGAATCACCCTGAAATATGAATGGAAGATTTTTAAAAGAAAAGAACTTAGAGTTTGTTCAAATTAGACATCATGAAACTGAGAAACAGAGGATTCCTCTGAGCCAGTTTATTTACTTGCAAAATAAACTAAATTCAGCTAAGAAAAAAAGCGCACATCAACCAGCTCTCGCTGAAGGCGTTAAGAAAATGTTACCCTTGCAGATATAGAGACCACATTGGTGGCTACCAAAGGGGAAGGGGGCGAGGGGAGGGCGAAAAGGGTAAAGGCGGACATGTGTACAGTGAGGGATGACAGCTAGACTTTCAGTGGTGAACACGATGTAGACTACACAGAAGTTGAAATATAATGATGTACACGTGAAATGTATATGTCATAAACCAATGTGACCTCAATAAAAAAGTAAAAATTATAAAAAAGAAAATATTACTCGATAAATAATAATTATTCAATAGATATTTTAACAGCATTTTCCTGTTTATAAAAGTAATACATGCAGATGATAGAAATTTTGAAAACGCAGAAAAGTATGAGATAAAAAATAAAATCATCCATCAACTACTACACAGAGATAATATTGTTAAGATTTTGAAGTATTTCCTCCAGCCTCCTTTCTACGCACGCATTTATAATTCTTTTCTAAGAAGTTCTAAAGCATTTTAAAGATTGAGGTCTTCGATTAAACTGTATCGCTCATTTGAAAATCAGATTTGTTTAGTAGCCATATTTTAAAACCATTGTTTTCTAATTAAAGTATAAAAAAATAAAGAAATAAAGTTTACTCAGTAAAAGAAAATAGCTTGAAAAGCACAAAAAAAACCCCAACAAAAATCACTTGGATTCCAACCAAAGAAAACGATCATTAATGTTTTGGTGTGTATTTTCCTGTAGTCTTCTCATGCGTATATGTGCCTTTCTTATTTATTAAAAATGTCCAACATTGTATCCCATTTTTCTCTTTGCATTTTTCACTCAATGATACAGAAAGAATATTTCCCACAAGAATAAATGTCCTTCTACAACATGGTTTTTAATGGCTGCCTAGATGGCATCCTCTGTATAGATGTGTAATAATGTCCCTAACCAGTCCCCTATGGTGGGATTTGTAGGTTGGTTGTAATTTTCATATTATAAACAATGTCATGATTAACATCCTTATGAATAAATCTGATTATTTTCTTATAAGAAATTCCTAGAAGTAAAAATGTATTAAAAGATATATAGGTTTTGATAGATAATACTAAATGGCCTCCAGCAAAGTTGTGCTAATTTATACTCTCACGAGTTCAAGCTTTTGAAAACATAATTTTTGTGTCAACTATAGTTATCTCTGTTTTGCCATTTGGGACAATTAAGGTAGAAACCAGGATCGTGGTGAAGGATGCGCAGCAAGGCCATGGAAGGAGTGACTTTCACATAGAGCAGGGATATATTTTCTCACGTGCTTCGCGTACTCTTGTTTATTCTCACAACAACCCAAAGGAGTTCTTTTTTTATCCTCATTTCCAATAAGGAGAGTGAGGCTCAGAAACCTTGACTCCCTGCCTTTTCCGTTCTCTATACCAGATTGTCTCCATGACCACAGACTTCCACATTGACAATCCAGCTGTGATGCAGCTGTGATAGAACCCTAATGTGTAACCCTGTACTGCAAACACCAGACACATCAAACCTCGCAGAAACAAATATTCAATTTTAAGTCAGTCAATGATATAAACATTCCCCTTTTTTGATAAATACAACGTCAAAGACCTTGCCCTTGGATTTATTTTTCAGGTAAAAATAGCTCCATGGTTATGCCTTCTTTTCTTGGGAACTAGGAGTGAGGGGAGGAAGGGAGGTTAAGAAGAGAGAAAACAACTTCCTCAGAGGGCTGAGAAAGGTGTAAGAGCATGTATTCTAAGTCTAGATTGGCAGAGCTCCTGCTTTGACTCAGAAGTAGGGAATTTGCTTTGGTTTCCTGACTGGGTTGCCTTGTTTATCGGCCACAGGGCAAGAGACATGCCACAGCAATGAAATAAAGTTGACATGTCATACTGGGCAAAAGGGAGTTATTCAACAGGCTGAGTCACTGCTCTGCAGCAGGTACAGAATGAGACACCCAGCAGAAATTCAGAGCAGACTGCCAGGCTGGGGTTGAGTAACAGAGAGAAACTGGTCGACGGATGACCTAACACTCTCTTAGTATTTTGAAATTCCTGGATTGTAAAAAACGAGAATGAAAAAGTTTCGAGTAGATCTACGTTCACTCTTCCTTTGTAACAGGAATCAATCCCAAGGTTACAGAAAAGTGGGACATTTAATTAACAATGGCAGCGGTGACAGTCATTTATCTGGGGGGAAGCTGATCTACATAACTTCAAATTCACCTACATTTTGGTGGAATCTGAGTTCTACATTTTTCTGTCTTCTTCTCCACCAAGTGTCATTGTTGACGTCCATCCATTTGTTCTTTGAGAAGACAGTGACAACTGTGACTCCGACAGCCTACCAGGCAAGTACGATGACAAGGGAAGACAGGAGCTCATCCTGTCTAGCCAGAGAGCCAAGAAAACCTGCTTCTCCTGTCAATACACCACCAAGGCCCCTAAATGAGCGGCTCCACTATGTGCTAGCTGTGTGACCTATCTATCAAGTCAGTCCCTCCATGCCTCAGTTTCCTCTTCTGTAAAATAGGGGTGATAATAGCTAAAATAAAGGAGAGGTCATTGGCCACTGGCCTGTGACAAGGATCCAGAATGCCAGCACCTCAATCCTGCTTACTCAACTCCACTGCTGCTGTACCTGCCACCTTCCAGTGTTCAGCCACCCTTCATCTGTGGGGTGGGGGGAAGGGCTCTAGGTTAGGCATCAGAGGGCATTGTTTTAGTTCAGAGTCTATCATTTACTATATACCTGACGTACGATCTTAATACTAGTAGCAGGAGCAGCAGTAACAGTAGTAGCAATGGCCAGCCTTATTTTGTGCTTGACCTTTTATACCAACTTAGTCCTCACGGTAACCTGTTGACATGGGTATTACTATTCTCCTCATTTTACAGATGAAACAAGCGAGGCTTAAAGAGAATATATAATTTGCTCAAAGTCCCACAGCTTATAAGCGTGAAGCTGGAATTCACCCAGGAAAGCTGTTTCCAGACCCCATGATCCTAACCATTATTCCGCCTTAACTTTTCCAAGTCAGTTTTTCTGCCCACGAGTACCTTATTACTTGATCAGTGGGTGTAAAGGACACTATTTTTTGTGTGTGTCTGTCCAGCATATTTTGTGGGGGAAGAACTGCCCTTCTCCTATTCCATGAGATTCTATTGGGGCTGTGGATTAAAGGGCCCTTGGCCAGAATCATCTCATCCCCCAATAATAGAGGGGGGATAGATGTCTACGTGGAGGATGGTCAGTCAGAGTCTTCCCTTGGATTGATGTACACACAATGTGAAAAGAATTTTTCTACCGGAGTAGCTTACCTGGGGCTGCCAGGGACCATAGTTCCCAGAGTGTGGACAAGGCCTTTCTCCAATAGAAGAGAATGAGATCTACAGATAAAGATAAACGGATAATCAGTAATAAAATATGGATGTAGAATGAGATATGGCCACTTAGAAGACCTAGTTCCAGTCCAGAGGCCCTGGTTCTAATAGTAACTGCTTCAACTCTTTGATTAACCCAGTACTTCAACTACATAAACTAATGGAGTCTCGTGTCTGCACGAGTTCACGTTGTGTTTTTCTCTCTTGCAATCGAAGAAGCCTAGCCCGCAGAGCAGGGAAGGGGCATCAAAGTTAGTTGTAGACGAAAGGTACACAAATGTGAAGGGAATACCTACCAGTGAATAAAATAGTATTAAGGGAGACAATACTTTGAAAAACCAAGTTAGTAGGAAATCCTATCAGAACCAGACCATGCTTTAAAAAGCATCTTGTCCAAACCCCTCATTTTACAGATGTGGAAACTGATTTCCAAATAGATGAAGTAACTTGCTTGATGTTAGGCAACTGGCTGGGGATGAGCGGGGGATCCGGCTGAATTCTGGGAGCCTCAGATCTTGCCCAATACTCTTCCTGTCTCCTACTTTACCTACCCAGTAGGTAGGTGGATAGTCAGATGAATGAATAGATAGATGAATGTATAGACAATAAGTGACAGACATATTGGTAGATGGATAGATAGATACTCATTGATACACGGAGAGATA
This sequence comes from Equus przewalskii, assembly GCF_037783145.1. NCBI lineage: Eukaryota > Metazoa > Chordata > Mammalia > Perissodactyla > Equidae > Equus > Equus przewalskii. Next base: position 77,052,384 of record NC_091831.1, on the reverse strand, counting down.
GAAACAGACAGTGAAAGATTTAATTGCATTAGAAAACTAAGCTAAGAGACAACATAGTTGAAAAAACATTGGACTAAGAGAAAAATCTAAATTCTACTTCTGGCCCTGTGCTCAATAGCTGTGTTACCTTGGGCAAGTCCCTGAGCTTTTGTGAATCTCAATTAGATGTCTGAAAGGGGGTCATGAGTATGCAGTGAAAAAGCATACATGAGAGTACTTCGCTAACTGTGAAGGTTTGATGAATGTCAGCTGTTCCCATCCATCTATGAAACTACACCGAAATCATGTGTTTCTCCAGTGAGCTCCTTGAGGACGCAGATTGTCCTTGTTCCTTTTTGTATAGCAGTACCAGACGCTCAATGGGTATTTTTGAGGTAAATGAAAAAATTCATAGCATGATTATTATACAAGTACTCTTCCTCACCACCATCATCCAACCTAGTTCACGGACTCATCCAATCAATACAGATGCTGAATTAAATAAAAAATGATATGTGCCAAGAGGGATGGCGACAGGGGGATGCCCATGCTTACCCCTTGCCCTGAAGAGCTTCATCTTAATAAATTCTGGGCACTGATCTTTTCTTCTTAACCTCCTGTAATCTCTAACCCAGTTCTGTTTGTTTTTTTTTTCTCTCAACACATTCTCATTTCCTATCATCTTGGAAATGTCCTCTGCTTTAAAAAAACACCCATATGGAGAAAAGACATTAGATCCCTACTTGACACAATATATAGAAGTCAATTCTAGTTATATTTCAGATTTAAATGTCGAAAGAGAACCTGTCAAACTTTCTGACCATAAAGGAGGGGGAGACTTTCTAAAACTAGACCAAAAAATGAAACGTATTCCACATTAAAGGAAGATTGATAAATTAAAATTCATTAAACGTTTAGATTTCTGTTCATCAGAAGACCCCACTCTCCAACTCCAATTTAATTGAGAAGTTAAATATGTGTGGGTGTGTGTCACATTTGGCTATCACCACCCCAGAGGTGAGGTGTTTGGCCAAAGGTTGCTGCCACACCCAGCATGGTAATAATTCAGGATGACATAGACCTGACAGGATCTTAATGTCCCCAGGAGGGCTTTACGTAGGTGACTTAGCTCTGGCAGATGGAGTGTGGCTGAACATCTGCAAATCTTTTGCTACCTATGCAAAATGAATTTAAACACACATGACCAAACAGATGTCATGAGCACCTTGAAGGAATGGAGGATATCTTATATTTTTCTAGATCTTAAGGGCCTTGGACAGGGTCTAGCACAAAATTGGCCCTTAATACAGGAAGGAACAAAACACAGTTTTCCATCCTTATGCAGATAGGAAAGCTATTTCTTAGACCATTTTCACAGGGGATTTCTCACTCTTTCAAGTTCACTATCCAGAGGCTATCTTCTCCAACCTCTATTGGTTGTGAATGATATTAAAAAAAAAAAAAGCAATCAGCAGAACAATTCCAATACCCAGCAGATATCTACACTGTGTTTTACAGTTTGGAAACTGCTTCCAACTATAATATCTGAATCTCACAACGACCAAGTGAGATCAGATATTATTCATCTCACTTTGTAGATGAGGAAACTGAAGGTCAGAGAGGTTATGTGACTTTTGAAAGGCCAAACAGGTGGTAGGTGGCAAAGCCAGGACTTGGGATTCAAGATAAAGAAAACTCAGTGGGAAGGATTAATTTGCTGTTAAATGTAACTAAAGGAATAGGGTAAAATGAAGAAGACGGCAACATTCTCACCAGAAATGTGTTTTATTTGACTCTGGGCTCTTTAATGGGGCTGGTTCTGCCATATAGCGTATAGTTGAGAACACACAAGTCAGGCAGCAATAGCCCTCTCTTGGGGATTTGTTGAGACTGCCCCCTGCACAAACACATACCTCTCGCTTCTGCGATTGATCTGATTTCCCTAACTCTTAGGCCTCTTGGCTTAAGACTCTGGCTCCCAACATTTGTCTAAGGCCTTTCTCCAAGTTTGGTGAATCTATTAGCGACAATAATGATACTAGCAGCCACCCTCTATAGAGCCCTACTTATTGTGGGCCAGCGATAAGCCCTTTGTATGCATTATCTCATTTAGTCTCATTACAACTCTATGACGTAAGTACTATTTTTGTCCCTATTAGACAAATAAAGAAACTGAGGGGCAAGGAGATGAAGTAATGTACCCAAGGTCACACTGCCGGTAAGTGGCAGACTGAAGACCACACTGCCTGACTCCAGACCCCTCACCCTTACTGCTCCCCTCAACTCTCTCTCAACAGGTTGTCCCCCTTTGCTTGTCCCTCTTGGATTCACTGGCCTTGTCATCCTACACCCATTCAACTGCTGGCTTTGCACCACCTCTCAGCACTGATGAGCTCAGAGCTCTAGGTGACAACATTCCTTCTCCCAGCCTCTACCCTAAGAGTCTCAAAACAGGCAAGGGAAATCCCCAGAAAGTAGGAAGGGTTGGCTGCTGAGGGCTCACAGCTGAGACTTTCTCCAGGAAACGCCCCTGCTTGATGGGAGTCACCGTGGTCCCCATGCCATTCCTGGGAGTAGCCACATCCAATGATAGGTGGATGTGGGATACAGTGAGCCAGCCTTCTAGCTTCAGTTGGGGCCAACTCCAAAGGGCCATCCTAACTCTGGAGCTCCCTGTAGGATTGGGTGAGGCCTCTGTTGCAGCTGCTTCACAGTTCAACTCCTCTCTTTCCCAAATTCTACTTTCTTCACTTCCCAACAGGTGTTGGTCCCAAGAGCCCTCCCCAATAAATGCCCTGCATGCACCTTGAAGACTCGGATTCCCAGGCCTCTCACCCAGTGCAGAGGTTAACCAAACATCTCTGCACATGGCCTCGCCCGCTGAGGGGCAGAGTGAGGCCTCATGCAGACTGTGTTCTCAAACCTGCCCGGTGCTTCATTCTTCCTGCCTACCTGGGCTTTGGTACCGCCAGGTGCATACTGACTCTCTGTCTTTTATTCTTTCACTAGAATTTCCACTAGAATGTTCTAGTGTTCATTACTGTGTTTATGGGATTCACCTATACCTTCAGCCAACAACAGGGCTGTGTTCTTCCTGCAACACTTCTACTATTTCTGGCAACGCCTCAGAGTGTCTCAACCTGGGACCCAAGTCCTGCCAATCATGTTCTTAACATAGCCCACACCTTGAGACAATAGACAAGCTTGAAATTTAGGTACATAAAACATAAAATAGACACGGACAGGAGTAGAAGTACCATTTGGTCTCGAAGACAGCGTGTATCTCTACAAGTAAATCCAGGAGTCCTTGGCAAGTGTCCTATTTTTTCTCTTACCTCAAATCCTCATTTCTTCCACGCCAAGACGCCATCATAAATTCTGACTGCCCTCTTTACCTTCTACCTCTTCGACTTTAATCTGTCATACACTCTGCTGCCAGATTTATCTTCCTAAATGAAGCTGTCATCTTATCCCCTCCCTGCTTAAAAACCCTCACGCTCCCCACTGCCCGCGACTCCCACCCTAGCATCCTGAACCTACCTGACGTGGCTGGGACGCTCCCCGAGCAGCCAGCATTTCTTGGCCTTTGTGACGTTGCTGGTTCTCTTCTCTTCAGACACTTACCAGGAAACTTTTCCTGATCCATGCAAAGAGCTGCCGCCAGTCTGGACTGTACTTCTCGAATAGTCTTCCTTAATTTACAGTCACTTATGCACTTGGTTTCTCTCCCCTCCTAGATTATAGGCAGCTCGGGAGAAGATATAGTACCAATCCCTGCGCCAGAACGGTGTCAGACACACAGTGGGCTCTCAAGAGATTTTGTTGAAGTGACTTATCATCTCCCAGGGGACCAGAGATTTACTCTCTTCTCTTCTCCTTGCCTTCCCACTAGTCTTTATAATCCCGAAATACACAGATATTGATGTTACAGGATATAATTATTTAGTCATAATAACGTAAAGCAACACACAGCCTATTGAGACACAGCCCTAAAACATGCTTTTGGAGAAGGAGGATTTAAAACCTGAGGTGGAGTGGAGGGAAAATGAGGTCACTGCTTCAGCCTAACAAGACAACAATTACAATTTTGAAATGATAGCCAACAGTGGCCTAAACCCAGGGTGGAGAGAGGCCCTATGAAAATACAGAGTAGGCCATTTAGAAACCAAAGATAGGCAAGTGGCATAAACAACTTCTAGAGAAAAAACTGAATATTTTACTGAAAGAATTCAAAGCCAGTTTAGGTCGCTGTCCTACCCCGCCCCAGGGCCCAGCCTCCCAGCTCCACAGACAGTGATCTCACATCTCAGCACCAGCTGCAGAAATACCTGCCTCACATTCAGACACACTTCCCCGTTATTTCCTTGGAGTCTGGCTCCCTGACAAACGGCTGGAAGCTTCTGGTGGGGTGAAGCTCGGTTGAGCTTCAGAGATCATTGAAGAAGGAATGAGATTGAAAGAGTTTCTTAATGAATACAGAGGTGGCTCTGAGTTGCATTTGGACAAGGGACATATTCCTCCTCTTCCCGGCTTTTGTCCCTCAGCTCTATGTCATGGGGACTTCTCTCCATAAAGGTGGCCCTGTTTCTGGGCTGGCTGTCAGATTCTGGAATTGGCCCTGGTGGTGAGAAAGGAAGGGCCTTCTCTCCTCTACTTGCTCTAACAAATTAAAGGCAAAACTGACACAGGCCCAATGTTTAAAAGTCAGGCCATTCAGATGGATAAGGTACTGAGAAACACTCTAGAGTAGATTCAAAGTCAATGAGGGAACAAATGTGGGTAATGGTATCCATGAGAAGGATTTGCACACTGCAGAAAATTTATCCCAATAAATATTTGTCCATATGTCACTCATTTCTTTCTTGCAGAGTTGCCTTTAGCGATGGTCAAGAGAGGCCCTGATCCAGGCCTCACACCTAAAAAGGTCCCACAGACACACACACACACACACACACACACACTAAAACACGCACGGGCACCCCATCACTTGAGGTCCAGTGCTCAGTGCAGACACAGCAACCTGTAATCCTAAACATCCACTCTTATGACCAACACTGCTCAGGCCCCAGCGACACCTCTTCACACCTCTTGTCCTTGCAATAAAAGACTCTACATCCAAGAACTGGGAAGATGCGGGACCACTACTGACTTCAGAGACGACCGCTACTTCGGAGTGCAGAGAGGTTTTGAGCAGCAGGAGTGCCGAGATAAGAGAAAAGACAAATTCATTACCTTGTTAAATTCTTCCTCTTGTATAGCAAGGATGTAACAAATTCTCGCATAATGAAGAATTATTTCCCTTGGGGAGAAGGCGAAAGGGATTAAAGGGCGCATATGTATGGTGACGGATGAAAAATAGTCTATTGGTGGTGAACACAACACAGTCTATACAGAAACTGAAATATAATAATGTACACGTGAAATTTACACAATGTTATAAGCTAATAGGACCACAATAAAATTTTTTAAAAAAGACTTATTTCCCAATACGTAGTGCCAAAAGCACATTTTCTTGTTTCTCTTCATATTCCAATTCAGGGTTCTGGGGGTACTAAAAAATTACGCAGTATGTGCAACAGTTGCGCATACATTTTGGCTAGCATTTTGCAATATTACATAACTCATATTTCTCTTACTTTCGTGTATAAACATAGTTCTAGATATAACATATCTGATGTAAAAAACCAGTTCTTGACATTAGCAACTAAATGGACTTTGTAAAACTTGCAATAGTTTTATTTTTAGAAAAATATGCAATAAGATGTAATTGTCTTTAGAAAATGTAAAAACCTTCAGATTTATTTAAATAAATTTATTTTAACTTTTGATATTTACTAAGTAATTTGTATTTTGCATTTTGCTTAAAATGGATAATTTTGAATATTTTAGAAGGAAAAATAACTTTTTTGAAAACATCTAAAATCAGTAAATTTTTACCTTCTTACATTAACATTAATTTACATACTGATGAAAATATATTCAAATTTGCACATTTTAATATAATTACACTTATTTTTAATCTGTTAGATTTTGTTAGCAATAAAACACAGATTATGTGAAAATCTTGATTATAAGGATATAATTAATGATTTTGCTGAAATGAAGGCAAGAAAATGATTTTATTAAATATATAATAATTTATGAATTTCTATGTGTTTATTCTCATCACTTATCCAAACATTGCTAGCCAAACAACATCCCAGACGGGCTTACAAATGATCAGATTCCTCTCTCTTTGATGTTTTGCTAATCTGTAGTCATAGAAAAACCATAGCTCTATAGATATTGTTCTATTTTGTGTTGTGAAGTCTATCAAACTGGAAGGCTAGAACAAGTTTTTTTAAGACTGTTAGGTTGACTTATCACTTTTTAGCCCTGAACTAACATCTGTGCCCATCTTCCTTCACTCTATACGTGGGTCTCCACCACAGCATGGCTGACGAGTAGTGTAGGTCTGCGCCCAGGATCAGAACCCAAGAACCTGGGCCACCAAAGTGGAGCACACCAAACTTAACCACTAAGCCACGAGGCCAGCCCCATGACTTATAACTTTTAAATAACTACACGTTCAGCATATGAGCCCCAGGCCAGGCGAATGATAGGAGTGGCCAACTCCCTCACCTCTCTGGTTGGTGACACCACAGTGTTTTCTAACTTTTATTGAGTGTCACACAGGGACAGGCACCCTCCTAAGTGCTTTGTGTATTTCATTAGCCCTCACTGCAATCCTCTGAGGTAGGCACCATTCCACGTTTGGATGAGGAGGCTGGGATGCAAGAAAGGAAGTCACTCACCATGGTCATAGTGCGATGACCCGGTGAGTGGTCCTCCATCCTGACCTCTGGGACTCCAAATCCCTCTGCAAGCATCCCCTGCTGCTTCCCCCTGTCCTCTCTCCACAGCAGAGGATCACAGGCCATGTGTGCTCCCTGTTCGCTTCCTACAGACCCTTTGTTGAATGCTTTAACTGTGTCACCTGTTATATACCTCTTTAAAAATATCTGGATCAATATATCAGTTATGAATTTCAAGCTCAGTAGACAATCTAAACATACTGTATGCCATGTGCAAATAGATACTTGCTAAATTACATTTTTAGCACAATTATATTTGTGAAACCTTGTAAACAACTTAAATGCCTTATGTATTTAACTGAGTTAATAACTGAGTTAATAAACGTTAGCATAACTATTCAATGGAATATTATGGAGGAAGTGAAAATGAAGGTGATGAAGGCTCTAATAACATGAAAAATACTTCTGACAGATATGATGTTAAGTGAAAGAAGTCCCACATGAAATGACACATATCACAGTCAGAATTATGTAGAAATTAGTATGTACATGAAAACAGGCACACTCACAGAAAAAAGACAGAAAATACAATAAATGCTAATAATAGTTGTGTTTAACAGTGAGTATCAATGTATTCAAGTGATATTTTCCCTTTTTATTGAATTTTTTTCTGTTTTTAAAATGGGATTAGGTTAGTTTCATACTGAAAAAAACATTTACTTAGAATGCATTTTTTCTGAAAACGATGATAAATTTTGGCATAATTTTGTATGATATGTGAACAGGCATACCACCGAATCATTCGCATGGCATGCCTATCTCCCCCAGCATTCTTTGACAAGCCCTTCTGCGCATTCTCTAAGATGAAAGGTACCCTGGGGAGGAGGCTCTCCAAGAGTCTGCTTGCTGTTGGCAAGATGCATGTTAGAAATCATACACTTTAAGATTTGTCTTATAAGTTGGGAGGAGCAGAGCTGAAAACAACTGACAGTCTTCAGGCTTTGGTACAAACTCTGCCAACAGAAAAGTTTGCAGTAAAGGAAATACTGTCCATCAAATGCTCCCCAGGGAGACGGAGCCACACCACTTGGTCAGTGAGACTGAGAAGAAAGCAGCTTATGATCAGAACAGCTCCTTTCTTCAGTGACCTGTGCCTCTGGGCACATCATAGCTCCCAAGCCTTTAAGAGAACTGTGGCATTCTGACAGAGATGTGCCAAATTAGAAGCATACCTTGAGAACATCTGTCAATAGCTAGGAAGAAACTATGAGGAGAAGCTGGGGTGAAACTCTGCTTAAAAAACTCACCACTAGCCTCTGTTACACATCCGCTTCATCTGTGCTTGTCTTGGTTTTTAATATCAAGAACACGGAAGAGTTACTCAATGTAAGTGTCAAGAACAGGAAAGACTTACCCAATGGAAAACTCACAATCTCCTCTCTCTCTTCTCATCTCCCTTCCTCCCTTCCTTCCGGCTGAAAACCCACCGTGTGCCAGCTCCCGTGGCATGTCCTCTTCATGAGGACATGAAGTCGAATTAGATATGCCATGGCCCTCATGGAGCTTGAGATCTATACCTTCCCCCTGAAAAGGTGGTCCTCGGATAGCCGGGAAGCTTGTGGGAAATGCAGACTCTCAGGCCCCACCTTAGACCTACTGACTCAGAATCTGAATTAAAATCCAGGTTCCCCAGGTGATTTGTCAGCGAGCTGAAGGTTGAGGAGCACTGGCCTGTAAGACTCTACAAGGGCAAGCCTAATTTCTTATGAGTGTGCTTATAATAAGACAGAGGGTTGGCATTATTACTTAGCATTCATGAACTGTTTTAGCTTATTTTACAAATACCTTCTGGAAGTATATGTGACTGTCACAGTCACGAGGACAGTGATTGCCTGTGGGAGTGGAAAGTCCCTTCTGGGAGGCTTTGTGGAGGGGACAGACAGGGACGAGGAGTAGAAAGAAGAGGAAGTGGATATGAGCTTCTGAGGAGGAGTGGTCAGGAGGTCAGTAGTGTGGGCTGAGCACGTCCACATGACAGAGGGTGATGTCCTGGGCTTAGCAAACACATTTTCCAGGGATGTCATCCTGGAGGCTGCCTCTGAGCAGGATATACCTTCCCCTCAGGCTCAGAAAACCAAATCGCTTCCTCTGCTTTGTCTCCTCCACCTGCAGATGGTTGGCACAGCCTTCAAGGACACTAGAACGTGCCAGGGGCACGAGGGGCAGGAGATCCAGTGACCTCCACCTTTCCCCTCCAATGCCACTGAAAGAAGGGTTCTTATGGATTGCAGAGTTGTTTTTTCGGTTTTTTAGAGAGGGAAGTTTTATTATTTGCTGGAGTGGGCCTTCCCTCTACCTAAATAAATTAAGTTTAAGACAATATGATGTTTCAGAAAGGATGCTTCAGGAGAAAAAAGGATTTTGGAGTTTTGACCAAGGCTATGCATTCCTTGGGGGTGGCTTCGGACCTTATTGGTATCAAGAAGTGGCAGGAGTGTCCAAATTAGGAATCAGAGGCTTAGGTGTGTGGTCCTGCCTGAGTTTCCAGAATCTCCAGACACAGCCCTGAGCACATCTCCTCATTATGAGGTGTTAGACAGAGTACCTATGATCTTTTCTTCATTTCAGTCCTCTGACTTTCTGTTACACTGAGTGTAAACCAACTCTTGGCATTAGAAATTACTAGGTGGGAGAGGCACAGATGAAGATGTAGAAGTCTTCCTTCCATAGGAAACTGGATATACCCACATCATATTTTATATGTTACAACATTCTTCATGATTTTTTTGGCATGTGCAGAAAGAGTTCAAGTACCCTTATTCTAGATGGGAATAAAAACAGGGAGTTTCTTTTTCTTATAGTCTATGAAGAAACAATTCATGAACTGTGACTCTCTTGTATCTAGGAGTTGTACTCTCCAAACTAGACACAGACCATCGAGAATCAGTCAAAAGAGTCAAGTCCCAGACAAAATTCCTAAGAAAACTGAACAATCTGGAATGCGAGAGAAAATATCCAGGGCAGAGAGACAAAATCCCCTGAAAATTGTGTTGATAGATAATTGCAGGACACTTAGCACCACCATAAAGACAAACCGTGTTGCTTGCTGGAGGCATACGGCCTTCAGTCAACCTATACCACACTGGTGAGCCCACACGATGGTAAGTCCAAACCCATACTTCACATTAGGAAGGCAGAAGAGCATATTACTTTCTGAAAATTGTTGTGGATTAAATTCACATTAATTCATCTTAAGCCCATAACATCTTTTCTAGGGTGTATTGAAAAATATTTGACGATTCTGCACCAGAGACTGTAGATTCCGGCCTCTACTGAAAGTTCTGGAGGCTGACACAAAGAGCCTAAGCAGGGGCCGGCCCCGTGGCTGAGTGGTTAAGTTCACATGCTCGGCTTCGGCAGCCCAGGGTTTCGCTGGTTCGGATCCTGGGTGCGGACATGGCACCGCTCATCAAGCCATGCTGAGGTGATGTCCCACATGCCACAACTAGAAGGACCCAGAACTAAAAACACACAACCATGTACTGGGGGGCTTTGGGGAGAAAAAGGAAAAAATAAAATAAAATCCAAAAAAAAAAAAGAGCCTAAGCAATCTATGAAAGAGAGATAAGAATGGTCCCCTTCAAGAGAATGAGCAACACACGAGTCTTCAGGTCTGTATCCACTCATACTAGGCTTATTTTGATGAGGAATTACATTTTGACAGAAAAATCACTTTTATTTATATTAACACATTTTGGATGGCTTATGTATTAGTCTGTTCAGGCTGCTGTAACAAAATACCACAGGGTAGCTTAAACAACAGACGTTATTTCTCACAGTTCTGGAGGCTGCAAAGTGAAAGATCAAGGCGACAGCAGATTCGTTTTCCCAGTGCGAGCTTAATTCCTGGCTTGCAGAGCGCTGCCTTCTCACTGGGTCCTCACATGGCGGTCTGGGAAAGAGCGAAAGAGGGAGAGAGTGAGCAAGCTCTGGTCTCTCTTCCTCTTCTCACTGGGACACCAGTCCCGTCCCTGGGGCCTCACCCTCATGACCTCATCTAAACCTAATCAGCTCCAAAGGCCCCACCTCCAAATACCATCACGTCGGGGGTTAGAGCTTCAACATAAGAATTTGCGGGGATACAAACATTCAGGCAACAACTTTCAATTGGAAAAATATAACAGGAGCTAACGCTGTAGCGGGAGTTGTCGGAGCATTCCACAATACTTATCTGACAGCAAATATTCATTTACGCACTTATGGGTCACAACATTAACTATATTACTTTGGACACAAGCAACTTAGACTCACCTTTCTACTTAAAATTGCAGCTTACCATTGTCTTTAAATTAAAGTAAACCCTTAATTTGGCTTACAAGAACATCCAGAATTTAGGTTTGTTACTTTTCCAAGCCATCTTTCACCACTTTCTTTCATTTCCTCTCTCCCCATCTAACACTTTTTTCCCCTTTCTAGGATGTGTAACACCATCTCTGGCTCATAACGATTGTTCCCTCTACCTGCACGCTTTCACCAACCATCTTGTTGGTGGGTTGACGACTCCTCACCCAACCAGTCTGGCTCAAACACTGAACGTTCAGAGACGAGACAGTGCCCTCTTTATAGAGGGGCCCATGGAAAGCCGAATGAAGAACGTGACATTTGAAGCAGACTAAAAGACAAATAGAATTTCTATGGGACGAGCAGGTGGGCGTACAGAGGCCCGTGTGGCCAGATGGATTAGAAGCTGTGTTGGAGGCACAAAAACCTGACACTTGTGCCGAGAATAGACAGTCTTATATTTTACAGGCTTCCTAGGCAGTTAAACATTGATTTTCTTACCAAGAGGAATTGAGTCTAAATATTTTAGAGATCTTTTCATCTAGGGTAACTCTGAGGGCACGTGAATAATGCAAGAATAGAGTTTGGGCTTCCTGCCTCTCGCTCCAGCCTATGCTCAGGAAAGTTTATTTAATATGTTTCTTAGTTATTTTCACAGAGAACTGTCACACACATCTCCCTCAAGCTTCCCCAGAATAATTGTCAAATATGTACTAAAGGCCCGTGACACAGCAGATAACCATCTGGCCTCTGAGCCAGGTGTGTGTGTGCTCGCATGTGTGTGCGAAAGTGTGCATGTGCGCATATGTTTGCATGCATGTGCTGTGCGTGCCCTGGGACAGACCGAGTTGGAGGGGAGACCCGGTGGGGCAGGGTGAGTGAGTTGTTTCCAAACATGGGCAGCTGCTCGGTTCTGACGGTGACACACTTCTGTGGGGCTGGAGGAGTGCATTACGGTTGATATCTTAAGCCAGGATTCCCTTTCACCCACTGTGGACAGAGCTTGAAAATATCTCCAGCAGGCTTCTTTCCCAAAACGGGGAGGCAGTTCCCTTTCATGGGAAATACTGCCTATTTAAATAAAAATAAGTCCCCTGGAGGAAGAGGGGGTTTAAACTTGACGAAGGTTCATTTCCAGGGTATTTGCAAGGAAAAGAGCGCCAAGTTGCCTTTTGGAAATGTTGATATCTCACATCCCTCTGAAGGGGAGGGCGGCTGACCCAGGGAAGGTGAAGTTCTTCTCCAGCCAAGTGGCCAGTTCTTCTTGTGAGGCCTGAGGCCAGCCCAGCAGCTGGCCGCCCGGGCTGTCCCTAGGACCCTCTCCTGACAGAGCGCCCCCCCTCCCCACCTCCTGCTTCCTGCCACAGCCACTCGGGCACCTTGTCCACTCCTCAACCAGCCTTATTTTCAAGCCACCCAAAAATAACAACATTTGATACGAGGCCTCTGAAGCCTTTGGCTGGGGTCATGTTTCCAAATTCTTGACTCAAGTATTGTAAATGAGAACTCCCCCCTTTTTTTTTTTCCGGTCAGGCTATTTTTTCCCCTCTTTTTTTTTTCTCGAGATGTTGGGAGAACCCCAACCAAGGAATCAGTGCTTAATGGGTCACAGGGTATAAATAGTAGTGTTGAGACCGTAACACAAGGCTCTTTGTACTATCATGCAACTGAACCTAAAAAAAAAGAGAGAAAAAAGCTTCCAAACAGACCAGTGAACATACCAGCATGGGGCTCGGTGGGGGAGAGTGGCATTGCTGAGCACAAGTTACGTTCTATATTTGTCCACTCGAACATTCCACTACTGACATCTATTTACAGTCTTGCCATGTGCACAGGATACCCGATTCATTAAATATGTGTTCAAAAAAATCCCCGTGTATATTTTTGTGCTGCCGATGGTTCATAGACATAAGTTAAGCAAATAAAGTCCATATTGAAGTAGGAATGCCCAGCTCTGGGTTCATATCCCCAGCCCCTGACCCTGCCGTGATCCCTTTACTTGTCAGTTCACAGCAAGCTCTTCTCATCTGTGAAATGGGGACAAACATGCCTGTTCACTACAAGTCGGATCTAAGGGCCATATGGTGCTGCTTTGAAAATTAAGAGAGAAAATCTGTGGACTTTTCTGCTTTGAGGCTCTCTTTAAATATGAGATATTATCCTAATTAAACGAAATTTTTATCATGGGGTCAGCTCTTTGATGAAGTTAAATGGGATGATCCCCAGTATCTATTAATTTGCTATCAGTCATTGTATTTGGAGAGCCTGAGGGATGCTGAAAATTGATTAATTATGACAGGCTGACGGTATATTTCTAGGTGATTATGGCAAGCCTTGGGTGGTATTATAAGAGATGCCAATTTTTGTGTGACAGTGAAATTCATAGGCTCTAACAGAAGTACTGTTACACCAGTAGAAGGAACCCAGCTGAAGGGCATGTGACTGAGCAGCTGACAAGTGCAATAATTCTCAGAATTTTGTGGCTCAGAATGTGTGCTGGCTACTAAGAACTGGGATTTTAGAAAAAGAAAGTTCAGGTTACAAGCCTACTGGGCAGAAACTCTAACTCCTGGTGCTGGCAACATGCCCCGGGCACTCAGGGGTGGGCCAAGGTTCTGGCCATTCAGTGTCCTATGTTTAAATTCTGAGCCTGTAAGCCAAAAAAAAAAAATTGTTGGAAGGGTTCCCTTACCTTTTGGAAACTGCAAAATAAAATCTCCTTTGGCAAAGAGCCTCTTTGTTTTGTGAGCTCTCCTACAGGGTTTTCTGGGCAGGATTTACCTCTGGGCTGCCATGACCCCACCTCCCCAGCTGCCTGCATGTCCATCTTCCGGTGGGTGGGATGGGGTGGGGTCGGGGGAGGGTGGGCCGGGATAACGCTCTTGTTCGAATTGTTGGATTAACCAGAAAATTAGCAGGAAAACAAAACAGTGGGGGTCAGATTAGGGTCCATGCTGTGCTGTGGAGGTGCCCCAGAGATGATTCTAGCTACTAACGAGGTTTAGTATTTCAGTAGCTGGCATTTGAATGGGGTTGCCAAGGAAGAGAAGCAAAGAAGGGTTGGGGCAGCACTGTTTGGTCCTCACACTGACACAGAACATGAGTACAGCCACAGTTGATACCAAGGACCTCACATCAAGCACGTACTAGGTAGCAGACGCAGTACTGAGCACTTTACGTGGGGTATCTCATTCAATATGCACAACTCCCTAAGAGACTGGTGCTATTCTTAGGACCAGTCTACATAAGGGAACAGAGCTTTAGACAATAACTTGTCCAAGATTACATAGCTACTTGCATAATACATCTTGGAGGCTGAATTTGAAGCCAGACTTTTTGATGTCAAAAGCCAGGCTATTACTGACTTTGTTAAACTTCCTTCCTTTCCTACACCTCTCACCCTAAGCCTAGCGCAAGGCATCTAGGACACAGGAATATCTCTGGGGAGTAAAATCAAAGAAGCCTCAGGGATGAAAGGTCACAGTCTCATACAGACCTCAAAAGTGGCCCTGGAGGAGAGGGCTGCTGGCTCCTGGCTTCTTTCCATGCTGTAAGTTCCCGGGAACATCTGAACAGCCTATTCAATTCAAGTTTCCACCACAAGGAAAAGGTTTCCATGTGCCGGGCCTTCCTCGCCTTCTCCACACATGCACCAGCCTGCTGTCGGCGGGAAGCAGAATTGCTACAAGAGCTGGCCTCTATTCCGTGCACGGTACACCAAGAATGCTGCCTGGGCCTGGAGCTCGTGGCCTTGGAGGTGAGATCTGAGCTTACTCTCTATCTCGGCCATAAATTGATGAAAAGAAAATCTGCATTTCATGACATTTGTGCACACCCACGAAACAGTACCTAAAAGTACCCTAATTGGTAAAGATAAAAAGCAAGCCTGTTTTCATTTGCTTAATTTGGTCCTCCGATTTCAAAAGCATGCACTCTGCATCTTGGCCTCCCGGGGGCCACTCTGGCCAACTTCCTCAAGCCACTATGACTCCAGACCTCGACTCTTAGATGTTGAACTTTGAGACACAAACTTCTAACCCTAAATCACGCCGCCCTCTGCTCCTGCCAAGAATTCCTGAAGGAAGAGAAAGAGCTCTGGAATCTCTACCCTCTTCCAGCCCAATTCACCACAGCATCCTTGAGCAAATCCCCTAACTGGCTATTTCAGATGCTTCCCTCTGATTTCTTGCTCCCGTTTCAGTTCTGAAAATCTGTTTATGCCTTCTCTGGTAGACTGAGAGCTTCCTGAAGGCCTGGACAATGTCTTGCTCCTTTTTGCCGTGGCACCTGGCGCAGTGCCTAGTACACGTCACCGAGTCGCGCATACCGAATGGGAGTCAGTGAAGGAACGAATGAACAGCGGTACTTGTGCAGCACAAATTCCAAACGTCCTTGGGGTGAACAACCGAGTATGTCTCCTGAGCACCCAGAACACCTTGGCCCCAGTCTGCTCAGCCCTACCTGGCACCTGGGCAGCCTGGCCCATTTCCTGTCTGACGTGATTTTGCATCACCTACTGCCATCCTTGCCTAACCCTGGGGGTTGCAGAGGAGGGCAAAAGTTCTTCTTTTCCCCCTGAGGCGTGTCCCAGCTCAGCAGCTAGTCATTTTTCTTCACTTATCTAGGCATTTATCATCTTCTGACCGGATACATCCTGCTCTCGTTTGCATAAATGAACCATATTGGCAGTCTTGGAGTCTTCTTCCATGTCCCCTTCCCATCCATGCCCTAAATCAGATCAGTCTCCAAGCCTTATCAACTCCTTCTTTGAAACGTCTCGTCTGCTAGCTCCTTCTCTGCAGCCATCCTGGTCCAGTTCCTTGAAACGGGAGTATGTAATCTAATGGGCTGTCAGCAGCCTTAACTCATCGCACCCCCTGTTCCATTTGTTATCAATGCCTCTGCCAGGGCTGGCTTCCTCACACGCCGCTGTCATCACAGACCCCTCCTGGACTCCAGGCGCCTCCCTGTGCATGAGTTTCTGGGCCCGTGGAAGTCCCATCTTACCCTATTTAGTCAAACTTCATTTCCCATTACCACCCAGTAATTATCCTTCAGGTACGGAGTCACAAATTCTTCTTCTTGGTTCCAAAATAGACGACACTAATTTCTGCTCCCCCCGAAGTCGTCCCCTTGTCTCCCCTCTGGTGTGCCTCCTCATAGGCCTCACTCGAGTCCACTTTCTCCATGAAACCTCCCTTTTTCCTTCCTCTCTTGCTTGGCCCACTCCTTTCTTTGAACTAAGCACCCAAAGTGCAGATCAGGCTGCTCTGCAGCTGCTTAAATGCTCTTAGATCTGATCCGTAATCTACTGTGCGCTAGCTTGAAATTTCCAAATAGATTCTGAGTTCTTTGAGAACAAGCTCTAAATCTTATTTACCTCATCATAGAACGTGTTGGAGGGAAGAACTTACAGAAATTGTGTAATATGCTTATGGTTATGATTGACTGGTCTTTGCTAAGGAAAATTAGGAACGTGTTAGTTAAGAAATATTAGACATATTTCATTTGGGAAAAATTAGAGTTTGTAATGGGAATTTTGTTTCCATTGGCTACTGCTGTTTATTCCTCTCCTTTCTGCGTTTTCTTTCTCCTCTTCCTTCGTGGTCATCAAGTCTCTCTCTCTTGTGGTCCAGTCCTTTTTCTGTAGGCTACAAGACTGCTAGACCTTTAAAAAATTCTAACAATCTACAATCCTCAGTGCCTTAATGTATAGGATGCATACAATAAACGTTTGTCAGATGAATTAATTCATGAAACTTCTGGTATCTAGAATCCATAAAATCTCACAGTATTTAAGCCAAATGCCTCCTCCTTTGTTCTTAACGCCTAAACACCCGCCTTTCAATATTTAGTCCCCTCAGCACTTTAGCCATTGCTTTGTTTTTCTCTGTTTTCTCATCTTTCTTCCACCTCTATTCTGCCCTATTCAATCTTCCAGCATCCTCTTAAGAGTGATTATTTGGTTTTGAAAATATCCTCTTATGCAATAAAGTTCCATGATTATTAATTACAATTGTTGGACATTACCGTATTTGCTACAGCAAGAGGCAATCCAGCGAGATGAATCAGTGTGAAATTGCAATGTATGAAATGACCTCTGCATACTCTAAGAAAAAATTTAACCTATTAATAAGAGATGAAATTGTTGGTGCATTTGTTATTAGAATCTCCAAAGGTGATTACACATATTTCTAAAAATCACCTTGCTTTCTGGATTGGAGCTGCAGAGTCAAGGTATGCGCAGTCATTGATACTTCCCCTAAAGCACTCTGTGTTGACTTTGACCACCACCCCACATCTACAATGGGGCTCCGAATGGAAGTTAATAATGTCACACATCAGACACTGCGTGTTGTTTGATCACACTGCTACATGCCACAACAGAGCTAAAGAACCTGCAAGGGGGGGCCAGCCTGGTGGTGTGTAGTTAAGTTCGTGCACTCCACTTCGGTGGCCCAGGGTTCGCAACCCGCAGACCTGCACACTGCTTATGAAGCCATGCTGTGGCAGTGCCCCACATACAAAATAGAGGAAGACTGGCATGGATGTTAGCTTAAGACAATCTTCCTCAAGCAAAAAGAGGAAGACTGGCAACAGATGTTAGCTCAGGGCCTAAAAAGTATCTATAAGAGTGCCCCTTGAGAAAACCTAGTAGAAATCAGGGAGAGAAGATAAGAAATATTCCATAGGATATTCAACTCCATGCATAGACAGTATGTATTTTAAAACTAATAATTTATGTTGTCTTTGTGATAACAATTCCACATCTTATTTGGCATAGCAATCACCACAATTGATTCATAAAAGGAAAATTGCCTAATCAATGGACTAGAAATACAGTCACTGTGAATATAAATTCTTTCCTCTTCTAATGATCCCAAGCTAATCATTTCAGCTCTTCTGGCTCGTTTTCCTGATTACACCGGGAGAATAAAGACAACAGGTGCACGTGACTCCTATATTAGCAAACTAAGCATGAAAAACGAGAAGAAACTGGTGGGTAAATGAAGGGCTGGCAGGATTTGTATGATGGCAAATCCTAATAGTGTCACATCTTAACTAATATTCCCTGTACTGATAGGACCTCCAAAAGTGTTGCTTGTAAATACTGAAAAACAGTGATAAAAAGAAGACAGGATTTAGAGTCAGAAGTCTGGATTTAAATAGAGGCTTCACTTAGGAAGCGTGTAACTTTAAGCAAGTCTCTTGACTTTTCTTTGCCTCAGTTTTCTGTTCTGTAAAAAGGTTTCTAACACTTTTGTTTTGTAGGCCATTATGAGGATTAAATGACTTGAGCGAAGCAAAAGGCTTTGCAAATCAAAGTACTGTGTTAGTATTCTGTAGAGTCATTTCTCGTCTGCATAACTTAGAATGACATGCCTGTTTGTGTAGTAGCACCCTTATTTAATGCCAGCAACGTTTTTTGCCCCAAATGCCTCTCTTCCCAGGCCAGAATGATAATCAGACGATAGAAAAGCTGCTTTTTTCTCCTATAGTCTCAGGTCCAGCATGGTATGCTGGTTCCTTCAGCACAACGTTGACATGTGTCTGCTCAAACAGTGGGAGATCCTGGCCCAGTGACTGATGGGAATGCCAAGCATACGCGGCCAAGCTGGGCTGACCAGCACGTGATCCCCCCACCCTGTATGCAGAGAAAATGTGCAAGAAGATTCAGTGTACTTTTCAGCGAGGGTGTGTTCTCCCTCCCTGGCATTCTGTGTGACATGCCTGTGCCAGTAACTGCAATGGCAGCACGGTGGAGAGGGAGGTGGCACAGACAGAGGGAGGGCTGAGGGAGGCATTTTATAGCGTGTTAAGATAGAAGTCCTGCCACTTCAGTTTTTTTCTTTTTTTAATAAAAACAAATTACAGATCAGAATCTCAGAGACAACCCCCTCACCTGGGTTGTCCCAAGACGTCTTCAAGCCACCTTCCTCCTGCGTTCCTCATCCCTGCCAAGCCATCCCAATCAGAACAGTGTGAGTCACTCTCCTCAGCTTCGAGTGGCTCCCAGTGGCATCCCACAGCCTTCCCGTGCCTTAACAGTTGCAAAGCTGGCTGCTATGAGTTCAGTCCTGGTGATCACGCCCTCCATGGCAGAGGGGCAAACAGATCAGGAACAAGGAAGTCTGAAGCCAGCACACATCTCGCAGGCTGCCAGTCACCACCTCGCCCCTCCTGCTGGCCTGACTCTGCCCTGACATCCAAGTGGGGAGGACTCCTCCTTCCGGATAGCTGTTCTCTCTTGAGATTAGTACTGTTGCCTGTGACCCCCCCAGGCTGGGACTGCTCTGAGGTTATCTCCCAGCATCCAGTCCACCCCTCAGCAACTGTGTAGCAGTCACTCATTTTGCTGGGATCGATCCTACCCCTGACTCCAGGGAAAACCCCTACCTAGATGCCAGTCAGGGCAATGCCATCCTTTTGCCCTGGGGTTGGTTAGGGTATGGGTAGACCTAACCCAGTCGGAGCAGGCTTGTCCCTTGGCCACATGATGATGTCAGGATCGACCAATCAGAGAGAAGCTTGGTGTGCCTTTTCCCCTGTTCCAGAAGGGATGCTCTGCTCTCTTTCCTCTTGGATGCGAATGAGGAAGTGTGTCAGCCATCTTAGAGTCACTAGAGAAGCATGCCTGAAGATAACACCAACACAGGGAAGGTAGAGCCAAGAGAACCAGGGATAGATGAGGCTCTAACCTGAAGTGAGTCAGACCTGAGGCCAGCCTGCCTGTGGATCTCTCAGTTCCAAGAGCCAATAAGTTCCCTTTATAGTTTAAGCCTGTTTGAATAGGATTTTTTTGTGACTTTGCACTTGAAAGCATCATAGCTGCCAGAAGCATCATGGTGGGGAGGCCAGGGGAGGAGGAGAAGGGAACTTAGAAAGTGGCCGTGATGGCTAATTTTATGTGTCAGGTTGGCTAGGCCATCACACCCAGTTGTGTGGTCAAACACCAAACTAGATGTTGCTGTAAAGGTAATTTTTAGATGTGATTAACATTTAAATCAGTAGACTTTGAGTCAAGCAGATTCCCCTCCAAAATGTGGGTGAAACTCATCCAATCCTTTGAAGGCCTTAAGAGCAAAGACTGAGGCTTCCTGAAGAAGGAGGAATTTGCCTCAAGACTGCAACGTAGAAATCCCGCCTGCGTTTCCAGCTTGCAGATTTCAGACTCAAGACTGCAACGTTCGTCTATGAGATTCCAGCCTGCTAGCCTGCTCTAAGATTTTGGACTTGCCAGCCCCCACAATGGCATGAGCCAATTTATTAAAATAAACATGTGTCTATCTACCCATCTATCTGAAGTACATATATATATGTATATCCTATTGCTTCTGTTTCTCTGAAGAACACTGACTAATACAATGGCATAAGACTTGTCTACTAGGCTGGGGCAAACACTGGTTCAACTGATTTCGTGGCAAAGTCTGATTTGGGAGATGATGGTGGGGAGCCCTCAGGCTCTGAGAGTCTCAGGCACCATCTAGCAAGTGGTTGGCACCCTGGAGCCCAAAGAGATGCAGAGACTCAACAGGTGAGCACGGCATGATGACAGGGAACCCAGGACAGAAAGCCATCCCCTAGGAGATGTTGGGACTGAAACCAGGCAAGCAGCAGAGTCCGTAACACTGCACTGGGGCTTAAAGTAGACCTCCAGTCCTAGAGGAGACCCAGGGTGGGGGCAGGGCAACCAAGTAGAACTGAAGGGTGGGACCAAGGCAGAGCCCCGTCCTGTGGAATTGGCCGACATGGGCCAAGAAAGAGAGGGAGTAGTTGAGAGCTGTGACAGAGGGGCCATGGAGCCTTCTAGAAGCCTTCCCTAGGGACAATGGTCCTAGGACCAGGCAGGTAAGGAGACTCAGGGAGTCACATGGAAACTCAGTGGTGCAAGATGCTCCTGGGACTGAGAGAGGCACTCAGAAGTCCTTCTTCATGCCTCGATTGGTCTGGGGACTAGGGTAGACATGACCCTTCATAGTGGGACCCAGGAGCCCAGGGCAGAGGAGTTTTAGCATCTCTTCCTCTAGGCAGCGCCCCCTGCTCCCGCTCTCTCTGTAGAGTGACCCTGTCTTCCCCCAGCCTCCATGGTGACTTATAAATACATCTATTGTGGCTCAAGGGAAACAAAGCAGCAGACAGTTGCTCCCATATTAATAATCCCACATGAAATCTTTAGCACGCACTGAAATAAGACACTCTTACTTTTGCAGACCCCCTTTACAACACCTTACATATGTTAGTAGAAGGGACCCAGTCTATTGTCAGATCGGCCCAAAGGAATCATCTTCCTTAGGCAGCTGTATTCAGACTTCTTTGTCTCTGGTGGCCTTCCGAGAGGGACTAGGGTGAAGGGCAGCTTACCTGCAGGTTCTCAGAGCCTCGCTGGGAAGAAGTCTACAGTTTCTCCTGGGGCCTTTGACCTCCTGGCTCCCACCGAGGACCCCATAGCAAACCTCAGCACAGCATTTCTGCAAGGCAGTGACTTGCACCTGCACCAAAGCCTGAGAACCAGCTGCCAGAAAACGCTGCATCCTTGGGATGAGCTTGCGATTTGGGAGAACACTCTTGGAAAAATAGTTTACAGCTGGTCAGAGCAAAGTTAATCAGTGGAGTTGTCCAGAAATTGGTCTCAGTCTTGATATTTTTATAAATTACACGTAAGGGGAAGTAAGGCCCTAACCTCATGACTAAGGTAAAGCTTCTATGGATAGAGAAATCTCAAGTTAAACAGTAAAAGTAGGCATTTTTCTGTTACTTTGGAGTTTACAGTGCATTTTCATGTTTACAATCCTACACTGTAAGTATCAGTATTCCCTCCATACTTGACGTGTGGTGAGTGATACATACATTTAGCTAATTTAGAATAAAGCTGGCCTTAGCCCTTGCTGCTAGAGAGCGACAGAACCAGAAGTGAAGCATCCTCAGGCTTCTCCAAGCCAACCTCTCTCTGCCTTCTAGAACATGGTGGTCTTCTTTTTCCTCTCTCCCAGGGCCAAGGATGCACCAGAGCTCCCCACAACAGGGCTGACAGAAACTGGGCAGAGGAGAACCATGCAGACTTGCAACTGAAGCCTGCAGGGCAGAGTTCGCAGGGCACAAGAAGGACAAGAGCTGGAAATCCACGCCATGGGGTGGTGGGGGAAGGCTCCATGCAGGAGGGGATTTGGCTAGAGAACTCTGGAGTTGGCGGGGGGAATTGTGGGGGTTAAATAGGCATTTAAAGAAGGACTATCAGAGTCCATCCATAGAGGACCCACAGGGAGACCTGAGGGTGAGATGTCAGGTGCTGTGTGATGGAAGAGGGGATGAGGTGGTCCACCCCCCACCCCGCCCGCTGATGCTTCCAGTTTGGGGATAATTAGACTACGTTTGTTATGTGACCGTGCCAAGGAGACTTGAGACCTCACTTCACCGAGCCCTCACAGTAAACATAAGAAATAGGCACTATTACCATCCCCATTCTGCAGAGGAGGAGGCCGAGGTTTAGAGACATCGGAGAACTCACTCAAGGTCACAGCCAAGCTGCAGGCGAGCTGGGCTCTGAATGAAGCCAGTTGTGCCTTTAACCATTTTAACACTGTTCTTAGCAGAACCTTTCAATAAAAGAACTGTTGCTGCAACCTGCTGTGAACCAGTTTCTACGACCACCTGGGGAGCTGTCAGGTGAGTCAGGCCCCCCTTCCGTTCTCCCCCCAAGCCAGGAGAAGGTGGACAGCCTTCTGAACCCACTTGTGGTTCAGCCATCAGAACCCATTCCCACCACCGCTGTGGGCCAATCTGAGCAAGGCTGTCACCACCCCACCCCCAAGGAGAACCTGCTAGCGCCTGCTTCCTCCTGCTTTATCGGACCTCCCCCAGCCCCCACCCCTGGAAAAGCATCTTGGGATATATCGCCCTTCTGATCCAGACTCTGGTGTGGTTAGTTAGCATATGCTCCTGACCATTTCTTCCTGGCTTTTCTGATCTGAGTCCGTCTGCATGGACCCCCTTGCCTAGCTAAACAGTATCTGTAGGATCCTTGTGCTCGTTTTACATCCCAAGACCCATCCCATCCAGCTGAGCTCTGTGCCTTGCCCCAGTGCCTTCTGGTGGGCCCTGCCCTGTGGCTGGCCCCTCTCAGTTTCCTCCTCCATGCAGCCCTCCTGGGCGCTTTCTCTCCAGATAGACTGACAGTTTTCCACTGTATCTTATAAACACATTTTTATAGCTCTTTTCTTACTGTTTATTATTTTTCACCAGACTACCCTCATTAAAATTAGAGACTAAATTCATTCCTTTAACAAATATTTACTGAGAACATTCAATATGCCACACAATATAGTGACACAGGGGGATGCTTTGCCCTGCCTCACAGAGTTTACCTTCTAGGGCATGCAGGGGTTGGTGGCGGGGGGGGGACACAAAAAGTTATAAACCAGTACATAGATGCAATGTCTGATGGGGAAAAAGTGCAAGGAGGAAAAATAAAACAGGGATGGGGACTATAGAATGGGGGGTAGGTTGGGATGGTTATTTTATATAGGGTATGTTGTAGGCTGAATAATAGCCCCCCAAAGATGCCCATGTCCCAATACCCTGAACCTGTGTGTATGTGATGTCACTTGGTAAAGGGACTTTGCAGGTTTGATTAAGTTTAGCATTTCCAGATGAAGGGATTTTCCTGAACTACTCAGCTGGTCCCAGTGCAAAGACTAGAGTCCTTATAAGAGGGAGGCAGGGCGCCTGCCCTGTGGCCGAGTGGTTAAGTTTGTGAGCTCTGCTTCTTCAGCCTGGGGTTTTGCCAGTTCGGATCCTGGGTGCGGACATGGCACCACTCATCAGGCCATGCTGAGGTGGCGTACCACATGGCACAACCAGAGGCACTCACAACTAGAATATACAACTATATACTGGGGGACTTTGGGGAGAGGAAGAAGAGGGGAAAAAAAGATTGGCAACAGTTGTTAGTTCAGTAGCCAATCTTTTTTTTTTTTTAAAAAAAGCATCTAAAAAAGGAGGGAGGAGGGAGGAGATGTGATGATGGAAGCAAGAGGTTGGAGTGATGCAAGGAAGGGGCCACAGGCCAAGGAATGTGGGCAGCCTCTAGAAGCCAGAAAAGGCAAGGAAACAGATTCTCCCCTGAAGCTTCCAGAAGGAACCAGCCGTGTCAACATCTTAATTTTAGACTTCTCACATCCTGAACTGTAAGATAATAATTTTGTATTGTTTTAAGCCACTAAATTTGTGGTAATTGGTTACCACAGCGATAGGAAATAATACAGGGCGTCCAAGGAAGACCTCACTGATATGAGGACATTGGAGCAGAGACCTGAAGGAAACAGGGAGAGAGCTATGCATACCTCTTGGAAGAGCATTCCAAGCAGAGAAGAGCAAATGGAAAGGCCCTGAGGCAGGAGCATGCCTAGCAAGGTCAAGAAATCGCAAGGAAGCCAGTGCAGCTGAGATGCAATGAGCAAGAATACAGGCCAGGCACCAGCAGCCTGAAGCCCCCCTGTGACAGCCCCCACGGCAGAGGGGGGAATCCAAAGGACCACTGTGACTACGAGGAGGGGCCCAGGCCCAGTTAGCAACTGTGGATAGGGTTCCTGGTTGGTGCAGTATAAACAGCTGCTCCCCCACCACAGCAGCAGAAACAAGTGAAAGGAGCAACTAAACTCTATCTCTATGCGGAGGCACAAATCAACAACATCAAGCAATATGAAAAAATACATTAAATCTCCAGAACAGAAGGAAAATAACAAATACACAGAAAACAATCCCAAAGAAAATGAGATATATAACCTAAATGATGATGACTTCAAAACAGCCATCATTAAAATACTCAATGAGTTAAGAGAGAATTCTGACCGACAACTCAACGAGTTCAGGAGCTATGTCACAAAAGAGTTTGATACGATAAAGAAGAACCAAACAGAAATATTGGAAATGAAGAACACAATAGAGGAGATTAAGAAAAATCTAGATGCACTGAACAGTAGGGCTGATAATATGGAGGAAAGAATTAGCAATTTGGAAGATGGCAATATAGAATTGCTGCAGGCAGAGGAGGAGAGAGAAGTAAGACTAAAAAGAAATGAAGAAACTCTCCGAGAATTATCAGACACAATTAGGAGATGCAACGTAAGGATTATAGGTATATCAGAGGGAGAAGAGAAGGAGAAAGGGGCAGAAAGCCTATTCAAAGAAATAATGGCTGAGAACTTCCCAAATCTGGTGAGAGAGATGGATCTTCAGGTGACAGAAGCCAATAGATCTCCAAACTTTATCAATGCAAGAAGACCAACTCCACGGCATATAGTAGTGAAGCTAGCAAAAGTCAACGACAAGGAGAAAATACTAAGGACAGCCAGGCAAAAGAAACTAACCTACAAAGGAACCCCCATCAGGCTATCAGCAGATTTCTCAGCAGAAACTTTACAGGCTAGAAGAGAGTGGAATGATATATTCAAAAATCTGAAGGACAAAAACCTACAGCCGAGAATTCTCTACCCAGCGAAAATATCCTTCAAATACAATGGAGAAATAAAAACTTTCCCAGATAAACAAAAATTAAGGGAGTTCATTGCCACAAAACCTCCTCTTCAGGAAATCCTCAGGAAAACCCTCATTCCTGAAAAATCCAAAAAAGGAAAGGGGCTACAAAACCAAGAGCAGAGGAGATAAGTAGAAGGACAACAACAGAGAGTAGCAGCTCTCCATCAGAACAGATTAAACCATGGGACAAGAAACAAAGGAAATTGAAGAAAACCGGAAAACAAGACACAAAATGGTAGTGGTAGGCCCCCACATCTCAATAATCACTCTAAATGTAAATGGATTGAACTCCCCAATCAAAAGACACAGAGTGGCAGGATGGATCAAAGAACAAGACCCAACAATATGCTGCCTCCAGGAAACACACCTCAGCCCCAAAGACAAACACAGACTCAGAGTGAAGGGATGGAGGACAATACTCCAAGCTAATAATGAACAAAAGAAAGCAGCTGTCGCTATACTAATATCAGACAAGGTAGATTTCAAAGCAAAACAGATAAAGAAAGACAAAGAGGGACAGTATATAATGATAAAAGGGACTCTCCACCAAGAAGACATAACACTTATAAATATACACGCACCCAACACAGGAGCACCAAAATTTGTAAAGCAACTCTTAATAGAACTAAAAGAAGACATCAACAACAATACAATAATAGTAGGGGACCTCAACACCCCATTAACACCAATGGACAGAACATCCAGACAGAAAATCAACAAGGAAATAATAGAATTAAATGAAAAATTAGACCAGATGGACTTAATAGATATATATAGAACACTTCATCCAAAAACAGCAGGTTACACATTCTTCTCAAGTGCACATGGAACATTCTCAAGGATTGACCATATTTTGGGAAACAAAGCAAGCATCAATAAATACAAGAGAGTTGAAATAATATCAAGCATCTTTTCTGATCATAATGCTATGAAACTAGAAATCAACTACAAGAAAAAAGCAGAGAAAGGTGCAAAAATGTGGAGACTAAACAACACGCTCCTGAACAAACAATGGATCATTGAAGAAATTAAAGAAGAAATCAAATATTATCTGGAGACAAATGAAAATGAGAACACGACATACCAAATCATTTGGGATGCAGCAAAAGCAGTCCTAAGAGGGAAATTCATCGCAATACAGGCTCACCTCACTAAACAAGAAAAAGCTCACATAAGCAACCTCAAACGACACCTAACAGAACTAGACAAAGAAGAACAAACAAAGCCCAGAGTCAGTAGAAGGAGGGAAATAATAAAAATAAGAGCAGAAATAAACGATATTGAAACAAAAAAGACAATAGAAAGGATCAATGAAACAAAGAGTTGGTTCTTCGAAAGAATTAACAAAATTGACAAACCTTTAGCCAGACTCACCAAGAAAAGAAGAGCGAAATCGCAAATAAATAAAATTAGGAATGAGAGAGGAGAAATCACAACAGATACCAATGAAATACAAGAGATCATAAGAGAATACTATGAAAAACTATATGCCAACAAATTGAACAACCTGGAAGAAATGGACAAATTCCTAGACTCCTACAATCTCCCCAAACTAAATCAGGAAGAAATGGAGAATCTGAATAGGCCAATCACAATTAAGGAAATAGAAACGGTAATCAAAAACCTCCCCAAAAATAAGAGTCCAGGACCGGATGGCTTCTCTGGAGAATTCTACCAAACATTCAAAGAAGACTTAATACCTATTCTTCTCAAACTGTTCCAGAAAATTGAGAAAGATGGAATACTCCCTAACACATTCTATGAAGCCAACATCACTCTGATCCCCAAACCTGACAAGGACAACACAAAGAAGGAGACCTACAGGCCGATATCACTGATGAACATAGATGCAAAAATCCTCAACAAAATTTTGGCAAACCGAATACAGCAATACATCAAAAAGATTATACACCATGATCAAGTGGGATTTATACCAGGGACACAGGGATGGTTCCACATCCACAAGTCAATCAACGTGATACACTACATCAACAAAATGAAAAACAAAAACCACATGATCATCTCAATAGATGCAGAGAAAGCATTCAACAAGATCCAACACCCATTTATGATAAAAACCCTCAATAAAATGGGTATAGAAGGAAAGTACCTCAACATAATAAAGGCCATATATGACAGACCCACAGCCAACATCATACTCAATGGACAAAAACTGAAAGCCATCCCTCTGAGGACAGGAACAAGACAAGGGTGCCCACTTTCACCACTCCTATTCAACATAGTACTGGAGGTGCTGGCCAGAGCAATTCAGCAGGAAAAAGAAATAAAAGGAATCCAAATAGGTAACGAAGAAGTAAAACTCTCGTTGTTTGCAGACGACATGATCTTATATATAGAAAACCCCAAAGAATCCATAGAAAAACTATTAGAAATAATCAACAACTACAGCAAAGTAGCAGGGTATAAAATTAACGTGCATAAATCAGTAGCATTTCTATACACTAACAATGAACTAACAGAAAAAGAACTCAAGAACTCAATCCCATTCACAATCTCAATGAAAAGAATAAAATACCTTGGGATAAACTTAACCAAGGAAGTGAAGGATCTATACAATGAAAACTACAAGACTTTCTTGAAAGAAATTGACGATGACATAAAGAGATGGAAAGACATTCCATGCACATGGATTGGAAGAATAAACATAGTTAAAATGTCCATACTACCTAAAGCAATCTACAGATTCAACGCTATCCCAATCAGAATCCCAAGAACATTCTTCACAGAAATTGAACAAACAATCCTACAATTCATATGGGGCAACAAAAGACCGCGAATTGCTAAAGCAATCCTGAGCAAGAAAAACAAAGCCGGCGGAATCACAATCCCCGATTTCAAAACATACTACAAAGCTACAGTGATCAAAACAGCATGGTACTGGTACAAAAACAGGTCCACAGATCAATGGAACAGAATTGAAAGCCCAGAGATAAAAACCACACATCTATGGACAGCTAATCTTCGACAAAGGAGCAGAGGGCCTACAATGGAGAAAAGAAAGTCTCTTCAACAAATGGTGCTGGGAAAACTGGACAGCCACATGCAAAAGATTGAAAATTGACCATTCTTTTTCACCACACACCAAAATAAACTCAAAATGGATCGAAGACCTAAAGATTAGGCCTGAGACAATAAGTCTTTTGGAAGAGAATATAGGCAGTACACTCTTTGACATCAGTTTCAAAAGAATCTTTTCGGACACTATAACTCCTCAGTTGAGGGAAACAATAGAAAGAATAAACAAATGGGACTTCATCAGACTAAAGAGCTTCTTTAAGGCAAGGGAAAACAGGATTGAAACAAAAAAACAGCTCACTAATTGGGAAAAAATATTTACAAGCCACTTATCCGACAAAGGGTTAATCTCCATAATATACAAAGAACTCACACTGCTTAACAACAAAAAAACAAACACCCCGATCAAAAAATGGGCAGAGGACATGAACAGACATTTCTCAAAAGAAGATATGAATATGGCCAATAGACACATGAAAAGATGTTTATCATCGCTAATCATCAGGGAAATGCAAATCAAAACTACACTAAGATATCACTTTACACCCGTTAGATTGGCAAAAACATCCAAAACCAAGAGCGACAAATGTTGGAGAGGTTGCGGAGAAAAAGGAACCCTCATACACTGTTGGTGGGAATGCAAACTGGTACAGCCACTATGGAAAACAGTATGGAGATTTCTCAAAAAGTTAAAAGTAGAAATACCCTATGACCCAGCCATCCCATTACTGGGTATCTATCCTAAGTACCTGAAATCAGAAATCTCAAGAGTCCGTTGCACCCCTATGTTCATCACAGCATTATTTACAATAGCCAAGACGTGGAACCAACCTACATGCCCAGAAACTGATGATTGGATAAAGAAGATGTGGTATATATACACAATGGAATACTACTCAGCCATAAAAAAAGACAAAATTGGCCCATTCACAGCAACGTGGATGGACCTCGAGGGTATTATGTTAAGCGAAATAAGCCAGTCAGAGAAAGACGAACTCTATATGACTCCACTCATAGGTGGAAGTTAGTATACTGATAAGGAGATCTGATCGGTGGTTACCAGGGAAAAGGGAGGGGTGGGGGAGGGCACAGAGGGGGAAGTGGTGTACCCACAACATGACTAACAAAAATGTACAACTGAAATCTCACAAGGTTGTAATCTATCATAACATTAATAAAAAAATAAAATAAAATAAAAGTATCTGAAAAAAAAAAAAAAGAATACAGGCCAGGTCTGAGAGGTAGCATGGCCTTGCATGCCATGTAGGGACCTTGTATTTGACTCTAAATGAGATAAAAAAGCGTCGAAGGGGTTTGAACTAAGGAGAAGCAAGATCAGACCAATATTTATAAGGTTTATTGTGGCTACTGAATTGAGAATAAACTGCAGAGGACAAGGGCAGAAGCTGGAAGACCAGGTAGGAAGCTTCTGCAATATTTTAGACAAGAGATGTTGGTGGCTTCGACCAGGTTGCAAGAGGTGACCAGGTTCTGAATAGATTTTTGAAAGTAGAGCCAAGAGGATCTGCTGAGAGATTGGATGGAGGGTGTGTGAGAAAAACCGGAGTCAGAGAGCATTCCAGGGGCTGCGGCCCCAGCAACTGGAAGATGGAGCTACCATTTATACGATGAGAAAGACTGAGAGAAGGAGATGTCGAGGTGGCTGGATATACAAGGCTGGCACTTGGGGGAGAAGGTCTAGGCTGGAGATATGGAGTCAGCTTATAAATACCATCTTAAACCCTAATTCTGGATGAGATCACTAGGGTGTACGTAGACAAAGAAAAGAAATTGTCCAAGGTCGGAGCCTAGGGGCGCTCAGACAAGCGAGATGAGTCAGTGAGATGAGAAAGCAGCAAAAAACGACTGAGAATGGGTGGCCAGTGAGGTGGGAGAGTGAAGAAAGGGTTTTCTGGAAGCCACTGTTTTTCCACAACTCCAGCCTTCAGCCCAGCATAACAGGATGGTGAACCTAAATTTAACTCGTACGTATTATGTGCCAGACGTCAGGGTATGCATGTTATAGGCCCCTGTCAATTAATCCCCTCAACAACTCCACAAGGTAAATAATATCCTTACCCCATTTCACAGATAATTAAATCACGATTAGAGGGTTAAATACCAAGGTTAAAAAGAGGCAGAGCTGGAATCAAGCTTAAGCAGTCTGATTCCAGAGCCCACATTCTTTACCATGAGATCGATTTGTGGAGAGGAAGACCAGGCGAATCAAGGAGTCAGTGGCTGAGGGACTGTGGACGGATGTTAGTTCTCCTCATGTAATTTCTCCTCACCCATCTCTCAACTCTTGCACGTGCCATTTTTTTTCCTTCTCAACTGCTTGTGATTCATAGGGTCCATGAAGAGTTCTGACCTGAGTAATTTCATCCAAGTCCCCAACCCCTCGGCAAACACACAGGTGAACCATCTCGGGCTCAGTCAGGTCACGGGCTGACACTTAACTCAGGCAACGTCTGTCGCCAAGACCTTGAATGAGTTCCTTCCAGTGCTGCAAATTTGTGGTGTTGAGGATCTCTGAAGGCTGACTAACGAATCCAAAGGCCCATGCGCAGAGAAGTGTGATTTACAAGAAAATGGAACAATTTTGTACAAATCCAACATTTTTACTGAAGTCAAAACTGAACGAAGGTGTTCTTTTATTTTTCATCATACATCATTTTTATCGATTGATTATTTAAAAAAAATGCAATAAGCTCAAACACAGCCTTCCCCCGTCCCTGGCCATCTGCCACCAGCCACACAAATATCATCTTTGCTTTTAAAGCCATGAATGGAATTAGGTAAATCATAGGTAGGCCGACCTTTCAGTAAAAGATTTGAGCATAGAAGCTTTTAAGAAAAGTATTCCTTTCCTTTATTTGTGTTCTGTATTTTTATTTTATTTCCAACAGAACTATACGTCCCCTAAGGTGATGGTGACTTCAATAATCATCCCCCTGGTGTCCCAGGTACATGACTCCTGCCTGAGACATGATGATGCATCTTCTATGATGACAGCAGGGGGAGCCCCTTCTCTCCAGTGTTTCAAAGCTGTCTGCGATTACCCTCTTTAATAGAATAAGCCAAAGTCTATATTTTCAGTGGGCCACATTCACTGCACCCAAATACCCAACACAGGCATCACACATATCCAGTGCTTTCTCAGGTCTGGTTGATAGATGAAAAACCAAAAAGCCGTCATAGAGATGGCCCAATTTGATTCCTTAACCCCTACGGAGGTAAATACATGGTAATGTTTTTTTAAATAATTGTGGAATAGAAATACAAAAGTTAATTGAATTACCTGAAATGACCACAGAAAGCCCAAGAACATCTGGAGATTTCCTGACCTTTATTCCAGCGTTTTTGTCTATCTGGGACAGAATAAGATAATTTCGAGGTATGTTTTCAGAAAAACTTGAATTTGCATCTCTCAGCATAGTTCCCTCTCAAGGATATTTGTCAAGGTGATTGTCTGGCTGGCGTGTCAAGACAAACAGTCACAGGAAAAGAGCAAGAATGACCTCTTGGGAACCGCATTTCAATCTGAAAAGGCTTCCATGTCCCTGGATAAAATATTTAAGGAGTGGACTGATTTATACGATTTTCATCTCAAACTTCTAAAATGGCTTTTGTGCCTGCTATCTGGAAAGAAAAATATGTTGGTGAAGGAATTCTTTTGGTAGGGTTGTACCTAGGTATTCTCAAGCTTGGAGCAAGGCTTTATTTTTTTAGCTTCTCCTCCCTCTACCACAATCACTTTTTAAACAATGACTAAAACTATTATACAACACTTAGTCCGAGGTGAAGTTCCTAGGCCACCACTTGAAGGCTGGTAATGAACGTCATTTTAACGTCATTTTTTTAAAAGGATGGGGGCCATGCCTGCTAGTTTTCTGGATACTTTGCAGAGTATTAAGTTGAAGAACAAAAATTAGAAACTTAACTGGCTGGCACCTCCAGTGCCCAATAGTACTATGATGACAGAAAAACTTTTTTTCTAATTTAAATAAAGGTTTCTCAATAAAAAGGCAACTCCCTTTTAGGCAGTTGTTACAGTACTTTATTTGACTTGGTAAGATCCACGTGGGCACGTCCTGAGGTTTGCTTAATAAATACGTTTTTATGAACATGCACCATGCATTGGAGCACTTTCTGCTAAGACAGATGCCCCTTCAACATGAGTGTTTACTCCACCAGCATGGAACATTTGCCTTATTATAGCCACGGGCTTAAAAAAAAAAAGGCAGCAGCATGATTTCCAAAAAGGGAGTGACATTTGGGGCAGCTCTTGCCATGCGCCATCTCCAGCTTAGCAAATCCGCCCAGCACAGCCTGGCCCGCGTCAGGGACCCCGGCAGGCGCAGGCCGGGCTGGGACCGCCGCGCGCTGGGTCCTTGCTGGGCGGCCGGGGCTCGCCACGCCCCTGCGCCGGCTGGCTGGCCGGCCTCGCCCCGCGGGCGGCAGCGCTGTGACTTTATTTGGGTCACCACGCGGGACGCGTGCGGAGCGCGCAGCGGCGGCGACGCGCGGGGGCCCTCGCGCGCCCGCACCGGGCTCCGGGCCGCGGGCGGGGGGATCGGGCTCGGCCCGGCTGCAGCCCCTCTAATTATAGCCGCTGCAGCTGGCGCGCGGGCCCGGCCCGGCCGGCGGCGGCCGAGCGTGGCGGGCGGGGCGCCGCCGCCGTTTCCGGGCGCGGCCCCGCCCCCGGCCGCCCGCCGCCCGCGGGCGCGCGGCTCCACGTGCGCGGAGCGGGCCGTGGGGAGAAGCCGCTTCTCCGAGCCGCGCGGCCCGGGAAAAGTTCTAGAATAAATAAATAGGGGCGCGGCGTGAGTCCGGGTGCCGCGCTGGAAACCACAGCAAGGTCTCCTCGTGGGCGAAGGCCTTTACGCAGGCGGCCGGAGAGTGGGGGAGCCTCCTCCCCTTTCCTTCCCCTCGAGTAAACAGGGCTTGGCAGAGCTGGCGGCTGTTTTCTTCCTATTAAAAACGCCATTCTGAGCAACAATAAAAAGGAAAAGAGAAAAGGCTACACTTTGACAATTCTGACCTAGCCCTGATGTTTTCAATCGGCGTCTAGATTTGTCTGAAGATCATGGGGTCCAGCCCCGCCTTTGACGCACGATGGTTGCGCACTGGGCATCGTGAACTTATTGGGTGAAAGCGCTTTGGACGCAGAACTGTGTTCCTATGTCAGAATCCTACCGAGGTACCGATATCCGTTCTAGGAAGAGACTGTGTTCTCCATGTAAGAATTCAGCCCTAGCTATACTTTCCAGACTCTTGGAAGGAAATCACCTCTGGTTCGCTCTTGTCAGTGTGTGCTCTTATTCAGGCAAACTGACGTTCCCTACCTGTGGCGCAGACTTGAAGCGCCAAGAAATCTGGGCCTAGACTCTCAGCTGTTCAAAGCCTGGAATGATGTGCCTACTTAATAGGTGTTAAATAATAACAGCCACAACCCATATGGTGCTTATTAAGAGAACAGTATTCCAAAACTTCTCTAATGACTGTGACCCTCCTGTGAAATTCTGATTTCAATTGTATATGGGGTACAATAAATCTTTATCTTTTCTCACCAAAAAAAGCTAATTGAATTGCTGTTTGCAGGCAGAAATAACAAAATAGGGGTAAGAGGCTTTCAGCCTGAGTCAAGGCACCTAAGAGCCTTGTTTTGCAGCTCATACTTCGTCTCTGAGGCTGCAGAGAACATGGAAGGCCCAAAGCCAAGACTGTCTGTAAAGAAATGCTGATTTATTTGGACCCATAATAGTGAGAGTTGTAGCTAGTTTGGTTAATGTTTTACTTTTATTGTTTTTGTGTGAGGAAGATTGGCCCTGAGCTAACTTCTCTTGCCAATCTTCCTCTCTCTTTTTTTTCTCCCCAAAGCCCCAGTACATAGTTGTATATCCTAGTTGTGGGTCATTCTAGTTCTTCTACGTGAGATGCTTGCCACAGCATGGCCTGATGAGCAAGGGGTAGGTCCACACCGAGGATCTGCCAGGGGGAAGATCCTGGCCGCCAAAGCAGAGCACACCAACTTAACCACTCACCACGGGCCGGGCCCTGGTTAGTATTTTAAAATCATACGGTAAAAGAAGGTAAAGTTCGGTAACTTGAGGCTTACTTTTAATAAACTCTTCCTATACATTAAAATAAATTAGGCCCTTAGTTGTGGTGAAATGTTTCCGGATTTATTTTTCCTGGAGATATAAATAGCCACATTCACATTCAAAATATTCTATTTGAACTGTCATAGGAAAGATGTTTTCTAAATGACAGAGAAATATACAATGACCTAAATATCTGTCTGCTAAAGTTGCTGCCTGAGTACCTATACGTATAAACATGACTCATTTGTTGTACATGATGCCTCTCCCCTCATGGACATTTGAATGTTAACTGATGGACATAAAGAATAAAATAGTAATTGCTAAGTAAAAGTGGTAAGTGATGGGATCTACAGATTATATAACACAGTTCATTTCCCCCAAAATATAAACTATATTTAGAAATATTCAAATGTGACATTACTCTACACAGGATGTCTTATCTCGGCATCAAGGCTTCTGCTGAATTGCTGGAGGAGGCTCTTTAGATTATGCAATCGAACTTCTCAAGCCCATTCAGAAGATGAGATCAACCAGTGCACTGATGCTTGCAATTCAAACCGGGAATCCTGTAGTCTTGCCTCCAGACCTTGTCTGACTTGGAGAAAATCACCTCCCAGAGGACTCTCATGGTTGATTTTGTGATAAATTTCACGTGCACTGACGCCTCGTTATATATGATTTTAAGTTTTAAAGGGCTCTTCTACATTTTTTCAAAGCAATGTTTAGGTTGTATTATAGAAAAAACTATACCATGCTAGTAGGGTGGTTCTATTAAGGAGAGTTTACTCAAGTGCTTTTCAGAATCAAAATGAAAGAACAGCTTTAAGATCCAATGTCGAAATGATTTTAAATAATGATTTGCCTATGGTATACTTTTTGCCCTACAATACCTTTTCTGTGGCTTGTCTGGATTGTTTTATGCTGCTCAGTGCCATGCAGAGATGCACAATATTGTGATAAAGACCAGTGCAGATACAGATTTCATATTCTATAATTTTAAAAAAGTTCTACCTCAAATTAACAAAGAAAAGCCATTTTAAATCAAGCATGTTAAGTTATATTGACAAGGGGAAGGAGCAGGCAACAGACCAATGGGTCAAAACAAAATTCACTGTTAAATTAGGTACAAATTAACTTGTTAATGATAAATAGGGGTAGTGTGGATATCTCTAATTATGGATTTATCTGGGGATTAATAAAGAAATCCATAATTCCAGTCATTTTCCATCTTCCAGCCTCTTAAGTAATTTACAAATTCACTTCTTGTATATTTTTGTGCCTTTTAAATTACTGGGAGGGGTTCATAACTTTTGAGGAAAATGTAGGCTCTCAACAGAAACAGCAACAAGGGATCTAGATAGTTAATAATTTGTGAAGTCACACCCATAATTTTTATTTGATTGTAATCAATTGTATTGTGATCAATACTATTGCTGTCAGAGGCCTAACCAGTGGCACTGAAGGAGTTAAACAGCATCCCCACCCCCCTCCATTTCTAGAACCCCAGATGATGAAGTAGGTAAATAGGTATCCATTCATTGGTGCCTCTGACCTTGGTCTGTGACAGACGAAAGGCAAAAGGCGTGTCTTCTCACACTGTTCCCTATGAAGAATAGGCAAGCAAATGAGGGTGACTCAGGACTTATAGTGGCCTACACACAACTGAACATTTTTCTGAATGATTCCACGTATGCACTTTGGAATCAGGAAGAGAAACATTTCACTCTTCACTAACCAAATAAAACCATCTATAAATCATATGCAAAACAACTTTGAGTAATGAGGGACTTAAAAGTCTAGGAATTAAAAGGAGTTCCATATTTTCCCTTTAACTTTTCCCCTCTTTGGGGAATAAACAAAGACATCTGCCACATCAAGAATCTGGTTTGTTTGGTTTTTTTAACTGGAAACTGAATGCAATCATTAAAGTTTGCTTTGGGAAGAGCTTTTGAAATTTTAAAAATGACTTCTGCAAGCTGTACTATTTTCAATTTCACCAAAAATAAAATTAACCATTTTTAAGTTAAATAAAACTAATAGTTTATCATTTCTTTTAACCTAATTAAGTGAAACATCACGTTGTGTACTATAATCTATTATTAACCTATTAAGAATACCGTTTCTTCAAAACTGCCTTAAACGGGCTACTAATAATTAAAAAATTGTAAAATACACATAGCGATGGGTCTCCCAAGTCACTGGACCACCACTAATGAAAATATATTCCACTACACGTTAACTGTTGCCGTTTAATTTAAAACATACAGCAAGTCTATGAATACCCTTATCCTCAAACCCCTGGTAGTTTCACAACTTCCCTTTCATAGAGAAGTTTGCCAAGCCATTGATCAGCAAAGAGTAAAAGCTGCAAACATCTAGGAAATTTCTTACTATGTGATAGTAGACAGTAGTTTGTAACGTATCTTGGGGCTTTCTCCCTTCTATCACTATTTACAAATTTAGGTTTCAGGGTATCAATAAAGCTCACACACCTAGCTTTGGCTCTGACTTTATTCCAAAGGGTAGGCTTTTTTTTTCTTTTGTCTTCAGTGCATTTCATATGGGCCAACATGGCTGTTTTATTCCAAAGCTTTGCAGAGAGCAGCTCCATGCCTTGACAGTCTTTCCAGTGTCGTCACTATCTTCTCTTTCCAATCTACTATTGCAGAAGGGCTGGCCCTACTGCGAGTTGAAAAATAAACAAGTGCTCTCTGGCTGTACTTTGTTCAGCTCTTCTCTTTATCTGTGTCCCCTCTCCAGTTGCCCTTTCCACCGGGCCCTAGCACTTTTTTTTTCTACCATCAGTTGCCTTTTTGTTCCCTGTCTTTTATCTCCTGTTCTTCTCCTGCAGTTCCAGTCAAAACCCCAACCCCAAACCCACACGTCCTTCAGTCACATTGCCATTAGTGATTAAAATAGACATTCTAAGCTTACTTTAAAAAATTAAAAAAGGCCTCAGAAAATGTTCAGTGCTCCCAATTTTATTTTTATTTAATGCTAAAAGTTAAAGGAAAAAAAAGGTACTATAAATCTGACAAATGACAGAATGGTGATTATTTCCATAGCGTGATTTTAAAATATAATAATGTTGATATCTAAGATTACACTCACTTCAGTTGACATGAGTTTCATCGTATATAGAAAAAGTATCACCTTCAACTTAAAAAAAGTAAAGGTTAAAAGGCGGCACACTTTTAAAATACTTGGTGGCCAAGGAAAGGTATATAGTAAAAGTTGTAAACCATGTGTACGTTTCTCATAACTTTTAATGTGAGGCCACATGAAAGACAGTACATCTGTTAAATTCTATAAATTGTTAAAGCAAAAAAGGGAAAGCTTCAACACCCCATCCCCTAATATTTTGAGTATTAAAAGCACAGCTGAAATATTAGGATTTGAAATCTGATACTGCCCATGTACAGTAAGTAGCTTTCTGACATTTTTATCCAGCTGTGGAGAATCTCTGCACTGTCATCAGGTACAACAGAAGATCAGACCCACGTCCCAGTGTTAACTTTTCAACTTAAGGGATTGCCAGAAAAATAACCCAGACCAGCACTCTCCGGCTTGCAAGCCTTCCACGAAGGCCACCCAAGGGCCAGCCAGACTCCTGCAGATCCTATTTTTAATAGGAGAAACCTCCACACACAGCCCTTAAAGCTGTTCCTATCCTCCCCCTTACATACCAGCGCAGAGAAACCATAGGCTGTCTTTTCCACAGCTGGATAGACTTATTCAAAATAGTAGGATGGTTCTTTATTCATTTTTTTGGAAAGCATATCTGTATTAAGATCGCAAAACATACAGATAGCCACCACGAATCAGGTCAAACGACTGATCAACTTGTAACATCTATGAGGTCAAATTCCAGTTTATAATAAAGTGCCTAGATACACATTTATACAACAAACCATAATAGTTTAATTCTTTACAAATGTCTTTCTGGGCATGTAAAACTGACTCTGTGTTTCTGCATGTGTGCATTTACATAAGAGAAACCAGTCTGAGTCATAGATACTCCAATTAAAAAAAAAAAAAGTTTAACAACATACTGGTTAATCATGCAAGTCTGTTTGGAATATAACAATGACCGGTAACGTGAATTTGCACAGCATTAATAATAGGTGCACTCATTCAAAACACTACAAAAAAATACTGTATTTGGTGCAGTATCTGATTTTCAAGTGTTAATAACTCGACCATTAAAAAATATTTGAGCAATTTAAAAAAGAAAAACAAAAACATACCTAAAAAGAATCCAAAGTGGGTAACAATCTATATTTTCAAATTAAAATAGAAGCTAGGCTGTGAATGAAACACAGAAGTTGTAGTAGACCTTGAAGCCATGATTCAGCCTAATGATACGGCCAAGTTACAAACACCTGAACGTAAAAGGACTTAAAATAGTGTTCCTGTCAATGTTAAATCATAACAGCACAAAAGAAAAACCAGTATCACTGTGAGACAACTATTTCTAATAACTGATGATTTATTGGTTAAAAAAAATCACTTTACTGATGCAAAATAGTGATCAAAAGAAATTAGTTTACAAAAGTCTCCTAAAAATAGTTTGAGAGGTGGGGCCTGTCTATTACGTAAAACTCTTTTAATTTTCACTAGTTTATCATTTTTTTCCAGAAGAACAGTATTATTCACTTGGTATTTCAAACACATGTAAGAAGGAAATTACAGGTTTCCTCCACCCCCATTCGGGCTGTCACTGATATGCCCACGGGCAGTCCTGGCAGCACCAGGCGCTGTTACTGTCATTGTACCATACTGTATTTAGCACTCACTAGAAACGGGTGTAGGTGATAGTATCAACAGCAATAGCACTACAGGTAAATGATAAAAAACAAAACAAAACACAAAACAGAAACGAAACCAATCCCACAATCTCCAAGTTCACCTGGACTGTAACTTCTCTTGAGACTCTTTTCAAAGGAAATGACAACAGCAACAACAAACAGAGCTCTAGGGTGTTTAAAAAGATGAAGTGGCGCTGCAGAGCCAGGCTCTGTTCAAAGATGGCAGTGCCATCTTGTACACACCACCATCCATTGTCACCGCCTTCCGTCACTGAATTGTGTTATTATGTAACCAACTAGCATGCAGCATTGTAATCTTACAACTGATCACGTGGGCAGTGAACAGTGGTCAACTTTGCCTTAAAAAAGAAAAATCCCCCCCACCCCCACCCCAAAACCACACAGTCCTCAAAATCTCTCAGCAGCAACTCTCAGGCAGTCATCAATATCCCAACAACTGAACTTTAAGAAGAAAACAGAGAAAGAGTCAAAATCTATTTTCCTATTACTCTAAAATGACAATGTTTTGGGGTAAACTTGGTGATTTTTCCCAGTGGCACGCCCACTTCACAACAGTGCCCCTTTCACTCATTTCCTTTCCTTCTCCACCAACTGGCCTCCAGCCTGAGAAAGGGGCCAGAATAAGGAATAACAGACAGTAAGGCAATCTTACAATGTCAGAAAATGTATTTGGCTTTTTTTTTTCTTTTTAAAATAAGTGCATACAAATACAGCTAGAAGCATTTCTGATTTGCCAAGTGCTCTAAAAAAGCAGCGCAAGTCACAGCCTACATTGAACGTTAACTGTCACCAGGATAATAAAGCACAAAGATATGCTAATAACGTTAACAAAAGAAGAAAATGCCTTTATAAGTACATACCTTTTGTCGTCAAAAAAAATATAAACACAATGTATTCAAAAAAATCAAAATTATACAGCCATGTTTATGAAGTCTACTTTCCCTTGTCTTGGATATATATATATATGGAGATATATATACAATTCAAGCAGTTTTAGTTAAGGGTAATCATTGGGTTTTTCTGAAACCGGAAAGTCACGAGTCTCTCTCTTTTTTCACTTTCACATCTCCAGCAAGGATGGTTGCAATTTCCCCTTGCATAAAGGCCCAGGGGACATTGGAGCCCACAAGAGGGCATTTTTCCCCACTGGGACAATAGACCTCTCCACTAGCTCCCTGCTGTTTGATGCTTTGTCTGGAGCAAGGGAAGCAGAACTTGTGCGAAGGGACGGACGGGCACTGCACAAAGTGGGTGTCCTCAAGCCGCTCGTGGCAGAGGGTGCAGCACAGGGGGGCACTGGCTGCCAGAGAGGAGTCCGGGAGGCTGGCGGGGTGCACTGGCTCCAGTCCTCCGGTGCTGCCTGCCCCCTGGCTCCCCACCTCTCTGGGGCCTAGCCTTCTTTGGTTCATAGAGGACGGAGAGGGTGGACTGCTGCTATTCCTCCTGGTAGTGGAGTGAACCTGGTTGGCATCTTTCGAGGCATGACTGCCCCCTGCATTGTCTGCTACTAAGATCAGGGCTGCCATGGGGGACTGGCCATTCTGTGCCGCTTCAGGCGGTGTGGTCCGGTTGGAATGAGGTGAGGCAGTGGGTGGTGGTGGAGACACAAAAGAGGATGTAGGAGTAATGGGGATCTTGAGCCCTTCTGTGGACGTGGACAGCCAGGGCTGTGCCTCTCCATTGATCTTGGGAGGCCCAACTTCACCTTCTGGTTCTGGAGAAGGCTTCCTTTTCCTTGCTGTTCTTGCAACTGGAAAAACAAAGAAACGAGAGGGGAAAAAAGAGGAAATGAATAAGCACGCAAGGAAAAGGATCTTTCTTTGACTAACGTCAAACAAAACTCACTAAAGAATTTCAATTCCCTAAAAACTTGTACATAAAAACTCACATGAGTTTCAAGCGCACGTGCAACTTACAACACTTAAGACTTACGGGGCTCTGAGGCAGTATACCAATTTGAAAAAAAAAAGCTACAGAAAACGGCATGAATATAATGGCCCGTTTCCACACATGCATGCATGTACCCAGGCTCAACTGTGCATACGACTGCTAACGTCCCCCAACAGGTTAAAAGGTGACTAGTGCCCTCATGCTCCCATCCAAGAATGTGCTGGGAAAGGAAAACCCTGTGTCAGTGCCTATCAGCCTAGTCTGACTCATCTCTGTTATGCTGCTTCAGCACATGAACACGTTGCCACTAAGCACTGGTTCCGCCTCAGGCAGATCAGGAAGTTGGGTGTTTGTTGTTTCTGGGCCGGGACGGAATGGTGAATGGAAAGAGCACCCCCTCCTCGGGCCTGCGCCCCCTCTTCTCCCCTAGAGCCCCTCACTCCACAGCCGCCCCTACCTGCTTTAGACCCGTTGGCCCCGTTGGCCTCGAAACCCAACAACCTGCCTGCAGTCAGGGCCGGCTCCTTCTTAAACTTGCTCTCGAAGGGCCCCGAGTGGCCGTGCTGGTGCAGCGCCAGCAGCGTGTCGCGCACGGTCTTGGGCCTGTTGACCCAGTCTTGCTCTCCGGGCCCGCGGCCTTTGCCGGCGCCCTCGGGGCCCAGCTCGGCGGCCCCGGGCGCGCTGGACAGGCTGTCGGCCGGGCCGCGGTGCGAGGGTGGCGGCGGTGGCGGCTTCTCCTTGGCCGCCGCCTCGCGCGGCTCGTGCTCCGCGGCCGCGCTGCTCGACACGGACGCCGGTCGCTTGTGGGCGCCCAGGTCGGCGGGCGGCGCCGAGCCCAGGCCGGCTGCCGCGGCGCCCGACACGGCGGCCAGCGAGGCGGCGGCGCGGCCGCTGAGCCCCAGCGCGGCGGGCAGCGGCGTGGCCGAGCCGTTCATGAGCGGCACCAGGGTGGGCGGCACGGCGTGGCCGCGCCGCGGGTTCGGGCTCTGGCGGTTCAACTCGGGCGGCTCCTCCAGCTTGGAGAAGCCGTTGGGCACCAGGATGCCGTTCACGGGCGGCGGCTGCGGCGTCGGCGGCTGGGCCAGGCCCGTGCCCGGGCGGCTGCCGCCGAAGTCGGAGCCGAGGCGCGGGGGCCGCTCGGCGGCGGCCGCCAGCGGGTAGCGCTCCAGGGCCTGCGGCGCGCGCGGGGCCGCCTCAGGGCCGCCGTGGCCGAGCTGCTGCTGCTGCTGCAGGATGAGGTCCTTGGCCGAGAGCGGCGGCGGCTTGGCGGCGGCCGGGCCCGCGGCGCCGGGCGGAGAGCGGCCCTCCGGGAAGCAGCCGTGCGCCCGCTTGAGCTGCCGCGCCGTCTCGATGACGAACTCGACGCGGTCGGCGCCCTCGTAGTTGACGCAGCCGCGGCACACGGGCTCGGTGAAGTCCCAGATCATGGCCCAGGGCATGCGGGGCAGGTCACACAGGTAGCACGACTGCCGCCGGGACGCGGCCGCCACCGCCACCGCCGCGGCCATGTCCGAGGAGCCCGCGGCGCTGGCGGCGGAGGAGGAGGAGGAGGAGGGGGCGCCGCCGCCCCCCGCCGGCACCACGCGCGCCCTCCTCCCCCCCCAACCCCGCGGCTCCCCCACGAGCGGCGGCGGCGGCCGCGGCCGCAGGGGCGGCGGCGGCGGCAAAGCCCGCGAAGGCTCGGCGCCCGCGCAGCGCCCCCGGTGCACGAGGGGCGGCGGGCGCGGGGCGAGGGGCTGCAGCCGCGGCAGCACGTCCCCCCGGCCGGCGCGGACGCGGGCGGGCGGCGGCGCGGCGCGGCGCGGCGGGCGCGGCGGCGGAGGCTCGGCCGGGGCCGCGGCGGGCCTCCAGACCGGGGCGAAGACGGGCCGCGCGGGCGCGGGGGAGCGCAGCAGGTCGCGGCGGCGGCCGGCGCGGAGTGCGGGGCGGGGGGCGGGGAGGCCGGGGGGGCGGGGGGCGGGGGGCGGCCGCCGGGGCAGGCTCAGCCCGAGCGGCGGGGCATGCCGCGCCGGGGCGGCGGCGGCGGCCGGGCG
This sequence comes from Equus przewalskii, assembly GCF_037783145.1. Classification (NCBI taxonomy): domain Eukaryota; kingdom Metazoa; phylum Chordata; class Mammalia; order Perissodactyla; family Equidae; genus Equus; species Equus przewalskii. The sequence goes on along the minus strand of NC_091831.1, from coordinate 77,008,840 downwards.
GCGTGGAGCTCAGGCGCGGCGCGGGCCCCGGGTCGCTCCGCTGCTCTCTCACAGCTCCTGGCGTCGCCGCTCTCCAGCGCCCGCGTCAGCGCCCAGCCCGCCTCAGCGCTGCCGCCGCCGTCGCTGCTGCTGCTGCCGCCGCGGCCGCTCCACTTCTACAGACTTGATTCTTCGACAGCCTCGCACGGCGCCTGCGCGGGCCCCCTCCCCTCGCGCGCGCGCCCGCCCTCCCCCGCCCCTCCCCCCGCGCGGAGAACGAGCGCTGCCGGGAGAGCCGGCTCCGCGGCGCCCGCCCCGGTCAGCGCCGCCCGGCCGCGCCGCGTCGCGGGCCCGACGGGAGGCCGACGCGAGGGTGGTGTGTCTCCCTCCACCCGCTCGGCGACCTCGCCTTCTCAGTCAGGGTCCCCTGCCCTCCGAGTCCGTTGGGGCAGTCGTCCGAAAAGGCGTGTTTTTAAAAGCAAGGCCACTTTCTAAGTTGGGTCTGTGGATCTCTTGAGGATGGAGATTTTCAATCTAGCATGGCTCACAGTTGGGGGGGGGGGGTTAGGACTTATACTTGAACTATTCAGTAAGTGCTTTTACACTCGCTTTGGTGTTGGGAAGGACACATGCGCCGCCAGTCCCCTTAAGTTTTACTAACATAGGAGAGTCTGTCCCCGAGCCTAGGACTGCGTCCACACGCCGTTTCACGGAGCCCTTCCGGAAGGGAGCGCGAGTGCTGGCCGGATAAAGCCCTCGCAAACATCGATACTGCCTCCTAGCCCACTCCTCCCCGCTCCGCGACCAACGGCCCGCCCTACGGAGCGGGAACCCTCGGTGCCAGCAGCCCCGACCGCCTTATGTAGGTCCGCTCGGCGTGCGCGTGACGTGGGCGCGGGCCGCGGGCCCGCGTGCGCCGCCGCCGCCGAGTGCGCACGCTCCGCGCGGACGTGACTCGGCGCCGCTGGCACTCCCGGCCTCATTGAACGAATGCACATTCCAGGGATCCGGAGTCTACGGCCAGCGCGGCCGCGTCAGCACGCAGGCTCCGCCCCCGCCGGAGACGCTGCGGCCCCGCCCCCGGGGCCAAACTTGGACTCGAGGTGGCGTGGGGCGCGGGCGCGAGCTGTGGCGGGCTTCGTGCTGGCCGTAGGGGTGGCCGGCGAGGTGTCCTGCGGTGCGCGCGCGCAGTCGCGCAGGAGCGGGTCGTTGGCCGACGTCCCGGGCAGCGTGTGGGGCGGGAGCGGACCGGCGCCCTCCGCGCGGCCCAGCCCGGCCTTAGCCCCCAGTGGGTGCAAACCCGCCTGGCGCGAAAGCGGGGTGCAGCGGCAGAGGCAGCCCGGCCCGCCGCGCGCTGCCACTGTTGGCAGCCGCAGACTCTGCCCAGGCTGAATTGAGCACTTGAGTTTCACACTTTTATCGGGAGGAGGAGCTGGTGTGTGTTGTAGTAAATCACTTTTAGTTGGTCGTTAGTCTTACTAATAGACGCTGCCTTAGTCACCCTCTGTTGGGACTTTTATACTTCAACTCTGTAAGGGCGGCCTCTGGAGCTTCTTTTGTTGGAAAACAGGCCCACATCTCTCCCGGTGACTGGAATGAGCTGGTTAAGTGTGGGAAGAACAGGGTACTAATTATATTATCTTTCCTACAACTGGATTGGTAGGTGGAGAGAGAAAAAAAATCCTGCTGACGTTTCTCTCTAGTTGTTGCTAGTGAAAATGCCAGGTTGCTTCAAAGGATTAACCACAAGGAAGAAGAAAAACACTCTTAGAGATACAGTGGAGGGAGCTGCTTAAAGCACATGAAAAAACCTGTTCGAAAATGGCATAGAAAACGCAATGCCAGACCTAAGTGTTTCTGCAGGCTAGCCCTGAATGTCTTGGGGATTTCCAGAGAAGGTGCGCCTGCCATAAAGGTCTCCCCATCTGTTCCTGGATCTCGCCCCGCAATTGCAATCCTGCCTCACCCTCTCCTAGCTGGGAGAATAGCACCTGCCCAGATCCTTACCGAGAGCAGCTGGTGTCAGTGGGTTTGGTCGCTCTTGGTCCCTGGTGTTACGCACCTCTTTCAAACCTGTTCCTCTCCATGGAGATCCGGTGCCACTTATTCTAGCACGTGACTTTGCCCACCGAGCCACTGCCCAAAGGAGATGAAGCCCAGTCTTTGTGCTACAGAGAGAGCAGCCATCTCAACACCCCCAAGAGATGGCCCCACTGGGCAGTGATCGAAACATATTAAAAGAAAACAACTCGGTTTTTGAGCCATGGCCTAATTATACTCGTTTACCTGCAAACGGGCACTGTAAACCCTCAGGGGAAAGCCTGCCACTCCATCCTGAAGTAGAAATACTGAAATACAAATTCTGCTTGAAAAGTATTAAGTAAGGATTTTTGTAGAACAGAGCTTTTCTTTTCCAAAAGAAGAGCATTTCCTTTTTGTTTCACATTACTAGTTTAATGTTGAAACTGAGTTGTTGTAACTTCCCTAATGAAATGCCTGCTGGAAAATGGAAAGTCTATTTCAGTTCTGGTTCTCCCTGGCTGTAAAAGGATCCGGGATCAAGGGGGTTAAGGCTGGCCCTGGATTCAGGGCAGCAATTCCTTATATTGTATCAAAAGTCTTTCATGCTGCCTGGCCTTTCATGTAGCTCTGAAGCAGCTTTATCGATGTATGCTAAGTAAACATAGCTTTGTTTTTGTCTTCCACCCACCGCCCTCCCTCCCGGCACAGACTGGAGTTGGATCCCTTCCAAAGCGGCTGCTGCAGCAGTTACAGCCGACGCCTCCACACACAGGAGCAGGGTTTCTAGGGTGAGGCAATGCGTCTGCAATTCGCAGAGACAAGGCAGGAATTGTAATTGTAGTTCATCATGTGATGACTTATGAAAGAGGAAGTTGGTATGTTTTAGTCACGTAGACTCTGCCCTCTTGCTGAAGGCTCCAGGTCCTCTCAGAAGAGAATTATGATAATCTTTGCAACTCCAGAGTCAAGGTTACTGGGTTGGCTGCAGTGTGCTCCTGCACATTCGTATGTGGACAAGCAGGCGATGCTGCGTGAAGTGTTGGTGGGGCAGTGGGTTGAGGGTAGCTTTTAACCAGAATGCTGAAATGCTGCAATTGGTCTTAAGAACTAAAGGAAATAGTCTACGGAGAACACTCCCGCTGAGAATAGCCAAAGCAACTCCTTTCTAGCTTGAATTTCTAAGATTTAAAAAATAATAAAAAATCACAGTTTAGGAGCACGAGGAAAGCTATTCAGTGTGATAGGATCAAAAAGCAGGAGTAAGGGAAGTGATTGGAAGGCAAACAAAAGGGAGCAGTTCTTAGCAATAGCTCAATGGGTAGAGCAAATCTGACCTCCCCACACTGAGATTCACATGGGCTTCCACTGGGAGAGCATTAAATATCTAAAATCCGAATGTGATCCCTAGAGCTCACTCCATTTGAGATGCTCTTGTTAACACACCGCAGCCCTGTACTGACAGTCGACAGGGCAGCATAAAGAAATGGTTCCTACATGAGCACCCTGATGGAACTCTGTCCCGAGGACATGCAGCTGCGGGAGGGCTGCAGCCTGGTGCCTCCAGCAGCGTGTGTGTGCTGGCCGCAAGCTGGTATTCCTGGGGACTACTGAGTTCATGCGTTTCACCTATTTCCACATGTGGAGTCACAGCCTTCATTTTTTAGAGCACAGTTTCTATTAATAGCGTGATGTTGCAACCATACTAAAGCTTCTTAAACTCTGACCTTGGCATATCTGAAGAAGAAAAAAATGCAGCCACATGTCATTTGGATTTCTGTGGATACCATCCCTAGGCTGCTTGTACTTGGGCAAAAGTACTATAAGACTGGAAGAGCACATGTGATACTCACGGCTTTTTCACTTTAAAAAAGCTACAAATATATATTTGAACATATTTGTTTATATGAAAGCATCTATGTACACTATGGAGAATCGTGAGATAAAAGAACCTTCTGTAATAGATATGAGAGCCTTTCTTCTAAGTAATGGCACTTTATGAGACAGTTCTACTGTTTTTCAAATTGCAAATATAACTTTTAGAAATTCTTTCCCTCTGTTTGACCTAACCCTGTAGCCTGCCTCCCCTGTGCGCAGAAAGCATTTGGATGTTAAAGAAACTTTTGCATGTGGAGGAGATGAACTCTCTGTGGAGGGTCTAAGAATCAGGCGAAATCACAGGCGCTCTTAATCATCTACTTATACACAGAAGCTGTTAGTCACCAGCCTGTGTGTGAGCATGCGTACAGGTCCCCATTTAGAGTAAAATTTGGGATCTTGATGTAGGTTAACTACTTACTGTGTCAGAATTTAAAGAGCTAAGTGAAAAATACAGACAAAGGAGAGATTGAGGTCACATACTCGCTCAGTCTACAAGGAAATTTGTAGGAGAACTGGAAGGGAGTCAACAGCCATTTGATGACAGAACCCTCCTGTTGACTTGGAAAGATGAAATTCATGATGAAATTCACTTTTCTGAATAATATCTGGGTGCAGGTTTAACTTATATTTAAGACACACACTAAAATCCTTTAAAAGATATTAATAGGAAGACGCTAACAAAATAGTGAACTTCACAGATATTGTTTGAAAATATTAAAATGGTAAATTTCCTCTCATAAGCTTACCTACTTAAAAATGTAACTTTCCTAAATACACATTCAGTAGTAAGGGACCTGAAAAAATAGAAGATGTAAAACAAGTTCTAAAAAGTTAAGAATAATATGATAGCGTTGTATTTATTATATCTTTCATATGGACATTCAAAAAAGGTATTTCAAGAATACATTCTATTATCTTGTCATCCTTTTTCAGAAACTAAAAATTTGAGTTGTTTAAAAGATTAAGTGATTTGCCTACAGTGATATTAAAGGTAAGTGTCAGAGCTGCAATCTAGGTATGAGTCCTGTTGTCTAGTGATATAGTCTAGAACATTCTATTTGCATTTTAAAAAATCATGTAAGTACAGTTTACAGGCCCAGCAAAAGAAATGTTAACATTTGTGACTGTTAACAAAAAGAGTGTTAACATTTGCTTTTATGTGTCTATATTTATAGGGAAAAAGAAAATTCTAGTATATTTCAGAGGACACTCAATCCAAAGACAAGTAAACAATTACAATAGATCAAGGTAGATGACAGAGGTGAGACACAGTTGCCACCACACCATGCCTAGGAGGGGACTCCATCAAGGGCAAGCCATTTTGTGCTGGTCTTTATGAACCTTAGATAAAAACTGATGTTGGTATTAGGATAAAAGTTTCAATTCTGGGATTTAGTTGGGCAAGGAAATGGTGTGGGTACCCACCAAATTGGAATACTGCATCTCCAAATCTTTATGAGCTAGTTCCTTAAAAACAAAGAGGAAAGTCTCATGAAATCATTTAATTCCTATTGTAAGACTCCAATCCTGGCCACTTTGCACTCAGGTAGGTAAATACAGTGGGCTACAGGGCACTGAGAAGAAACATTGTGAAGTCAGATATTTCATGGAATTTCATGTTTATAAGGGGGCTATAGGAAGCAAGATGATCATAACATTTAAATAAGCTTTCATTGTTATTGTTTGTATTTCTTTTTTTTCTTAAAGATTTTCTTTTCCTTTTTCTCCCCAAAGCCCCCCAGTACATAGTTGTATATTCTTCATCGTGGGTCCTTCTAGTTGTGGCATGTGGGACACTGCCTCAGCGTGGTCTGACGAGCAGTGCCATGTCCGCGCCCAGGATTCAAACCAATGAAACACTGGGCCACCTGCAGCGGAACGCGCGAACTTAACCACTCGGCCACGGGGCCAGCCCTGTTGTTTGTATTTCTTATAAAATAGAAGTTGGCCAATATGAACTAGACTGACTTTCTCTTGACAAGATGAAGATATATTTTGTAAAAGAATGTCAATCAGCAGGAAATTTTGGCCTTTACCAATGGGGTTTCAATAATCTGTTCTGTTGGCTTACTTGCTCTAGTCTAATGTGTTTGGCAAAAAAAAAAAATATATATATATATATATAGTTGTTATTTAAGACAATTATTTTATATGTATAGATGATATTCCAATGATATCCAAAGATCTAAACATTTAACAATAAAATTCTTTCTCCAAACTTTTCTTTTTTTGGTCAGTTTTGTGTATAAAGGAGACACAGGGAGCTCCCTGAAGAAGGAGAAAAGGAAGGAAAGTTAAGACTAAGTGTGGACTGTAATTTATGAATTGGAGTGAATGTCTACATTCATCAGCTCATCGGTTCTGGTGCCCATATGGGAAAACCTCTTTTCCAAGGGGAGTGCACAGCCATCGAGAGAATTAAGATTCACATGCAGAACTGAAGTTCATACAGGGAAGAAGAAAACTAAGGGCATGGGAGCAGACAGCCTAGGTTTGAGTCCTAGCAAAAGACGGAGGGCAGACAGAAATGGAGAAATAAATTTCCTAAAGTGACTGCCTAAATAGAGTGTGTTCACTAAAAAGCTTGTCACAGGCAGCTAAAATGCAAATGCAAATGAACTTTGATGAACTGATGGCAATCCTCAGCCCTTCTAGCAAATTGCTGAGTGAGTGAGGATGTCGGTTCTGAAACATGCCTGGGAACTACACGCATGTGAACTTCCTAAGGGCTGTTATCTCTTAGCATTTAAGAGAGAGCCGGATTTTAAATGACAGATGTCTGTCGGTTGTCATACTTTGGCAGCTGCGTGTTGCTGTCGTGATGAAAGCTATGCCACCAGTATGTCAGATCCCAGCAGGGTCACTCATGGTAGACAGGTTTCAGTGGAGCTTCTGGACTCAGACAGACTAGGAAGAACGACCTGGCCACCTATTTCCAAAAAAACTGGCCATGAAAACCCTATGAATAGCAGTGGAGCACTGTCTGGTATAGGGCCGGAAAGTGAGAGGATGGCACAAAAAGGCCAGGCAGGGTTCCACTCTGCTGTATGCAGGGTCGCTAGGAGTGGAAATCGACTCAACGGCACTAACAGCAAAAGAGTTTAAACATTTTTTAGACTCTTTTTATTCTATTTATCTATCTATGTTTGTATTATCAGACCAATTCATATTCTTAACAATGACTAAAAACATCCGTTTTAGTTAGTGTCTGTTCACTTTATAAATGTGATAAACTGCAGCACCGCGACAATAAGGAATCTGCCTTGAGACAATGAAAATGTGCAGTTAAACAACAGCTAGAATTCACAACAGCTAGAATTCAGGTTTCCCAAACTGCAGTTCTTTCTTTAGCCCACTGGTGGGCTACCTCCTATTTCTATTTTCTTCGCAGGTTCTTGTTTACATACATGTAAATATCAGCACAGGAGATAGCTGAGGGGCCGTAAAATCTCTTCATGCACCTGGCCGCTCTCTTGGACGCTGTGGGTCCGTGTCTTTCTTGAGTGGAAGAGGGGATGGCGGACTGGATGCCAGTTCAGTTCTGCCCCTTCATGGGCTGGGTGCAGGTAATGGAAATACAGCAGAATTTGACATTCTTCTGACACATATGGTATTACAAAACAGTGCAGAAAAACGACCAGTAAGTGCCTGCCCATTATTCTGGGGCATTGTGCCATCCAAATAAAGTTGTGAGTTTAAATGGCTACCAGATCATCACATCATCTGAGAACATTATGTCTGTTTGGTTTGGGCTCAGATCCCAGGCTAGGAGTGTCTAAACCACGGGCTATACTTAGTTTAGGTTTGCCAGGAAAAAAACATCTGTATCAGCATTAATATGCCTAACTAAAAGGTCTCAAGGCTTATGGAAAATATTTCTTTCCACAAGAAATATTATTTTATTTATTCATATATAACGGGCAAACATTCAATATGCTATCCACAGGCCTTTCAGGTTACTCAGGGGGACCTCAGTTGAGGAAGAAAGCACAACAGTTCCGTACACTGACAAATATTTGGTTGAATAGGTCAGCAGGATGTGGAAACTTGTTTTGAGGTTTTTTGTATTCTCACCCAGTATTCCACTGCTTAATAGGCGTGTGGCTTCTTTGCTGGCTCTATACTGAATTTATAAAGGATGTTATGAGAGTAAGTTCTAGGAATTCTGATGTTTTGCAATTTGTTGTGACTTTGTCACTATAGTGCAATGTTACATTCATAGCCTTCTATCTGACTTTCGTTTATTTGGGTCTGATTATAAAAAAATTTAATGAAGTTTCTTAAATTACATGTTTTTCAAAAATGGTGGTGGTGGCAAGCATTCATGTGTAGATGTTGTTTCATTTCAACTATTCTTCAAAAAACAAAAAAGAGCCATCTCTTTACTTTTCGTATAAAGATTACTCAATATATTTTAAAATGAGTGTTCCAGAATCAGAATTCCAGATTCCTTGAATTCAGAGGGTGGGCAAGGATAAGCAGCCTCTTTTAGCTGTAACAGGAGACATTCTTTTAAAGGCCTGGAATGCTGAAGCCCTCTTATACTGAAAACATGTCAGGACATGCCTTTTTAGGATGCTGTCAAGTGGTTTAGGCTCAAAATTCTACATTCCGTATTTTCGAAGTTGTTTTCTGTTGGCAGAAGACCTCTTGATTATTTTCAGGTGGTAGATGTTCAGGCCAACCTCTCCGGTTCCAAGTAATTAAAAAAACAAACCCCACGCTCTGCGAAGTGTCCATATTTTAGCATAAAGTTATGGATTGTGTGAGTGCTGGACTTATACTGGTCAATTCCATGAGCCTTGTCACAATTTATAACAAAAGTCAGTTCCAAATCAGACACACATTACCTAGAATGCTTTATTCTCCAACGCTCATTCCTGCTTCTTAATAGTGTCACCATGTTAAGGAATGACAAATTACAGTTACTGTGAAAAAGTTTTCACCGTCAAGGAGCTGTCATTTCCCTAGTAAAGTTAAACAGTAATTTCCATTCAGCTCCTTTTTGGACAAAGGCTGGGAATGGATTAAGGGACAAATAAAATAATGAATAAGTGGATGGAGTTTCTTCCTCCTGACTTGGGGTGTAGTTTTCCGTCATGCAGGGGATATAAGTTAGATGCAAGCCAGTTCTCCTACTCCGTAGGACCCCTGTTTTTAGGAAGTTCTGATTCATGGAGTGGATAATTGCACTAAATTAGTATACTGTACAGCATGGGCCTGGGTAAATTAAAAGTAAATGCTCTGCTCCCTCCTTCCCCCACCAACAGTTCATTTCACAGGCGCCACTATCTGGGAGTCCCAAACAAAGGTAGGTGACTTAAAACCCCTGTCAACATTCACCTTATTATAGACCACATGTTAGCAGATGTTTTGATATTTCTTGAACACCGGCAGGATTCTCGACATGCCCCAAAACAGAGAGGCATGATCTTGGGTGATGGTTACAAAGAAAAAAAAAAGGGAAATTTGTCAGAGACTTCTATGCAATGAGAAACTAGTCTGGAAGACGACAAACAGGACAAGCATAACAGAGTCAGAGTTCTTTTAAAATATTTTGTTTTGCAGACCAAGAATACAACTTGTAAATCTTGTGTATGCTTTTATTATGGTTTATAAATTATGACATTTTAGGTAAAGGCAAGAAAACCAGCCTAGGGAAAAAAATCAGTCTCTTTCTTTAAGCTTTCCATAGGTAGTATAATTTAAATAATTCTATAGTAGAATTTCAACACCTCCGATTGAGCACTGTTGTTTACGAAGTAAGAACAGTAATCCTCATGTAAAAAGGTAGTATTGCTACCCGAGACAGCAGATGGTGTTATTAAATACACAGGCAAAGTCTAAGGTCATAAGGAACTAACAATTAACCAGAAATACGATCTGTCACAGTCGTTTAATGGGTAACCTACCAGATATATGCCACTTGTATTATTGTGAGTGTTGGGAGGTATATGTCAAGCTTCAGAGGAGTTATACAATCCGTTTAAAAATATTGTAATTATATTCTTGTTTAAGCATTTAGTGAAACCAACAAACCAGAAAGAAAGTGGAAATCAGTGTGATTTCCTCATAATACTGCTTTCTGTTGCCTACTTTGAAAAATACGTTACCAATGCAGATTGCACAATTTCACAGCTATCCTTGACTATAATTGGTCTCCCCAGAGGAATACTGTCAAAAGTTTAGATTTTATACTGCTAGTGTGCGTTCTTCTAAGACCTCTTTACATTATCAGAGGCATCATTTTCGCCCCTGCAGATTTTGTGGTGCGAAGGGAATGAGAAAAGATTTGGGCATACACAATGGCAAACGGGGACCGCTGGAAAACAGCGGTGGGGAGGAGGGGCAGTGAGTTAGGGGGCGGGGGAGTGCAGTGGGAAGAGCGCAGAGACTTGCCATTGAGTAATGGGGGCTCAGTTTCTACTGTAAGTCAAATATTTGTATTTGATTTACAAATACATCAATAAAGTAAGAGCTTTACACATACAGCCCAACTCCTTGTGAGCGTTTTCTGAGGAGAGTTTGCCATGGAGAAGGTATGAACAGGTTCCTTGTCAGTTACGGCTTTTGAGGATGAGGCACTGAATTCTAAATTCACCCAAAGGAAAAATGACCGTCAGGGCAGCAACCAAGACTGAAGAACAGACTATCTGGTGAGAATTTGCAGGACTGAAACTTGGCCCATAGGCAAGAACTCTAAAGTCTATCAGAGAGTTGACTCTAGGCATTGTATTAGCCAATCCTAAAAACAGCATCTGGAAAAGCTAAAACATCCCCAGGGCCCCAGGTGAATAGAAGATGAACAATGAAACACAAGGTTCGGAAGTCACTGACTAATCACTAATCGGAGTAAATAAGTGGGTAGATTTCTGTCTTTACAGGACAAAAACTCTTCTTAAATTTGCCTGCTGTTGGATTTGGTGAGGAAGTCTGAATCACAGAAAAATGCATGCTAATAAGAATTTTTTTCTTATACAGTCTCACATATTTAAATATGCTTATTTGCATTTCTCCAAATTTAAATTGAATAGGGAAAGTGCAGTATCTGAAAGGACAGACTCCCAATTTGAAACCTTCACCCCCAGCTCAGGTAGCTTGATTTTCCATGCAGCCAGGACTCCTGCTGAAACTTCCAGCAGTCCTCAGAAAAGCCAGTGCGATACCCTTGGGCTGAATGAATGAGAACTTTCTGGAGAGCAGAAGACTGGTGGAGGTCCAGCTGGAAAAACATATGGCAGCAGAGGCAGAAAGAGTGCTTCATGACCAGGAGCTTTATAAAAAATGTCTGGAGGCTCAAGGCAGCCGTTACAACCTAAGATCTTACTAAGCATGATGGATGTTCTTACTTCTAGGACTGCCTCCAATTTACCTGGACCGCAGCCAGCGCTGCATCCTCAGGCGCCCCTTGGGATGGTGCATGCAGAAGAACAGCATCAAACCACATCCTACCTCCACGGCCAGGATTCCATGCCTGCTCCCTCCCCCTATCCCCAAGGGAACACAAGAGATGGCAGCTTATTGTGTTGTCCTGAAAGAAAACAAAGTTTGCAAATCACTGTAGACAGTTTGTTTTATAATAGATGGGTCAGGAGGGAAAATGACTATGGTAAACTCTCTTCTTAACCACACATGAACTCAGCATTTCTGAGCTATACAGTGGCATTGGCTGAGCTCAAGGAGCAAAATCAGGCTGTCTGAGTTTCAGACTAGGACACCATGAGGAGGTGACTTCGACAGATCAATGCACAGCCTTGAGGTTTTACATCAGTCCCTCCCTGCCCAATGTCATTTCCAAAATAATGGAAAGGAATATTTGATTTTTCCATGTTAATTCTCCATAATAGTCATCTCTTCTTGCTAATAGCCATTTGTATCCGTTCCTGAACTTTAAGAACATTCTATGTGGAATGCTGTATCCCTTAGAAAAGAGATAAATTAGGAGGTGGTTATTCAGAATTATAAAAAAACACTTTATAAAGTCTGTAATTTACCACAGGATTGTAAAAAAAAAAATAGTAACTTCCTCTAGAATACTTAAATAGTGTTAGGTTTTAAAAAGGTAACCTACGGATATGTTTCTAAAGATACACGCAGATTACATTGAAGGGGAAGGCATGGATCCCTCCTTTTATCTTCAGCTGTGGCCTCCATAATGCAGCTGTAGCTGACACTACTATTTTTCTTCAACAGATAATCCTGTCTCCCTTTCAACTTCTCTAATGGATGTTTCACCACCATTTTCCTGAAACTATAGCAATAGTAGAAGCAGCAATTACTGTAGTGACAAAAGTCAGGCCCTAACTTTATTACCCAATTATTATGACAATTATCCTTCCAGTTTTCTCTTTGTCCATGTACACCCATTTCCAAGGCATGTATTTTCATTACTGGACAGAGAAAGGCCAATAGGTCAGTTACACACGCTCAATGCTGATAAAGCAATGTCATTAACTTTTGATTAAAAAAAAAAAAGAAGCAAATTACAGCCCTTTATGCTTGGGTTGTGTTTTTCCTCTTAGGAACTCAAAGCAAAAACCAAGATGATCAATGTGTATGTATATATATGTATATGCATACATTATTATTAGAATGCTATGTTATTATATATAACTATTGTTATTAATATATTATTTAAAATATATGTATACATGTATTTTTAATAATGTCAAGTAGAATGTTATTGGTTCAGAATGAGCTTTTCATCCATCTAGCCAAAGAGAGGCATGTTTACCCAAGACTACCTGGGCCTAATGGGGAAAGGCCTTGAAACTCCAGCATTTTCTAAACGCTCAGAGAGAGAAATCAAAGCCACTTCTTCTCAAGTAAAGCTTTCCTCTTTCAGGGGCATCAGGAATGAAGAGATAGACATGGGCTGGGGACTAGTTAAACGTTCTTTTTAATGGCATCCCTGCTTCCCCTTGGCTGCCTGGCTCTGTTTCACACGTCCTAGGAACCCCAAATCCTTGTCTATGGTCACTCTGAGGTTTAAGTCATGGGAAAGTAGCTCATGCCCTGTGACAGGTGCCAGTTCTGCCTCTGCTGCCATCTTACTGTGTAAACACAGGCAAATCACTTTTCTGTGCTTCACTTGCCTTTGCAAATTGATATAATAACAACAAAACCAAGCGCCAAATAAATGTGAGATTTACAAATATATGCAGAGACCACTTAGTATGGGTGTCACTCAGCTGTCAAGAATGCAAGGCCTGGAGGCAGAGAGCCAGGGTTCTCATTCAGCCACTTTTGCCAGCTGTGTGATCCTAGGCAAGTTACTTAGACTTTCTGTGCCTCAGTTTCCTTATCTGTGAAATGGGTATACACACAGAAGTTGGTAAGAAGATTAAATGACATGTAAGTACCTGGAACAGTATGAGGCACACAACAAGCCGTCAGCTGACATTGGCTTTTGTGATGTTAGGTATTTCCAGACTAGGCTGAAGCAGGCACTTGTTCTAAAACCAACCAGTTTTTCTAGCTCCCATGGCCAGACTTCAGGATCTTACTTTAGGAACAACCTTGCTACTCAACATCCCTCCACACCCACCACTCCAGGAAGTAGTTATCACCAAAGCTGCCAATGACCTCATTTTGACCATCTCCAGGAGACTCTTATCTCTCTAATCCTTTCTGAGTCACCAGCCGCTTGGATATTACTTCTTGGATTCTTTTTCTCACCTTGACTCTTAAAGTAATATCCTATACCTACTAAACTTAAAGCAGTGAAGGATTTAAGGGGTTCCTAGGTATGTGTTTTATCTGCGTGTTCTCTGTCCCCTCGCCCCTTTATTCCAGGCTGGAGGTTTCAGTGCTGAGTACTGAGTCTATCTGGGGCACTGGCATGGACTGCCATGTTGAAGTACTTCCTCCTCGCTGTCCCTTTGTGTTGTTTTCTTCCTATTTGAACCCTTCCTTGCTGCTCTTCCTGCTACAATGAAGTAAACCCTTTAGGGTTGGCTCTGACTTACCGTCCATCCTTTTCTTCGTTTGAGACTTGAAATTTCTCATAGTTACATTTAACCTGTTTCAAGTTTCCAATATTTTTGGAGAGGGTACATTTTTAAGGTCTAAATTTCACCTTATTCAGGAAACAGACTCAGGAATTAAGCCCCCAAAACATCAAAACCACACACAATTATTCTGGAAACGACTCTTGGGATGTACAGGATGCATTTTAACAAGGCAATCGTATTCTCCGAGAGATAGGCTGCAAGAATATGCATTTAAAAACTAAAGTTATTTTCTTAAACACAGTAAAATGCAATAACTTTTGGTTCAACCTCACCCTGAATCACCTCTGCCACACATCTCAGTTCAGAGCTGCTTCAACTGAACTACGATTGTGTACCTATGAGGACCAAGGTTAATTCAAGTTTTAGGTGATAACATTAAAAGTTCGAAAGAGGCACGCTTCCTCTCTCTCGCACACACACACACACATTTTCTAAAGTCAACTGCAATGATTTTTTTAAAATTACCTATTATTTTGGATTATTGATACCATTACGCACAATAGGGCCCATGATACTTTTAAGGATCCATGAAAATGTTTTAATTTTAATATCTTTTAAAATCAGAAGGGAGAAAGTAATACAATAGTGAATATATAATAATTAATTCAGTCGAGATTATATTTGTCGTTATACCACTGCAGTTGTAGGATGTAATTTTTATTTTTATTTTTTTAATGGAGGAAGGGACCCACAAAAGCAGAAACGCCCACAGCATTTCCAGGAACCACGAAAGTCATAATGCAGGCCCAGTAATGACATCTGACTTTGTTTAGGTTCATGTATTCATCCTAAGTATTCCTGGAATATTTTCATCTTTTTAATTTATACGTTGCCCAAGACTTAGTTTTTGGTTTTGTAGTTCTTTCTATTTATACTAATCCCTCTGAGACCTCATCCATTTCATTGCTTTTCTTCACTGTTCACTTCAAACTCCTGACTGCCCGTTGGACATTCCCACCTGTGTAGCTCATCACTGACTCAGAACCAACAGACGCATAACTGAGCGCATCTTCCCCTGCTCTCCGGCTCTCTCTCGGTTTTCCTCTTAGAATTGCTACTAATTTTGTAGTCATTAACGAGCTGACTTTTAGCACGTCTCCTCTTTCGCTCCCTTATTTGAAGATCTGGTTGAGCCTTAGGTCCCATGCCCACTGCTGTCCCTCTTTGAGTGTCATTGCCCAGCCCTTCAGCCTAGCTTTGCTTGGTCCCCGTCAGAGTTCTTGACACAGACTCCTGGCTGACTTCTCCGCATTCCAGCTTCCTCCTACAGCATGATTCCTAACCATCCCCGAACTGACCTTAGCACTGCTTTCATCATTTTCTTCCTCTGCTCCATAATTCCACCACTTCAACCCAAACTGCTCACCCAGTTTTTAAGGCCCGGCATAGGTGGATTCCTCCATTCTGGCTAATATGTCTCCCTACGCGTTAACACCCCGCAAAGGTGACAATTAAGGACTCCCTTCACTCTTTCAGGAACTGGATTTGCTATCTTTGCCTTTGGTTCATATTCTTCCATTTGCTCACTTATTTGGTAGTTTTGGGGGACTATGCTGTCCCAGGCACATCACCTTAAATGTCCCCTCACTACCTAATTCCAACCCTATACAGCTTTCAAAGCTCAGGGCGAGTCCCCACCATGTAGGCCCAGGTCCACTCATAATAACTTATCTCTTTTCCCTGAACCTCCAGGGTACTTGTAGACAGTGTCCCAGAATTTAGCACTTAGTTGTGTATGTGTCTGCTGTTTGTCTGAGCTTTGTGAAAGCAGTGATCTTTACAGACTGTCTACCTTTTCTATCATCCAACTACACCTGACATCAAACCCAAGACTGGGCTAGTGGTGCTAACCTACCCATTATTAATAATAACCACTATTTTTCAAGTGCTTACTATACTTTGATTCAGGCACTGATTGTGCTAGGTGCTTAATATACATTTATCTCTATGAAGTTGATGTTATCATACCTTTTTTACAGATAGGGAAACTGAGGCTCAGAGAGATTAAATGACTTGGCAAAGTTTACAGGGCTGTTAAATAGCTAAACTGAAATTTGAGTCTAGGCCTGACATAAACCAGAAACTCTGCCCTCAACCTCTTTGTTAAATTAACTCTACTTTTTGGGTGATTTGTAAATATTCAGATCTACTCATTCTCTTCTTAGTGTCAATTATGTTTGTTTTCTCTCTCCCTTTATGTTTTTTAAGGCCTGGTATATTATCCTTTCAGGGCTCTACACTTATATCAGACCACTAAACCTGTCTAGAATCTCATCGTAAATGTCCACCAGATATTGGTTATTTGGGCAATATATATATATACATATATGTATGTATATATATAACAGTTGTAAGCGTTGAGCTCACATGTGGATCCACCCAGCCAGTACCTTTCTCTCTTGCAAAATAGTAAATTTTGTAAATTAAACAAGACTCAAGATTAAAAAACAAATTAATAAATTTGCAATGGACTCAGAAATTGGGAACACAAAAGTAGTATCTCAAAATGAACACATCTTATATAAAAGTTCAAATCAGGAATTCTTCAGTTGGGTTTGCAGTAATGTTAAATCATTAATACTATGTTTCTCTGTTGCTCTCTATATACCCAAATATAGTTGAGTTTCTGTAAAGCCTTAACATCAGATTATGGAGCACATCTAGACCATTAAAAAGCCTTCTATAACATTAAGAAAATAATAAAATTAAATTGCTTAATTATAATACAGTAATTTTATTTTAAGAACTTTTTTTTTGGGGGGTGAGGAAGATTGTCCCTGAACTAACATCTGTTGCCAGTCTTCCTCTTTTTGCTTGAGGAAGATTGTCACTGAGTAGTATGTGTACCAGTCTTCCTCTATTTTCTATGTGGGATGCTGCCACAGCATAGCTTGATGAGCAATGTGTAGGTCTGTGCCTGGGATCTGAACCAGTGAACCCCAGGCTGCTGAAACAGAGCATGTGAACTTAACCACTATGCCACTGGGCCAGCCCCTTAAGAATTTTTCTGGGCTGGAAACTCCTTGAGATATTTGTGGCAAGGCACCATTGCAAAACAAAATCTGTGATAGAACTATGTCATCTTTGGGTTCTAGAACATCCCATCTCATTGCTGGAAGATGATGACTATTTGCTTACTAGTTCTTCATTGCAACTGGTCTCTTTGTTTACACACTTGCCTCCTGTGACAGAAGCTCCTAATGTCTATCCTTTTTTCTTTCTTGGTAACAGAACCCTAGTCTTTAGCTGGGCTCATTGCTCTAGTGGTTCGTCACCCACCTACGGCTTCTTGGGCACAAGTAAACACCGTTTCCAAGCCTCCCTTGCAGTTACACACAGCCACGTGCTTGAGTTCTGGCCATTAGTGAGTGGAAGCAGCGTGTGTCTCTTCCACTTCTGGCCCACAGAAACCTCCCTTGCCAATTCTCCATGCTCTTTCCCCTTCTACAGCTTGATGCAGACAAGTTAGAAGATCTTGGAAGACAAGTGTTAAAGATAGCAGAGGCACAAGATAGAAGAAACCTGGGTCCCTCAATCACTGTTTGGAGGAGAACCACCTGCCAACCAAGAACATCATTTTGGACTTTACGTGAGTGAGAAAAAACTTATATCACCTTTGAGCCATTAATCATTTTTGAGTTCCAATAATAAGCTACAAGTACCTTACTAACACAGACATCAGAAGTAAAAGACCATATTTCCTATCTTCGCTTGCTAAGTGTAACCAGATAACTGAAATCTGGCCAATGAGATATAAGTAGAAGTGTTTCGTGTGACTTTGTAGGAGGCTGCCTGAAGGAAGCTGATTTGGATGAGACAAGAAACATTTTGTCTTCTTTTGCTTCCCCTTTACTACTGTTTAGAACTGAGATATAATGGCAGGAATTCCATTGGCCGTCTCATGACCTTGCGGATGGAAGCCATTAGCTTTGACAATGGAGCAGAGAGATCGAGTAGGTCCCACATGGACATGGAGCTGCTGGACCAGTCTTAGACCCCTAACTCCTCCCACACACTTTCATGTTAGAGAAATCTCCTTCTTGTTTAAACCACTCTTTTCTTTGAGGTCCAATGTATCAAGTTTTCTTTTTATGGATCATGCTTCTGGTATCAAATCTAAGAACTCTTTGCCTAGACTTAGCTCTTGAAAATATTTTCCTTTTTTTTTCTAAAAGTCTTAAAGATTTATGTTTTACATTTAAGTTCATGATCCATTTTGAGTCAATTTTTGCATAGGGTGTGAGGTTAAGGTTAAGGTTCTTCTTTTTTTTTTTTTGCCTAGGGATATCCAATTGCTCCAGCACCATTTGTTGAAAAGTCTATTCTTCCTTTATTGAATTGCCTTTGCATCTTTGTCAAAAATCAGTTGGGCATATTTGTGTGGGTCCTCTATTCTGTTTCACTGATCTCTATGTCTCTCTCTCCACTAGTACTACCTTGTCTTGATTACTGTAGCTATATAGGAGGCATCAGTATCAGGTAAAGTAATACTTCACCCTTTATTCTTCCTTCTCAAGATTGTTTTAACTATTTTAGGTCCTGGCCTTTCCATATGAATTTAAGAATAAGCTCATCTATGTCTAAAAAAACCTTACTTGGATTTTGATAGAAATTGCATTAACCCTCCAGGTCAATTTAGGGAGAATTGACATCATTGCTAAGTTGAGTCTTCTAATCCATGAGCACAATGTGTCTCTTAATTGATTTAGGTCTTCTTTGATTTCTTCATCAGCTATTTGTAATTTTTAGCATACAGATCCTGTACATGGTTTGTTAAATTTATATCTAAGTATTTCATTTTCCTTGCAATGATTGTAAATGGCATTATATTTTTAATTTTGGTTTCCAAATGTTTTTGTTAATATATAGAAATGCGATTGATTTTTGTGTGTTGATTTTGTATCCTGAAAGCTTGTGGAATTCACTTATTAGCTCTAGGAGTTTTATTTGAATATTCCTTGGGATTTTCTATGTAGACATTCATAGTATCTCCAAATAGGAATAATTTTATTTTTTCCTTTCCAATCTGTATGCCTTTCATTTCTTTTTCTTGTTTTATTGCAGTGGTTAGAACTTCCAGTACTACGCTGAATAAGAGTTATGATAGTAGACATCCTTACCTTGTTCCTAATCTTTGAGGGAAAGCATTCAGTCTTTTAGAATTAAGTATGATGTTAGCTGTGGTATTTGTTTGTTTGTTTTTGCAGATGCTCTTTATCAAGATGAAGTTGTTCTCTCCATTCTTGAGAGTTTTTTTTTTATCGTGAATAGGGGTTGGATTTTGTCAAATGTGTTTTCTGATTAGATGAATTTTCTTCTTTAGCCTGTTGATGTGATGCATTGCGTTGATTGATTTTCTAATGTTGAACCAGCTTTGCATACCTGGAATAAATCCATTTGGTTATGGCATGTAACTATTTTCATAGTTGGACTCAATTTGCTCATATGTTGTTGAAGACTTTTGTGTATAAGTTCGTGAGAGATCATAGATCTGCAGTTTTCTTTTTTCATGCTGTCTTTGTCTTGTTTTGGTGTCAGTGTAATACTGGCCTCATAAAATGATTTGGGAAGTGTTCTCTCCTCTTCCATTTTCTGGAAGAGAGTGTATAAATCTGGTTTCAATTCTTTAAATGCAGAATTCTCCAGTGAAAACATATGGGCCTGGAGATTTCTTTTTCTGGAGCTTTCTAATTACAAATTCAATTATTCAGGGTGTTTATTTCATCTTAATTGAATTTTGGTAGCTTGTGGTTTTCCAGGAATTGGTCCATTTCTTCTAAGTTGTCAAAGTTAAAATCCTTTTGTGTCTGCAGTGTCTGTGGCCAGATCCCTCGTTATGTTCCTGATGTTGATAATTTGTCTTTTGTCTTTTTATTTTTGTCGTCTCAATAGAGATTATCAATTTCATTAATTTTTCCAAAGAGCTACCCTTTTATGTCATTGATTTTTTTCCTACTTGTCTCTTGATTTCAATTTCATTCATTTCTGCTCTTAACTTTAACAGCTCTTAAACTTGCCTTGAGTTTATTTGTCTCCTTTTTCTAGTTTCTTGAGATAGGAACCTAGATTTTTCATTTGAGATTTTCTCTTTTCTAATGCAAGCATTTATTGCTACTAATTTCCCTTTCAGCACTGCTTTAGCTGCCTCCTACATATTTTAATATGTAATATTTTCATTTTCATTCAACTCTATATATTTTCAAAATTTTCTTTGAGACTTCCTTTTTGACCTTTTATAAAAGCTGGTTTTTAAATTTATAATGTTCATAGGTTTTTTTTAAAAAGTGACTTGATTATAGTGAGGGGAAAGTGGAAGAATTAGATTTAGTCATTATCAAGAATCCAGCAAACCAAATATAAGTCATGGTGAATACTAAGATTTTGAGATGATAAAGAAAAGGAGAACTGTAGACATTATTAGTGCCTTCCTGGAAAATGGTACTATCTATTCCATGAAAGAGTTCCTTTTGTATCATTTTCTTTGCATTTATTATAAATAGCGATTGCTTTCTTCTTTTTGTTTTTAACCTAAATCGTTATTTGCTCTCTGATCAAAAATAAATCAGCCAAATAGATTTTCCTGCTGAAGCCGTGATGTAAAAATACAAAAATTTTATTATAACCTTTTTTGTTTTTCTTAAACTATGCTTTTTGGTGAGGAAGATTGGCCCTGAGCTAACATCTGTTGCCAATCTTCCTTTTTTCTTTTTTTGTCTTTCCCCAAAGCCCCAGTACATAGTTGTATATCCTAGTTTTAGGTCATTCTAGCTCTTCTATGGGGGATGCCACCATACCATGGCATGATGAGCAGTGTGTAGGTCCACGCCGAGGATCCAAACTGGCAAAACTCAGGCTGCTGAAATGGAATGCACTAACTTAATCACTCGGCCATGGGGCCAGCCCCCTAACCTTTTTATTTTATTTTGTTTTTATCTACATCTGTCTGTCACCTTTATTCCTGAAAGAAGAATTCAAGAATTAAAAAAGGAATTAACAGGAAATGTTCCTGGACAACTTTAGTTTGCAAGAGAAACAAAGAATTTTTTGCTGACTTGGTTACTAGTGGCAAAGTAATCAGAAATTCTATGAAAGAAACAGCAAGTTGACATCTTTTAAAGTTGCTTTAAAAAGCAAGGTTGATTTTGTGGTTCTTGGTCAGAGTCTTGCAACAATTTACATTATATTTGTATAGTGTCATGGGCATCTGTTATTTTGCCTGCCTCACATCCATTTCTTGTGATACTAGGACTTTAGCTTGCTTTTAAGGAACCACCCCTCCCTGACTCTCCGTCCCTGTAGTTCTGGTGGGGCTTACTCTTACCCTTAGCCTCAGGAGTGGGCGTGTGATCCAAGTCTGGCCAATGAGAATTTTAACCATGCTGATTGATTCAGGAATGAGCATGTTACAAGCTGAGCTCTCAGAGCCAAGATGGTTAGCCCCAGGAGTTATGCTAGCAGAACAGTCACATGACACACAACAATGCTTCAGTCAACAAGAGACATATACATAGGTGGTCTCATAAGATTAGTACCAGATAGCCTAGGTGTGCAGTAGGCTACACTATCCAGGTATGTTTAAGTACACTCTATGATGTTCACACAATGACAAAATCGCCTAACGATGCATTTCTCAGAACGTATCCCTGTTGTTAAGCGATGCATGACTGTATTGGGAAAGAGAAACTCTCTTCTGGGGTGGTTAAATGGATAGAAAGTTAGCCTAAGGGCTGGCCCTGGGGTCGAGTGGTTAATTTCACATGCTCTGCTTTGGCAGCCTAGGGTTTTGCCACTTCAGATGCTGGGCTCAGACCTAGCACTGCTCATCAAGCCATGCTGAGGTGGTGTCCCACATCGCAGAACCAGAAGGACCTACAACTAGAATATACACCTATGTACTGGGGGGCTTTGAGGAGAAGAAGAAGAAGTAAAAAAAGATTGGCAACAGATATTAGCTCAGGTGCCAATTTTTATTTTTTATTTTTTTTTTAAAGATTTTATTTTTTTTCCCTTTTTCTCCCCAAAGCCCCCCAGTACATAGTTGCATATTCTTCATTGTGGGTCCTTCTAGTTGTGGTATGTGGGACGCTGCCTCTGCGTGGTTCGAGGAGCAGTGCCATGTCCGCGCCCAGGATTCGAACCAATGAAACACTGCGCTGCCTGCAGCGGAGCGCGCGAACTTAACCACTCGGCCACAGGGCCAGCACCTCAGGTGCGAAATTTTTAAAAAAAGGAAAAAAGAAAGAGAAAAAGAAAGTTAGCCTAGGACTTCTGGTGAACATCTTGTCAAAAAATAGTACCTGCTTGAGAATGAGGTCTAGAAAGAGGAAGGCAAAGCTGAAGGCCTGGAGACATACTCCTGAAGACATTGTTTGAGGGTCTAGAACCAGCTATACCTGAAAGTGTACTCATGAATTTTTCAATGTGCCTGAACAAATACATTGCACTTTATTTGAGTTGTGTTTCTGTCACTTGCAACTGAGAGTCTTGACCATACACTTAATTTGTGACTAAATTAATAAGGATATAGAGTTTTGAAAATTCCTTCATGAAACTTCCTCTAGTTGGAAGGAGGTTGGCCGTTCTTCCCCCAAAGGCTCACTTATGACTTGTATTCATTTACCAGAAATGATTGTACGTATTTTCCTTTTGCCTGTGCACAATCTAAAGATTTTAATATGCTCATATAGTTCCCTGAATGTTCTTAGTACATTTGTCCTTCAATTCGTATTAGGTAGTAGGGACTATGATGAACACGTTTTTATAACACCCAACAAAGTGCCACTTGCCATAGGAAGCTTAGTAACGATTCCCCGTGGCAAGAAAAGACAATCATTCTTCCTACAGTCTTGTGCAGAAATCTTCCTGCCTCTTCTTCAGAATTCTCCTTTCCCAGGAACATGTTAGCTCCTATTGGGACCACTATCTTTTGCCTGGGGAATGCAGTGTTTTTTTCTTGCATCCTCCATGAAGTGGGTGGGTCCACCACATTTTTCATTCATGATATTGAGTCAAGCAGAACATCATACAGAATCAGCAGACCAGCTCCCTCTGGGAAGAAAGAGCAGCGCTGGGATGCAGGAGGGCTGCCTGCTGTGCCGCTTGCGTCGGCAGAAGGGCTGCAGGACAGGTGAACCATCCAGACAGCTATTTTGGGCTCTGCTGGTTGGGATTATTATTTGCCAACCTTCCAACTGATGCCAGTGGGAACAGTTTTAGAGGCCGAACTGGATCCTTTACGACTGTGTATCATTAGGGGAAAATATTTCCAATGCAAATGATTGAAACGGAAACTAGATGTGTACTCTGCTGCCTAGCCGAAATCTTTCACAGGTAGGCCATTCAGACTCAATTAAGAGGAGCAAAACAGGATCTGTCAGGAGAGTGGCTCCAACCCCTGTTGCAGAGAATGACGGGTGAGTGGTCCAAAGAGATGGGGGCTCCAAATGACACCTAATTTACAGTGGGAGCTCAGTACTCTTACCCTTTTTGCCGCTCCACTGGAACAAGGAGGAAAAAACATTAGGACAAAGGATAATGTGCTATAGACACATAAAGATGAAAGAGAGAGGGACACATGAAATGTCACTTATCTGAAGGTCTTCTCTAGGCTGTTCTGTCCTCTAACCCCTGAAAACACATTTCACATGATTTTAACCATCTGTGGCCTGCTCTAGAGCTCAAGATACTCAGGCTTTTCCAGTTTATTGTGTAGCACAGCCAATATGAAACTGCAGCCTGCCATCCGAAGGGGAATAAACGGCGCATTGTGCTGTCTCTGCTGAGCAAAGGGTATGGATATATCACACCCCTGTGCTATGGGTTGAGTTGTCTTCCTCAAAAAGGATGTGCTGAAGTCCTAGCCCCCAGGGCTTGTGAATGTGACCTTATTTGGAAATAGGGTCTCTATGGACGGAATCAAGTGAAGCTGAGGTGAGACAGAATTAGAGGAGGCCTAGTCCAATGTGACTGGTGTCCCTAAGAGAAGAGGGAAACAGAGACAGTGGAGAGCACCATGTGATGATGGTGACAGAGATTGGAGTGATGTGTCTACAAGGCAAAAATGTCAAGGATTGCCAGTAACACCAGAAGCTGAGAGAAAGGTGAGGAAAGATTGTCCTCTAGAGCCCTGAGAGAGAGCACCGCCCCGCCGACACCTTGATTTCAAACTTCTAGCCTCCAGAACCGTGAGAATACACTCCTGTTTTAAGCCACCAGTTTGTGGCGATTTGTAATGGTGGCCCTCGGAAAATAATCCATCCTGCTAAAGAGAAAATGCTGTGAAACCCACTTCATGGATGAAAAGGCCACTGTAGAACACTCCCTGATAGGCATAATGAGCTCTGCCATCTTCTACAAAGGAGGGGCCGCTCTCCAGGCATTCGAGACTGTGCCTCTAGATGTGGCCGCACATATGAGCCCACCAGACTGAGGGCACTCTGAGGTCAGGAGCCATACTTCATTCTCCTCTGCATCCCTCCTTCTGTGTCTGAAGACCAGAAGTCCTTGATACATGTTGAAAATATGAATGAATTCATGGGAGAATATATTTAAGATGAGTGATCAGCATTATTTTATGATGTCACCTAAGTACCAGCATCTTCCATGAAGATGTAACTGGCAAAGAAATCAGATCCAATGCCTTTATTGGAGAAACCCACTCTTAGACATTGAAAGACACAACCTTGGATTTCTTTGAGATCTAATTTGTTCCTTGGAACCCTAAGTTGCTGCAGATGTGACCAATAACAGCTTTATTTTTTTAATCTAAAAATCCCCTGGTATTGTGATTCTACCGCTCAGATGTGACCACAGTGTCTTAGCTTTAGGGCAAGATATGTTACTCTCCACTTAAAATCAGCCCACCAAAAATGATTGCCTGCTCTTTTGTGCATGAGTTCATCTTAAACGCCTTCTGAGGCTCTAGGTGAAGGGTGCCGTCACCAGCTACAACCAATAAATGAAATAATACCAGATATAAAGTCAGCCACACGGGTTTCCTGGAGGGAAATGGAGCATGTGAGCATTTTATTTGCTGAAAGCCCAGAATTGCAGTACCTTTTAATGTTGAATGTGGAAGTGTTTTATAAACTATAAAGGGCTGTAAAGAAGTCAGTTATTATGTTTATTATTTTCCCTATTCCATATCCATGATTAAATGACAAACCCGAAGACTCAGTCACTAGCCATTTCACTTCTCTGGGCTGCAATTTCCTTACCCAAATGAGGGAGTATAGTTAATATCCCAAGGTTCCAGCTAAATCCATTTTTTTCTTTGACTCTATAATTCTATCAGCAGGGGTGTGTATATATCTAAGTTCCTGAAATGTGGAAATATATTTGGTGACTCTATTGGTATATAATATTAAATTATTTTGCCTAAGTTTTTCAGAATAGATTTTGTACAATATAGAAGACAAATAAGGGGGGAAAGTAGGACATGAGAAAGTATAGTGAGAAGCACTTAAGAAAATATATCCATTATAATAATTAAAACACAACTTACCTAAAAAGGAGAGGGAGAGTATATTTATGATTAGCATGAATATATTCCATGCTCCCTGCAAAGTAAAATTTTAGCAAAAAAGAGGAGGGAAAGCTGCAGTGATGCAATTAGAAATCCTGGCTGCCTTTTAAATGTAAACAGCAAACAAGTTTTTCCTACGTAAAATAAAAAATTGAAATAACCCTAACTTCAAGTTATAATTGCGTAAACCAAACACCATATTAAAAAATGACCGTGATCTAGTTTTTTTGAATCAGCAACTTTTTCTGTGGCTAAACTATCCCTTGATATTCCTGCAATCTGCTAAAACGTTGGAAAGAGCGTGTAGAAATACAGAGTCAGGAAGTATTATCAGACTTTTAATTCAATAGAATCAACAATTCTTGTATATTTTTATTTGCTTTTTAAGACAATAGGCCTTTGATTTTGGAGGGTTCTAGCCTTGAAATCAACTCCCTACAGAGAAATTCCTGGTTCTACTCAGGGTCCATCAGAGTGGAGGTGAACCACAAGTCACAGGCCCCCGATTGTGAGCATGACAACACAGACCATAGACAAGAGAGAAATTTCTGGGATGGCTGCTCCTGAGGCACAGGGGAAAACGTGATGAGGAGAATTCCAAACTCTACAGATGGCAAATATGCAGACTGGCCTGGGCTAAAGGAAATGAGGCAATAAGGCTAACCCCCCCAAAACCCAAAAACCTGTCACTTCTCTCCATAACTTCCTTTAGATCTTAATCCTTACATGTTTTAAAAGGAATTTTCAAAAATATTTTAAGAAATATGTAACACGAGCTACAAAAGTGTTTTTATCTCTTGCCCTGATAATTCTGCTTCTCGATATTTATCTTAAGACAATATCAGAAGTGTGTAGAATGATTTATGAATAAGCATGTTTACTGAAGTGTTATTTATAATATAGGAAAAGTTGGAAAGAAACTCAATGTACAGAAACAGGGAAATGGTTAAATAAATCAAAGTCCATCCCTATGATGGGATATTGTGTAGATACTTAAAAATCATATTTTCAGAGAAAGTTGTTAATAAAGGAAAATGCTCTATCTATAGCATTCAGTGAAAAAGGCAAATACACAACCATGTATTCCATATAATTATAATTTTAAATATATTTGTGTATCTATATATATATATATTTATACAGAAACAAAATCGGAAATACACCAAAATATTAACTGATTTCTGCAAGTGGCAGGATTATGAGATTACAGATGATTGCGTCTGGTCTTTATATTTTCCTGTACTTTAAGATTGTTCTACAATGAGTCTGTGTTGCTTTTAATATAGGAAATATTAGTTTTTAAGGTTGTGATATTCATGTACATTCCTTTAAAATGGCAGATTTCCCCCCTAAATCAGAGACATGGACACCATGTTTTGCCTTTAATGTAGTAAGGTGGAGAATTATGATTAAACACTATATTTTCATGCATTGACTCAATTAATGAACGGATATTTACAGAGCACATACTAATTCAATCAACAGTGCTTGTTGAGCGCTCGCTGTGTGCTGGCCACTGAGTTTATGCCCAGGAGCCAGGGGACCTCAGTGAACAATGATGCTGGGTCTGGATGGCGAAGGGGAGAAGCTCCTGTTCTGGGTACGTGTGAACCTCACTTATCGCTGAGGAATGAGATATTCCTAAAGGTCGGGCAAACTGACCCAAGTCACTCCCAAGGAATCTAACCTTTGCCCAAGTGTCTAAGACCCAGGCCAGCTGTGCACCCAGGTTTCGCTGGAGCGTGGCAGCAGAGCTTTTGCAGGTTCTTGTCATGACCTCATGGTTGCTTCATCATCTGCTGTTCTGTCTCAGAAGGAAGTTCTGCTGGTCCAAGAGGCTTGGTTTGTTATATAGTGGTACAGCTTAGTACTTTCTTAGCATTCCGTTCAAGTGCTGACAACTTGATATTTTGATCAATGGTTGCTGTATTTCTCCGTATGTTAGGTTGACAGGCTGATAATTTCCAAAGTCAATTCCCCTCTCCTTGGCCTTTCTCTCTCTCCCCGTCTCTCTCCAATTTACATGTTTCTATTTTCCAATTGCTTGATCTGCATTTTGTAAGTACCTCAAAACAGAGAAATCAGGGGCTCGGGATCACTTGGCCCCATCCCTGCACAATCGAATGCCCAGGGCTTGCTATGTCCTTGAAGTCACTGAGGATGGAGTCAAGGCAGCCTTTCACCCCTGGGAATTAGGGTTGCTGTGTGACCGCTGGCGGCATGTGTTCGGAGCTCATTGCTGAGGTCGCATGTGGTTTGTTTGCAGGAGCCCCCTACTGTAGAGGGTGGGTCTAACTGTAAACATGTGACTCCCTGCTACAGAGGAGCATCTGGGCAGGTGGTGGCTGCAAAAGACTCCCGGGATGGGCCTCCTTCCCACATCAGCCACAGCCTTTCCCAGCCCCTGGTGGGTGAGTTTCATGTGAGTCACTCAGAGAGGCCAGGGGCCAGTTATTAAACAGTATGTGCATACTCAGCGATTTCGTTGTGTAGAGGGGGGTTCTCCACACATTCCTGGTCTTTACATCCAACGTGGCTATTTTTCTCAATCCTTCCCTGCCCCTTGGGAAAGTGAGCGTCATTTACAAGGATAAGCATTTAAACCCCATTGGAAGATAGCATAGCCCAGTGGTTGATAAGTGACCTGGTTTCAAATCACATTTCCATTGTTTGCAAGCTGGTGTCTTTCGGGAAATTTACTTAAATTCCTCCTCAAGCCTCAGCTTCCTCACAGGGCTGTGGTCAAGTGATAATTAAGTGTTGCTCTTTAACGCATCACCTGGCTAATAGGATGCCCTCAGTGAAGGGTAGCTATTGTAGTTATTATACATTCCCCACGTGACAACCTTCCTAATACTGTGAGATGTGTGGGTGCAAGTGTGGGCGCGCACGTGTGTGTGGTGTGTGGGAGGAAAGGAAGGAGGCAGTTGGTAAGGCTTTTTTCAGAGATGCTGTAGTTAACTTTCTCTCTTGAGGAAAATATGAATGTGTCAACATTTCTTATATATCACCTCCCCACTTGTGGAGGTGACTTAGATTTTCTTTCAGCCTTTCATGACTTGAACAAGAAAATTTGGTGATAATGAGCAGTTCTAGAGGTCCCTCAGTGAGCTGGGCTGAAAGTAAATATAAATGGGACGGTGAAATTTTGTTTGTCCCTTAAGGAAATCCTCTTTTCTCCTCCCACTGCATGGGCCATGCAATGTGCATTCTACATATCCTCTCCCTACAGTGCCTTCCATTCTGTTTTTTTAAATTTAATTTCTTCTTCTTTCCAGTAACAGTATCTTTAACAGAGGTCCAGCTGTCCAGAAATGGAAAAACCATGAGATGACTCTTAAAGGATATGAAGCAATACTAATCACATAATATATAATTGCACATCTCTATATGGCACATAGCGGCACAACCGCCATAGAATCCCAGTTCTCTTTGGGAAAGTAGCCATTCTGGAGAGCTAAGTTCCAGGCAATTGAGAGCCTGTCTTTCAAAGCACCAAAAAAGGAGGGGAGGGATGGGGAAGAAGAAGAAAGAAAGAAGGAAGAAAGGAAGGAAGAAAAAAAAAGACATTTCCGGTGGAAAACTTTCTAAAATGTTATTCAACCTCTCCTGCTTTCTGGAAGAGTTTGGGAAACTTTATTTAGCATCTTTTTTCCTTTTCTTGGTCTTGAAGTCCTCATTAAGAGAACCAATTCTAACGCTGTCGTATAATAAGATGATGTGCTTTGGCAGTGAAATAGAGAGCGATATTTGCCTGTACACTACGACGACCCAAAATCCTGTGCCTTTGGAATTCTTGAGTCTGCTTTTCACACTTATCTCTTTCCTCCTTCTTTGGGCTGTCAGCAGTTTCTTCTCATTAGTGTGTATGTCCATAGGAAGCCCTCTCTTTACTTCTAATTTTGTTTCTAAAGTGCTATGGTCATGAAAGTGAGAAAAAGACACTCGTTAGGGCTCTGTGTGTAATAAACATAAATACTTTCTGACTCAAGCCTTGAGGGCTGTTCCTGCTATGAGAAAAGTATATGCATAAAAAAGTATTCCTCAATTTTGTTTTAATTTTTGAAAATTCCTTGTTTCTAAACTGTTTCCTGGATAAGTGAGGTTATGCAATGGCTAGGTTCTGCGTAATTAGAAAATACATAAAGTATTATCCATCTACCCACTCCCACCTCCGTGAGTTGTATGAAGCTGGTTATCGGTTATTCAAGTGCTTACATTCAGATACTATATTTCTTCGATGCCCTGAAGTTTTGAAAATTTTTAATCGCTCTGTGGATTGAACTGACAGGAGAGAAAAATATTTCAAATCTCCTTCAGTGACTTTTATGCTCATGAAAATGTTCTCAATGTATCAGAGGCAGTATTTGATCACAGAGAAATAATATCCTCAGAAATCTATCTCAGGTGCCATCTCGCAGTCGGAGACACTTTCCTCTTTTCCCAATCGGTTTATAAAATGCATTTTTCATGACTGGCCATTTCTGTTTAAGATTCTATTGGTCAGAAACGTAATCTAGGCAATTCCCAGCCCTTCAGGATTTCCTGGCAGAAACCGTAATGAGTGTTAAAAGTCAGTGGGTTGGGAACAGTTAGTCACCAAGCACCGTCACATTAACTGTGCGACGCTCCTGATTTACGATTTTGTCCCATTTCCTCCAGTTCTCTCCGACAGCAGAAGCAACTCAAGAGGCCGAGGGACCCGGAACAGATTGCGGCTAGGCTGGCCTTCCAGAAAGATCCTCACACTGTTCCCTGGACCCTGGGAGGCCTCCGCTCCCCCGACACTGTTTATATTAGCTATCACGCACAGAACAGTCATGTGGTACACTTTGCAGTCAGCAAGTTTATCTTACGTTAAAGTTTTACCATCAGAAATCAAGGAGTGTTTACCCCTGTTCTGCGGCAAGTCATGTGCAAATAGCACCTGTGAACATTTTCAGCACACGTGTTGGACTCCCTCCTTCGTATTTCTTATTGCAATGAATTTTTGGGGAAAAGCCTGCAATTTTCAAATCTTTGGCAAATGTTAAACTACTCACCAGAAATGGTTCACAATCACTGCTGTCAATGTCCATGGGAGGGTCCCATTGTCAGAGCATGTTTGTTGATTATAGACATTCATCCTAATTAAACCTATACTCAACACGCAAGTAAGAACTGGGAACGCTGTTAACAGATATTTTCTTACTGTAACAAGAATACTCTATAGTTAGAATTTTTAAAAATGTGTTCGAATTTAGAAGGTTTTGATAAACTGGATTTCATCGTACTTTCCAACCTCTCTATTTAATATTTTTGTATCAGTCAAAATATGTTCAGCACTATTCCAAGTGCTTTAAAACACTAATTCATTTAATCCTCATAACAACTTTGCGAGATAAGTACTGTCACCCCAGTTTACATTTATGTAAACTGAGGCACAAAGAGATTAACTAACTTGTCCAAGGCCACATTGCTAGTAAGTGATGGAGTGAGTGAGTTGAACCCAGGCCCAGAGCGGGGCAGGTGTAGACCACCATGCTGTGCTGTCTCCCCGTTTGAATGTAAGCATCGGTAATACTGTCCTTTGTTTTTTCTTTCAGACAAACTGAACCAAAATTTATTTTTAAAACTATCTACTGCATTAGCTTGCTAGGGCTACGATAATAAGGTACCACAGACTGGGTGGTTAAACCACAGAAATTTACCTTCTCACATTTCTGCAGACTAAAAGTCCAAGATCAAGGTGTCGGCAGGGTGGGTTCCTCCTGAAGCTTCTCTCCTTGCCTTGAGGACGGCCGTCTTCTCCCCGTGTCTTCACAACATCTTCCCTCTGCGTGGGTCTGTGTCCTAATTTCCTCTTCTTATAAGAATACTAGTCATATTGTATTAAGGCCCACCCTAATGACTCATTTTAACTTAATTGCCTCCTTTAAGACCCTATGTCCAAAAACAGTCATATTCTGAGGTACTGGAGGTTAGGACTTAAATATATAAATTTTGCGGGACACAATTCAGCCTATAGCATCTACTATATGGTCATAACATGCTAGCCGTTATACAAAATGTCAAAATGAGCTACATGTTCTTTAAGGAGAGACAACAGTCAAAAAGGACATTTATTTGAATGACAAAGTTGAGACAGCTCTTGTTTTTTTCCAGCTGGCTGGTTTGACAAGTCTCTCCAATTTGAAGCAGGTACAATGACAATGAGATATAGTGCTGAAACCACTATTTTACCTCGTCTTTTTGCACCAAGTGTGACTGTGGCGAGCTATTCCTTTACCTGCCTACCTATCTATCTATCTGTCTATCATGTATTTGTTCATCCTTCCATCTGTCCATCCATCCTTCCATCCATTCATCCGTCCACTATCTATCATCTCCGTGGACCACAGATTGAGGAGTGAAGTAGTCATCTTGTTAGTTGACTGTGTTTTGGGTGGGTCTTTTGAAAGGCTTCATTTGGGCTTTCTCGTCATAAACTGTGTCTTTTAGGCCTATCCATAGTAACAGAAGTGCTTATCTAAACCAGCTCTGACGCATTACGGAAGCACTAGCATCAGTATTAGCCATTCCTGTCCCTTCTTGTGGTCTTGAATCCCAGGAAACTGAAAACAGACTGGGCACCAGTGAAGTGTAGTTGCCAGCATAATACTGAATAAATGGTAGCAGTCCTTTGACAAACCTGGGATTGTGATAATGTGGTTTTCTATTTGTTTTTTAAAATTCAAAAATATATGACCTTTTATCAAATGCTGGGCTTAGTTCAGTCCCCTTAACAATGGTGACTTTCCTTTCCTTTGGGTCACATGTGCCAAGATTGGGAAACTGTCTCTGATCTATCCTTCAATGAATGGACAGAAAGGTAGGTCTAGAAAAATGTGCTCTTAAGTTCCTCAGTATTTCGGGAAATGGCCAAGTGGTTACTGTGGTGGATTACAGTATTGTTCGCAATTATTTGTTTCTTCTCTTTTAGAAGAATTATACAGTCCTACCCACGCGAGGCCTCCTTATAGGTAGAGTATACTCCTGCCTCATTGTCAGGCTTGATCATGTGATTTACTTTATAGGACGTGTGACTAGACTGATAAATGCCGTTATGAGCAGAAGCCTTAAATGTGATTGTATGGTTCAGTTTGGTCTCTTGCTCTTCTGCCCCATTCCCAGAGAAAAGCACGTTCCAGAGAGGGACTGCTTCTTCATCTGCATCCTGGATGAGAAAACACCTGGGCCAGAGCCGCAGCAGACCCACAGCCTACGTGCATCGAGTGAGAAATAAACAATCAATGTCAGCCACTGGGATCTGGAGGTTGTTTGTTATGTGGTAAAGTTGGCTGACACAGTTACACAAGATTTTGCTGGGATTTGCACAAATAAAACAAGGGAGAATGTGAGTGCAAGAAGCTATTACATTTCAAGCTGTAAGAACTAGTTTATAAACATAAAAGAACACATAGTTTACATGGCATAACATTTGTTGAAGAATGTGCCTTGGAAAATCACGGTATAGCAGATATATACCGAATGCCTGACAGAGATGAAGGAGAAAACATTTCCGGCAGAGCAGGTCTTTAATTTAGACAGAGCTTATTTCAGAATTGATACCTCCCTAATTTTTGTTTTCTATATGTATCTTTAGGTGTATATCTGTGAATACTCACACATAGCACCATTTTTATTCTTTGTACTCAAATTCTCCATTTTCTATGAGCTCTTGATCTCGCCAACTGAGGTTTTGTCAATATTTTTCAGGAAGGCTCGGTTTATTACAAATTAAAGTTCTGCAATCCAGGGGGCTTTTTGATGAGTGGTTATTGAGCATAAATATTAGCAGGAGAAAATTAGAGCACTATGACAAAACTCAAGCCTAGAACAATGCTTATCATAAAGTAGATGCTAAAAAATACTTATTGGTTGACTTAATAAATTTTAATACTGTAGAGTTGAGGTAAGATAAGGGGTTACCTTTGCACTGAGGTCTGTTTCCTGTCTATGTAATTGTGAATTATCTCCCATCTCATTTCATGAAAACTCTAGGTCACCTCACTCTAGAAGACATGCCTCATGCAAAGAATTTTCTTTTTCCTTGCCTGTTTGCTCATACAGGAAGTGGGAATCATGAATAAAAAGAAAATGTCTAAAATGTTTTGAGAGCATTTACAGTTTGTAATTATATTCTGTTGCCCTTTTTCTCTGCTTGTTGAGTATTTTTGGATTATTACTATTGTCCCTGTGATCGATTCAAGTCCACTATGATGATCTTTTTTCTGCTCTACACCTTATGCTGGGCTGGGCGTGCCTATGAGGGGCAGACCCCAATTGGTGTCCTTGAAAGGACATTTGTTGGAGAACAATGAATTGAGAGAACACATTCTTTAAAATTTGGAAATAGATGGATCCAAAAAGTAGTTATACAAGGACACATTTTCACTTAAAGTAAGCACATAACTTAACTAATATAACGTAAGGTGAACAAGAGACTTCACTGCTTCATTTCCATCCTTTTACCTATAGATTCTCTCTTCCACCAGGATAAGGTTTATCAAATGTGGCCTGTCATGTGGTTCCTGAGAGCCATCCATGCAGCTTCTAATAGAGGCTAGTGGCTGATTTGTTTGCCTCTCGCTTATGAAATTAATTATAATTTTCAGTTATGAAAGCCATGTGAAGGCAGGAACTGGGGCAGCCATCTTGCAGGCATGAAGAGATAAGACTGAAGATAAAAGCCAGCAATGCAGAGGACAGAGAAGGAGAAAGATGGAAAGAACCTGCGTCCTCAATATCAGCATTAAACCTCTAATTTAACT
Source organism: Equus przewalskii (assembly GCF_037783145.1). Lineage (NCBI taxonomy): Eukaryota > Metazoa > Chordata > Mammalia > Perissodactyla > Equidae > Equus > Equus przewalskii. The sequence goes on along the minus strand of NC_091831.1, from coordinate 76,974,632 downwards.
AACCCTTGAGCTAGTCTGCCTCCAAACTTCTTGTTAGGCGAGACAATAGGCATCTTTTTGTTTAGGCCACTTTATCAGGCTTGCTGTTAATTAAAGCTATAGCCATCCAAATGATTCTTTGACCTTTCACCCTTTCACAGATTGATTGTCATGCCCAGACACATCTGAGTCTCAGCAGAAGACACAGCCTAGGCTCATGATGGGCTCTCCACTATACGTGTCCATGGTCTCTATGAAGAAATAATAAACTACTCATGGGCAGGATCCACAGTTTCTGTTTCTTTGCTTTGTCTATAATATACAGACCATAGTGAGCACCCAAAAGTAGCAATTGCTTATTTTTCATAAAATAGCTGTTGAATGCATGAATATATACTTTGAGACTGTATAGATGCTCCTACAAAGAAGAATAGTGAACACCTGGGAGGACAACTATGCTCATCTGAGTCCTAGCTCTCTCCTCCCTGGACTGGAGTTAAGTCTCCCAGGGGACCAGGGTGCCATCTACCTTGTGAACCCAGTCCCATGAAGGTGGCAAGAAGTTTGCTTTCTCACCTCTACCCTGAGTGAAGGCACACCTGGTGTCAGTCAATTTCATAAAGATAACATAGTAAATGTGTTTTAACTAGATACATTAAATGCTTTGGAAATTAAATATAAGTAATAATAAACCGAATAATAAACCGCCATTTACTCCCAGCAATCATTAGGTTTATACCTTCCCTGTTATCAGTATTAAGAGTCCTCCGGCAGGGCCGAAGCTGCCTTTTCTCTATCTGCGTCCCTCCCTAACCTGTATGCTGTGTGAAGGCAGTGGCCACCTCTGCCTAGTTCGCTGTTGGGTCCCCCGTTCCTACCTGAGGTCCTGTCTTATTGTATGTGCTAAACACACACTCGATGGTTAGATAATGGTGCGCTGTAGGCAGGGGCCCACAGCTATGAGAGGGTCAGCCCAAATCAGGGGCTGGCAGGGCTGCTCCTGAGTGAGAGCTGCTCCCGGGATCCCAAGAAAACATCTACAGGGATAAGTTAGTACACTGTGGGCAAAAGGGCTTCCCTGAAATCTCACTGTAAATTTGCTGCAGAAAGGGCACTTGGGCATTTAATGTTAAACAAGAACAAGAATCTATAACGTTAATAAGACCTTCCACTTATTGAGCAAACACTGCTTCAGACACTGTGCTGTGTGCTTCAGATATTAATTCATTTAATCCTCCCAACCACCTTATAGACGTTGTGCTTGGCAGCCTCTAAGATGTCCCCTGATGACCCCACCCACCTCCTGGCTGTCCCTCCCTTGTATAATCGCCTCCCCTTGAGTGTGGGCTGGTCATATATACTTGCTTCTAGTGAATAGCAGTCTACCATTCCAAAAGTAATCTCTCTAGCAGTTTCTTTTGTTCTCTACTCCCTCAAAATTGTGCAAAACACAGCAGATGTGCATGTGCAATTGAATTTATATAAATATCATATACAGTGTATACGTACACACACACACATACGAAAATTTGGCATCATCCTGATATCTATTGCTGTGTAACAAATTGCTCCAAAGCATGGAGATTTAAAGCACCAGCTGCATTTTCTTATCCCCATGGTTTCTGTGGGTTAGGAAGGTGGGAAGGGGTCAGCGGAGGGGTCTGGCTTGGTTCTGCATATGAGTGGCCATCAGACAGAGGCTGGGGCAGCTAGGGGCTGGCTGGGCATCCCTCTCTCACTGTATGACCTTTCCATGTGTGCTAGTCTGGGTTCCCTCACAGCCTGGTGATCTCAGCACAGTCTGGCTGTTCACCCAGCAGCTGAAGGCTTCAAGAGCAAGTGGACTAGTGGCAAGGCAGAAGCAGCCTCACCTTTCATGACTGAGACTCAGGGTCATATATTGTCATTTCTGCTGTACCCTCCTGGTCAAAACGAGCACAAAAGCCTGCCTAGTTTGAAGGGGACAAGGCGTAGACCTCACTCCGCAATGGAAAGAGTGTCAAAACTTTGCAGATACATTTTTAAATTGCCGCAGTGATATGCTCACTCCACTCAAAAGTGGAGAAAGTGCACACACCTAAGGGGATCCATGAAACAATTCGGGGGGGATGGAAAAAATATTAGAGCTGGTTCCTGTGTTTTATTTATTTGTTTTTTGGTGAGGAAGAGATTGGCCCTGACCTAATATCCCCTGCCAATCTTCCTCTTCATTTTTTTTTCCTCCTCAGAGCCCCAGTACATAGTTGTACATCCTAATTGTAAGTCCTTCTAGTTCTTCTATGTGGGACGCCACTTCAGCATGGCTTCATGAGTGGTGCCATGTCCGTGCCTGGGATCCAAACCGGCGAAACCCAGGCTGCCAACACAGAGCGTGTGAACTTAATCACTACGCCACTCGGCTGACACATCCTGTGTTTTAATTCACTCTTTTTCTGCTACTTTTATATCTGTTTATATATATATAAATATACAAATCTATATTTATAAATAAATCCATAACTGTGTTGGCGAATGTGCTCAAAAGTTTTCTCTAATGAGGTGCACAATTTAAAAACTTCGTCACAGCTTGCTGAATACCTTGCCCAGAGCCTAGCTTCCTTTTTCGATTTACTGAAAAATCAAAACGCCTCTATATCAAGATCTACCAATCAACTTGTAACTTTTTTTAAAAACTGCTTCATGGAGTTCTTTTCTAATCAGTCTCAGTTGATGGACATTTAGGTGCATTCCAGCTTTTTTGCTACTGCAAACAATTCTGTAATGTACATCCTTGTCCTACATGTCACAGCATAATTTTTCCAATGTAGTTGCAGGCTAAGTTCAGGCTGTGGAACTCCTGGATCGGAAGTTATATACATTTTAAATTATGATCGATTTTGCTAAATTGCTCTTAGAAGAATCTTAATATTGGCAAAATGACCACCAATTGATGGTCCTCATAACAATTTTTGCACATGTCTGTTTCTCCATATGTCTTCACAGGCACTAATTATAAAACTTCACAATCTCTGCCAATTAGGTAAAAAACGGTATCCTGTTATCAGTTGGATCTGTATCTTTAATTCAAGTGAAAGTGCTTACTGGATGTTTGTCTTACTTTTCTCATAAACTGCCCTTTAGATTGTTTGCCCGATTTTTTAATTGCTTTTTTAATGTTGGTTTTTCTACTTTTTCTTTATTGATTTGTACTAGCTCTTTGTAATTTAAGGAAAATAGCCCTGTGTTTTCTTACATGCTGCAAATATTTTCCCTGTTTTGTCACTTTTTTAAAGGTACTTTTGTGGTACAGAAGTTTGTATGCTTTTATGGTATGAAATTTATAATTTTTTAATCCACGACTTCTAGACCAGAAAGGGCTTCCCCAAACAGAGATGATCTTCAAGCACATCCATGATTTTTAAATTTTAAGGTTTCAAATTTTATATTTAAGGTTTTTATCCACATGGAATTTCTTGGGAGTAAAGAGTAAGGTAAGAATCAGCTTAAGTTTAATTTATTTTTCCAAATGGCTAGCCAGTGGTTCCAACACCATTTTTGAATAATTCCTCTTTTCACCACTTTCAAGCAACACTTTCTACCTTCACTTGACCCATGCTTGTTGAGTGTCTAATGCTGACCACTCTGGGTAGATGATGACAGTGATCTAGAATTAGGGTAGAAGCTACTGTTTAGCTTTGGGAAAAGGGAGAAAATCGAGAAGGCCCTTTCTACAACTTCTCACTCTGAGCGGATACACGCTCCGCCTTGGGGGCTGAGCTGAGCTGCCCATCCCCCACCCGGCCCGGTATTCCGGGTCCTCAACCCTACTCCTCCCCACCCCGAGCCTTGTGAGAACACTTCTGTTATGTCTGTTTGGCAGTTGTGGCCCACATGATCCTTTTTCGGATCAGTGCACACGGCACAGCCACTCTGCAAGTCACTTTCACAGAGTGCTTTTGGAGACTGTTCAGGAAAAGCTATCAATGAACAAAATGGAATTTGAAATAAATCATTTGTCCCTGTGAAGGTGAACAACTGTAGGACTTTGTACTGACGTGGCCCTGGTCTTTAAGGACGTGCGGCACTTTGCACTATGTCATTTCTCCATTTGGCTCGTGGGGTGGGGTGGGGGGATCCTCTGGTGACATCGTCGCTCGTGCCCTCTATTGATATGATAGAACCTAAGATAGAGCTGAAGATATGTTTACCTCTCAGTGTTTTTCAATTGCCTAATCTAGGCTGCTTGGAAAAAAAGCTACGTTGGCGCTGGGATTCAGCCCTCACCGAGACAGAGACGGCTACTGGTCACTAGCAAGGGCATTTGCACCAGTGACCGCAAAGGTCCAGGATCCATGCCAGCTGCCTGGGAAGCCCCGGAGAGGCACAGGGCGCCTCCTTCCCACGCCTGAAAAGTGCAGGATATAGACCAGCCCCTGATTCTTGTCTGTGACAGTGAAGCCCTCCGTTGAGGCTGGGAGCAGTCCTCGCCACGCACTGCCAGCAGAAGCAGGATCTGGGTTCTGCCACACCCTGCGGCAACTCGAAATCCCAGGGCCTGGGAGCAGGAGCCCCTGCAGGCTCTCTGGCCCACAGCTCGGTGTCCCCTCCTCTCAGGTGCTGAGGCTGGGTCCATGGAGACCTCCCCCACACTCCGGGCTGGTTAGGGACCCAGATTTCCCCCTGAGGCTTTGTTGCTCAGCCTCCAGCAGGGTCCCGGGAAAGAGTGGAGAGGGTTCAGCCAGCAGATAAAATCTCACCCCAGTGCGGCCTGTGGAACAGATGGCCCTGAGGCCTCTAGCTTCACAGATAAGAAACAGAAGCACAGCCACCTCAATTTAGAAACAATTTAAGATATCATGCTAATTAAAGGGGTCTGCAGGCACAAGACCTGATTAGATTTAGATCCAGTAGTTAACAAAAATCAGATGGTTCAGAATAAGAAGCTCACATAAATTACAATATGACCCCACACTGTGCAGTTGAGGAGCTGTAGTGATATTTTTTCCAGGCTGGGTATTTCCCATCATCAGATACATTGTTTCCGATAGGGGAGAGGGTAGGTGGGGCCTCTGACTTTTTTATTCACTTAAATATCACTGCAATTTGCTGAAGAAGGTTAAATGGCTCCTAACTCTTAGTTAAAAGAAAAAAACATAGGAAGCCCTGAAATGAATGGCTTCATTGAATCAAATCACTGGAGAACTAATGCCAGCGAGACCACCCAGGCCTCCAGCACCAGCTTTGAAGGCAGCGTTTAGTCTTGTAATTAGGGGATCCCTTTGTTTCTTTAAGGATGCGAAAGCGCATCCGAGGGAAATCACCTTTTCCGTAACACAGCAGCCACCAGCCCCAAGGGCGTTAAATACAGGAGGACCACACCGCAGTCACGGCCCCTCAGCTGTCTGTACAGAGGCGTCTGGTCCCCAGGCAGGTAAGGGGGGCACCCACTCACCTGTGCTGCTGAGATCCACACAAGGTGCTACGCAATGGACTTGACCATCCTTACAGGAGGCAACAAAAACTATTTTGCAAAAAGAGAAGCAGAACCGTTTGGGTCTTGAAAAGTTGAAGTGTCCCCTTCTCCTCCCCAGGCGGCTGTCAGAGGCTAGGCCGGCGCCTGCGGGAAGGCAGGCCTGGGATAGCAATGAGCCACCAGGTCCCTAAGGTACCATGTTGAATTTCTCAATCTAACTTTGTTTAGTTTGGGGAAAACATTTTTTCAGTCCTGAAAAAAAATCACTGTGGTTTCTCTCCCACTCCCACCCTCTGTAATCGCTGCCTGCAAGAAAGGGTTTCACCATTTTCCCATAAAACCAAAAAAATGAGGATGCTGGGCAGACATTCTTTGTTTCTTTTCTTCCATTCTAGCGATTCCCCTCACACCAGCCCCACTGCTCCAGGCAGGCCTGTCTGCCCACTGTCCCCACACACCCCTCATTCACGCTGGGCTCCAGCCAGGCATTGTCTGGCCCCTTTCTCCTGGACAGACTTCCTCTTCCAGAAGCCAACTTGACACTCACCTCGCTCAGCAACCCCGTGGTCGAGCTGGAGGTAGCCTGGGCTCCTTCTGCACACACGATGCCAGAACTGCCCTGTGCCACCTGCCAGCAGTGGGGAGCTCACAGCCTCCTCCCTGCCGTCACCCCAGATTGTCCTGCAATTGCTCCTTCATGCTTTCCTTCTCCCCGAGGGCACTGGTAACTCATCAACTCACCCATCAACCGACAGCTACTGAGCTCCCACTGTGGGTCAGTCGCGTTGTACGATATTATTTTGCACCCGCCCTTCGTGAGCCTTCTAAAGTCATTTCACACGTGTGGGCACACAGGCATTCTCTCCTCAACCAACAGACTAAGGGATGCCTTTTGTCTTCCAGTTATTTTCTGTCGACAGTCTTCTCCCCAAAGTTTTACTCACGTCCTGGCACCGGCATGCTGTTGATGGACCAATTCCCATCCTTTCTGCTCCTCTTAGCAGGGCGGGGCTGGGGTGAATAGCGTGTTAGTCAAACCTCCTGGATTCTGTTAAATTGTCCGGCTGCTGACTCACTGCGTGAGTGTGGACAAGTCACTTCCCTTTCTCAGCTCCAACTTCTCCAGCCTTGCCAGGCTCTTTAAATGAACATGGCTAGAATGACGGTGATGTCCTCCATACACAGGATAGCTACATAATTCATTGTCCAACTGTCACTTTTGAGAGCAAAAGGGAGTATTAATAATTATGCTGGGACAGGCTTCAACAGGTTTGTCCCTGGAAGGTTCTAGAATCTAATATAAAAATTGGGATGGGGCAGGCATTTCTTAGCTCATCACCTCCTAGCTTGTGGTGATGGAATGAAAGCAGCTTTCTGCAGCCTGAGCTATTAGCTTTGCTCGAGAGAAGGTGGTGAGAAATTCAGACCATCTTTCATACATGTCTAACCTGTGTGCAAAAATAATCAGACACAGCCCTCCAACGCTCACAGAATGATCTGAAAAATGGTGGGTGAAGCTGGAAAAGCGGGTCACAGTGAAAGGAAGGCTCTTACCTGCTCATTATAAGCCCCTGCCTCAATCATAATGCCATGTCCTGCTCCTCTGACATTTAAACTACCCTGGTATCAAGCACTTGCCTATTTGAAGTATCTTAACACATGGCCTGGAAGGAGGGCCAACAGGACCTCAGCATGGCTCTAAGGGGCCTTAGTATCTTCTGACAATGCAGTCAGTGCGACTGTTTACATATAAGACCTGCGCCTGGGCCTGCAGCTCTCTCCCCTGATTGAATTCCTTCTGGAAAGGAATATCCAGGTAAGATTAGAGAACCAGTATGCAGCATGCAACCACCGATCAGGAATCAGCAGAAACACAGCCACCCATGCTTGGCTCAGAAACCAGATTCAAGGCGCTGGCAGGAATTCGCCCTTGGGAAGCTGCAGCTTAACCTTCTAGTTCCTCAGGCTCCCTGCCTCCTTGGCAGAGGCCAAGCCAAACAGGGATCCTGGGTGAGGCCAGGCTGGACAGCCAATGCCAGCTCACTCGGGCTTAGCCCAGGGCTGGGAGGGGCCCAGGCAAACCTGCAGGATGCCAGGTGCTGGGCGGGATCCCAGGGAGAGGCAGGTTTCTGCAGCGCCCATTTCCTAGTGGAAAAGTGCGGGTTTCCCCAAGGCTATTGAGTGAAATACTCAAACTGTCTTCAGCCAGGGTCTAATCTAGCTAGAATCACCTGGATCCGGGATGAAGCTGGATCCAGTTACAGGCCTTGGCAGGCAGGAAGAGAGGTTTGCTACAACTGATCTCCAGTTAACACAGTCTCAAGGACCAGCCCAGCCAAGGGGTGCAGAATTAGGATCTGCAGTCTTTGCCCCCAGGCAGCCCCACTGACATCTTGAAGGGTTTGTTCCATTATCAGAGGGAGAGGAAGGGGAGAAGCCTTTGTTCTAGTATCAAAGAGAGAGAAAGGGAGAGAAGAATGGAGATGCTTGTCTGGGGCTATTTATTTTCTTTTAAAGTGTAAACTGAATTGGAAATGTCCACAGGGACACCAAAGGCATTTTGATTGTCAGCCCGTTTGGTGGGCAATATGTTCACTCTCTGTTCTGCCCTGCACACTGTTGGCACTTGACAAATGGGTGACAACACCTCTGTTGTGGTGGCTGCCTTTACAGGAGTACTTGGGTGGCCCAGGAGGGCTTCGTGACACTCATCAGGGCTTCCTGCTCATTAAAACGGATGCTACAGCACTCTGCAAGGACACTGGGTAGACTAACTCCAAGTTGAGAACGTTTCTCCTTTCTCTGGGAACCCGAATACAATACCCCAGATCTTGGGGAATATGGAGAAGAGAGTGAACTGAGAGTCAGTGCTGAGAAGGCTGTCCTCAGCTTAGGTGTCTCTGATGAATGCAATCCCAGGGTGTGCTTTTCCTCTGGAGCGAGTCTGCTCTTATCAATTTTAATGATAAATAACTGAGTATGCACTTCCCATTCGTGTACACACGTAGACACCCTGTCTCCACTCAGGGAGGTAAGATTAGGTACCTGGGCCTTTTAGTCTCTTTGATTTCCTGTCACTCAGCCCCAAATGCAGAAGCTCAGTGGATAAGGCATTCCCAGGGAATGACAAACAGCATGGACGTTTCAAGAAGGTTAAAGTTGGTGGTTGAGGGTGAGAGAGGTGGGGAGGGGAGGAAGAACCCATCCCAAGGAGGCTCATCTTTGCCATTGTCTAGTTTTAAAAACTCAGTTTACTCTTCTAAGTCCCTTGGCTTTGAGGCTGTCCCAGTAGACACGGGGCAGTATCCGCACCTGGGAGACAGGCGGTCCGGGCCAGAGCAGAAGGACTGCAGATTCTCAGATGACTTAGACTGAGTCACCAGCCCAGGCCTCCTTCGTTAACCAGAGGCCAGGCCCCAGTTTTGTAACACTTGAAGTCCCCGCTGGTGGAGGGTGAACCCGCCCTGATCTGCATACAATGAAGATGATTGCAGGCCTGGGTGAGAACTAAGGCCTGAGGACCCACGGCCCTCCAGGCTGCCCAGAGACGGGGGTGCAGGGGGAGGGGGGCTTATCCCATTATTCATACCACTGCTTCCTGGTCTTCTGAGCCATGCCAACCCCACTTCCCTCAATTCACTCCAAAAGAGCCTTATTGAGCTGTCCTCAATCAAGCGCCCCCCCCACCCCCCCCCCCCCCGCCCCTGCCATGGCAAGTCCTGTCTTCAAGGCCAGGAAGTGCCACTGTTGACATCGCATCCATGGAGGGAAGGAGAGGTAAGTCGGTGATGTCACCCCGTGCTCTTGAAAATGGAGGAGGTTTGCTCTCATGCCAGGTGCTCTGCATTCTTTGATGTTGGCTAAGGCCAGAGCCCCTGTGACACAAACCAGGATGGGGCACAGTCACTCCAGAATGCTTACACCATCTTTTAATAGTAAATCGAAAGAACACGGAAGATAAAATGTACAGCAATCACAATTAGATTAATTTATTTATTCATTAGTGAGGAATTTTCCATTTCTTTCTACATGAGTAAAAGGTACAGGCTGCATGGCTTTGGATGGAATTTGATTAATGAGAGACAGATTTGGATAAAAAATTTGTAAGGTCTCGAATGCCAGGCTACTGCCTTGGATGGTATTCAGAGGGGAGCCATTGGAAGTTTATAATTAAAACATGATTTGCTCTTTCCTAATGCTTTCCTGTAGACTTTAAGAGTCTGCCTACAGATTCAGCAAAGCCTGGAGTTCTACGACATGAGTGGTGAGTGGTTCTGAGGACTGGGACGCTGGCTGCAGACTATGGGGTCCTTTGTCTACTGCGGCCCGTCCTGGTCCTTTGTCAAGGTGTGACAGGGCCTCTCTGGCCATCCATCCCATGTCCTGTGTCAGGAAATAAGGAAGCAGAGGCAGGGCAGCTGGGAAAGGGCTGAGGTGACCTAACCTCTCCCTTTTAGGTTCAGGGGCCCACCCTCGAGGCACGGCCTGTAAGAGAAGTGGACCCACAGCTGAGTAACCAAAACAACACACCCAGCCAGTAATTGTCACCTCCACACCAGCCAGTGACCTGTCAGCCAGTGCACAGCTCTCACTGAGAAGTTCCCGTGCACAAGTCACCTTGGGGATCCAAGTGCCTGTGAACCATGGCTCGGGGCTTACATAAATTGAATTAGGGAAGTGAGACATGCGCACATGAGAAGTTCCAGAAGCAGCTAAGGATTGTTGCAGACCCTGAGTGAGTGCAGTAGTGGGCGGGCTTTGAGAGGAGGTGGGGCTGGCGCTGAGGCTTGAAAAAGAAACAGTTATGTTAGGAAACCAGAAGACGGGAGCGTGCTTTGGGCACGGTGAGAAAGGAGTGGATATTACGTGCAAGTACGCTTGAGAAAACGCCATTGCTCAGCACGGCGGCGCTGGGGCCCATGGTGGGGGGCTGGAGCAAAGGCAGGTTCGAATCCATCTTTGGAAGTCCTTGAAAGTCAGGCTAGGGGTTTGGAGTGTATTCAGAGGGGAGCTGTGAGAAAGTTTTGGTAAGGAGGATGAGATTCAATCAGACAGTATTTATTGAGAACATACCATGTGACAGGGACTGTGGTAGGTCCCGGGGGCTCAGCCATGATTCAGACATGGTCTTTGCCCTGAGAGAGGTTCTTGTTTGGGCGACATGACAGGTAAGAAGCAGATACTTTCAGTAAAATACGGTAAGTGCTATGGTGGAAATATTCACATGTTGCTGTCAGACCTTAATGATGAGGCACAAAGCCTGGTCACATGGAGCATGGTGTGGGAGGTAGGGAAAGGCATGTGATGAAATTGTTGGCAACAGGAGTTTGTGCTTTATCCTGAGGGCAATGCAGGGAGGCAGGGGAGACACAGTGCCCCGGAGGATGAACCCGGAACCAAGGGAGTGGCAGGGAGGACATGAGAGAACTTAGGAGATAGATGAGCAAGGGGAGGGAGGGAGAGAGTAGGAAGCGGTCATGAATTTAGGTGGATGAGTCTGGCAGAGCTCTGAAGGAAGGACAGGGTAGGAAGACACTAGGAGGTCAAGACATCCAGCAGGAAGCCATTGACCTTGGCTTGGCGTGAGGCGATAGAAGCTGGCACTGAGAAGAACAAGAATGAAAGAGAGGGCAGGCCCCTATCCAGCTCTTAGGATGGTGGTGCCGCCTTGCTGAGGATGATGCATGGGTTATTCAGGGGAAAGAAGTCATCTCAGTGCCACCAGTTACCTCTTTTAAATAAATCTATTCATTCTTTTTGTTATAGACAAAGAAGACGAAAATGTCCCCCAGCCTCTCAAAGACCACACCCACTGCTGACACTTGGGAAATATTTTTGTCAAGTGGTTTCTCCTGCATCGGTTTTTATTGTTGTAATCATCCCATGTCTACAATTTTGTATCCTGCTGTGTGTAACATTCTAGTTTGTATATTTTTTGCGTGTTAAGTTTATCCTTGTTATTACAAATGTTCATGTTTTTATATATATTTATATGAAAAGGCTCAAGTCACGCCTTTTTTTTCTTCCTTAGCCGTAGACTTTGAAAATGTTGCTTCCTTTCTATTCTTTCTCTCTCTCCCCGCTCCTTCTTTTCTTCCTTTCTTTCTTTTTCTTACACTTTCTAGTTCCCTCCTCACTGCCTACTTTCATTTCAAGTCCCCCTTTTCCAGCATCATGAATGAGCCTGTCTTTCAAATCTGTAAGTATCTGTAAGACATACACCAGAGGATTGCTCTAAGGCCTACCCTCCCAGAAGTTTTGAGGAATCTGCTGGGCTGAGGAGATTTCTGGTGATGGCAGGCGTCACTCAGAGAGGCTGGGGTCTGGTGGCTCCTTATTCTAAGCCAGGGACAGTTGTCAAGATGAAGAGGAGAAGAAAGTGAGACTGGACCATGGTATGTAAAGTTGTTTCCGGATTTTCAAGCTCACAGAGGCTCAAAGAGAGGGAAATATAACATATTCTACTTAGAAAAAAAATATGTGGCCTGTCAACTAAGTCACTGACCCACACTTGGAAAGAGAGTTTTAATATTATATGGTGTTTACAGCGATGTTGCATAAGAACCGGTTCGCTGTTTCCTTGTTTGGTATCATTAGTAGGTAGGTACACACAGCCTCTCTCTCTCTCTCTCTCTCTCTGTCTCTGTCTCTCTCTCTCTGTCTCCCTCTCTCTCTCCCCCCACCTCCCATAACCCAGTGAAATTTCCAAAGGAGCCTTTGTTCAGTAATCATGATAACAAGTTCTCTTTGTCTCATGTGCCTGTCACTGTCCCCAGCCCTTGTGTGTGTATTTCTCACGACACCGCCAGGAGGTAGATGCTATCATTACGCACAGAGAGGTTACCTCATTGTCCAAGGACACGCAACCAGTTTGTGCCAGAGCCTGGATTCAAACCCAGGTCACCTGACCCCAAAGCCCATTCTCTTAGCCACAGCATCATACTCCTATTTCTCTGTTATGTACTTTTAGTTTCACAGTGTTCATGTAGAGGATAGAATTCCAGTGGGATTTTATTGCAGCGATGAACATGATGTTCAAAGCTCATTCAACTCGAATGTAGATTAGGTACCAAGAACTCTACATTTTTTACAGTTCAATTTTTGGGTGACTGCTTTTTTCAGGCTAGGCATGGAGCGACTCAGGAAACTCCTTGCCTATTGCTGAACCACCCAGAGAACTGCTTAGTGCTCTGCCTTAGCAGTGCAGCCCAGCCTGAAAGATGGCAAGGCTTTGTGTTCATCTGACATCCACGACCAAGGGTCTCAGAATTAGGACAGTGTGTTCCACTGGCCTAATCTAATTAGAACACTGCCATAACCACTCAGGTTTGTCCCTCGTCTGTCACAGAGTCCACCTCCCACCCTCCAAGGCTTCTGGTCCTGTCTCTTTATCAACTAGCAGAGTAGGAAATCTATGGAGTAGAGAACTTTGTGGGGAAGAGGAAGTCACCAGTGTTGATTTCTGAAGTCCCCTTCTGTGTGCCTCCCTCCTGTAAAACTCTTGAATGACTTTCACTCCGTGTCGCAGCCCTGCTTGAAGTCCACCCACCCCCACTTGCCACATGCTTCCTGCCCCAAATGTCAAGGTTTTCATTTGACCATGATATAATGAGCTGTGTAAAATTAAAAACAGCTAAATACCATCTTATTTACAGTAATTTTCTATTTTCTGAAGTCATCACAAAACCTCTCCTTAACGACGCCAACCTCCAGATCATTCCAATCACCAAGGGGAAGCCCGGGCACTACAGCCACCAACCACAACGTAAACTGCCCAGAGCCAGAGGGCTCACTCGCCCTCACTCTGTCCTCACCCCGGGTGGGTCTTTCCATCACATGCTTTTTCGGCAACAGGGAGCCAGAGCAGAGGGAATGCTCAGTTTCCTTTCCAAAAACTGGGGACACTTAAAAATATCTCCAAGTAAGCAGCCAGGGTTCAGAGGAATGCTGTTCACAGTTGGAGCAGCCCAGTGTTGGGATTCAGGCACCCAAGTGCCCTCAAACCTGCACTTGCGCTGTGGCCAAGGCCCAGCGTGTGAGCACCTGTAGCAGACCCCCTTGGTCCGCTGTATCTCCATCTGGGTGGATGACCTGACCACATCCCTAATTCTCCTTAAGGCCAACACCTATGGACTGAATTGTGTCCGCTTCCCCCGATTTCACAGGTTGAAGTCTTAAACCCCAGTACTCAGAATGTGACTGTATTTGGAGATAGGGCCATTAAGGAGGCAATTAAGGTTAAATGAGGTCATAACGTCTACCCTAATCCTGTAGGTCGAGTGTCCTTATAAGAGGAGGGAGAGACACAAAGGATGTGCATGTGCTGGAGGGAAGGCCACAGGAAGACACAGTGAGAAGGCAGCCATTTGCAAGCAAAGGAATGAGGCCTTAGGAGAAATCAGACTTGTTAGCACTTGATCTTGGACTTCCAGTCTGTATTTTGAAAACAAAATTCATTTCATAATTTGGGCCCTTACTGGATTTTTTTTTTTTTTTTTGAGGAAGATTAGCCCTGAGCTAACTGCTGCCATTCCTCCACTTTTTGCTGAGGAAGACTGGCCCTGAGCTAACATCCATGCCCATCTTCCTCTACTTTATATGTGGGACGCCTACCACAGCATGGCTTGCCAAGCGGTGCCATGTCCGCACCCGGGATCCGAACCGGCAATCCCCGGGCCCCTGAAGCGGAACGTGCGCACTTAACCATTGCGCCACGGGGCCAGCCTCCTGGATTTTGTTTTTTTTCAAATATATAACATGATTCCATATCTCAAAATAGATCATAGATATCAAACTTCAGTATGATTTCCTGACATAGTTAAGTCTGTATTTTTTCTTGCAAATTACCCATCCTTACAGTCATTCTTTTAAGCTTGTTGAGTATAGATTTAATATTGTCATGTGTGGTGAGTCTCTGCTTTTTATCAAGTTTCGTTCCTGGAAAGTTTATGACAAAGTGAATTGCCTTAAAGTAGATTATATTTTACCATAGGAACAAGAATAGAATTGAGAGTCTTATTCTTGATTTAACATCAAATGAATTTCAGATATGACCATAATATGTCACAAAAGCAAAAACACAGCAGTTTTAAACCCCTGTAATCGATTACAAGAGTAAAATTAATGTCCAAGCCATTTAAAACGGGATTAAGTAGATTATATATATTTTGTAATGAAAAGCACTCTCTCTGTGTATAAAATAGAAATGTCCCTGTTTTTCCACCTCTTCCCTGACAGTTCATTCTACACACTGGCACCAGATTCATCTTAATAGATGAGGCTCCAAGTTGACACAGCTTCACTGGCTCCCCTTCACTTGTAGGATCAAGGTGAAACGCCTGAGCATGGACGTTCCCCCCAGGAGAGCCTCAGCTACTTCCTACCCCCTCTCACTGCCCAGCACTAGCCCACTGCTTAGCAAACTGGTTAGCAGCTCTGGGTCCTTCACGCACATCCCAGGCTTTTCTCGCCTTGGTGTCCCTGTTCTCTCTCTCCACCCGTTCAACCCTTGCCCATCTCTCTACCTACGCAAATCCCATTCCTCCTGCAAGGCTCTGCTCAAGTCCCTCTGCCTCCCAGGCCTCACCCAATGCCCCTGCAGCCCAAGAGGACTCACCTGCCTGACGCCAAATCACGGGTGGGCAGGTGACCTTGCCCGGGTTGGGACATCTCTCTATGCTGTGCCTGCTAGGTTGTGCTATCCATGCTGGACGGCTTAATCCATCTACCACTGTGCTTTGTAAAGAGAAGGGAGAGAAAACCAACTTTTGCTGAGGACCTACTATGGGCCAGGCACCATGTCCCGCATTTTTATACATGTTCCCTCATTGAATCCTTTCAACAACCTTACGCAGTAGGTATTAGTGTTTCCATTTTAACGACTGAGAATACAGAGGATGAATAACTCCTTCAAGTAAATCAGCTAAGAAACGATGGAATCAGAAGTGAAACTGAGAAAGTACACAAGAAGGATATAAAACCAGAAATCAGGAGATCTCCAATTCAATTAACCTCTTTGAATCTCATTTTTTCTCATTAACGAAGAGGGCTGACAATACCCACGTCACGGAAATGTGCGAATTAACTGCAGACATACTTTGGAAAGCCTTTATCAGCTATGGAGGTATTATTTCTCACGATGCCTAGCATACTCTGATGCGCAGTAAATATTTGTTGCTAGATTGATTTCTAATTCTTCTCCTAAGAGTTGTAATATCTGTCAGTCTCGCCCGCCATGTCTCCCTGCTCTTAGCTGGTTATAATAATATTCATGTTTTCAACTGTGAAAAAGAAATCATGCTGTGATCTGCTGAGAACCATTTTCCAGTCCAGAGTGATCGCATAGTCAACACGTACCTGCACACGTTTACAAACATTGCTAATGTCCTCAGGAGACTTCTTTCCAGTATTTTCTAGTCTGCGTTGGGGAGTACTAACGAACTCCACTGTGTAAGACCAGTTTGTTTCTATTCTTTGGAAGATAACAATGGTCAACAATCATTGCTGTGTCTCCTGTGTGTAGGGCTCACTTAAATGGGCTGAAAACCCTTGATAGGGGGTGATTATCAGCTTTTTCTCTCCAGACCAAGCTACCTAAGAAAAGAAGCATTGGTCACATGCTAAGTCATTTATTTTTGCTAAGAGTTCCATTCCTTTGCATGATAATGGTAACCGTGTTTCGGCTTCTGACTTATCTTTCCACACCTGAATATTTGTGCACTGTATTCAGCATCTTTTGTGGTCTAGGTTTCTATTATTTATTTGGGTCTTCAGGTTTCCTTCTCTGTCATCGTCCTTCCTTTCACGATTACCCAGCTTACCTCCTTGCAAACACATCTTCTTTCTTTATTCTCGTCACAGTATGATTTTGACCCTCAGCTTTCCTATTTAACCTTTCAGAAATTTCCTGAAGCAGTCTCCTCTTGCTCTGGTGTAATTAGAGTTCCTGTCTCCGAAACTCTATCCTCAGAACTTGTTCTTGTCCTTAATTTCTCTCCTGCTTGTAAATTTCCTTTCACCTAAAGGAGGAAAATCAGTAACTCTTTAAATTTCTTAACTGTAATTTTAATATCTTGGCTTCTTTTTATAGGAAACTTCCTTACCCTTTGGAGCTCCTTTTCCACCACAACTGACTGAACAAAATCAAAGTTATTTTTAAGATGGAATGGTCCACACAAATCGGTAGTAACAGCACTTTTGCGTAAAGTTAATAACTTCTAGATATAGATTTTATTTCTCTGTCAGATGTTTTTGCTCTATAAGATTACCCAGTGATTAAAACAGAGACCTCATCCAAACAAATCCATCCTATAGCACACAACCCTTTCCCTTCTGTGTCCAGGACACAAGCCTTTTTCACTCTGCCTAGTTCAACTCTTCATAAATATTAATTGATCCCATTGATTCATCTTTCCATCTTACATCCATTAATAGACACCTCTCTGGATGGACATCAGACAGTTTATCCACTTTAACCAGCCTCATCGATTCTCTTTTCTGGAGAACGCTTGCTTTAGAGAAGTCAGAGGAAACTTGCTTCTCCTCCTGCTTCCTTTGTCAGGTCTCCCGAGGAAGAGCCAATGGTGAGAGGAGGTCTAACCCCTCCATCTTTCCTGTCTTCCTCTCTGTCCTCATAGTGCCCTTTTTTGCCCCAGAGCATTCCCTCCTGTCTTCCCACAGGGCTCACCCTCCACACCACTTGTTACTCAGCGTCCGTGCTGCCCGCCTGTCATTGCAGTGCCACCCTTCCAGGTGGCCTGGGTGGCCATCGTTCTTGGTCCATGGGTGTTCCCGGGAGTCCTGTTGAGCAGAGATGCGATAGGACCAGGGTCACTGATGGGATTACTAATGGATTGCTGACAGATGGGGCAGACAGGAGGTCAGTCAGAGCTACTCTGGCTGCGGTGACAGCTGGTCTTCCTTGGTCAAGCAGACCCAACTCTCCTCACAGGGGGAGACTCTGCTAGGATGGTTGGGATGGACTGAGGCAAATATGCATCCTCCGGGCAGTGGCCCTTTCCTTTGCTGGCTTTATTGAGAGAGAGGTCTCCAGTACAGAGTGGCCCTCTCCTTCCATGGGGCCACCTGAGGCAAAGAAACTGTTTCTGTGCTGCTTGAGTATAATCTCTTTGGGAAATGGGGTGCTTAACGCCTAGAAGAGGTGAGTCTTAAGGGAGCCTGAGAGGGAATTAGGTCACAGGTGCCCAGCAGACCCACTTGTACCAGCTGCTCTAGAAAGGAAAGCAGTCTTGTAAATAGAAGGCAGAAGTGTATACATGGTCACAGACAGAGGTCAGGGTGGAAGTGAGAACTGAAATTCAGGTTTCTTACCATTAGAGTCCCCTCTCCCCCATTGCCTGCCAGGGGAATAGTGAATAATAGATAGTAATAATAAGAAGAAGAATAGTTAACCCATGTATGCTCTCTATATGCTAGACATTGTTCTAATGGTTTAATACATAACATTTAATCCTCATATCAACTACAATAGTCCCCATTTAACAGATGGGGGAAAGGGACACTCATAAGTTAAGTGACCAAGGTCACAAGAGAGAACGGTGTGATACCAGGACTCAAACCCTGGCAGTCTGGGTCCAGAGTCCACAGTCTTATCCACATGTGTGTGTGTGCATATGCATGCCTGTGTTCATGCACATGTGCGTGAGAGAAAAGGAGATACAGACGTGGAGATGGTGATAAGCATATGGCTCATGTGGTTCCTCTCCAAAAAGTATTCCCAGACTAAATAATGGTTCCAAGAGTGCCTGTTAAGTCTTCTCCAATCCTTACCACAATCCAGCGAGATTTTTCAGTTTCTAAGTAAGAAAAAAGAAACTCAGAAAAGTGGAGCGAATTGCCCAGGACCACTCAGAGAGTATGGGTGACCAGGATTAGAATCAAGGCCACATTCTTTCCAGGAAAACCCCAGGCCTTGTCTGGAGAGGACCCCTCCCCTTGCCAAGTGCATGGGCCAATCAGATAGCTCACAGAACTCGTTCATAAGTTTTTTTGAATTTTCGTTACACATGTCATTGAAAGATCCTCGTATCTATATCATCTGGCTGATAAATTTAATAAGATCTGATCTGACTCTATAGATCACTGGAAGAACAGAATGGACCCCTCTTTGCTGATCATTTTTGTAGGGAATATCAATCCAATATTCTGGATTCATTGACGGGCACGTATTTCCAGAACTAAAGAGATAGCCCAGTGATAGTCCCTAATGCTTATCCTTGAAGAAGGAGCTGCCCCCAAATGCAAGGAAAGATGCTACAAAAGACTATTCCTGCTCCTTAATTTAACCTAGCATCTGCTTGTTTTTGTCCTTCCCCTTCAAGGGGTTTTTTGACTAGCCAGAAGGTAAGAATGTTGTCTGAGTCCTAATCTGGACAAACTTGACCTGCGAACTCACACGTGGCTTCAGGCAGCATCGTTTTGTGTGTGATTTCATCTGGAGGATGAAGGCATAGGTAGCTGGGGGAGCAACTGAAATGGGGAGGCCAGAGTGGCATCTGTCTCAGAAATTGTCTCAGGCCTAGCAGTGTAAATTCATGCTCAATCCCCGGGCCAGAAGGTCTGCAGGCATTGCTGTAGGAGCTGATTCATGGAGGGCTCAGGGAGGAGGGGGCAGGAACATTCTGCTTTGAGGGAGTGCCAGAGTCACGTGGGGTGGGGGAGGGGACTGTTACCTTCCCTTCCATAGGGGTCTGGGCAAGGGGTGGGGGGGAGCTGGATGTTCTCTGTGGGGTGGGATGGGGTGGGGGTGGGGAAGCCAGCAGAACAACGGCAGGGCTGCTAGTGAGCACCTGTGAGACGCCCTTCAGGGCCCACAGAGATTCTTGGAAGGCGGCGCCGAGGACTGAAATCCTCTATTCCGTACTCCGGTGTGTTGGGGTGATCAGAGCCTGTGAAATCTGGGTTGTTACTGTTAATGTGACTCATGAGTATCCACACATCATTGGAGCCTGGCCTTATGAGAGCAATACTCACATGAGTGGGGTGGTCCATGAATACAGGTGCGGTGGGTTCTCCACCACCAGGCAGCCTTTGAAAAGGAGGGAGGCTCACATTCGTGCTTGGGGATATAAACACATGATATAAGAATATATAAATATAGATACATTTCTCTTTGAAAAGATATCTCAAGGCCTTTAGTTCCAGGATTGTGGATACGATCCGAGTTACAGGAGCTCGGAGTGTGGAAGCCTGTGCCTGTGCGGACTTAGAGAAATAAAAGCACACAAAGTAAATCCTGGGATCAGCGAGGGCCCTGGAAAGCCCCTCGTCCGGAGGCTGAGAACACACGGGCCGAGTAACGGCACGTCCACCTTGGCAGGTGCGCTGCGTGACTGCCCGGGGGAGCTCCCCGCGGTGCCTGCTCATCCAGGGTATTTCCACAGGCATCCAGATACAGACACATTTCACGAGCATGGGGGTTCACCAGGAGCTCAGCCCACAGCTCCCACCCAGGCTTTCCAGCTCCCCCAACGCTGTCCCCAAAATTCCCAAGCAGCCGTTAGAGCCAGATCCCGTGCAAGCCGGGACAGGACTCTCCCGTGCCTTCACCAGTTCCGGGCAGACCACCAGCGGTGCCGGGCACAGTCCACGTATCTGCTAAGTCTTTCATCTTAATATGGTGTCTTGGTACTTTAATTAAAGGATCCCAGAAAGCTGATTCCTGAAGGAGGCTGGTGTTGAGCCAGGTCCTTATATAACACACCTACTTGCTATAAACAAGAGCACCACAGAAAGATTTCCTACTGCATTGAAAGCACTCCCTTCTTTTCCCGCAGTTTGGACAACAGCCTTGAAATGGTCATCAATAAGGACGACATTATTCCACATTTAATGTTGTACTTATGTGTTCTGTCCCTTTCTGTTCCCCTCCTTCTTCCCCCACCTTGAACTCCTCACCTTGGAAGGAAATAGAGACTTTTCCTCAGCGTAATCCTCCTGAGCAGGCTGCTAGGCCTGTCACCGGTAGCGGCCGCCTTGGCAGCTGCATCGGTTGCTGAGGGCCTGGTGAGGGGCATGGATAAGCCTGTTGACGGAAGTGAGAGGAAAGGTCCTTAGCAACCCTTCTTGTCCTGCTGTTCTTTTCAGGCCCTCATCAGCTTTGCCAGAGGGGGAATTATACTGCAGGTTTCAGGAGCTGTCTTTGTCAGGGGACACAGCACAGTCAGCGGGATGTTGGAGGGAAATTCCATTAAAAGGAAGAGAGATAGAGTTGGATTATAAACGAAGAAGCGCATATCCTCTCTCACTTCCTGAAGCTGAGCCAAGTGACTTCCAGAAAAGGTAGGAAGAAGCTTGGCTTTATCTCCTAGTCCCTCTCAGCCCCCTGGCCTCTGTGAGTGGGTTTTGCTTTTTGAGGAAGCCTGAATACTACCCTCCCAACTCTTGATCTGCCTAGCTGTCTCCCTAATGTTGAGAGATTTCAGTTCCCAGATAAATGGCGGGAAATCGCTTCAGGGAGAGGGAAGACTGATGGTGATGAACGCTCTGGATGTGGCCCAGGGAGGAAGCCACCTGACGGCAGTGCATGCTGGGGCTATCGTTCTCATGTACTCCATGAGGTCAACAAGAGGCAGGCAGAGCTCACATCGTATACCTGAGCTGTGTCACATGGACGCTTGCTGGAGCCTGGGGTCCAGGCTGGGAGACCAGACAGCTCAGCTCACCCACTCGTCACCTGAAGATGTGAGAAAGCTACTCAACCTCCTTATCCTCATTTATGTTTTGCCCCTTCGTCTGTTAAGAAATGAGTTAATGCTTTATGATTTCCTATCACTTTTTTCTGTCAATTAATACTTATACTTTGAACAAGTTTTGTTTTCTACACTTCACGTCTATGTTACTTAGGACTTAAAATTTATGCCTGTTATTGATTTCATTCCTGAAGGTGATATTCTTTATCAACAAAATATTACCTTCTGGGACCCATCAATTTTTGCAGCCTTAAATTTTAATTTGACTGATACTAATTTTGTAATATTTATTTTCTTTTTGGTTTGTGTTTGCCTGGTGAATTGCTCCAGTATTTTCATTTTTATGAGTTAGTATGCCTCTTTATAGGCAGCATGTAGCTGAATTTTCTAGGAAAATATAAGTTAAGTCTATAAGAAGTAGGTGCCTTAATAAATCAATAGCTATAGAGGATACTAAGCAAGTTGTTGGAGGACTGCTTTCAAGAAAGTCAGAAGGCTCAGATAGGTGTATAGTTTATGGGTGAGTTTTTTCAAACTTAGAACAAAAAATTGATTCCCACACTAAATAAATCATTGCAAAACACATTAAAATATGTAACGCTTTCCAAATCAGTTTATAAATTTGTGTGATCTTGTTAACAAATCTGATGAACCTAGAACGAAAAAAGCAACTACACACCAATCTCATTGATAAGTACAGATAAAAAACTTAAAAATGTTTTAGCAAATCAAATCCAGAAGCATATTAGAAGAATAACATGTCATACCAAGGAAGTTTTATTCCAGGAATGCAAGGAAGGTTCAATGTGAAGAAACTAATAATCGAGTTTATCACACAGAAACATTTGAGAAAAAAATGATAATCTCAACGGATACTAAAAAGGCATTTGGTAAAATTCAACATTCATTCCCAATAAAACCAATCTATAACCAAATAACCAACATCACAGTTAACAATAAAATAATAAGGATATTCCCATTAAAACTGGGAAACTGATAAGGATGTTTATTACTTTCATTATTCTTAAACATTTTCCTAGAAAGTTCCGTTATAAAACATACAGAGAAAATAAGTAAAAATATCAAAAAAGAGGAAAAAGTATTGCAAATTATATGACTGTCTATCTAAAGAAACCTGAGTAAAATTTTAAAAAGAAATTGTTCATCAAATATATATTTGAGGGGCAATAAAGCTTGATAACCAAGGACAGGGCTCAGGACTGACATCTGAAGCCTAACTCTGCCACTTACCAGCTCTGTGACCACGGATAAATTATTTAACTGCTGACGTTAAATAACTACAAAGTAGCTAACATTTATTGAGCGCTTACTTTGTCCCAGGCATTGTGCTAATCACTTTACCTGCATCCTAGGAGGCAGGTGTTCTTATCACCCCATTACATGGGTGAGAAAACTGAGTCACTCAGTCACTGCCCAACATCACACAGCTGGTGCATGACACAAGTGGGATTTGAGTGGGTGGAATCCGACTCCAGAATCCTTCCTCCTAACTGCCAGGCTGCCCTGCCTTTCCTTGCTTCACCCTGTGATGTTTAGCGACCATTATTATAGTAATATAAAAAAAATCAATACTTTTCCTATATACCATTAATAACCAATTAACAATATATTTAAAAGAATAATTAGATTGAAAACAGCAAAGCGAGATAAAAACCCTAGAAATAAACGCAACAATAAAAGTGCAGGATTCATACGAAGAAAAATAAAAATTTTAATGAGGGACAAAAACGAATATTTGGACAAATAAAGAGATATATAATTTCCTAGATGGGAAGACAGATAATAGGAAGACATAAATTCTTCTGACATAATTTATATATTTAGTGTAACGCCAACAAAAAATCAAAAGGATTTTATTTTTTTGGAATTCAACAAAAGGACAAATGTTCGTTTGCAGGAAAAAATGAGAACAGACAGAATTTTTTGGAAAGTGGAATAAAGGAAAGTGACTTGTGTTGACAGAATTCAAAACGTTTAATAGAGCCATAACAACTCGAACTGTGCAATTCTATGTCTAGCCAATGAAATAAAATAGAAAGTCCAGAAATACACACGATAGAGACACTGTGCAAAAAACACTGAGAGAGAGGATAAATCATTTGATAAAAGGTTTTCTAAAATGAAACGGGAAGAACGTGTCACACACAAAAAACAAATGAGAGATTTGCCTTTGTACACATTTTAAGTAAACGCCAAGAATATGGTGTCAAAAATATAATCAAGTTAAGAGAAAAGATAAACTGCTAAAATATTTGCACGATGTATTCTAAAGACCTCCTTAAAATATAAAGAATTGTTAAAATTAACAAGGCAAAATAAGGATAAGAAGAAACAATTAGGAGAATAAAAATTAATGTGATCAATAAACACACAAAAACATGCTTGTCTGACAACTAATCAAAGACAAGCTGACTAAAGTATTTTGTATGTGAGACGACAATTATACATGTCTTTAATCACCTGGTATTTTATCAGCAACAATCAGTTTAAAAATGTGCTGAAAAGTATATCTATTCTCAATAGCAGCCAAAGCCATAAATCACCAAGTTACAATCCTATCAAAAATATACTTCCTAAATTTTCTAACACATGTAAAAGATTTGATTAAATGAAGATCTGTATCATGATTCTGAAATGAAATGTGAAATATTATAAAAATGCAAATATAACAAATTATTGCAAAGAAATGTACCTCAGCAGCATGGGTGACTCTCACAAGCATCGGTCAGGAAAGAAGTCAGTGACAACAGTTTTCATTTATATCAGGTTCGGAAACAGGCAAACCTAATCTATGATGATCAAAGCCAGGAGGGTGGATACGTCTGGAGAGAGGTCAGGGACGAAGGGGCACATGCAGTGCCTCCTGGGGTCTGGTCAAGTCTGTTTCATGATCTGGGTGATAGACACAAGGCTGTGCTCAGTACACCCAACAAGCTATACATTTATGATTTGTACACTTTTCTATATGAATGTTATACCTCAATTAAGGTTTAATTTAAAAAAGAGAAGTACAGGGGCTGGCCAAGTGGTTAAAGTTCCATGCACTCTGCTTAGGTTGCCCAGGGTTCACAGATTTGGATCCCAGGCATGGACCTACTCCACCCATCAGCCATGTTGTGGAGGCATCCCACATACAAAGTAGAGGAAGATTGCCACAGATGTTAGCTCAGGGCCAATCTTCCTCAAGCAAGAAAAAAAAAAGAGAGGAAGGTTGGCAATGGATGTTAGCTCAGGGTGAATCTTTCTCATCAAAAGAAAAGAGAGAAGTACAAAGTTAGACTCTTACTTCATACTTTATATTTAAAAAGCTACAAGTGAACCATAAGTGTTAAACATAAAATGTTAAGTAATAAAATAGCAGAATGTGAGGTCCATGGGAATAAGCTGTTTGGTCCATACTGCTTGCTGTTTTGGTCCCAGCTTCTAGAATAAAGTCTGGCTCCAAAGATACCTAATATTTACTGAGTGAGTGAATTAGAAGAAAATACCAGTGAATATTTAACTGATATTGAGATGGGAAAGGCCATTCTAAATATAAACATAATGGGAAAGAAGGCATATTTTTAAAACACTCATATACTTAACTACATAGCACTTAAAGCTTGAAGTAAAAAGCCTAAAAGGTATAAACAAAATTAAGGGCAAAAAACCAAACTGGCAAATGGTTGTAACAAATGTGACAGTGAGGATTAATATCTTTAACAATCAATATGGAAAATTCAACCCAGGGAAAAACAGGTAAAAGCAAATGCACAATTGGAAAAAAATACAAATGACCAACTAACACATGTAAAGGTGTTTGATCCCATTAATAACCCAAAAATGCAAATCAAAACTATAAAATGCCAAAGTTTTTTCTTTTTGGATTTTTTTTTTCCTACCAAAGTTTTTCTTCATTCAGTCAACAAGTATTTCTTGAATGACTACCAGGTCAGCATGCCTGGAGATTCCAGAGTCAAAGAAAACAGCCAATGGCCTGCCCTCAGGGAGCTTACATTTTAGTGAGGAACACAAAAGACAATGAACAAATAGCTGGATAAGTAGTTTGTCAGGTGGTGAGCATTCCTACTGGAAACAAAGGGTAGGTTCATTGATTGTAGCAGAAGTCCCACTCTGGAAAGGCATCTTGATGGTGGAGGAGGCTGGTGGGGGCAGGGTGAGGGGGCATATAGGAACTCTGTACTTTCTGCTCAGTTTTGTCCTGAACCTAAAAGTGCTCTAAACAAAATTGTTTTTAAAAAAAAGCAGGGTGAGGGAGACGGGGATATGAGGCCGGTGGCGGAGGTTGGTAGTTGATATGGAGGGATTTTGGAAGGCCTCTCCCATGAGGTGGCATTTGAGCAGAGACCTGAGAAGCGGGAGGTGGTGATCTGCGGTGGAGGGCTGAGCACTCCAGGCAGAGGAACAAGCCAAGACCCTGTGGCAAGAGAACAGCATCTTCACAGAATATCCGGGAGGGCAGGGAGGTGGGGGGGGGGGGGGGGGGGGGGGGGGCGGGACGTGGAGTGAGCAAGGTGTAGAAAGGTAGAAGATGAAGTGGGAGGAGTGGATGAGAGTGGCTGGAGGGTGATCCCATAGGGCTTTGTAAGAAAACTTCAGTTTCCTGCTCTATGAAATAAAGTCTATTAATTAAAAAAAATAAAGAAACTTTCGCTTTTACTCTGTATGAGAATCCAGTTATGGGTTTGCAACAGAAGCGAGACAGGATCTAACTTACACTTTAAGAGGCTCTCTGGCTGCCGTGTTGAGAATGGATTGAGGGTTGGGGTGCTGAGAGCAGTAAAGAGGCCGCTGCAGTGATCCAGGCGGAGGTGATGGTGGCTAGGATGGATGGGCACTTGGGAGAAAGGAAGAAGTGGTCAGGTTCATCTGCATTTTCAAAGTAGAACCAAGCAGATTACGTAGGAAATAGATAGACAGAATGAGAAAGAAGAGTCAAGGGTGACTCCAAGGTTTTTGGCTTGGGCGTAGGGTAGAATCAATGCATTTGGGGTCCTGTTGGAGACAGAGAATGGGTGTAGATGGAATACTGGAGAGCGAGTTAGCAAGTAAGAGGTGATGGCTGGAAAATAGGATGCTTGACGTTGAGATTATGGAGGAGATGCAATTATTGGGAATGACAACAATTAGGAGAGAACCACGTGAGTAGATAGCTGTATGAAGTGTATTGTGGTGAGGTGGAGAACAACATCATTGGAGAAGAGATCAAAGAAGTGAGAGGCCAGAGTATTGGAAATATCAGCCAAGTGAATATTGACGTCACCAAGATCATGACATAAGTAGAGTTGGTGAGAGGGTGTGTGAGCTCCATGTGAGCTATAGGCCAAAAATCTTTCATAAATGAAGAGAAGTGGTGTGGGGAGAAGTAGATGATTGAAGCAAGGCGGGTAGCACATTTTCTGCGACATGATTTTCAAAGCTGGGGGCATTTAGAGAGGAGGCAGGGAAAATGGTCTGGAAGCATTGATAGGAAAAGGCAGCAATGATATACCACTTTGGTAGAAGTAGTTCAAGAAGTGTGGGAGAAAATGAGCTATGATGTCAAGAGGCTGCAGGCAAAGCAGCGTCGTCAGAGGAGAGCTGGGTTCCAGTTACAGCAAGAAGTTGACAGGAACGACCAAGCAAGAGATTGAGGACACAGCGGATTTAGCTGATGGCCGATCATGAGTTCTAGAGGCCACAGTGGAAAGTCTTTGGAGGTGGGGAGGAGTACGGGGTGGGTCAAGTTAAATGAGGTGTGGGGATGAGTCTTGTTGACGGGAGATGACCTGGGGGCTCAGGATGGTGGTGGTACTGTAGGTCAGCAAGGCTGACTGTGGTGGTGGAGTGTTGACTGGAGGGGGGCAGGATGGGAGAGGATCCCTCCAGAGCACGTCGAATCCTAAATGCTCTGCAGTTCCTCCAGGCTCCTGTGGATGAAAATATGGAAGAAACGCGTAGTGTGACCCCCTTCAGTCCTGTCAGGAGAGGGGTGGACACCAGGTGAGGGGCAGCATTACCTGGAGCTCACGGAGCTTGGGGGCTCCTCATCTCCTGTGGGCGAGGCAAGGGTTAAACAGAGGAACGGGAGCAATGCTGGGGAGGGTCTTGGGAGCCAAGCCCTCTCATGCACGACTTGTGAAGGTAGAACTTGGTAAGCTGTTTTTGGAAAAAAGATTTAAATACAGACTGAGAAACTTAAAATTGCGCCTATCTTGTTTCAGCAATTTCTTTCCTAGGAAATTATGGTAAAGATATAATCAAACCTGTTGACGAAGGTGCAAGCTTAGAACGCACATCAGAGCTTTGTTAATGTACCAAAGTAAGTGGAAAAAAGTAAACAATAGGGATCTGTCCAGCAGATTATGACACACCTATACTTTTGAATAACATGAACATTTTTAAAGATTATGTTTTGCAAGAGAGGCAATAACAGGGAAATGCTTGTTGTATAATACATAATCATATTTTAATAATATATTGTGATATATTATTATACATTATATTATAAATATCTGCTATATAATATATAATACTAATAAAAAGCAAGTTCTAAAATTTATATATACAATTTTGTTTTATATTTATATATAAGTACATAATATATAAAAATATATTTTATATATAAATATAATAAAATCCAAATTTTGAAGAGAAATAAAAATGCATAGAAAAAACTGGGAATGAATACACTTAAAATTAATAGATATATATTTTTGTCAGGGTAGAAAGTAAAATTATGGGTGGTTTTTGTTTCTTTCTATACATTTTTTTGCACTTTCCTTTTTGTGTCAATAGCCTGCATTTACTTTCTAGTAATAAAAGTAAAGACTTTTAAAAATATTGAATAAGGGGTCTGGCCAGGCAGCGTAGCAGGTAAGTTTGCACACTCTGCTTCAGTGGCTCAGGGTTTGCTGGTTTAGATCCCGGACGTGGACCGACCCACAGCTTGTCAAGCCATGCTGTGGCAGGCATCCCACATACAAAGTAAAGGAAGATGGGCACAGATGTTAGCTCAGGGCCAGTCTTCCTCAGCAAACAGAGGAGGATTGGTGGCAGATGTTAGCTCAGGGCTAATCTTCCTCAAAAAAATAAAACAAAATTGGGGGCTGGCCCCGTGGCCGAGTGGTTGAGTTCGCGCGCTCCGCTGCAGGCGGCCCAGTGTTTCGTTGGTTCGAGTCCTGGGCGCGGACATGGCACTGCTCGTCGGACCACGCTGGGCGGCGTCCCACATGCCACAGCTAGAGGAGCCCACAACAAAGAATATACAGCTATGTACTGGGGGGCTTTGGGGAGAAAAAGGAAATAATAAAATCTTTAAAAAAAAATAATAAAATAAAATAAAAAAATAAATAAAACAAAATTGGGTAAAATTATTCAAGTAAACGTGGTATTTAAAAGTTAGATTGTGGGCCGGCCAAGTGGCATAGTGGTTCAGTTCACGCACTCTGCTCCAGGGGCCTGGGGTTCAAGGGTTCAGATCCCAGGTGCAGACCTACACCTTGCTCATCGAACCAAGCTGTGGTGGCATCCCACTAAGAAAATGGAGGAAGATTGGCACAGATGTTATCTGAGGGAAAATCTTCCTCACCAAAAAAAAAGAGGAGGACTGGCAATAGATGTTAGCTCAGGGCCAATCTTCCTTACCAAAGAAAAAAGTTAGATTGCAAATGAAATTACATCTCACTCTGTCATGTGCTAGGAATCAACAATCTCCCTCCAATCCAACACTTTGATTATTCTGCTAAATCAGGACTAAACCGGAATTTAAATCAGAGAGTTCAAAAGGCAAAGAATAACAGTGGCGAACTGCAAGAAAAATATCCCAAACTATTTGCAAGTCAGAAGTCAGTGTTCCCCTCTGTATCTACTTCGGGAAGGCTGCCCATAGTCTTTAGGGGAGACAGAAGCATTTCAGGCCTTGACCTCCTCCCATTCCCACCCTAAATAGCTTTTTTCCCAAAAAAGAATAAAGAATACTCAATGAAAACTATTAAAATGCTTGGCAAAACTACACAGACAAACACAGAGGCCAATTAAATATAAATAGTTCATACCAAAACTGTCTTTTTGACCCAGCCACTAACATCTACCCAGCCCCAGATTTAAATGTTCGCATGAAAATGACAGAGCAGGCAAAGGCTGGCCAGCCAGCAGCAGAGGAGCGCCCCTTAAGAGCATTCACGTCTGTCTGCAGAATATGGGTGTAGCATGTTTTCCTAAAAGCACAGGAGAGGGTATAGATTTCTGTCTCCTTAAACCTGGAGAAGGTGGTCTCTTTCTTTCGGATTTATTTTTTCTACCACCCACTACCACTACCACTTTTTTTTTTTTTTTTTTTTAGTCTAAAGTAAGAAGGTCCACTCCCTTCTATGGATTTTGAAATTATTGGTCCTTTTTTTTTTCTTTTAAGGCTTAGCTGCTTTACACTGAAAAAGCATACGCCAATAACCATTATGAGAGACAGATTTTTGGAGGGCAGATGCTACGGGGTGGTTTAACCCCGAGGGCTCCAATCCTGGCCCTGGTATTGAGTGTGTGAGTCTTGCTGTATTCTTTCGCCGCCCTGGGCTTCAGTGTCTCCATCTGTAAATACAAGATGGCAATATCTGCTGTGTTGTGAGGGTTAAATGAGATGATGCTTTGCAACCTCCCAGACTCTGTGCAGTTTAGGGCGATGTTGTCTTCCCTACCTGGCTCAGTGCTGTACATTCGCTACTCTTGAGGGAAAATTGGAACAAAATGCTTGGTAATGCCAAAAGTAAAAAATGGCTGTTAGTCTGTTTATACAAAGATTCTTAAGGTAGGAAATGTACTTTGAATGATCTTTTTTCTGAGAGTGAGGAGAGGGGTTAGTATCATTCATTTATACTCTTTAGGCACCAATAACATGTATTTCTAAGATAGTTTTTGATAAAGAGATAGTCACTTTATAGGCTGCCTCCCTATTTATTAAAAAATAATTAAAACTATTTTGAAGGCACAGCTGAAAACCTCCATTTCCAAAAGTAGAGTGGATTAGATTTCTTGAAATCTCTCCTACTGTAAAACACTTAGAAATGCTGAAAACCTGTAAGATGCTTTTAAATTCGTCATTTGAGTTCTAAGAAAGTAAGGAAAATCCTGGAGTAAAAGATGAAAATGAATGTAAATACCAAAACAGTGAGCACAAGCTAATGTTGCAACTGCCTGGAGAGAGAAAGAGGAGTCAGAAGATGGGGGGGTTGCCAACCTTTTTTTTTTTTAAGATTTTTAAATTTTTTTTTCTTGTTCTCCTCAAAGCCCCCCCCGGTTCATAGTTATGTATTCTTCGTTGTGGGTCCTTCTAGTTGTGGCATGTGGGACGCTGCCTCAGTGTGGCTAGATGAGCAGTGCCACGTCCGCACCCAGGATTCAAACCTACTAAGCACTGGGCCACCTGCAGTGGAGCGTGCAAACTTAACCACTCAGCCACAGGGCCAGCCCTGGGGTTGCCAGTCTTATTAGGCGAGAGGACTTCTCTTTTTCCCCCTGAACTTTCACATTCACACACATGTAGAATACAATATTATAAGTCCCCCATATACCTATCAATCAGATTCTATAGATTCAATCAAGATTTTGCTACATTACATTTAGATTTCTTTTTTCTTAATTTGCTTTTTTATCTTTGCTAAAGTATTTTACATAAAATCCCAGACATCATGTAATTTCACTCTACATACTTCCGTATGCATATCTAAAGGCTATGGATACTTTTAAACAGCATAACAAAAGACGTACAAAGATAAAATTAAAGAATTTAAATAAAAGCCCTATAATGTTAAACTTGAATTGGAAATATTAGCATGCACTCCTGATTTGTTTTTATCTCTTAGGAGAAACGGCTTAGCAAAAATAAAGACTCAGTAGCAATGGATCTTTGATTACTGTCATTTTTTTCTGGCACTAGAGGATATCGCTGGATCATCTGCGACATTTCATGCCCCATACCCGTAATCAGCCATTTCTTTTAAAGAGCCCTGGTTCTAGTTAGTGAGAAATTATAATTAGCAACCAACCCAGAACAGACATAGATGCTAAAATAAGCAGACGAGGATATAGAAGCAGTTATTATAACTGAATCCCATTTATTCAAAACACTAAGGAAGACATGAAACATAATTTTTAAAATTCAATTTCTAAAGATAAAAGCCACAATGTGTGAGATCAAAAGTACACTGAATGGGATGATAGTATTAACAGCAGATTAGACATTATACAAGAAAAGATTTGTGAACTTGAAGGCATAAGCAATATAAACTATCCAAAATGAAAACAGAAAAAGAATTTTTTAAATTTTATTGAGGTCATAACAGTTTATAACATTGTGAAATTTCAGGTGTATGTTATTACTTGTCATTCACCATATATATGTGCCCCTTACTCCTTATGCCCACCCCTAACCCCTTCCCCCTATTGTAACCACTAATCTGTTCTCTTTGTCTACGTGTTTGTTTATCTTCCACATATGAGTGAAATCATATGGTGTTTGTCTTTCCCTGGCTGGCTTATTTTGCTTAACATAATACCCTCAAGTTTCATCCATGTTGTTTCAAATGGAATGATTTTGTCTTTTTTATGGCTAAATAGTATTCCATTGCATATAAATACCACACATCTTCTTTATCCAATCATCAGTCAATGGGCACTTGGGTTGTTTCCATGTCTTGGCTTTTGTGAAAAATGCTGCAATGAACATAGGGATGCATAAGTCTCTTTAAATTGTTGATTTCAAGTTCTTTGGATAATTACCCAGTAGTGGGATAGCTGTGTTGTAGGGTATTTCTATTTTTAATTTTTTGAGAAATCTCCATACTGTTTTCCATAGTGGCTGCATCAGTTTGCATTACCACCAGCCACCAGCAGTGTATGAAGGTTTGCTTTTCTCCACATCCTCTCCATTTGTTTTCTTGTCTTGGTGATTATAGCCATTCTAATGGGTGTAAGGTGATATCTCAGTGTAGCTTTGATTTGCATTTCCCTGCTGATTAGTGATGTTGAACATCTTTTCGTGTGCCTGTTGGCCATAGGTATATCTTCTTTGGAAAAATGTCTGTTCATATCCTCCCCCCAAGTTGTTGATCAGCTTGTTTGTTTTATTGTTGTTGAATTTTATTAGTTCTTTATATATTTTGGAGATTAACCCCTGGTAGTATATATGATTTACAAATATTTTCTCCCAGTTGGTGAGTTGTCTTTTTGTTTCTTTTCCTGGCTTCAAAAAAAAGGATTTTTAAAAATGCTAAGAGCATCCTTGAGCTGTGGGACAACTTCAAGATTTTAACATATATGTAATAAGAGTCCCCAAAAGAGCATGGGGACAGAAAAACAGTTGAAGAACAGTGGTCAAATTTTCCCCCAAATATATAGCAGGAAATTACCTCAACATAATAAGGGCCATATATGATAAACCCACAGCCAACATCATACTCAAAGGGCAAAAACTGAAAGCCATCCCCCTGAGACCAGGAACAAGACAAGGATGCCCACTATCACCACTCTTATTCAATATAGTACTGGAGGTTTTAGCCAGAGCAATTAGACAAGGGAAAGGAATAATAGGAATCCAAATAGGGAATGAAGAAGTGAAGCTCTCACTTTTTGTAGATGACATGATCTTATATATAGAAAACCCCAAAAATCCACAGGAAAACTAATAGAAATAATTAACGATTACAGTAAAATGCAGGGTACAGAATAAACTTACAACAATCAGTTGCTTTTCTATACTCCAATAAAGAACTTACAGAAAGAGAACTCAAGAATACAATTTGGTTTGCAATCATAACTAAAAGAATAAAGTACCTGGGAATAAATTTAACGAAGGAGGTGAAGGACTTATACAAAGGAAACTATAAGACATTACTGAAAGAAATTGATAATGACATAAAGAGATGGAAAGAGATTCCATGCACATGGATTAGAAGAATAAACATAGTTAAAATGTCCATACTACCCAAAGCAATCTACAGATTCAGTGCAATCCCAATCAGAATCCCAATGACATTCTTCACGGAAATAGAGCAAAGAATCCTAAAATTCATATGAGGCAGCCAAAGACCCTGAACTGCTAAGGCAATCCTGAGAAAAAAGAACAATGCTGGAGTCACCACAATCCCTGACTTCAAAATGTACTACAGAGCCATAGTGATCAAAACGGCATGGTACTGGTACAAAAACAGATACACAGATCAATGAAACAGAACTGAAAGTCCAGAAATAAAATCACACATATACAGACAGCTAATCTTTGATAAAGGTGCCAAGCACATACAATGGAGAAAAGATAGTCTCTTCAATAAATGGTGTTGGGAAAACTGGACAGCCACATTCAAAAGAATGAAGGTATACCACTATCTCATGCCATACACACAAAAAAATTCTAAATGAATCAAAGACTTGAAGATATGTCCTGAAGCTATAAAATTCTTGGAAGATAATATTGGTAGTACACTCTTTGACATTGAACTAAAAAGGATCTTTTCAAATACCATGTCTTCTCAGACAAGGGAAACAAAAGAAAAAATAAACAAGTGGGAATTCATCAGACTAAAGAGCTTCTGCAAGGCAAAAGAAACTTGAATCAAAACAAAGAGACAACCCACCAATTGGGAGAAAATTTTTGCAAATCATATATCTGACAAGGGAGTAATCTCCATAATATATAAGGAACTCACACAAATAAACAATAAGAAAGCAAACAACCTGATCAAAAAGTAGGCAGAGGAGATGAACAGACATTTTTCCAAAGAAGATATACAAATGGCCAATAAACACATGAAAAGATGTTCAACATCACTAATCATCAGGGAAATGCAAATCAAAACTACACTAAAATACCACCTTATGCCTGTTAAAATACCCGTAATCACTAAGACTGAAAATAGCAAATGTTTGAGAGGATGTGGAGTAAAGGGAACCCTCATACACTGCTGGTGGGAATGCAAACTGATGAAGCCGTTACAGAAAACAGTATGGAGATTCCTCAAAAAACTGAAAATAGAACTACCATATGACCCAGCTATCCCACTGCTGGGTATCTACCCGAAGAATTTGAAGTCAACAATCCACAGTAGCATATGCACCCCTATGTTCATTGCAGCACTATTCACAATAGCCAAGACATGGAAACAATCCAAGTGCCCATCGACTGATGATTGGATAAATAAGATGTGGTGTATATACACAATGAAATACTACTCAGCCATAAAATAAAGACAAATTCATCCCATTTGCAATAACATGGAAGGACCTGGAGGGAATTATGCTAAGTAAAATAAGCCAGTCTGAGAAAGGCAAACACCAGAGGATTTCACTCATATGTGGAATATAAACAAATACATGGACAAAGAGAACAGTTCAGTGGTTACCAGGGGAAGGGTGGTTGGGGGTGGGCTCAGGGGGTGAAGGGGAGCACTTATGTGGTGACAGTCAAGAAATATTGTACAACTGAAGTCTCACACTGATGTAAACTATTATGAACTCAATAAAAAAAATTTCCTCCAAATATGATGAAAACTATAAACCCACAAATCCAAAAAGTTCAGTAAACCTCAAGCACAAAAATTATGAAGAAAACTACACCAAGGCATATAATAATAAAAATACTCACGACAAGTGGAAGAGAAAACCTTAAAAGCTGCCAGAGGAAAAAAGACACATAATATACACAGGAACAAATATAAGGATGACAGCGACTTCTCATACGAAACAGTGCAAGTGAAAAGAAATGTAGCAACATCTTTAAAGTGCTGAGAGAAAAAAACACTGTCAACCTAGAATTCTATACCCACTAAAATATCTTTCAAAAAAGAAGTGAAAATAGAAAGACTTTTTTCAAACATACAAAAAGTGAAAGTATTCATCACAAGTAGATATGAGCTCAAAAACATTTAAGAAGAAATAACACCAATTTTACAAAAACTCTTCCAGAAAATTGAAGAGGAAGGTATGCTTTTCAACTTATCCTGAGATCAACATATTCTGAGACCTAAACCAAAAACAAACAAAAAAAAAGAAAGAAAGAAAACGAAAACCACATATCAATATGCCTCATGAACATAAAAAGAAAAATTCTAAACCAAATTTTGGCAAATCAAATACAACAATACATAAAAAGGATAACATCTGAGTACTATGTGGATTTTGTCCCAGGAATGCAGGGTTGGTTTAATATTAGAAAATCAATCAAATGTAATTCACCACATTAGCTGACTTAAAATGAAAAACCATATTATCATGTCAGTAGACACAGAAAAAATATTTTAAAATCTAACGTCTATTCTTGATTTTAAAAAAAGGAAACTGAACAAACTAAGAATAAAAGGAAATTCCCTCACTCTGACAGAGAACATCTGTGAAACACCTATAGCTAACATCATACTTAGTGAAAGATTGAATGCTTTCCTCCTAAGAAAGCAAGTTAGGGATGTCTGCTTTCACAACTTCTACTCAACATTTTACTAGAAAGCCTTGCCAGTGCAATCAGGTAAGAAAAATAAATAAAAGGAATCCAGATTGCAAAGAGAGAAGTCAAACTGTCTTTGTTCTTTGTGACATGATTATCTATGTAGAAAATGTGATGGATTTCACAAAAAGCTTCTGCAACTGATATAAGATCAATATACAAAAATCAGTTGTATTTCTATATACTAGCAATGAAATATCAGAAACGGACATTTCAAAAAATACCACTTACAGTAGCATCAGCAATATGAAATACTTAGTCTGACAAAAGATATTCAAGCCCTGAACGTTGAAAACTACAAAACACGGTGAGAGAATTTAAAGAAGATGTAAATAAATGGAGAGATGTTCATGGGTCAGAAAACTCAGTATTGTATAGATACCATTTTCCCTCAAATTGATCCATAGATTCAACACCATCCCAATCAAGATCCCAGCAGGTTCTTTTATAGAGACTGACAAGCTGATTCTGGAATATATATGGAAATGCAAAGAACCTACAACACCCAAAACAACTTTGAAAAAGAAGAACAAAGTAGTAAGATTAACACTACCTAATTTCAAGACTTATGATAAAGCTACCGTAATCAAGACAGTGTGTTATTGATATAAAAATAGCCAATTAGCTAATCCTAAAATAGGCATACACGCACTCAGGCTACTGATTTTCAGCTAGGGTACAAAGGCAATTCAGTAGTGAAAGGATAGTCTTTTCAACAAATGGTGCTGGAACAATTGAGTTGGATATACATATGCAAATAAAATGAGTTTTTTTAAAAAAAGAAAGGCAGACTGCCACATGTAGCACCTCATTTAGATGTGTCTGGAGTCTTGGAAGCTTAACTACCCTATGGTCTCCTACAAATGGACCTTGAAAGCTTGTCTGAGGTTCTGACAGAGAAACACAGCTACTTGCATACCCATGACAGAACAACGTCCTGCTCTATCAGAGAAGGTCATCCTCTCTGACCGAGTTGCAGCTTTGAGAGGGATGCACATGGAGAGATGAGGGAGGAAAGGCCAGCCACCTAGCCAGCCAGATCAGCTGAGTCAACCCTGCTAATCAATGGGGTGACAAATGTCACAGCCAGATCTCCCTCACATCTCAAAACGAGTTTTGATTCATACCTCGCATTATATACAAAAATTAACTTAAAGTGAATCATACACTTAAATGTAAACCATAGAATATAAATCTTCTAGAAGAAATATAGACAAAAAAATCTTCGTAACCTCAGTTTAGGTAAAGATTTCTTAGATACAGCACTAAAAACATAATTTGCAAAAGAAAAAAATTGATAAACTGATCTTCATCAAAACTAAAAGTATTCTGTTCTTCCAAAGACACTGTTAAGAAAATGAACAGACCAGCCTCACACAGGGAGAAAATATTTGCAAAGCATGTATTTGATAAAGGACTTGCATCCAGATTACATAAAGAATTCCCAAAACTCAATAATACAAAAAAAACCTCAATAAAAAAAATGGGCAAGAACTGTGGATACATTACCAAAGATGATATATGAACGGCAAATAAGTACATGACGAGATGTTTAATATCATCAGTTATTAGGGAAATGCAAATTAAAACCACAAAGAAATACGTATACATACCTATTAAAATAGCTAAAATTATAAAGACTGACCGTATTAAATATTGGAGAGGATTTGGAGGAACTGGAACTCTCATACTCTGCTGGTGGGAATATAAAACGGAATCGTGGAAAACAGTCTGGCAGTTGTAAAGAAATTAAATATGCACCTACTGTCTGATGTGGACATTCCACCACTAGGTACTCATCCAAGAGATATCAAATTCTATGTCTAAACAAAGACTTGTATACAAATGTTCTTAGTTGCCTTATTTGTAGTAGCCCCAAAACTGGAAACAACCCAAGTGTCCATCAACAGGTGAATGGCGAAACAAAGTCTGACATAGCCGTACAATATTATACTACTTGACCATTAAAAGTATCGATACGTGCAACAACATGATGAATCTCAAAACAGTTATACTAAGTAAAAGAAGTCAGACACAAAAAGTACATACTGTATGATTCCATTAATACAAATTTCTAGAAAATTCCAACATAAAGGAGATCAGTGGTTGCCTGGGGATATTATGTGGGGGTGGAGCAGGAAGAAGAGCCTACAAAATGGTACAAGGAAATTTTACATTGGGATGGACATGTTCACTATCTCCATTGTGGTTTCATGACTGTACACGTATGCCCAAACTTGTCAGATTGTACAGTTTAAATATGTGCAGTTTATTGAATATAAGCTGTTTAAAGGAAAAGATCCTAAAGAGAGAGCAAAAAGGAGAATAATGATGTCAATTGATTCAAACTCATCAAATATATAAAAATTCATGAGCTTATTATGATAAAAAAAATTGGTCTCCAATAGAAGTTCCTAGTAGTAACTTTTGTTACTCTTCTGAAAACTGATAAGGAAGGAGAAAAGTCAAGCACTTATAGCGACTTTTAGTTTTTACAAATTATATATTTCAGAGTTTTGAAATAGTTGATAAGGAAAAATCCTTCCTCGTAGATGAATTCCAGCTAGTGTATGCAGAAGGAATTACAGATTTACAAAATCATCTTGCAAACTTTGAGAAGTCCTGTGGTTATCCACAGATGCTGAAACCGCTAGGTGAAAAGCAGATGGAGACTTCTGTAACGAGAAATCAGTCCAGACACCGCCTGAACCCACTGACGGATCTCAGGATCACTGAAAGTAAGACAAGAAGACGTGATGTGCCCCTGGTGTGAAACAAGGGGAAGTGTGTGCGCAGAACTATCTATGAAGCATTCCTTCAAACACACAAAAAGCTGAACCTAAATCTACACTTAACCAAACCATTGATTTAGGGAGATAGAGGAACAAACAGTTAACCTTTGGGGTACTGATCTTAATAACTCAGACAGCAAGAGCCTGATGCCAATATATTAATTTTTATTGCTCAGAGCTGCTGAGATATTTTCTAATAAATGGAGTATTCATGCAGTTTCTTTTGGGGAAGCCCTCTGCCTTTTCTGGCAACCAGTTTCTTAGCTGTTTAAGAAACTCTCAGGATGCTGCTTGTGAATATAACACCAGAGAACAGAGAGTGGGTGCTCCTGAGGGCATTTGACCTCAGGCACAACAGAGCTCTATCAATTAATTGTACTTCACCCCAGGGAGCTCCATCCTAATATTGAGTGATTATATCCAGAAGAATCATGCCCTTAAATATGTCTTTAGATTTGCATATATCCTTAAAAATATATGATTTCTGTATCTACGCCTATTTATTCCTAATTTACATCAATATAGTGTTATAGATCTTGTTTTGTTTGTATCATTGAAAACCGTATAGTGGTGTTTAGAATATATACTTAACAGCAGCAACAACGTTATGGGGGCCTTCCCTGTACTGTGCACTCTTGTAGGTGCTGGGGAGGTGGTCATTTTGTGCACGTGTTTCGAATTTATATAAATGGCACTGTGGTATATATCTCAATCTGTTCTTTACTGTTGTTAATCAATGTCTCTTACGAAGCTTTACCCGTGCTGAGTGGACATCTGTTTTGTTATTCTGATGGCTGCATAGTATTCCCTCAAATGCCCGTATCAATCCTCCTTCTACTCCTCCAACTCATCAAGATCACAAATAACACTGGGATAAATATCCTCAGGCAAACCCGGTTATAATCAGAGTTTATCTGGATTCTGTGTCCGTGTGTAAGTCTCACTAAATACCACCAGACGGCTCTCTGGAGTGTTTGCCCCATTTATACACCTATAAGCATCTCATAGAAGTTTCTACTTATTCAACCCCCAACAACAACTGGCATTATTCAATCTTTTCCCCCCAATATGATGGATGCAGAATGGTGTCTCACTGTGTCTTTATTGCTATTTCTTTGATTTCTTCTGTGACAGAGGGTTACGTCAGGTTTGGGTTTCCCCTCGTGTGAATTATGTCTTCACATCCACGGCTCACTTTTCCATTAGGTCTCCTACTTTTTTCTTCTTTGGAAGATATTGATTCTCCCCCAAGTTAATATATTCAATGTAATTCCAATCCAAGCCCAGCCTTGCGTTAGAGATGTTCTCTAGGTCGGAGTTCTCGCCCTGGGTGGTGAGCTCCTGGAGGGCAGGGCTGTTTTCGCTTTGACTCTCCCATAGCCTTCAGCCGAGGGCCCTCCTCAGAGCAGGCCTCCACTAGTGCGTGTTGATTGATTCTGTCCGGGCCAAGGGCAGGGGCAGGAGGATGCCATTTAGTAAGCTGGCCCCTTCGTAAAAGGCAGCAGGCAGGAGCG
The DNA here is from genome assembly GCF_037783145.1 of Equus przewalskii. Taxonomy (NCBI): domain Eukaryota; kingdom Metazoa; phylum Chordata; class Mammalia; order Perissodactyla; family Equidae; genus Equus; species Equus przewalskii. The sequence goes on along the minus strand of NC_091831.1, from coordinate 76,934,697 downwards.
GTGGTGGAGCTGGCCGGCCATGGCTAGAGGAGGAAGGGATGGGCAGTAAGAGTGGGGGACAGCAAGAGTTCTGTTCAGGACAAGTGCCCTTTGTAATCCCATTTCTAAAAGTAGAAATAAAGAAAAAAATGGAAACATCAACAAATAAGAACTATAAATTTTTCAGTTAGAAATGTTCCCCCTGAGAGCTCCTTGTTTCCACAGTTCTGAGGATTCACGCTAGTCTCAGCCCTGAAGCTGCCATGTTCTGTGGACAAGGACTCTCTTCGACAGTCTTACGTTGAGTCCTGTCCTAGACGAGGATGCTAACGCCGTTCCTTAGGAACAGCAGGCAGCATGGAGAGCATGGGAAGATGCTGTCCTTGCTCAGCACCGTCACCCAGATTGCACGCTAACTTTCCCGGAGCTCCATCTTTATGCCGCGTGTTGATTAATTGGACTCAGCTTAATAAATTGCAGGAGTCTTCAAAGATTCTGTAGCTAAATGCTGCAGACAGACAGCGATTCTGTAGGTACTGAATGAAGACACTGGATTCTGCTCAGCTGGCATGCCATGCTGAAAGAGTTGGGCCTGGTTCCTTTTAGCACAAGGCTGGTTAAACCCACATAGCTCTGAGATAATAGGAATTACCTTAAATTGTATTTATTTGCTTAAGGGTGTGTGTCTTGGTTTCCCAGATAGACTGCAAGCTGCCTGAGGATATAAACCATAGGTTACTCCTCTCTGTTTCTGGTAGCGAGCCACGCTGGTAATTAAGCACCCCATAATTATTTGTTGCGTGCTCTAATGAGTGAGTTAATTAGAATGAGTAATCAAAGCTGGGTAGTCAATCTCCTTGCCTAAACTGTTTGGAACTGTACACAGGTCCCGGGCCTAGCGGAATAGTGATGTGGTATTTTGGGATTGCGGAATCAATGGAGAGCAATATAACTTGGTAGATATGCAGAGAAAGGCACAGTGGAGGAAGAGAAAAGGAGTTAAAACTGCAAATTAGTGTGGACTAGTTGAGTGCACACTGACCCTGGGTTATCTCTGTATTGGATAATTTGGTTCACGTTTCCCAAGCCCAACTTCTCTTTCTAGCCTAACTTGCTCTAAGGACGGCCCCTGGATAATCAGGCCTCCCGGCTACCTATTATTATTCTGGAGGTAGACAGGAGAGTCCGTCAGCCAAGTTGCCAACTGGACAGCAATCAGAGGCCTCTAGGGATTTTGAGTGAAGAGACGCAGGGGAGAGTCAGCAGCCCTGAGGAGAAGAGCCGCATCGCAGGACCAGCAGAGTGCTCACATCAAGGGCGTGAACTCTTGCTGCTGAAGTCCCCCCACCCCCACCCCGCTGTCTTGACATCCTGCCCTTCCTGGTTCCTGGTGCTCAGCTTTTCTTGAGTTTCTGAAAACCTCTCTATATCCTTAAAATGCATACCTTTACACATTTCCCTTAGTCTTTCTAGAATCTGAGATACTCTGATCTTTGCAACCTAATGAGGTATGTCTGAAGCATTCCTCTCAATGCCATTTGGCAGTGGATGCGCAAACTGCAGCCCCACTGGGCGCTCCAGCAGATGGTGACCTTGCAGGTGGGAGGGAGGCCTGAATGACCCAGAGCATCTCAGCTGAAGGAGCTTTGTCTCAAACAGATCTGAGATAGAAGGGATCCGACGTGAGATCAGGGTGACCTGCTCTTCCCCAGTGGTACAGCCACTTGGCATCTGCTGGTACCTCAGTTGACCACACACTGTGGCCTTTGCTCCTGTCATAGCATTCAATCCAGCCAACCAGGTGTAGCTGCAGCAGGGGCATAGAATTCCAGAAGAATAGACTTTAGAAACCTCTTAATTCATATATCAGCTCTACAGTGATCATCCCATCTCTTCTTGAACATGACAGGGCAGTCTATTTCTAGAAAATTCTCTTGGAAAAAGTGTTGACCCTATCCCACAACTAGAAGGACCTGCAACTAAGATATACAACTGTGTACGGCGGGGGCGGGGGCGGGGGTGGTTTGGGGAGATAAAGCAGAAAAAAAAAAAAGATTGGCAACAGTTGTTAGCCCAGGTGCCAATCTTTAAAAAAAAAAAAATGTTGACCCTAGTTTGAAGCCAAAGTCTACCTCCTTTTGATTTTTACCCGTTGGTATTAGTTTTGGACTTCTGCAGATGTACACAAAAGTAGAATCCCTTAAAGGATGAAGTTAACCCTTCAATATTTGCACAAAAAAAATCACAACTCTTCTAAATCTTTCTTTCTCCAGGTGAAATATGTCAAGCTCCTCCAATTATTTCTTCTTTGACATAATTTGGAATCCCTTCACCACCACTGTCACTTTTTCTGGCTGTGCTCTAAGTTGTCTCTGGGTTATTCTCAAAACCCAGGTGTCAGTCACACACCTTTGGATGGTGCCTGACCAGGGAGGAATAGCGCAGGCCTCCCACATCCTTTCCTGCTTATGATAGGACTTGCCTTTGAAGCACATCTCACTTTTAACTCCAGTTGTGTTTGAGTCTACCCAACGCTTCCAGTCATCGACAGACCACTGGCCTGGTCTTGGACAGCCAGGCTCTAACCTGCCTGTGCCGTGCTGGGGGCACTAGAGTGGCTGATCGTGTCCTCCCAACCTGACCACCCCCCCTTGGAGAATCAGCTGCTGTCAGGGATAGCCCCACCCCCTACCACAGTCATGGGCCAGAAGTGGGCCTCTGATCTAAGATGGGCCAAGGAGAACCATGCCCGGGCCCAGTAGCTGTGGGGAACCTGGCTGGAAGGCCATGGAGACGTGGAAGTGCCTCTGCCTTTTGGGATGGGTACGAGAGGTCCGGGGAGCCAGTCTGCAGAGGGTACGAAGAAGGCTCCTGGAAGCAGAGGGGAGTCTAAAAGGCCCCGTGGAAACTGAGTAAGAGAACTTAACCAACGCCTTGACAGTTTCCACAAAACTTCTTTTGACTAGTTTCTATGAGGTTTCTCTGTCATAAACCCTCTTTCACATTTAAGATTCTTAGAATAGATTTTGGTTCTGAACAGACAATCCTCGACTTAGACTTTAGGCAAGTCTTTGAACCTCATTGGGCTTAATTTTCCTTATGGATAAATTTAATTGACTGTATGATAGTCTCCTTTCACACTGTGATTCAGCATCACATTGTTCCCGTTCTATGCACTATACTTGGGAGGGTGTTGAAAATAAAACTGTAAGTGTATAACTTTAGATGTAATCTCTGGAAATTTCATCTTGGTTCTGGTTAATCATCCAAAACATCTCATATATTGGGCTATTTTGGGTCTTTGATTATCAAATAATAAATAGAAGAAAAATTGAGGGACAAGCACTGTGGTCTAGTGGTTAAGTTTGGCACATTCCACTTTGGCAACCCAGGTTCATGGGTTCTGATCCCAGGCATGGACCTACACTACTCATCAGCCATGCTGTGGTGGTGACCCACATATAAAGTGGAGGAAGATTGGCACAGATGTTAGCTCAGGGCTAATCTTTCTCAAGCAAAAAAAGAGGAAGATTAGCAACAGATTTTAGCTCAGGGCTAGTCTTCCTCAGCAAAAAAATAAAAATAAAAAAGAAAGAGAGAAAGAGAAATTGAGAGTAGAGAGTTCACACATCTTCACAGAAATCTATATAGTAGTTGTCCTCCACATTGGATGAATTGTCCAGAAATGCCATTTATGGATGGCTTAGAAGTTCATTCATTCATTAATTTCTTTATCCATTCACTAATTTCATCAGAAGCTAGTTGTAGACTGAGGGTGTTTTTTTCCAACATCAGCAGAAAGATATGTGAGCAGTAGATGCAAGAGATTTCATTTTCTGTGATCTGTTAAAACGGTCACCCAAGCACAAGACGCCTGCATCTTGCACGACCCTGAAAGTGGGCTCTGGTGTGTAGGACTGACTGAAACACTCAGTTACAACCAATTATACAAGGTCAGACTTACCACATAAAGACCCAGAGAAACTCAGATTAGCCAATTCGCTATTTGTTAGCAATATGGGCATAAAGACTGGGTGGGAAAGGATATAGGAATTTTGGCTAAAATGAGCTTTTGGCTTATTCTCAGATTCCAGTTATGCAAGGCTATCCCCATCCCTCATTACCTCATTACCACAGATAAATTAAACATCAGCTTAGAGTTCAACTTGGTAACTGGGAGAAAACAAAGAATAAATCTTTGAGGGAAAATGTGGGCTGTATCTATTTGTAGCTCGTATATGCTTCAAAAAGATGGGCAGAAAGCAAGACTGACTCTCCCAACCACAGAGTTAAATAGCAGAGGTAAAGGGAACCCAGGGTGTTTCTTGCACACACCATGCTCTGTAGAAAACACACAACTCTGAATATGAGGTTCAGAGACGCCTGAGGAAAAAGCAGAGAAAGAGGGAGCAGACATTGGCGCTACTGTCCCCTGCAGCCACAATCCATGGAGGGCTTTTGGTAGCTGGCTCATCCTGGGTAACTGTAACGAACATGTGAATGAACCATCGAGCCCAAGATCCTTGTGTATGGTCATTGTCACCAGCCAGAACTGCTCCAAACCTCAAATCTAAAATTTAGACATTCCTCAGGCCCGTTCTATTAGCTCCCCTCTGAACCCCATTTTATTCCCTTCCTCACCACTCCATCTTTCTGCTTCAACTGCTCAACAAGTCCCTCTGCCTGGGGCATCCATCAGGCAGTCTCAATTCCTTCACTTGTAAGTGGGTATAATTACACCTACCTTGTTGGGCTGGTGTGATGCTGAAATGTGATGTGTGTGTTCAGCATGTGGTGCAGGGTCTGCTCGTTGTGCCCACTCAATCAATGGCAGCTCCACTACACTCTACAATCTCTCGTTCTCCACTGTGTCTTCCCCTCTGTGTACATATACGGTCACACGTCACTCAACAACAGGGATATGTTTTGAGAAATGCATTGTTAGGGGATTTTGTCATTGTGAGAACGTCACAGAGTGGACTTACACAAACCTAGATGGTATAGCTCACTACACACCTGGGCTCTATGGGACTAATCTTATGGGACTACTGTCGTATATGTGTCTGTTGTTGACTGAAACCTTGTTATGTGGCATACGACTGTATGTTCTTTCCCCTATTTTAGAAAAATCTTTTAGGACTGTCAGAGACCTGCTCCTTTCCTCTCATCACTAAACTTCATCAAGGTCTTGTCTACACTCACTGCCTCCTCTTTGTCAGTGACCATATTCCCAAAGCCATTACAGTCTGATTTTGACCCCATCATTCCCCTGCTTCCGTCCTTGTCCTGCCTTGCCTCATGATTCTAGTCTCTCAAGTTCAAAACTTCATTGTGATTCTCAATGCTTCCCTCATTTTCTCTCCCTATAATCAACAGGTGACCAGATTTGGTTGATTCTGTCATGGAAATTTCACCTTCCTCTGTGTACCCACAGCCTCAAAGCCAGCCTCCTCACCATCTGTGACCAAGACCATCACAACTCGTCTCTCTGCAAAGACTTGGCCTCTCTGATCCATCCTTCATACCTACCTCTGCTTAAGCACCTTCAATGACTCTGGCATCTCTAGGACAATGTCTGAATTCCTTAGCATGCACCTTCTGATAGCCTCAAAGTACCTCACTGCTGGCCAGGCCCATTCACGGGTTGGACTCCCTGACCTCCATACCATGCCCTATACACATCAGAGCCCTCAGGGCTCCACGGCCTTGCACCTTCCTTCTAAACTGCTAATCCTGCTTTAAGACCCACACCAAATGTCACTGCCTTGTGAAGACTTACCCACCCTCCTCCTTAGGGGCCTGCAGACTTCACTCATACCTGAAACTTACCTTCAGGTGTGTCTGTCTCTCCCAGTACAGTAGGCTCCTGGTGAGGGTGATCTTAACCATGACAGGAGCCTCAGCAGCTGGCACGGGGCCAGGCTTATGCTAGATGACCAAATAGTGTATGACTCATAATTAATAAAATGAGAGAAGAAACGCTTTGGGGACCTCTGAACCCAGAGGTTGAGGAACCATAGGAGAAGTGGATGGAAGTCCAGAAAGGCATGAGGCAGCCCCACTTCCTTCCCCATTTATGCTTCAAGATAGACTTGAGAGCTTCGGAAAGTCAGGAAGCTAAATGATCAAACTATACTCTGAAATGTAGTGGTGGTTTTGAATGGAGCTTACAAATGAGCTTAAGTTTGGTTCGGCTGGTTCTCCTCAGTTCGCTAAAATGACAGGCCCCCTGAAGAGGAAGACTTGGCCACCATTTACAAGTGAGTCACCGGTGTGCACTTATCACCATGGCTGTTCAGGGCAAGTCCATAGAGGCAGAACAATGTCACAACTAGCCTTGAATGTCTCGCTAAGCAAGAACAAGGGCAGCTTGGAAGAGGGAGGTACAGGCCTGAGAAATCGCCCATTCAGTTAAGCAGACACTTCCCTGGTGGGCTGAGCCTTGTGGCCCTGGGGGGTGGAGGGTTCCCAAGACAAACCCAACCCAGAGACTTTAGAAACCAGAGCACTGAGGTCTCACCTGAAGGCAAGCTATCAAAGCAGTGCATCACCAAAGAGTAAACGCCGTGATTTGCAGCAAAGACCAAAGGGAAGCACAGGACCTGGAAACTTAGCGGCAACAGTAACGAGAATAAAATTGGCTTTGCTCAGAGCACTTCTGAGAGAAGCAGGCCAGGCCACACAGAACAGGACATATGGGCCCTAAAGGGGGGAGTGTTCCTCAGCACTGCTGAGGGAACACACACAAGCTTGCGTGGCCCCATCAGGGATTCTAGGTGACACTATTAACATGTGACAGCTGACACGGCGGCAGCATCATCAGAGGTTAATGGATGACTCAGAGGTGTTATTTACTGTTGTTATTTTTGCCCTCCTTCACAATGGTTTATAGAAAGTGCTTTGTCAAGATTTCCAGGTCCAGCCATGTACAAATGACATAAGGCTGATTCTCAGGGGAGTCCCTCTTTGACTTGGGCTGCAAGTTAGAAGGCAACGTGGAAGCAAGAGGGAGGGAAGGGTCGGCTGAGCAGCACCAAACAGAAATAGCAAGTGATACTCTGGCCCAACCAGACCAAGCAGGCAGCTTAAAGCCCAAGGGACTAGACTAGCATTTCTTCAAGGTGAGCAAGGCCTTTAATCATTTAAAAATATCAGTAAGCCCGCTTCCACATTAATGTCTTTGTATATAAATTACACCTGGAAATACTTGTCAAGGGACTAACGTATGCCATGATTTACACAAGGCTACAGTTGGTGGTTGTATCAACAGAGATGGTACAAATTCCAGGCCATTGCATAGCAAGTTCAGTATATGTGGTAAAGCCAGGCTCTTCTCCACAATCTGATGAACTACTCCAAGGAGAGTGATAGTGTACAGTGTCTCTCTTGGATCTATCTATCCATCTATCCTCTATGTATTGCTGGAGACAAGATTGGATCAGGCAAGAAGAGAAGACATATATATGGGTGGGATCAATAGATAGAAATAGAAGCTTTCTAGAATCTTAGAATGTTTTCCTTTGTTTACTTACTTGTTTGTTCCATTGTTTCCCTTTGTATGTTCTTTCAGTTCAGTGCCTTCTTTTGTATTTGGAAATCCAAAAGGGTGAGTGACCATATCATGTCTTGAATTTTCGGTTCCCTAAGCCTGAACATGCATATTAATATGCTATTACATGCCCAAATTACTGTTGCACAGAGTTCACCAAGGCTTTCCAGGAACCAAGGAAACCAGAAGAGGGTTTTTGTGATAGCTTACAAGCTGACCATGAATAAGACCATTGAGCAACTGTGAGGTTGCTTGGGCTATAAATACCGCTGTGGCAAGTTTAAGAAGTCAGTGAAATCCTGAGGACACAAGCATCTTGGAATGGACAAACCCATGCTGAAGAGGGCTGGGGGTCAAGACGTGCTTTCCCTTGGGCGCCATTTTGTTAGCCTGCTCATGGTGTGGTTGGCCAAGTTTCCCCTTACCGCACAACCTCACAAAGAATAGCAAGTCACCTCTAGGAGCAACTCTGGAACATCTGGGGCCCATAGCAGCTGGGAGAGCAAATGAGGTAAGGGTGAGTGGCCAAAAGGAAGATGAGACTGGCAAGGGGAGAATGAGAGGGGCCAGGCTGCCAAAATGAATCTGAGAAGATTGCTAGCATGATCCAACGCCTTCTTATGGACTGGGTTTTCTTTCAGCGTGAGCTGGATCTGAAGAGTGCCCTTCACAGAACAGATAATGGGGCATGAGCTGCATACGCAATTCCATGTGTCTGTGATGAACAGCTTAGAGGAGGATCTTGGGAAAACCCACAATCCAGGCTGATGCTGCAGAGCGGTCCATTAATCTCTCAGCCAAGGAGGTTGGACAGAGGCAAGGCCAGGAGGAAAGAACAGAACTTGAGCTCATGGTACCAAAGGGACACAGCCTTAAGGACAGCAGTATTCTCATCACATGATAGCATGACAGGAAACAATAAATGGAGAAACCGAGGAGAAGGCCCAGGATACTTCTTTGGAAAAAGCTAACAAGGCCCTTGAGCATCAGCCAGGATTATACAAGGGCTATTCACACTTGGCTGGAGAGCTGGCTCTGGGGAGAAGTCATGATCATACACTCCCTGGATATGTGCTCATAGGAATGATGAACGCTTCTGATTCCGGAGCTACTCTAGGGCCAAGCACAGCTTCAAGGTCCCTTTGGTCCAAGTAAACAGGGAAGAGGGCCTCCCAAGCTCTTGGCCTTAACAAGCAGGGAGGTTGTTGGCCATGACTTCATGTTGGCTGGACCATGCTCCTCATGACATTCTGGACAGCTCTTCTTGCTGTTACAGGCAGCAGTCATCCCAGCTGGGTTAAGAAAAGGTAACAGAGGAAGTGAGGAATTCAGGGCACTGGGAGGAATTAAAAGATAGGCTTCATCAGAGTAACTAGCACTTTCCTGTTTTTAAGGCACGTAATTACAACGTCTGTATTCAGCTTGGGATCCAGTTTCCTGTACTGACTCTGTCTACAACAGTCCCTCCCTCCCTCTATTTCTACAGGGCATGTATTACCCTGAATCATTTCTAAAACTTTCCTGTCTATACCACACCCTTTCCATTTTAATAATCCTATACTGTGCCCGTAATGGAATTCGAAGGCAAGTAAATAATGTCTATCCTTGTCCTCATGGAACTTCCAGTCCAATGAAAGAAACAAGCACATAAATAACAACATTGCTATGGAAGCACTGAGGTAGGTGCCTTGGGCTGGCTTGGCTAGTGGGGTTCAAAGGAGTAGGAATGAACTAAGATGTTTCTCCAAGAAACAAGAGGTATGATGTTATACTGAAAACCAGAGGTATAAGCCAGGTCAAGAATCATTGTGGAAAATCGCATGGAAATCTAAAACCAATGAAGCCAGAGGGGCCAGAAATGGAAAATCAAGTCGGGGCAGAGGGCAGGAATCAGGAACAGAGAGCTGAGAACAATGAAGAGGGGGCTGGGGCTCTTGCCTAAAGTAGCTATTGTTCACAGCTTTCAGGGGCAGCTGGGACAAAGTATGTGGGTGGGCGAGCTGGAGTTAAAGGATGAGGGATAGAAAGACAAGAGGAACAGATTTAAGAGATGATTAGGAAGCAATTGGATAGGAGACATGAAGGAGAAGGAGGCATCTAAAACAATCCTGAGGTTCTAGCTTGGAGGCTGCCTGGTAGATGCAAGATGATGATATAAACTACCATACAGATTAGGGGAGAAGAAGGCTTGGGGAGGAAGATGAGTCCATTCGGGGCATGTTGAGTTTCAAGTTTTCCGAAGGACGATCAGGCAGACTCGTTGCTTGGCAGGTAGTTGGAAATATAGTCTCTCTACCCCGGATTTTGGGTCAGGACTGGAGACCTGCAGCTGGGAGGCATCAGCCAGGGGGTGCAAAGGATCATCCACAGAAAGTGAATAGAGCATCTCTAGACCAAAACTTGGAGATCATCTACATCTCAAGAGCAGACAAGCACATGAGAGAGCCGTTCAGTGGGGTGCTTGTGGTAGGAGCTGAACTGCAGAGGTGAAGGAACAAGCAGAAGAAGGGATAGTGGAGGTAGCGGATGTAGCCTTTCTAGAAAATGAAATTGATGGTGAAGGGAAGGTGTGAGACGGAGCAATGGTTTGAGAAGAAGGTTTTTTAGAGTAGGGGGTCTTTGGAAGGTTTGAAGGACATGAAAAAGGAGCCAACAAGGGGACAGAATTGAAGGTTCAGAGTAGAAAGGTGATCACAGAGAGCTGAAGGTCTCAGAGGAGGAATAGGGGAGGGGTTAGCTGGCAGGGCAGCCCCTAAAGACCCATGAACTTCATCCTCTTTGGCAGAGGAAAAGTTTTCAGGATGGATGAGAAGCTGGGTAAAGTGGTGGACTTATTGGGCCCCAAAACACAAGCCTGCTCTCAGGACTCTGTGTCTGTGTGTGTGTGTGTGTGTGTCTGTGTGTGATGCAAACCACGCTATCTTGCACTTAGGAGTCAATTTTCTCTGCATGTTTCAAGCATGGACATTTTCTCTCCCTTAGATAGTCATTGCTTTGAAGGCCAAGGATTCTGGCTTTGACTTCTTTTGCCATCTCAACAGCACCAAATACAAGAATTGAGTGAGTTGTGAATGAACCCAGCCCTGTTCATCGCTGATTGCCTTTTTCTCTCAGGTTATCTAGGCAAGTCTTCAAGAAGTACTGAGTACCAGGCATTCTTCATCTCTTGAGATCAGGGCTGTGCCTTTAAAAGTTATTCATATCAACCTGGCACATTCTGCAAGCGTTAATTTAATATGAATAAGATGGGGAGAAAAACCCAACTTACAACTGAAAAATAATAATAGGCACACGCATACCTCTTTTTATTGTGCTTCACTTTATCGTACTTCACAGCTACTGGTTTTGTTTTTGGGTTTTTTTGCTGAGGAAGATTCGCCCTGAGCTAGAATCTGTTGCAAATCTTCCTCTTTTTGCTCGAGGAAGATTGCCGTTGAGCTAACATCTGTGCCAATCTTCCTTTATTTTGGGTCGCTGCCACAGCATGGCTGCTGACGAGTGGTGTCGGTCTGTGCCTGGGAACTGAACCCAGGCCGCTGAAGTGCAGCGCACTGAACTTAACCACTAGGCCATGGGGCCGGCCTCTCAGATTCTGTGTTTTTTACAAGACACTCCACCAGCAAAAAGATTATGACTCGCTGAAGGCTCAGATGATGGTTAGTGTTTTTTAGCAATAAAGTATTTTTTAATCAAGGTACCTGCATTGTACTTCTAGACATAATGCTATTGCACACGTAGTAGACTACAGTATAGTGTAAAAATAACTTCTATATGCACTGGGAAGCCAAAAACTTCATGGAACTTACTTTATTGCGATATTTGCCTTATTGTGATGGTGTGGAACTGAACTTGCAATATCTTCAAGGTATACCTGTACTTGGTGGAAAGAGAGGATATTAAAAGAAACAAAGAGATCCCTTTTCCATTTTTTAAGTTGCTATCTTCTTTAGAGTCCATCTGAGCTGGAAGTTCTCAAGGTGGCAATCTGGTACATTTACTCTCTTAGCTTCCCTCCAGGTCTCTCTTAGTCATGAGAGGGCACATAGTACACTCACCGTAAACATGGAGCTAAATCAGGACTGTGAGCCTTCACTAACCAAGTAAAGAGCAGGGCACGGGACTGGCTTCATCATCTAGTTTTGTTTGACATAGATTTACGAGGAAATTTCCCCTCTATTGCCACCTGCCCTCAGCTCTTCCCTTCCTGGCCACTCACAGCATTTGAAGTTCAACCTATTCATTTTTAGCACTTGATTATAGGCTATTTAGCACCTTAACGGTGTTCACAGCTTCATATCACATAGTATAGTTATTGATGCTCATTCATATTTTATCTCCTTCACACATCAAACCCTAAGTTCCTGGAGAGCAAGGTCCATGGCTGATTCATCTTTATATTCCTATTACAGCAACCAGATTAGACACTGAATAAATATTTGTTCTTGAATGAATAATGGTTCACTGTTTCATGCTTCTCAGAACTCAACTTTCTTGGCTATACAATAAGGCAGCCAAACTAGGTTCCTTAAGGTCCTCCCAACTCAAACTTCCAAGTATTTCATGAGTTTGTTTCCCTTGCTGACTTCGTGTGCATTAGAGAGTCATTCCTGAGAGGTAACCAGTGTCCTAGCCCTGTGCCAGCACGGAGTGGATTTCGACTTGAAAACCTAGATGGAGACTCTAGAAATAACCCACATGAAGACAGGCCAAAATATGACAAGCTGCTTATACCAAAGTCTGAATTGTGTTACAGACTCCAGTGATGAGAAGACAAACAGAAAATCACTGCTAGGGGTACCAGCCTGGGCAATGTCCCTTTAGGAATTCTCGGTTATCACTCAAAATACCCCGGGGCACTTTAAGTTGCGTCGGTCCTTACTTGATTACGATGCAGAGAAAGGAGAAGGTGCAATCGGCCATCAAACTTCTTTCTCAGTAGCAAGCGGAAATAGGGCCTAGAAGTGTTGTGTTTTGATGGGGGAATGCAAAAAGGTACGTCTGGGGAGGGTCTGGATACACAGTTGGGTGTCAAGGAGGCTGTGAATAGCCTGAGTTGCAAGAGAGTATTAGGGCCTTGAGGGAGGGGGCACAAAAGAGGTGTGGGGGAAGGAAAAGGGGAATGAGAGGCCTACATCGTGTATTTCACAGTGATACTGAGGGCTGACTGGCTCCACTAAGGGAAAGAGTCATGAACAAGGCTGGAACAGAACGAGAAGTACTTACCTTTTGACTTGGAGCTAGGAAGCGGGCTAGTGTCCCTGCCCCATGCAATGTGCAAGTGCTTCCTGTGTTGCTGGTCAATGGAATGAGTATACGAAGGCGGGCTTCCATCTCCCTCCGCCAACAGAATCGGAGCCATCCCTCCACTCTTTCCTTTAAATATCCCCCAAGAGGAGACCTCTGTAAACCCAAGGAAATCATTTTGGGGTGGAAGTTGTGATCACTGGCCCCATGGCTTCTGGGTCCTGGGTAACTGAGCGAGTCCTCCCTTCCATGTTAGCTTGAGAGCATCATATTCAGCCCAGACCCCCACTGGGCCTGGCAGGGGGATTGAACTGTTATAAACTCCAAGAGGAAGCCCTATGAGAACACGAGAGGGCAGGAGATTTTTCAGTGGGTGGGTAGATCTTGTCTTTGGGGCTTTGGCTCTTCACAAATGAGAGGCACTAATTTCAATTTCTCCAAATCTTGGAGATTTTGTGGACAATGTAGGAGGCTCTTCCCCAGGTTTTGCAGAGCTTAAATCCAAAACAGGTTATGCCTGGTAACAATGCGAAGTGGGGCCTGGGGCCCAGCTGTCAGCATCATGAGACCTCCCCGGAGAGCTGAGCTGAGCCCGTGACCCCCGTCCTGCAGTGCACCATCTCGGTTTTTTGGAAGCATTTATGTCTCGGGTGTGTTTTCGTTTGTTTGTCTGTTTTAATAACCCATTTGAAATGCCCTTCTCGTTACCAGTTACCAGCAACCCTCCTTTGCTGGCGAGGATTCACCAAACACAGGGCAGGAGAGGAGAGCAGAACCAGGAGGCCATCAGTTCCTTCCCAGCGCCAGGCTGTAGCTTTGTGGAAGGCCAGCAGCCCTGTCCCAGCCCCAGGGCAGCCCCAGCTGAGGGGAAGGCAGAGAGCAAGAGACAGAGGGAAATCCCAGAGGAAGGCAGTACCTCTCCCTTGGGCTCAGTGTGTTCTCTCCAAGTCTGCCCTGGGCAGGTTATGGTGGCCTTAAGCCACTTGCAACATCAAGGAAGTGCCCTTGAATCCTGGCCTCGGGCTTGCTTTGGGTTCACTCCAGAGGTTCAGTTTGAAGTGCTTAGGTACGAAGGACTTCCTCTTTGCAGTTAATTCTAACAATGGGTCAAGTTCTCTTCAATTCTGCAAATATTTGGATTTGGGGCCAGGTTAAAAAATATGTGTCTATGGAAGTCACAAAGACTCAACACAGTGTCCCAGGTGCAAGGGCTCTGCGGTGCAGCTGAGGAAACCAGCTCATTAAAATAGTGATAACTATGTAACTGATGCTCCACACATTTATTCAACATATATTCTGCTGTGACACACGTGATCCCTGTCCTCGTCATGCCCACGATCTGGTAAGGAGGTGGGAAGAACTGAAGTAAACAAAGAAGGCAACAGAACAATGACTTATCGTGCTAAGTGCTGTAACGAGACAATGGTGGGAACCTCTTTTAGACGGGGAGGCATGGAAGGCCTTTGTGAGGAGGTGACATTTAAGCTGAGGCCTGGAAGACTGGTAGTGAGAATCCCAGGGAAAGCGAGGAAATAGCCTGTGCAAAGGACCTGAGGCCAGGAGGAAGACCTGAGGCAGTTCCAGGAACTGCCAGCGGGCCAGTGGTGCTAGAACAAAGAGGAGGGTCATGTGAAGTGAGTCAGCGGTGGGCCAAGTGGTTCAGGCCCGTGGGCCCTGAGGTGTGTGGACTTCATTCTAAACTTATTGGGAACAGAAGCGGTGACATACCCTGAAATACGGTTTTACATGATCGCTCCCGTCCTGTGTGGAGACTGGACTGAGGGGAACACAGAAGCAGCCGCCAAACAGGTTGACTGTGTCTCAGGAAAGTTCACATACTAGAGGGCAGTTCATCTTGGTCTGATGGTTGACCAGGAGTTTGCCAAGTGGTGAAGAACAAAGTAAACAGAAGTGAGGAAGATTGCACCCACGTAAAGTCAGACGGACCATGAGCGGTCACGGAGGGGAGAGCAGTGGAAGATGAGGCAGCGATTCAAGGGGAGGCTCGGCGGCCTGGACCTGAGGGGCGAGCTGAGGAACTGGGTCCTGTCCTGTGGGCAGTGAGGATCTCAGAGGACGTTCCATCTGCTCCTGAGGATCCTCCAAGTTGTCCCCAGGGGCTGACTCACTGGGATTGGTGTCATCAGCCCAATGGCCATGGCAAGGGGCTGATGGTGAGGGTCACCCTCACGGCAACAAAGACCAAGCAAAAGGGGCTGAAGTGAGTTCCTTTCACGACCTGAGCCCTGAAGTGGCCCAGGCTCCCTGTGCTGCTGCTTGGAGACCACCCATCCATGCAGGGTTCAGGGGGCTGCAGAGGCTCCAGCCTCAGGCTGCAGGGCTCAACCTGCTTCTGTTAAAACCTCCACCCACCTGGGGCCTCAGTCCCTCCTCTGAACGGTTATTGCAGATCTCAACACAGCATAAGGGTCAACGAGTATTCATTTTTGCTCTTACTGCCACCTGCCCAGCACTCATTGTCCTGCTAGTCGCAGCCCCAGCCTCATGTAGTGGGGTCAGCCTGAGCCCAAACTGGGACCTCAGAGCCTGCTCTCCCTTCCTCCCACCCCAGTCACCTATTTGCATCAGATCACTCATGTGATGGTAACCGTTGGCCCCTGGAAATCTCCTCAGAGCCTGGGGAAGTGCAGGGACCAACAGGGTCTACTCCAGAGCAGGCCCATGCTGAGGTGGCTGTGCACAAAAGCCAACACCACTAGGCATGAGCAGCAGTCTGGTGTCAGGTGACAAGTGTGACACGCAGGGCTGGGAAGAGGCTGTCCAATGTCTGAGCAGGACGTAGCAAAGCTGCAGGCCAGGGACTGAGGGCCACTGGGGTCCCTCCAAGGGGCAGGTTTGAGGAGCCCTGAAGAGGGTCCTCACCCTACACAACAGGATTCACCCGAGGTCACTGAAGACAGGCGTGGTGGGGAGCGCAGCCCCTGGGTGGCTTTGTGAGCAAGCAGCATCGACAAGGGGGCTCTGGGGAGAATGTGTGTGAACACATGTGAGAGTCCTGATGGAGCCTCCGAGGCCACGGCGGGGGCAGCGGAGGGGGGACGACTTGATGAGATGCGTGGCTCTGCAGTCAATGAGAGCAGCGAGGCTGAAGTTATTACTGCGGCTGCTGTGACAGTGTGACCTGGGATGATCTCAGCAAAATATGCCCTCACAGAGGCAGGCAGGGACCACTCATCTTGTCCCTGTGGCAACCTCACCTCCAAGATGCCCCAGGATGCTCTCATCGCAATATCACATCCGTGAGTGTGACAAATGTTTGTTAGACATCGTTTCACTTTTTTAGCTCAAAAACTGTCTACCGTAACTCTTTCTATTTTATTTTTTCTGACATAACACAATGTCTTGTACAAACAAGGCAAATAATTATCTCCTGAGTGACTGATTAATTGAATCAGAGAAATACCTTTCAGATGAACGATTGAAGACACATTTTAAAAACAACTTGACATTGCATTCGGTTCACGGTCACACCACAGCTCAGCTCAGCTGTGGAGTGAGAACAGCATTTGACAAAGGCAAGATGCTGTTGTTTACCAGGAAACCAGTGACCACAGAGCTGTCTCCGGAAGCCAGGCCATAGCACATCCAATACATTGTGCCTACACGAAGTGCATGCTGGGCTTCATAGATTTTTCTCCTTCCATTTCCAAGCTGATTTAAAGACTGGCTGTAATGAATCATGCTCATGTGGAAGACTAGGAAAAGAACGAAATTGAGATAATCCATTTTTAACAGTCAATGTCAAAGTTTTATCTCTTTGGCTGGGGTGGGTTTAATCGATAGTTAGGAGTTGGGTTAATTACAAACGAATGATTTGTAATTACACGGGGGGACCAGCACAGGCTGGACCACGGTAGACCTGCAGTTCTTGACAAGTTCCAAGCCAGACAAGTGACTGAGAAAGACTCTCTGAGCTACCTTTATGAGAAGGAGCTCACACAATCATGATTTGCTTTAGAAAAATAAAGGTAAACATTTCTTAATCTCAGTGTTGTGGAGAAATATATTATTTGTGTGTGCTGTGGTGATGAAAATGAAAATTCATATAAAAAAGCATGGGATTTGTAGTAATTTCTTAGTCTATATGCCTTTTCTCAATCAATGGTACCAGCAGCACTGCTGCTACTGTGCAAAGGTCTGAGAGAATTCTTTTTCTCGTTAAATATGGGTCTTCATTCTTGAACAAGTTGAGAATGACTAGCTCATGGGTAAAGTCTAACTAACATGGCACAGAATTCCATCCAGGACGGGGCTCTTGCTGGTCTCCATGGCATCCTCCACTCCCTTGAGAAGGCAATGCTCGTGTGTTCATTCATTCATTCATTCATTCCACTAATATGTGTTCTGCACCTGATGGTGTGCAGCTCAGGTCTACGCTCTCAAGAAAGAACAGAGACGACCCAAAGCCCCTGCTCTCCTGGAGCTGACATTCCAGTCCCCTGACAAATTGTGCTGCTCCACGCCAGCACACTGTCATTCCTGCTGAAATGGCCTGTCTCCCCATCTCTCTCCGCCAAAGTCCCACTCATGACACAAACCACTCAGGCTTTGACCTTGGCAGGCAACTTTTCACAGCTCTCCCAGAGAGCAGTCCCTGCGCTTTGCTCCCTGCACATGCCCCATAGCGCGACCAGCTGGGCTGGAAATGATGCTTTACCTGTCTGAATCCCTCATTAAGGTGTCAAGGTGCCTGTGCTTCATGCATGGATGACCCAGGCACAGAACCTGCACAGAGTAGGGCTCCTTACTCTTATGAAAATTTGCCCAAACATTGGCACATCCCTTCTCGCAGAGTTGTGGCCATTGATCCAGTGGTTCCCAGCCCAGGACGCACATTAAAATCAACTGGGGAGCTTTTTAAAAAGCACCATTGCCAGCTTCCTCCCTGGAGACTCTGGTTTAATTGGTCGGGGTGGGGAGTAAGCACAGGTATTATTTAAAAGCTCCCTAAGTGATTCCCGTCGGCAGTCAGAGTTAGGAACAGCTTAGACAGAGGTACAAAAATAAAGGCCAGGTGATTTGGCTCTTCAGAAAGCTCCTGTGACTTTTTCAGGCATATCGAGGGCATGAACTAGGTCATCAGGACCACACGGAGTTTCATAGGCACCTCGCTATGGAGCACCACCTCACAGCACCGCTCCGGGCCTGTCTCTTGCCTGGGTCTAGCTTAGCAGAGACAGGGGCCACAAGGGGTTTGGGAGTAGAGAGGGCAGTCCATTTCAAGAGGTAGCGGTTGGTGTTGGCGGCAGGGAGTGTTTCCATTAGCCTTCTTGCCGCAAGCAGAGCCAGCGAGGTTGTCCCTGCGTGTACGATCTCGGTGGGCACTTCTAGAACCTTCCGAGATGTATCACAGACAGTTGCCCCATGTCAAGTCTGAGCACCCCAAGAACCCCACTCTGAAATCCTCTCAATGAAGCATGTGGAGGAAGAGTGTAACTCTTCACCCTGCCCCCCACAGCTGTCCTGCTTTTCTCCCCTCTCACACAGCTGCCATCAGGCTGCAGGGCACACTCTGTTGTGATTTCCCCCTTTACAGGGAAGGAGTCGGGTTCTCTGAAGAAAAGTGTATGTTCTCAATACCTCAACGCCCCGGCCAGCATCATCTTCTCTAGGAAAGGTGATATGTGGGTAGAACAATCCATCACGGATTAATTTCCACTGGTTCCTGCAGGGTGCAGCCTGGGAAATTAGACATGAGGCCTTCCGAGCAGATCAAGAAGCCATGTGAGCCTCCGTAGCCAGGGACAGAGCAGTGCGGCATCTCAAAAGAGGCAAATAACAAAAGCTTCCCAAGACCAGCCTCTCAGAACCTCTGCACTGTAGGCCAGACCCTCGAGTATTACCAAACAGCCACAAGGGAGTTTCCAATCTATTTTTTTTTCCCTAATATCTTCTCTCTACCTCCAAAAAATCTTTGAAAATCCACTAGTGATTAGGGATTTTTAAGATTTTTGGGGCTGGCTCGGTGGCTCAGCAGTTAAGTTCACATGTTCCGATTCTCAGTGGCCTGGGGTTTGCTGGTTCAGATCCTGGGTGCAGACATGGCACCATGTGGCAAAAGCCATGCTGTGGTAGGCGCCCCACATATAAAGTAGAGGAAGATGGGCATGGATGTTAGCTCAAAAAGAGGAGGATTGGCCGTTGAATAGTCAGCTCAGGGCTAATCTTCCTCAAAAGAAAAAAAAAAGATTTTTGCTCTTCTGTTATCTTCTCTTATCTAACCTCTATTTCCTGCAGACCTTAAGTCCATTTTAATTTTGTGAACTATTTAACAGTCAATAATGGTGTACAACCACAACATAACACTTTACATACTTGTAGATCAATTATTCAGTCAGTCTTCACTTCTTTAGACTAAACAATATAGTTTCAATTTGCATACGTTCCCTAGGTTATTGCAAAAAAACCCTGTTTCAGTGCGTTTGAAGTATAGAAAAGTGATCATTTTCAATCACAGTCAATTGCCCAGTTTTTCACTTGAATAAAAGTGAGGTACCATTTAGTTCACAAAGATAATTTTACTTCAAAGATTTACCGCGTTGCCTCTCATCCGGAGCAGGCCTTCTCACCACCCCCAGCCCTATTTCTTTCTTATCGGCCCTTAAACCCACAAGGTGCATTTAAAAATGATGAATCAAGAATGAAATATAATGGAAATAGCTGCCATGTTAGAAAATGCACCGAGGATCCTTAAAAACCAGGGAGAATAGATTATAGGTTTCTTTAAAATACCAAGTAGGGCAGCTCTGCCTTCAAGTAAGGTGGCGGTGGTGTCTGCTGCAGGAGTGTCTGTGCAGCCACAGTTCTCAGGCCTCTATTTGATCCTCTGTGCAGCCTCGGCGCTCATCAGTCACTGGCTCAGGAGCAGCAGTCTTGGAAAGTCGAGCCATGGGGGGCCACGGCTAAGGTATGGGAAATGCCCCAGCACATGCTACAAACCACTTCGTTATATCGCGTCAATACTCAGCATTAGCGACTGGGACAGCCCTATTATGTGGCATGAGAGTTAGGGTTTGTAGGTGACCTGTTAGATTCCCATTGCCTTTGTTCTCCTGGAGCGTGGTCTTTGGCCTGCTTTAGGCTGGCCATTTCCCGATTCTACATGTGTAAAATGGAGGCAGTCACACTTGCTCCTACATGGTGATGAGAACAAAAAGGGAAACCTGAATGGAGTGTTGGAAATCCTCAGACCAGGAACATGGGCAGAGTCACAGTGTTGGCCGCCAGAGTGGCTGAGCAACACAGCAAGAACACGGGGGATAAGTGGTGCATTTGGGTGAGCTTATGCGTGGGCCTTTAAAGATTTGGACTTAGGGCTCTGTAGTGTGTATAAATATAATGAAGGCATTAGGGGAACTTTATTCTCTGGGTTCCTCATCTCTTGCCTCCAATCAAGCATGAAGGAAAGATGAAGGAGCTTCCAGTCTAATAATTGGAAGGACTTTAAAAAGTACATTAACATAGAAGATTACATTTTTCTTTTCGAGCAACTTCAAAGCCAACACCAAGGAACTCAATGATGAATTCAGCCGAATTACGTTTCTTACTCCAATGGACAAGATAATAGCAAGGCTTCCAGGCCTCAAGACTCTCCTCTTTCCTTTGGCCATGCCTCAAAATGGTCCTGATTGTTAAGGAGAGATGAATGACAGAAGGTGGCATCTAAAATGGGAACTGCAGGTGACTGTGCCTTTGAGTGGTTCATAACCTACTTGAGAAGAAAGACAGGAAATCAGAGGGCTACAAAACAATGTAGGAAGCACTGTAGGGGAGCAATGTCCAAGGGGGATGGGAAGCAGAAAGGAAGGAGTTAACAGGTCTGGGGGAGAGAGTCAAGAAAGGCTTTATGGGCAGACAGGCTGCTGAGATGAGTCTTGCAGAATCAGTAGAAATTACCAGGTAGACCAGGAGGGGCGGGCATGTGTGAAGGCTGGAGGCCTGTGGGAACTGTGAGCAGTTCGTTGAGGCTGGAGCTCAGAGCCCGAGTTCAGATGGTCTTATGTGTTGGTGCCAGGCTCAGTCTGTGTGCACATGGAGACTTGGGAGTGCCATGATCACGTTTCTTAGATCGTGTATTTTAGAAAGATATGCTCAGTGGCAGTGTGGAGGTGAATGGGAGGCAAAGTGGTGAGCAAAATAGTTACAGACACTCTCAGGATATAAGAAGGATGACAAGGAGTTGAGGGTGTGTACAAATTTTGGTGGGAAGATGAAGATATACTGAGTTTAAGCGTGATATGGGTTTTCAATGTAGAGACATCTGGTATGTTTTGGGGAATAAGAACCCAAGGCACTGTGAAGAGGTCTTTGCTAGAGAAGAAAATTAGAGATCATTCAAATAGAGATGGTGGTGGGAACAAAGGTTGGGTTAAGGTTGCTGAGGGAGCACACGCAGCTGAAGAAGAGGATGGACCCAGGAGGCTCGGGGCACCGTCGTCAACTGGACACACAAGGTTTTGTGAAAGGAAGAAAAGCAGAAGAGGGTCGCCCCATGGACACCAAGGGGAGGAGAAAGTTTCAACATGAGGGAGCCATTCCCAGTGTCAAATATTTCAGAAGGACTGAATAAGCTATATCCTGAAAAACGCCCTTTGGAGTACAGGCATTTAGGAGGTCTGTGGTAATCAGAGCAAGAAAAATTCCAATGGAACACTTATAGGTAAGGGAAGAAGCCAGCTTTCATTGCATCAAAAATGAATAAGGGATTGGAGAAAAAGGAAAAAATAAAATCTTAAAAAAAAAAAAAAAAAAAAAAAAATGAATAAGGGAAAAAAGTAGATACAGCAAGAAAGATACATATAATCAAAAGCGTATGGATGCTTAGCTCTTCTGTCTACAGGTTGTGCAGCTTCAAGCACGGAACAGGCATGAGCACATCTTCAATGGGACAGACAATCTTCTCAGCAGTGGAGAGCTAAAGATAAACAAGACGAAGTCCATGCGCCCGAAGGGCTTTCCATCTGTGGTTCCAGAGAGACACCTGGACAGAGACACCAAAATCCAAACAGTAAATGCTGGACGGAGGCGTATTTAGCACAAGCCATGATCTGGAGAAAAAAAGACATCATCCTTGCTCTCAAGGAGCTTACCATTTACTTTGCCCCCAGACAGTTATGAAGTAGCAGAAGGGATAAAGCTTTAATAGAGAAATGTTGTACTCTGGGCACCTAGAAAAAAATAAAGTAAGTTTTAAGTGAGAATTGAGGAAGGTCTCCAGGAGAAGGTGGCATTTGATTCAAACCTTGAACAATGGGCTATAAAGGCTAATGGGATGGCGGAGATGGTCATTTCAGGCAGAGGATGTAATATTTCAAGGAGAGGAAGTTTTAAGGAGAAACCTCTAGAGACACTGTCTTAAAACAAAGGAGTAAGCATCAAGTTTGAATCTAGAGCACAGAGTCAGACTTATTGGAAAAGTTACTTGGATCCAGGCTTTTAATGTCCTCTCGAATCTTCCAGATCGAAGCTTCCTAATTGCTCTTGGACGGAGGGCTGGCTCCACACCATGAAGAAAGCATCAACACACTTCATCTTCCCTAGGGCATATCCCTGTAGCTCTGTGATTAGGGCACTGGAACAAGCCTACCCTTTGTTTCTGTGTGTGCACATTCGTGTGCACATTCTTGATGAATCTGTCTTATGCTTGGGACAGTGTTCCTTGGCAATGACATCACATTGGCATCAAGGAAAATAAAATGATCATGTTGGCCTACATTGGTCAGAGATAACTAAGTAAAATCTGCAATGAACTCATGCTTTAGGGCCCTGTTTCTGGTTCTATCATGAAGATCACATATTCTTTCTCTTAAAAAGACCTCATGGCTTGATTTAAGTGTTCGTTTTTGAAAACATTGGATTGTATTGAAAATATTGTATAAAGATAGAGCCTTGGTACAAAATATAGGAATGCGAGGTTTAGACATAATTGGATAAATTTTAAAACCTCATATCCCAACTTCTAATTAAGGTAAGGGAGCTTAATTTAAACAAATAAATGTTAGAGTTGACTCACAACGTACAGACAAGACCATAATTTAAAAATGTAATCGTCGTCCTTCCTATTTCAGATGTTATCCTGGTCTGAATTTCTAGCCCTGTTCTCTCTATACAAGAGGCTCAGTGAGCTGAGGTTTTGGCCTGCTTTAGCAGCCACTTTTCTGGCACGCTGCAGGAGAGAATACAGAGCAATCAAATCAGCCTCTAAGTTGGCCCAAAACATCAAGTGGGCCTGGACATGATGGTATATTTTCAGGCACATATAAACTTGGCCTGTATTCTTCGGTCTGGCACCACTCTGGATCAGTAAATAAGGTTTTTGAAAAGCCCAAACAAACCATAAGGAAATCCTGCATTCTGAAACAAAAGGTATAAAAACTAAGTAAAGACACACACTGCCATTGTCTGGTTTGCCAGGATGTGAGCCGCTGCCTTGGGAGAAAGATAACATGAAAGACGCCATAATTGCAGGGCCAAGACTACGGGGCCCATGCAAACAGGACGAAAAAATAGCAAGAAAGAAGCGTTCCATGTGCTTTCAGTCAGGCGAGGGGGGAAAAAAACTCAAAAGAGCAGCTCTCTCTTGAACTTGTTCAAGAAATGGAGACACAGGGGGAGGAAAATGAGAAAGAACACACCAGAACAAAGTTAAAGTTTTCAGGAAAAACATGAGGGTGGGAGAAAAAAAAAAGGCAGAATGATTTAATGCCAGCCAAAGGAACTAAGGGAATAGGGTGTGTTTTTATAAACATGTTTGCTTTTTTTTTTTTTTTGTTCAGGGGGAGGAGTGTGGAAAAAGAAAAAGCAGGCCCATTTAATGAATGAGGAGGGAGCTGAAACCTAACTGATTCCATATTAGCTGAGCTTTTCAACTGCTTTGAAAGAAAATTTATCTTAAAAGAGAAAAATAAAGATAAAGGGGAAAGACAATTGGGAAATAATGAAGATGTTGTCAATAAACTATTGATAAGAGGGATTAAGGGAGTATTTAGAGAAACAGAAGACATGCAAACGAGAGGCTGAAATAATACCCACGCCACGGTATGCGGTGGAACTAGCTAAAGAATTTGCAACACCACAGTGGCTTTTTTTCTTAATATCACCCAGTAGCATATAGGAGGTACTAAGAGCAGGTGTCTTATTATATCACGTCTCATATTAATATCTTTCATGATGAATGCATTAATAGTTCTCAGGGTCGTACGCATTAGTCTGGCCTCCTCTCTCAGTAGCAATGTGATAGGATTGACTAAAGCAAAAGATGTTAAAATGTTTGGGGGCACTAAATAAAAACAGAAACACATTTCCCAATAAAAAAGACGGAAACATAGGCATTGAGTAATCAAAGGAATTGTTGAAGATCAAATACCAAGTCAATGGCTAAGTTATGACCCATTTTCTAGAATTCAGACATCTTCCAAAATAAGAGCGAGCACAGAAGGTGACCTGGGTCTCAGGTGTTGATGCAGGCGTGCCAGTGCAGAAGAGGGGAGTTGTCTCACGTTTTAGCTGCAGCCACTAGCACTGGGAGCCATTTTGGAAGTGGACCTTGTCTGCATTCATAACGTCACCACTGCTGTTGCCTGGTTTTTCCAGCTGTCTTCCTGCTCTGAGATACACTCAGCCAATGGCAGAGCTAAAAATATGACCACAAAATCATTCTTTCACCCCCTACCCCAAAACAAATTTCAGGACTCCCACTATCCTTTGTGTATTGCAAAATAATTCTGTGCCTGCCCCTTTACCCCACTAGAGCTTCAGTCAAGAGAGAGGAGTGAACTGTTTTACTGGTTTCTGCACATAGACCAGACCAAGGGAGAAATTAACCTGCAGAAGGCGATAACTGAATGCAGGTTTTGAGAATTTAGATGACAAGGAAGTCAAGGTGGTTAGTCAAAGCCCCTACACGCCTTATGAGCATCTCTGGCCGAATCACCCAGTCCTGAGCTGGCGGACAACAGATACAGGCCTACACTACATCCCAGATTGGTCTCTGGGGGCCCCTCCAGCTTTGGCCCCTCCAAACCTTGCAGTGCCTCTGAGGCCTCCCTGCTCACACCTGTTACTCATTCCCAGCCACCTGATCTGAAGCGTTGTCAGGGTCAGTGTTTTTATTCTGCCTGCTCTGTTGTGCTGATGGATCAATGACAGTGAGCAAAGAACAAACTGTGCCAAAGAAGATGTCCTCTTCTTCTAGGCTGACTCAGCTTGGAACAGGAAGACAGGGGGCATCTGGCATTTGGTGAAGCCCTGATTGTCTCCTACGAAATATTAACTGAAAATGGATGTGCGTTGGCCTGCTTCTGAGAAGGTCGCCCAGGTTGAATTTGAAAGGCAGAGGCGCTGTGTCAACAAAGGGAAGCGATAAGCAGCACACCGTTTCTCTGAGCTAATGTGTCCACTTGTGTACCACGGGATCGGTTTTATATCTCTCTGCAGATCGGTGTGTTTTTATGACAACCATTTCCATAGCAACCAGGTGTCCAGACACTAAATGGATCTCAAGGATATTAAATCTCAGCCTGGTGAGGGAAGCCCACTGTGACGGCAGTTTCCTTGGAGCCGTTTCCTATTGAGAGCTGATGGGCAGGCTCAGGAGACCTGGTGCGGCTCCCCTAAGGCCAGCTCTGCAGAGGGACAGCCATGATGGGAGACGAGACTTTTTGTTATCATTTTTACTAACGATCCAGAAGGAAGGGTAAATAGCAGGTAATTAAACTCACGTGAACCTAAACAGGAAGGTGTTACAAACATTAGCGGAAAAATCATGTCAGTGGCGGTAGAAGAAATAACCAAATGTGAATGGTTCTGGAAAGCCCCAGGTTGGTAGATTTAGGGGCCAATATTCCAACATGAGAGGGTAGAAGAGATTTACAATGCAGGAATTATTTGAGAAGATCAGGGAGAGAAAGACAACAATTAAGTTTAAAACAGCAAAACCACACAGGAGCACAGAGCGAAGGGCGCTGAGGGCAATCGGCAGCACAGTTCCGGCTGAGCCAAAGCTTAGGTCCAGTCATTGAGATATGCTCCCCCCTGGGGGGTTCAGGTGAGCCCTGAGAGATCATCCGGGGAAGAAGAGCAGGGAAATGGCAGGGATGCAGGAAGGGATGACGGGGAGCGCGTGGAGCAGCATCTTCTTATGGCGGCTCCTTATGGCTGGATGCAGCAATGGCACGAGTGACATCAGGTTCTCCCCAAAGGTGAGCCTGGCCAACTCTGAGCCCTGCCCTCAACAGTCACACTCCACCTAGGGCTTCTTTTGTTTTCAAGTGTTGCCCATGTGCTAACTGCATAAGGAGGGCAGGCAGAACCGGAAGGAAAGAAGGCACAGCTGATGAAATGGAACACAGGGAGAAGTTTCCTGAGTGGTGTCTAAATAGGCTGCAAATGGCCTTTTGGAGAACTCCCTTGCCTGTCATAACCTAATCCAGGACCCATCTAGGCGGGGTGGCCTCCTGGGGAGGTAACACACAGGAGTGAGGGAGGAGGGCGAGGCCGACATGCTCCTTTCTTCCTCTCTATAATCATTCTCTCAGCCCATGATTCATGGAGCTGCATTTTAAATGTGGGGTTTGTCTATTGCATGAGGATGCTTGGATCCCCTAAACTAGGTGTGTCTGTTGAAGACAGCCATTCTTTCCCAGAGGAAAGGTAGGGGTTAAATCCGTAACTGTCAGCGTGTTTGGCAACAAAATAAAAGGAAACCACATTCTCCATGAATGAAGGAAGAAGCAGGAGGAAGGTAGTTTTTTCTTTTTCTTTTTTTAAAACATGAGTAAGATCCTCAATATGTTTGAGATTATTTAGCAAATTCTCTAAAAGGAGCCCTGGGTCACTACCCAACAGATCATGGATGTAGAAACCACATTCTTCCAACTTCCCTTCCCTCCTGGACCCCAGAGATAGCAGGTTGGGTGTCGTGGGGGTCTCTGTTTAGTTAACCATTAACAATTCATAAAAGTCCAGACCCCCGCACGGTAAGTCCAGTCCTCGGAATGTTATTAGAAAATCCTATTTCTGGTCTGTTATGAAACAGAGGTTTTGATGTGCTGCCAGGTTTATGGGGAACTCTGGAAACAGAACACTTGCTGCTCTGAGAAGCTGGGGCCGGTGGGTGTTACATAAAGCTTTCCTAGCAACTCAGGTTTATCACAGAATGTGAGGCTGCAGTGGAAAAAAAGCAAACGAGTTAATGCAAAACATGAGCCAACCCACTATCCCCATTTGCTCCAAGGCCAGCCAGCAAATTCGTGGGAGTGATTTTAACCCATGGTGCCCCGGCATGCCCGGGACTCCCGTGGGCTGCAGGTTCAGCCCAAGAATGCCTGGGCAGCTCAGAGCTGAAAGGCACCTTCGCACAGACCTCACAGAACGCGAAGCAGCTCTTTTTGCCTCTGAACCAGTTTCTCATTGAAATTCACACAGACACATCTTTCCCCCTTCTTTGGGCCGCTCCCAATTTCTCTGGGCACTGCAGGAGTGGAAGGGAGGAAGGTCATGTCGTCGAAGCCCAGCCAAGTGAAATGCATCTGATGGCGCGACTGTGTGTCTGAAGTCAACGGATGAGAATCTCGTTTCTAAACTCTTGGATCCCAAATTATGCAGATTAGGATCGAATCCTTTTCCAGTGATAGCTGCCAACTTTCGTGGGGTTTCTGAAAAGCATATATCCAGTTAATTGTTTTAACTCTCCCAAGGCCAGGAAGGTGGGGGTGGGTGAGGAGACCTGGGAGCAGAAACCACACAAAGTACCATTTCCAAGGGGCAAATCAAGGCCAATGGCCTGTCGTGATCTACTTACACACAATAACCCAGACCGCAATGGTGTAAAGAAGAGAGAAAGCTTGCCTAGCCCTGAGGACCAATCTAACATGTTGGACTGGGTTGGGGTTGGGGGGTCCATGTCAAGAGGGAAGATGGTTGAGTCGAAACTCAAGAGGAGAGGGGAAAGGCAGTTGGAGAGAAGTGTGGCCTTGGTGGGCAGCCCCTGACCTAAGGCGTCTGTCTGTGTGGTGCCACTGGACCAGGGCTCAGTGTCCACTTGCTGGATGTTCAGTGAGAGGAGCACCACTTCATTTGGGAAGGAAAAGAAGGGTTTTATAGAATCCTGGAGTCCCCTATCCATGCGATGGCAGTCATCCAGTGGGTGGATAATCTTCCGGTACATAAATCAGATTGGCCCAAATCTAGAGGGTCCATATCCTCCACTCGTTTGCTGAAGACAGTGAAGGGGGTGAAAAGGGTAAAAGCTACTGGTTTGCCTTAAAACGAAGAAACAAACCCAAGACATCCTGGTTGGATTTTCAGTTGAATTTACCTAGTAGAAGGTGAATTTCTATTTTAGGAAGTCCTTGAAAAGTCACCAGAAATCCAGAAAAGAATTTGCACAGAGACACTTCTTAAAAGATTGTATTGAAAATGAAAAGAAAAAAATAGATGGAGAACACTAAAAGAAGGCAGCAGACCAGCCCAAGGACAGTGGAGTCCAGCCACAGACCCTGGTACCAGTAGATCTTATTATGCTCACTTAATAGTAAGAAGGGAAACCCTCTGCAGAAGCCTTCACCCAAGGATTCCTGCCCCGCCCGCAGGTGGGGGCGCCTGCCTACAGACCTCCGATGCTGGTGAGTGCCTGGTGGTGGAAAGCTGTCCGCAGCCAGCATGGCCATAATGAGCCACTTTCAATTGAAATGAGATCAATACTACTCATTTTTCTCTTGCTGGCTCCCGAGTGATTCATGAATCTGAAAACTAGTTCATGAATCAGAGTGAGATGGGGTGGGGGTGGGGGCAGGGCGGGGGCACATTTGTGCAGTCAGCGAACCTCCATTCCTTTCATGAACCCAGCCATTAGTTGCATAACGCTCCCCTGCCTGCTGGTTTAAACCAGTCTTTTCGGAAGCAGCTTTTGGCTTCTACTGATTCACCTATTTTTCTTCTTGAAAGGGAAAGAATGACAGTGTGTACTGATTGTGCGTCCGTCTGTCTTGGTGGTTATATTCATGCCTTTTGTGTAGCTGTGGGTGCGTGTGG
The DNA here is from genome assembly GCF_037783145.1 of Equus przewalskii. Taxonomy (NCBI): domain Eukaryota; kingdom Metazoa; phylum Chordata; class Mammalia; order Perissodactyla; family Equidae; genus Equus; species Equus przewalskii. Next base: position 76,905,872 of record NC_091831.1, on the reverse strand, counting down.
ATGTGTGTGTGCGTGCATGATGGTCTCTGTGTGCGCCTCGTCTATGTGTATGTGCGCGCGTGTGTGTGTGAGAACAAGCAACGTGTGGCCAGCTTCGGGCCCTTTAAACCTGAACAGGAGCCAAGTCCATTTCTCAGCGGAGCTTCGTAAGGAAGCTCGAGATGCGGCAGTTGGAAACCACAGCCCTGTGAGCGCTGATTACAGCCTGCTAAGGAAAATGAGATTTTTATCTCACAGGAATTCAGTTATAAAAATAAAATACAACGTCTGGCTTGATTCAGCTAAATGTACAAGCACCAGGGCGTTTTTAATTTAACAAGAGATGCTGGACAAGAAGAATGACCTAAAACGTTGCGTTTAAGGAAAGTCAGAGGAGAGGGGGCGGCTACAGGAAGGAAGTAGGAGTGGAGGGGTGTGTGTGTGTGTGTGTGTGTGTGTGTTTTGAGAGACAGAGAGAGAGAGATGGAGGGAGAGCGGGAGGGAGAGCGGGAGGGAGGGAGGTGGAGAGAGAGAAAAAACCACCCTGCTGGCAAATGAATGCGGCAGGGATGATGTCATTGGAACAGTTGGAGGAGAGAAGAGAAAAACAACTCGGGCTGTGCTAATCCTGTTTGCTGCCCTGAAGGGAATGGAAGGCGGCCAAGGCAGGGAGTTCTGGGAAACCATATAAGGGTGCCAAACAAGCTTTGCCGCCAACATTAGGAACTGACAGCTTTGTTCTTTGTAACTTGGCTGCCCGCCAGAGGCCTCATTTCAGCTCTGCGGCATGATTACCCTGGCCGGCCGCCAGCCCCGCGCTGAGAGCTCCTTTTCTTCTCTCCGAGCCTTTTTTTTTTCCTCTTTCCCTTTGCCAAACATGCAGCAGTTACCATGGCAGTCGAAAGTAAAGTTTAAAAAAAACACGACCAAGCAGAGAGGCACGCCTTTATCCAGATGTGCCACATGAGCAGAGAGAAAAGGCAGTTAACCTATTCATCAGGCCGTTGACTAAAGAAGAAAACGCTGGAGCTCTAGCTGTCAAGCTCGGGGAGGTGACTCCAGGATAAACAGAGAGGACCGTGGCAGAGACATGGCCTGGCCCGAGCTGTTTACGGAGAGAGGGGGCTGGCTCCCAGGCCTTGTTTTCCTTCTCTCTCCCTCTCTCTCTGTTTTCCTGAGGCATTGTGGAGTGCGTAATGTGAAACGGAAAATGTCATGATTTCCACTGGGAATGAGTCCACGGTTTTGAGAAAGCTCCAGAAACTCCCAGTCCATAAAGCCCTAAAGGGAGCAGGAAGGAGGGGAGAGGGCGTGGACGGTCACATCAGCCCCTGGTCACCAAGGTGAACCAGTGAGCAAGGGCTGGCCCGTGGCCATGGCCAAAGGGCTCTGCTGGCTGCTGGAGCACAGCCAAGTGATGGTCCCGGGGTTCCAGGCTGTGCTGGGGTTCTGGGGTGCAGCAGAGGAGCACTCTGGGGTTTTCGGCACAGCGGGAGCCTGACTGGCTCACGGAGTCCTGGAACCCGAGGGACTAGGCCGTCCTTTTTGCCACTTGGAGAAGCACCGGTAGTTTCGCTTTATAAGAGGACTCTGTGAAGAGTTCAGTCTACTATTTTTAATCGGGTTCGTTTTTCACCTGCTTGGAAAGTGGAACACCTCCTGGGAGGTGACAAGTCGTGATCAAAGGCAAGTCTCCAGGCAGATAGCTGGCGGGTGTCCGAGGCAAAGCTTACTTAGAAGTGGAGGCTGGGTTGCCAGCTTCCCCCACTGCAGAATCTGACACTCCTCATCCTTAGGGTTCAGCAAGATTCTCAGAAAGGCCTCTTCTGGTTCTAGAAGCTGCCACGGCAGGGGCTGACTTGGCTGTTTCCTGGCCCATTCCGTTGGAAGACGGAAAGGCCAAAGCAGAGGCTGTTCTAACAAGGCCTGCGTAGAACAAACCAGCCGATTGTTAGCTTCACGCGGACCACAACCGGCCCGCGGAAAGGGGCCTCCTCTGCCTTTCAAGAGCCTGTGTGATCGCCTCTCATGTCCAGGGATAGAAGCGGAGGTGCCAGGAAGGAAACAGCTCCAGGTCGTGGAGGGAAAAGTTGGCAAGCAGGACATGGGTCCCAGCAGCCTCGGTTCCTGCGCCTGCTGCCTTCGTCCCAGGCTCGCTGCCTTTCCCAGGAGGCCTGAGGCTCCACTGGCAGGAAGTCATTGACCTCTTTGGGGAGGTTCCCCAGGCAGAGCACTGCCAGTCTCCTTGCCCATCCCGGCTGGGCAGAAGCCCCACACTTCACTGCCCCCCGAACCCCATGGCCCCCCTGCCCCCACGTGTCCCGGCTGTTACTGGTACTGAGGACATGGCCATGGAAACCCCGGTTTCTGAAAAATTAGGTACAGAATGGGCGTTTGGGGTTTGGGATGAAACTTCACATTGTTGTCCCCTCTCCCTAAGTGGTGACTCAAAACCAGGGGCAAGCAGGTCTCTCACCTCAGAGCCGGGAGCTCCGGCGTCGCCAGAGCAGCCACCCTGAGTGAGGAAGGCTCCGCAGGGAGCTGACACCGCTCCACCCGGGGCCTGGCAGAGCCACATCCCTGGCTCCTGAGCTGACTCAAGGGAGGGAAATGCTCACTGGTGACTTTCTAGAAGCAACACTGAGTCAGACGGCTTTGTGTCCTTTTTGGCGCATCAGAGACCTGGCGTCACAGTATATCTGAGCCTATGAAACCCCACGGCCTCCGCTTATGTGCTCAGCATGTGTCCCCAGATTCTGCGTGGAAAACCAACCTCTGGCCGGAATGTCTGAACCTGCCCTTCCCACCTCAGACAAGGGTGGAAATCTGAGTCCTGGGTCTTGTTTCCAGAGGTCCTGCCTCCTCTCCTAGAGTCTGTAAGTAGAGAAGGGCGAGGCAGAGGAACAGGCTGTTTCCTTGGGGAAGGGACAGCTCCTGTGCGCCTCCTCCAGCCTGGAGCACGCAGGTCACCTGGCCCCGCAGAGGGGAATCTTGTTCTTCCAGGGCTCCTCTTTCCTCAGGACCCCTGAATTTGACGTTGCACGTATGAAACAGCAGAAAAACCATTACCCTCACTTACAGATTAATGTAGGTTTCCTATTAGGTTTGTCAGGCAGACAGAAAAGGAGGATCCTGGGGGATTTTTCTTTCCTGAGAAACCAAGAGAAAGCAAAAGCAGATCTGTGCGGGGGTGTGCCTGGGCGTGGGGTGGTCGATGCACTTGCAGCAGCAACAGAGACTGAAAGCAGCCACAGTATTTGCAAACAGCTTACCTGCTCGTGTTCTCCTGTGATCTCCCATTTCTGGTGCTGGTTTTTCACCCTCCTTGAGAAGCCCAGTTTAATTTCTTGCTTCACCTGCATGGTAAAAATAATTACACACAGACATTAAGCCGGCACTAGGAATCAATATACAGAGAGATTCCGTCTTTGCCTTCAGTCATCACAAGACTTTGCAGCCATAAAGAGAAAGCATTTAAAATACATCTCTTTGTAGACAGACAAACGAAACTCCTCACCAGCCTTGTAGCTGGAGAGAAGCCTTTGTATGTTAGTGAAAGTCAAGTGTTGGAACTTCAGATAAGGCTCTGCCCCGGATTTCAGGGAGTCAAGGGCCTAAGTGAAAGATGCTAGGATGCTCACCTTAATCGAATGCTCTAACTTCAGACGCGGGCTCCACGGTGTTGCTGCTGCTTTAGCAGACGCAGGATCCTTCTCCTTTACCCGGAGCTCAAGCCTAAACCAGAGAGGGCACAAAGAGGACCCTGGGGAGGCGCCAACAGCCCCAGCACCCAGAACCCCCGTCCGCACGCTGCCTTCCCCCGCAGACAGCTCTCCCTGAAGTCCGAGGACCCTGGGCGTTTAGCATGGGCCATCCGCACAGGGAGGGAAAGCCAGTGGCCATTTGCTTAAATGGCTTTTACAGCTCCACCTCCCTGGGTTTGGAGAGTTTGAAGACTGATCCAGGTGGTGAGAGGTAGTTGCGCCATCGGTCCCCAGATCCGTGTTGGGAAGTTTGCAAAATCAGCTGGGCCCTGAGAAGCATGCTCGGACTACTTCTAACAGAGATGAGCAGAAAAACTGCCACTTAGGAAACTGGTTTCAATGATTTTTAAGAGACTTGGGTTTTCACTAACGTTTGAACGTTCATGATATGACATACTGCATCTTGCATCTTCCTGCATCGCCCTGGTACGGGTGGTCCCGAGGTGGACCAGCTGACGCACACATAAATGGATCTTTGGGTATTTAAAACTATGCCACCTAGACACCTCTGGGATTAGTCAACAGGTTCATTGATTTATCTCTCTAGCTTGTTCTACTGGTGCAACAAGGCCTTCACTGCAAGACAGAGAGGGGAAGAGCTCCATCACGTTTGTGGGTCAGGCCATACGCACCTCTGTCCTGGTATGTGACCCTTGCAACATCCCAGAAGGCTGCGGGGGCAGCTGCTGTCAGTGCCACCTCGAGATGAAGACTAGCCATTCAGGTTGACAGGGCCAGGGCCACAGAGGTGGGTGGCAGGGGTGGGTCTCGAGTCCTCCTACAGGCCCTGACTGGGGCCACCTCTGAGGTGGGCCCAAGTGAAGACCAACAGGGGACCAGGCCCCAGCTGCTTCCCTGAAGAAGCCCAACCCAGACTGCCAGCAGAAATACCTTATGTGACCGTAAGCCGGGCACTGACTCTCAGATTGCTTCCTGGTCCTTTTATATTTACACAAGAAGGCATCTATTAAAACCAGGAATGTTCTTTCCTGCCACAGAGAGTCCTGGTGCATAAATCCGTGCTGACGTCACACACAGCACTTCCATCTGCCTGTTTGTGATCAACCTGAGACAGGACCTGAAGGACAAAGGGATGTTTCCCTCACTTGTCTGCAGGGAAGGGCCACGAGGCTGGAGAGGCCCAGTTGAAGGGGTCACTAAGGTACCAGGGCCTGGAGGCTCTTCCCTCCAGCTGAGGGCTGGCCTCTCCAGCCCCTGGATGAAGAGGGAACCTGGTGACCTTGGGCAAGTCACATACTTCTCTGATTATCTCAATTTCCCCGTTTTGGTAGATGACATCTCTAAAGCATTTGACGATTCCACAATCAAGTGAGAGCTATGGGAGACAAACTTAAAAAACAACTACTCGCCCATGGCGTTGTATGGCAGTGCTGAATGGATAGTGAAGATGGCAGATGCCATCAGCATTTGAAGGATGGAAAGCGCTTATTAGCTCTGCCAGTGAGTGGGCTGGTCTCTCGAGGCCAGGCACCGAGGGCTCAGTTTCCATGTGTTCCACACATGTGCAGAGTTATAATCAAGCTACGTAAGGACAAATGAGCAGCTCCATAAGTGCCGGTTCGCAAATGTGTGGCCTCTGTGTGTCTTGCTTTCCACCCAGTGTGAGCTCTTTGAGGGCCGAGGCTGCATTGCAGGGTTCCCCTGCGTCCTCTGTAGAACCTGGCAGGACGCAAGTCCTTGTTGGAAGTACCAAAAATATCTTCTTGCTGGGCTGAACATTGCGAGAAGGAATGCGACCTTGTGACCTTAGCTGCACAGTCTGGACTCAGGGAAGTCCCTGCAGTGGGCACCAAATTCCAGCTCCTCAGACAAATCGAGCTTAGCTTTAAAGATGGCTGAAAACGCAGGTGGTCTCAGGGCCACGTGGCCCCACCGGAGCAGCTGTGATGGAACAGCTCACCCGGCCATCTTCCACCCCAGAGAGGAAGAGGCCTGCAACAGACCAGAAAATGACCCACTCAGTCATGCTGCTTACTTATGGCCCCAAACCGGAGCATTTAATTCTCTAACTGTGGCTTTTATTGCAGTGGCATGCGCATTTGCATCACTTTATGTGCCATAACAGTGGAGAGGCTGGTTTTTGGTTTTTTGTTTTTAAAGATAATGAGAAAAGTCTCTAACATTCAGCCAGAACGTATCCTTGTGGCTGGTGTAGATTTTTAGCCAAGTGATACTGTATAAAATCAGGAAAAGGCAAACATGTGGATTATCTACATCTCCCCTTAACTGCAGGAGATAACATAAAACTGCAGGAAGTACCCAGCGAAAGGAATACAAGCAGTCTATTCAGCCCCCGGCTCCTCCCCTGCCTGCCCCAGGAACTCCCTTCCGCAGATTAGGATGGGCAAGCTGAGAAACACACACCCTGCCCCCGTGCCTTGTCCCTGCTGGGCTGGGCTCCTATTTCCTCAGCGTCTGTGTTGTATCTGCTGGAGTTTATGTCAGGCAGGTGAAGCGGCTCCGGCGAAAGTCACAGGCTGGCTTTGGCCGTCTGGATTTTGTCCAACTCATGCACTCTTATTGTACATTACTTATGTGCAAGTCCACCTGCAGAGGAATGTGATCTTAGGGAGGTCAAGAAAAGTGACAGCTGGGCCAGCCCAGTGGCATAGTGGTTAAAGTTCATGCCCTCTGCTTCGGCGGCCCAGGATTTGCAGGTTTGGATCCCGGGCACAGACCCACATACTGCTCATTAAGCCACGCTGTGGCAGTGTCCCACATACAAAATATAGGAAGATTGGCACAGATATTAGCTCTGCGACAATCTTCCTCAAGCAAAAAAGAGGAAGACTAGCAATAGATGTTAGCTCAGAGCCAATCTTCCTCACCAAAAAAGGAAGAAAGAAAGAAAAGTGATGGAGACAGCCTGCCTTGATTCTTTGGGAGAATTCTGATTAGTAAGAATGGCCTGTGATTAAGGAGAATGGTGCCTAGTCTCCAGGTGGGTATTCCTGCCCAGACCCACCAAGTATGGTTGGGCAGGGCTGTGTCCTTGTCAACGGTGCCCCCAGAGACATTTATTGCACTCCCGCCCTGCACAGCAGTCCATGGCAACCTTGCTCTGCCTGGCTCCAGGGCGGACTCAGCCCTCCTGAGGCAGCAGTTGGTGGGCAGGAGGGGGTCTCCTCGGCTCACCCAAACCCAGAGGTAGTCCACGCCAACTCCCAGAGCAAGCTACAGCTGCATTTTAGGTCCCACTGGGGGCCATTTATGGAAATTTGTGGATTAGCTAAGTGAGGTCTGGGAACTGGATCCAACTTAGAGATAGGAAAGCCCATCCTGTGCCGTGGCCTTCTGCAGACCAGAGAGAGTGGGCTTCCCAGCCGAGGGTTTGTCACTCAGAGACAAACTTGGGCATGTCTTCTCCCTCCAGGGCAGCCTTCCTGATGGTGTAGGCTCACCAAACCGCAGGTCCCAGAGAGGGCTGTGCATAGCCTCAGGGAGCACAGAGGCTTCCTTCCCAGCAAGGGCAGAAGAAACCCCAGAGGTGCTTCTCCTGGAGCGGATGCTCAGGAGAGCCTGGGATCTCTGTAAATGCAGAGCAAGAACGGAACAGCACAGACCCAGGCAGCTGCCTGGAGGAAGGAACCACCACCAACCAAACCCCTTGCAATGCGAGTGCTCTACAATTTCCAAAATGCGCTCAAAGCTATGTTCTCCATCGAGGGAAGGACATCTTGTCGCTGCACACCGTTCCTGATGTTCTAAACCAAACAGCCAGAAACGTGAAGATAAAACAAAAGGAGAGGCCAGCCTGGTGGCGCAGAGTGTAAGTTTGCACGTTCCAGTTCGGCAGCTGAGGGTTCGCCAGCTCGGATCCCAAGTGTGGACCTACACACCACTTGTCAAGCCATGCTGTGGCAGGCGTCCCACATATAAAGTAGAGGAAGATGGGCACAGATGTTAGCCCAGGGCCAGGCTTCCTCAGCAAAAAGAGGAGGATTGGCGGCAGATGTTAGCTCAGGGCTAATCTTCCTAAAATAAAATAAAAACTTGGAAAAAAAAACCCAAAAGGAACCAACAGAAACAAATCCGTGCATCCTCCAGCTTCTCACAGCAGACTCAGCTCTGACACTGGGAATGAGGAAGACAAGAAGACCCTGCCAGGTCAGTCCTCTGACGTCCTCATTGATCCGATTCTTTCACCATCAAAGGGGAATGCGGTAAAACCAGCAGGAGCGGAAAAAAGACGAAAAGAACAAGAGCGAGTAGGGAGACCGGTGCTGAGTCACGCTTTTACAGGGACCCAGGTTTGAGGCCTTTGCTGGCGGCAAATAATGAAAATCTAACCATCGCTCTTTCCAGCATTCTCATTGATGAATAAACGCAAGAACTGGTCTATTTGTATATATGTACATCTACGTGATTCATTAGAACTCACAAAAATATTTACTCAGTTGGGAATTAGAATCAACAATCCCAAAGTTAGAAGAACAGCACTGTAGATGGTAATTTCAAATTTCTAATGGAAAAACACTCCCTCTCTGCCTCTTAAGATGGCAGAGGCTATGTGTGTGTTGAAGGTGTTGGGACAGGAAGGGACCCTCACCTGGACTCTAAGCCACCAGCCCACCCAGCCATGTGCAGGAGGCTGGCAGCACAGGCCCAGGGCCTGGTTGGGGATGTCCCTCTTGGGCCCTCCCACTTTGCTCTCCTCTTCACCCTGGCTTGTCCCTACCACTGTGTTCTTGCATCTTTCTTGTTCCTGATCCCACAGGCTTTTTCTCCCATTTCCAGGCTTCCTTGTGGAAATCTGTCTTCTTTGACTGTGCCCTGGGATACGGGACATGGTGGACGTGATGCTGTCCTGCTCCAGGCCACCAAGGATAACCTCCCTGGGACCGCAACTCTCCCCCTGTGCCCAGAGGGCCTGGGGCAGCAGCTCCTCAAGTAGGGAGGCATCCTTCACTTAACAGGTATGAACCAGCACCCATCCCCTGCCGGGCCCTCCACCTGCCTTGGAGAGACAGCAGAGAACATGAAGGGCCTGTTCCCACGGAGCCCCCAGTGTAGTGGGCAGGACCGAGAATCAAGAAATAACCACACACAGAAACTAGGAAATACCGCACAGTGGTAACTGTTCTGCAGAAAACCAGAACAGGATATCAGAGGGCACCTGGGTAGTCAGCGAAGGCCTCTCTGGAGAGGTGACCTTAAGCTTAGACGGAAGAAGAAGGCAGCTCTGCAAGGTTGGGGCAGGGGTCAGCATTCCGGGAGGAGAGAACAGCTGGTTCAAGGCCTCCGGGCAGGAGAGAGCCTGGCGTGTGTGCGAAAGAACAAGAGTGAGCGGGGAGCAGGTGGGGAGCCTGTAGGACTTTCAATATATGTTCTGAACAGGAAGAGAAACCAACCAGTAGGGGGCTTTAAGAAGGGCAGGATGGGTCTGGTTTATAATTGTTAGATACCATTTTGATTGTTGTGTGGAGGAGATGTCTACAGAGAAGCCTGACACGGGGCAGGACGACTGGGTAGGAAGTGCACTCTGGGATCCCATCAAAGGAGAGGGAAAGGGCGCTGACAGTGTCCTCCACGGGGACCGTTGCTGCCACGAGGGGCTCCAACATGACACTTGGGAATGTCCCATGCTTTTTGTTTGTGGTTCACGAGGGAACCCCATCATTGATGCAGGCAGTGCCTTCCCCCTCATGCCATCCTTGCGAGCTCTTCTACCACAGAGCTTGACTAAATCCAGTGGAACACAGAGATGTTCTAATGGAAAGACCACAGGTCCTGAAGCTGGGATGACCAGGGTTTCGGCCCCATCTTAGCCACCTTCTAACTCAGTGGTCCAGGTCAAGTGGCTGAATTTCCCTGAGCCTCAGCTTCCTCATATGTAAAATCAGGATAATAATTGCCCCACAGTGCTATGTGTGAACTAACTTGTTTAAGCTCCCAGCACAGAGCTTGGCACGTTGTAGGCAATCAAAATGTCTTCATGGCAGTGTGGTAGTCATAGCAATAAAATAATACTCATTCATTGAACAAATATTTATGAAGTGCCTCTTATGTGCCAAGTACTGTTCTAGGTGCCTGAGATACATCAGTGCACAAAGTAAACCAAAGCCCCTGCCCTATGGAGCTGATGTTCTAGAAAAGAAGACACACAAAGGTGTAACCAGTTTTTTTTTTTTTAAAAGTAAATACAGTTATATGCTGCATAATGTCATTTCCGTCAACGGTGGGACACATATAGGACAGCAGTCCCGTAAGATTAGTACCATACAGCCTAGGTGTGTAGGAGCCTGTACCATCTAAGTGTGTGTAAGTGCACTGTGATATCCACACAACAAAATCACCTAACAACACATTTCTCAGAAAAATATCCCTATCGTTAAGCAACGCATGACTGTAGTTTGTTAAAAGATGACAATTACTACGGGGAAAAAATGGAGCAGAGTGAAGAGGGTGGAGCGCTGGGCTGGAGGGAGGGGGAGCAGGGGGGTCAGACTGGGCTTCCTGGTAAAGGCGACATTGAGCAAAGACTTCGAGGAGGCGAGGAGTGAGCTGTGTGGATCTCTGGGGGACAAGCATTGAGGACCAAGGGTGCAGCCAGCGCGCAGCCCTGAGCAGGAGAGCACCCGGAGTGTCTGAGGACCAGCAAGGAGGCCACTGGGGCTGGAGGGGTTGGGAGTGGAAAGTAGAAGATGATATGGGGGTGGTGACCAGGTCCAGCTTGCCAAGGGCCTTGTAGGTCATTGTAAGGACTGAGGCTTTCACACTGAGAAGATGGGGGCCATTGGAAGGTTGTAAAGAGGGATAAGATCCAACTTACGTTTCAAATGGACCCCTCGAGCTGCAGAGTTGAGATGAGGCTGTGGGGGCGAGGCCAAAAGGCAAGTTAAGAGGCTGCGGTGGTAATTCAGGGGAGGGGTGATGATGGCCAGACAGGGTGACCGTCACGGCAATGGTAGCAAAACTGACACAACAGCTTCATCCTAGTTATCAAACGTTGTCTTCAAAGATAGACCCAGTCATTGAGAACCCCTTAGTCATTTCTATCTTTAAATGATCTCACAGGGAAGAAACACTTCGCCAACAGCTTCCCTCCCTTAACCCGGAATGCACCACACAGTCATCCCTTGACTTTCTGGTCCTCAGTCCTCCCCACTACCCCTGTCCTACCCGCCACTGGCCGGGCCAGCTCCACACTCAGACCCTGGCTTCTTCCTGGCTTCTGACCTTTGGCTCCGTCTCCTGGCTTCTCCTCTTGGTGCTGTCTCTCAGCCCAGTGGCTCCAGGCACAGAACGTACAGTAAGGACCTTCCTATTTGACTTGGCCCGATGGTACCACCACTGGACACCATCCACGTGGGCACATCTCATCTGGCCTGGCCTGACAAGTGGGCAGCCCTGCTGACCAAAAACCAACAGACTGGGTTCAGAGGTGAGACTAGGAAGAAGGGAAGAGACTCACTCGCTAAAGAGAGAGGCAATAGAAGAGCGAGATGCTTGTCCCTATGGATTTCAAGATGGTGCGACTCTAGAATGATTGCTAGGACAATAATAAATATTGCCACTCTCTGAGTTTCCACCCTATGCCAGCACTGGGCAGGCATTTTGTATCCTCTGATCTCACAGCAATTGTAAGCATGGGGTGAGAAGTAATTGAGCTTCAGAGAGCTTTAGAAACACGTCCAGATAACACATCTAGCGGTGCAGAGCAAGATTGCATCCCAGGGGTATCTCCGCACAGGCTGAATCATCTCCCTTACAGCACCTCCATCAAATGATTGCCCATGTAGCATGGACAGGTGGGAATATGTCAGAGAGTCTTTGCACCCCTTTCCAGAAGAGAACCTGGAAAGTAAGCTTGTCTCAGGCCTGGCCTGGACCATGGTCAGTCTCAAACCCTGTGTGTTCATTTGTCCTGGTTTCTGTATTTGTGTGTTAATAGGCTTTTGGGTCTTTTTCAGGCATATCTGTCTTTTCTGTTTCCCCCAGATTTTCAGCTCCTCAGTGGAAGGACTGAACCATGTAGTTCTCGTTTCCGGTTCCACAGCTCCCAGCTCTGTACCCAGGGAACATTCGATGAATGTTATTGACTGGCTGACTCAGGCCCTGTCTGCCCACATGAGCCATTTTGAGCAGCTTTGACTGAAATACGGACAGAGTCACTTAGAGCCAAATAAGCAGTCTGATCGACTCTCTTCTCCCTCCCCACCCCTGATCTCAAATGCCGCCTGGAGAAGGCTGGTCCTCCTCTCCTACTCGTCCTTTCCTTCCTGAAGGAGGACGAGAGGCCCAAGGCACCCCAGCTCCTCCCAGAAAGGCAGCCAGGGCTCTTTCCAGTGGAATTTGTCAGACGGATCCTGATTCTCCAACGTGAGCGGGCTCTAGGCTTCTGATTGTCGTTTTTCCAACCTTCCTGCCATCTTCATCTGACAAATATTCTGGAACACCTGCTCCTTGCCAGGCAGAAAGGGACAAACACAGCCTGTCTCTCTGTGTCCCTTCTCTGTCATTCTGGGAAGTGACGGGGGAGGAAGGTGATTCTTAAAATTAAAAAAAAAAGGAGGTCTGTGATTACCTAAGAATTTATTTACTTAGTCCATATACAAATACTTGAACAAAGTACAGACCTCATTAGTAAAATAAGTTGGATACAAAACAGGTCAGGGTACGTTCACCGGGTAAGACCTTCTAAATCCTGCAACCATACTTTTTAGGAATCAACAGTAAAAGAGAAGAGAAAATAAAATAGGAATTTGCTCGTGAACACATTAACTATCTCTGTTACAAACTGATAATATTGGTTGGCTCTTGGAAGGGGAATGGTATCCGGGGGACAGGAGTGGGAGGGAGACATTTCACAATAAATTCTTTGGAATATTTTAAATCCTGATAATATGAATAGATTGCTTATTTAAGAAATAAAGAAATACCATTTTTTAAAAAGCAAAAACAGAGAAAGAAAAAAACAGAGCAGTGAAATAATCCATGCTCTAGACCATACCAACAAGCGATTCCCCTAAAAGAAATGCCACCCCAATGATAACCCCATCCTATTCAGATTTTGGTGCCATTTACAAATAACTTTTCTACAGGGATCCACTCTTTCGGAGTTGCTGTGCTCTCTTATCGTGCTCCATTAGGCACAGACGAGAATGAATGGATAGTTAATCTTAGAGGAAGGAAGAGTGGTGAGGAAGAGGTGAGAGAGTTGACCCCAAACTGTTGTTTGTGACTTCACAGAATTCAGCGAAAGCAGAGCAGGAGGTGGGAGCAAAGGGACAGAACCATTGCTCCTCCAGTTGGCTTTCCTCAAATCAACTTTGAACGGGCCCCATCCTTGACCTGGCCTGTTCAGTCATCCATTGCTTTGGGCCTTGGAATGGAAGGCAGGGAGAGAATTTAAAAACAAGGAAAGGAAGAAAAAAGAACAAGAGGAGAGGGAAGAGGAAGAAGTCAGGGGCCTACAGGAAAGATGGACGCTCAGCGGTGGGGGTCAGAAATGCTAGGTCTCCCCTCGTCTAGCCTCCATTCACCTGCCTGACCCACCTGGAATCAAAGGGCGCTTGTAAAAGCCTGCAGGCTCATTCCTTAACCTTTGAAGACCCTCTCCTGCAGCAGCAAAGGTCAAGTGCTATGGCTGGTTCCCAGGCTTCTCTGGAGGCTCACACACCCCCAGTTGTGGGCTTCTCTGAGGCAGCTCCGTCCACCCCTGGGTGAGAGAGTGTGACCTGTGGAGAGGGAAAAAAAGACCTCTGGGGCGGGGGGGGGGGATATCCCCCAGAAAGAAATTTTCTTCTTTCCTTCTTCCTGGAACTGCCAGCTTCAAGGTGGCGTCACTCATGAGCTGCTTTCCATTTACAGATAAAAAGAGAGGGGAGAGGGGAGAGAGGGAGAGAAACAAGCACAGATGTGAATTACTGGGTAATGCTGAGTGGCTCCCCTACTGAGACTGTTGCCATGGCAACACACTCTGGTTATGGACCACTTTGGGAGGGGGTGCAAAGAATCGCAGGGAAACAGCACGAAAAACAGCAGTGTGAGTTTGGGGCTGGGCTTTCTGTATTTCTGGAAGCATTCTTTGTACAGATGCATTTTTTACCCCTGCCCCCTGGCTCTACCCCTGCATATTCAGCAGTCGTGGAGCGGGTCCAAAACTCTCACACTTTACAAAATGGAAGACATTTTCCCCATTTTCTTTTCCATACTTACATCTTTCCATCATTCAGAGTGCCCCTCTAAGCCGAAAGCAGGAGGCTGTAGGATGTTTTCTCCAAACATGCTTTATTATACTTGCATATTCAATATTGCTGTATTTAACTTTGCATCTATAATGTGGATCGACTAAATTCCCCGGGTCTATCACATTTATACTTTGGTGTGAGCCCTCTGAGCACTTTCCTTTGTTCTGTGCCTTCAGAACAAGGAGCTCTGTTTCCACACTGCCAAGAGCCTTGTCCAGTCTATGGGGGGCAGGGGTGGGAAGACGAGGGCAACCTCATTGTAGTCACAGATCTTAGACATGAAGAGGCCTAAATGAGAGCCTGGCCATCCAATCTACTCAGTGGCTGTCGGATTTCTTCTTGAATACTTCTAAGGATAGTTACCTCACTACTTCAGGAGAAGGTATTCAATTACTCAGCAATTTCCTGCTGAAAAAATGCTGCAAGTGCTGGTTATCGCATGGGTGGGACTGTTCTCTCATGCCATCAGTTCATCATATATTGAACACCCAGCGAGCGCCAGGCGCCCTGCATTTCATTTACTTCTCACGTGAATCCCGTTGAGGAGGGTACTATTATCCCCACTTTACAGATGAGAAAAGTGAGGTTCAGAGGAGGACAAGCCTGAAGCCACTCACCGAGCAAGTGGTAGAGCCGAGATTAGACCCCACTGTGTCTGACTCCAAAAGCCACGCCATTCTTCTGCCCCTTGCTGCCTCCTAGAGTCATAATGATGATGAAGAAGCCAGTTTGAACCAGCCGGAGGGGGAAGGAGAGATAGAAGGAGCCTGCCTCTGTCTGCCAGCCTCTGACCTGCTCGCAGAGCTGCAGTTTACGTGGTGTGGGTTGGAGCTCAATGTCACTGAGCAAATTATTGCCTTGGCAATTACATGCCTTCTCACCACCTCCCTCTTGCTAAACAGAGGAACAACGAGGATAGGCAAGAAGGAAGCATGGCAGGTGCCAGAGACCATTCACCCAGTCCTTAGTTTATGGTCCGACTTGAGAAGCTGGGCTTAGATAGATTATCCTTGAAGGTTATTGCCCTGTTACAGCAGATACTGGCAAATACAACAGTAATAACCACTAACCACCATTTATTGGGTGTTTAGATACATCAGGCACTATCTTAGATGCTTTATAGTCATGACTTCATATAACTGGTCACAAAGTTAAAGTGATTTGCCCAAGGGCCCATAGCTGGTAATGGCAGGACTTCGACCAACTGTCTGGTTTCAAATCCATGCTTTTTTCAACACTACGCACTGACTCCCTGAGTCATTGATCCATTTGACAAGTATTTATTGAGTACCTACTATGGCAGGCACTGCTTTGGGTGCTAGAGATACATCCATAAAGATCCTGGACCTCGTGGCCGGTGAGGGCGAGTGCTATGGAAAAAATAAAAGAAATATAAACAAACAAACAAACACAGAAGACAGAGCAGGACAAGAGGGCCAAGGAGAGCTGGGGCTAGGCAGGTGGGTCTGGTGATGCAAGCAAGTTCAACAGAGGTCAGGGTGGGCCCACTGAGCAGGTGAGATCAGAGCTAGCACTTGGTGAGAGACTTAGCCAGTGCCCTGTCAAAGGGAGAGAGTTCCAGACAGAAGGAGTAGGGCAATGGCCCCACAGTGGGAGCCTGTCTGGCTTGTTGGAGGAATAGGAAGCAGGCTGCTATGGCTGGTGGTAGGAGACGAGGCTGGGAAGACAGTGGAGGCAGGTGTGATGATTTGGGCTATTCCTGGGTGGGCCAGAAGCCTCTACAGGGTTCTGAGCAGGTGTAGCACTACTGGCCTTATGTTTCCAAAGGATCGCTCTGGTTGGTGTGTTGAGGGTAGAGTGTAGGGGTCAAGGATGGAAGCAAGGACACCTATTGGAGGCCACTACCATAATTCAGGGTGAGATGGTGGTAGCTCAGGGTTACAGCCACAGAGCTGATGAGCAGTGGCCAGATTCTGGATATATTTTGAGGAAGTAAGTGGGATTTCCTGACAGTCCAGACATAGAGTATAAGAGAAAGAGAGAAGTCAAGGATGACTTCAAGGTTTGGGGCCTGAACCAGCTGAGATGGGAAGGCTGTGGGTGGAGCAGGTGTGTGTGGAAGGGGGGCTAGGGGGGTGAGAAGCTCAGTTTTAGACATGTTGAGGTTGAGATGTCTATTAGCTTTGCAGAGATGTCAAGAAGGCCTTTGGGTGTACTTTGAACGTGGGAAATATTTTAGAACATCTATAAATACATATAACTTTTAAGATTTCAGGTGTTAGCTTCACTCATCAGGGGAACAAAAACAGATACCCACTTCTTGTTTCCCTTAAGATGCCTCATGGGGTAAGTGCCACAGTAGTCAGTACAGTGGACATTCCTGACCTGAGTGAGCAGGGAGACAGGAGGGAAGTAACCCAGAAGCCTGAGAGGAAGCTGGTCTAGGATTAGTAATTTTTGTTTCAGATAATCAGGAACTGACTGAATACATTCAAAGAAACTTTGTGCCTGAGAAATAAACTGAATTTGAAGTGAGTACTTTTCTGAACAGAGAATTCAAATCTCATGTATAGATCTGGAAATAAAAAGCCTGATTAACTTCACATTAGGTTAACAAAATTCTTGCGACCTAATCGTTAACTGGAAGTTAATCAGAGGGCCAAAAGGTGGAGTATTGGTAATTCTTCCCCTGAATTAAGAAGGAATGGGCAGCAGAGTGGTTCTTCTACCTGCTCCACACCAAATTTGTTTTAAAGTGTCACCAAATTTCTGGGCTCATCACTGCAAGTCTCAGCAGAAGGACAGGGCCATCATCGCATGGTCTTAACTCCCATTCAGAGAAGTCACCGCCTGCAGTGCCTTTCCTATGTGAGCTTGAGCTGCTCCACGTGCCTTTGATATCTTCACTTTTTGATGTATGGAAATGCATCTCATCCATTCAGATCTTGGGAAGTCACCAGCCAGGGCTGTGAAGTTTCGAGTATAAAATAATCATGGAGACGTTGAGAAAAGTGGCACCCTCTCAATCTGAGCAAAGTTCAAAAAGTTCATATAAAATCCAGGAATAGTGCTTCTTGGCAAGGCAGAGATGAGATGTCAATGCGACAGGCAAGACTCAAGCCTTATTGGAGAAAACTCAGTGCCTTGTCATGGAACCCACTGCAGACACCTTGACACTCTCATCTCTTTCTTCCTCTCGGGCCCTTGATTCTTTTCATGAAAGCTTTCATCATTATTGCCAACAGCATTTATGATTAAGTGCTGGAGTCTGTGTGCATTGAGATAAACAAAGACAGCCCAGGCCCTTGGGGCACTGGAAATCTTTTTTGGAGGAAGAATGGTAAGGAAACACTCCTATTACTTTGTCTTGGCCCTTTCACACACATCATCACAGTAGCTTCCCTGTACTGAAGAGTGACAGCCTTCATCACTGTGAGCCAGCTTAGAACATGGAAGTGGGTTTGCAGGCTCCTAAAGAACCAGGGGGCACTGCTGACGGAGGGTGATGAGTGTCAGACCACACACACACACACATAAACATAAAACCTTCCACTTGAATATCAAACGCCCACTGACATTACTACCATATTCAGAAACCAATGAAAACTGCTGCATTTGATAAGCATTATATATATACGCTTCCTATACTACAATGATAACTGTCTATCTGCATACCTGTTTCTTCAGCAGACTGAGTCCCTTAAAGACAAGGATGTGACCTTTCGACTTTATATCCACAGCAGGAGGCCCTAAGCCTGCTGCGTAGCATGTTCACAATAAACATTAAGTGACTGAATGAGGAAACTGAGGCACACGTCTTGTCCTTGGGATCCTTATGAGACCCAAGTCTGGAAACAAGCTCAGAATTTCCATGTGCAGACTAGTGCCTTTGCCAGCGGGTGGACGGAAGCATGTGCTCCAAGTTCTACAGGATCCACAAAGAATTTTTTCTAAGCTCATTTGTAATAAGGGGCCAAGGAGCCGCGTGTCTTTTTCCCCTGGACCCAGATTTGCATGCCTCTGACCAATGGATGCAGCACGTCCGCCATGGAGAGTGAGGCTCCCTCATCGTCTGTTTGGAACATCATAGCCCTGGCTGCTCCCCCCACGCTGCAGGAGAAATGTCAGCGAGGAGGGGAATGCTGCTGCCCTGGCAGACTGCATCCTACTCACTCTGCTCAGGGTCATGGTTTGAAATATCTCTAATTTTGTTTTCATAGCTTGTTAACCTTTTCCTTCCCAAAACAATGCCCGTGTTTGTTTTGGCTCCTCTCGAGCACTGAGGACGGGGCTGAGTTGGATGCACAAAAGCATTTTCCCCTTAATCTCATTACAAGGGCTCCTCAGTCTTGAATTCTTCCCAGGGCTCACTTGCTGTGAAGTGATTTCCTCTTGGAATCGTTTTCTCTTTGTGAAGCTGGGAGAGCAAGTATGTTTGGTTTTGTAGGAGAACAGGGAGAGAAAGCAAAGACAAAGGGAAAGAAAGCAAAAGCGAGTGATCCAGGGATGTACTGGGGAGTTCTAACAGAGAATGGACCCAACCTAAAATTTCGGCAACTTCTAGCCGTGATATCCAGACTCTAGTTTGAATGAGAATATGAGCTGAGCCCATTCTTCTTACTCTTGTTGTCTCTTATCACCTGAAGTTTATAAAATGTGTGACTAAAAGGGCCAGTGCTTTCATAGCTGGTATTTCCCATGTGTTTAGAGTATCTTATTTCACCCTTTTCTCTCCTTGAATGTCGTCCATCTGCCTCTCTGGCCACCCTGACTTGGTTCTCACAAGCATGTGACATTTCCACCATGTCACTTCTAAGCGTCCTGGACAAATTCACATTGAATTTTTATTCTCATGTTCTAATGTTTATCCTCAAATCTTGAAGAAATTTTAAATTCAACCAGTTTTTTGTTCGTTTTTGTATCCTTCTTCATGAAAATATTTCTTTTCTCTTTGAATCATTTCTGCAAATACAAAATTGAAGTGAAGGACAGAGGGGTCTGGAAAATGAATGCTGGAGCTGGAGAAACTAACAAATAACACCCACAAGAAACCAGTCTGCCGTGGCCTGAACCTTTCAAGTGAGCGAGGCACAGGGTGAAGCCGTGTCTTCCTACTGCAGGTGGTAGGAACAATTGTATATTGTGTCTAGATTGCACACACATAGCGTACAGAATGGACAAACGTGCCTTTGCCTTGTTCAGGCCCATGTTTACTTCCCATGTTAAACAGAGAAGTGACACAAAGTCCCCTCAAGAGGTGGCCTGGGCAGTGGTTAGAGCAGGTGCTCCCAGCAGCTTCTGGGGACCGAGCTCCAGTTCCTTCTCTTCTTAGCAAGTTACTTCCCCTTATCTAGAGGATGTCACTAAAAATACTACCTACCTCTCGGGGTACCAGATAGCATCCTTTCTTCTCCTCTTAAGCATTAATTTGGACATGAACTGAGAGAGAAGAAATATAAAACACAGTCCCTGCTCTTTAGTAGCTTAGAATCCAATAAACTTCACAATATAAAAGAAGAGGATACAGCAAATTCTTGACAGCATCTCCCATGTACTCATACATTCTCTCTGCCTATCTCTTTATTATATTTTCATGTAAAAATGCGTGTGGGTGAGGGAAGGCTCTGGGAGGCTTCGAGTCCTGGTCCTCCAGCAGCTTATCAATCACCATTAATCTTGGAGGCTCACAGCCCCCGTGCCCGTTTGCTGAAGAGGAGTGACTCATCCTGACTCCAACAGCTGTGCTGATAGTTAATTGAATTCCAGAGCTAACGTTTCTTCCTACCTACAGCAATTCTTCACAGCTCAGAGCTCAAGATTGCTCTAAGCAAAGCTGCTGTGTTTATGAGAGAGAGAGAGGATGCTTTTTTCAAGTGATGGAAAAGTCATGTTTATATGTAAGATTCTGTTTCTCTTTGACTTTCAGGCTTAGAACTTATGCAAACTTGGTCCAGGAGAAAATGGGCCAGACAGTTATCATGGCTGAAGATTGTTATTAGTGTCTTCCTATGAGGCAGAGGGCAATGACAGACCAGCCTCTCTACACCCTCAACATAGAGGGTGTAATCATCAAGCAGCTGGCCCCTTTTTGAATAGTACTTTATCCTCCCAGCAATGACCAAGGGCAGTAGTTATTTGCTAACTGCCTGGCTGCTGTTGAGAAGGACAAAAATTAATGCATGCATAGAGAATTTTATTGAGCAAAGAGTTATTTCTAGAGTCCCTTCACAACATGTGTATATTTCAAGAGGAACGTGACGATGCAAAGTGGGGAGGACGATTGTTTCTATTTGGAGCATCCAGTATCGGGAGATTGGGTGATTGTTCTGATGGAAGTCAGGCTGTCACAGATTAAGGAAGAGGCAGGTGGTGAATAGACGGAGGTAGCAGTAGATGATGCCTTCCAGTAGTTTAGCAAACTGTCTTAGAGATCATGTGCACACAAAAGCAAACGAACTTTGTGGGAGATTCCAAATTAGGCAGCGGGGTCTGGAAGAGAGACCCCGCCCAGGGTGGGAGCCTCTGCCCCCCTCCAGATGGTTCTTCAGAAACGCTGTTTTACAGGCAGTGGTTTCTCACATTGGTCATTTACTCATTCTCTCTGGTTCCTGGTTGTTCACCCGAGGCAAAATGACAACGCAGGTAAACTCCTCCAGGTCACCCCCGCTTGAAGTCCTCTTTGTTTCCAGCTAGGCCCCGGGTCACAGGACACAGCCTGCCCAGGCCCATCGGTTCAGGACCCAGCCCAGGCTGAGAGCTCGCCACATCAGGCAGCAGAAAGAAGCTTTAGGCCAGGAGAACAAGTGGGCAGTGGGGAGGCCAGTGTGGAGGGCCAGTCCTCGGTCCAGCAGACACCCAAAGCTGCAAGTCCTACACCCCTGCAGAAATGACTTAAGGGTCTCTCCCAGCTCTTAGTGCAGACAACTCCCTTTCTGACCATGGCCCTGAGGATCAGAGAAGGACAAATGTCTACACTGGCAGAAAGCTTAGTCATCTACATCTTCAACCTCTTTTTGTTACAGAAGTAAAATGTGACTCACGTGTTCATAGTAAAAACTCTGACTTGGATCCCTATCTTGACGTATTCTAAGCCCCCTCTCAAATTCCCCATAGGCCAGTAGTGTGCTGGGGATGGAGTGGGAGAGAGCTTGAGACAAGCTGACTTGGTTTGGCAACACTGGTCTTCTAGACACTTCTATCCAGTAGAATCCTTCCTTCTAATTTTGCAATAACTAGTTGCAGAAATTCATTCAAGAGATGCAGATTTCAGTCCTGGCTGATCAGCTAAAGTTCCTTTGGAAAGGTTCTTAACTCCGTTGGGTCTTGGTTTCTTCCCGTGAACAATCTAGAATAAGACTGGTAATAATAACAATAATAATAATAATAATAGTAATAATATCTGACTTGCCGAACTGTCTGGATTACCACGAGGGTCTAATGACATAATGAAGATGAAATCACTGGAAAAGTATAAAGTCCTCAAAGTAGGTAGTGTTATTGATGATAATAATTTCACTGCATTTTCCTCCCTTAAAAACAAACGACCAAACTCTATTTGTATGACTTTCACAAAAAAGACTCTGTCTGACCTTTACACTCTGGGTCATTTACACCTCACATGCATTTACCACCTGCTGTACATAAAGAGACCACAGTTATCAGAAATTGGGGTTGAATCCTGACTCTGATGTTCACCTTTGGTGGGACCTAGTCAAATGACTCCCCCCGCCCTGAGTTTCTGTTGTTCCCCTGTAACATGGATGTAATGATTCAGAGATGGAGGGGTTTTGCCTTGCAGAGGGTACGTGCTAAATTATTACAATAGCATCACAATCATCACATGAGAGTTTGATGTGCATGTAACGTGTGTTTGAACCTGCTCATGGGTTTCCTCGCTTGGCATTCTGTAATTTAAGCCTGTCTTGTCTTCCAACCCTTAGTCACGCCGGCCGTTTCCCACACTCTGCTCAAACCTACCAACTGGCTGCTTCTCTACATGCCCAGTGCTTCCTCTGTGACTTGGGTCACCTTCCTTCCACTGCCAGGAATGCCTTCCCTTTTCTACGCCTGCATTTCCAGCTCTTTGACCCTGTTGGACCCTGTTGGACTGGTCCATGGTGACCTCCCAAGGTCCAAACCCTGCCGAACGTCTGAGGCCTGTGTACCTGCTCCTCCTTGAGGATTTCCTTGAGCTTCTCAGCAAAAGACGCCCCTTCACTCTCAGGGTTTCTGTGGCTCCTCTTCCGAATTTCTTTTACGTTTCACTTCCTGCCTTATGTTTGGGATATTCACGGGCTTGTCTTCTCTTTACTCTAAACAGTGGCTGAATGAATGGACCAGTGTGTTGCCTTGGAGTCATTGATTTCTGTTTGTAGCTGCCTCCATGATTAGATTATATGGTCTTAACAGGCAGGGACCACATCTCATCCACGAATATAATTCAATTAACCAACACATTTGAGGATGCACTCTGACGTGGCCCTGGATAAGGTGCTTCAGGGGGTGGGGACAGAGTCTGTGAGGCACATCCTGTCCTGAAGCTCACAAGCTAGTTAGTAAGTCAAGACAAAAAACGCATGGAGAAAACAACCCAAATATATGCAAATAGGGGAAAGGATGAAAAAGAAAATTATTGTATTCGTGAGATACATTACTCAGCAATAAAAATTGATGAGACTATACAATCAGCATTGATGAATCTCAGAAAAATTACGTTGAGCGAAAGAAACCAGACACAAAAGATCCTTTGCTTCCATTTGTATGCTGTTCTAGAAGAGGAAACACTAAGCTATGATGATAGATGTCTGATCAGTGTTTGTCTGGGCTCTCTGAGTGGGTGGTGGAGTACTGATGGAGGCAAAGGGCGCACTGGAACCTTCTGAAGTGGTGGGATGTTTCATCCTCTTGGGGTGGTGGTTACGCGTAGAGGTGTCATCAAACTGTATACACTTTAATTCTATGCGTTTTGTTGTAGGTAGATTTAGAGCAATTAAGTTGGTTTAAAAATGAATAGAGAACTAAATAGTACTTTACAATGGAAATAACAGGTCAAAATAACAATGGGAGAAACATAGCAAGTCATCATTAATAGTAGAATTTAATTATATAGACAATAATTGCATTGAAGTTTCGGAGGAAGGCACCTTCCCTTCAGGCCATCGTGGTTTTTAATGCAGGGATTTGAGAAGAATCTCAAGGATGATAAAGGGAAGGAAGAGTGTGCAGCTGGTGGGACATCTTATGCTCCTTTTGTATTGACCACAGCCCTGGTCATAGACCTAGAACCCCAGAAAGCACTTCAATAATTTTCTAGTAGATACATCAGCCCAAAACAAAGAGTTCTTTCACCCTCTGTTCAGGAAGTGTAGACACACGCCAAGCCAGGGCCACGTACACACACAGGTTTGGGGGCACTTCACGTCTCTGCCGCTTTGCCCAAGCTGTTCCCTCTGCCTAAAATTCCCTCCCTCCCTCTTCTGTGCCTGGAGAAACCTGTTCATTCCTCCTCTTCCTTGGAGTCTTTAAGGACCTGCCCCTCCTGTCCCTCCAGGCAGGGTTGTCTCTCCCTGGGTCTGGCTCCCTTAGTGACTAATTCATCGGGCTTCCCTAATGCTTTCCTGTCCTCCTGTGCTTAGCAGTCTCCCATGCGTCTGTGAGCAGTTCCTAACTTGGGGCTTGCCAAGTAACCAGTAACTTTTCTAAATAGAGTCATTTTTTAAAAAATGTGTACAAAAGGCAACACTACACATTCAGGACTGGCTAAAGGCCAGCCTAGTTTCATTTTCATTCCAACCTCTGCTACCTGGTGGGGTACTCAGTCCCTCCAACTGTCCACCTTTGCAGGGAGGCTGGATCCTGTGTGTTCCTGACCCTCAGCTGGCCAATGACTCACAGGAGCAGTTCTCTAGAAGATTCTCTGAGTGCCCAGCATCAAGAAGCCAGAGGCTGTGAATTGTGGGGCACGCCTGTCTGCAGTAGTAAATTGCAGGTGGTAAATTTCCATACGGTAAATGCTTCTGCCAAGGAGCCCTGGCTGCCTTGGGACGGGAGGCTGGAAGAGGGGTAATTGCTCACAGAATCAGAGGCTATCTAATGGTAGAAGAATCTAAAATAATCATCGAGTCCAACAGATGGGCCGACTGAGTTTACAAAGGTGAAACGATAGTCTTACTCCAGGGACCTTAAAGAATGAACTGAGAAGCGAAAGAAATCTTTTTTGTCCTCCTCTAAACACAGAGGGTGGTGAGGGAAAAAATAAATCAATCAAAGTCACTGGAACAGAACCCATCAGTAAGGAAAGACATGCTATTTTCAGGTTTCTAAAAGGATATTAGTAACAGTCAGGGGGGAACAAACCCACATGAAAACGGCACTTGATAAAGGCCTTTTGAAAGCAGATAAAGGTGTGTTTTCCTGCCTTGTGGCCTTGAGCCTTTTCACTCTGCCTTGTCCAGCTGGGTTTGGAGATTGAGGTCTGGGAGGGTGATTGTGTATTTGTTCCAACTGATACTGGAGTTGTTTGCTTTGAACAATGTGACTTTGTTCCTTTGTTGGATGTGACCAGCAGCATGGCTGTTGCTTAGGGAAGGAACAAACGCATTAGGAACGAGCTGAAAGTAAAATGATGTTCTGTATGTTGCGTGTTGGTGCAACTGCTGTGGTGTGGCCACGGCAGCCTAGTGTGGCTCTCAAGATGGGATTCAGCAGATGCTTCCAAGGATTTCCTTTCCAACACCACCCTGAGGCGTATGCACTGGCCCTGGGTTATTTCCAGGAAGGTGCTCAGAGCAATTTATCAGAAGCCAGAAAAGAGAGCCTCACAGTATTTAAAAATCATTTGCAATTTGCTTCCCCCAGAAGAGGGGATCCACTTGCTGCATTCTGAAGGGCAAGAGGCTTGCAAGCTGAGAGCCCCGGCTGGTGTGCGCCACAGCTATGGGAAGTGCACCTACTGTGTTCCAGGCACTGCACTCAACATTGCAAACACTGCCTCCGCATTACCTAGTTCAAACATCTGGGTAGCATCCTTGGCATCGTGGTACTAGCTTGAAATTGGCCATCATGGAAGTATTGACACCGTGGAAATTGGCAAATGCTATAAAAGCAGAAATGTCTTTTTGTTTGGTTGGTTTCTCCAGAGCTGGTTGTTCAACATTTACGAGCACGCCACTGGATAGCTAGTCTTCTTACCCCAGTTTACAGATGAGAAATGGAGGGCTTGAGTAACCTGTCAGAGGGGTCACACAGGTGTCAAACTCAAGTCATCCAAAGACAAAGGCT
This sequence comes from Equus przewalskii, assembly GCF_037783145.1. Taxonomy (NCBI): domain Eukaryota; kingdom Metazoa; phylum Chordata; class Mammalia; order Perissodactyla; family Equidae; genus Equus; species Equus przewalskii. The sequence goes on along the minus strand of NC_091831.1, from coordinate 76,880,674 downwards.
TCTGCTGAGAGATCCTGCAGTGTGCTTTTGGCTCCTAGGAGAACAATTAGACTGGGCGGGGCCCGAGGGGAGGGGTGGGAAAGGAATGTTGCCTTCTGAATTCACAGGAAGAGTGAGGGGAAGCGATTCCCTAGGACAGGTCACCTGTCACAGGTATGCGGGACTCAAACAACAAGAATTTGCTCAGAGACTTCCTGGCAGCCTGAGGAGCTACTGGGGGAAAGAGATAAAAGCGACCTTTCTGAAATAGGTCCTGGGAGGGGCCCAGGTGGGCCTGCTGGCTGCTCTGAGGCCAGTCCTGAGAGAGTTGGAGGTGGGGGAGGGGCAGGAAGCCCGGGGAATCCTGGAGACCAGACCCATGGAACCTGCTCTGAAGCACCCCCAGGAGCCGAGAGGCCATGCTCAGGGCCCTGGGAGAAGTGACGGTGGTCTGGCTCCAGCACACTACCCTCACTGCACTGCCCAGGGACCAGCCTTCCTGGCTTCTGGGTTTTTCCCTTTCCTCTTTGGGACAAGTAACCATGGGCACTCTAAGTACTTTGGCCATTCCTGAGGTCACCAAGCTCTCAGCAAGGAGCGGGGAGGTTAAGGTTTTCGTGTGTCTGGAGTACCTCCTCCACATGCCCAACACTCTGGTTTGCGCACCTCAGACCTCCGTGCTGGCTGGGGCAGGGCTGCGGGCGGCAGGGTGTCAGGAAACTGTACCATAGATGGTTGAAAGTCTGCACAGAGAGGACTCTGGGACGTGGACAACATGGGTGTGATCACCAACATGGACTTGTGACACTTGATGTGGGGAGGAGGGAGTGAAGTTGGGGGAGATGGGGGATGTTAGGAGAACACGCATGTCCTGGGGGAGGAAGGGGTGGGAAAGATTTGCAGGGACTCTTCAGCATCACTGATAGCTGATCCAGTGGGGAGAAGGAGCCACCTCTTTTGTCCCTTGCATCTCCTTCCTCCCGCTGCCGACAGGATCCCCTGTCTCTTCCTTTCCCGCTTACTTGTGCTCAAAGACAGATAGCGGCTGCCGAAGCTGATTGGCAAGTTTGTATGACTTTTCTGCCATGGAGACCCCAAATCATCTCGGGGGCCTCCTTGGACATCCAGGGCATATGTGTGTGATATCTGCTTTCAACTCAGAACTGGGCTCTAGAAAACCCAGACTTGGGTCACAGAGAGAAATCGCTATATTTCCAATAAAGCCTGTGACAAATACAAAATGCTATAGAAACACTGTTTAGCACCATTTTGCCCTTCCTTGTGTAAATCAGAACAGCCGCGGGTACCATTATAAATTGCCTCTCGTTGTGCATCAATAAACTTTACAAGATAATGGAGATGGAGTAGTGATGTTGTCGGAGGTTTTTTTCCCTTCCTTCTTAACTTTCTAAATCTTTCCTGGCTTTGTGGCATTGCTGCCTAGCACAGTAGTAAATGATGTATGAAATGAAGTATGGCTTCCCCCCAGCCAAGCAGTGGCTTTACCATCATTGCTCCAATATTTATTATTGGGAGTCGTGTTTGGGTTGGACACAGTCAGATAAGCCTGCCGAAGTTAAAAAAAAAAAATTAGACCAAGGAGGAAGGTGGGGAAGAAAGAGAAAAGCAAGAAAGACGTGTGTAATAAGAAAACTAGACTGGGTCTATATTACCAAAATATTGGTTTGATCGTCTCTTCCCGAATGTTTTAGGATTGTCCAAACACAGAGAGGAGGCCTTCTCGACTGTTGTTCTGCCCCCTCCTCTGTGGGGCTCCCTCCTTCCACCTTGTTCTTTCGGCAGTCTCCTCAGATGGCTGTTTGCATCTGGGGCAAACACACGTAGACCCGGTTGTGTTCATTGTTTAGCAAAATAGCATGAAAATGTGTAACTATCTGTGAAGATACAGGAAAAATGCCATTTTTCCACAGGGCTTCCCCCATTAATGGTTCATCCACAGTGATTCCTGCCCTTTCAGTTCTTCTGATCTTCCTGCATTTGTTGCCCATGACCAAATAATTAGCCTCTTGTCATAGTTTGTCCATTCTCTAAGTATCTAGATATAAAACTTAGCTCATATCTGTGTCAGCATATAATGTCGTCTCTTGTTCCCTAATTATTTCTGGAAGGACTTTTGGCTCCACAGTCCGAGTTCAATACCAGCTTTTCTTCTGACTAGTTGTGTAACCTGAAAAAATTTACTTCCCTTCCCTGTGCCTAGATTTCTTCTGTGCAAAAGCATATTGTAACATGTAATATATTTCAAAAGTTATTTTTTATATTACTGCAAATATGGGTGCCTCCCCCCTCCCAACCCCGTGCAGACTGTGAGTTTCATGAAGTCGAGAATCATTTTGCATATTTTTTATATCAGTTGTAGAATCAAGCCCAATGTTGGATGTTTGTTGATTGACAAGCAGTTTCTCCAGCTTGGAAATAATGAAAATTATTTCCAAAACTCTCTTTTTTCCTGTCGGTTTGGGTTTTAGCCAGCGCATTCTTATAAGCCAAACAATTACGAGAGTTACTAGAAGCAACACAAAATATGTTCCCAAGTTCAATAAGCAAAAGCAATAGATCTAAATGACAAGCTCCATGTACCAAGAGAAGCCACCCATTCATCTTTCCGTGGGATCAATTTGGGGCAGATGTGATTTCACTTTTCTTGTAAAACAAGCAGTGATTTTGTGTTCCATATAATGGATGTATTCTATTTCTACATGTTGAATCAACATGGGCTTTACCTGAGTTTACTAATAATAGCTACATTTATTGAGTGCCTACTATGCAGTGATGTGCTGATAAACAGGCTCCCGGCAAAGATAAGCTATCAGGAAAAAAATCAGCCCTCTGTGTAGCATTTGCTGATTTCCGTGGAGGAAATACTCTCGCCATGGCCAGTTTTAAGCACCAACCTGACATGACTGAACACACAGTCAGCCCTCACCTGCCAGCAGGAGCCACTCCCACCACCTCCCCTACTGTGGCTGGTGCTATATGTGTGTTAGCAATAATATTTTCCTACAGGGAAGATATCGTTGTTCCCATTCTGCTGATGAGGAAACAGCCTTGGAAAATACTTTGCCCCAAATCGCAAAGTTCGTAAGAGGAGACTCAGGACTTAAGCCGAGGTCCACCTGGCTCCCAACCCCGCTGTCCTTCCAGGACAGTCCATTTCTCTGCCACACCGCTGTGTAAGAATGACCAACCCTGGTGGCCCACCAGTCACAGATTCTGGCAGGCCTGGGGGAGCAGGACTGGGTCCAGACAGAGATCCATGACTGCCAAGAACCCCAAGCCCAACCTTGAGAGACGTGAGCTTTCTCGCAACATATGAGATGGGTGCCTGCTGGGTTAGTAGGGCGGCTGTTACCTTGTTTAGTTCTGGCAGTTTCCACATGACGTTATCAACTTGACCACGAGGTGCCTACTAAGTGTCTAGGGGCACCACGGACTGTCCGAGTGTCGGGAGGAGAGTGTGGGAAGAGGCCCTCCTTGCAGAAGGGGCTGAAAGGGACACGGGTACTCTTGCCTTTCCATCAGCTGATGGCCAGTGTATTATGTCGGCTGTCAACGATCCTGTTGTGTGACCAGAAAGGGCATTTGGGGCACATCCCTAAGGGGTTTCAAATAACTCCTGCAGGTTAGGGTTCTTCCTTCTGGTAACTCCAGGTCTGCCAACTTCTCCATGTCTTTAAAAGCATGGACAACAGTAGTTATCTCTTTAACCTGGGGATTAATTAACCCTGGGGGATTAACGAATTAACATCTGCGAAGGCTATAAAACCCACAGATACATTGTACTTTTATTTTCCTCCTGTGACTTCCTTTCCTGGGCATTGCACCTTCTATCATAAGACCCAGATGTAACCAAAGCAAACGAAATAATTGCTTTCCACTCTTATCGCCATCTTAAAGGGGTCCTTGTTATGAAATAATGATAACAACAAAAATAATAATACTTTGTGTTGAGGTAACATCTTTCTTCTGAGGAGCTCAAAGCACCTTGCAGACACAGGAAAAGTTGTCAACAGACAATTTATAGGGAAAAAAATTGACTCATGTTTTAAGAAGTTACTCTGTGGGGGATAATGGTTCTGTTATTTTCACAAATTGGCTGGCAAACACGATATCTATTTCTGGTCCAAAACAGGAATAAAAACACCAAGTGGGAGGGAAGCGAGGGGACATGGGGTGACCGAGGAGATCAAGAGGCCCTTCTCCTGGTCAGGTACCTGAACACAGTCTAGACACAGTCTGGGACAACTCTGACCTCAAGTGACCCTGTGACAAAAGGCTGCTCATCAGCCTGGACAATTAATGCAAAGGGCCCACTGCCTGCTGTCTAGACCTTCCTTGGGCTTCTCTCTAGGGTCCAGATGGAGCCTTCTGGGTCATCTCAGCAGATGCTCAGAAGGAGGGTGAGGCTGGGACCCCGCCCTAGAGTACCTCTCCTAAATGAACTGTCGGCCCCTCCCCACCTCTTAAACGCTTCCCTCCCCTCAGATCCCCGTGCCCTCACGGTCAACCTCCCAGTACTCACCCCAAATCCACGAGCTTGGACAACCAGCTGCAGGTGACTTTGACTGAGTCATAGGAAATCATCAGGCAAAGGCATTTACGGAGAGGCCACTCTGCAAAGCCCAGCACTGGGTGATAGGGGTGCGGAAGGAATGGAAGGGGAGAAACATTGTTGAGGTAATTGGTGAGCAACGTGCCAGGTTTATCACATGTACTATCTCATTTGATCCTCATCCAAAACCCAGTGATAGAGACATGTCATCCCTCTCAGATGAAAAAGTCAAGTCTCAGAGAGGTTAAGTAATTTGTCAAAGGCCACACAGTTATTGTGTGGCAGAACCAGGATTAAAATCCAAGGCAGTTTGGTCTTTCCACTTCAATAAGAAGTTTGAGAGAGGAGTGGCGAGTAGGCTGGGATTGCTGGCAAGAGAGGCCATTGCCTGAAAGATCATAGTCAGGAGTTGCAGGTGGAGAAACTGCACAGACCTGGGTGTTTGAGCACCAACATTCCAGCAGCGATGAGCAGAATGGACTGCCTCGGGGAGAGAGATTGGGAACAGGGAAGTCGGCTGTGTGTCTCCGGATGAGAGATGATGGAGCAGGTTTCACACAGACAAACGGGGCAGGAGACGGAGTCTGAGGGTCACTGTATGGAGAGAACTTTGTGGATGGATTGTCTGGGGGGATAAAAGAGAGAAGGTGTCAAGGATGACCCAGGGCAGCGGGTCTTCATCTTTGTTGAGCCCAGAAGCTCTTTGATATTCACATGAAATGCACACAGCCCACTCACAAACACTGACTTCTGTTCAAGGGCTCGCTGGTTCCAGGTTAGGGATCCTTGCTTTGGGAAGGAGCCTAATAGAGGAGAAACATCGGGACCCTATATTTTTGGCTTGGAGGGTTGTCAAGACAGTTGTACATTTATTTTCAAAGAAGAGGAAAGATGTCTTAAATTAGAAATTGAAAATCTTACTTGTTTTTAATATAAAGGAGGGATCTCTTTCCTTTTCTGTTTATCTTCTGCAAATCCAGTAGCAGGACAGTCACAGACACTACTCAAAGCCACTTGACAAACCCACAAATTCTCCTAGGCTAGAGATGACTATTTGCAAAAAGGATACAAATCCCAGCCACTGGAGGTAAAACACTTGGGGACAAAGGTCAAAAATGAGGAGCATAGTGTGGGTCCAAAGACGCTCTGGAAAATCTCGTCTCGGACACTCCAGGAATGCAAAGCCGTAATGTAGCCAAGAAAGATGTGTGCGTTCAGGATATGGAGTGTGTTTGCAAATCTGGGCAGTTCCCTAAGAAAACGCCACTTAAGTATACGAGAAAGATACAGGAGGGGCAGAGCTAGTTTGGGAAGAGAGATGCGCTTGGATGTGTCTGGTGAGTACCAGCCTACCCTTCCCGCAGAGAAAGGGGGAAAGACAAAGGAAAGCAAGAAAAGCTAAGAGGCCCGGACAGGAAGACAAGAAAGATGCTCAGCAGCAGTTTCTCTCTATGTAGACGAGAAATGAAAAGTCCTCAAATCCCACTTTGAACCACTTTGCTTCCCCCAGTTCAAGGTTGACACTGCCTGGGCAAGCTTGGGGCAGCGCTGCTCATGTGAGTGTCACCCAGGCACCAGCCCCACTGTCCTCCCAGGGGACTCAAATCCAGGAGTGGAGAAGGGCAGCTGAGCCCATAGGGACTGCCCCTACCCCAACCCCGCAATCCGTCCATTCACTTCTGCTGGAGACCCTCCTTTCCCAGTGCTTCCCTTGGCATTTTCTACCTAAACGACAGGCCGACCCAACAGTTTATTTCTCCAGCGCTTCATCTGGGTGGATGGGCCTTAACGAGGGAGAGTTTGGTGCGGATGGGAAGATGAGGCTGATCAATGACTCTCAACACCTTTCCAGCTCCGTGCTCCACGCAGCTGTGTACGTGAGAGAAAAACAGGATGTGTGAGTGTGCGCATGCACATGTATATGTGTGCAAACAATCAGAGTGGGCGAGGATCAGAGGCTTTCATCACTGAAATGAAGAGTTCCTGTTTATAAACATTTGCTCACTGTTTGTATATGTGGGAGAAATTAACCACAAAACATGACCCACAACTTCAGGCCCTCCATTTTCACATCCTTCGCACTGCGTACACTTTCTTTCTCTACCTGAAAGCCACTGAGTAGACAATAATTTCTCTACATGGGAACCATAACCAAAGGGAGGTGTGCACTGAGAACGCTCCTCTGCACAGGGCTGAGGGCTGTAGAGATCTTCCCCTGGTGATTGCTGACCTTTGGGGCGAACTCTGGGAAAGTGGGCAGATGGACAGAATTCACGCCCCTCTGGGTTAAATAGGCCTGTAGACCAGCCCTCTCTCCAGCCCTTTCCTACCCCCCAGCTACTGGATGAGATGTTTTGTAGGATGGGGGCAACTGCATGTTGGCTATCTGATGAGAGTTACAATGGCTTAAGGCATCACTCCTTCCAGACCTTCTTGAAGCCCCCAAAACACTTTGAGATCCTAAACAAATGTATCTCAATGGAATTTGAGGCACCGTCTTGGGCAGGGAGTAAAGCTCTCATTGGTAGGAAGAGAAGGACAGAGCCCCAAGTGAGGCTACCTGATTGGGGCCCTTAGCACCTGTAGATGGTGCCACTTAGGCACTGATTCCTCTCCGGGCCAGCCCCACTGCTTTCCTCAAACCAGCTCTTTCCCCCCTCCCCCTGCCCCCATCTCATTGACTTTACATAGAGACTGGCCTCACACTCACCATAACAGAACTTGGCACGTTTGACCAAATAATCCCAAACTAGGGCTGCTTTTCTAGAAACTTTTATTGACATGGCGCTCCTTAGACCAAGAGTGTTTAATTGGGACATACTAAAAATAACAAAAGCCAAGAGACATGGAACATTTACTTCATGCCAGAGCTGGTGCTAAGTATTTTACATGTATTATTTCATCTTGTCCTTAAAACAGCCCTATGAGAGAGATACTGTTATGGTCCCCCTTTTATAACTGAGAGAACTGAAGCTTGGAGAAGTTAAGTAACTTGCTTGAAGTCACACAGCCAGTCAGTGGCAGAGCCGGGACTTAACTGAGTCTGATTCCAAAACTCCTGCTTGCATCCTCTCCACTGTACACAAAAATATCATTTTCTGGAAGGTTCCACGTCTTTCCCGCCTTCAGTCCTAAGGAACAGGAGAGAAAAGCCTCTTCCATGGCAGAGTGAGCCTGGAAGACACAGAGGTACAAAAACGCACAGCAAAAGGAAACTAGTGGTGTCAGCGAAGGGTCGAGAACCTCAAACCACTCAGCAGGACAGGCCCCTCACACGCGGCTCCATTCGTGAACCGGCGCATCACAGCAGCTTTCTTCTCCAGAAGGGCTGCGGATTTGATGATGCTCCTCAGACTGGAGCAAGATGGCCTCCCTGAAATGTTTCCAGCAAATGCTTCTAGGTTTTCTCGCTCTTCCATCTTTCCTATCTGCCTCCTTCATTCCCCGCTTTGCCACTCCTGAAGGACATGGCTCTGCTGTGTGACCTTGACAAACTTACCACTCTGTGCCTATCTCCTCATCTGGTTCCTCAGAATGGCTGTGTGAATCAAACAGGTCACAAAAGGAGTGGAACATGCCAGCATACAGCAGGTGATCAGAAAGCGCTGTGTCTTTATCCTACACTCTCGCCTTCCTTCTCTCCTCCTTGATATTTCCATTCCTTCTCTGGGCAGTGGACCACAATGGCAATTTTGACCCCCTGGATGCTGCAATCACTGCTGCAATGTTGTGAATCATGGATGGGGGGGATTAGCCATGACCACACTCTGGCACCTTCCTTTTATAACTAACGAACCTTGCTATCTGTGTGCTAAGTGCATCTAGCTGTTGACGGAACACATGTGCTGTAAAGAGGTAAAAAATTTTAATGAAACTATCTTCTAAAATAATTTCGATTTTGAGTTGGAAGGTAACTCCTGAGGCTCCATCGACCTCAGGCGCTGCAGGGAAGGACAACGAATTAACTCAGCAGTGCAAGGAGTTGCCTCAAAAGTAGCAGTCTTCAGCCCTGGACGGGTTTCGTTGGGCTGGATGGCACAGCTTCTCACTCATTCCAGCAGCATCCGGGGCTCTCTAGCCTCAGCCTCTTCACTGGTAGCGGGAAGTTCTATATCACACTGACAGCCACCCTGGTGCTTGGCTGGTCCCTGGAGACTGGGATGACCCAGGAGGAGGGGACTTGCCATGTCAGCCACGAGGAGCAGAATGAGGCTAAGACCTTGGGATGTGGGCCAGGTGAGGCAGTTCCAGGTTGGGAGGCTTCTGGCAGACTGAAAGGTGACCCTAGGAGAAGAGCTGTGACAGGAGGGGCAGTGGTGGTGGTTTGGTTTTTTGGACTCTCCTCTGGACTAGTAAGATGGTTCTTTCTGATGATGGACTGAGCCTGCAGGCCTTTCCAGCTGGTTTGGGGGAACTCCGACAGTAGGGTACATAAGCGTTTAGCAAACCATATTCCAAAGAGCCCTGGGGTTCCCCGAGTCACCTCGGGAGCCGTGGCTGGGCGTGGGTTCACCCTCCACCTCTGAGGGCCCTCTCCCATCTTCGGGGAGACCAGTTCCCCTTCCATCTGCTTTAGGTGCTAGAGTTCCTCGTTGCATTTCACGGTAGGAAGGATTCTGTGGCCAGGAAAAGTTGGGAAGCCTCTGGCGAGATGACATCCAGGGCCTCTGACCCCACTTTGAAGGTGCTACAAGCCTCTGGACTCAGTGTTCCCTCACTCTTCCCGGAAATGCTGTCAGCCCACGGAGGCGCCCGGCCCATGCAGCTGGGAGAAGCTGGACTTCCCAGCGTGGAGAAGCGGGATGGCAGCTGCAAAGGCCCTCAGGGCCGAAAGCCATGCTTTTCATCTTAAAAAGCTTCAGAAAAAGTGTGCCAGGGCCAAATGTGAAGGCACCACTTCTAAGGGCCCACTAGGTTAACTGCAGGCTGTCTGCTCATGAGTCCTGAAAACGGATCCCGAGAGGAATGAGAAAAACACCACCCGTCTAACCACAAGTCACGTTCTAAGAGCTTGCTCTCCTGCAGGGACGCCTCCCATGGCCCCTCTTCAGCTATTGATTGGGTGCCTGAGGAGTTGGTCTGGGGGTGGGGTGGTGACCCACTTTTTGTTCTAATCTGCTGAGGGTGATGTACAGAAACTCGCCAAGGATGGAGCTAGAGCTGAGAGAAGAACGTTGTCCAGGCTCAGAGTAGGAATCCCAGGCCCAGGGAGAGACTCCTACAGGACACTAAGGCCCCAGATGATATTCCAGGGTCATTGGGCCCCTGCACCCTCCTCCCTGAGGCTCCGCCCTGAGTCCAGTCCAGCTGCATGCGTTTGCATCATCAGAAACATAATCCTGGTCAAGTCTGTTCCCTGGGGCTAGACAGAGCAGTGTAGACAGAGAGGCCGCTGGCCTCGAGAAGCCTATGGAAGGCAATCACTCCCAAAAGCAAACCCCCTCTCACTTCCCGGGGCCTGCAGCTCTCCAGGACTCCCGGAGGATATGACGTGTAGCGCTCGGACCATGGCCATGCTCTCTCTCTCCCTCCCTCATCCACGTCACTTTTGGAGCCCTGCTTCTATCCCATGACCACCCCAGATCTTAGCAGGCTTCTCTCCCAAGTGCCTTCCTTCCTTTCAAATGAGAAGCAGGCATAGATGCTGGGTACCCATTTTTTAAAATCAACAGGAGCGCGGGTTCAGGTCTGGGAGGATTGGTGAGAAAGAGAGAGAGAGGAGGAAGAGAAGGACTCTACAGGGCTGGAGCTTGGCAGTGGAACTTGGAGGCAGGGGAGGAGGAGGCGTGCCGGTTCCTAAGGCCATGGAGAGGCATGGCTGGGGGCTCTGCATTTTCCTTGGGGCCAGGGCACTGCGGCGCAGCCTGCTCAGAGGCTCCCCACACCTGGAGCACAGCCACCAGCTTCCTTCACTCGACATTTACGGCCAACTTGGGGATAGCTTTCATCTTTCCCATTACTTCCTCGTGGCAAGTACATGTGTACACATTGTATTATGTGTGCATGCATAGGGGAGTGTGTATGTGTGTGTGTGTAGCATTGCAATCAAAACTTATCCTCTGTAGTAAAAAAAAACCCCAAACAGTATTAATTATGTTTTGGATTGACTTCACAGAGATCTGGGAGCATAATTTAAATAAAAACTATACTCATGACTCCAATACTATTATTCTTATTTGAATTTTAACCCTAAGAATTTTCCAGCCTGTCAGCCAAACCAACACTTGCGCAGATTTACAGTTTTCGAAAGCCAGAATCATTCCAGTCTTCTCCCATCTACTAGGAGAGGTTTTGGATTCTGGAGCTCAGATGTGATTGTGTCCCTGCATACATGCCCCTCCCCATTTCCTGTGGCTTCCTGACTCACTTTTAGCCCTCAGGTGGGTGCAATTCTCTTGAACGTGTCAGCAGATCTGGCTTTGAGTGGATGTGTTTTCGGGGTGCTGCCTGCTCCCCGTTCCCATGACCCCGTTCACAGAGCTCTGAGCAGACCCCATTCCCATCTCCCACCCTCGCTGTTCCCCAGACCTTCTTGGAGCAGGCAAAGGGCTGTCAGTGGGGCAGTCAACAAGGGTGACTCCCTCTTGCCCTTACTTGTAAGTCCCTTCCTGATGCCTGGGAAAGATCAAACTGTTCCTGAAACCTTCACAGGGGCATGGAAAACCCTTCCCGTTCCTGGATTGACCGAAGAATCCCAAATTCCGTTGAGCTTCCCTTGACTTCTTCAAGGGAATAAAATATTATACACACACACACATATCCTAATTTATACATATGGCAAATATATGTATATATATTGTATAGTGCACACACATACATATTTATACTATTATATATATATATATATATATATGTACACACACACAGAAAAATATACAGCATATATGTATGTTAGGATGATGTGTTTCAGCACAGAGACCCTCACACCCACACCCGCCACACAACCACAATCCTCTGCGGGCTCCACAGCCACCGTGTTTCAATCAGCCACAGGACCCCTGGCGTCCTCTTGCCTCCATAAGTCAGCCCTGTAGGTTCATAATCGCATTTGCTGCATTAGTGGGCATATTCCTGGCAGGAGAGAACTTCCCTTTCGACTAGGTGTCAATGAAAACAGAATTTTCTCCTTCTAATTTTACACATCTGATAACTGGAAAGAACTCTCCACAGACCAGATTCCGGCTCCACACATTGCAAATTCTGCCTCTGCTTCCCTGTTGACCTGGTCCTGGACGTGGAGGCCACAGGATCTATTTATACTATGATGTGACCTCAGGCCCTGTGCCTCCATGTGATGACACCACATGAGCCAGCACAGAGGCGGGAGGAATATCCCTGGAAGCCATTTCAACACCAGAACAGCTGGTCATAACTTCACCCGTACTGAGGAGACTGCAAACCGCAGTTTGCGTGTTTAGCTAAAGCAGCAGCACACGGTGTGGAGATCAACGTGCTTCATTGTGGACGTCCAGTTGGAGGAGAGTGGCGTCTCAGACTTGCTGTCCAGCAGCTTCGTTTTAGAGCCTCGTGTTCTTGAGCTTCGGTCATGGAGAGGATGGAGCGCCTCCTTTACCCTTTGGCCCCCTCTACCTGCATCCTCTCCCAAGGTGATCTGACCAGTGCCCGGCCTGTCACTCTGGGTTTGCACAAGGCCCCAGGCCTCTGACCGAACTCTGCACTCGCTCTCCAGGGCTAGCGTTGGTGGGGCATCTGTTGCCATCGGAGCTGCTCTTTACGGCCAGCGCCCATTCTGATCAGCCAGCACCCTGCCACGGTGATGGTTGCATTCTTTTTTATTGTGGTGAGATATACACAACATAAAAATTACCATTTTAACCATTTTTAAGAGTATAGTTGATTGGCATTGAGTACATTCACATTGTTGTGTGACCATCACCAACATCCATCCCCAGAACTTGCTCATCTTCCCAAACTGAAACTCTGTCCCCATTGAACACTAACTTCCCATTACCCATTCCCTAGCTCCTGGTAACCACTGTTCTACTTTCTGTCTCTGAATTTGACTCCTCCAGGTGCCTCATACTAGCGGAATCATACAATATTTGTCCTGTGACTGGCTTATTTCACTTAGCATAATGTCTTCAAGGTTCATCCATGTAGTAACATATGTCATAATTCCCTTCCTTTTTAAGGCTTAATAATATTCCATTGTCTATCTTGCCATTTTGTTTATCCATTCATCCACTGATGGGCCCTTGGGTTGTTTCCACCCCTTGGCTATTGTGAATAATGCTGCTATGAACATGTGTATACAAATATCTGTTTGAGTCTGCTTTCCATTCTTTTGGGTGTACGCCCAGAAGTAGAATTACTGGGTCATATGGTAATTCTATGTTTAATTTTTTAAGGAACTGTTGACTATTTTTAATATCATACCTGTTATAAAATATAGACACCCACTTGGGTGTCTAGTTAGCATCTCAAAGTCAAAGTACCCAAAACCAAAGTCTTAATTTCCCCCACGCCTATTCCTTCCCAGTGCTCCCCTCTCCGGAAATGGAGTCTCCATGCACCCAGGGCTAAAACCCTTGGCATCATCAATGACTCCCTTCTTCTCTCACTCTCCACGTCCAACTCAACAGCAAATCCTATAAGCTCTACCCTTAAAATACAGCCAGAACCAAATCGCTTCTCACCACCTCTGCTGTTCCTGCTGGAGCCGGGCCCCCATTACCTCTCACCCTGACTCTTGCAATTGCCTCCTAAAACGTCTTCACTTTTGCCCTTCTACCATCTAGTCTTCATACAGCCACCAGAGGAATCCATCTGAAACGTCAGTCAGGTTACTTCACTTCTCTGATCAAACCTTCCAAAGGCTTCTCATCAGAATTAGAAACCCCCCACAAACCCCCGAAGTCATCACCGTGGCGTATGAGACGGCCCATCATCTGCACCCCCATCCTGCTACTCTCGCCCACACCCGCACATCTGCACCACTAGCCTTGACTCTTCCTCAAACATCCATCACGTCCGGCCTCAGGGCCTTTACCCTGGAAGGTACTTCTCGAAAAGCATCACACACGGCTTGTTCCAATGCCACCCCAGCCAAGAGGGCTCCCCCAACGGTCCCATCTAAGACAGCAGCTCCATCTCCCAACCTCCTAATCTCCTTCCCTCCCTTTCACACACTCAGCGCTGCCTGACTGTGGCACATTACCTGTGTGTCCATCCCTCCTTCCAGCATGCACGCTCCCTGTGGGCAGGGAGAGGTTTTGGTGGCTGCTGTGTTCTTAGGGCATGGACTAGCTCCAGGCACCACTCTTAGAATTCTGCGGGAAGAAGGTGCGTCCCATCCTGAGGTGCATTAGCACATCTCTGTCTCCAGGCCAGTCCAGTTCCGCGGACGAGGGACAGCAGAAAGTGCTGAAATCTACTCCCATGACACACGAGCAGATTCGGTGCTATGGGATCCCCAGAGCCTGTGCTCAGTTACTCTTTACTTGCGGGATCAGAGCCAATCTCGTGAGACAGTCAGGAGTGCACAGAGAGATGAGTTTTAATTCTTTAGGACGGCCTCAGGCGCACAAAGAGCTCCGCCGCTAACTAGCCTGTCGCCATGTCTTAAGTTTTACCATTAGCAACTCTTTTCTTTGTTTAGTCCTCTCACCAACCTTATGCCCATTTAACTCACAAGAAACCCAGACCTTCAGTCATCCAGCCAGTGCAGCAGGACTGGAGCTCTAGGTCCCGTGTCCTCTCCACCAGATCAGGCCGCCTCCTGAGGGCCCGCTGACCTCCCTTTGAATGCAATTTTTCCAGGACAGCTCTGCGCAGCACTTTCCTAATCAAGTGCCTTCTTCAGAGCCCTAAGGTCACAAGATACAGAACGGAATGGATGGATGCTGGAGGAGGGGTGGAGGGGGCAGTGGCTGGAGAGGAGGATCAGAAACAGCTGTCAAAGTGCCGCCTGGTGATTTTGAGTTTGAAAAAATCTCTGTTGCAGGGCCAAAACTTGAGTGTAAACCTGGCCCTGGGAAGTGGTAAGACCTGATGACAAATGGTCCTAACTGAGGAGCGCTTTGAGCTTCTGGGAAAGAAGCTGCTGCAGCCAGGGGGCCAGTGCTTGGTCACATGGCAGAAGCTGGGCATTCGTCTCAGAACATTGTAGTCACTTGGGCTTTCTATTTAGTTCAGTTTTTCAAGGATGATCATACAATATATTGTTCAAACAAGGCGGTTTTGAGGATGAAAGGGGGAGCTCTCCATAGTTACGCCAGGACAACAGCGGGGATCGGACTGTCCAGGTGAGCGGGATGCGTAGTCCCCTAGCCATCTCTTCCAATGGTGAGGAATTGGCTTGTGATCTAGCATTTTAATGCACCCAAGGAGGAAGTGAAAGCCCCAGGCTCTGGGAGAGTATAGCCTCACCACTGCCACTGGCCTCCCCTGCCTCCCTCTGGGCCTTTCCTGTGCTCCTGGGTCTAATGAATGCCTTTTCCCTAAAGGGCTAAATTTTCCTTTGAGTCTTTCACATCAAACATCAGCGTAGCAAAGCCCAGGTCACTACTCCTCCCTGAGCGCTCCCCGTGAAAAGGGCCCATTCTGGGTGCCACGTGCACTTTCTGTCGCCCACAGGCAGGGGGTTGACTGTCCGGTGGGGGAGCCTGTCCCTACCGGTGTTGCCCTAAGTCCCTGACCGAGCCTTTGGAAAAATCTCTTCAGCAGCGTAGTGCTTATGCTGTTCTGTGTCAAAATCGGCTCCCACGCACAGAGGAGGAGCTGAGCACGCCAGAGCTGCAGCAACTTTGCTGAGATCAAAGCGAGGACTTGCTGAGGCTCTCTGTCTGCAGCCACCCAGACATCCTTTCGTGCGCACTTCAGGGAGGAGAAGAGACGGTGAGCGAGTGTGCAGGGACCAGCAAGAATGCAGCCCCAAGAAGAGCACTTGTTTTCTATGTGCACGGCAGCCCTGCACACAGTAGGGACTCAGGAAATACCAGACGAGTCATTGAATGCTCGTCTCCACGGCCCACGCTGAGCCTAAAGTGGTGAAAGGTTGAGTCAAGGCAGCGGTCTGTGGTCTAGAGCTTGGGGCTTCACAGTGAATTCTGGAATGTTAGAATGAAAAGAGATCTCAGAAATCACCAAATCCAGTCCCCTTCCGTTTCAGATGAGAAACCCAGGTGAGGGTCCTGAGAGGTAAGATGACCTGTCCGAATTTTGCTGATGTCAGAGGCCACACTAGGCTCGGGCCTCCTTGCTGCTTGCCCTCTGCTCCTCTGTGCATACCACATGGCCACAGGCCAGCTGGCCCTTGGACCACCACGATTTGCCTGATGTCTCAGAGCCATGACCCGGAGGCATCACCGCGGCACCAGACACACCTGCTTTGGCCTGTAACCTCAGTGCCATGGCTCACCATCCTCCCTCATGCCCCCCTGCCCAGCAAAATTACTCTCTCCCGCTCTTGGTGTGATTCATACTTCTCGCATGCCACTATCCTGTCCCTTTCCCCACCGTCTTCCTGTTGGTTTGAGATGTGTCTGCTTTCCTTACAATTTTACCAAGAACAGTATCTCCTTCATCTTCCTTTCTCTAATACCGTGATTGTACCTAACACTCGTATATTATATGAATGAATGACTTGCTGTGTGACCGTGAGCCAGTTGTTCACCATCTCTGGGCCTTCTCTTGGATCTATAAAATAAATACAATACTGCTGACCCATCACACAACATGGCTGTGTTCTAATGTATATGTTAATACCCGAATATCTTGGAAACGCAGAGTCCAACCGTGGCGCCAACAGTAAATGTCTAGTGCTGAGACCATTTCTTGGAGAACTTGAAAGGGGGTTTTCCGGTCTGTGATGAAAGAGACAGACCGTGTCTCTGTGCAGTTCTGAGCAGAGGCACACTCAGTGCATCTGGGCACCCCGCTCAGAGCCCAGCGTCGGCTCTGGTGGGGAGGAAGGAACCTGGCAGAGGTGTGAGGGTGAAGGCGTCTTGCGGAGAGGGCCTGACAAAACCCCGACCCTCCTCTTCGGGGGGCCTCGAGCGCTCCTCCACGGGGCCTGCCCAGGCTGCCTGTCCACAGCGCCGGCCGGCCGGCTGGCCGGCCAGGGAGCGGCCTTCCCTTCCCAGCTGGATTCCGAGGGCCGCAGATGGGGCCGGGAGCTGGCTGCTTCTAATTAGAGGCGCTCCTTTCCTGTTTTCCATTCGCGGCCGCTTTCTGAGTTTCCCGCACCCTCTGCTGCTTCCCAAAAGCGAGTTTTTTCAAGAATCGAAACTGTCTGGAATAAGAAAGGAGAAAGCTCTCATTATGTGAGCTGCGTGGTGGCTTCCACTGGCTCCACACTCATTTGGGTGTCGTCAAAGCTCTGGCTCCACTGTCCAGGCATGGCCTGTGGAGCCTCGTATCACCTTCTCCTTCCCATGCCACCAGTTCTGCCTGCACGTACTGAGCACCTGCTGGATGCCAAGCCCACAGATGAACAAACACGGCCTCAGCCAGAAAAGGCTCTTAGGACCAGAACCATGACTAATAACTCCAGTGCTGTGACCGACAGAGGTGTGGACACAGCACCCCCGCACGCAGAACAGGACAAGGGAGGACTCAACAAGTGGGTTGCACTCACTGGGGCCTTGCAGGGAGCACACAGCCCCACCAGGCTCTGATCCGGATTAGAACCCACTCCCTCACATGGCTTGTGGAGCCCACATTCATTTAGAACACAAGGGGCTCCAGAAGGGCTGCCAGATTTAGCAAATGAAAATACAGGATGCCCAGTTAAATGTGAATTTGAGATCAACAACACACAATTTTTTAGTGTAACTATGTCCTAAATATTGCATGGGACATACTTTTTTTTTAGCATAACATTTAGGACATATTTGCACTAAAAATGATTTGTTGTTGATCTGAAATTCACATTAAGCGGCATCCTGTATTTTATCTGGCAACTCTTTTCTGAGGTCAACAGAGTCCCAGACCATAAACCAACAAGTCCACCCTCCCCCACAGTGGGTTACGTGGAATGTACCACATCTGGGGGAGAGCAGCAAAACCAGGAAGAAGGAAGAAAGAGAATGACGGTTGTCTAGTGACACAAGATAGAAGAAGAAAGAGGAAAGAGGATTTTAAGTCCTAAGGGCATCCACATTGCAGGTACCTGGGCTTGCTTCAAAACATCAGCATCCAAGGGGAAAACGACAGAGATAGGTGGAGGCCAAGGGCCTGCCAGATGAACCTGGCCTGCCCAGAGGCTAGTGGCTTGACAGAAGGAGGAGGAGGAAGGATGGTGGCCACCTTTGGGAACCCAAATCTTAGAGCAGTAATTCCTGGTCTGCCCGTCCTGTCCTGGTCTGCTTTGATGCGTACCTCTCCCTACCAAATGTGTGGTATATGGCTTGCACCATTAACTTTCACTTAGCTCAAGTTTAGTTTGATCTGAGAATGGTTTAGGAAGATAAAGAACTCTCAGACATCAAAAGAGTAAGATTAAGAATCTCTGCACTGGGAACTAGAAAGTTCCAGAAGATCACCAAAGGAGAGGCAGGAATGGGAGCTGAGATAGGAGGGCAAACCACCCAGGATCCTTTTCTGGAGGAGGTGGCGGGTCTGGGAGAAGAGAGGTGACCTAGAAACCAGCCTAGACAGGGACCCTCAGCCCCGAGGGCAGCACAGGTGGCAGACAAGCTTTTTGGGAGGAAGAAGGTGCCGCCTACTGTCACTTATGACGCTGCTGTTCAGATTGGGAGGCTGTCCACCAGGTCTCCTCTTATGTAAATGACGATGAACCACGCGCTGGGCCCACACGTTCCGTATCCAGGCCGATGTCTTAATTAACCCCTCTCGTTCAGTGCCTTCCCTTTGTTCTCCTCTCCAATTTCCCACTTCACGAACCGACATCTGAAGAGTCGCACATGGTCGATAGGGAAGCGCCCACAGGAGCCGTTCTGAGAGGCCGTCCTCTTTCCGCGCTCAGCTCCGGTTTCGTCTCTGATATCCATTATGGGCTTTTACATAAGGAGGCTAATGCATTTTCAAAGCAGGCAGATCACCCTCCCGTGTTTTGACAGTTTGGCCTTAGTTGAAATATAATTAAACTTTTTGAAAACAAGGGCTTTGAAACTCAATCTCCACACTGTTTACACATTGTTTTTTTTCTTAAGAGTTGGGTTTTTACTTGCTGCAGCTCAATTAATTCGTCCTTCACTTTCTGCACTCAAAACAAACACTGGTTTTAAGCATTCCGCTTTTACAGCACTGCATAGCTGAGAGTGGAAAAAATAACATCTGAGACAGGATGAGCGTTTGATGAAACCTCCTTATGACAGACACATTTGAAAACCACCACTGGTGAGTCACTCGCATTCTGTGCATACCCTCTCCGAGGAGCAGGAAGTGTGGGTATTTTAAACCCTAAGGCCATGAGAAGTTTTCAGATGCGTCTTGAGGCGCTTGGCCGGCACCCCTCCCCGCCCGCGCTCAGTGGCCTTGCTACGTGTGGCCCAGTCTTCTGCCAGCCCTCTCTGTTTGTTCTCCTTGCCCTGGCTTTGCTTTTCTGCTAGCAAGCTGAGTCTAAAAAGTACAGAGCTAGCGAATTTATAAAACCAACAAATTTTTTTTTAAAAAATCAGCAACAACAACAACCAGAGCCCCGCGGTTGGTAGAGGTGGTGGGGACAAGCAGATGGTGCAACAAGATGTCCTCGGGCGGCCCGCTGGGGACCCAGCCTTGTGGCTCTGTGGCCAAAGAGAAATAAAGAAGTCAGGTCCCTGCCAGCGCTTTCACTTCTAACCCAAGTCGTTAGCTGTGGGTGATGAGTTCTTACTCTTCTGCTTCGCTGTCTCCAAAGGCCAGAAGAACGCAGAGGGAAAAAAGACGCAGAGTTCAACTGAAGTGAAATGACTTTAGATGAAAGATTAAAAAAAAGAAGAAGAAGAAAGACTTGAGGGAAATGAGCCAGATGTTTCCGTGAAAGAAGTTGTAAGTCCTAACCTTGTTTGGTAAAGGAAGGAGGCCCAAGGAGGGCTGCGCTGGCTCCCCGGGCGCTCAGAGCCTCTGAAGACAGTCAGCCCCCAGGGGGAGGCAACCAACTTGGCCTCATGGCCCAGCACCCAGTGGGAGACTTCAGCGTCCTCTATGGGGAGGGAAGTCTTTCTAGAACATGGGCCTCTGATGTTACCAGCGGGTGATATGGGAGGGCAGTGGATTCATCCAAGAATCCGTTTTGCTCCAATGTTTTTATTGTTATTGACAGTTTTCTTAAAGAGATGGAGTCATTTGGGAAATGGAAGCCCAGCCTTGAGCGTTGTTAGTCCAATCTTCTGGTAAGACCCCTGACCCGGTTGGGAGCTGTGTAAGCCACAGAAGCAGGCCAAGTATTACACAATACTTCTATTGTCACAAATGCTAGCTGCCTCCCATTCCTAAGAGAACCTAAAGAATCCGCTGATGGAGGAAAATCCTGGACTTGTAGTAAACAGCTCCAGAGATATCAGAGAGCTGGTAACATCGCATATTCTTGGAAGGGTTGCTCAAGAAATGTGTACTCCTCAGAACGGCATTGTACGGGACTGTAGGGGGGTTCTAAGCAGCTGAGGTCAGTCACAGAGGCAGCACAGGGGACATAAAAAGGAGAATTCTGTGAATTAGTCCCCTTATGCTGCTGTAACAAATTATCGCAAACTTGGCAGCTTAAACAACACACATTTATCATCTGACAGTTCTGTAGGATAGAAGTCTGATACAGGTCTTCCTGGGCTAAAATTGAGGGGCGGCAGGGCTGGGTTCCTTCTGAAAGCTCTAGGGAGAATGCGTGTCCTTGCTCTTTCAGCTTTTAGAGGTCACCTATGGTCCTTGGCTCATGGTCTCCTTACTCCACCAAGGTTGCTCTCTCGGTGCCTTTCTTCTGGAGTCACATCTTCTCTGACTCTCCTCCTTCTGCCTCCTTCCACATTTAAGGACCCGTGTGATTACACTGAATCCACTTGGAAACTCCAGGATGACCTCCCTATCTTAACGTCAGCTGATTAGCAGCCTTAATTCCTTCTGCAACCTTCATTCCCCTTCACCATGTAATTTAACACCTTCCCAGGTTCTGGAATCAGGATGTGGATATCTTCCGGGGCTATTATTCTGTGACGGTCTGTGGGATTCTTGGGGTCTGTTAGTCTCCCTGAGTATGACACAGTTTCTCGTCTATAATAATGTGATTGCTATAATGTACATGTACTGTCTGCTAGGCATGGTTCTTAGCACTTCACGTGTCTTCAGTTCTATGAGGTAGATACTATTACATGCTTTGCTACACAGGTGAGGAAAAGGTACAGAACATATCTACGGCTGGTGCAGGATAGAGACAGGGTTAGCATCCAACCTTCTGACCCAGATTCCAGGTTCTTTACTATGAAGAGGTAAGCGGGGCAGGGTGAACTAGACAGTTCTGCTCATCCTTCTGGCCTTGACGCCATCTGAGTCCTGGCTTGTGAAGCTGAGTGTCCAGCTAAGAGTTTGGAGGAGCCAGAAACACAACCACCCCTCGTGCTCAGCTTAGACCATGACAAGACAAGCCCAGGGACAGCTGATGCAAGGAAATCGTCTTGCTGCTGTTTTCCATGAGTGGAGGGGACTTCACCGAGGAGAGGAAATAGAGCGCCATAAGTTGGAGTGTGGTCCTACCCTCCAGGGGGCCCTGGAGTCACTGGATGGAAGGTCAGAGAGCGAACCATTACAAGCGGAAGTTGGCTACCGTTTGTGCCCTCCTCAGCAGCCAAGCCCTGTGGAAATGAACAAGGCTGGCCTCAAACAAGGACCAGCCACCCACCTAAGGCCTGTGTGACTTTCCTGCAATGACGGAGGGGCAGGGCCAGAAGCCCAGATCGGGGGCTGCCTCCCGGAGCTCCTGATTGATTGTTTATAAAGTCCTAGCCTCCTTAGCTCAAGATGCAATGGCTGGGCCCCAGTTGGCAAGACAAGCTCTAAACCAGAGAGAAGGAAGAGCCAGCCTAAAGCTCCTCAGGGCCCCGGGAAGCAGGACTGAGAGAACCTCAACCGCCAAGTTCCGCAAATTTCACAAGTCTATTACAAACCCCAGAAGTGTTGTTTGGTTGCTTAAAAACGATTTAATTTTTGCAATCTCCCACAGAGAGGGTGCCCCAAATTAAAAGTGATGTTTGAAAAATAGTGGCTATGGGGGAGAAAAGATTGTTCTTCTCCAAGGAGGGCAGCAAGCAGGAGCGGAGAAGCACCCTCATGTCAAAGTTGTAGGAAACCCTTAGTTCTGACATCTGAGTCATGACACCTGTCCCCGTGACGGAGCTGATTCTCCCATTACGGAACTGGAACAGTCACCTTCTTGCAACTCTCCCAGAAATCTGTCTGGTTCTCCCCAGAACCTTGAGCACCATGAGAGGAGAGGAGGCCTCCTGTCGTAGTGGAGAAAGGACGCTCTCTGGCATCGGACAGGCCTGGGGTTGAATCACAGCTCAGCCACTTACTTACTTTGTACCTCTGACAAGGCGCTTAGCTTAGCTGAGCCTCAGTTACCTCAACTGCGAAGTGGAGATAAACGGCAGGCCTTGCATCACGGGGATGCTGAGAAGAGACGATTGTGCTGTTAGAACAGGACAGCACGACAGCTGGTACTCCGCAGGACCTCCGCAGTGGTGGCTACCATTACTGCTGCTTTTCATATCATTACAGCTAGCATTAACAGCATCATCAAAATGGACTTCTTAATGAGGAGGTCCCCTGCAGGCCAGGAGCCTTGTTGACCACTCATGCTCCTCACACAATTCCCAGAGTCCAGAGGGCAAATGGACTGACAGCGTGAAGCATTACTCAAGAGAGCGCTGTTAGGTCTAGGAGTGGGGCACCACGTGGCCTCAGGGCCAGCATGTGTGTCCCAGGCACACAGGTCCTGAGAGATGGCACACTGTGTCTGCGGCATCCGTGTCTCCTCAAGCCTCTCTCTTGTCCCCTCGCACTACTGGAGAAGCAGTGTGCCAGACGGTGCAGAGTGAGTCACAGTGCAGAGCTGGAGTGCCCAGAGGAGGGGCGGCCACTCCGTGGAAGAAGGTCAGCTCTGGCACAGCTGGGACCCGCGAGAGGCCGGCTGCCGCCACTGCCTGCCGCCAGGGCGCCCCGGGGGGCATGTGCCGGAGGTCCTTCCCACCTACTCTGCTTGAATGAAATGAAATGCTCCTGGCACATAACATGGCCCCATGTTTTATAGCTTAACACCAGCCGGCTGTGTTGACTGAGTCACTTTTGACACATTTCAGTTGCTTTGGCTGCCTAACGTCATTTGAATCACCTGGCCAAACACGCATGCAGGTTTGGTTATTTTCAAAAGGGACAGGCCACCCAGGCCTGCAGGGTTTGTTGTGCTTTGCTGGGCAGTGAGCTCCCTGGATTGATTCGGCAGCAGTGCTGGCACCCAGTGGCTAGGAGGCTGGGGAAGCCGGCGAGCTCTGGGTCTCCCATGGGAAACCAAGTCACTTCCTGCTCGAGGGTGCTCAGCACACTGACCTTTCACCCAGGCAGGAGACGACAGGATGGCTGAAGGGAGCCATAATCTGGGCCTGCACTAAACGACAAGTGACGGCACCCACTCCTGCGAGCAATCGCAAACGCACGTGGCTGCGAGGGTCTCGGTTCTCTGTCTCTGCCTAAGGCCTCTCTACCAGGAGCAGCTAAGGTACTACATTGACCTCTGTAGTGGACAGACTGGGGAGGTGTTGCTCAGTTCCAGAAAGGGAGACAGGCCCAGTACACACACAACGCAGGGGAATCAGCCTGACTGGCCACTGAGAATTTGACAATCTCAGATGTTGACAAATAATTGTGCAAAGTGGAGACCCAGAAAGAGAAGCGTAGCAGACAGTAGCAATAGCAAGTATGGCGCTGGGCACTGTTTTAAAGGCTTTCTGTGTATGAGCTCATCTAACCCTTATAACAACCCTATGAGGTAAGTACTATGCTTGTCCCACATTTTACAATGGGGAAGTCGAGTCAGGTTCGATAACGTGCCCAAGGTCACAAAGCCAGTAAGTGGTGCCACCGGGATCCGACTCCAGGGTCTGTGTGTTTAACCTTATTGCTAAGTTGGATAAATACAGGCCATCTCGCAAAGCAAAGAAAGAGGAATCTACAGATGTCAAAACTCCCCCTTAGGCAGAGAGGAAAGGGCCGTGAGCAGCACAAGGCGAAGGAGAAAGGGCAGGTTTATGAGTTGGCCCCCCTCCCGGGAAACGCCTTCCTCTCTCCAAGTCTGAGAGGACTCGGTCAGACTTTCTTGCTTCACCAAAATGAATCTCACAAGTGTTGGAAAAACACAGCCGCCCCCCCTGGTTCCCCCAAACGCTGTCCCCAGCCCCATTATGCAAGTGCCGATTACAGCGGGTTGTGGAAGGCTTTCGTGGTCACGGTTTTCAACTGCAAATGAAAGAGGAAACCACGTCAGGAAGGAGCACATTTTACCAATCCCATGTCCAAGAGTGTAGGAGACCCCGATGCAGACAGACGGGGTTTCTGGAAGGATTGGAAGGCTGGGGGGCCTGGGGCTGTGAAGGAGGAGGTGTGGTCAGGGCTGAGAGGGCTCTGAGACAACCTGGGGGAAGGCCTGGCAAGGAGCAGGGACAGGAAGCCAGCGCTGAGGAGGGCTGCTGGCCGGAAGTGAAACCTCCATCTGAAGAGCAGGGCACTTCCTGAGAGCCGGGCTATGACCCCTGGAGCAGCTCTGAGCAAAGGCCCAGGGGCATTTCCCAGGCCCCCTCAGTGGGCTTCCTCCGGCATGCAGCCAGGGCTGCAATCCACTGCTCCAACAAGTCGCCCCTTCAGCAGGTGACATTGTGTCGCAGCCCAGACCAGGAGAGGCCGCGTTTACCCACAGGGAAGACACTGGGAGCATTCCCTGGAACTCCCACCATTCCTGGGCTGTTTCCCAGCCTCTCAGAATCTGCTGCGTATCTTGACTTGAGGCAAAGGGCTCCTCAGGGGCAGTGCACACAGGGGCGCCTTTGGGTCCTTGCGGACCCCAACAATGCCTTGAACTGATGCCTGGGTCGATGAGGGGCCCCCTCAGGGTGCAGAAAGCAGAAGCCTTCTTTTGGGTCCCAGCTCTGCAACTTGCAGGCCCCAAGACCAGGAGCACATCGCTCATCCCCAGAAAAGTAAGAATAAGAATGCCCACCCCACAGAACTTTATGGGTGTGACATGAGGTATTTGTCCATTTATTCACTTAATATTTGAACCCACTCTATGTCGGGCACTGGAAGTCAAGGATTTTGAAATCAGAAGAGCAGCTCATTGGCTGAAGGAGGAAGGGGTGCTTGTCTACGGAGCAGAGCTCCCGGGATAAAGGGTAGGCAGGGGAGAGGCCCCGAGGGGCTGCCGCCCTCCAGGGGCATCTGCCCATCAGCACGAAGTGCAGGAATTGGGGCCCACATCCTTGGGGTGCCAGGTAGCTTCTGTCCATGGTGGGGGGGTGGGTAGCTGCCTGCAGTCTCCCTGAGTTGGCTGACTGCCCCCGTGCCTCACAGCAGCCCCCGAGCTGACCTGGGCAGGACCAAAGTGTGGGAAAGGGTGAAGAACCCTGCTCCATCCAGCACGCAGCCTACTCAGCTCCTGGGAGCTTCCTACTGGCTGGGAATGCCACCTCCGGGACTTCCACCTTCTCAGCCTCCTGTTGGCCTGATGGATGCTAGAGGATGTTGGTCAGTCGGAAACTGACAGAGATCATCGCTCAGCCCGGACACTATCTCTCTCTTCTCTGCCTCCGTCAGCTCCATCTCATGGTGGCCAACCAAGCAGCTTCAGATGACCTGGCATGTGGCTTACCAGAAGAAGCCACCTCTACCCTAGAGGCTGTGTCCACTCCTGGGACCAGGGGTGGTGCCTGCATGGGATGGCCGTGTAGCTGCGAAGAAGTGTTGAGCTAAATTCTGAAGCCCCAGGTCTTATCAGGCTAAGGCAACCTGCCAGGACAGTGAAACCACCTAGGCTCGTCAAAAGTCACACTCGCCCTTTGCCCTTTTAGGGAGAACACAGGCACTGAAATAAATGACTTCGGATCTGATGGAGAGAGGCACAAAATCTGCAGATCTGAGCCTGTCATTGCTATGACTTACCAGCCCCGTGACTTTGGGTAAAGTCCTTAACATTCTGAGGTCTCCAATTCTTCTCCAGAGTCCTGTGTGTGAAATGCTTTGCAATTATAAGGAGATCTGTTAATGTAAATTATTAGTAGTATTAGGTATAACCTTCTGAGGGAAGGAGGGAAGAGATAGAAGGTGCTTATACCTATTTACAATTCTGGATTCCTGGAATCTTAGCTTGTTTTTATCTTTTCCAGCTGGCCCATGACACGATGTTCACTGGTGAACATTTAGTCTCTGAAAACTAATTCCCGTCTGGAATATGAGACCCTGGCTGACCTCAACCTGCAGTCTGTTTCTCACTTCCAGGGTGGAGGGTACAGTAGCACTCGGGGAATAGCCTGTGTCCGGACAGCCATGCTAAATGCTCCTGGTCTCTACATTTAGAGGCTGAAAAAAATTAGTTGGAACCCAAAATGAACTGGACCTTGGCCAATGGATGTTTCAAAGTAAACTGAAACTCTAATCCACACCGTTAGCCCCATGCTTCTTCATGCCAATGATGCTTACCCACCAGGAT
The DNA here is from genome assembly GCF_037783145.1 of Equus przewalskii. NCBI lineage: Eukaryota > Metazoa > Chordata > Mammalia > Perissodactyla > Equidae > Equus > Equus przewalskii. Next base: position 76,854,476 of record NC_091831.1, on the reverse strand, counting down.
GCAATGCATCAGTGTACCCTGGGAAGTGCAGGGCATTTAATGGGCTGGTGACTTCGGGCAGGCTGGTGACATTTTGGAACCCATGGTGCCAGGCTCCATTAGGGGAATCCTACACTGACTGATTGGCTCTTCTGGGTAAAGTTTTTAAGAAAACAAAGGTCTTCTTGGTAGGAGGCTAAGAGAGCAAGCATCCTGATTGTGTTGGGAAGAACATGGTCTTCGGAGCCAGACAAATTTTGGTTTAGTGTGGACTGCAGGATGTCTGTGTAGACAGCAAACTCATTGAAACCGAGGTGGTAAGGGAACATATACTGAAGCTTCATTTTGTCCCCTGACTTAGATTGTGTATTTATTTGGAGGGGAGGGGGTTGGAGGGCAGGGGGCTGCTGGAGACGATGGCTGCATGGAAAGCTTTCCAAACCACCCCTTGTGATGCCACCATCTTGATTAAAATTCAGGAACCACCACTTCCCATCTATGTGACCTTGGGCAAGTAACTCTGCCTCTCTGAGTTTCTGTTTTCTCATTTGTAAAATGGAAATAATAATTCCACTCTGGCAGGGTTTTCGTGGCGGATTATATGAGATGACATATGGGAAAGAGCTTAGCACAATGCAAGCATATAATAGGCACTCAACATAAGCGAGTTTCTTCCATTGCTGGTCCCCAGATGTCTTACGATCCTAATGAAGTCTCCAGATGGGTACTCAGATCTGGAAAGTTAAAAAAAAAGAAGACGTTAGTTAGGGGTTTTTTTGGGGGGGGGTTGCCTTTGGATTTTGCTCCCCACCAACAAGTGTGTATCAAGAGGATGCCACATCTGCCCTCCACATTGTACGCCCGGAATGCTGAGCAGCTGGTCTACTTGAAAGGGAGCCTTCACAGACTGAACTACACAGGCAGCGCCAGTCCTATGGATGGAAAAGTCGCCATAGCAAATGAATTAGACCAGTGGTTTTCCTAATGTCTAGCGGCAGCAGAATCTTCCTACAAGGGGTTTTTTTCCCTGAGTTTTTTTGGGTTTTTTTCCCTCTTTCACAGAACTCCTAGAGTCTGGATAATGGAAGACAAGACTTAGGATGATAGCGGGAGACATTATAAGCATGTCCCTAGTACCAAGTTCTTTGCAAGGAACCTCCAAGGGGCTCCTTTTGGAAGTTGTGGAGTTGGCAGGAAACTACTGAATTTGCTATGGTCAACACAATGAGCTCATTCATTCATTCAAGCACTCATTCAAGAAGCATTGACTGAGGGAGGCCCCGCAGCATTCTAAGAGATGTTAAGATAATACAGGACACAGTCCTTGTCCCTGCACTTTAATGACTTGTCCCAAGTAACAAACAAAGCTGCTCAGTTAGGAATAGGAAGTTGCAAAATTATCCGCCTTGAGACCCAGGTCAGTGGATTGCAGAGCTGCATACCTGCCCACTGGGGTTCCTTGCAGGGCACCAGCCCCTCTCCTGACTTCTGGTCTACCACATCCTGGGTGGCGCACGGTATCACCCAGTGTCCGGCTCACAGCAGCCTTGGTGAAGAAATCTCAGAGTCCTCTTTGCTGCCTGTGAGTTACAGCTTCCCATGGGTTAGGAGTAAGGGGGATAAGCCGTTTAAACGAATTGCTTTTGAAACAGATGCATTCGAAATCTAGATGAAAGGGTGCTTGACAAGAAATGTTTGGGATGTGATGGATTCTGCAGCTCACCTTGTTTGATAAACCATAAACCAGCTGCTTTCACCCTTCCCTAAACACCAGCTCCCACAGGAGCAAGTCAGCCCAGGGCTCTCTGGGAACAACAGTCCCCTGGATGACAGGCAACCTCTTCCGGAGGGCCCAGAAATCAGCACTCAGCACCAGACTCCGAGGGGGTGCAGCCCCATCCAAAGCCTTTGCTTCTCTTCTCTCCATGGTTTCCCTAACAACACATCACATGCACGTACACACACAAGCACGCACGCACGCACAGCAATAAAGTGTCAGTTCAACAAAGCATGTTTCCCAGCAATCAACACAATAGATGCCTCGCCAGGGAGCAGAGAAGTCTTCTCACCTGGGGTCTCCAGAAGCCCCTGCCTCTAGGGGGCCACTGGAGGCTGTGGCCCAAGCAGCCAGTTCCACAAACCCCCCCACCCCCCCTTATCAAGGGAAATCTTTCAGCAATCTATTCCACAGCCTCTTCTCTCCATGCACATGACACATACGTGGCTTAAGGTGCCTGGAGGACCCCAGGTCAAAAAGACACTTGCCTTCATCTTCTCTGATTCCAGAGTTCCCTAAGACCCCTTCCCCACCCCACCCACAGCTCCTAACCCACTCAAAGGAAAACACAACCAAGACCTTACCATTGACTGGCCATGATGCAGCAGCCAGAGGAATGAACCCACTGGGATTTTGATTTCATTAGTCAAACTAGGACCAGAGGGTTCTGGGTAAAAGTTTGTCAAGTTAAGTGAGACCTGGCCAGGGCCTCATAAGGAAGGAGTCTGCATGTAGCTGCAGGGCCAGCTCTGGATCAGAAGGAGAAAAGGAGACCTCCCCTTTGCCGTTTGCAGACCCGAGCTGTGTGGTCTTAAAGCCTCGGATCAGTGGGGAGGCCCCAGGCCAAAATTTCGGGCTTAGGCTTGTGGATCCAACGGGGTAGGCTTTCATTATGGTGAAAAATGTATAAAGTTTAGTGGTGTTTTTTGTTTGTTTTTGTTTTTAGAATATTAATAGAATTTAATACAGTTGTCTTGAGGATGTAGAACAGAAAGACATACCTAGTATAGTTCTTGCACCTAGTAGGAACTCAGTATATGGTAGCCATTGATTTTTCCCCTCTCTGCACAGCGATAGGTCCAGCTCTGCCCAGTCTGGGCCTGCCTCCTCCTCGGCAGTCCTCTGCATGTGGCAGAGAAGCCTGCCCTTCCCCCAACTCAGTGGGCTGGAAGTGATGGTTGTGCTGCTTCCACCTGTAACTGGGTCATGGCTTACTTACATGTCTTGTACTCAGCAGAAGAAAGCAAATGAGAGTGTTAACTGAGGACTGGGTTAGTCAAAACTACTGCTCCTTTCTGGTGTGCTTTATTAGAGTGTAAGGCAATCCAAGCTTACCGCGGGGTTTCAATGTCATCGAGAGTTCCCAGTGCTTTGTGGCAGGGCTCGCATTCATTCCAGACAAAGCAGAATGAGCCGCATCTCACATTACCTGATCACATGGCGGCAGCGCCCGTCCCAGTGCAGCATGGGCATTTCTGTGGTGCACTCCTTCTGAGGAGCTCAAAGGGCTTAAAGAAAACCCTGTCTTTATTTGGGAAGTATTATTATCCGGGTTTTACAGAGAGAGATACTGAGAGGTGAAGTGACCTGCTTTAAGACCACACAGTAAGAAGGAGGTGGGCTGAGAATGCGGCCCAGGCAGCTGACTGGAGCTCCTTGGCTGGGACATCACAAACAGAAAGCTGCTAGCACAGAGCCCGTGCTGGCCCGGCCCTGTGGGGGACTTGAGCAGGAGACTGAACTCAGTAACAAAGGCCAGGGCAGATGAAACGTAAAAGCATCGGCCCTGAGGAAAGGTTTGCAAAGAACTGGCTTATTCTTGAGAAAGCAAAATGAGGACGTCTGTTGCAGGGAAAGGATACGAAGATGCCAGAACTCAGCTTAACAGATACTTTTTCACCACCTACAGGGTGCCCACTAGCATCCTCGTGGACCGACCCCCAGAGGAGATATTTCATCTCCCTTATTCCTATTTTTTTAGTAATAATCAAAAGTGCAACAACAATAATAATGGATAGAAAAGAAAAGTAGAGAGTGAAATTTTTCTTTTTCTGACCTTTCTATAGATGGTCATGACCATCAAAAGAAACCCACAATATTACGGTACAAAAAAATGTAATGAATTAGTACTTTTAGTTACATTAATGTATTTTTTGAAAAAAAGGAAACGCACTTACTTTTACATATTGGTCTACTACAGTTCTGTTTTCGACGCTTAACTTCTTTAATTTGTCCATGACTTTGTAAAATTGATCTTCATATTTTCCTGCTCAAAGGACAGTACAGCCAGATTTGTCCATCCACCTTTGCTCCTGGTTAATCAAAGAACACTGTTTCTCGGTTTTAATTGTGAAAAGTCTTTCACATAAAGTAATAGATATTAAGTTCTGAAAAATCTTAAACAACAGAATACATATGGCAAAGATTCATGAAAACCCAATTTTGCAAAAAATTCTAGAAATTGCAGTATTTACCCATATCTCTGTTTCTCCAGGATCCATTTTGTTGTCTTTCAAATATCTCCATACTTGGAAATTTTTAAACACAAATAAAAACTCTAAGTGGTTATATAGATTGACAGAATTGAAGTAACTCAAGTTTCATATAAAGACACACAGAGAAAGACAACAAAATGGTAAAAAAATATAAAAATTAAGAAAATCCAGAACTAGGGAAAAGAGAAATAAGAGGGAGAAGTCCAGCTAAGAAGGAAAAGTCGTGCTGAGTCCCTATGCACTGATGTAGTTGCTAGAGTTGAGCTGTAAATTTAGCTCTACATGCTTGACTTCCTGGCAGCCAAAGGAAAAAGGGAGATGTGGCCAGTTATGGCATTCACATTGACGGAAAAGAAGCCACTGTGGGAGAGCCTCAAGGACAGCTCCTTGTGAACCCTGCAGAGGATTCGTCTCAGGGACTAGCCAAGTCTACTGAGGGAGAGAGAGAATTACAGGACTGTTTCACTCTGCTTTTGTTTGCCCCACATATTGGTTTCAGACCTTAAGAAAGAGGTAGCAGGGGTTGCAGAGGTGCTGTGAACTACCATCAGAAAGTAAGTGATCCCAAAAGACTAATTTTACTAAGAAATTAAAAAATTTGTGTTTAGCACATTTTAAAACTGAGGTTAGATAAATGGCAATGCTTAATCCAAAGGACTAGATCAAGAATAATGAAGAAGACAAAGGAGAGAGTTGGGTGGCAAGGATGGCTTAACGTTCCTTTGAACTCCACATTTTGTCCCCACCCCAAGGGCTCCACCTGCCACGAGCCAGCTTCAGCTCTGGGGTGCCGGCTGCACAGACCTGTGTGTAAATCCTGCCTCCAGGGCTTTTTCCCTGGTGGTCACGGAAGACTGGCTCTCCACAGACTACCTTCCTGCCAAGAACACAGAATGATATGGACAAGACATGGATATCGACAAGACGAGAAACTGAGAAGTTGAGCAGGGCTTCCAGGAGTCTTACGGGGCTGGGGTGACAAAAAGGGAATTCAGGGTCCAGCACGGAGGAAAGGTGAGCTTAAATACCTCCAGCTTTCAGTTGAGATTCCCCCCAAAAGGGTGGATTCAGGAAGAGATCAGCCTGCAGAAAGCCTGAATGATTTTTAAAGAGCTCAGTCCTTGACTGGATTTATGTGATGTAAAATGAAGCAACACATTTCTAAACAACTCATGAGTCAACATAGAAATCACGATGGAAATTAGAAAATATTTGAATGAAAAGGTAATAAAATTAAAACATATCAAAACTTATGAGATGCAGCCAAAGCATGCTTAAGAGAAATTTATAGCCTTAAATGTGTCATTAGAAAAGAAGAAAGGCTAAAGACGCAATGAAAGAAGTTTCCATATTTAGATTTTAGTAAAAGAATAGCAAATTAAACCTTAAGATAATCCCAGGATGGAAATAATAAACAGCAGGAATCAGTAAAGTAGGAAACAATAATACAACAAACCAAACCAACTGAGCCAAAAATTGTCCTTTAAAAAGACTAATAAAATTGATAAGCTCCTGACCAGACTGATTTCTTTAAAAAAGGATTTGATATAAATAATTAACATCAGGAACGAAAAAGAAGACATAATCGTATAGCGTACAGCTATTAAATAAGGTAAGAGGCTGTTTTGAACCAATTTATGGTCTTATATCTATCAAAATAAATGAAATCCATAATGAATAAATCTTGCCGCAAAGATAACTCCAGGACCAGAAGTCTTCACCAGCAAATTCTTCCAAATATTTAAGGATGAAATAACATCAATCCTACACAAACCCTTGCAAAGAATAGAAAGCAAGTGACCTCTCGACTCATTTTTGAGAACTATGTTACCTTAATATCAAAACCTGACTGGGAACAAAAATTACAGGCCGTTTCTTCCTCCTTAACGTGGATGCTGAATCCTAAACACAATATTATCAAACAGGATCCAGTCCAGGCCTCTATAAATAGGATGTACATCACAACATAAAAAAGATAATATAATAATCAAGGTGGCGTTTATTCCAGGAATGCAAGATTGTCTCAATGGTCAAAAATCAATCAATGTAGTCTACCACAGAAACAGAATAAAGAAGAAAATCATCGATCAACTCAATGAATTCACAAAAAGTATTTGATAAAATTAAATCCCTAGTGATAATAAAAGGAAAAAAAGAACTCTCTTAGGAAACTAGGAATAGAAAGGGAATACCTTACTATGATGGAGTATCTATAAAAATACCTCTAGTAAATATTATACTTAATGTTCAAATATTGATACCTTTCTTTCAGTATTGAGACTAAAAGAAGGATTTTCCCTGTCTCCTCTTCTATTCATTATCGTTCTGGAGGTCTTAGCCTTTGCAATAAAGCAAGACAAAGAAATAAAATTTTAAGAATTGAAAAGAAAGAAGCAAAACTGACATTATCTACACACTACATGATTGCATATGTAGAAAATAAAAACTAATGTATAGAAAAACTATTGGAATTAATAAGTAAATCAAGCAAGGTGGTTAGATAAAAATTACCAATAAATGAGTCAATAGTATTTTTATATAACAGAAACAAAAAGCAGAATCCAAAAAGAAAACATTGATAAACTGAACTACATTAAAATTTGTACCTTCTGTTCATAAAAAAAATAATAACATTAAGAGAAGGGAAGCCACAGAGAAGAAGATATTTGCAATCCAAATAACCGACACAGGACTCATATCCAGAAAACATAAAGAACTCCTATATATCACGAAGAAAGACAGTCAATTCAATAGAAAGATGGACAAAAGACCCAAACAGGCCAAGAGATATCCAAATGACCAACAACATTTGAAAAAGTGCTCAATTTCATTAGTCATCAGGGAAATGCAAACTAAAATACATTCACCAGAATGGCAAAAATAAAAAAGACCAATGACATCAGGTGTTGCTGAGGATGTGGATCTGCCCAGACTCTCATAACTGTTTCCTGGGAGTGTGAATTGGTATAGCCACTTTGCAAAACTCTTCAGCAGTATCGACTAAACCTGAGTGTATGTGTACGCTATGACCCAGCAATTTCATTCCTTGGTGTATACCACCCAAAAATGTATACACTGAAAGACATTCCAAGCAGTATTATTTGTAAAAGCACCAAATTAAAATCTACCCAAATGACCAGCAGCAGATAAATGTATAAATAAATTGTGGTATATCCGTACTGTGGAAATTTTTACAGCACTAAAAATGAAAAAGCTACTTGTATCCTTAATACCATTAGCTCAGTCTGACAGACAAAAAAACTGAGTGGGGAAAAAAAGCCAGATAAAAGAAAGCATAACGTACAATTCCTTTTTTTGTTGTTGCTGAGGAAGACTCACCCTGAGCTAACATCCATGCCAATCTTCCTCTGTTTTTTAGTATGTGGGCCGCCAGTACAGCATGACCACTAACAGAGGGGAGTAGATCTGCGCCCAGGAACTGAACCAGGGCCGCCGAAGCAGAGAGCACTGAACTTAACCATGAGGCCACCAGGGCTGACCCATGTACAATTCCATTTTTATAAAATTCACAACAAGCAATCTAATCTTTGGTGACAAAAATGATTACCATCAGGGAAGAGGTGATTATTGGAGAGAGCATGAAGGGATTTCTCTGGTGCTGGTAATATTCTCGCCTTAAGGTGATGGTTGCACAGATGTGTGTACATTTGTGATAATCCATTAGGCAGCACACTACAGCTTTCTTTATGGACATTATACTCCAATCCTAGAAAGTTTATTTACTTGCTGTCTGTGAGACAGTGGCAAGTTACTTAACCACATTAAGTTTCTGTCCTCCTCTGTAAAATGGGTATAATAATAACTACCTCAGAGGATTATTCTGAGATATGAATGAAATAATGCTCATGAAAAGGACGGCACAGGGCGAGCCTAATCAACAGTAGCTGCTTTGTTATCACTATTGAGGATCTCAGCCATTTCACTGTTTACTTCTGGGACCATCCTGGGTGGCTGCCTGCAACAGCAGCCAGTCCTTTCCTGGGCACACCTGTCAGCAGCAAACCCGGGATTTTTCAAGGCCTCCTGGGATTCCAGCCCCAAACTGTTCACAGGCCCCAGGTCCTCACCCTCACAGAAAGATCAGCTGCTTGGGGGTGTGATTAGAATGGGGGTGGAGATTAAGCTTCTGTTGTCCCAGACAGTCCAGGCCTCTAGCCTCCCCATGGAGTGCCAGAGCCAGGCCTTCAGGAGGCCCAGAGAAGGGAAATGAGGTCATCTGATCAGAGGAAGTCCTAAAGCTGAGGCTTTCATGAAAGAGGGAGGGTGTCCAAGGAAATTCCAGCCTGGGAGCTTGGGTGACAGCGAGTTCTTATGGAACGGCGCAATGGAGCCCCTTGGTGATAATGTGCATGTTGTGATGCATCCCAAGGAGCACATGGACTCCACTCATCCTGGATGCCAGCGGGGGTCTGCGGACTCAGCTCTTTTCTGAAAGTCATGGGAAATCATTAAATATGGACTACAACTTTTTGCCAATTCACCTTTTCTTAAATGTTGCCGTTTTCATTCCTGCCTTTTTGACGCAGAGTCCCTCTGTTAGGCCAACTTCGCAAGCTACGTCTTCACTTTGAGAGGCAGCATCTTCAAACCCAGAGTTTGCCCAAATCTTTCCAGATTATAAAAATCACCTGGGGTGCTGCTAAAAATACAGATTCCTGGGCCTGAACCCAGACTCACGGAATAGAATCTTTAAAGAGGGAGGCCTAGGAATCTGTAGTTTAAAAAAAAAAACCCGGGTGGTTCTGATCATCACTCAAATGGGGAAAACCATCCTCCAAACTGGTGGTTCCTTCAAATTCCCAGAAACCTCTGGCAACTCCTCCCACTTGGCATCCCTTCCCTTTTAAAATTTTTATCCAAGTTTCTCTTTTTCTATTCAACAAGCTCTCCTATGGTTGTTCCAACCTCTGTCCACCCCAAGTTATCTAGCTCTTTCTTTTCTTCAGACCCTGAGCCTCAATTTGGAGCCGTGGACCCTACCTGCATTCCCATGATGCTGAGACAATGCTGTCCACCCCAGCTTCACACCCCTACCTGGGGGGATCTGGCTAAATGACATAATGTGTAACTCTGAATAAAACGGATTTCTTTCGAGAATTTTGGGATGATTGGTGACACAATCGGGTAACCCAAAGCCATCCTGTAAAATCGCTACAAAATTCCAAAACAGTATTTTGAGAGTCACAAACACTATCACTAACTTTGCCCCAAAACACCACAAAATGTCAGGTAAGAGTACTTTTTCTAGTCACTATTTCTCAGTAATCATTTATCCAGGGGCTACTGCTCAGAATTAGGAGTTAGAATATCTGAGTCTTAGTTCGAGTTCCATATTAATCAGCCATGGGAGAAATCTCCGTCTAATTGGGTTTCTTCATCTTTACTCTGCACAGGTGAAATGGTTTACCTGCTTTCCAGAGTTTTATCATCAAATGGGGCCAGGGAAAAGGCCAGGAGCCTGGATGACAAAGGTTTAACTGAATGAATGAATAGATGAGTGAGTGCATGAATGAATGGTGCTACATTAATAAAGACTTTTATTAAGAATAATTAAGAACAAATGTTGGATCTTTAAAAAAATAAATCCCATAAGGTATGAGGCTGAGAGCCTCTGAAGTGGTGCCTAATTTGGAGATGGAGTTCTGCCAGGAGAATGTTCCTCTCCACCGGTGTCTGTGCTGACCCTCTGTGCGATGTGCTGTTGCCCGAAAAGACACGTGGGCGATCTTCACTTGGGTTTCTATTCTTTTGTCTCTCAGTGCATTGTCGGGCTGGGACTGCCAGGGAGCAGAATTTGGTGACAGCTTTTGGGTTTGGTTTGCCAATGAGAACGTTTGGCTGGGTGTGGGGTTTCCGTGGTGTAGCTGGCCCATGGCCTTGAATTTCTTCCGGTTTCAGTGGGCCTACCGCACTACCCAAATGGCCTCTTGCAAATGGTGCCTCACAAAGGAGAATGTGTGTGTACGTGTGTGTGTAAGTGTGTATGCATGCACACATACAGAGGACAGGCCTCCGAGCACCAGTGTCTTGGATGCCTGGCCTTTAAAGCAATAGGAGATCATCCTTAACACCATTGTAAACACGCCTTGAGCACTCACTACATGCAAGGCATCATTCTAGATGTTATGAAAAATGCAACGAGATATGGTACCTTCCACAGCCTTCAGAAGTTTATGGTCTAAGTTAGCCCATAAAACATACATACGTGGTTAATCAACCCTATCCCATTTATATCAGTCAGCTTTCTTGGTTGCATGCCTTAGAAACCAACTCTGGATAATTTAAGCAGAAAATGGAATTATTGGGAAGGCTAGAGGACCAGGCTTAGTAAATAGGTGTAAACCCATGGAGTCAGGAAGCAGAAATAACCTTATGCCACCAATGGACACAGAGTGATTGCTGGGCTGCCTCCACCACAGCTGGCCACTCTCAGTTCTAATCTCATCATCTCTGCATCATTAGTTCATTCACTGAATAAATAATTTAGTAGGAGGCAGGCACTGTTCTGGAACTGGGGATTCAGGCATGAACCAAAAAGACAGAATTCTCTGCCCTCCTGGAGCTTGCATCCTAGTGGGGTCATCTCTCACTCATGCGGGTTTGGCCATGCTGTGTCATATGCTCTTGCTCCAGCTGCTCTGTGCCCCACAGTGAATTCCTTCAACCTAGGAGGAGGATATAGATACTGGCAGCTAAAAAACGATAGCTTCCTGTAAGTTCCAATCAAAGCCTGGGTAATGAACATAGAAGTGTTCAGAAGAGGCCAAGCTGTCTTCCACGTGGAGAGGCACAGGGTGGCCAGGCATCTGGAATGGGCCTTGGGGAAGTTAGTCATTTTGGGGGAAAGGGTGTGACTAAAGGCCCAATTGGGAAAGTCTGCTCTGAGCTCACTGTGTTAGAAGAATTTCACAGAATGCGACTGCAAAAATATATAGACCAAAATGCCCATCCTTGAAGGACTGGGAAGAAGAGTGTTTGGCCAGCAACTGCTTGAGACCATGGAGTTGAAAGAGCAGTTTGAAGTAGATGTGAAGAAACTGCTCACAGCTGACCTCCTTCCTACCCGGAAGTAGCCGGTCTAAGTCCTCATCGGATGCAGAGGGCATATTGGAACCAAGTGGTTATCATGGCACTGGCGATAACAGGGGAGATTCCAGACTCTGAGAGCAGAAATCAGTCTGCAAAAGAATTCCTTGCCCTTTGACAAGAAAGGGATATAATGCCACCAGAAAAAGAGAGGCAGAAGCCAAAAAGTTTAATTTCATCTTTGTGTCAATTTGTTGTTCTGTAAAATGGAGATACTAGACCCTTCCTTGCCAGAAGCAAATGGATGTTGATGATAAACTGAGATAGCTGTATCATGAGGAGGGCACAGGGTGTGAGAAGTCATGGGAGTTGGTATCGCATCCACGATTTACTGGCTGTGTGACCTTGGGCAAGTCACTTAATTTTTCTGAGTCTGTTTGCTCATCAATAAAATGAAGATAGTAATTCTTGACAGGTGCTGTAGAGAACAAATGAGATAATGTATGTGAAAGTCCTTTATCAATTATAAAGTGCACTACCAGTGTAAGGAACTATACTTATTATCCTACAATAAATGTATGTGGCTGTTATCAGTAAACTACAGTGAAGAGTGTTGAAGACGTTCATTAAATAACTGATTCCTCCTGTTCCTTCCCCTGCGTTACACTTGGCTGCTGGCCTCCCCTGCAAAGGTCCTGCTGTGACCCTGCTTCCCTCCAAAATAAGCTGGTGGCCGGAGTGCACCGGAACCCTTTGAGCTGCATGCTCCCTGGGCTGGTGTGGAGGTGATAAATCTTGTGTATTGACCCAGGAAAAAGCCCTGGCAACAAAGCCCAATTTATTATCTTAATAAATCTCAAATGGTTCCTGCAGCAAATTCCTAAGACTGTGCAAAGCATCACAGTCCCCAGGAAGAAAAAGGGAGGGCCTGGCTGGACCAGAGCTAAACCGTGCCCATTGGGCCTGAGCAAAGTTAAAGTGCGCCCAGCCGACCACATGAAACAGACCCTATGAAATGCAGATGTCTGGTGGGGCTGGGCTGTTTTCCCCCATAATTTAAAAGCCTTCCATGTCTGCTACTTACATACAGACTCCTTCCTTCCCAAACTGCTTGGCTCAGTGGGTTAGAGAGGGTGTTTCAGGGCAGTTGGGTAGCAGCACAGTGTGGCGGCTGGATTTTTTAACATCAGCCATCCTCCTCCACTGCTACGAAGAACTGCCGCATAGCCCATTTTAATGTTTAAATTAAAGTGAATTAAAATTAATTTTGTTTGGGGAATTCTGCAGCTCCCTCTTGAGATAAATGGAAACACCCTGGGGTGCTGTAAAATTGAGGTTAGCAGTTGCTGTGTTGGAGTACTGTGCTAATGAGGTGAAGGTCAGGGGTTCAATCCCCATGTGAAGGGAGCAGTTAATTTTGCTCTGCCTCATGGCCTCAGATTCCACCCTTAACCCTGGCCATCTGCCTCAAAGATGAGCCACTGGCCAACAGCAGGACAAAGTGAGATAGAAGGACCAGATCCATGCAAATCCATCAAGTCTGTAGAAAGACAACCCAAAGCATGACCTGTGGGTAATGTGCCAGGATTTTCAATTTTGCCATTGAGAGCACTATTACATTATTACTTTATGTTAGAGCAAACACATAAAAATATGGAAGGGTCCAATGAACCAGATGTCATGGAGTCCATGATCTCTGAGCATTACTCTTAGTCCCCAAGAGTTTAGCTAACTTGTTAGAGGGATAGCTTAATAAACGTGATGTGTATATGATAGTCACACAGATTCTTGTTTATCCTTAAGAGGAGGAGAAGTGGTGTGGATGTCTACAAATGAAAGATAATACAAATATCACTCATATTTCGTCTGGAATAGATGATACAATTTAGGGACAACAGATTGCCCTCCTAATTTTGTTTCTCTTTAGCTAGTAGTAATAGTTGTTTGCATTCCCTGAACATGCTGACTGATGGCAGGAAAGAAAGCCCAAATGGTCCACTGGATGAGGAAAGGGAGGCAGTCCAGGATTAAGCATTTGTAAGGGATAATCCACAGAACAGAGATAATCCATCTCCATAAATCAAAAGTTAGCTGTATCCTGCTAATTATTGACTTACCATCGTCCTTGTTAGAAAATAGAATTTTGGGTCACTTAGATTTCTCCAGTTCTCTCTCCTACTTTCTCTCTTGTATATCTATGTTGTACTCATTCCAAGAGGCCAGTCTAAGTGCCACCTCTGGCCATGTCATTACTGGCCTCCTTTATCTTGGATCCTCTGCAGACTGATAGTATATGCTAAGTTGTGGAATGGAAATTGTGTCCCCTTAGTGATTGAAGGCATGGGTCAATTTTTAAGCTCCTATATGTCTTGCAGGGCCTAGCACAGCACTGAACATACAGTGGGTGCTCAATAAATAGCATGCCCATTGACTGACTGATTTCACTAAGGAGTTTGGAATAACCAAAGAATTACTGTCCTCCCCCAAATTTGACAAAATTCAACACTCATTCATTAGGAAACTTGTATGCTTAAAAGGCTGATGAAAAAAACAAAGAAGATCTAAATAACCAGAGAGATATACCATATTCATGGATTGCGCACAGTAAGGTTCAACACAGTAAAAATGTCAATTCTCCTCAAATTCATATACAGGTTAACTCAGTTCCTATCAAAATCTCAACAAGTTCTTTTTAGATATAGACAAGATTACTACAAAGTTTATATGGAATGACAAAGAAATTAGAATAGCTAAAATGATTTTGAAAAAGAATAATGAAGTAGGAGGAACCAGTCTACCCAATTTTGAGATTGATCGTAAAGCTACCGTAATCAGGGCTGTGTGGTATTAGTGAAGGGAGAGACACATAGACCAATGGAAAAGAACAGCGAATCCAGAAATAGATCCACACAAATACATCTAATTGATTTTGAATAAAAGTGCAAAAGCAATTCAATGGAGGAAAGATTGCCTTTTCAACAAGTGGTCCTGAGAGAGTGATATCCATAGGTGAAAAAAAAAAAGAACCTCAATCTAAAGTCTCACAACTTTTACAAAAATTAATTCAAAATGTGTCATGAATTTATACATAAAACTATAAAAGTTATAGAAGAGAAAAGAGAGAGAAAGTACTTGAGATCTTGGGCTAGGCAAAGAGTCCTTAGACTTGATACCAAAAGCACAATCAGCTAAAGGAAAAATTGATACATTGGACTTTATTAAATTAAAAACTTTTGCTCTGTAAAAGATCCTATTAAGCGGATGAAAAGATACACTACAAGCTGGGAGAAAATATTTGCAAACCGTCTACTTGATAAAGGACTTGTATCTAGAATATATACAGAACTCTTAAAACTCAATGGTAAAAAAAATCATTTAGACAATGTTTCTCAAGAAATATGAAAAACATTTCATATCTCATAAGCACATAAAAGGATTTTCAAAATTGTGGGCCATTAGGAAAATACAAATTAAAACCACATTAAGATATCACTACATTCCTACCAGAAGGGCTAAAGTAACAAACAGTGACAACACCAAATGCTGACAAGGATGCAGAGAAACGGGATCACTCATACATTTCTAATGGGAATTTAAAATGGTACAGTCACTCTGGAAAACAGTTTGATAGTTTCTTATAAAACTAAACATGCAGCTACCATATGACTCAGCAATGTACTCCCGGGAATTTACCTCAGAAAAATGAAAACTTATGTTCACACAAAAAACCTGTACATGAATGTTTATAGCAGCTTTATTCGTAATAACCCCAAACTGGAAACAGTCCAGGTGTCCATCAACAGGTGAGTGGTTAAACAAACTGGAACCACCATACCACGGAATACTACTCAGCAATAAAAGGGAACAAACTATCGATACAGGCAACAACCTGGATGAATCTCCAAATAATTATGCTGATTGGAAAAAGTTAAGGTTACACACTGTATGATTCAATTTACATAAAATTCTTTTTTTTTGGGGGGGGGAAGATTAGCCCTGAGCTAACATCTGCCGCCCATCCTCCTCTTTTTGCTTAGGAAGACTGGCCCTGAGCTAACATCCCTGCCTATCTTCTTCTACTTTATATGTGGGATGCCTACCACAGCATGGCTTGCCAAACGGTGCCATGTCCACACCTGGGATCCGAACTAGTGAACCCCAGGCTGCCGAAGCAGAATGTGCAAAATTAACTGCTGCGCCACTGGGCAGGCCCCACTAAAACTCTTTTTTTTTTCTTTTTTCTTTTTCTGAGGAAGGTTAGTCCTGAGCTAACATCTGCCGCCAATCCTCCTCTTTTTGCTGAAGAAGACTGGCCCTGAGCTAACATCCATGCCCGTCTTCCTCTACTTTTTTTTTTATATGTGGGATACCTGCCTCAGCATGGGTGCCAAACAGAGCCATGTCCACACCTGGGATCCGAACTGGTGAACCCAGGGCCGCCGAAGTGGAATGTGTGAACTTAACTGCTGCACCACCGGGCCGGCCCCTATATAAAATACTTGAAATGACAAAATTATAGAAATGGAGATCGGATTAGCAGTTGTCAGGAGTTAAGGGTGGGGGAAGTAAAAAGAAGTGGATGTGGCTATAAAAGACCAACATGAGAGACCTTTGTAGTGATGGATGTCCCATATCTTGACCATATCCGTATCAACATCTTGATTGTGATATTGTACCCTAGTTTTAGAGATGTTACCACTGGGGAAAACAGTAAAAGTTACACAGATCTCTCTGAAGTATTTCTTACAAATGCATGTGAATCTACAATTAACCCAAAATGAAAAGTTTAATCAAAAAATAATCATCTCTCAGGCCAGCCCGGTGGCATAACTGTTTGGATAGTGGCCCGGGGTTTGCTGGTTTGGATCCCAGGTGCAAACCTACTCGCTGCTTATCAAGCCATGCTGTGGTGGCATCCCACATATAAAGCAGAAGAAGATGGGCACAGATGTTAGTTCAGGACCAGTCTTCCTCAGCAAAAGGAGGAGGACTGGTGGCAGATGTTAGCTCAGGGCTAATCTTCCTAAAAAATTCATCATCATCATCATCTCTCATTTGTCTATGCCAGAGGCAGATGTCACACACCCAGAGATTCACATCTGTTCAGATCACCATGATCTGGCCTTACTCTCATCCTCATAATATGCTCCCTCTTAGACTCCTCATGTAGAAATGACATGTACCTAGGAATAGGCAGGCTGTGCCAGCAATTGCACCAAAATGGCAATACGCTAGGAGAAGGGATTTGCCAGCACGAAAACTTTGGGTAGCTATGATGGCCATGAGGGTATGGATTTAGGGCAGGGAGTCTAAAAGTATTTTTACCAAGAATAAGGGCCGGGAACCTTTCTGAGGCTCAAGGCCATGGCTTGGCCAAGCAACAAGGCTAGAGTTTAGGTCGTGCTAGGCAAGAAGAGCCATTCGCTTACTCATCTCCTCCTTCACTCAACAAATATTTAGTGAGAAATCCCAAGGAGCCAGACACCAAGACAAGTGACCAAGACACAGATACGGTCACTTGGATTTCACTGTCTATTAGCAAGAGTGCTGGGGAGCACTTTGAAGGACTTTTCCAGACTTGAATAGTCAGATAATGTGAGGAAGTGACATGGGAGCTGAGATCTGACAGATGAAGTGTCTGATGGAGGGGAGGCAGGATTCATGCAGATCACATGGGTCCCATGGTCCTAAGATGAGAAGTTAAGGGCTATCGGCACAGACTGGGTTAATCTGTAGAGACTAGAAAGGTTACTCATGGTTCCAGCAATTCAGGAATCAGGGTATATCGCCGGTGTTCATGGGCTACCCCAGTTAAGAGTAAAGGCTCAAGGCAAGGAGATGCTGCAGGGCAGGCAATTGGTGGACACTCTCATTCAGTGCATCAAAAAGCATAGGAGGCCAAGATAGGCCAGAACTCTGGATTGTCGTTCCCCAGGAGAGTCATCGATCTGAAAAATCCATAAGGTCCTAGTGGATTCTTTTATCCTCATAGCTCCAGGTCTAACTGATGGACCTCGCACCTCTGCTGGAATTCTCTATCAACTATATATGGATGAAGGCATCATCTCCATGGAGCTGGGAAGTCATGTGAGTCTTTTATTCAGCAGATAGGAAGATGACATCTTCTAGCCTGATTTGAGGCTCACATTCCCAAAGCGTCCTTCAGCTGGACGGGAACTCTCTTCCCCGCATTTTTAATTTCCTGGGGACATTCTGTACTTGGCCCATGACAGAGGCCATCATAGTCCAAGTAAGCAATGGGTCAAGAGCCAGCCACTCTTTGGAAAGCAGAAGTCAGGATGCCAGAGTAAAATAGTAACTCATTCATACTTCCAACAAATATTTATTGAGCACATATTATGTGCAGCCCTAATGACTCAGTGGTGAGCAAACCATGTTCTCTGTCCTCATGCGACCTATAATCTACTAAGTCAGTCGAAGAGCCTAAAGAAAGTATTAGTTGGAATGTAGTTTCTTCAGTTCTAATAGAACCTCAAAATAATAGGGTTTATGTAAGATAGAACTTTATTTATCTCTCCTTTATCAGTTTACGTGTAAGCTATCTAGGGCTTTTATGTCAAGACCCAGATGCCTTCCATCTTATTGCTCTGTCATTTCGAGTCCGTTGCCCTCATCTATTTAGTCCAAGATAGTCCACCACCAAATTCACATTCCAATGAGTAGGAGGGAGGAAAAAGGAAGAAGAACGGTAGGCACAAACCTCTCCCCTTAAAGGCCCCAAAATTGCACCCCCCCACTTTAGCACAAGCTCTGCTTACAAAAATTAGTCATATGACCCTGCCATGCTGTAAGGGATACTAGCAAATGTAGTCTTTAACTAGACAGCCATGTGCCCAGCCACACTCTCAGTTATGGTGGAAGAAGGTGAGAATGGATATGGGCACAAGCAGTAATCTTGAATCAAGAATATCCAGGAACTTCATCCATATTTCTTTCTGAGCCAGGCATCACCCCACACACTGGTACCCTCATGGCTGCCACAGCTACCCGGGGATGAAGGAGGGGCAGCCTGAGGTAGATCTGATGAAATGAGTTCCTCAGGGGCTGATGCTTTTTGTTCCAGAACTGTCCAGTATGAAAAATCACTTAGAAGGCTAATGGTGCTGCCCATCAGTGGTGCCAATCATTGCCTTGCCAACATGTCCTAATGGCCACAATGATGCTAATGATGATGGGCAATGTTGATGCTGGATGAATTCTTTGTGTCACTGGTGTAGCGGTAAATTCCCTTAGCATCCTTGGATGAAAGGTGCAGTGAAGTAGAAACCCTAATTGGAGCTCCGCTGGTAGGCAAGGGAGAAACTCATATTTGTAGGCATCGTACACAGCAAACCTAAGCCTCTGTAGAACAGGAGCTGGACCAACAGCAAGTCACTCTGATGGAGGACAAGCCCAGACTCAGAGAATGCGCTCACCGTGCCCCCACTCAGTCCCCAACGCATTTCAGATTTACCTCACTTTTTATATTTTTATATAAAATGCACAGTAATAACTGAGACTAGCTTCCAATTACTGCACCCTACTATGTTCCAGGCACTGTGCTAAGCACTCAACCGCATTTACACGCAGATTTTCCACTTTACAAAATGCTTTTACAACATCTGAACTTGGTCCTTCCTCCGTGAGGTAAGCGTAGTGAGAATGACCTAAGGGTCATCCGTAGGGTGATTGACCTAAGATCACATGGCCAATCTATAGCCAAGGCTGGCCCGGATTCCCTCCTCCTGTCCATCACTTCCACTGAACCCACCTCTTGTTCAGGCCAGTTTATTTTGGGATTTCTTCTCCAGTACCATTTGGTGTGCTGCACAGTGATTTCCTAATATAGGTCGAACCCCAGGGCAGGTATATCCACTCACTGTCTGTAAACCCTAATTTATAAAACAGAAATTAGATGGTGACAACTCTCTTAAAAAGAAGGAGGTTCGCAATCATCTTCCTTTAAATAGCGAGGTCCTCTAGAGCAATTGCAATATAATACACTCTAGAATAATTCCTTTGCCATTCCATTTTCAAGAACCCACCTGCTGCGGGGAGGGAAGCACACCTGTTGGAGACTTGAAGGGAGCACGGTGGTGGGTGGGCTGCGCTGGAGTGGTCGAGTGAAACTGAATGCTGAGTAAATAGACTGTGGCCTGGGGCATGGAGTTTTTCAGCCTCTGTCATCCGTCATGGTCAAGTACTGAGGGAGCGAGCAGTGCGCAGAAGCTTTGGGCTGCGAGGAGCGGGGCTGAATCTCAGTCCTCATGTTATGTGATCTCCTAGAAGCATTTGACCCAGCTAGTTACTCCCTCTCCCAAAACGCTTCCTCTCCCTCGCCCTCCTCCTCCTTCACTTGGCTGTAGCACAGCTGCCTGGTTTTCCTCCTGCTTCAGTGATCTCATCCCGTGTCATGATTTTGAGTACCTTGCTCACACTGATGATGGCAAAGTCCTATCTCCTGCCCAGATCTCTCCCCTCAGCTCCAGACTCGGAGATCCAACTATGTGCTGTCGTTTCCACTTGAATGTCTGATTGGCATCTCCAGCGTAACATGTCCAAACAGAACTCCTGATTTTCTCTCCAAATATGGCTTCCCCCAACAGTCCCCATCGGAAAGGCAACATCATTTTCCCAGTTGCTCAGGACAACTCTTTCTCTAACACCTCACACGCAACCTGTCAGCAGATCCCGTTGGCTTTATTTTCAAGATATATACAGAACTCGACGCTGCTACTGCCCTGATCCAAGCCCGCCCCCCCCCACCGGGGTTATTTCAGGAGCCTCCTAACCAGTCTCCCTGCCTCCATCCTTGTCCCCTCAGTTTGTTCTCAGCCTAGCAACCAGAAAGATGCTGCTAAGACCTAAATCAGATCATGTCCCTTCTCTGCTCAAAATCCTCTCATGGCTCCTCTCTCCCTCAGAGTGACAGTAAGATCCTCAGGATAGCATGATCAGCGCCCCTTGTGATCTGACCCCCACATACACACCCTTACTCTGACTTTATCTCATCTCCCCCGACCCACCCCTTCCCCACAGCAAGCAGCACTGGCCTTGCTATTTCTAGAACACGCTGGGCACGCTCCTGCCTCAGGGCCTTGGAATTCGCAGTTCCCTCTGTCTGGGACCCTCTTCCCTGGGCTCTCTGCGGGTTCTCCCGCCTCTTCCAGGTCTGTATTCAGATATCACACTCTTGGTGAGGGCTTCCTTGCCGCCCAGAATTGCAGCAGCTGCTTCACACTCCCTACCAGCCCTCCCCTCCCTCTTCTCTATATTGTTTTTCTCCTTGGTACTGACCGACCTCTCACTTACAGTATCTTCTGTTGATTATTGTGTTTGCTGTTCTGTTTCTCTCCACTAGAGCTGAAGCTCCATGAGAGCAGGAATTCTTGTCTGGTTTGTTCCCTGCTATTCTCTCAGTGTCTGCAATGGTGCTTGGACCCTGATGTATGTGGGCACACAGTAAATACTGGATGAATAAATGAATTGAATGAATGGCTCCGCCACTTTTAGCCTTGAGCAGGACACCTAATCTCTCTGAGTGTCAATTTCCACATCTGTGAAATGAAGATGATAATTCCCACCCCCCACAATGTCCTTAGGAAGATTAGAAATAGTGCATGAAATAGCCAGCGCAGGGCCTGACATGTGGTAATTCATCGCTGTTGTTATTGCTATTTCAG
The DNA here is from genome assembly GCF_037783145.1 of Equus przewalskii. Classification (NCBI taxonomy): domain Eukaryota; kingdom Metazoa; phylum Chordata; class Mammalia; order Perissodactyla; family Equidae; genus Equus; species Equus przewalskii. The sequence continues at coordinate 76,833,495 of NC_091831.1, read as the reverse complement.
ATGAAAATGGAGCCACCTGAAACGCACAACTCTAACCCAGCACATCAAGATCCTCCAGTAGATCTCAAAGCCCTCTTGACCCGGTTGAGCTCCAGATTGATTATCATTACCAATGTACTCTTCCTGCCACGGGATGGGACCCAAGCGTGGAGCCCCCCACACCACTCTGTTCAACAACTTGACTATAATTCATCCATCCTGCAGTCAACAATGTGCGTTGATACTTACAGTATCTTGGAAGCTGAAGATCCAAAGGAAAACAAGACTTTGCTCCTCTCCTCATGGAGCTCATCGTCCTGCACGGGGGGGTGAACTGATAGACACCTGACGTCAGAGAATATAGTGAGTTCTAGGAAGTTCTAGGGGAAGTCTGTTGCCTGCCAAACACCTCCACCCTCACGCACACAGAATATGCTCTAGATTCCAGACAATCATAAATACAACAAAAAATGAGCACACACTGGTACATCCTGATGTCAGATATGCTAACCCTGTAGTGCCAGCAGCATTAGGAACACAAACTCTTGAGGATTTTTCGTGGTGCTAAGGGTTGAGTGTCTCCACCTCAGGGCTTCATCACAGTGGCCACAGTGCTACACTGAGGTAAGCTGGCCCACGACGGAATGAAGGGCCACAAGGAAAGAGGCCACATGGGCCTCTCCAGGCCAACCTAGAAACCCAACTAATCTTAAGCAAAGGCCAGGGAAACTCCTGGTTGGGCCTCACCTCCCTAGTTGATTGGGAAGTGCACCCATGCACTCTGGCCCTTCCTGAACACAACTGTCTTCCTCTCAGCCTCCTCAGGGGAACTTCCTGCCTGGTGCCAGAAGGAGGTTGCTCAGGGTGATGGAGAAGTACAGGCTGGGCTGGGGCCCACCCCCACATTCCTTGGCCCTGCTCCAAAGCATACCTCCACCCCTTCACTTCTCAGCTGCCATTTCACCTGTGGGGCCCAGGTCTTCCCTCAAATGGGTGCCCTGGGGGAATGATTCACCCAAAGGATGTGGGAGGGCCTCCAGTAGGAGGGCGTTTGGCTCCCATGTAAATTGAGCAAAGTGCTGTGTGAGGCTGTAGCCGGGGGCTAACTCTTCCCTCTACAGGAAAGCTCTGGAAAGCCTTTGTTTGACTAGGGTGTTTTCCGCACGGCACAGTTGCTGTGGTACCAGCAGTTCCTACAAGATTCCGCTTGATAAGACTGAGCTGGGGCGGGGGGGGGGGGGGGGAGGACGGGACGGGAAGGGGGAGTGCAGGGTTTCTGGTTGGCAGGTGGCAAGTGGCAGCCTGCAGAATATTCTGCCAACCCAGGCCCTCCTGCTTGCCACACTCAAGTGGTTTTCCTCCCAAAGGAGACTTCAAGGAGCACATCCAGAGAGCGTGCATCTGGCTCCACGACAAACCCTCCTCTGCAGCAGTGGAAGCGGGAGAGCTCCCTGTGGTCAGCAGGGCCCGGCTTAACCTCAGAAACTTTCCTGGGTGCCCCCTAAAATGGCAGGCCATCCCAGGATGTACAGTCTATGTCCTGTGACCCCAGGGCACAAAATTGCATCTGGGGCATGTCCTGAACTCACCAGGGCTTGGCTCCCTTCTCAGCCAGGAAACGCACCTCCAGAAAACAGCAGGTGTGCACATGTTGGGTGGCAGCAAAAGGAGGAATCTCGGCCTGCGCCTTTACCACAAATCCACCATCAACACGGTGGTACGAGCCCGGGTTTAAATGTAAGTAGACTGCACTCAGGTCTGGGCTGTGTGAGGTCAGATGAGTTATTGCACCTCTCTGAGACTCATCTGAAAAGATGGGAGTGATGATAATCATGTGATGGTGTTGTTGCGAGGATGGAGGAGATGTTGTGTGTCGGGCTTCTAACACAGAGCCGGGCACATGGAAAGTGCAAACGGTAGCTCCTGCCCTTGTTGATGTGAGGAGAAAAGGGAGGAGGCAGGAAGCTGTGTCCCCAACCATACAGGACCCTGAAGTGTGAGGAACCTTCACCCTTGCTGCCCAGGCCCGGAATGTGCCCCCAACTTCATGTACCAAAGCCAGCATCCTTCCAGACCTCCTCTGTGTTCCCTGGAATTCCGCAGGCAGAGCTCCTCGTGCCTCCCTTCATCCTCTATTATAACACTTCTGTTGTGTATTCTGAGTGCTTGCCTTTGGCTCTCCCACATGTCACCGACTGCTCAGGTGCGAGGATTCTGCTTGGTTGAGTGTCGCCTTCCCAGCTCCTGTTCCCTTCCCTGGCACAGAGGTGCCCAGCGAACCTTAACCTACCCCTTGGCTCCAGCTCTGCTTCAGGAAGCACCAGCAGCCCCAGGAGCGAGCACACGGCACGGCCCGCGTCCCCATGAAGGCTGTGGAAAGAGGGCAGTGGTGCCCCCTTCTCCTGCCCTCCTCATTTCCCTTCATCCCCGAGGAGCACAGTGAGGTCATCGTTCACCAGCTGGAGAGCAAATGGCGTGCGGGAGGACAGGAGATTCACCGAAGGGCACTTAATGCATTAACAGCAGAACAAAGATGACAATCCGTCACCACCTCCAGCTCGGAGCCAGGCTTAGCCTACACTACATTTTTTCCATGAATAAATGAGAACCTCAGACCATTAAAAAAATGGTGGACACTATGAGAGCTCAAATCAGGTCCCCTCCTTGTGCGGAGAAAGTTTCTGTCTTTGAAACTGGAAATGAGAGAAGGTATGTCCAATCCTCATTTCAGCTGTGTATTCCCTGATGGCTTTGCCTGACTCCAGAATCTAAGTTAGGTCCCCCTTGCTCTCCTCTGTCATCATTCCCTAGAGTTTTCTGTCATAGCACTCATCACATAAACTATGTATAGCTGTGTGCTGCATAACGATGTTTTGGTCAACGACAGACTGCATATACAACTGTGGTCCCTTAAGATTGGTACCATATAGCCTAGGTGTGTAGTAGGCTATACCATCAAGATTTGTGTAAGTACGGTAGGGGTGGAAGAAATTTTCCTCTACCCTCCTAGGTTTTTCTGGCTGGCCTAGGAATTAAATTCACATGAGACAGATTAACAGGAGAAAAACAGAAGTTTAATAATGTGTATATATAGGAGAAACCCAGGAAAACTGAGTAACTCGCCAAAATGGCTGAAGCCCTCATCTTAAATACCATCCTCAGCTAAAGACAAAAGAAGACGTTGGGGGTGGGGAGAGTCAAGGACTTCAAAGGGAAGGACGGCAATTCACAGGCAGGTGGAAAGGAGCAAATGTTTGGGAAACAAGTGTTTGGCCACAGAAACAGAAGAACACGGGAGAACAACAAACAGGCATCTCCAGGTTCCTCGCTGTCTATCATCTAGTTCATGTTACGTAAGGTGAGAGCTCACTTCCTGAGACAGATTTTTTAATCTGAATTCTTTTAGGCTGTTAAGGAGGAGGTAACAAGAAAAACTTTCTGAGTCTTTTGTTTCTTTAAAATAATCAGCCTAAAATAATCCTCGTGTTAAGGAGACACATTTTGGGGTGGCAAATTTTGTTCCTCTTCAGTACACTCTACAATGTTCACACAATGATGAAATCACATTATGATGCATTTGTCAGAACAAATCCCCATCATTAGGCGACAAATGACTGTACACTTTATTTGTAAAATTATTTGTTTACTATGCAATTCTCCTCTGTACTCATAGAGATGAGGGCAGTGGTGTATCCAAAGGATCTAGCCTACTACCAAGTATGTAATAAGCTCTCAATTTGTCATAGTAGCAATAGGAAGCTAATACAGCCACATAGCCCAGATCAGTGTCTTGTATTAATGTAACAAACTATCCATCTGTCTATTGTTTCTACTGACTAACATCTAGAATAGTATGTTGCATGTGAAAGATACTTAATAACTATTTGCAGGATGAATAAATTGAGAGCTGATTATGTGAGAGCAAATTACCACCAATTTAGTGTCTTAAAACAAGATCAGTTCATTTGTCAGAAGTGAAATATCAGTCTCACTGGGCTAAGATCAAGGTGTCACCAGGGCTGGTTCCCACTGGAGGCTCTGAGGGGAGAATGTGTTTCCTTGTCTTTCTCCAGTTTCTCAAGGCTGCCCACACTCCTTGGCTCCTTACCCCTTCTTCCATCTTCCAAGCCAGCAGTGTAGCATCTTCAAACCCTCAGTCTCTGACCTCTGTTTCCATTGTCAGATCTCCTCTGACTCTGACCCTCCTGCCTCCCTTTTATAAGGACTCTGTGATGACACTGGACCCACTCAGATAATCCAGGATAATCTCCTCATTTCAGAATCCTTAATTACATCTGCAAAGTCCCTTTTACCATGTAAAGTAACATATTCACAGGTTCCAGGGACATGGACATCTTTGGGGGCCCATTATTAACCCTACCACAGTGACCTATGTAACATGTATTTGGGAATATTTGAACGAAGGAGGCTTCCTAAATTGCAACAGTCTTTTACTCCAAACCTCAAGATGTTTTTGTAAATTATGTGTCCTATTCTTTGACATCACAGCAACTCCAATTGGAGGTGATGTTTTCTCATCAGTTCAGCATGTTTGTGAAATGTGCGTGTGATGTGACTATCTGCATAGGAGCAACGGGACCCCTCCTGTTGTGGGTTGAATTGTGTCCCCCCAAAAAGATGTCTTGAAGCCTTAATCCTAGTACCTGTGAATGTGACTCTGCTTGGAAATGGGGTCTTTGCGGATGTAATGAAGTTGAGATGAGGTCCTATGGGGCTGGGCTGGGCCCTAAACCCAGTGCCTGGTGTCCCTATGAAGAGAGTGAGACTTAGACACTGAGATAGAAGGAGGAAAGCCATGTGTCGACAAAGGCAGAGACTGGAGTGATGGGGCTGCAAGCCGAGGAGTGCCAAGGATTCCAGCCAGCTCCAGAAGCTGGAAGAGGCGAAGAAGGACCCTCTCCTAGAGCTTATGGAAGGACCGTGGCCCTGTGACACGTTAATGTCAAACTGCCAGCCTCCAGAACTATGCAGGAATACATTTCTGTTGCTTTAAGTCCCCCAGTTTCCGGTGATTTGTTACAGCTGCCCCAGGAAACGAACACCCCCTCCCCCTTATCCCCCACCCCGTGAGCTCCCCTAAGCCCTCACTGAAGACCCCACTGGAGAAGCTGCAAAGCACTCCTGGTTCCCAGGCTGTGGCTCGTTTCCTCACGGTCGCACACACCAGGCAGCAAGGAAAGTTTTTGCTGTTGGGAAGTCACGGTCGACTCCCCCTCGGCTCAGGCCGCCTGCTCCAGACAGGCTCCAAGTCACCACTGTGAATTCATTTTTTGCCTTGTTTCTTGGAAAGCACCTCTCAAGACCATTTCAAGAAAAACAAATGGTGAGGTTTGCTTGGGATCTATTTAAAGTGAATCATCGGTGCTGGTTCCAGTAACAAACCAGAGGCCAGCAGGAGCTTTAGGACAAGAGTAGAGCCACCGTGAGTATGCGCCTACTGCAGGCCAGGCCCAAGCAGGGCGCTGGCGCACCCATAGCCTGGCACTGGCCCTTGTTCACTGGCAGCCTTGGTTGCTGCCTTCCCAGCCCTAATGGACACAGAACTGCATAGTCACCAAAAAAGAACTTTGAATCAGTATTGTAAGGTTTACCACCTTGACAAGTTTAACAGGAACATTTTGAACCCACATGGCCCCTTTCACCCAGAAATCCCAAACTGCTTGATTATAACTGGCCCTGTATGTGCAAAGCCTCTTGCTAGCCCTCCAGGGGCTCCATCAGCTAAGAACTGTCTTCCCCCTGAGAAGGGGACAGTCAGGCTGAGACCTAAAGGAAATGAAGGAGCCTTGAGAAGATTCAGGAAACAAATATTCCTGGCAGCAGGCAGAGTATGTATAAAGGTCCTGTGGCAGCAAGGAGGTTGGCCAGTGTTCAAGGAACTGAAAGAAGACCAGCATTGCAGGAGTGGTGTGAGCATAGAGGGACATGGAGAATAGGGAGCTGGAGGTGGGGCAGAGTCTGATCATGCAGAGATTTACTCCACGTTTGGATTTTATTCTAAGTACAAGGCAGGGCTATTGAAGGGTTTTAATGAAGAATGGGGAGGGATGACCTAACATAATCTCCTCTTCTCCTCCTCCTCCTCGTCCTTCTCTTTCTTCTCCTTCTTCCTCTAAGACATCACTGCTGCTGCTATGTAGAGAGCAGATTAGAGATGGCCAAGTGCAGGGAAGGAGAGATGCCACAGTGACCTGCCCTTGGGTAGTGGCACTTGTAAGGGGGAGAGGGCACAGTCAGATGAATAGCGGAGCTGGATTGACAGGACTTGCTGATGGACTGGGAGGGAGGGACTGGCTGTGCCTGCGCTGCACAGGGGTTTCTGCCCCATCACAGAGCAGTACACCCAGCTTGTGGGCTCGTGGGTGCCCCTTGGGAAGCTGTTCCAAGACGGCCTTCAGGGTCCCATCCAGGCCTCACTGTCATTAACCAAGCTGGGTGGTCCTGCTGTTCCCTGGAGCTGAGCTCAGTCTGGTACAAGATGCCTTGGTGACACTTAGCTCCCATACGATAGGCAGCATTTTGTCCGAATTTGATGGTGTCCTTCACACATGATAGGGCCACCTTTCATTTTTTAATTGTCACAAAAAGTCTTGCCTGAAAGTAGCTCCCTGCCGTAAGCTGGGATCCTACCTCTAAATCAGTGGTGAGCTGGTAAACCAGCTCTCTGGGGAGGGAGAATGACACCCTGATTTGTAGCATTTACCAATTCCTGTGGTGTAAATGCTCCCACCACGGCCACCTTCAAGCTATCAACAGTTAAGCCACTCCCTAGATTGCTGAATAGTTAGGAGCTGGCTCCAGCACAGCACTGCACGACCGCTTGTCCAGGACACTCCACCAGCGACCTCCTCCCTTCTCAGAAGCAGAATCTCCTGGAAACTCGGTGATGTGCTGAGTCCGTCAGCGTGGGAATATATGCAGTGACTCTCTGCATGCTCAAGTGTGTCTGTATAAGTTAGCTACAAAACCAAACCTGTTACTCCGTGCAACTTCTCGGCACTGGTTAACTTTTCCCATGGGTAGGTTTGGGGGAGCTTCTGGGGCGTTGGAAAATCTAGGTGCCAGCTCTGGGTCTCCTGCTAATTGGCTAACTGACCTAACCTCTCTGAGTCTTAGCCTCCATGTCTGCCAAATGAGAGGCAGGTGATCTCTGATTCTCGGTCACTAAGTACATTCCCAGGTCAATGGACCCAGCACTCAGCAAGTTTCCTGGGGAATCTGCTTCTGACCTGGGCAGCAGTAAGGGCTGAGAAGTCAGAGCATATTGTGGGGTGAGGAGTTATAGACCAGCAGCCATGCAGCATTGAGCAAGAGTCAGCTCCTAAAGGCTGGACGTTTCTCCTTAAACACCGTGTACCTGGACCCGGGTAAGAGTCATGGAGATGGAAAGGAAGAGCCATGAGATTTGGTGACTGGACAGGTATGGGAAATGCAGACACATAAGGACTAAAAGATGGCTCCCAAGTTTGAACCTACGCAAATATCCCATGCCATGTGGCACACTATGTGTAGCATCTTTTGGATTTATCTGGACAGTAAAACTGTGTTCAACGACTGCAGACTCTGCACCTTCCAAAATCGATGAAGAACTTTCTCGAATGTCCCCTGGTGCCCCTCCTATAAGATGGTATCAACACAACTCTGTGACCTCACCCACGGAGTGTTGGTGGCAGCTACTACCTAGTGTGTGAGCTGCAGGAGGCTGAGAAGGGACCCACGCTGACTTCGCGCACCCACAGATGACCAGACAACCCCTCCAGACAAACTCTCCATCCCCCATTCCCACCCACCCCACCTCCTCACCATGCACGTCCTGAAATGCCTTCCTGGTTCCATAATCGGCATCGTCTCCAACCTGAGCTCTCTCCCTTCAAAGCCACAGAAGTGAAAGTTGTTGAGAGAGGTCAGAGGAGGGACTGGGAGATGTTCAGATGCCTGGAGAGCAAGGACTGAGCTTCTCCTTCCTTTCTTGTTCTCAAGAACATACTGAGAACATTAGCTGTTGACACATGAAATATTGAAGAACCTTGTTTATGCTCTTGGCACCTTATTTGGGTGAATGTGCCTTTTCAAAGTCAAGAAGTTTCTGGGGTTTTTTAATAAAAAATATGAAAATATCTCAAAACAGAAAGGAATACTGAGGGTAACCATATAAAAACAAGTTAAGCTGGGAAAAATAACCCAGTCCCACTGAGTCCCAAAGAGAACCTTGGTTTCCATGAGACGTTAACAAGGTGCAGAGCTCCTGGCAGTGGGTGGGATGCAATGCTGCTCTCAGTCCAATGAGCAAACATCCTCCCTGAATCCAGCATCCGAGCCCCACACGCCGTGGTTCCAGTTTGCTCCCCATTTTCGTCCCTCCCAGACACACGCCTCACAGACTTTTTTATTTTCATCTCCTCACCTTGAAAAGCACACATTTGCAAGTGTGAGTATCTTAGCAGGGAGACAAATCCAGCAGGCATTCAAGACACTCAGGTGAGAAGTAATGCATCTCATCGGAAAATTCCCATCCCCAGCACTTTTTTTTTAATTCCCGAGATAAATGGGTCTTTACTTACAGGACTAAGGACTCTATTATTTTTCAAATACTTTCCTGCTTCCAAGGAGCCAAGAAAATTGGTCATGCACCTGGGCAGCTGATCCAACCTCAAAAATCTTCTGATCTTAATGAAAAGGCCCTAATTTTTCCTGCCCTTTGATAAATGTTTCTTCACTTCTTCCCAGCAGTACTCAGCGTGTGGGGTTGGCAGGCAGGGCGCTCAGTTTATGCAAATGGACAGGAACACCTGATTCACCAGGATTCTTCCCACTGCCTCCAATCCAGGGGTCCCTGCTCCAGAGGGCTTGGGAAGGGGAGCATACCACTCAGGACCCAGTCTCCAGGAGGCTCAACAAGCATGTAGATTCTGATGCAGATTTTAATGTTTATATATAGAGATGTGAATATTCGCACATGTCAAAAGACCAGATTCTTAGAGATGGCTTGAAGGTGTCATAAAAGCTAATTCGAGTGGAAAAGCTTCCCTGGGAAGAATTCCCCTGCCTTAGAGTTGTCTCTCTTGTGTCCTTCAAAGCCTGGGAGAGAGTGGCAAGGACTTGAACTGTGGCCTAAAGGCAGAATTTGCGGCTCTCTGTCCCAAGGAATGAATCGCAGCCCCTCAGGCTGGAACAGGCAGGTGCTGTGAAATCTGGCTGACAGGTCAACTTCAAGGTGATGTGCTTGCTGAGTCTTCTCTCTGTTCAGCTAATCTCCCATCACACCTCTGGTGCCTGGTAAAGGTAAATAATTATGACTAAGTGTGTGAAGCGGGAGGGTCTTTGCACACCTGTAATTATTACCTGGCAAGTCTCTGCGGAACCTGGGAGTTTCCCAAAGGGCCTTTCTGGAGGGGGTAAGTCAAGGCAGGTCCTCCAGACAATATCTGGGGGGAGGAACCAGCATCCAAATTTACAAAAGTGGATGCGTGTTTTGTGGCGAGGCTGGAGGACTCAGAGTTCAAGCCCCCAGGCTCCTAAGGTGTGATCAGCCTGGATGAAACGCTCACATATGTCTGTAAGTGTCTCAGAATAAACAAAGCAAATTCCCTTAGAGCAGCACGGTCCCACGGAAATATAACGTGAGCCACATACATCATTTTACCTCTTCTAGTAGCCACGCTAAAAAAAGAAACAAGTGAGATGAATTTTAATAATATAACTCAATTGACCAAATACATTATTTCATCATTAAATACAAAAATATTTAATATAAATATAAAAATTAGTAGTGAGATAGTTTACATTCTTTTTTCATACTAAATTTTCAAAATCCAAGGGTATGTTATATTTATGGCACATCTGAATTTGGACTCGCCATATTTCAAGTTCTCACAGCCACAGAGGTCTCATACACTGTATCAGACAGTGCAGCCTCAGAAGGTAAAGCTTCCAGCTCACAAGATTTTGATTTTCCACAGACCTTTTATAGAGAATGAATGAAATTTTGATACATGACATTTGATTTGACTTAAAATGCTAGTGCTCTTAATAAAATAGGAATTTCTAAAAATTTCTTTTAAATGATACCAAGCAGGTCTCAAGCCCAGATGCGGCTGACACTTCCTTTCAAGTGCTGATACCCTCACGCAAAGCATCCTGACTTAGGCTAATCATTTTTTACCCGTCACAACGGAAAAATAAATAAAACCCGATTCTGATGGTTCCCACCCTTAGGGCTGACCAAGGTTTAGGAAAGCACACACGTGTTCATGTGCTGTCTGCCAGGGATGCTGGGCACAAAGACTGCCCTGGAGGAGAGCACAGCCTAATGACAGCCAAGCAGACAGAGCATGCCTAAGGCTGCATGTGCAGGGGCAGTGACGGCAACGCAGCCAACCGGCGGCTCTGTCGGAGAGGCTGCCCAGAGAGGAGGCCCGGGGCCTGGATCCTGGACAGTAACTAGAAGTTCTGCAAGAAAGAAGGCGGGAAGAAGGAAGACAGGAAGGGAGCAGGAGGTACAGAAGCCTGCAGTGTCTGGCCCTCAGGGAAGCACAGGACATGAGTTAGCAAGGAGGGAACTGTGCACAGTGGGGACAGTCTAGAGCAGCACTGTCCCCAACCGAAATATAATGTGAGCCACACATGTGGCATTTTTTAGGAGCCACATTAAAAAAAAGGAAAAAAAAAATTTAATAACGTATTTTATTTAACTCACTTTATCCAAAATATTATCATTTCAACATGTGTGACATTTTACGTTTATATTCTTTTTTGACATCAGTCTTCAAACTCCACGTGTAATTTACACTTACGCACATCTCAGTTTGGACCAGCCGGGCATCCCCCGCTCCCTAGCCGGACCCCGCTGGTGGCTGCCATATATGGCTATGCAGATCCAGATGTGGGTGTGTGTATATAGGGAATAATAACTTCTGCTCAAATTCTTGAGTTCAAAAGAGAAGTCAGAACAGAATAAAGGGAGAGGGCTAGGGATGAAAAGGGAGGGAGAGTCACCCACCATTTTCGAGGGGCCGGCGTACGCTGCTGGGCGCTATAACCAGAGCATGAACAAGAGGCCCCAGCTCCTGTCCCATGTTCCCAGGGGTGTCTGTGTGAATGGCGAAAAGACGAGCCAGAGCACTGAGGAACGTCTGCTGAATCTTGCTGACGGCCTGGACACCAGATCCCAAGGATGACCCAGAAAACAACCACGAGAGCACCTGGGGCTGGGGAGAGGGAGGGTTGGCTCTGAGCCCGGCCGCGGAGGTCACCCGAGGTCACGGCCAGGGGCGGGAGCACGCTGAGGCTGCCTAATGTGGAAATGTTTGGATCCGGAGCGGTGCAGGCGGTGCAGGCTGTGCGGCCAGCCGTGCGCCCGCCCGGGGAGGAGGAGGTCGGGTCGCTGGGGCCCAGCGCAGCGCCTGACAGTAACCAGACGCGCGCAGGACCACGTGAAGCGCCCGCCGCGCCCGCGCCTGCCAAGACCCCGACTACATGTTTCCTAATAAGTCTGGCGGTGCCTGCGTCCTCTCTCTGAAGAACGGCCTCTCCCCTCCGCCCGGGTCTTATTCAAGAAGAGGGGATGGAGTTGCTGCAGGAGAGGGAGAGCACGCCAAACCGAGCAAGAATTTGGACCACAGCTCTCCTTTTCCCTGGCCTCCTCTCTCTGCAACAGATCCGCTTTGTGAATGAAGGGGGAGCTTTTGCAAGATGGCTCTCTACCCCTTGGGCTCAGGGTTCACACTCCAGAGGTCAAGGGGTCTCTGCCGCTTCAGCCCTTCTCTCCAGGAGCGGAGAGGGGGCGGCGCATCGGAGCGGACCTCCACCCTTTCCTCCTCCTGCTCCTGCCTCCCCCTCCCTGGAAGGGCGCCACCCACCTAACTTCAGAAGGAGGTCACCCTCCCAGCGTCTGGCCTGTGGATCCCGGCCACTCAGCGCTGCTGCAGGGAGACGCTTCCTAGTCGTGGTCCCAGCCCACACAAAGGGAGGGCAGGATTACAACATGCGTGTGTTTGGGTCAGGAGCACTTTTGAACTATGGCTGCGAGAAAGAACAGCCTGTACAGCCACTCCGAGTCTCCCAGCATCAAAGAATGTACAATAGATTAGCCCTCCCTTGCAAAACAATTTTTTTAAAGCGGTGCAGCCTGGCCTCTTTCTAGGGTCCGGGAGCAAGGCTGGCTGGATTGAAAGAAGCCCTCTCTGCCTGGACAGCAGAGCACCAGCGTCACTCCCGCTCAGCGGTTTATGACCTTGCCTTCCTAATAAGCCCTTGGAACACGATTACCATAGGAGTTTTGCAAGTTTCTAGACCCAGGTGTGGTTGAAGGTCAGCTGCGGGGAGCGGGGGCTCCCCTGCCGTTGGGAGATGGTTACAAAGAATAATTTTCCTGCCCAAGGGCCCGTAGATGATTAACGTGTTTCTTTCTGTTAACCAGGGAGTTAATGGTTATTCAAAGCACTCTTTGATAATGGGGGCGGAGGGGAGAGAATGAATACGTTAACCATTAATGGAGGGAAGTGCCATAAAAGTTTGGATGGAAAACACGCAGCCTGGGAGAGGAATTCACAGGCAACCCTAGTGGGGAGGAGGGGGCGAGGGAGGCGAGGGAGGCCATACGGTTCCTGCATACTTAGAGCAGGGTTTTTTTTCTTTAATCCTTTTCCTTGTTTCATTGCTCTGAGGAAACAGAGTAGGGATAACAGAATAACAAACAGGGGAACATTATAAATAAAGCAGGTTTTATTGGCTTTTTTGCTCCAGCCTCCCACAGCTGAGCCTGTCCCCTGTATGACTCCTTCTTCCGGGCCTCTTTGGGAAGGAGGGGGGCCCAGGCACCCCATGCTGGAAGAAAGTGAGGGTGTCCAGGCGGCCCACACTGAGAGAGGCGTGTCACTGTGCCAGCCTCTCCTTGGGGCCACCTGGCCCAGCAATCAGGCATGGCCATCCTGGTTTCGGACCTGAGTCACTCCGCCGGGCCCCAGGGCAGCCTCGCCTGGGGGAGAGGCTGCCTATTTGCTGCCTTGGGGAAAAGCAGCGTTAGCTTCAGTTTCTTGCAGCCAAGCTGTTAGACCCGGTGCAGCACCCATGAGCGCTCCACAGCAGGCAGGCCCAGGAAACCGGAAGATGTGGGGGGCAAAACTCAGGCTGTGCACAAATGGCTCCCAGGGCACAGAGAAGGCTTGGATGAACGGTGACATTCCATGACCCGTCAGGCATATATGGGGCCTTCTCTATGTGCAAGTCTAGTGCGAAGTGTTTTCTGGGGTATAAAGGCCAGACCTTGCCCTCAAGGGGTTTATAGTCCATTAGGGAAGTAAGACAATCTATGGCAAGTGCTGGAAGAGCAGCACCAACAACCCGCTGAATCAATTCAAAGGAAGGAAGGCCCACTTGACTGGTGGGATGGTCATGGAGCTCATGGAGAAGGCTGCCTACCAGCTGGGCACCGAGGTTGGAAAAGGCTTTGATGGGGACAAAGCCGGGAGGGAGCAGAGAGAGACAGGAATGGGGGAAATGTTTAAGGAAGAGACCTAAATGTCTGAGAAGAGAGGAGAGAAGGAGCTCGTGTTTGAAAGATCTGTTTAGGCCTATCTGTGAGGAACCTCAAATGCCTAGCTGTATTTATACTCCATTCCTTGGCATTGTGAAAATTTTTGAGAACAGAGTGAAGTTATTAGCGTGGGACCCGGAGGGGTGGCGGGGTTGGGGGGTGCGGGAATGAAAACAAGCAAGTCAGCTGTGAGGTCACTAGGGTGGCTGAGGCAGGGATGTGGGCATGCAAGACAGATGGAGGCAAGAGGCATTTGGACCGCAGGACTGGATTCAGTGTGGGGTAGTGGACAGGAAATCAGAGGGAGGGAGAGCACCACGCAGGTTCCAAAGAGAGTGTGTGATGGAGGGTGCCCTGCCTCTTTCTGCATCCCAAGAGACCAGAAAGCACAGAGTAAAAGCAACATATTTACTCCTCAACATTTACTGAGGGTTGACTAAGGACTGGGCTCTATCCTAGGCAGTGAGGGGAGATGGTCAGACATGGTTGTTCCTTGTCCTCCCCAAGCTCATTGCAGACCGAGGATGGGGCGGGGGGGGGGGGGGGGGGGGCAGTGGTTAGAAAACAGGTGATTGCAATGTAGCACAGTGGGTCTTGGTCCTTTTCAGATTCACCTTTGGAGATTTTTAGAAATACAGACTCCCATCAACTGTTTAACTCCCTCCCACCACCACCACTACCAAAAAAATCTCTCGGTGCAGGGCACAGGCATGCCTTTTTTTTATTGAGAATCACTGCAGTGTAGCATCATGAGTCCAACTGCCTCCATTAGTATTCCAGCTCTGCCACTTACTGACTCTGTGTGTGGGGGACTGCTTTTGCCTTGGTTTCCCCATCTGTAAAAAGGGATAATAGTCTATACTTCGTGGGGCTCTAGTGAGGATTGGACATGATAATCCATATAAAGTCTTTGAGAAACAGCCTAACGCATAGCAAGTGCTTAGTACATGCTAGCTGTTAACTGAAAGGCATTGTTAGGGTTGTGGGGGGATGACAGGAGCTATGGGAATCCAGGGGGCGAATCTAACCTGAATTTCAGGGTCAGGAAAGGCTTTCTGGAGGAGATGACTTCTGGGCCAAAAGACACAGAGAGTATGGGGTTAGCCAGGCCAAAGTGGAGGAGGGTGAGAGCGAGGAAGGGATAACATTTCAGGCAGGGGGAACAGCATATGCAAAGTTCCCAGACAAGAGAGCCAAAAACATGGAAGGGACAGGAAGTGGTTTGGTGAGACTGGAGTACAGGAAGAGGCAGGACTGCAGAGGGAGTGGGAGGTGGACTGGGAACTAGCAACATTTGAATTTTATCCTGAGGGCAACAGAGAGCCACTGCAGGATTTTAAGGAGAATGATCAGACCTGCATTTTAGAAGCATCTCTCTTGCTGCAGTATGGATGAGAGTTGGAGGGGACAAGCCTAGAAGAGGAGGCGAGTTCGAAAGAGGTTGACATCATCCTGACAAGGGAGACCAATGACCTGAGCTAGGGAGGTGGCAGTGGGGAGAGAGAAAATGGGCAAAATGAGACACGCCGGGGTGGCTGCCTGGAGGAAGGGCTGAAGGAGATGTGCATGCCAAGGATGACCCCAGTCTTGGCCTTGAACAGTCTCCTGGGTGGGTGGCGGTGCCATCATGTTAGAAATGGCACATGGAAGAAGAGCAAGTTTGGGAAGAGAAATATGAATTCAGGATTCAATATGTTGCGTTTTCGGTGCTTATGAGACATCGCAGTGGAGCTGGCTGTCCTGTGGGCATTTGGACATAAGGGTTTGAGGTGCAGGAAATATGATTGGCTGTAGATGTGTTTTGGAGCAATTAGAGCAGAGGCTGGGGTGGACATGATGTTCATCAGAGAATCAAAGAGATGCAGGAAGGGGTTCCACGTGCCCGAGGAAGCAGTATTGAAACGGCTGACCACGGCCTAGAGTGGAGAGGGAGGTGGATAAGGTCAGAAAGTGTTCTTGGCAAGTGGCAACAGGAGTGAAAGGCTGTAGTCAGAGAGGGAGACCCCTGAGTCCAGTATTTTTGGAGTGAAGCAGTTCCAAGTGAGCCTGAGTTCCGAGGTATAGCCATATGCATGACCAAGGAGAGGCGGTGAGGAAGATGAGGCTGAGTTACGCGTTGCCGCTGAGCCCCTGAAGACATTGAGACTGCCCAGGAGCCATGATGGGGAAAAGTGAGCTGGGTGCAGCACTCACTGGGGTGTGACTTGGCGACCCAGGAGGAAGACAGCAAGGATGAAGAGTGTGTGATAAATATGGATGGTCGAGAGGCTCGTGACCATGCTAGAGCAATGCTGTGGAGGCCACACTTCAGGGACACTCGCCCGCCTCCCCTCCCAGACACTAAGAAAGACATGGACAAAGGTATGGGCGCCTTTGGACCCATTCCTTCCATCTGTCCCCTGCAGGGACACCGACTAGGGAAAGCTGACTTCAGGAAGGCATGTTCCAGGAGCATGTAACAGAGGACATTCCTGTGGGAACTCACCAGCGCGTGCAGGCAGAGAGAGATGGCTTCTCACTGAGCTGTGCTCCTGACTTGCTCTGGGAACAAGGGCTTTAGGTTTTCCATCTGTTAAATGGGATAATGATTCTTGACATCTGCTTGCCTCGCTTAGACATTATGAATATAAATTTTTCCCCAAGTGCTTTGGGCTCATGTTAACAGGAACTACCTAAACATCAGTGCACTCATTGCTGGATTTTCTTGGACATCAATCAACTTAAATGGATAATGATAAATTCCTCTGTCTATCTTTGTTGAGAGATTAAAGAGAGAGAATCCCACAAGACCTTGGTTCTAGAATCCTCTGCTCTATGAAATCTCTTTTGGAAAAGGAGTCTGAGGATATACTCAGGGCTAATAAATGGCAAAAGATGTCTAGAGGTTTTTGGTTTTAAAAACCCCTTCCTTGGCCCATCTAGATTAAAAGATTTGGCAGAGAAGAATGAGAATGGAGATGAGTAATATTTTGGGACCATGTATAGACACCGGGCAATTCCAGATTCATTTACTCATTCACTTATTCATTTATTCCATACAAATTTACGGAACACTTACCAGGGGCTCCCTACAAAGTGTCCAGCAATCAACCCCAGGGGTGGGTTGTGACTGTCTGACCCCAGAAGAAGCTCCCCTGGCTGGATCCCCCTCAGAGTCGGGTTTCTTACCTTGTACCCCACACCCACTCACATTCTCCTCTTAATCTTTATAGTCTGTGGGGTGAGATGGCTGTTAGGCAAAAGGAAATTGTTTTCTGGTGTGTATGTGTCTGTGTGTTTGTGGTGTGTGTGTGTCTGTGTGACACCCAAAGACCAATAGTGGAAGGAGGAAAACTAGAAGCCCCAAAGGCCACTGCTCTTCTCCGATATCCTAAGCTGGGACTTTCTGAGGATGAGGTGCACAGAGATCCCGTCCAGGTGAAATATCCCTTCTCCCTAAGGAGTTTCTAAGTTTCTCATGCATAAGGATCTGAATTCCCTTAACCTGCAGGACTGTTTGCACAGTAGGGGTTTGCTGAATGGCAGATGAATAAATGATTTACTCAGTGAATTTGAGGAATAGATCATTCGGGCTAAGCTCGTGCTGATGTGGACAGATGCTGAAGGGGCTTCTGTGTTCTTCCATAATGTGATAGCCTGCGGTTTCTTATCTTGACTAAAAGCGGAAGGCACAGACTCGAAAAAGCAACAAAGATGCTGCCCCTGAAGGTCCATCCCTATAAATTAACCCTAAGCTTTGACTCATTTCAATGGGCCGCCTGGAGGCCAGCCCTGCGGTCGTGTGGTTAAGTTCGCGCTCCACTTAGGTGGCCCAGGGTTTCACGGGTTGGGAACCTAGGTGCGGACATGGCACCGCTCATCAAGCCATGCTGAGGCAGCGTCCTACATGCCCCAACTAGAAGGACCCACAATGAAAAATATACAACTATGTACCAGGGGGCTTTGGGGAGAAAAAGAAGAAGAAAGTGAAAAGAAGATTGGTAACAGGTGTTAGCTCAGATGCCAATCTTTAAAAATAAATAAATAAATAATAAAATAAAATGAATGGGCTGCCTCTTGTCGTGGTTTGTGAAACCGACTATAGGAAGAACCTAAACGGAAAATCCCTTTGAATTTGCGCTGTTTCTGTTCCTGCTCAGGAGCTTAAAGAGGCCTGGGACCACCAGCGCTTCCTCAGCCTTTCCAGCTTCCGGCTTCCATGGCCAGCGTGGGAAACCAGTGCTCCCTAAGGCTCACCTGAGCGCAAACAACATGTCTGTTCACCTTAGGGAAGAACGCTTTACAACCAGATCCACCCAGCAATAGAATGGGATGCCTCGCCAACAGCGAGGGTGGGCCCCATGTTCGCCAGCAAAGGCTGTGCCACCGCCTGCCGGGCTGCTGTAAAAGGGACTCCCACCCCTGGTGAGTGGTTACACCAGCTGGCCTCTGGGGTCCCTTCCAACTGGAAGCTTCTTTAATCCTATGGTTTCAGGTCATGGGACTCTGGAAAGAACAGTAGCGAGACACAGACTCTGACCTCACAAGAAGGAACAATAGATTGAGAAACACAACTGATTCGGTGTTTGGGACCATCCTAACTGACAGCTCCAACATGAGCAAGCTAATGCAATTCACGGGGCAGAAGCTGGTTGTTTGGATGGCTCAAAAAATATCAGCCACGGAGCAGTTTCAGTGACTGTGTGTAGTAATGGCCTCAATTAGGCAGAAATTGTTGGTCTTCTTGCTCAGCGGTCTTCACCCTCGTGCTCCTAAGCACTTGCCACATTGATTGAAATGTGCAGTTGGTACATGATGTGTGTGAAAGGCGCTCGCATAAAAGTGATTTTATGACTCTGGCTGGGGTTTGTAAGCCAAGCAAACAGAAAAATCTCAGGAATAAAAGGGGCAATAAAATAATTACATAATGCTTTGAACTCACACTAAATACCACCTTTATTTCAAGGCTCTCAACGTGTTTTACAAACAAGTTTAGAACTGTTGCTATATCCCCCTTTTATTGGTGGGGAAACTGAGTCACGGTGCAGTGAGGGCTGGAGAGCATGCAGGGTTAGTTTCAAGGGAGAAGTCTGGGAGATGCCTTCACGGTGGGCCAGTGGGACAGCACTCCCTGACTGCACCTTTGTTCTGAGCTTAAATGTACAGATTCTTATCCATAGGTGTAAATTCTACCCACACAGCCCAAGCAGAGCTGAGCTCCAGTGAATGGTTCGTTGACTCTGGGGTTAACAATAATAATAACGGCACAGACCAGTTCTCATGCTTACCATCCATCAGGCACTATCCCCCCACATCTCACCACAGTCCGGTGAGGGTGGGATGGTTATCCTCATGTGTAAATTAAGACGAGGACAAGGCATAAGGAGGTTAGTGCCTTTGTGAACGGCCCATCACTGAGGAGGCGCCAGCGCTGGGGTCTGATCCCAGAACCCGCACTTGAACCACCAAGGACATTGACTTCTGAGAAAAAGGACCCAAACCAACATTTTTGCTCAGAAGCCAGAAATTTTAATTCCTCCCTCCAGTCTTCGTTTGAGAATATGGAGAAAGGCAGAGACAGATTTGGACAGGTTTCCTCTAAAGTCCAAGGAAACAGTTGGGGGCACAAAGAACTAGTGAACAAAACCATGGGGCAAGCCAGACAAGCATTTCCAAAACCCTAAATATAATGAACTCCAAACAATTACAAGACATTGCTAAGATGATGGGTAAAAATTCTAAAGTATTTATTGTTGTTGTTTTCTTACCTTTTGAAATTTGAAATGTGTCCCATTGAATGTATTTTAATTGTCCAATATGGGAACAACTCAGGAATTACACAATTAGATACCACTGGCCCAAGAACCAGCCGCTCTGGATTCTGTAGCACCCATCACTCCTTCTTGGACGCGCCCACAGCCCCTCCTGGCTCACAAGGGGGCTCTGGGTAGCTGCTCGCCAAACCCATTTCCCTTCCCTCCTGGGCAATTTAGGCTCAATTTCCCAGCCTCCCTTGCAGTTAGGTAAAGCCCTGTGACCGGGTTCTGGCCAATGGAATGTATTCTGGCCAGTGTGACTTCTGACCAATGATCTTTAAAAGTTCCTGGGCGATTCTTCACTGTCTTTCACGACTGTCGGTCTCCTGGATGTGAACACCTAGGTGACTGATCTTGGAAGCCACATATTGAAGGTGGCTGAGCCTCCATCAGCCTGGAACCTGAAAGACTGAATGGAACAGACCCCCTCTCCATGCCACTGATGGCCACAGCCCATTTGATGCTTAGAGCCATCCTAAGGAGGAGATCCAACATGTGCCAGCTAAGCCAACGCATGGGGTAGAAGTCGGTCATTTAGACGGCTTTAAAAAAAACAAACTGGAAACAGTTTGAATGACAGTTACAATCTGTTATAAAATGTCATAAAATGTTACAATAGCTAGCACTACCTTAAGTAGTAGAGCAACTCAGAGATAAGACTCCACCCTCTCCAGGCTAAAAATGAAAAGTTCTGGAAGCATCTCGCCCGACACAGCAGAAAGCAACCTGAGGCACAGAAATATCCCATTCTTTCCCTTCTTTGTTGAGTTAGTGGCCTGTGGTAAAACTCAACTTCTTCACTTCCCTTCCTGGATACTCTAGGCTGAGGAGGATGAACTGGTTTTGTCTTGAAGCGATCTCCAAGGGGTTGACAGTCACCAACTGCACTGAGAAGGATTCTGAGACCGAGTCAGGAAAGAGTACAGTGATCAACCAGCATTCTCTGCCAAGTGCACGGGAGGGGAGTGGCTGCATGATGACTTTCATAGCCAATGGCTCCAAAATTTCTGTCTGTGGACAGATGGCTTCCGAATCACTTGGGATGCTTCTTAGCAATTCCGCGTCCAAGCCCACACCCTCACTCCCCCAAGAATTAAAGTCTCTGGGTGTGGACCCTGGAAATCTATATTTGTATAATATTTCCATGGAATTGTGATGAAGAGCTAGGCTTGGAAGTCACCAGCAGCATGCAGACACCCACATAAGGTATCATAGGATAGCAGTAAAGAGCGCTGGGTGATCTTCGCCTGGAGCTGGGTGACCCTGAGTGGGTCACTTAACCTCTCCGTGCTTCAGTTGCCTCATAAGTAAATTAAGGGTAACATTAGCACCTTCTTCATAAGGATATTAGTAAGATTAAGTGAGATTTTACATAATAAGCACTCCACAAATATTAGCTTTTATTATATTATCTTGTTTTAAGAGTCTATAAGAGGCATTTTGTCCACTGCCACTGGCGTAGGTAAAGCAGTTTCCTGAGAGTTCCAGATGTCCTGGACAGCACTCCCACATCCCCAAGTAGCGTGAAAGACAAAGTATGTAGGGCTCTGGGTCTGTACCCCCTGCTCGCTGCTGCAGACAGTCCTGCCTCAACCCCACATCCACAAGGATAAGGACCCCAGATGGGGGGCAACCTGTCGAGAGGAGCCTAGAGGGAGATAAGAGCTGAGTCCACGTTGATGCTGACTTGGTCCTGACCATGAAGGTTATACAGCCAGGGGCAGTGATGCCAGTGATGATTCTGGCCATGGGGATGATGGTAAGAGGGGTCACAAAGTGATGTGATGGCGGCATGCCAACCGATATTGTTGATGTGGGTACAGGGCTGTGGGAGAACAATGAGCTGGATCTGCCTTAAGCATCCATTCCTAACCTTTAGAGCCCTCCTACATCATGGCCTATTTAGTGTCCTGCTTTATCAGTAGTCACATCCTAGCTCTTGGATCTCATCTCTCAATAATATGAAGACGGAGAAAGAAAAGGGAAACTTCTCTCATTCCCCAACTTGTACCCATCAAGATACAAACAAACAAAACTCTTGACTCTGCTGAGCTTCACCAGGAAAGGAATTAGTTGGAAGGATAACTGGGAACTCACAAATCAATCCAGAAGTTTCCAGAAATGAGCAGGAAGCAAAGCACACCAGGGAAAGTCATCTTTAACCACAGCCAAGGTCGTGCACAACATGACATGATGACAAAGCACCTCCTCAGGACCCTGACCATCTGCTGGCCCCGCAGCACCACTGCTAACAGACGTGGATGCTGGGACCGCCCCCACCACCGGCTGAAAGCTACAACGTCCCTGTGCTTCTCATCACTCACAGTGTCCCAGGCAAGGGCTTCCAGTTGGCCAACCTAGGGTCCTGTGTCTGCACCCTACTGCCAGGAGTGAGGAGAGCAGGTAGCCAGCATTTTCTGTTCCCCTAGTGAGTGTTGGAACCCAAATATAAGAAGTGGGTTCAAATGCAGGGCAGCCAAAAACCAGTAAATGTTTACTACACCCAGTTAATCGTGGCTATTTTCAGCTGATAACAAATGGAAAAGCAGAAACCAACGTCTTGCTGCTCTGTTTATGCGTCTGTGGACCCCTACAAGGAGGCATTGGAGAATAGGCGAGACCACGCTGCTGGAGAGGAAAGGACAGAGGTGGTTGTTGGGCACACATTTTGATTGCCTTTCCAAAGTGGAGCCTTTGCCCTTGAGCAGTGGTGTCTCAGGAGCCGGGGGACCTTGGCCAGTCCCAGGTGAGGAGCTTGAGTGAAGAGTTTCTAACAGAAGCCAGTGGCACTGCAGGACCCTGGAGCTCAGGAGCCTGGATGCGACCAATCCCAGCACGTGCTGTGGAACCGCTCACCAGATGAGGAGCCAGGAAGTCTGAGCTCTGGCCCTGCCCTGTCTTTGCTCCCGGCATAGCTTTGAGCAGATCTTTCAACTTTTGTGACTCAGTTTACTCAACCGCCAAGTGGAGATGATCACGTGGAGCTCAAAGGACTTTTGTAATACCCTAATGAGTGTTTATAAAGCACTTCACAGGAGTTTATAGTTATCTGAGCTGGGAAAGGAATTACAAATTATTCAGGAGTAAACAGTATTTAGGATCTGGATTTTCAACATTCAACAGGTTTTCCTGGACGTTTACAAGACCGTCGGAACAGGACACCCTGAGGTTCCATCAGTGCACGCTGGTTTCATTCGAAGCACCTCTCCTCCCTGAGAAGCGTATTATATGCTTTGGGAGGGTCATCCATCTCCATAGCACACATTTTGTG
Organism: Equus przewalskii; assembly: GCF_037783145.1. Lineage (NCBI taxonomy): Eukaryota > Metazoa > Chordata > Mammalia > Perissodactyla > Equidae > Equus > Equus przewalskii. The sequence continues at coordinate 76,810,895 of NC_091831.1, read as the reverse complement.
ACTCATGAGCTGACAGAATGACTGCATTCAGAAATGGAAGCCAGACATCAAGTCATTGGTTTTTTTTCTTAGGAATTGAGATGAAGAGACAATGAAGAATTATTTTGAAAGCCAGATAAACCTGGCTTCTCTCCCAACTATGTCTTCCAAAACGCTACACACCTCTGAGGGGATTTGCATGGCATATGCTATTAATAGAAAATTATTCACAAAGAAATGGACATTTCTTTCCCACAGAAGTTTGGGATTAAAAAAAGAGTACTAATGTGTAGAGAGAAAAAGAATAAAATATGGTGAGTCCTTGTGCCAAGCTATGTGCTTCCACTTGCCCTTTCTCTCGCTTATTTGCACAACTCTGAATGTAGATATTGCCATCTCCATTCTACAGATGGGGAAACTAAAGCCAAGAAGGGTAAGCTTTAACGGGGAAATAAAGCACCCTGGAAGAACATTCCATCCTGCCCAGCTAAACCAGATTCCTCACTGCTCAAAAAACCCTAAGTCTTCTGCTCCAGGCCTTGGCTCTCGCCATCCTCTCCGCCTGGGGTGTCTTCCCAGCTCCCAGTTCCTTGGTTTAAGTCTTCATGCCCCTGGCGTATCACAGATACCGGCTTCTCCAAAAAGCCTTTCTCAGTGCCCCCCACTCTCTCCGTTTGGAGCTCTTATGGCTCCTAGTTAAGATTTCCTTTACAGCACCTCTTCCTTTCTGCCCAGTTATTTCCACTTTTGTCTTAAGGCTCACATACCACTGTACCTCCTTGAGGGCGGGGACTATATCTTGCACAGACTGGGCGCTCAATAAATATTGGTGGAATTTAATTAAATCTTGTTGAAAGTCTTATCAAGTCAAATAATGAGGAAGTGTAATTATATCTACTGACATTAAAAGATTCCTGTAAGAAAATAAATAATAAAAGAGTACTGTCAAATTTAAAAAGCAGGTAATAAGACAGAATGTACGACTCCATTTATGTAAATATAAGTGTGTGTTGTTTCAGTCAGGGTCCCAGCAGGAAACAGAATCCATCCATGTGGTTCATATAAAGGAGAGGTAGTGAAGGGACCACTTCAAGAGCTGTGGGCAGAGTGAAGTGAGCCAACAGGATGGTGGCATCCAGACTAGCAACGGTGGGAAGTCATTACGACCTCATGAGCACGAAGAACAAGGAGCGGGCTCGTGTGTCCTGGGCCTGATGAGGACTGGAACCATGAGAGAGCACCCAGAAGTAGGAACTGAAGTTAGGAAAGACAGAGGACCACTGGGAAGTCATCGGGAAGGAGGAATGTCCAAAATTCTCTTCCCTCCACAGGCTTTGTTCTGGCCAGTGCCTTCCATTGGCTAAGCATAGCAGGAAGCCAGGGTGGGATGTTCAAAGGAGCCTCCTGGGCACAGAGCAGGGCAGAGCAGGGCAGAGCAAGGGTCTGGGGGCACCATGGAGACTGCACAGAACACACCCAGGAAAGCCTGGAAACCAGTGCTCTAGGAGGCCCCTGGAGGTATAGTTATGAGGGACAATCAGCTTTTACTCTATCCCTTTTATTTAATTTGTTGTTTTACAATGAGCATATGCTGTTCTCTAGTCAAAGGGGAAAGAATGGGATTTTTCATTTAACACTCTGACTTTCTAGAAATCCACGCAGGCAAAAAAGAAAAAACTGAATAGGCATATTTAATAAATAGTGTTCCAGACCTTTTAAATCTCCTTAAAGCTTTTTCAATCTCTAACCTGGAAAGTTGAAGTCACATCTAACTATTCATATATTCATCCACTCACTGATTTACTCATTCAACAAATATTTTCACACATGTCCTATGCTGGACCCAGCAAACAAAGCTAGACAGACACAGCCCCGGGAGCACAACGCCTAAAATCCGGCAGAGAAAATAGGCATGGAACTCGAGACTACATGGCAGAGGGGACAGGCCCCAGGTGATAGGCGAGAGGGTGCCGTGGGGGCCCCACCCCACTGGGAAACATTTGGTGCCCAGACACCTGACTCGGTGGCCTCTTCTCTCGCCCAGAGAAGGGATGGGGGCTGTTTCCCACCATCACACTAGGTGATATCACTCTTTTTCCCCCTGAGAAGGGAAAAGCCCAGAGGCACAAAATAAGCTGTGACTCCATTCCTATTGGGCTCCTGTCCAAACTCAGTCTGGGTCTATGCAACATGAAAATGAATTTAAGTAAAAACTCATTTTAAAAATCAACGAATTAAGTGGTTATTAATAACTCTATGAGCCAGGCATTGTCATGCTCCATTTTTCAGACGAGGAAGCTGAGGCTCAGCAAATGTAAGAATTTTCCCCAACGTCAAACAGCTAGTAAGAAGCCAAAGTGGGATGTTTTTAAAAAATTATTTTATTGAGGTCATATTGGCTTTTAACACTGTGTAAATTTCAGGTGGACATTGTTATATACCAGTTTCTGTATAGACTGCATTGTGTTTACCACCAATAGTCTAGCTTTTATCTGTCACCATACATATATGCCATTTTACCCCTTTCGCTCTTCCCCAACACCCTTCCCCTCTGGTAACCACCAATCTGTTCTCCTTATCTATGTGTTTGTTTGTTTATCTTCCACATATGAGTGAAACCATACAGTATTCATCTTTCTCTATCTGACTTGTTTCACTTAACCTAATACCCTCAAGGTGCATCCACGTTGTTCCAAATGGCACAATTTTGTCTTTTTTTATGGCTGAGTAGTATTCCATTGTATATATATACCACATCTTCCTTACCTATTCATCTGTTGATGGGTTGCTTCCACATCTTGGCTATTGTGAATAATGATGCAATGAACATAGGGGTGCATAAATCTTTTTGAATTATTCATTTCTTATTCTTTGGATAAACACCCAGTAGCGGAATAGCTAGATCATATGGTATTTCTATTTTAAATTTTTTGAGAAATCTCCATACAGTTTTCCATAGTGGCTACACCAGTTTGCATTCCCACCAGCAGTGTATGAAGGTTCCCTTTCTCTGCATCCTCTCCAAGACTTGTTATTTCTTGTCTTCTTAATCATAGCCATTCTGAGGGGTGTAAGGTGGTATCTCATTGTAGTTGTGATTTGCTTTTCCCTAATAATTAGTGATGTTGAACATCTTTTCATGTGCCCATTGGCCATCTTTCTATCTTCTTTAGAAATATGTCTGTTCAAGTCCTCTGGCCATTTTTTGATCAGGTTGTTCATTTTGTTGCTGTTGAGTTGTATGAGTTCTTTATGTATTTTGGAAATTAATCCCTTGTCGGATACATGATTTGCAAATATTTTCTCCCAGTTGGTGGGTTGTATATTCCTTTTGTTGATGGTTTCTTTTGTCTTACAGAAGCTTTTTAGTCTGATGAAGTCCCATTTGTTTATTTTTTCTTTTGTTTCACTTGCCTGAGTAGACATGGTATTTGAAAAGATACTGATAAGACTGATGTCAGAGTGTACTGCCTATATTGTCTTCTAGGAGTTTTATGGTTTCAGGTCTTACATTCAAGTCTTTAATCTATTTTGAGTTAATTTTTGTGTATGGTGTGAGAATATGGTCTACTTTCATTCTTTCGCACATGGCTGTCCAGTTTTCCCAACACCATTTATTGAAGAGACTTTCCTTTCTCCGTTGTATGTCCTTGGCTCCTTTGTCAGAGATTAGCTGTCCACAGATATATAGTTTTATGTCTGGGCTCTCAATTTTGCTCCATTGATCTATGTGTCCGTGTTTCTGCCAGCACCACGCTGTTTTGATTACTATAGCTTTGTGGTATATTTTGAAGTCAGGGAGTGTGATACCTCCAATTTTGTTCTTTTTTTCTCAGGTTTGCTTTGGCTATTTGGGGTCTTTTGTTGTCCTATATAAATTTTAGGATTCTTTGTTCTATTTCTGTGAAGAATGTCATTGGGATTCTGATTGGGATTGCATTGACTCTGTAGATTGCTTTAGGTAATATGGATATTTAACTATGTTTATTCTTCCAATCCATGAGCATGGAATGTCTTTCCATTTCTTTATGCCTTCTTCAATTTCTTTCAATAATTTCCTATGGTTTCCAGTGTATAGATCTTCCACCTCTTTGGTTAAATTTATTTCTAGATATTTTATTATTTTTGCTGTGGTTGTGAATGGGATTGTATTCTTGATTTCTCTTTCTGCTAGTTTGTTATTAGTGTATAGAAATGCAACTGGTTTTTGTACATTTATTTTGCACTCCGCAACTTTACTATATTGATTATTTCTAGTGGTTTTTTTTTTTTTTTGGTAGATTCTTTAGGGCTTTCTATATATAGAATCATTTCATCTGCAAATAGTGATAGTTTTACTTCTCCCTTCCCAATTCGGATTCCTTTTATTTCTTTTTTTGGCTAAAACTTCCAGTACTACATTGAATAAGAGTGGCAAGAGTGGGCATCCTTTCTTGTTCCTGTTCTCAGAGGATAAAAATCTCAAATAAACAACCTTACATTATACCTAAAAGAACTAGAAAAAGAAGAACAAACAAAGCCCAAAGTCAGTAGAAGGAAATAAATAGTAAAAATCAGAGCAGAAATAAACGAAATTGAGACTGAAAAACAATAGAAAGGATCGATGAAACCTAAGAGCTGGTTCTTTGAGAAGACAAACAACATTGACAAACTTTTAGCTGTACTCACTAAGGAAAAAAGAAGGAAGACCCAAATAAATAAAATGAGAAATGAAAGAGGAGAAATTACAATGGACACGACCAAAATACAAAGGATTATAAGAGAATACTATGAAAAGCTATATGCCAACAAATTGGATAACCTAGTAAAAAGGATAAATTCTTAGAATCATACAACCTCCCAAAACTGAATCACAAAGAAATAGAGAATCTGAGTTGACCAATCACAAGAGATTGAAACAGAAATCAAAAACCTTCCAAAACACAAAAGTCTATGACCAGATGTCTTCTCTGGTGAATTCTACCAAACATCCAAAGAAGATTTAATCCCTGTCCTTCTCAAACTCTTCCCAAAAACTGAAGAGGACGGGATGCTCCCTAACTCATTCTATGAAGCCAAAATTACCCTGATACCAAAACCAGACAAGGACAGCACAAAAAAGGAAAATTACAGGCTAATATGGCTAATGAACATAGATGCAAAAATCATCCCCAAAATATTAGCAGATCGAGTACAACAATACATTAAAAGGATCATACACCATGATCAAGCGGGATTTATTCCAGGAATGCAAGGATGGTTCAACATCTGCAAATCAACCAAGCTGGGATTTTAACCTCAGCCCAGTTGATTCAGAATCCTACGAGCCTCTCGTCCTAATTTACAGCCACTTCACAGACTTCAAAAGGTCACTGTGAATGCTGATCCTAATCTGCAAAGCCCCTTCCAGTCTTCAAAGAGAAAAGTCCGCAAATACTTGAAGCCTTGGACACGTCCCTTCTTCTTCAGCTTCTTTCTCCCTCAAACGGCAGAGAAAAATGACTTGCCAAAACAATGAGGTTCATCTGGCATCTGGAAGACTCATGGCCACTAGAAGGCATTCTTTAATCAAAATTTTTTGTACATAGGAGGGGCACTACCAAGTCATCTCATTAGTTAAGGGACTCAATTCCATTGGCAAATTAAAGGAAGAATCAGTGTGGAAGAAGGGTCTTTTCAAAATGGGGGATGTGTGGTGATTCATTTCAAATAAATGGAAGCCAATTGTGAGCTTTAAAACATCTTTTAAGAATACATAATCACAATCAAGCCTATCATTAAGTATTTATAAATCTGTGATTAAACTCCATCCCCACTGTCACCTCCCTGCTTTCCTCGTAACTAGTATGTACTGCAGTCAACTATAATTCTCAAGCCAGCAAGCTCTCAAAATCACATGCTAGAAAAATAATAAACTTCTTTATCAGCAGAGATTGGAAATCCCCTAACTATACCAAATCACAAAATATTAGCCCATTAAATATGATCGTTTAGAGATGATGAAAATGAGACCAGGGAAGTTGAGTGACTTCCTGGAGTCTTGTTGTAGGACCCTAAAGATTGGCACCTGGAGTAAGCAAATGAAGTTTTCTGATGGCCATCTGTCCAAAAGTCACTTGATACTTAACTGTTGGACACCCCAATAATTTAATTCAGAATGAATGAAAATAACTATTCACTTCTTGGTACAGACCCTGCATTTCCTTAGGTAAAAGATTCTGTAATAATCAAGACCATCAGGCAGCCACAGGAAGAAGTGGGAAGAAAGGCTGGCTCTTCCGCTCACATCATCAGCACCATCCCTGAAGAGGGCAACTGGATTGAACTGTCCTATGGACCAGAACAACCTCAGATGGCATTTTCCATTTGTCTTTTCATCTCAAAGTCAACAAGACTCATTTCTAAAGTGCTTTGTCCAATCCATCAGAGATGCTGTAAGAGATCAAGTGAATTTATAAGACAGCTGAGGTTTAGTTTTTCTGAAGGATATCCCAGAACATATTTGGGCAACATGAGTCCTTAACTCTGAGAGTTAAAATTACCTGAATTTGATATTGTTGTTGAACAGTGTACATGGAAATAATAACGGTAACTCTCTGTGATTTCAATGATGAATAGGAACCCAAATAACCCCAAGGGCAGATAATAATGGTAAAATTTGTCCTACCTGAAAATGAAGTTATGACATTTTATACAGAAGCTTCAGCATTCAAATTAAACTTTTACCTAAATAAATGCATAAATTAAATTTGGTCCTGGTACAAAGCATCCAAAGTGGAAAGGTTGTGACCACGTGCATCCTGGTGACAGTGAGACTCTTGCTCCACAGGGAAAAGTGGCTTTCTGGATCATGCGCCAAGTCAGATAGAACAGGGGAAAATCCCAGCTGTCTGGCTAGTGAAATTTAGATCTACTCAACTTGAGTAAGTGAGTAACTCACCAAAAAATGGTCAGACGTTTGTTTGGAGTATGAACATAGGTAAAGTTTTGTCTTCTCTCTCTATCACTCCCTTTGGTTCTCTGCATCAGTCAAACAAGTAAATGCTCAGCCTGACTCACTCACTTCCTCTGCAATGTAAGAATGGCAGCAATACTTTGTCAACAACACCTCTGGCTCCCTGAGGTCTGGATGGACAGCGCCTTGCACTGTGATCGATGCAAACTCGCGTTCCTATTATTTTATAATGGAACGCAGTACTAACCACCTACCCTCTGCCAATGCTTGGTCACACTGAGTAAACTGGCCCCAGATTTCACGTGGAGCCACAGGGGAAAGTGAGAGCCTCTTAAGGGAAAGTCTGTTGAACATAACATTAAAATGCCTTTGGAGTCCCAGACATGTGGCAACACTTCAAGGAGTGGCCAAGACAGGCAAGGATGCACTTGACTAGATTGCTGGAATAATGGAGCTGGTGAGTACGTTAATACACAGGGGAAATGTTTCTAAATGTCATCCAGTGATGCAGCCCTTGCCTCCATCTACCAAGATAATAGGTATCAGTTTCTCCATGTAACTGAATGCAGAGCCATCAAGATCTCCAAATTCTCAACGTAACTGCCAAGAACCCTGAATGTGCATCCGAGAGCTTCACTGAATCTGTCCAGAATAGTCCATCCCCCGATGACCAAGCCAAAGAGAAAACCTGTTCCCAGACTTAGCACAGGGGCTTTAGAAACTAGGTAACTATTCACCAAGGAGACATTGAGTACATTTGTCTGCATGTGAAATAATTATGATAGAAAGGAATCAATTATTGTCCCATCTGCAGGTCATTAATATGATCTGTTGAAAGGCCAAATTCACGAAGTCAACCCAAAAGTCTAAAAATAGGACTAACGCGAGCCTGGCCTAGTACATGTGAGGCAATAAAAAGATCTCTACATCTGCCAGAGCAGGGGTCCCTAGATGCTTCTTCACTCTTTACTGCTTATCCTCAGTGGTGTTTGGGAATGGAGGCATTTATTTTCTTTCCAGAAAAAGAGAAAAACATTCCATGAGGATCACTGTGGCCAAAAATATCATCCTGTGCTGGTGCAGGAGAATAAACAAGAGGTTGCTGTCTCAGAACTCAAATCCTATATGTTCCCAAGATCTCTAAGGGGTCTCCGCCTAAATTGTTCAAAACATCTACCTTGAAGGGATGTGGAAGTCAACAATTGCCAAAGTGTGGTAGAGGCAATGATTTTAGGAAATACACAGATGAATACTTTTTCTAACAGTTGTATTTATTGTGGTGTGTATTAGAAAAGAATCAACTTACGCACCCAACTTATGACTCCACGATGTTGCTGAGGATTAAGATAGATCTAAAATAGATTATAAATTTATAAGTGCAATTATTCAAATACATAAATACTGAATGAATTGGTAAAGGTGGTATTTGAGATGCAAAAGGGAACTCAGAAGATGGCACAGGAATGGGTAAAATTGGAAAACCCTATTCTAGGGCTGAAGCCAGACGAGCTTCCCTGGCTTGGGCCAGTGATGTGGTGCACAAAATCATTTTCAGAGCCTTACTGAATGCACAGTCACCAAGATCTCTGCATTCTCAGTGGCCTTGCTGCCCGTCTGGGGCCTCAGCAAAGTTGCAAGAACCACCTGGTTTTCTCACTGCATTAGGAAGGCTTAATTCAAAGGGATTAAGCAACAGAAAGAGATTCCTTTTCTGATCTACCATCTCTGGGCCCAAATCCCTGACGTTGAACCAGTGTCCCCAATGCCCTGGAGGGGACAAGAAAGACTGCTTTGCTATTTTGCACCAGCTTGAGGCTACCAGCACAGAGAGGGGTCCTGCAGGCTCTTCATACTTTATTCCACCCCCATGACCTCATCCATGATAGAATAAGCAGGAGCTTTTGAACGAGCTTGTCCACTTCCTGGGACAATGAGGGGTGCCCCCGGAGGAGGCACATGGACTCTAGAGCTACCCATATGGCACTGGGACTTCAAGGGAGATCTGCAATTTGGTGGGGAGGTAAACTTGGGGAGTTAGCCATCAGCTCCTACCGAGAAGAGAAGAGTCTGACACCTTTCTACTTACTGCTAAAGCTCTCTTGTCTGGTTAAATAAACTGGGGTTCATCCCCACAATGGAGTACCATGTGGCTGTTAAAAGCAGCGAGTTAGAGCAGATGTGGAAATAGAGAAAAAAGAGTTGCAGAATAACATTTTTGCATAATTTGCTTTTGAGTAAAAAGAAAGGATTTCTAGATGTTTGTATATAAACATGGAGTAACGGTGGTTGCTTCTCCGGGTCGGGCTGGTAAGGTAAGGAGCACCGAGGATGGGGGAGAGGTTTCTTTGAAGCGCCACATTGGAGCTTCTGTGTGTTGACAATTTTTGCAATGACCTATATTACTTTCATAACAAAAGCCTTTTGAATGATGGCAAACAATGGGAAAATATTTAAAAGCCTATGTCAATGCCCCGGGAATATTAATCCATGAGACATTTGTTAGAGTGAGATGTTCATTTGCATTTACATAATAATCACAATACATAATAATCATTATCACATATATGTGCATTTACCTAAAAACCATAATTGTTGCTGTTGTCATGCTGTCAAGTCAATTCCGACTCCTAGCAACCCTGTGTACAGCAGAGCGGAACCCTGCCTGGTCGTTTTGCACCATCCTCTCACCTTCCGGTGCTATATCAGACATGCTCCTCTGCTATTCACAGGATTTTCATGGCCAATTTTTTTGGAAGTGGCTGGCCAGGTCCTTATTCCTAGTCTGTCTTAGTCTGGAAGCTCCACTGAAACCTGTCCACCATGGGTGACCCTGCTGGTATTTGAAACAAGCTGTGGCATAGCTTTCAGCATCACAGCAACATGCAGCCACCACATTATGACAACTGGCAGGTGGTTCCCTGACCAGAAAACAAACCCAGGCCGTGGCATTGACAGCACTGAATCTTGACACTAGACCAGCAGGGCTGGCTAATAATCACAATACAGAATGCATATTGCATAACAGTCACTATGAAACCTCTTTCGGTAGAAGCCCAGGCGTGGATATGGAGCACTTACAGTAGCTGGGGGCGAGAGCAAGACTGCATCGCCTTTGCTCCAGCTGAGGAGAGAGAGCACCTCTCTCGCTGGCCCTCATCACGGCCTTGCATTGAGTGCCCACTCTGAGTCAGGCAGCAGATTAGTCACCTCACAACCATTAGCTTGATCCTCACAACTCTCGGAGATGGTTCTAGTTCTCTGTTTTACGAATGAGGAAATCGACACTTTGGAAGTTTACCCCATTATTGTGGTAGAGAAACTAACTGGCCAGCAACACTAGTGCTCTCCTGTCTATGGTATAGAATTCTCACTGGGATCACATTTCCAATTCAGTGAAATGTGAGTGGAAGCAACGATGTCACTCAGGCTAATGTGGGAAGATGCATTCCCTCTGTCACCTTCTACCTCCACACAGAGGTCTCCAAGACCCTAGACAATGGCAGAACCACAGTGGCAAGGAGCCTAGGTCCCTGATCACCACCTGAAGGGGGCCACCCACTGACCAGAACAGGATGTACGCATCAGTGTTAAGACTCTGAAATTTGAGGGTTTATTTGTTACTGCTGCTGGTGTTGCCCTGAGGAATGCACACCTAAAAGGTGGTGTCTGAGTACCATTAGATTTCAAGGGAGAAAGGGTAGGGCCAGGATACCAGGGCCATTAGCCTTCAAAGCCCCCACCCTTACTCCCATGCTGAAATGCCCCCCCCAACCAGACTATAAATCTACTCGGCTTGTCTACGGCCTTACCCAGCCATCAGCCAGAGCGGGGCCCTGGACTGAACCCGAGGAGAGAAACAACGGTCATCAGCACAGACAGCACCCCCAGCCACGCAGCACCTCCCCAGCCATGCTTCTCCGCACAGAAGATGATCTGAGGGTGGGGATGGCCCCCCAGATGGGCTGTCTCAGCCCATCACAGTTCATCAGCAGTGTCGCCAGGAGTCAGCATCCAGCTCAGCACCTGCTCTGTGTAACCAAACAGGAACCCCCCCATGCTTCCAACCAATCCACTTCCGGGAGGCTGTGGGCCTGCTTGGTGACAGTATTCTTGCCTACCACAGTGGCTGAGCTGGGTTGGGCCCCGTTTCCACACAGACTCCTACCCCTGGCCTCATCTAGTCACGCTGCTGCTGGAGGGATGTGATGAGTCTGAGAACCCAAGGAGGTGGCTGTCTGGTTCAAAAGGGGCTGGAGATGTGGGGTCAGGATCAGGGTGGTAAAAATGCTCTATATTTTAGATGTTCTGTCCCCTAAAAAGCTCCCAATTTTTTGTAGATTTGACCTGTTATAAGGACTGGGAAAATTGGATTTGGCAAAAAATTAAAAATTAGCTGCTCCAATACACTGTGGTCCATCTTTGTTACTCTGTGAGTGCAAGATACATAGAAATATTGGTCTGCCATTCATTCATTTGCCAGGCGTAGGCTCTGGGAGAGCAGAGACAAGGTCTGTGTGTGTATACCATCGCAGCACTAGATCCCAGCAGGCTGCCTGGAACATGGTGGGTGCCCCAGAAAGAGCTATTGTCCAGTTTAGGGCCCTCTTAATGAGCCGGAGATGACTGGAAAGCCATAATCTTTAAGGAACACTGAAGGTTGCTTCAATTATAGGAGTATTTGGCTAATTGGTCCACACATGGTCCCTGCAAGTTAAAAAGGGATATGTATTGATAACCCTCCAAACAAGGAGAAGGAAGCAAGGAGAGGGGCTGCGAGTGGTCTCAGATGATGTTTAGGGGCACATTGAGAGAAGCATTAATCCTTGGGCTGTCATTAACCCCTGCTCTGCCAGACCGCACAACTTCCTAACACCGTCTCCGGGAGAAGAGTGTGCTAGTGATCGACTTCACATCTGTGTGAGGCCTCAGAGGAGTTAGCAAGCCCACGTCACCTCCCACCTCCCACTGCATGACTTCCACAAAGACAGCATGGCTGGCCAGCGGTCAAAAAGCAGAAGTGAGGCCCGAACCCCAGAGACAAATGAGGAACTGCCTAGTCAAAACCAATCATGGTCCACCGGGGAATGAAAACAATGTGCTTATGTGGTAAGCCTGTGGAGAGGTTCTTTTCTAACATTTTCCACGACCTAAGCTTTTTTTTTTTTTTTCAAAATTCTATGCAAGGAAATGTTACACAGAGGCCCTGTTACAACAATTGCTTCACAAAAGTTGCATCAATTTTCAGTGGCAATATTAGCATTTAACTGTACTAGAGAACCGACAGGTACAAATATCCTGAAAAATCAAGTAATTAATTTCCTCTTTCAATTTCAAGTATTTCATTGATGCCTTCGTAAGACTTTATGACATTTGTTATGAAGAAAGGTAATCAGTAATGGTATTTTAGGATAAAACAATTAAAAATTTTAAAAGAAAAAGAATTTTTTTATTCTAGCATTTTAAAGAACTGGAAGAACTGGGACTATTTCTTGATTAAGCAGCAGGAGTGCATTTATCAGTGGTATAATTTTCTGGTTTCTAACAACATAACTTTCTGTATGCAGATATACTAAATAGCCTGACAAAAATGTGTTCTCCAGTCTGTAGGAGAAAGACACACTCTGTTCCAGCTTCTCTTCTAGACACCAAGGATACAGCAGTGATCAGATGGGCCCTCATGTCAGCTTATATTCTGATGGAATAAGAGGTGGACCCCAAGAAACGGAGCTCCTCTGTTCACGGCAATAAGCTGCCCACAGTTGACGCCTACTTAGCAGACACACTTGCTATAAACTACCGCCTTTCAGCAGCATGTCCAGGGTCCCAGAAACGCAGTGGGAATCCTGACCCAGTCTTCCTCATGACTTCAGGTCCTTCCCTAACCCCAGTGAGACAAGCCAAAATCTTTCAGCTCCCAACACAGGACAGATCTCAAATATAATAAGTGACTCAAAAATAGTCTGCGAGATGGCACCTCTTTGGTGAGCGTCTGATTGACCCCAGAGGAAAGATTTTAGACAGCTTGGCTCAGGGCACATGGCTGGACAGGAATCCTCAAGGCCTGGGTTTCTGGCAGACATCTAGGCTGAGGGGACAGCAGGCTCTCCACGTGCTCACACGTGAGCCCTGTGAAACACATAGCCCGGGTGGCCAGTGGGGCTTTCCACAGAGCCCATGCACTGGGCCACCTGCAAGCTCCTTACCTCACCGCCCCCCATCAACCACAAAGGGAGGCCATGAAGTGTTTTCAGGAGTGGCAGCCTCTTCAGTACTATAATAATGTCAGTTGACTTGAATTGATTAATATCATGACACTGTGATGGAGTGTTCAAAAAAGATACTAAGGGCATTAGGAAAAGTTGACTATCTTACTCTAGGCCAAGCCAAGTGGTGAATTGGTCAGAGACAAGGCTGAGATCTTCATTTCAGTAGAACATATTTCCCTCAATTAAAAAAGTTATGGATGAGCCAGACACAAAAGGATAAATATTGTGGGGGCCAGCCCCATGGCTGAGTGGTTAAGCTCTGCGCACCCTGGTTCAGTGGTTGGGGTTCACAGGTTCAGATCCTGGGCACAAACCTACTCCACTCATCAGCCCTGCTGTGGAGGCATCCCACATACAAAATAGAGGAAGACTGGCACAGATGTTAGTTCAGGGCACATCTTCCTCACCAAAAAAAAAGGGACAAATATTGTATGATTCCACTTCTAGGAGGTACGTAGAGTAGCCAAATTTATAGAGACATAAAGTATAGAATGATGGTTACCAAGGGCTAGGGGAGAGGAAACGGGGAGCTGTTTACTGAGCACAGAGTTTCAGTTTGGGAAGATAAACAAATTCTAGAGATGGATGGTGGTGATGGCTGCACAACAATGTGAATGTACTTAATGTCACTAAAAAGTGGCTAATATGGTAAATTTTATGTTATATATACTTTATCACAATAAAAACAGTTATGGAAATATTCATTGTACTTCTTTAATTAGAGTATTTGAAGATTAACTGTATCCCATCTAGCATTTTCTTTCTGTGTATGTGCTGGCCTCTCCACAAGGCATTAGACCGTGAGATTCCCAAGGGCAGGGCCTATTGACAACTTATCATTTTAGCCCCACAGCACCTAGTACGAAGCCCTAATAGCATAATGCTGGATAAATGCTATTTGAAAGAAAAAAACGAATGAGCAAAGGGACCCAGATTCCCTCACTGACAAAGGCCATGCCACCCCATCATGCTTTTTTAAATGCATGTTCACAGAATAGTAACAACAACAAAAACAATGAACATTGTTGAGTGTTTTGCATTCAGAGTGAATAAGATTTTCAGTCCAAAAAGAAAAAAGTGAAGTACATATGTCTAGTCATATTGACAGTTTCCTGCCTAAATTCCCCACACAGACCTCAGTTCACTCTAATGAGAAGCAGGAGCAATGAGTGAATGAACAAACGATGACTTTCCTTCCTGGTCCACAGGGCTAAATTATCCCTGTCTGTGTATCAGAACATTCCATCAGTGAGCCTTCCAGGTCCCAGGAGAGGTCCAGGAACCACCCAAAGTTGTCCCAGCTACATGTTCATTTGCCAGGTAGCTCCTTTCTCCAGGGTGAGACAGGAAGTGATCACCAGCTGCCCTCTCTGCTGATTCAGCCCTGAAACCCTTCTGACTTCACTTCTCTGGGGCTCCATTGGGTGAGGACTTTCCGTTTTCTTGTAGAGCAGATCTTTAAGAGGCAGGAAACTCAACAGCAAAAGAAAGGAAGAGCAGAGAGAAACCCCTGCATTATTTGAAGCCAGAGAGCATGTCTGGCACAAGGAATGCCTTTCTCCTTCTGTTTTCCTTTCAATGCTGAGCTACCCTCCCAGTGTCCTCAAACTCCTAAGATTTTTTTTAAACTTCTCACATTTTGGTACTAAATATATCCAGTCATTTGTGCACTCTAGTCATTTTTAGCAAAGAGTACGTTAGCTGTTTCCTCTGCAGAGCAAAACTAAAGTCTCATCTAAATAAAAGCTGAGTATAAAAATAAGGAGTATTTCCTGATTAGTACAATAGAACTGCCACAGGTTTGGTCAAGGCTCCTGGCCTGCTTCATAAGATGTTTCTAACATCTAGGGAGAGCTCAAAATATATAATCATAGTGAGAGAGCTTTTTCTGGGCCCAGAAACTCAGAATGACAGGAACTATCATTTGTGGCAATATCATGGAGGAGAATCTGAAAAACCTCCAGCCACAAAATACCTAGATATGCCCTACAAAAATAACAAACACGGTTTTAAAAGCACGGCTGAGATCAGTAAAGGAAATCCCTGAGACCAAAGCAGGCTGAGCACCGGAGCAGGTGCTGAGCTGTGGTCGCCTCGGCAGCGGGACCTCTGGCTGGGAAAAAAAGTCACTTTGACTTTCAACCATAGGCCACACTTCACACAAGTTTGGAGTTTAAATTTACTCACCTGTATGGTCTAGGAACCCCAAGCCAATTAAGAAACGTAAGAATTCCAATCTAGTTTATCACAGGGGCACTTGCTAAAGCAAGTGAAAAACTTCTCTATAAGAACAGATCCTCAACCTGTCACACAAGATTCTCCTAGTGAACATTCTTTGAAATAGAAGCTCACAATCCAACACTACAAAATGCTTTAGGAGACACGAGCAAGAGTCCACTAAGAACAGGAGTCAACAGACACAACAAGAGCATGAGTAATGAAGCTCAGGAAGCCCAAGAAATCAGGTAATGAAACCATCAGAAAGAGGCTATAAATTGTGGTTAAAATAATTAAAATCTAAAAGGGGAAACCAAAATTATGAGAAAATAATCAGATTCCATTAAAAAAAAAAAGACCAGGCAAATTTGGAAAAGGACCAAATATAACTTCTAGAAATAAAATGCATAATCATTAAAAACAAAAACTTAAAGAATGAGTTTAAAGATCAGATTAGACAGCTAGAGAGAGAACTGGTAGAAATGGTTCGGAAGATCACCTAGAGTTCGGCACAGAAAGATAAAGAGATTTTTAAAAGGAAAGAGAAGTTAAAGTCATGGAAGATAAAATGAGATGCTCGAGCATGCATCACACAGGAGCTCCAGAAGGAAAGAACGGGGCAAGAGGCAATATTTTAAAAGCTAGTGGCTGAGAATTTTCTAGGACAGGATGAAAATCAGACTCAGAAAGCAAAATTAGTTCAAAGGAAAACACAGAAAACTAGACACACTGTAAGGAAAGACTGCCAAAGGGCAAAATCAATCAGGGAGAAAAAATACTTTCAAAGAAACAACGTTAGCTTGACAGCCGACTTTTCAATAGCAACAATAGAAGCCAGAAGTCGGTGGAACATTTTCAAAGCATTGAGAGATACAGGATGGTCTTACTCGGTTTGCAAGCTAAAAATAGCCAAGAGACAAATGAAGACTAAGTCACAGATCATGCCTAGGGTCAGTCATAAGAAGTTACTTATGTAAGAATAACAGGCTTCATGAGGGTGTGACCTGTGCAGTTGCACAGAGTCCTGCTCTTGCTCCAATGCTCTGCTGTCACCAACTTGAAATTCCCAGTAATTATTGACCATGGGACCATGTAGTTCTATTTTTCACTGGGCTCTACTAGTTTTGTAGCTGGTCCTTCTGTAGGCCCTGAGGACCTAGTACCACTCAGAAGCAAGCAAGCAGCCTTTTACACAATGTGTGGTCAAGTTCATTAAAACAAAGCAAACATTATGCAGAAGAATCTGGGTCTTTTAGCTTGAAAGACAGAAGGAAGGATTTGTGCAAATGAATTTGACAGGGTTTTTCAACTACAAGTGTTCAAGTCCCTTGTACATGGGGAAGAGGGGGTACCAAGCTCCTTCAGGGATAGTGCCAGGGAGCAATGAGAAAGTCACCAAAAGGCAAACATCTGTTAAGCCAGGTGACTTGTACAATGCATCAAGGAGCTGGACAAAAAAAGAGGAGTGGATAGAGAGACAGAGCTGGTGTTGGTTGAAAGGGAAATATTTTTCTCAAACACATCAATAGAAACACTCATCAGCATCATTGGTGAAGTCTAGATAGGAGGACAAATCAGACAGCTAGAAACACAATAATACCAATCAAAGCGATCTAGAGGAAGTTACTCCCCGAGTCCTTCAAATTAGACAAAGGCCTTACAACAGGGAAGGATGGGGAAAAGCTGCTGTGAAAGGTATCATGATCATTCTCATTGTTTGATTCTTTCGTTAGGAGATTCTGGTAATACTAGAAGGTGACTTAAAAGGCAGGAAAAAGTAGCATTACTAGCATGAAGCTATCTGACTCATTATTTTTTCAAAGACTCAGGTTCATGGCCTTAAATGATAATGGGTTCTATCCATTAAAATAGCTTTTTACTACTACCTTGACTTTTGAAGAAATGCAGAGTTATTGGTCTATTTATATTTGCAGCCATCTTGGTCCATTAGACAAAAAAAATTATCAAACATCTATTAGAAAGTAACATTTTTAGGACTGAAAATTCAGAGTTGCAAAATAGCCTTGTAATATCAGAACTAAAATGGAAACTTTTCATCTGCAGCTTCTGAGGTTATGTGGGGTGGGCTGGAATAAGATGGTGAGCCAAGGTGAAACGGCAGATGAGAAAAGAGACAGAGAGAAAAAAATTATTTCAAGTCTATACTCGATCCTGGGGGCCAAGTTGGTAGTGGATCTGAAGACAGATTTTTAGGAACTACCTATGACTGTCCTAGTTGAGGTAGAAAGTGAAGATTTCCTGGGAAATTAAATTAAAGAGCATTTGTAAAGAAACTAATTGAATATAAGTAATGATTTCCTTCCAGTGAGTCATTCTCATACTGGAACGGGAGAGTGCGGAGTCTCCTTTGGGAGTCTTTCAACAACTTAACTCTTCAACAGTCCAAGACGCTACCTGCAAAGCTGGGATTTATGTTCTTTGTGGCATGGTATAAGGATTGGAAATTGGGGATGGGGTAGGGGGCAGGAGAGATGAGTTCAGAGAGGCTCTCCAAACTGGCTGCACATGAGCATCTCCTGAGTCCACACCACAACTGCTTTTCTCCTTCCTTCTACTCACTCCTTCTCTCCCTTCCCCAGAGAACTCCTTGAAGATGGCTATCTTGGCCAGTTCTTTGCCTCCTAGGACACTTACGGTGGGGGGTGGAGAAGACATTTGTGCGTGGAAGGCTTAAATAGGGGATGTGAAGGCTCAGGCCTTGCCTAAAGACACACAGAACGGTCTTCCCAT
Source organism: Equus przewalskii (assembly GCF_037783145.1). Lineage (NCBI taxonomy): Eukaryota > Metazoa > Chordata > Mammalia > Perissodactyla > Equidae > Equus > Equus przewalskii. The sequence goes on along the minus strand of NC_091831.1, from coordinate 76,792,748 downwards.
CAGGTCTCCACCTAGGTTCTTAGATTCTTCCTCCTTCTAAGATTCCTCCAGGTTGGCTTTGATGGCCAAACATCCACTCCTTCCTCTTTTGGCCTTTGTATGGTATCTTGAGTAAGCAATGACACTCCTATCCAGGATGTGTTTCTCTGTGTGCTTTGGGGATGTACACTTTGTGGAAATAAAAAAGAGAACCTGTTTCTGCAGCTTTCCCATACAAGGAAGGCTGAGGTTTGGCAGTGGTTTGCTTGTTGGTTTCTAGCTAGATGCCCTGGAAGAACCACATGGATGGGTGCTCTTTCATCAGCATGAGAAGATCACCTTTGCTGGTCCAGTAAATTGGACCTAATTAAAATAGAAAGTAAGCACACTGCAAGAATGTGAAGAGAAAGAGGAAGAGGGCAAGACAAGATAAGTAATGTGTCATGAAGACAATGAAGATAAAGGGAAGAAAGGATGACTATTTCAGAATACTGCTGGTGCATTCTAGAAGAATCGCAGGCTAACACGGGCTAACACCCTTCTCCCACACAGGGTCTAGCTGGTAAGGACAGCAACCCAGGGACTAACAAGTAGCTTAGTATAAGCAGCCAGATTTTCAACGTCAGGGTCTTTAAAGGCTACTGGGAGCTGCTGCCCGCTGGGCTAAGAAGGGCATTTTTTCAGACGTGATAGAGGTGTACAGAAAATGTTGAAACATTTCCAGAATGTTGCAAGTAGCACAAATCAGAAAGCAATTTCACCGTCACGTTTGTTGCTTATTTATATTGAGTCTATTTACTGGATGTGGCCTGTTGCATAACAGCCCATGGGCACGTTTGCAGGCGGAATGATAATAATAATTTACAAAGGGCATTCCCTGCTATTAGGATTTAAAATCCATCATCTGGAAATGCAGGCCAATGCAAGCTGTTTCAGGGGATCATTTTGCATGTCTGCTTGCTTTTCCTCCCATCACAGTCTCTGGTAATGGCTGCATGAATGTGTCGTTTGAAAGATATTCTTCAAGCAAAGCTTCCACAGTCTAACACCGGATGGTAAACCCTGGGTGGGACGGTAAAACTGATCACATTTGGGCGGAGCTCTACCCTACAGTGAATGAGGAGGCGTGCCTACACAGTCACAGACACAGCCTGCCAAGGGACAAACATGTTGTAAATATTGTTTTTAAGCTAAAAAAAAACCTCTTTAAAATGCAGTTTGAGAAGCTTAGTACAAAGATTCAAAGCCGTAAGAATTACATTTTCTTTAAAAATACACAGGAGATGACAAAGTAGAAAAATATACATTTAGTGTTCTGTTGGAAAACATGCGAGGACTGAGCGACGGAAGGGATAGCTGAATTGGTATGTTGACATTGCTCCAACCTGACCACTGTGGGTTCGTGGGTGACCCGCCCAGCCCGGAGTCGTTGTCTCCAGGAAAGGTGAATCACAGCCTTCCTAGCAGTTGGCACCATCACTTAACCTCACTTATCATTCTCTCACTTCCGCTCTTATCCCTGATCAGAAGCAGTAGGCAAAGAGAAACCACCTTGTGACCTCTCGAAGGACGAGTGGTTAAGAACAGTGGCCCTGAGTTTGAATCCACCACCCTTTTCAGGATGCTTGAGCTTCAACAGCCACCACCTGTGGCACTTTTTGAGAGTATCACCTGCAGGCCACTAGAGCAGCTTTGTTTGCACATATAAGGAGCCAGAAAAACACAGGAGTGTTTAAGGGGCAGTCCTTAACCAACGACCTATGGCTGATGACGGAGCATAAAGCCCACGTGCTGTGCCTTCGCCCCTAGTGGAGGTAGCCCTGAGGCACTTACACTCCAGAGTTCCCCTGTGGGCAGGACCATATACAGAATTTGCAGAGGCCAGTACAAAACGAAAATGCTGGTCCCTTGTCAAAAATTATTAAGAATTTCAAGACTGCAACAGCAGAACGTTAACCCAAGTGCAGGGCCCTTCTGAGCATGGGGCCCTGTGCCACCGCACAGGTTGCATATCCCTGAAGCCAGCCTTGCCTTTGGGATCAAGTGGAAGCCACTCTCTGAGGCGGGCTCCTACTCGGCTCCCTTCCCTTTCTGGTTCCCCTCACCCTCTTACCAGGTTTCTCCAGAAAGCACTTCCTTAACACATCACCTGCACACAAATCCTCACCTCAGGTCTGCTGTGGGGAGCTTGACTTGAGATGGGGCCTTGGACACAGTACCTTCACTTCTCTAAACCTGTTTCCTTCATCTCTAGAAATGGGAGGAAAATAGAATGTGTTTTGTTGAGCCGTTGGGGGAATCACCTGAAATAATACACTCAAAGGGCTTAGCGCCATGTTGAACATGGAACAAGTGCCCAATGCACGCTAGTGAACATCATTTTTATTACAATTATGAATAAAATTAAGAGCCCTTGCCTTCACAAGGGGACTCTGACTAAATACGGTCTTGCCTGTTCCCTCCTTCCCAACTCTTAGAAGCCCATACCTGAGCCTTTGGCTCAAGTTTTGTCACTAAAATTTGACAAAGATAGGGGCCAGCCTGGTGGCGTGTGGTTGGGTTTGCGGGCTCTGCTTTGGCAGCCCAGGGTTCTCAGGTGCAGACCTACACACCACCCGTCAAGCCATGCTGTGGCAGTGTCCCACATACAAAATAGAGGAAGACTGGCACAGATGTTAGCTCAGGGACAATCTTCATCACACACACAAAATTTTGACAAAGATAGAGGAATCCAAGAATGAAAGCAAAGAAGTCTCTTTGGCAAAATAATTATAACAGAGTGAATCTGACTGAAGGGAGCTCATAGCCCTACTTTTCTTGGCCCAAACAAATTAAGCCAATGATAAGATTACTTGACAAGATCCTTATGGAACTGCTAGGTGTCATCAACTTTATAAGTTCGTCTGAAACAGGGACAAATGCACTGCCAGCACGGATAACATAAGTGGTTGGTAGAGGGCAGCTGGTGATTACTGTTCCCTTTATTGTTATCTGCACTCTTGAGCTGTCAACCACAGCGTGAAGAGACATCTCCTTTGAAATCCCAAGTCTTCTGACACTTCCCTCAAAACAAGGGGCTGGCAGTAACCTTAAGAATTTCCCAAAGGCCACGGTTGGCCTCCCTTTCCAGCCTCTTAGGCTGCCCTAGACTAAGGCAGGATGCAGGAATTGAGCTATTCTGGTACGAACATGCACCCATCGTTTATGCTTTAGAAACATCTCCGTTCGTTGAAGAGCATGCCCCTAAAATACACAGTCCATCACAAAATCCCAGTTAGAGCCAAGACTCTAACCAAGCCAAGGCTTTGTTGACTACTTTGAACAAAACCAAAAAGGCTTTAGGGGGAAAGAAGCTGGTTTCATTTTATCCAACACACATGGATTGACCTGCCCCATCCTCACTCTGTGTGAGGCATCTGAGGATACCCAAATATTTAAGACAGAGCCTCGTCTTCAAGAAACTCACAGGTTCAGCCAACTAAGGCGGGAAGCCCAACATTCCTTGACTTGGGAAGACTTGATTGGATGACCTGCACATGTCAAGTGGCATATGAGTGAGGAATCCCTCCCGCCCTTTGCCCTCTGCCCCTTGACCCCTGATCAGACATGTGAAAAATGACTGGCTGGAGTATGGTCCTCCCCAAACATCTTTTGTCACTCTCCCCTGCCTCCTGCCAAGGCACCGCTTGCTGTTGCCGCTCAGATCCAAAGGATGATCTTGGCATCCCTGGTTACTTCCTGGTACGTGATAGGCAGTGACTGATTGAGTAAATGAATCAATCAATCCATCTATCAATCAGCCGGTCAGAAGGCATTTGCCCAAAGAAACAACACTGTGGGCAGTGAGAGGGCCCCAAGGTGGCTGCAAACTCCGGCCCCACCAGTAATACAGTTGAGGGTACAGCTAGGAATAACCGATCCATTTCAACTCTACTTAACATATTTCTCTCAAATGAACTTTGGGAGCCCAACTCCACTCACAGGTTTCAGACTTGCTTACAAATGGGACCCTCCCTGACTTTTCCTGGCCAAAACTTGAGCAGAAGGAAATGTGGTACTTTCAACCAGCAAAGCTTCAGCCTCCAATGAAGGTGCTTGCGAGGCTTAGCAAAGGGCCCATAGGGACAGCCAGACTCACTGAGTGACAGACCTAGTACGTGAAGCAGCCTCATTCAGAGGAAAATTTTTGGTTTCATTTGACTCTCACCTAGAATAAGGTCCAAATGCTTATGATCATATGTGGCACTAAGAAGCTCTATCCCCTTTTGTAAGAGCTATTTTTTCCTTCTTGATTTGCTTCCCAGTAAAGGCTGGTGTTGTAGCTATTTGGGGGAGGGTAAATTGTGGCCAACATCATTTGCAGTCTCCTCTAGCCAGGCACTCTCAGGCACCAGCAGAGCCCTTCAGAGGCACTCTTGTTTGTCAACCAGTACCCACACTTCCCCCCCATGAGCAATGTCTGCGGCTTGCCCACCCGGTCAGAGGACTAGGAGAGGACCCCTTCCCCAACCCTGCAGATGGGGGCAGCTGAAAATAGGTAAGTGTCAACTCCTGACTATGACACTTCAGAATAAGTTTCTCTGTAAATAGCACTATGCCTACCATTCAGAGCTGTCGCAAGAACCTTCACATGGGAGCTCCTAGCCCCATTCCTGGCAGGTGGTGGATGTTTCATATGCGTGCATTTGAAGAGGTGTGTGTGTTAGGATGGGCCAGCCTTCTACCAGAAGGAGGAACACTGTGCTTGGAGACATGGTTCTCCCTTCCAAACTACTAACCGCTGAGATGTAGAGATCTGAGCTCAACACCAAGATCAGAATTTCTGATTTCTCAAGTTCAGCTCACTACTCACACACCACAAGGGTCACACAAGTCGTATCCGCACTGCAGAAATTCTGCAGAGGACCCCTCAGTTCTCAGACACCCTCACTTACATTCCGACCACCTATCCACGGAAGTCATTTGCCACTGACGAATTTGTTCAGTGAGCCTCATTAACACAATTTTTTCTTTTGTATCAGTCAGGGCTCTCCAGAGGAACCGAACAATAGGATGTGGAGAGACAGAGAGAAAGAGATTTTAAGCAACTGGCTCACATGACTGTGGGGGCTGGCAACTCTGAAATCTGCAGGGCAGCCCGCAGGCTGAAGACTTAGGGAAGAGTTGCTTTTGCAGTCTCCTGTCTGCAGGCAGAATTCCTTCTTCCTCGGAAACCTCAGTCTTTTCTCTTAAGGCCTTCAACTGATTGGGTGAGGCCCACCCACATTATGAAGGGTAGTCCACTTTCCTCAAAGTCTACTGATTTAAATGTCATTCACATCTTAAAAATACCTTCACAGTGATGTCTAAACCGGTATTTGACCAAAACCAGGATTACCATAGCCTATCTCGACACATAAAATTAACTATCACATCCCTGTAGCATTTGATTGTAATCCTTGTAGCTGAGTGAGGGCGATGCAGTTGTAGAGAGGAATGAAGTCTAAGAGATGAGGTATAGAAGAAGTTATAGGGCCAAACTCCTTTCAAAATGTCAGGTCTTCATTGACTGTAAGCTGCTACAGGGAAGGGACCATGTTGGATTGGATTCTGATCTCCACTGCCAGGCCCAGGGCACAGTACATGAGAGATGCTTCATGAACAGTAAGTGCGTCATGGACTCTGGATCCAGACTGCCTGGGCTTCCATTCCAGCTCTGCAACAGACTGGCCGTGAGATCTTGTTCTCGTTATTTAACCTCTCTGTGCCTTAGTTTGCTCATGTGAAAATAGGAATAATAAAGTGGGAACAATAATTTTTCTGAGGATTAAATGAGTTAATATTGGTAAAATGCTTAGACCACTATCTAGACGTTTGTTAAATAGACAGAACCAAAATCTTCCCCAGCCATGGACCACAGATGATACATCATCGCCCATCTTGTTGCACCACTGTCCCCAAAAGTTTAAGCCTGTTCCCTTCAAGCCTGATGGGAGGTCTTTGCAGGCCCTGGTCCACGACCAGAGTGCAAGAGTGCAAAGCACGGACACTTGGTTCTGAACACACCTGCCTGCTCACACACAGCCCAGATTCTGATCGCAAAATGCAGCCATCCCGCCATGGAATTCTGCCCAGGACACAAGATCCTCACAAGCTGTAACTGCTCACAATTCCAGGGAAAGAAGAGCACAGTGTTTTTCTAGGATTTGCATTTATCTTTGCAAGGAATGTGGAATAAATGACCTCCTTTCTCTAGATGGCCAGTTTTCCTATCTCTAAAAGTTAGTTTTCTTAAGTTTGGCATCAGGCCTAGTCCACTGAGTTCCTCTTATAAAGGCTGATTATTTAATTCAGTATTATTTCATTAGTAATGGTGATAAGAATGAGATGCTGGATTCACCCATCAGTGTTACAGTCAACCCAATTTGGAAGCCAAAGGATGATGATGATGATCATGATGACAATGATGATTCTATTACAAATGTTTTTATTTCTACTACTCTTAAACACCTCTATCATCTTTAAGATGTTAATAGAAGCACCAAGGACTGTCAGTCATTAAATGCAAAAGGAAATTCAATCTGTAAAAGTATATGATGAGCTCCAGTACCTTTAAAAGTCCCTCAACTTGGTTTGAGTAATTCCTGAGTTTCCAGTCCTCACCAAAGACACCGCTGAGTAATGGGCACAGTTGGTTGAGAATCCTCTCGTTGTGGTGTGACGGGAGTGGGGAGAGAGTGGCTGGTAACAGCTTTTCCCCATTATAGCGCTTGAGAAAAACATCAGCTTTACTCCACTGCTGGGCCTTCCAGCACGAAGCAGGTTGTGGCAGCGGGCTGGAGGAGGACCAGAGCCGGGCTGGGCAGGTGGAGGAATGGCCTCTGCAGCTGCCATTGCTGTCTCCCAGCCCTGAGACCCCTCTGAGCCTTCAATATCTGATAATGCCCTTCAGTGGGCTGGGACTCCCTCAGATCCACTAGGAAAAGGCGGGTAACAGTAATGGGCATGGGGGTGGGACAGAGAGGAGTGGGATGGGACTGCCAATCCAAAACCCATCGCTGGGGATGAGAAACATAAAAGAATGGACCCATCTGAAGGACACGGACTCTTTCACAGTAGAATCCATTCTTCAAACCAAAGCTTAATGGGAAACCCATAAGCAAAGCAGATAAAGGCAGAGCTGCTTTCATTAAAGCAAGGGAGGGGAAGTCCAGAGCTCTAGCTCTTTGGGGCTCCTTCCTGGACCCTGCACCAGCTACTTGCTAGCTGAATGGCCTTAGGCAAGTTAATTGCTCCTCTGAGCCTTCGTTTCTTCATCTATCAAAGCAGAGAGAATGCTCTGGAGGACTGTTAGAGGATTAAATAAAATGATGTACAGATGGTACCAAGCATAATGCCTAGGTGCAGAATAACAGCTCCTTCTCTTCCTCTATTTGTGGTGGGTCAAGGCGAAGAAGAAGCTAAACTTTGTTCCCTAAAATGTCCCCGAGTCCTAGATGAGCTCCCAAGTCATTGGTTGAATAAACTATATGGAAGATGCCAAAGGCGTTGGGTTGTTGGTGCTTGGCCTGCCCACTCTGCCTTAGACCACAGCCAAGACACAGCAGATGGTGATAACTGTCTCTCACTGGGTCATCACAGGCCACCTGTTAATTCCATTTTTCCTTCCATCTCCACAGGAACAGATGAGTGATGGATCTCCATTCCTTTCCCCGTGTTCTAAGATCATTCCGTTGATGGGTTCTGAGGAGTGGTTCTGAAAGCTAAGGACCTATGACCCTAGGTGGCCAATGCCCCTGCAATTCTCCTTCCTGCAGCCACAGCTTTTGTAGCCAGCGAGAACCTTACTTCCCACTGCAGTCAGCCTTGGGCATTTCCCTTCTGTGCTTTGGGACTTGAAGGAATACAATCACATATGAGCTCATCGTAAATTCTCTTCCAAGTAACAGCTGGTGCTTTTACACCTTTTAAATCTTGGTCCAAAATGGAGCTTCTGAAAGTGGATTGTATCCCCCCAATTCCACCTTACTGAAGGACCCTGACTCTCAAGAGGCACACTCTTTGGTATTCCAACCCCAATATGGTTTTCCCCAAACCTATTTGTGGGTGCCTCCTTCTAATTGCTGAAACATCCATTTTGGATATTTTCCCAAATAATTTCAATATTCTTTAAATTAAAGTCTTTCTGAAAAAACAACTTTACAAACAACGAGTTCATTAATGTAGCATGGTACACAACTAACACAGTGGAAACAACAGCATTTATACATACAAATAGCAATCAGGCAGAGGGTATAGTGAGGAAAATGGAGTATCCTTCAAGAGGTTTTTTACAGTTGCAATGCAATAAAATACCTGCAAATAAGCTTAAAACTCATGCAAAATGTTTAAGAGAAAAATCTTCAAAAATGCAAACGAAGAGAGAAACCAGTGGAAACACATACCACAGCCTAAAATTTGTTATCATGTCAATAACTCCATCATAATTGGCATTAGCATGTCAATTATATCAATTTATAAACTTATTGTGATCTCAATACAAATATCAACTTTTTTTTAACTAAATAAGCTGATTCTAAAGTTCACATGGCAAATAAAACAAGCAAGAACAGCCAGGAAAAGAGAAGCAAGAACAGAGGGAAAAAATACAAATGAGGTTAGAGGGGACAGCTATGCCCCATATGGAAACACATCATAAAGTCTCAATAATGACAACAGCATAGGATTGGCTAATGGACAGCCAGCCCAATCAGTGAAACAAACTAAAAAATACAGAAATAGACCCAATTCTAATCAGAAATTCAGTAAATTACAAAGGCGACATGTCCAATCGTTGGGGAATGGGTCAGTAAATGGTATCCACACAGTAGATAGAGTTAAATTTGATCCACTCCTCATATGGTGCCAGAGCATTGACTCCAAATGGATCAAAGATATAAACCTTTAAAAAATGAAACCATAAAAGTACTAGAAGAAAACATATACGAAAAGCCTTTCTTTTATCCAGAATCCACACACAAAAAAAAGATTATGATATTCTTCTACTACCTAAATTTTTTTTTAAATTTATACATACACACACAACATAAGCCGAATCAAAAGACAACAGTGTGGGATAAATATTTGCAACTCTTATCGCAGAAAACTAATCTTCCCATAACATATAAAGAGCTCCTAAAAGTTATTAAGAAAAAACATCAGGCCAAAACCACAATTTTTGTTTAGATGTGCAAAGGATATGCAGAGGCAGCTGACAGAAAAGGAAACGCAAATGGCTCTTAAAAGAATGGAATGTTGCTCAATCTCACTTGAATAAGAAAAATGCAAATTGAAACTGCAATGAAATGTCTATGTGGCAAGGTTATGGGGAAGAGGGTCTCTGATTGATTGTCAGTGGCTGTGCATAGGTACACCCCCAGTGAGGGGATCTAGAAAACCTTATAAATATCGTAAAGAGAACTCCCCTTTGATCCAAGAATCCTACTTGTCGAAATTTATCCTACAGATGTAACAACATAGAGGAAATGTCCTAGGTGGCACTGTTTGTTGTAGCAAAAGACTGGAAGCCACCCAAGGGTCCATCAGTAGGAAACTAAAATAGATTTGTGGTGTGTCCATAAATAGGATATTATTAAGCTATAAAAATGAATGATGACACTCTTCATGCACTGATTTGAGGATCTCCAAGATATACAGTTAAGTGAAAAGAACAAAGTCCAAAACTGCGTAGAACGCTAACTTTTGTCAGCCTTGCCACATGAGTATTTCATTGTAGTTTTAGTCTGCATTTCTCTTAACATAAGTGAGATTAAGGATGCTTCCATTCTTTTATGAGCCATTTGCATTTCCTTTTCTGTGAAAGTGGGAAAGAAAAAGAAATATATATATATACGTAAATGTGTATATATATATATATGTAAACACAGGCATATTTGCTTGTAGTTGATAAAGACGCCAGAGAAACTCATCAAAGTGTTCACTTGGGCTGAGGTTGATGGGAGCAAGGGTAGATGCCAGGCTTTTTATAGTTTCGATTTCTGAGAAAATGAATTATCTGTTCAATAAAAGTAAACTAAATTAAGGCTTTCCTTGTTAATTTCCCTCTCTAAACCTCTTGTTTTCGCATTTCCCAAGTATTTTTTCTAGCTCAAAATTCTATTTCAGAGGAATGGGCAAAATCCAGGATGAATGGGCAGCCAGGGCTGCTCACAAGACCCACGAAGACAGCCCCACGTGATGGACTGTCTTGACCCTTTGTAAAAAATGAAGTCAACAGAGGAGATGCTGTTGTTTCAGCAACAGGAGCCAATGCCTGCTTTGGAGTGAAACTGGCCACTGAGTCAAGGCATCTAGGCAAACCAACTTCAACAACAGACGGTAGATTCCTGCAACCAGCTGATGAAAGAGAAGGATCCCAAGCCCAGAAGGTTCCCTCTCTCTAGCCTTCAGTGCTACAGCTGGACTCAGACCCGACCTGACCACTGTTTTTTTTAGAGCTGTGCCTGGATTACAAACATGCAAATGCTTTCTGTTTGGTTCAGTTATCTGCATTTCTCTTGGAGCCTTTGAGACAGCAGCCTGTCACCCCCGGCTTTAAATATTTTCCCAGCCTAAGGGGCCGCTGGCCACGGCTTTGCTTTACCTTCCTCTTTGGAAGAGCAAGAATTGGCCAACGCACTGCAAGATGAGATGGCACATCTGCTGCACATGGAAAGAAAAAAGCAAACCGGAGTCTCCAAGGCCAGCGGTCCCTGCAGGCCCAAGCACTTGCAGCATCTCCCTTTGACTCTTTGATTTTATGGGCTCAGAGCACATGTTGGAAGTTAGCAGAGCAGCCCCAGGAAAGAATGCGCTCTTTCCGCCATCTCGGACTTCAAGGAAAAGCACTGAGGGGTGTGGCGGCTCAGGGAGAGGGGGAGCCACCAGTCTCTCCACAAGACATCCAGTTCCCACCAGCTCTACATGAACAAGCTGATTTGATTTGGGGAGGCTCCAGTTCCCGGGCCTTTGTAGCTGACTGCGGAGAATGCATTTGTCCTGTTATTAATGGAGGGAGCAGATTTATCCCCCACCTGGTGCTGTGAGGGCCAAGTGAGGATCCCACCCTGAAGGAGGTTTGAGGTATGGACACTGGCCACCCAGAAGGGGTTCTGGAGACGGGAGGTTGGAGGCTGGACTTCTGCTTGCCTGAGCATCAAGTGGAGCCACGGCCCTCTGGCCCCCTCCCCAACTTGGTTGCCTAAGACAAAGTCCAGGATCCATCCACGTCCAGAATCACAGCTGTGGATTCTGCAAGAGCACCTTGTTTCCCTGCCTAGAACTGCAGAAGAAAGGATGACTTGGGTCTAGTTCACAAGCTCAATGACTGAGAAAAGATGCTGGGGGCCTTGGAGCCGATGACTCTTCCATTCTTCAGAGGGGACAGAGCACTGTGATGTGTTTCTCCTGCTCTCCACAAAAGTGCTGAAGAGGCAAGGGACCCCATCAGTCAAGGCAAATACGCCACTGGGGTCTGCAGTAGCCAGACCACACACCACAAGGTCGTGGGCAAGCCAGCTGAGGACAGTACCTTCCTCCATCCAGCCCGTTGACATTCCACAGCATGGAAGTGGCAGAATTGCAGCCTCTGAAAACATCTCAGAGTGTGGTCTACAGACCAGAGAATTGCAGCTCTCCAGGAGAGGCCCTAATCCTCCCACGCCCAGCCCAGCCATCTGGTCGGGACTGGACAACTCCTAGGATAAGCAGCTCACCTCCTCCCCGAGCATCATCATGTGTTTTGAGCATCCATGATGTCCTTCTTCATGGTATGTGTCTGCCCGTAAGTCCCTCCCACCCATTGCATACCTTAGGATCCTAGAGGGCAAGTTGGATCCGTCTCAAGCACAAAAGGACTTGCTGATGGCTTGCAGATGTACCACATGGCCATGAGCCCTCCCGCTACAGAGCTCTCCCCCTGCCTAGTCCTGAGCTCCTCCACCCATATTGCACTTGTCATGATTTTGAAGCCCTTCCCCTGCCTCGTCATTCACCTCCATGAGCCTGCTCCAGTTTTCCCATGTCCCTCTGAAAGTATGAGCGCCACAGTGCAGGCCCCTCTCCAGGTCCCTCTGAGCGGTGCAGAGGGTGTGGTCATTCATTTGTTCAGTTAGGATCTACTCATGCCTGCTGTGTGCCAAGCTCTGGGTTCACCAAGCTCTTCTAGCAGCCCTTCTAGCCCAGGATGGCTCTGTTGACTAAAGGACAAAGTATGTTGGCCCCGTCTTCTCTGATTTGAAATCCTGGAATTCTTGGTCCCTCATAGTGATCGTAAGACCAGGCTCTTCGTGCGTCTGAGATGGCCTCTCACAGCTTGGAGAGTTATCATGGAAGTGAAGCCCCAGGAGGAGGAGGTATGGAGCAGCTGCAGGCTGCGACTTGGGAAGCCTACATGCTAATGGGTGCCCCCCTGCCAATCTGCTGGCTAAGTTATCAAGCACCCTGCACGTCCATCCACAGTCTGAGGGCCTCGGGGAGTGCCCCAGCTTCCACATTGCACCTGTGTGAAATGAACTTCAGGGCTCGGGAAAGAGTACCCAAGGTTCCCACAGTGACCCAAACAGTAGGAATGCAGGGGACCAAATGCCCCATGCGGCCTGCACATCCACAGAAGCAGCACAGGGAGAAGCGGGCAGGTTGGTGGCAATGTTGGATGAAAACACTGGAAAATGTGACCTGTACATGAGTCCAGAGTGAGTCATAAGTCCCTGTGTACCTACCAGGTGTATATTAATTATCTGTTGCTGTGTCACAAATTAGCCTAAAGCTAGCAGCTTAAAACAGCAATAGCATTTCTTATGTCAAAGTTTCTGTGGGTCACGAATCCAGGAATGACTTAGCTGGATGGTTCTGGTTTAGGGTTTCCCATAAGATTGTTGTAAAGATGTCAGCAGAGGCTACAGTCATCTGACTGCTTGTCACACGGCTGGTAGGTCAATGCTGGCTGGTGGCAGGAGACCTTAGTTCCTCACTACATAGGCCTGTCCATAGGCCTGTCCATGAGTGTGCTCACCCAGTCCCTGTGGCAGCTGGCTTCCCCCAGAGTGAGTGATCCAAGAGAACAAGGCAGAAGCCACAATGTCTTCTATGATCCAGCTGCAGAGATCACACTCGGTCATTTCCATAATATCTTATTGGTCACACAGGTCAGCCCCATTCAGTGTGGGAGGGGACTACACAAGGGCATGACTATCAGAGGGCAAGGTTATCTGGGAGCCATCTCAGAGGCTGCCTACCACAACGGCTGAGACTTATCAGAAGGAAGTCCCTGAGCCTCAGCTGACATTTGTTTCATCACAACATGTGGCCTCCATACACCTCTACTCCCGTATCCCTATGGGTCTGTTTTTGTGACAGTACACCAGGTATCAAGCATGCACCAAGGGACCCACAAGCCCATTCAGCATTGGAGTGGAGACTTCTGACTCATTCAGGAATAACGGGGCCGATGCTCATTTCTGCCATGAGCAAACAGCACCACAATGTGGGGCCAAAGGCCACATCCAACCCATCCTCACCGCCATCTTCCGCCAGGGGCCTGTTGAAGTGCTTGAGCCTAATATAGAGACAGTGGCCAATTGTCAGGGGAGAGGGACAATTTAGGGTGCAATGTTGGGTGTTTTCATATATGTTGTCTTTCAACACAACTCCTGGGACTTTGTCCTAAGTTCCTGATCCCCGGGGGACAATGAAAGAAATGGAATGAGTGAAATTTAGGATTGTAATCCTGAAGAAAGACTAAGAATTATCTGAGTTTGGTAGCTCGGTATGAGCTGTTAGGCCTGGGGGAGGAGGCTGACCCCCTCTTCCCATCAGGTGGCATTGGACAGTGGAGGAGATGAGGTCAACACTAGGAATACAGGAAGCGAGGCCTCAGTGCAGCAGCACATCAAAGCCAACCAATACCAGCACGACAGGAGCTCAACAGCAGAGCGGAGGCCCAGACAGCACAGCACAGGACTCCAGAGTAGCAACTAGCATGCAAAATATATCCCACCAAGGAGAATCTTTGAGGACTCTTGGGAGTCTTACCTTCCAGGGTTCCAGAAATCATGCAGGTGGGACTTCAAGCCAGAGCCTACTGTTGTTGGGATGCTCCATCATCCACTGAGCGTAGACAATGTGGGAGCTGGGGAAACACAGGTTACCACGGCCACCACCCAAACACGGCCCAAACCGGTGTCAGATCCGGAAGCAGCAACAGAAAGCTAATCTGGAGTTATCTCCATTTCCTCATCTGCAAATAGGAAAAAAGGTTAAAACCAGCTGTTTCCACACTGGAGAAGCCAAATTCCCCACGACCAGCAGGGTGTCCCAACTCATATTTGGCCATATAGATTTTGTTAAACATCTGAAAGAGTTACACAAAATTGTCACTACCCTAAGCAAATTAAAACTTTTCTTTTATAAGGCAGACGGAGAAAGACATACACTGTATGATTTCACTCATATGTGGAAGATAAATAAACACATGGATAAAAAGAACAGATTAGCGGTCACCCACGGGGGAAGACAGGGGTGGTGCAGAAGAGGAAAAGAGGCACATGTGTATGGTGACAGATAAAAACTAGACTATTGGTGGTGAACACAGAGTCTGTATAGAAACTGATATATAATAATATACACTTGATATTACACAATGTTATAAGCCAATATGACCTCAATAAAATAATTAAATAAATAAAACCACACATCTATGGACAGCTAATCTTCAACAAAGGAGTTAAGAATATACAATGGAGAAAGTAAAATCTCTTCAATAAATGGTTTTGGGAAGACTGGGCAGCCACATGAAGAAGAATGAAAGTCGACCATTATCTTTTGCCATACACAAGAATTAACTCAAAATGGATCAAAGACTTGAAGTTAAGATGTGAAACCATAAAACTCCTAGAAGAAAATATAAGCAGTACACTCCTTGACACCGGTCTTAGAAGGATCTTTTCGAATACTATGTCTACACAGGTAAGGGAGACAAAAGAAAAATAAACAAATCGGACTTCATCAGACTGAAGAGCTTCCACAAGGCAAAGGAAATCATGAATAAAACAAAAAAACAACCCACAAACTGGGGGGAAATATTTGCAAATCATATATCCAACAAGGGGTTAATCTGCAAAATATATAAGGACTCATACAACTCAACAACAAAAAAACAAACAACCCAATCAAAAACTGGGCAGAGGATGTGAGCAGACATTTTTCCAAAGAAGATATACAGATGGCCAATAGGCACATGAAAAGATGTTCAACATCACTAATTATCAGGGAAATGCAAATCAAAACTACACTAGTATATCACCCTACACCCGTTAGAATGGCTGTGATCACTAAGACAAAAAGTAGCAAATGTTGGAGAGGATGTGGAGAAAAAGCAACACTCATACACTGCTGGTGGGAATGCAGACTAGTGCAGCCACTATGGAAAACAGCATGGAGATTTCTCAAAAAATTAAAAATAGAAATACCATATGACCCAGCTATCCCACTGCTGGGTATCTATCCAAAGAACTTGAAATCAACAATTCAAAGAGACTTACGCACCCCTGTGTTCGCTGCAGCATTTTTCACAATAGCCAAGATGTGGAAGCAACCCCAGTGCCCATCAACTGATGAATGGATAAAGATGTGGTATATATAGACAATGGAATACTACGTAGCCATAAAAAAGACAAAATAGTCCCATTTGCAACAATATGGATGGACCTTGAGAGTATTATGTTAAGTGAAATAAGCCAGACAGAGAAAGACAAACACCATATGATTTCACTCATATGTGGAAGATAAACAAACATGCGGACAAAGAGGACAGATTAGTGGTTACTAGAGGGGAAGGGGGTTGGGGGTGGACATAAGGGGAAAAGAGGCATATATATATGGCGATTGACAAATAATAATGTACAACTGAAATTTCACAATGTTATAAACTATTATGACCTCAAAAGACGAAATAAAATGAAATAAAATAAATAAACAATATTTTAACTTTAATCCACTTTAATTTTACAATAGTGTGCTGTGATGGAAAGCGTATCGAAGTTAGAGTGCAAGTGTCTGGATTCAAATTCCAGCTCTGGACTGGCTGTGTGAATCTGGACAGGTTTCTGAACTGCAGATTTCTTGACCACATAAGCCAGAGGATGATAACCAGCTCACGTTAGCACACACACATGTAGTTTGCAATCTATAAATGTTTATGTAATCATGAGTTGTCTCGTCTTACTGGGCTTTGAGGAGGGTGGGATTTCCCCAGTCCACGCGCAATGGAGGGCTGCAATGCCTGAGCACTGGGATCTCTGGTCTGGTAGGAAGGGACTCAGGCCTGGAGGGCGGCCTCGCACAGGAACAACTTAGCGATGGCGCTCGTGCACTGAGAGGGCAGAAAGGGACCCCAGGCACCATCCGGTCCAAACAGCCCCCTTCACAGATGGGCAATCGGAGGCCAGATTGTTCAAAATTACATGGTAATCAGCCCAAGCCTTCTTTACACTCTGTTTCCTGGTCTGGGCTCCAGAAAGCAGCCCAGTGAGTGGAAGAATGGGGCTTCGTAACTGCCAGGCATGCTGGTATTTTTCCCCTTGAGGAAGACAGTGTCTTCTACTTTCTGGCACTTTGCAGAAATTCTTAAAACTAAATCCCACCGCTGACTCACCCAACACCCCGAGGCTTTCCTTCCTGCTGGCACCCATTTCTCTGCACAATTCACGGGGCTGTGGCTGCATGGGCTGCCCATGGGTGACCAAATGGCCCTGCCCTTCTTCGCCCTGTCACCTCTCTGAAGCATCTGGCAGCACCCTTCACCCCCGACTCCCAGCAGCACACACCTCAACATCTTGCTCTGGTTGCTGTCCTCTTCCCACTCCATTGTTTGCCTTTCTCTGGATTTTCTCTTCCTTCGTCAGCTTATGACCCTGTAAATGTTCCCGATCCTCAGTCTTTGATGCTGCCCTCTCTCTCTACTCACTCCCAAGAGCAGAGAAACCCTTCCTATGTCTGCAGACAGCCCCCAAATCTATATCCCCAGCCCTGACCTAGCCCCCAAGGGCTGAATGGGGTCCTCGGCCGCTGTTTTCTCCCGGTCTCTGAAAGTCAATATACTCTCCTCCCTCCACACCAGCTCCCCTCGAGCTGGCGATGACAGCATCTTCTGTTAGTCTCCTTGCTCACTGGCACCTCAAAGTCATCCTAGATGCCTCCTTTCCTCTCACCCCACATCCAATTAGCCACAGGTCCTGCAGGGGCTTCCTCCATAATGGCTCTCATATATACTTCTTTCTTTCCATTCCCCCTACCAGCAAAGAGCCTCCAAAAACACTTCTTGCCCGTTGTCTTTCCCTCTTGTGAAACCTTCAGAAGCTCCCCATTCAGCTGAGTACCATGCGGGATACAATTTAAACCTGTGAGCCAGGCATTCTGACGCCTCTCGGATCAACCTCCATCTGCTTCCCCACACTTGCCTGCTCCTCCCTGAACCCCTCCCTCAGCCCGACTGTCTGTTGTGGCTTTGAACTTGTTTTGTAAATGGCTGCTTCTTCCATTCCTTTCCCTAGAGAGCTAATAATAGGAGCTAACATTTCCACAGCAATCCTCATGTTTCAGGCACTGTTTTAACTGTTTTACATACACCAAATCATGTGATCCTCATAACAACCCTAGGAAGCACATATTGTTATCACCCAACTTTACAGATGAGGAAACTGAGACACAGAGGGGTTAAGTAAGTTGCCCAAAGCCACACAGCCAGTGAGTGGTGGAGTCAACGTTCAGCCCTATGCCATCCAGCTCCAGGGTCATTGAATCGAGGCCCACGTTGACAAACAAACCTGTTTATGCAGCAGGGTACCCTTACAGCTCAGCGTTTTATCATTAATCAGGATGGGCAGAGGGAAAAGGGGATTTGGCAGTGTAATTCCTGGAGGAAAGAAAGTTTTCCCACTGACCTTCAGGCTTGAGAGAGGATGATGACACAGTCGGTCATCCTGCCATTAAAATCAAGTTCAATCACCGCTAATGGAATGTCACCTCCAAGACAACCATTAAAGCTACCGCTGCCTCGGGGACTGCCGGGGGTCTGTGTATATCACCTATATCACCGTTACCTCGGCTCTCGAGGGCTGTCCTGTCCGCGAAGCAGGCAGAGCAGGGAAGACGCAGGGCGCCACTCAGACCCGCCCTGCGCATGTGGCCGGAGAGAGAGGGCTGTGGCTGCATCCCACGGTGGAGACGACGGGATTTCATCAACGTGGGGACGGGATAAGGGGTGAAGGCCTCGGAGCAGACACAGGCTTCCACCTGCACGCCGCCAGGGCTGAGTTCTCGCTGCTGACCAGGTGAAACCAGGCTCCCGATGGAGGGGGCCTTTCCTGGCCACTGGACAGACCAGCGGACCCTGCCTTTCAGAGCTCCCGACGGCATGGCCCTTCTCCGGGGGCACCGGCTCCCGCCAGGCTGTGGTCCCGGCAGCGCCCCGCAGGGTGGAGCTGCTGACCCCTGCCCGTCCGGCTCACTGGCTCTGCCTCAGACTCGGTTCCTCCAACGTTTTTGGCACCGAGAACCCTCACAAGCACAATGAGATGAGGTGGTTATTTTTATCTCCATTTTACAGATGAGACAAACAAGACAGAGAGCTGAAATGGTCAGGTAAAAATAATTGGGGCGCGGGGAGAGAGCTAGGGTGGGGCCCTCCCCTACCACACTGCGCTGTTGCTTGAGCACCTGCACAGACACTGTTTCTTTAATGTCTACGCTTTGCCCCATAAAGCAGATAGTATTATCCCCAGTCAGCAGACAGGAAAACTGAGACTCCCCCGGGCTGAG
This sequence comes from Equus przewalskii, assembly GCF_037783145.1. Classification (NCBI taxonomy): domain Eukaryota; kingdom Metazoa; phylum Chordata; class Mammalia; order Perissodactyla; family Equidae; genus Equus; species Equus przewalskii. The sequence goes on along the minus strand of NC_091831.1, from coordinate 76,773,935 downwards.
GGAAACTGCCCGAAGCGCACACCCAGCAAGCAGCGGAGCTGGACTGGGGCCTAGGCTCTCCGGCGAGCGAGCGCATGCGTAATGCTGCAGATCTACCCACCTCCCCCGCCCACCCCCGCCCTTGCCTGGGGCCCCATCCTCGCCCACCAGAGCTGGAAACACCAACACCCCGCTGCCAGCCTCCTCTGCTGTGGCCCGAAGGTCCCATCCAGTCACCCAGCCCTGCCCTTGTCTGCTCCTCCTTGGCTTTGCTGATGTTCTCAGGCCTTTACCTGGGCCCAGAGGCCTGTTCTTCTGAGCCCGCAGAATGTGGCTCAGCAAATCCTCCCATGTGCACAGTGCCGCCCACTTTCCTGCCTGGGTCTCCGCCCACTGCCCTGACTGGCCACCCCCCTGGTCCTTTCTCTGCCTTTCCTGTGGACCCCACCTGGCTCTTTCAGGCAAGCCAGACTTCAGGCCCTGGTCTGTCCTCATTGGGCAGCACTGCCACCTCCACGCCCCAGCAGACAAGAGTCCGCTCTTGCCTCTAATTCCTGGGCAAGTCGGCTTTCGAGGCGAGCCTCATTTTGCACGCTCTGGGGTGGGTTTTGACCTGCCCTGGCAGGTGGAGGCTTGCCCACGTTCTGATCCTCTGAAATTGCCTTCAGGAACCTGCAGCATCACTGAATTCAGAGAGGTTTTCAACTTTCAATTGTTTTCAGGAGCCTTTGTCTCCAAACCCATGTGCTTTTCCTCACCCGGCCTATCCAATGGGTCCAGTCTAGCAGAGGCAGCCTGATCCATCAGGCTTCTGGGACCCCCACACATCGGTCAGCTCTGCCCGGCCCTGCCAGATGGGAGCCCAGTCCTGGCCAACCCACTGCTTCCTAACTGCTCAGTCCAGGCCAACTGTGCTGCCCTCAAGATACGCCAACAGGCTGTCCTTTCTCCAAATAAGACAAGCCAAGGTGAAGGGTACCCTTGATTTCCAGCAAAAGTCCCTCCAATAGTAGTTAACATTCATGAGGTGTTTATTGGTGCCCAGCACGTTTTGAGCATCTTACCTGCGTTGACTCCTTGAATCCTTCCGATGAGGAAGTTGCCATGATCACCCCATTTACAACCAGGAAAGCTGAGGCAAAAGGAGCTAAGTAATTTGTCCAAAATAAGTAATTACTGGAGCCTGGGCTCAAACCCAGAGAGCCTGACTTGAGAGCTAAACCTTAGCACCACCTATCATGTATGAAATATAATCATGGTGCCCAAGAGTAGACTTTGGGGTGAGAATTCTAGGTTTGCTCTTTATTCTGTGGTCCTGACAAGTTATTCTCAGAATATTGGTTCCTTCATGTGTAAAAACTGGCTTAACAACGAATGTATCTGGTAGGGTTAGTGAGGATTAAATGGAATGGTGTGTGGAAGCATCTAGAACAGTGTCTGATATGTGGCAGGTGTTGGGTCATTGTTGGTTTCCTTATTTCCTCTCAGAAAGTCTTCAAAGTGAAGTGCCTGTCGCCACAGTGATGGCCTTAACACCAAATGTTTCAAGGTCAATGGGTTTTAAAGTCACTCATGGAACCATTCTGGAGGAACACTTCTAATCTCTTTAGAGATTTGTTCAAATCATCTGACGTGGGGAAGAAAAGAAAACTCTAGGTGTTCCTCAAGATTATGGTCAGATTAACCATATTTAATAACATTTTATGTATATATAATAGACTATCGTGTCTTCGTATAATGTATAACCCTCGAATAATCCTATTTGGTCAGTAGTCTGGCATTTCTAGCTTGTCAGTGAGCCAGGACGAAACAATCTGTATCTGCTCCAGGAAGAGATGCTTTCCCTTCTCTGAGATGCGATCTGTTGCTCTTGGTTTCCAGTACCCAGGAGGGCCGTGGGGATGCAGCCAGGGGCCACAGGTGATGCTGCTCACGTGGAGCAGGCCTACACTTTCCTTCCCAAATGTGGCAGCTGTGCTCCCTGAACCCAGGCCCAGCCCTTCCGTGACTGGCACAAATGAGAGTTTTTAGTTACTGAATGGCGGGATGGGTGTTACATGGGCATGGAATAAAGTCAGGATGCTGAACTGCTCCTCAGAGGATCTGGGACCATAATTCTAATTCCTGTTCCTCCCCTTGTACAAATCACTTAAGCTCCATGAGGCCTATTTTTTAAAAAATCATTTGTGAAGAGTGAATTACAAATGTCTCTGAAAACACAAGGTAAATGTAATTGCCCTTTCCACATGCCATTCTCTCTCTTTGAAATATATCTGCAATGTTCTTCCTTTTCCCCTTCTTCTAGCAAATTCCTGTGTATCCTTCAAGACTCAACTGAGAAGCCACCTCCTCCAGGAAGCCCTCCCATACTCCAACAGTCTGAGGTGGATGGCCTCCTCTGTCTCCCATGGCGTCCGTGCTTCCTTCCACCATGGCACTCATGATCTGTCTCCTTCATTAAACAGTGAACTCTTTGCCAGCAAAGTGGTTCTTGACCACCTTTGGACCCCCAGAACGTAAGCAGGCGGGGCCTGACATATGGTAAATTCTCAAAAAGAACTTGTTGAACAAATGAATCGTAAAGTTGAATTCCATAATCCAAGCCATATTTTCTCATTCGCTCGCAATATGGCAGATAGATTATACCTCTAGAAATAAACAAGTCAGAGGCAGTGAGATCAGAAAGTTGGGTCAAAAAGCAGGGCAAGGGGCAGGAGCCACCCCAACAGACCAGGCCCTCAGCTCCAGGTAACCTCACTAAATGACACAGCAATACAGGAAGGCGAGGGCAACCTTTCTGCCCCTTGCCAAGCTGTAAAAAGTGATGGCAAGAAACCATGACCTAATTTGCCTCCTCGCTTCATGCCAGCTTGTGGAATTTAACCACGAGAATATTGATCAATTCCAGAACAAGGTTGGAGGACAAAAGTCAATGGCATCAGCCAGATTCTGGATCCCAGAAGTGCAGAGTCACGCTGGGTCTTAAAGGTCATCTGGTCTACCCTCTGTTCTGCGTACAGATCCCTCTGGATCCAATGGCCAGTCTCAGTCATGGGGGGTTTCAAAATCTCAAGACTTTAAGTTTTAAGTGGCAAAGAAAAAATTCACTCCGTGATCCTTCCGATACAGCGATGTTTTTGAGAATGAATGGAACGCTTATTATGCACAGGGCACTACCTTGGGAACCACGAGGAAGACAAGGAGGAAGAGCGAACATCACACCTGCCTTCCAAAAGCTCACATTGCAGAAGGGGCGAAAAGGCCAGCTCAGCAGTGGGCATAACTGAGGGCACCTGTAAGAAGGGCTGTAAGATGATGAGCATAAATGGGGAGAGGGAGGCAGAAGCCACGTGTGGAAGAACCACTCGCCCCATTCCTTCAAGACCTCAACCGAATCAAATGGTAGACTGGATTCAAAAGGACTGACTCTTAGAAAAAATTGGGACAGTTGAAGAAATTTCAATATGGATTGGGTATTAGATAATAGTAAGGAATTATTGATAATTTTTAGGCCTATAACCATAATATAATGTCTGAAAATGCCCATATTTTTTAGAGATGGAAAACCTAGTATGTAGAAGTGAAATGACATGATGCTTTTAAAAAATTCAGAGAGAGGAAGTGAGCATGATGAAATCTTGATTCTGGACGACACATGGGTGAGGTGCCCCGTGTTCAGCTCTCTACTTTGGGGAAAGTCTGAAATGTTCATAATTTAGAAAGGCTAAAAATGAAAATAAGGTCGCATGTGGCTGAAAAAGGCACTTTCAGCTGAGCCTTGAAAGGCAAGCAGGATCTCACTGATGGAACAGGACAGGAACGTCCTTTGGGGGGGCAGAGGGGGACCAGCCCAGCAGAGGCGCGGAGGCAGGAAGGGCTGGTGGTGGCCCGGGAGCCCAGTTTGTCTCTGTGTGAGTCAGAGTTCAAACATTGGCCTGGTGAGTAGAGAGGGCCATGTGCGTTGACCTGTGGCTCAATGAAATGGTCAGTGCTGATCAACAAATAAGACAAAAGATTCCACAAATACTAGGCCCTGAAGGAAGGCCGACGGGGAGGGACCCAGACGATTTTCTGAAACAACCTGTTTCTTCTTACTGTGCTGACCGTTTTCTCAAGGACAGTCCCCTGCACCCTGCACCACTTGCATAACTGCCCCTCCTGGTGGATGTAGCCTCTCTCTAGAAAGACCACCAGCCCCACGTGAGGCTCAGTTGTTTCCCTCTGACCCACAGTCTTCTTGGGATCTAGTTCCCATTGCCCCTCTTCCTCTGGATTCTCCGGCATCTCCCGAGACTGCAGATGAGAGGTGGTCACACAAGAGCGGGCCTTGAGGTCACCTTCCCAGGGGCGCACCCGCCTGCCTCTCCACACGCCTCTGGCTCCTTCCACCCCCGATCTGGATGCTGCTTCTCCTGCACTGTCTCTGGAAGGAAGCAGGCTGTCTCTGGGCTAAATTGGCTGCTGCTCTTCTCTCATACACAACTCCACCACAGTCCACTCCCCAGGGGCCGTTGGGAGCCTCTGCTGGGGCAGGAGGGGCTTTCAGGACCTGCCACGATGTCCTGCCACCTCATCTCCGGGCCTGGTTTGCCTCTGGCTTGTCTGTTTTCTCTGAGATCACGGAAAAATGAACCGTGGTCATATCTACAGTGGCGTCAGCATTCACCTCTTGGGGTAATTGCATTTGCCAGCCTGAGAATCATTCAGAAATTGCCCATGTGTCACTCGGGCGAGGTGGGAGGTTCCTCTCTTGCAGGCTTATCTTCACTTTGCAGCTCTGGTAACTAACTGCAGAGGGTTGTAAAATCAAAGAGAAAATATTTACAATGAGAGTTGACCTAAAAAGACTTAGACAGGGGTCAGCGTGCCTTCAGCGTGGCCTGACCTCTTGCAGACAAAGAGCTTTAGGGAGAGGCAGGGCCGGGTGGTACAAAGAGCATGGGTTTCAGAGTCAGACTGAGAACTGAGTTCAAATCCTGCCTTCCTTCTTCCTAGTTTGGGCAACAGAGTTAATCTCAGATTATATTTCTTTTCTCTGTTTCTTGCAGATTAAATGAGATGCGTGCCAGTGAATTGCTTGGCATACGGTAGGCGCACACTGCCTCCTACTCCAACTCCAGGCATCGGGTTCCTCATCTTTTAGATAGGAGAATTGGAGGAGACAATCATCAAAGCCACTTTCAGCTCCGACTTTCTGCCTTTCCATGAAATCGCAGGGGAAGTAAGTCACTCTCCTTCAAGGGCTCAGCAGTTTGGTGCATCCATCATCCAGCCAGCCTCCACTCCCTGGGCTCTTACTGGTGGCACGCCCCGGGCTTGGCTGGTATTGTAAAACCATGAGGACACAAAGAGACCTGGGTGGCGGCTTAGCCCCACATCCAGACAGGCCTCCAACCTCCTCTCCATCCAGAAGGGCTTCTCTGCTCCATGTCATCGTGGGGCTTCTCCTTCCTCGTTTTCTGCACTCTCTTGAAGGTCACTGGTTGAGTAGAAATGCGTTATAAGAAACTCGAACCCTAGCCATTGTCCTGGTGGGTAGCGTAGTAGACGGAACATTCCCTCAGCCAGATTCTGGGAAACGAATTCACTCCTCGAAGGCTAATGCCTTTGAGCACATCTGCTCCTCAAATGCCTCACCTCTCAAATGATCATTTGCCCCCTTCATCCTTGGATTGCTGGGTGAGATTTTCTGATTAAATTGTGGATCTTGTGAAAGTGTTTCGAAAAGTATGAAACTCTAGAAAAATACGAGGTATTATGATGACTCTAGTTTGAGTCTCCAAACCAGACCTCCAGGAAGGGCCCCTTCACCTGGTGAGTAGCCCCCTGTTGTCCTTTTCCCAAGACGTCCCCAGCCAGCCAACCCCTCCGTGGGCAGAAACAGCGGGGCTCTTTCCACTGTGCGCTAAAGCCTTGTGAAGGGGCCTAGCCGCCCTTCCGTGGAACCCCAAGGGGTAAACTCCTCTGCCAGCCTCTCCTGACCGCTAGGTGGGTGACCATACGCCCCCTTCACCCAGACAGGCCCTGTTCCTTACCCGGAGTAAATATTATTAGTGTCTCCTTTCATTCGCAACAAAGTGTCTCAGCTTAAGCAAGAAAGTCTACGGTCACTGTACCTCCAGGCCAATTGGCACTTCCACAGACCTGCCATCTGGCCAAGCTGGATTACCTCAGCACTGAGGTCATTTCAAGGTGGTTCAGCCCCTTTAGACGTCATCTAACGCAGATGTTAGCTCCCATTTCACTGCTGCTTTCAAGATAACAGAAGGCAGAGCAGAGGGCACGGGGCCCAGATGTGCTCGCCAGCCCTCCTCAGGGAGGGGATGCGACTCGGCTTTGCAGCCCTGGTGGAACACTTCCCTTCACCTCTTCGATTCTCCCCTTGTCCCAGTCTTTAGCCGAAGGCTCACCTCTGCCAGTATCAGTGCGAGGGGGTGCTGACCACCAGCCTACCCGGAGCTGCCCTGGCTGTGCCTCCCGAGGCCTCAGAGCAGCTTCCGTCTGAGGAGAGGCACATGGGAGCCAAGGACATTCTGTGCCGAACGGATTGAAGCTCCTTACCCTCGGGCTGATTGTTCTCGGCTGTTATCACACCATGACAAGAGAAACTTGAAAGCAGCCTTAGGACGCCACAGATTGGGGAACTGCTGATGTTTTGACATTTTTTTCCTCCTCAGTGGAGCCAGCAATTCTGTGGTTTTTCTTACTGGGTTGGAGAGGGAACAAATGCCTTTTAGAGCACTTCATGTTTGCAACGGTTTCTAATTCTGTTACTCCCACCATGGTGCGCCTTAGAGGTACATCAGGGACACAGTGCTGGTCCCATTTTATAGATGGTGAAACCAAGTCCAGATGAGGAAGGAACTTCTGGTCTTTAACTTGACCCAGCCGATCAGGCTTCCTTATAGAGATAATCCAGCCTTTGACCAAATTGTTAACACACACACACTCTCTCTCTCACACACACACATATACCTCGTCACATTCACACAAACTCTACTGTCCCCCAGGGGACCTCATATGGTTTCCCTTCTCTGGTTTTACTCATGATACTTTCCTACTTCCTGGCTATAAATATACCAAGGTCAACATGTCTCTTAGTTTTACTCCACCCGCCAAAGAAGCAGTTACTCAGAAGTCGACAGCAGGGAGCAGCCAGCAAAGGGAGAGGCCACAGATCTGCTCGGTCCAGAACACAGGGGGCATTTTCTTTATATTTTACATTCAGACACAGCCGCCAGAGTACTGTCCCAGGAGGCCAGGCCCCGTCACACACTCTTGGTCCTCTGAAGGCTTAGGCTAGGCAAGCAAGGGTACAGAAATTACTCTCATTTTGGATCCCATGTAAACCGCAGACGGTTTGAGGCAAGGCCCACTCGTTGCCAACCACTGGCCCAAATGTGAAAACCCACCTCCAGCCTTTTTAGGTGGGAGTTCAAGGCCATACCCCAGAGAAGCCATTTCTTCTAACTACCACTGTCTTCCTCTTTACTCATTTCAGAGTAAATTCCTCCTCCATTCCTCATAAACCTTGAGTCGATGTTTCTTTTATTCTTGTTATTGTTGTTTTTAATTAAGATACGATTATAATAGTAATATTATTATATAATAGTAATTACCAAGAACTTACCGGGTGCTCACTACAGGTCCAGTGCCTGCATGCATGACCACACGTGGTCTTCTCCACGGACCTGGAGCACAGGTAACACAAGTAGTAGTGCTGTCATCATCATCATCATCATCACACGGATGAGACACTGTGGCCCACAAGGTTAAGGAATGTCCCAAGTCGCACGGCTACTGAGTGAGGGAGCCACGATTTCAACTCAGGTTAACTGACTCCATGTCTCAATCATTGTCTACTACTGATAGATTACTGCCAACAGATGCCCATGGCCGATAGTTGCTACCTGAACTAAAAAGAGTGTGGGAGGGGGATTCTGGATCAAATAAGTTTGAGAAATACTATATCCCTGTGGTTCTCAAACTTTTTAGTCTCAGAAACTCTTTACACCCTTGAAAATGTCTATTATCGAAATCCCCAAAGAGTTTTTTTTATGTGGGTTATGTCTATCAGTATTTACTCTCCTAGAAATCAAACTGAAAAAATTTGGATATTTATTAATTCATTTAAAAATAACAGTAATAAACTTACGACATGCTGGGGCTGGCCCAGTGGCACAGCGGTTAAGTTCGCGCACTCCACTTCGGTGGCCTGGGGTTCGCCAGTTTGGATCCTGGGCATGGACCTACACACTGCTTATCCAGCCATGCTGTGGGAGGCGTCCCACATATAAAGTCGAAGAAGATGAGCACAGATGTTAGTGCAGGACTAATCTTCCTCAAAAAAAACTTACCACATGCTTACATAAATTCCGTATTTTTGTGAAAGATGACTATTGCCAAAAAAAAATAATAAAAAGAATGGTATTGTTTTACATGTTTGTAAATCTCTTTAGTGTCTAGTTTAAGAGCTAACTTCTCATTTCTGCTCCTGAATTCAATGTCTTGCATTATCATGAAGGCTGTGGGAAACTCCACTGTGCACGCGTGAGTGAGAGTGAAAAAGACAAATAATGCCTTAGTGTCGTTCTGAAAGTAGACTTCCCAGAGGCCACCCTACAGAGCCGGGGTTTTTCCCTCAGTGTGATGGGAAGCCAGGAAGGGGGCAAGTGGAGAACGGCATGTTCTCAGTTCCATGTTATCAAGCTCATTTGGGTACCGTGTGGAGAAGAAACAGCGGAAGGGCAGGGGTGGAAGCAGAGGGACCTGTCAGGAGGCTCTCGCAATGGTTAGGGCAAAGATGATGGCGGTGGCCTGGACAGGGAAGCTGGCAGAGAAATAGTTGTGTTCTGGAGAATGCTGGATGTTTGGCTTCATGGGCCCCAAGGGGGGACATGCAGTGGACAGGGGAGCCTCTGGCGCCACACTCAGAGGAGCCCAATGCTGGCAAAGGATGTGAGGGGAAATGCCTCCCTGGATGCATGGCTGGCCGCGCCCTGCTGTGTCCTGGGCTATCTCCAGGCCTTCGACAGTGGGCTGGCCTGGGCCAGAGAGAGGGTCCTGCCCTTCCCTGAGCCAGGGCCTCTCTGGTCCCCTCCATGCAGCACGCCAAGGCCCTGAAGAGTGTGGTCAAGCTTGTCCCCATGCACCCTCTGGACGCTGGAGTTAGCATAGCCATGGCATACAGAGGCCCCAAAGCCAGGAAGCAGCACCTACCCAGACCCTACATGGAAAGCTGCTTCCCCAGCCCAAGAAACTAATATAATTAATGACTTCACTGACCTGTGGCCTCCTGCTGCCCTGTCCTAGGGCCCCAACCACTGCCATCCCCAGACCACTTATGCTCCCACAGTCATCTGTACTGTGGTGACTGCCCATGTGGTGCTGGATTGCATCATGAGCCCCATTCTTTCCTTCCTGCCTTGCCGTGGAGTGCTCTTCCCCGCTCTTGGCTTCAGGCTTGGCCTTGTGACTTGCGTTGGCCATGGTTATGTGGACAGAAAGGCTAGTGTGTCAGTTCCGGGCCAGGGCCTTGAGAGTTTTGCATGTTTCCACTTGTTCTTTTGTATCTCTGTCATCAGAAGAAGAGTCTACTGCCAGGTCACTCTCGCCCCTTAGCCTGGGACCCTGGAAGAGCAACCATGGAATAACATCAGCCCAGCCAACCCCCACAGATGTACAGCCTGAACCTGACCCACTGCAATTAACCCACAAATCCATGAAAATAAATGTTTCTTGTTGTATGTTACTGAGAGTTTTGCAGTTATTTGTTACACAGCAAGAGCTACTTAATACACCTGTTTCCTTACCTACAGTCTTATAAGACCGTGAGCTCTATAAAGGCTGGGACCACATTTGTTTTTCATCTTGTTTCCCAAAAGCCTAGCACTCTGCAATTACTTAGTAAATGTCTTTGAACATGTGAAGGAACGCACAGATGCACCCTGAGACTATTCCAGTAACTAGACCGGCCTTCCAGGAAACCTCTGACCCAAAGATGATCGCAGAACAGGCTAAAGACTACCCTCTAGGTACCCCAAAGATAGACACACACATGCAGGGCTAGGCCAGCCCTCAAAACAATGGGGGGCCAGCCCCATGATGAGTGATTAAGTTCGCACGCTCCACTTCAGCGGCCCAGGGTTTTGACAGTTCAGATCCTGGGCGCCGATGTGGCACCGTTCATCAGGCCATGCTGAGGCAGCGTCCCACATAGCTCAACCAGAAGGACTCACAACTAGAATATATACAGCTATGCACTGGGGGGCTTTGGGGAGAAGAAAAAGGGGAAAAAAAAGAAGATTGGCAACAGATGTTAGCTCAGGTACCAATCTTTAAAAAAAAAAAAAAACAGGCAAAGGGCCCAGCAATACCCTTTGGGATTGTAGTTAGCTAGCCTTTGAGTGAGCTGGCATCCTAGTATCAGAGCAAACTGCTTCTCTTAGAAAGCAATCCCTGACAAGCCACTGGCCATTCTGTGTCCCCAAACTGCCCTCGCTGTCTGAGGTAGGAGGTATTGGGGAGGGACTCCAATGTGATGGCGTTGGAGGTGGGGCCTTTGGGAGGTAATTAAGTCATAAGGATGGAGGCCTCTTGAATGGAATTAGTGCCTTTATGATAAGAGACACAAGAGTTTGCTTCCTCTCTCTCTGCCGTGGGAGGACGCAGCAAGAAGACAGCCATCTGTGAACCAAGAAACTGGTCCTCACCAGACACCGAATCTGTGGGCATCTTGATTCTGGACTTCTCAACCTCTGCAACTGCAAGAAATAAATTTCTGTTGTTTAAGCCACCCAGTCGACTGTAATTTGTTATGGCGGCCCGAACAGACTCACATACAGAGGACGGCAAGCATTCCCAAAGGATCACATTGGTCGAAAACAAAAGGAGGTAAGATGACCAGGCAAGGCCCTGCTGAGAAGCAGAGGGAAGCTGGACAGCGGCCAATGCAGTGTCCTCAGTGCTCCCAGACTTGACATCTCTGGGGAGAGGGGAAGGGGTATCAGTGCTACTCAGGGACTTGACGAGGGACCCCCACAGCCCAAGGGCTCTGCAATATGGGGCCTCTGAAAGGGACAGGCTAAGTGGGGTATAGGCGGGAAGGTGGAGCCTTCAGATGACCAAGTGCTCTCACCAGCTCTGTGGCATGGGGGACCCAAGGCCACACACATCAGTGAGGGCAAGGAGCCCCAGGGTGAGGGCAGGGTGGGTGGGCCCTGACTGAAGTGAGGGCTCCATTCTCTCTCCCGCTGCCTGTGACCTCTTAGATGTCCATTTACAAAGAGGAGCATGCAGGGAGAAGGAGAGCCCCAGCTGTACCTGGAATGCCCGATGTCATTAGTGTTCATGGAAATAAGGCCGCTTCTGGCTCAGATTCTACAGCAGCCTGGGAGAGCCCCAGAGAGCGAGGAAGTTGCTGGATCCCACCTCTGTGGGGGAAAGCACCATATTCTGAACCTCGAGTGGACCTTGTGGTGAGGCAACCTTGACTATGAAGCAGGCTCACTATTTTGGAAACTAGCTTAGGGGGAACACTTATAAATCACCTCTCTATCACTTGAAAGGCAAATCCAGACCTTCAGAGGAGGTCACGCAGTAACCCTTGTCAGTTTCTTCCAGGTCTGGGGCTTGTATATCTTAAGCAAATGAACAGCACCGCATCTAATGTGGATCGACAAAGACGGAATTATGAACGAGTCCAGTGTTAACGTTATACAACTATCGAGCAGTGCTGGGAACTGGGGGACCCAAGCACCACATTCTTAGCCAACGCCGAGAGCTCTAGAACTAAGCCGACCGTCTCACACAGATGCAGCAGAGAAACGCAGACCCTGTCCGACGTTGGAAATAGAAACGGACCCCTTTGCATTCAGTCTTGCTGAGAAGAGGATGTCGCCAACAGCCCTAGCTCCTCTACAGAAACGCTTTTGGTTTCAGCTTCAGCTAATGACCCATCACAGGAGGTTCCTGGGCGTCTCGGTTTCCACACATTCACCAAGAACCTGGAGGTCGTTATAATCTCAGGAAAATGTCCCTTGTGTCTTGGTTACGCTTTGATTTTGAGCTGGGAACCAAATGACATAACGAAAGGGTAAGATCGGAGCCCTTGTTATCCGTGAGGCCCTTGTCAGTGCCGTGGATGCTACACAGATGAAGTCACCCTCAGAAGGCTTATTAGGAAGGATGTCACCCACTGTAAGAGCGGCACATTCCGTCCCTTGGGGGCCAGCACAGTAAGTGGGAATGAAGAGAGAGTTGACATTTCGATGAAAAGCTCCAATAACTTGCAGGTAATGTTTCAAAGATGTTTGGAGCACAGGAGGCAAAGGAAGAAGGCTAAGAATGGAGATTAACCCCTTTGCCTCCACTGCACTTTCGGCCTTGACCTCTCTGCTACTAAAAATGGCAGAAAGTATTACTAAAAATGAGGGGGAGACATAACTGGCGGGGGTTCCATGTCCTCTGGACAAAGACTAGGCCTAGTCACAAATAATTCACATGCAAGAAAACGTTGCATGATGTATCTATTCTTTCAGACTTCCATTAAATGAAATATCTATTAACTATTTAATCTGATCAAAATTAAACATTGAGTAGCTGTGTTAAGTTTAGTCTTGGTCCTCAAAGAGCTTCAGACAAGGCAAATCCACATAAATAAGTGTACAGCTGACAGAGACAGCAGGCTTAGAGCACTAAATCAAGATAAATGGGAGACACGCTGTCCAGGCCCCTGGGGCAGGTGGCTCCACCTGTCTGGGCCTCAGTGCATTCATCTCTCAATTAAGAAATCAAAGCTCCATCTCACCATAATACACTGTGGTTCCAAATATCCCAAGCTGGCCAGTAGTAACAAAAGCCCATGTGGACAGGTCACCAAGCCCATGACCTTCTGGGGCAGCCCCACACTGGCACCAAGAAGCGGGACCATAGTCAGACCACCAGGCTGGGCTCAAGGGATTTCCTGGGAGGGAGCAGTGGTACAGGAGGGCAGAGAGAGAGGAGGGCTTCTTACTCAGAAAGCACCCCCACAGCAGCAAGGGTGAGAGAAAGGGGAGGTATTTGGCAGGAACGAAGAGCAGAGAAAAGAAAAGGTGACAGAGTGCAGCTCTGGAGAAGAATGGAAGGAACCCTCTAAAAGCGCTGGGCTCTGATCAAACCAGGAAACAAAAAACAGAATAAGGTCACTACCCAGCTGTGCCCTTGACCCAACCCACGGTCCCCTCCACTACACCGAAGATTCAGTGGAACGATGACTTTCCTCTGGGCTGTGTTCCATTTGGTGCTCACAACCACCCTACAAGATAAAGCAGGGATTATTCACCCATTTTACAGATGGGAAACTCCGAGCTGTGGCAGCCCAGGCAAGGGCCGGCCCGCAGTCCTCAGCCAATGGCAGCATCGCCATGAGACAGCCCACCTCCTCACCACAGGACCCCAAGGCCCCATTTTGAAGGAAATCCAAAAATACAGATTTTTCTGAGTCTAAAGATTTTCTAAAACTACTGAACCAAGACATCAAAATGCTCTCTAAACAGAACTGTCCTTTCATCCATTTCTGGAAATTTCTATAGAGAAGACCACCAGATTGTTCTTTGCCTGTGCGTAAGGGCAAGTACCCAAGGTCAGCTGGAAGAATAAAAGCCACTCGTCAGTCAACGCAAGGAGATCGGCCCTGCACCAGCCTAGAACCCCCGCTGCTGAAGTGTCTTTCTCAATCCCAGGGTGTAAAATAAATTAGGTCTACAGGAATTTTGAACTTCAAGGTGGGATAAAAACACACATGCACTCAGCTGAGGCTTTTCACGTGGGAACCAGGTCCGCGCAGAGGATGTCTCCACGAACCGAGCACGGAGGACTCCGGATGACAGACTGTGTGTCCCAGCTTAAAGAGCATCTAATCCAACGGCCCCTTCATTTGAGGAAGGAGGAAACTGAGGCCCAGGAAGGTCAAATGACTTTCTCAAGGTCATAGAGCTGGCATTCAAGTTGATCACCAGCCTGCCTCTTCCAAACACCAGGCCGCAGCCTTCCCCTTGGTAGAGGTAGGAAGAGCCCACTCTCCTTGCTCTCAGCGCTTCCTGTGAGGACAGCAGGAGCACACGCTCCTCAGAGGAGGCCTGTCGCTGTCGCTGCCATCCATAGCCGCATCAACAATGAGCTCTCCCAGGGATCCTGACACAACATCAGGACCAGCTGCCCCATGCCACAGTATCGGTATCAACGAGCAAGGACTGGAGGGGTGTGGCGGGCTGCAGGGCTGGGGGAGGGCGTGCCAGGGAGAAAGCTCTCTTTGGTAGGGAGGTAAGATAGGGGTGGGGCCGAGGTGCTCACGCCAGAAGAGGCTCAGTACAGTGAAGAGCTATTCCATCCGAACAGAAGGGTCAGCTGGGCACAAACGAGGGCCGACTCTATGATTCCATTTACACAGATCTCAAGAACAGGTGAAACTCATCTACGGTGATCATAGCCAGAAAGGTGACTTAGGGTGGGGATGGGGCTGTTCCCCGGGAAGGAGGGTGAAGAACGTGCTGGGATGGAGAAGATGTCTTAGATGTCTTCTGTCTTGAGCTAAGAGGTGGTTACAAGAGTGGATGCAAATGTGACAGTTTATTGAGCTGCATGTTTAGTATTTTCAGAGTCTCATGTGTGTAATTTATGCCTCAAATAACTTCCAACAGAAAAATAAAGATGGATCAAAGAGGCTTCAGAGGAAGGGGTGACAACCCTGTCCCTAGAAGGACCGGACATAGGCTCTCTGACTATTCAAGTGGGCCGTTTTAAAGGGGATTCGAGCATCAGGGGCGGTGGGGGTGGGGGCTACACAGCTTTCAAGGCTCCGGTAGCCACATCCTCACTCAGCTCCTGCTGACAACTTCCCGAGCAGGGTCTCGCCCTGTGGTCTCCTGGGGACTGTGGGTTCTGCTGCTGTCCTGTTGAGAAGCCTCTCTCCCTGGCCACCCTCAAATCACACAGGCACAGGGGCTCCAGGCGATGCGTCCAGCTGCTGCCTCCGGACCCCTCTGACTCCCACTGCCCCGTCTCTTTCCCAAAATTTCCCTAGATCCACAATCCACCCAAGCCTCCTCTCAGTGTCTCAGAATTCCCCTGGCTCTGTGGCCCTCCTTTGCCCAGAAGAGGGACAATGGCTCCCAGCTTTGGACCCCACAGCACAGGCCCGCCCACCCTTGCTGGGCAGCAGCCCCTCTCCCCTATATAGCCTGGACTCCTAAGGCCCTAGCTCGGACCTGAAGGCCCTGTGCCTTCTGAGATGTGGCCAGTCTGGGCTGGCCTGACACTTTCTCACAGAGACCCTCAGGTATGTCCTCATAGGAGCTCATATACCCAGTCCCGTATCTATAGGACAAAACCCTCTGTGTCGACATGCTTACTTAAATACAGAATTACGTGCCACTCACCCATCCCAAATTCTGCATCGAAACCAGTTGGTCAAACGTCCTTGTCCCAAAAAGGAAGGCCATAAACCCCATTGCTCAATTTGGTGACACAAGTAAACATGGGTTCAAAGAATTCAGCCCCAAGGTTGCTTGGCTTGAGCACTTGACTTTGATCAAGGACTTATCCGTGATGGAGCTGAAGTGGAAGGACTTGCAAAGAACAAACACAGTGAGAGCAATAAATCAGGAATTAGAGAGGCAACATCAAACACGGTGGTACCAGACTCTCCGGGAGGCCGCCTCCCAGAACTGGAGAAGACAGGACGCCAGGGTTCCCACTCTGAGCACCTGCCAGGCTGCATGCCGCTGTGACAGCTGCTCTGTCCGTTCTCACTCCAACCTCGTGAGGGCAACTTAAATTTCCACTCACCAGATAGGAAAACTGAGGTCACCCAGCTAGTGAGTGGCTGGGGTAGGAACTGTTCAAGGAATTGGTGATACGATGGGGATCAGTGTGGACGTCTGCCCTCACGGAATCCACCATCTACACGGGAGACGTTAAACGAGCAATCCCAATGCAGTGTGGTCAGTGCAGAAGACCAGGGGCCTGGGGGCTGAGGGAAGACTTCCTGGAGGAAGCAACATTTGAGCCGGGATGACTAAAGCGAGCAAGTTATGGGAGCCCTCACCCAGGACCCACCTCAGCACCTCTTACTATTGCCAGCAGGCCTTCCCCCAATGCTGACCTCCCAAAGAGCGCTTCCCCAATCATTCTTGTCATTTGTCGTGGCCCACTTGGGAAATGGTGATATTTGTAGGAGGCAAGTCCCGGCCAGAGAGCTGAGGGTTTGACATCCCCCATTCACCCCTCTACCTGCTGGGCACCCCATTGGGAGGCTCTGCCCCAATGCGCTGGGACAGGTTGCCCCATGAGGCTCACCACAGGCCCGCCACATTTCACCGGAAAGTGCTTTACGATTTTCAAATCACTTTCACGTATGTTTTCTCACTTGAGTCTTACACCCAGGGCAGGCATTATTAACCCCTTTTTATTGGTGGAAAAAATGAGACATGAAATGACTCAGCAGGGTGCACCATGAGTCAGCATTGAAGCTAGGTGAGTAGGCCTGTGACACAATTCCAAGGGCTCAAAATAGGCCAAACCACGTGCCACAAATTTTAAAAAGAAACCTGCTGATGTGGAGGTACCGCCTTCCCAGGGAAAAAAAAATTCCATTTGTTTTACATGCCTCAGATTCCTCCTACCTTCATATTTCAATGGTTTTCCACTGAAATCTGTATGTTGGCTGCCACTGCCCCTAGGATTCTGAGAAAACCTTGTGAATCTTCTCAACGGTGAAAAGCTTGCTTTTCTGCAACACAGCAAAAGCCCTGTCAATGGAACAGTCACCAATCCAGGAAGACAGTGACATAACCGAGAAACACTTGACTCCAAGCGAATGGCAGCGATCGCCGATCCCGGATACACAGCAGACTTTTGCACAGCTGCATCAACAATAGCTATAGGGGAGAAATCAAGACAGCACAGGAGGCTTTGGCCCTGGATCCAGGTACCGCACTCGGCCAGGCTCTGGAAGGAAGCCACTTCAAATGTTCATGTTCAAACAATGCAGCAATATTTCTTTGTTTCCACTGAGGTTTCCACTGAGTAACAGCTGTCAACAACTCAGGAAGACAGTGGTTTGTTCCAAGTCTTTCTTCTTTGCAACTGTTCTTTCATAAACATTATATTGCTCTTTTCAGCGAGGACAAAATAAAGGCGTGCACAGTTACTCCAAAGGGCCAAAATATTTCTGCGTGTGTTCGAGCCTGTTTTGTGCCTACATCTGAGGGGTCACAGGGCCTATATTCAGAAGACAGAGTTCTTAAACATACTGTTGAAGGAGGGGGTTATTTAAAGCATCTTCTACTAGTTTCTAGAAGCTTCCTTTGGTCTTTCCAAAAGTTTTAGTAGGATGATGGTGGTTACCAGGGGCTGGGAGGAGGGGGGAGGGCAATGAGTGTCTAATGGGGCCAGAGTTTCAGTTGGGAAGATGAAAAAGTTCTGGTGATGGTTGTGATGGTTGCACGACAACGTAAAGATACTTTATGCTGCTGAACTGTACACTTACAAGTGATTAAAATGGTAAATTTTATCTTAAGTATGTTTTACCTCAATAAAAATCACGCCAAGGAAAAGTGTCAATGAAATAAAAACGGTCACCATGCTGAAAAGAATCTAAAATGTTTTACAAGTTTATTCTGCTGTTGTGCTTGATGTTTACGAAGGGCTTCCCTGATTTCACCTAATTACTAACTCTGCATCTATACCACCGGCTTTGCTGAGCACCCTCAGGAGTCAGGAACACCCACCCTCGGCCAGCCATGTGTCTGAGCCATCGGCCTTGGCAGCGTAGCTCTCTTCCGATGCCTTTCTCCTGCAAAGCCCGTGGAACCCTCTAGACGTTGTCTCACCCATCCTTTCATCTGGACAACTATATCCATGCCAAAGGGTTCAAGTGACCTGACCTATGAGATCACAGGGAAAAGTCAAGAACCAGTTCTTAGAACTCTTTGCTCAGTTGGCCAAAGCTTTTGGCGTTGTCAGTCAAGTGGTTCCAGGCAAATGTCTCATAGATACAAATGGGCAGCCAAGCTCGGCATCTTGAGTCAGTTCCACATTCGGCTGACAGGCTGGACGACTGCTGGAGGACCTAGTTGTGGGCACATGTCCCTCCCCTGGTGTCTAGAAGGAGTGCCCTATGGGACTTACCAGCAGGGTACAGTGTGATGGATGATGAAACAAGAAACCCAAACATTGCTGGAAGGGCCTCTGCTTTCTAGTTCTGAAAACTTTTCCATCTTTCTTCCATTAAATTTTGAAACAATTACTTCAGATTTATTTTTCCATGGGATGAGATGAATTGCTTTTCCAATGCTTTGCCCAGAGGCAAACCCAAAAATAATAATAATAACTACAGCTTACGCATCACCTACCATGTGCCAGGCATCTCACTATAGATCTCTTGCAATCTCCCCAACAGCCCTGCAAGGTTTTTATCTCCATCAGGGAGAAACGGGCATTGAGGCTCAGAGATGTTGAGTTACTTTCCCCAGCCCACACAGGTAGTGAGTGGCAGAGCCAAAATCGAACTCACATCTGCACCATTCCAAAACCACACTACCTCCAAAAAGAGATGAAACGTAGAGGCCCCCCACTGAGGCGGAGTCCCTTTATGACACCAAATACTTGAATATTTGAAAAACTCTGGATAGCCTTTTGAAATGTTCTCTTCTCAGAACAGAAGCCATCCCAGACTCTAAACACCTCGCAGCCCCTGTGGAGTGACCGGTACCCAGGAGGCCCTCAAGAATGATGGCTGGTCACGGAACTCCAAGTCAAACGCTGTTTGTGTTCGTTGCTTGGAGACGCATTCAGTCATTCCGTGAGCAGGATGATAACAAACCACAGGAGAGGAATCAGCACATCCTTGGGGAGCCTGCTTGACAGAATACGGCAACACCAAGGCATCAGGTTTCCCCGAAAATTAGAGCCTCATACGGTCTGAATAACGCCGTCTGGGCTCAGGCAAAGTGCTGGTCTGGCCGGGCTGGCAGCGTCCTCCACGGGATCCCTTCCTGCAGCTTATCTGGGCAGTCGCAGGCACTGCTATCCACCAGGCTCTGGCCCGCCCTTCTCTGGGAAGTAGAGCCAAGACAAGAGGACGTGGCTTTGCTTGGGCTGGAGGAGAACAGATCGGCACAGGGTCTGCACACTTCTGCTGCCCAGTGAAGGAAGAAGAGCGATCCTCCCAGTGTGTGTGTGTGTGTGTGTGTGTGTTTCGGGGGGCGGGGGCGGCCAACCGAGGGCCAGCGCATCGATCAAAGGCCCTTGTCTGTACCAGGAGGAGGATGGGGCTCAAGAGTTCATAATCCCTCCCAAATCACAAGCAGGAGCAAGCGAGCATAACCAGTCGGGCAAAGGAAGTGACCTTGAAAGATGAGGTTTTGAAAAATATTCTAATTCAGAGGTTCTCCAACCTTGCCGTGCATCAGAATCCCCTGGAGGGCTTGTGAAGACAGAGTGCTGAGCCCGCCCCCAGGGTTTCTGCTTCAGTAGTCCTCAGTGGGGCCCCAGACCGTGCATCTCTGACAAGTTCCAGGTGATACTGATGCTGCTGGTCCAGGGGCCACACTTTGAGAACCGCTGTTTACTTATTTAAAGAAAATGATTTAAGGGCATGAGAACGCTGCTCTGAATAACAAGGATATTATTATCAAATGCCTCCCTTGTGCCGGATACTTCACTGCCTTTGATATTTACAACACTGCTGCCAAGAAGGAATTAATATCCCTGGTTTACAGACTAGAATTCTGGGACTTGGGCGTTCAGGCACGTGCCTAACTCTGCACGGCCAATAATCAGCAGAGTCTGGATTTTACCTGAGGTCAAGGTGACCGGAAGCTCTCCTTTCCACCTTCTTCACTGTCTCATCTGTGATCCTGGGGCAGCCCTGGTGGGGCAGGAGGAAGATGCGTGCAAAGCAGGAGCATCAGACAAAAGGATGGATACTGACAAAGCCAACGGCCATGCAAGCTGATAGAAAACCCAGCTCCACTGCCCATGGGTGAGCTGGCCCCCTGTGAGGGTGTCAGGGTCATGGGCACTTCAGGTGCCTAAGCACCCACAGAAGCCACCGACTGGGATCTGGCCTGGCAGAGAAAGAATCAGATGACAGGTGGACTTTTGAGTTATATCTGTGCCCCGAAAGAGTCAATGCCTTCCATTTGACTCACACTATAGCTGCAGATCCTCCCCTCTTGGTGTAGGAAGGAGACAAGGGTCGGTGGTGGACGAGGAGCACATGAGAGATGGAGGGACAGTGTTGCCCCACGGGCCTTTGCCAACTCAAGGATGGCCAGCAACCACCATTTACTCCGCACCTACTATGAGCCAGACTGCATCTCATACCAGCTGTCCATTTTAGGGATAAGGAAACTGAGGTTCAGAGATGGTAAGCAACTTGACCCAGGCTGCACAGCAACCAAGAAACTGGGAGATGGGACTTAAACTCAGGTCTCCCAGAAGACAAAGCTTGCGTGTACCCTCTGACCGGCAGTACAGAATCAAGTCCAGGTGGGTCCTAAAATCCCTCTAAAGTCCAGCTCCCTCGTTAGACACTTGCCCCAGATTCGTCAGACCTCCACCACATCCCTGCCCACGTCGTAACCAGCCTAAATGTGAGGTTCTGCTCTTTCAGGCATTACAGAGGAGCCCTCTGTGGGGTCTCTAGCATAAAGTTCCACCTTCACCTCCTCCCTAAAGGATTCTCTTTTAATAGGCATGACTATTTTGACCCCCTATCCCCTTCCTGCCGATGGGGAGTTCAGCAGGAGCAGAGCTCCTACCTAATCCTTGTGTGTGAGGTGGGTGTGACCAGACCACAGACAAAGCGTCTCTCTCCCCTCCTCGCCTGCCTCCCTTGCTGGGGCGGGAGCCGCTGCCCTCCAGCCCAGAGAGAGGGCTTCACTCTCTTGCCGTGCCACAGCGTAACCTGAGCTGGAACCTCTGTTCTACAAAACTTGTAACAGGAGAGAGCCCCCCAGAGTCACAACACTGACTCAGGTGGAGCACCCGTGCAAAGTCATGCCCCCGCCGACACCCAACACAACTGTGAATTTGGTTGTCAGGTCGCAACTGGGTGCCGACCCACCCACCTGGGAACATAGGCTGCCAGGCCCTGCACAGACACCCACTGGGCTCCAGTCGGCCTCTCTTGAACTGTCTCAGCCACAGCTCTTCACAGATGTCTCTCAGCGCTGCCCCCCAGGATTCAGCTCTTTAAGGCTCTTAACGGGAGAAGCCCTCAAGGATAGATTGGCATGGCCTGAGGGCTCAGCCAGTTCCTGGAGGAGTAACCTAGTCAGGCAGCAGAAGTCCAAATATTCTTCTGCTTTGGAGTGCAGAGGAAGCCTCCTTATATTCTGAAAGAGTCCGTCGGTCCACGACACGAGGCACTGTCACATTTCCCCGCAATGACCTTCTGGTCTGAATTTCCACCAGACTAAACACCCGGGCAACAGCAGGTGGATGGACAAGACTCTGCCGCTCACTGTGGCTGTTATCTCCTACCGCTGAGTGTTGTGTCTTGTCTTGTTTGATAACAAGATGTTGTGGGTCTCGATGTAAACACCGTCTAAGGCAGCATATGGCTTACAAAGCACCATTTACAACTATGTGCGTGTGCCGGCTTTCCGTTCTGCGATGCTGGCTGCCCCACCGCGAGGCCGTGGGGGTCTGCCTTCCCCGTGGCCTCAATCTGTCTGCCGGAGCTCCCACAGATGCTAATGGGAGGGAAGCACGTGGGACCCGGGGAGACCAAGTCCCAGCATGGGGTGCTAAACGAAGTCAAGCAATTGTCCAAAGTGAAATATTGAGTTGAAATGAACCTGCTGGTTCTGCGAGAAGGCGTTTTTGGCTAAGGCAGTTGAAAAATAAAATCCAACGAAAACATCTGTGAAAGCAGAGAAATGGGGTATCCTTGAGAAAAACTGCATTCGTGTACAGTTGAAAGATATTCAGAATGCGTTGTTAGACATCCCTAATTTCACCGGGCACAAAGCTCAGCTATGGAGGAGACAAATGAGAATGGGAGTCACCATAGTCATGTGGTTTCATTGTGAGAGACTTGGAATCTTTTCAAATTCTTAGACTTTGCCAGCTTGATCAGAGAGGGACTGGGGCCAGCCCTCACCCTGCAGGGTTGGTCATGGAATCCTACTACTCCTGTCCCTAGAGACCCTCGGTTACATGGACACCCACCCAAAATGTTGTGTGGGCTGTACCATCTACTCGTGCATTGACTTTCTTTTTAAATTTTGCTTGCATGTTCATTCTAGGTTGCAATGTCTGTCAATCCATCAGACCCTCAGAAGCAAGAAGTTCAAACCTCTTCTGCATATCTTTTGCCTATGTCCTTAGGGGGCAAGGGGGGCTACCGGTTTGACTGTAGTCGGCCAGGAGAGGAATCAGGAGTCAGGTGAAGTTATCAGGTTGGGGGATGAAATGATGGAGCTCAGGATCTGGGAGAAGGAAGTCATAGCAAAAGGAAGTGAGGTCGGGAACACAGAGGGCGAAAGCAAGGTCAGACATGCCTCTGACAGAGCCAGGATGAAGCACCCCTGAGCAGGTTCCTGGGGTGGGACCAAGGGACAGGGTGCGAAGTGAGGGCCTGGTGGTTTTAAATATACCTGGCCCACCTTCTCACAGTAGTCCTGGCTGATTGGTTAAGCCTGAGTGTCCAGCCTGCCTTCTTCCCTGCAGGACCTATGACTGCAGTAAAGACACCCAATAAATGCTATCAGCTATGACCATTATTCCCATGATTAGTCCCCTGTATTTCAATGGAACATAACTTCTCTTTCACACGCAGTGGAGGATATTCCAGTTCAGCTTTGAAATCAGCAGCAAGACACATGAAAACACAGGACCGTGATCATGTCTGTAAATTTCACCACAAAGCACCCTTAGGAATCAGCCCCTGCACCTCCGTTCCCACTACTGCTCAGTGACCGCCAGGGGTGAGAGTCTAAATCAGAGTGAGAACAGGTAGTCTGTGGCAGCCCAGCCATGAGATGGCACCAGGGCAGAGGTTTCCCAGAGAGAGGAGTGTGCCTCTGCACAAGGCTACACATACTGTAACTTTCTGCAAGCTCTTCTGAGCCAGCTGCACAGCATTCACTTCAGCTCCAGCGCTGCCCTGTCCAAATGGAGCAGGCCATGCCTCTTGAAAGTGCCTGGACAGAGGACGCCTGTCCAGAGCCCCACCCTGGAAGTGAGCAGGGCAGAGCTGGGATCTGGCAGCCACCAGAAGGTAAGAAGAGTCGTCCCCCAGCGGAACATCCTCACTGGGCTCTTGCTCTGTGTGGGTGCGGCCACTACCATGAGACTGAGGAAAGGAACTCTGCCCTGAGACCTGTAGCTTACACAGCTCCACACTCACAAATACAAAAAAAGTCGTTTTACTAATGCTCACAAGTGCCTCTCAGTCGCTTGGGACCCAGTGTTCAGGGCTGGCAAAGCCTCGCTCATAACCCTGAACATCCACTCCTGCGGGGAACACCACTCAGGCCCCTGGAAACCGCTTCTCCATAGCTTCTCTGCATCTTCTGACCTATGTCCTTGGGAGAAAGAGAAACCCACTGCCTCCCAGTGCCATGCAGATCTAGGGTTGTACCGTGGCTGCTGATATGAGACAGGACAGGACAGTATTTCAGAGTGCCGACAGGATTTGAGCAGCAGATGCAGGCAGGTGAGAGAAAAGACAAATTAACATGTCAACTCTCTCCCCTGGACGGCCTGAATGAACAGATTCTTGCATAACAAATGATCCTTTCCCGGTAGACCTGCTCATCCATCTCCTTGCTTCTCTCCCTGTTCCAATTCTCCGTCCTGGAGATACTTAAGAATTAACGTGGCATTTGCAACAATCGTACATGGCAGCTGAGGAAGCTGGTGCAATATTTCACAATTCCTGTTGCTCTTAAATTGGTATCTATGTAGGTCTAAATGTAACATGTGCAATGCACAATACGGATCCTTTATATGAGCAACTAGACTTGAGTTGAATGTCAGAAATGTGAAGTATTGGGGCCGGCCCCGTGGCCGAGTGGTTAAGTTCACGCACTCCGCTTCTGCGGCCCAGGGTTTCGCTGGTTCAGATCCTGGACACAGACATGGCACCGCTCACCAGGCCACGCTGAGGCGGCATCCCACATGCCACAACTAGAAGGACCCACAACTAAAAACATATAACTATGTACTGGGGGGATTTAGGGAGGAAAAAAAAAAAAGCAGAACTGTGAAGTATTAGTTACAAGAATATTTAATAAGATTTAATTTTCAGAAAATTACATTTAAAATTGTTTTATTTAAATAAGTTTGTTTTAACGTTTTTTACATTTATCAATTACAATTTGTATTTCTGGCTTTCAAATTTTAATTTTCATGTTTTATAAGAAAAAATAACTCCTTGAAAATATATACGAAAAATCAATTTTTTATATCTACTTTCAGTTTTTGATGAAAATATATACGAATCTGCATATTTTAAATACACTTATGTTTTGAAAATCCTTTAGCTCACTGCTGTCAATAGAGCAAAATTATGTGAAAATGTTCACTATAATAGATTTTGTGATGATACTGAAATGAAGGTAAAATATTAAAGAAATAAATATGAAACAATTTTAAATTATGTGCGTCTTCATTTTGTTAGTCATTAAAACAGAACAAAAGAACATTTCAACATGTGTGGTAATAATTAGTTCAGTTATCTTTGCTATCTACCAACTTTTGGTCGTATAAAAATCATAGCACCACACGTTTTTTAATTTTGTGTTTATGAATGTATATTTTTTACAAGTGAGAGGACAGAGCACTGTTTATTTAACCATTTTAGGCTTAATTTATGTTCCTGAATATTTGGACAAATAGTGGCCTCCATTTGTATTCCTGCCCTGGACTCTGCAAATGTTAGAGCCACACATTTAGAGAGAACTGGGCCACACCTATTTACACACATGGAAGACAGATACTAGCATTCATTTCCCTTTAGATAACTTCGAAACATCTTCGGCTTTTGTTTACGGGAATTTCTTTGGGCCCTCATACTAAATTTTCTCACTATCTTGCCGTCAAGCTCGCGCAGCACGCAGCTCAGTGCCTGACACAGAAGACGTATAATAAGTCTCTGTCCACTGAGTGCAGTTTGCAAAGTCCACACTGTAGCTTCCAGCCCTCCATGCGTGCCTCTGGCACTTCATTCATTACACATGGGAAGAGAACACGAAACCCCAACAGATTGCGAAGGAAGCCTGGATGGTTTAAAATCAACAGCTGTAAATCCCCTAAAAGGAATTATTGACTTGTTTTTCACTCACACGTCACGATTTGACAACTACTGTAAACTGTCGCCATCACCCTTAGGCGCAGGTGGGGCCATCTCTCCAGAGACAGGGGTCCAAAC
Source organism: Equus przewalskii (assembly GCF_037783145.1). NCBI lineage: Eukaryota > Metazoa > Chordata > Mammalia > Perissodactyla > Equidae > Equus > Equus przewalskii. The sequence goes on along the minus strand of NC_091831.1, from coordinate 76,748,530 downwards.
CATCTTCTCAAGAAATCTCTTAGACGGCACGCATTGCAGGGCACCAAAGACACAGAGTCTTCCCTTTGTCTGAGGAAGAAAAAGAGCTGCCATGTGTACAGCACTGCTGTGTCTCCGAGCCTCTCACAAGGAGAGAATGTCAAGAGGCTGTGGGTGGAAACAGAAAACAATACAGCAACCCAGGCTAGAGAACAATAGCTGAGCTTCATGGCACAAGGGGCATGCATTTTCAGCCAGCCTCACGTTCCCCAAAGGCTGTCCAATTGCAAAACATCCAAATTAATCTGGAAGCAACAGCACCACCAGATAATTTTCACCAGGTAATGAAACAGGTCAAACCACCCTTTTCTTATCTGCACATAACAGATCCGTTTCTCCCAAACAGCCAAGAATAGCATCGTCTTTGGCCCTGAGGCAGTGCTTCTTGAGCTTCTGCGCAAAATGATACGCGTACAAAATAGTGTTTGTGTGGCCCACTGGGGTAAATGCGAGGCTGCTGCTCAAAGTAGGAGGTGATCTGGCTGCACTGGCTTCTTCCTGACCCCCAAGGAGGTGGGCAGGTAACAATATGTTGGCACAGCCAAAATCCATTCGGCACATGCCTCAGTCCATCAGCTGGGAAGCCTTGCTATAGGAGGCGGGCTCCATTAATGAAGTCCCAGAAAGCAAGTGGAGAGACGTCCTTTATAATTCCAGGAAGCAAGGCTCACCAAGGGGAGCGAGTGAAGAAGGGCCTGCCATGAATTGTGTGAAGTGGTGCTGGCTACCTGTGCAAATGCAGGGCCAACCGTGGCCCTGCCCCCTTGCAGGAAAACAAGATCCATCATACGAGAACAGGAGAGAGGTCATCGAAGGCTATATTTGTGGTCTCCTCTTTTGACTCCCTTTTCCCACCAGGAAGGAGCCCCATGCCCTGCTTCAAGTTCTAAAATTCCCTGTTGCACTTGGCAAATTCTCCCTTGACAAAACAGGGAGCAGGGAGAGCCCCCATCCCAACAGGGAGCTCTTTTTGCTGGGCCTCCACCATCCCGGGAGGCTGCCCCAAGAGCACGTATGTGTGTAGCCTGTCATCTCTAGAGCAAAAGGACTTTTTATAGCAATCACAGTATCGGGAAGTAGGAAGCTTGTTGCTGTGCTGGTTGCTGGAAAGGAGAATGGTTAGGAGGTCAGTAGGATTAACAAGGTGGTGCTCCTGTAACCACTCCACACCTTTTGGGATGGCCCCAAGGCGACCGATTTACAAGTGTGGCTTAAATGGCTCCTCTGAGCAAATCTTGTGAGGATAAATAAAAATAATGCCCGAAAAGCATTTTTAAGTTCTGATTAGAAGTCAGTGGTACATGGCATATCAGACACCTGGAGCAAATCATTTTTCCAAAGCCCCCTCTCCATGCTACAAAATAATTGATCTAAGAATCATACAATAATCAGTAATCGCCAGGACCCTCTTGATGTGTTCTTTAGCTTTAAAATGAACAACTAACAATTTAGAAAGAGAAATAAATGCCGGTGTTAAAAATATTATCTGGATTCAGTAAAATAGTTCATATATGAACTACAATTTGCACTTACCAAACAAAAATATTACACCTTGCGATTGACATGCTGCTGCACAGTGTTAAATTTTTAACATAAAATTTCAGGCAGTCACATAGAATGACAGAATTGAAGTCGTTCAAGTGTGTGTCTTTATCTTTACACTTACTGTGCCATCCTTCTTCCTTTTGAATCTACAGAATTTCTTTTTTTTTTTTTTTTTGAGGAAGATTAGCCCTGAGCTAACTACTGCCAGTCCTCCTCCTTTTTTTGCTGAGGAAGCCTGGCTCTGAGCTAACATCCGTGCCCATCTTCCTCTACTTTTTAGATGTGGGACGCCTACCACAGCATGGCGTGCCAAGCGGTGCCATGTCCATACCCGGGATCCGAACCGGCGAACCCCGGGCCGCCGAGAAGTGGAACGTGCAAACTTAACCACCACACCACCGGGCCGGCCCCCAGAATTTCTTATCTGTCCTTTGAGAGAGAGTCTATTCATGTGTAAAACATGTATATACATACATATTTGTGTTTGTGTGTATACACACACACAAACGTACACATCACTTTTTAAAATATTTTTAAATGTTCTGTATATTGCTTACTTCATTTAACACTATATATTGGAGATTGTTTCCTATCAGTTCAGATAGATCTACCTTATTCTTGTTGATAATTGCAAAAAATTCCATTCAATGGATACATCATTTAAAAGATAAAAAGGAAGATGTTGTACCACTGGAGTTGGAGACGTGAACTGCACCCAAAGTGAGCATGGATGATTCCAGATCATTATGAATTTACCCTTGAAATGAACTATGTAGCTGGGGAAACATGTGTTCGGGCCAAATGCGTACCTGGGAGTTCTCCAAATTACTTTCCACAGAGAATACAATGTTTGTTAAAGGATATATAATACAAATATGCTAAAAAGTTTACGTATATTTTACCAAAACTCAGCAGTCATTGTACCAATTGCTCAGAACTTGGAACAACAACATTATTTTTTGTGGGGAGGACTATTTTATCATAGATGTTGTTTAAAACTGCCTGTGCATGGTGACAATGAAAAGTAGACTCAGTTTTGGGTTCATTTTCTTCTTGTTTTTAAATTCTCTACGATAACACACCCTGCCTTGCCTGCCCCAGAGGAGGATGAGCCCCCACCGCTCCCCCCCAGCACACCTGCCACAGCTGTGTCATTGGAACACGTTCTCCTTGCGTCTAAGATACAAACTCCAGCCCTACATTCATGAAAGCTGTCCAGTCAATGTCCTATTTTGAAGTGAAGTCACTAAAATGAATGGCGGAGGGATTTTCCATAACAAATCCCAATCTTCCCTCCGCTTCCTCTACTCCAGCACCTGCCAATTAGCATAAAGGTCGTACACTGTGGAAGGCAAAAGAGAAAACCCCGTCTATAGGTTTCACAATCTCTCCCTGGTGCCCAGCACTGGCGTGTTTGTGGTGTGCCTTCCCCTGTGCTAAGGGCTTTATGTTCATCATTTCCTTTAATCCTATGAACCCTGGCAAGTAGCTATAAAATTATTAGCATCCCTGTTTTTCGATAAGAAAACTAAGGCTCAGAGAGATGAAGTAAATTGCCCATGGCCTCACACCTAATAAGGGGCAGAATCCTGATTCATACCCAGCTGGTTTAGCTCTGAACTTTCAGCCCAGGCCACTCAGGATGGGCGTGAAGCATTAAATCCCTAACCCCCGAGAAGGAATGTGTTTATCAAGTTTAGTGGATTTTCTCCGTTAGGTGAGAGATAAGAGCAGCAAAACAATACAGCTGTGCATCGCTTAACGACGGGGATATGTACTGATAAATGTGTTGTTAGGCGATTTCACCATTGTGTGAACATCACAGAGTGTACTTACACAAACCTAGCTGGTACAGCCTACTACACACCTAGACTGTATGGTAATAGTCTTATGGGATCACTGTCGTATTTTCGGTCCATCTTGACTGAAATGTCGTTATGTGGCTCATGACTGTACCAAGATTCTGGCGAGAAAGGTGGACTTCCAGTTGCCTCTTTGTGCACCAGGCAGAAAGAGGAAGTGGGAGGTGCCAAGTGTCACTTTATCCTAATCGTTTAGAGTGAACATTACAAAAGCATCCTCTTCACAAACATTCGTTGTGCACCTTGCCTGTACCAAGCACCACTCCAGGTACCACAGCAGAAACTTTCTCCTTCCATCCTAGATGCGTCCATCCATGGAAAGCATCACCCAAGGAAATGATGGGACACGTGTGGCCGAGGCTGGGGCTTAAAGGACCAGCGTTCAAAGAAAACCTCCAGCTGTTCCTACAAGCTGGGCAGACAAGAAGGAACTTCATCCAATTACAAACTTCCTCCTTGAGAATCAGTTTGTTTTCCATCTAGGATACACTTGACCTTAGGGTTGGCCAACCTCTTGCTCACAGTGCTGGCCTGGTGATTTTGCGTCAGGCTGTTGGTCCTGACCTAACCGTTATTTCCTCAGCTGCTCTCACCTGAAAGCACAGCCACTTCCAGAAAGACTGGCAGCCTCCCAAGTACAGAGTCATAAGTTTCTAAGGATTCTCTGGTGGATCAGGTGTTGAATTTCCCAGACCACCCCTGAGACTAAAGGTTCCGTTGTCCCCTGAACCTCCATGCATTCTGGCAATTGGAACCTTGAGCTTGGAGACATCAGACCTGTTCCTCTTCCTAAAATCAATTCCAAATTTGCCTCTAGCACAGCCTCCTCCCACAGTGGCCTTGGGGGGAATGGTCTAAGTCCTTTATGACCAGATCTACGCATGGACAGTTATGCAGAAAACTAAAGCCATGACCTGGATAAACGCAGGCCAGAATAACCCTTCGGTCTGAGATACTGGAAAGCCGAGACCTTAGAGGGGTTCTTGGGGACTTTTTTTACTTCCCCCTCAAATGATTTGTATGATGGCCATAATTCCCCATTTCGCCCTGTATAGGCCCATCCTGGGCTGCTGAGGTATTTTATGGCTCATCTGCTCAGAATTCCTTGCAGACTCCAGAGCCCCATGAAGGAAATTCCATGAGAAAGAGGAAAGGCATCGTCTCTCTCCTGCCTGCTGTGCTCACAACTGCCTGAATCCTCTTCATTGTGTGGTAGCTGCCTCTTCCTTGTTCAACCTGAGTTTGAAACCACCTGTTGACTTAATGACCCAAGAAAAAAATCCTTCCTATGGGGCATCCATGGGGCCTGCTGGGTCTGGTGGCCCTGGAGGTTGTCGGAGCTGACCTATCGAGCGTCTCCTTATTGTGCCACTGGGAATTTGGCTCCTTGGAAGAGACTGCTCTGTTTCCACCAGAGTGCTGCTTCCAGATGGGCTTCCTGAGGAAACCGAGGCTCAGAAAGTTGAAATGGCTTATCTAGGGTCACTCGGACAGCAATGGTGAAAAACCCAGCCCCATGCCATGATGTCTCTCAGACAAGGTTGTGTCCTCATTTCAATGTGTCGTTAGTTATGCCCAGAGTGTGGCTTCTACCTGGAGCCTTTGATGACCTCCAGAGCTCCTCTCAAACTGCCCCCTCTTGTGATTTCATTTCTTCTTTAGCTTTGTCAGTGGTTCTTTCTCTTCTCACAGTAATCTTTCTACATTGAAGGCACTTAGTTTCTAAGACTCACTGAGTGCCCCGCATATCACAGAACCCTGTGCCAAGTAAGTTCTGTGAAACCTCTGAACAGGGACTCCTCATTTCTGCTCATGGCATTTCCCGTCTCCCTTTAGCCCATCCAAACCTTCCGCAGCCTTCCACGGTTGGCTTAGGGTCCCCTAGAACTGCACTGTCCAGTATGGTATACACTCACCACAGGTGGCCACTGAGCGCTTGGAACACGGCTGATCCAAATCAAATGTGCCGAAAGTGCAAAATACACACCAGATTCCAAAGGCTTAGTATGAAAAAAAGAATGAAAACCTTCTTGGTAATAAGTTTTATATTCGTTACTTAGGAAAATGACAACATTTGAATATATAGGGTTAAATGAAACATATAACTAAAATTAATTTCACCAGCTTCCTTTAGCATTTTTTAAATGTGGCTACTAGAAAATTTGAAATTACATATGTGGCTTGTACTATATTTTTATTGGACAGAGATGCTTTAGAGAAAGAGAATATTTTTAGTCCAGGAGAGGCATGGAATTATTCTTCATTCACCAAAAATTCATTGAGCAGACATTCTTTAAATACATGGAGAATAAAGGCAAAGTGCTTTGCTGGTTATTAGGAGGGGCACACGCTGATTAAGACAGGAGGTTCCTCCTCCCCAGGGACTTGCATTGACAATGACTATAAGCTCATACAAATCACTGAGTTCCAAACAGAGCCAAATGATGGTTCTAATTGAAGCAAAATCACCCACTTTGGGGATATATAGGAAGAGGCAGGTTGGGAGGACTTCAGAGAGGAGGACGCATTTTCAGGATGTCAGACTGTGTTCTCCAACAAAAACCAAAATAACAGTAGCTTTAAAAGAGAGAGAGAGAACTTTAGTTTTCTCTAAGATTATTGCTTGAACATCAATAGTCAAGGGCTGATGGAGCAGCTGCACTGTGTCAAGGACCCAGGCACCTTCCAACTTGTTGCTCTGTTGAGATACCAAGTCCTGATACCAAGTTCACATTCCCACCAGCAAGAAGGGGTGGAAGGAGCCAGTACCTGGGCACATGGTTACGCTTACCTTCAAAGAAGGCTGGGAAACATCTCACTTTTAGCCATGTGCCCAGCTCAACCTCAGAGGTTCTGTGACCACCAGAATCAGAGGAGAATGGATATTGGAAGACAGTTCACATTCTCTGCCACAGAGAGATTGTCTGAGCTAAACCTGAAGGAGTGGATAGAATTTAGTAGGTGGAAAAGGGAGATGCTAGGCTGAAGGAACAGTGTTAACAAAAACACCTCAGTGTGAAAGCATCTGACAAGTTTGGGGGATGACTGAACAAGACATGGAAGAGACGTCTGTTTCTGGGACGGAGAATCAAAATTCTCTGGATTGTCCTCTTTACAGCCAGAAGCACTATTTAGTTTCCTGGATTATTTCTCAAGAGAAACTGGATGTTCCTATAAAAATTCCAGGAATATCCTTCACCTGGAAGGGGAGCAAAGCAGAAGTTGGGGAGCCACAGAACAATAGAGTTCCCTGAGCCTGGGCAGGCAAGGAACGAACAAGAAGAATGAGACTCAGGAAGGACCTCAAGCGTGGCACCAGCAAAGTCATCCCAACTAGGAAAAAACTAAATAGGCATAAAGACAGTTGATTTCCTATGTCACCGGCTCCCTAAGCTTGATGAAGTCAAATTCTGAATCTCCCTAATGAACCTGTCATTGACTGCCTGTGCAGGTAGTTTGTACCTACCATATGTTTACTGTCTGTCTCCTCTCACTAGAAGACGATTTCCATAAGGGTAAGAGCTTCCTTTGTTGACTGCGGTATCTACAGCACATAGAACATAGCAGATACTCAATAAATAAATACTCAAAAAAGAAACTCAGTAGATGAATGAATGAATAAATAAATAGCCAGCACTTCCAGCAAAGCCGTTTTGTAACACCCATGAAATCTGAGAATGTGATGCCCTCCTGACAACTTGCTGCAAGAAGTGAGGGAGGTCACAGTGATAATTACTGCTTAATCACTTACCCTTAGCCAGTGTTATTTGGTCTTCCCAACAGGCGTCTGAGGAAGGCATTATTCCCATTTGCAAATGTCTTGCCAAAGGTCACTCCGGTAGGAAGAAGTCAGGCTAGGATTCAAACGCGGGTCTTTCAACTCCACAACCTCTGTTCTTTCTACCAGTTTCTTTTCTTGCATAGCATTCTCAGGACTCTCAATCCACTTCTCAGGTACTGATAAACCCACCCCAGAGGCTTCAACCTCACTGCCCAGCTGACCTGAAAATCTGTTGGTCGGGTGTTACGTAGCCCTCCTAAGGAAAAGAAGAGCTGGACTTGAATGAAAACTCCCTGGGTGCCAGGCACTGTCCTGGGTACTTTCACACATTGTCTCTTTTAATCTTCATTCCACCACCATGAGGTCGGGACTGTTAGCTAGTTCCATCTGGGGAGTCAGTAGGATTCTGAAATTGTCTTTGCTTTTTTTCTGGGTGCCAAATCGCTGAACCACTGAATGGGAATAGGATAATCTTGGTATTTGGAGCTAGTGAGTAGCGTTGCCAAAGTCTGTTTGAGCAGCTGGAAAAAGTGCTAGGAGAGACACATGTACCAGCCAAGGGAAAACTCTTGTGGTTGGTAAATAATGCAGGATCTTTGTGGTGGGTTCCAGACAGAAAGGGAGATTTAATTTCTCCTTATGTATTTTTCTTATTTAGGGGGAAAAAAAAGGTTCAGCACTGAATGCTCCAAACACAGCATCATGGTCTATGTGTTGTGCTGACATCTGGAACTATTTAGCAGAACTACAAACAAATAGTTCGCCCAAATCATCAAATACAAATTTCACTCTAACCCAGATTCCTAGCAGCAGCTATCAAGAGTGAATAAGCATGAAGTTCCTGACTACATTATCCTTCTCTGTAGCAGAAACAAACATGGATGGTTCAGTTTCCTGCGCCTGGAAGAGACTTGGAGATCCTGGTCTCCAGTATGGTTCCCACAGGCAGGCTTAATGGAATCCAACAGAAACCAGGCCACAGGACTGGAGGAAACAGGGCAGTATCCCAGACAGGCTGGCAGAAGCTCAGCTCAGGGTTCAAGGGCAAACGGTGGATGAATGGAGCGGAGATCAGCAGAGGTCAAGACTGAATGGGGCGCACAAAGCACCAGGCTTGACGGGTCAGTGCCAAGCCATAAACAAGATCCAGCAGTAGCTCAGTGGCTGGGTGATCAGAAGCAGGCCAGAGGCAGAGCAAAACACAGTCAGGACGCTGGCTGATGCAATGCTAGGGTTTAGGGCCCCTCCTCGTATGTGCTTATGGAGTAGGTTGGGCAGACCTACCGACTTAAGACCCAGATGGGGCTAGACGTTGCCAAACACACACATACACACACACACACACACACACACACCCCTCACCACAGTCTGCTGGGCCTTCTTCCCTACTGGGCCGGACCAGCCCCTTCCCCTGTATTTCCAGAGCTAGTCTGCGAACACAGGCCTCCTGCTATTTCCATTGTGAATGGGGGTTTCAGGGTCTTCGGAACACTTCTGTTGCTCCAGGATCACCAAACCGTCCCACCAAAGAACACACCTACCCAAATGAAGTACAGAGCCCCCTCCTCTTCCAGCTCTGCCAGCCCCCAAACCCACCGCAACGAGGCCCTCCTTGGCACTTTCTCTTTAGTTTAGAGAGAGAATGTCAGGAGACTATACTGGTCACTGGATATAGACTTGTCCATGTCCCTTAACTATAAAACTAGACTCATATTCCTCCCCAAGCCTACTTTTCTTTCTATGTTTCTTCCTGACTCCGTGATGAACATCATTGTCCTCTCAAAGCTGGAGACCCAGAAGCCACCCCAGACTCCTCATTCCTCCTCATTTCCCCCCATGTCCAAACAAACACCAAGTCCCATGATTATTTCATCCTGAAAACTTTTTACAACTGTGTCCTTCTGCCTATCTGCCTCTACCATCTCTCAAATAATTATTACAATAGCCTCCAAGTTGGATTTCTGGCAGCTAATGGTTCCAGAACGCTCTTCCTAAAACATGAATTAGATCGTGAGTTCCTCCTCCTTGGAACCCTTCCTTGACTCCCCGTGGGTGATGTTCCCTCCTCATCAGAAATACAAGCCCCTGAGATATATAGGCCCGCCACCTCCCCGGCCTCTTTCCTCTCCTTCTCTACTGGCTTTACTCTCCAGATCAAAGGGATCAAACCAAGGTCTGTGGGCTGCAAAGTCCACAAACTACTGAGATCACATGCAAAATGCCACACATGTGTACGTTTCCTAGAGAAATTTCCAATAGTTTCAAATGTTCTCAAGAGTCTATGACTCAAACACAAGTTACTGCCCCTCACGTGGCATTCCTTCACACGTTAGCCTCTACTTAGTTCACGCACAGGTGGTCAGAAGTGTTCCCACGTATGTGACCATGACCTATGGAAAAGCAATACATTATATTTATACGTAAAACAGAACCAAATTTTTACAAAACAATTCTTGCTATGTCGTATAAACTGTAATATGTACTATTTTAGTTATTTGCTTTTTTAATGTTGGTTGTGGTCCTTTAAACTAATTTTGCAACTCACCTACCAATGGATTCCAACCTTCAGTTTGAAACTAAGGTCTTGATGCTATGTTGTCTTTGTCCATTAATTTTTTTTTTTTTTAAAGATTGGCACCTGAACTAACAACTGTTGCCAATCTTTTTTTTTTTCTGTTTTATCTCCCCAATCCCCACCCTGTACATAGTTGTATATCTTAGTTGCAGGTCCTTCTAGTTGTGGGATGTGGGACGCCGCCTCAATGTGGCCTGATGAGCAGTGCCATGTCCACGCCCAGGATCTGAACCCTGGGCCGCCGCAGCAGAGCGTGCGAGCTTAACCACTCAGCCACGGAGCCGGCCCCTGTCCATTAATTTTTGTCTTGACTCCCAACTAGATTGTAAGTTTCTTGAGGGCAGGATCATGACTTCCACATTTTCAATATTGCCCACAGCACAGAGTAGATGCCTTAGAAAGGTATGGAAATGGCTGGAAACAACATGGGAAAGTCCTGAAACAAATGTTTTCTCGACATAGAAAGTGCAACTATGTCATGCATGGACATGTAAAAATAATTATTTGATGGAAGAGAATTCCCTAGATGGCACCTAGCGTGGGAGGGGGTCTCTGTGGTGCTAGTTTAATGCAATCGCTGACTACATGAGTCTATCCTCTGGGGAGGGAGATACACGGACTTCTGCAAGGGGAAACATATTGACCCATGAATAGCTCAGCAGAACAGTAAACGCTAAATACTTTGAGGTCTCTCTCCCACTAGACATAAGAGAAAAAATGAGTTATTAGTGGAATAAAAACACTGCTTTGCAAAAGACACCAACGAGGTAAGGAAGTAAGTTTTTTTATTATTAAATCTATCAATCGGTCTTTAAGAATTTGTTGTTCTCTGCTATGTCAGTGCTCCACCAGGCAGAGGGTTGTAAATACATGGTGTCTCCCCTCCAGAGCTTGGTAAACCAATAGATGTGTGGAAACCCAGAGATCGAAATGATTAAGGGTTAAACTGCTGGTGTGGACTCCAAGGGAAAAGATCCCGAAAGGAGATCTCATACTCTAAAGAGGTAAATTCTTCATTCTAACCCAAAGCTAAAGTGCTGGTATTGTCTTGGCATAAACATTAATATCACAGGAAACAGGGGCCAGATAAGCTGGAGGACCTTTGTCAACCATAGTGGCTGCTTCTAATGGCAAAGAGACTGTCCCACTGGTTTGCTTGTGGAGGGAAGAGGCGATCCTGCGTGGGATATCCCCCTGGATCATAGTCAGTGAAGCCCCCACCTGAGAGAGAGAGCGCGCCTCTGTTTGCTGCATAAATGCCCATGGGCAGCGTTCACGGGCTGTGCTGCTCGCCCGCTTGAGCATCCCACCCTGACGGCCAACCCCTGTCACACACAGACCTGGAGGCAAGTTATTCAACGACCGCAACCTCACTGTCCTCATCCCCAAAGTGAGAAGACAGCCCCTGCCCTTCATGGATGCTGTCAAAGGAGGGACTGAGCTCTTGTACATTCAGGACCCAGAACACAGTATGTGCTCAATAAATGGCAGTCACTGTTGTTCTGTATTTTGTTCACTCCACTGATTGACTTACATGCACTCCTGTGTTTGCCTCTCTGGCCTGCCAAGTAGTGTAAGGGCTTCGTGGGAAATGGACACAGCTAAATAAATGAACCCTAGCCCTGTAATGCCCAGGACAGTGGCACACCCCATGCATGCCAGACTCTACAGAATGGTAGCAATGGCTGTAATAGGAATAGTCCAGGCCCCAGGATGGAGGACGTGGGGAAATCGACTTGAATAAACACCAGCTGTTTATGTTCACGTGTAATTTGGCTGTAACAACAGCACATTACACTTCCTTTACCAGTAGCATTACCCACCATACCCATACCCACCTCCCCCCGACCCCTGCACTGACCACTGGGAACCAGGGTGATTCACCCTCTGGACACAGCAAGGGGCTATCCCTTGTTGATAGCCTGCTGGTGTGCTGTTTGAGGCAAATTTACTTTCTGCATTCTCCAGTCCAAAAGCATGAGAACAGGAGGAAATGTTCGGCAGGGCATACTTTAATAAAACAAAATAAACTCAGCTACCAGGAGTTACAAAACTGCTCTCCAGGGAGCCGTTCCCCGCCTCTGACACACTCCCATGAGAATCATGCTTTTAAAAAGAGATTTAAAAGTCCTACCCTATAGCAAACACACTCTTTCAATCGCATTGCAACAAAAATGGCCAGATATCCACCATAACCCACCACGGCGCTGCCATATGAACTCACCCTGCTCGCCTCCCTTCTCAACACTGCCTTTAAATCCTAATACGCTTCTTTTGGGCTTTGGGTGGTTTTTCCCTTTGGGTTTTTTCCCCCATTGCATTTAAGTGCAGTCTACTCCCTACAATTTTATATTTGAATGGTGGACAACCACGTGCTGTTCAACACAAGTAATCCAATAGCGACACACTGCTACCAGCTTGCCCCACTTCTAGGAACAGCTAAAGGTGATCAGCCTCAAACGTCCTGGCATGAGAACGTGGGGTCTGGGAACCCTACCCCCTTCCCATCCTGCATATGAAAGAGGGAATGAGAAGGAAGACGTGCGACCCTCCCCAAAACACGACTGTGGCCAAGACTGCTGGTGGCCTGACAAAACCATTCTTTATCCTTCTATAGCAGTAGTATTTTCACCCGGGCACATGGCTACCCAGAATAAAGATGACCTCCCAACCTCCTTTGCAGCAGATGTGGCCATGTGAGTTAGTTCTAGGCAATGGGATGTAAGTAGAAGTGTCCCATGGATGCCCTTTTTGTCTCTCCTTCTGCCTCTCGTCCTTCCCATTGCCTGAAACGTGGGTGCTGCATTCTGGGACCATGAGGAAGAGGGGGGGGCAGAGTGGTGAGCTGGGGGCGCCTGGGCTCCTGAGAGTTCCATGGATCACTTCTCTCTGGACTCGGTTAATGTGAGAGAGAAAGAGACTCATCTCATTTAAGCCAAAGTTACAATGGATTTTCTGTAACTTGGAATTGAATCCTGCCCTAGTTACACAGGTCCATCCCAGGACAGAGTCACCACTGAAAATGGCGGGCAGGTCTAATCCACTCTGGCCCATCCACAAAGCCACTCCTCATGAAGAGAACCTGAAAGTACAAGTCACCACCCAAGCAGCCTTATGACGGTTTCCAGAAAAGCAGAGCCATCGGTTCACCTCTTCATTTGTCCAACTATTTTGTGAGTGAAGACTCTATGCCAGATGTGGGGCTGGATCCTGGAGGTACAGCCATAAACCGGACGGATGGGGCCCTGTCCTCCCAGGAATGCTTCCCATCTCACAGGGAAGAGAAGCTGGAGCACAAGCGATGAGGTGAGGTGAGCATGAAAAGGGCAGCGTGGGGTGCGATGGGGCACAGCCCAGGAAGGGAGCACTCCATGAGTGTGCGAGCTGACACCTGAAGGGTATCTTGCAAGCACGTTCATCCATCCTGCATCTATTGGACTCACTTTCACAGGAGGAGAGAGAAGCTTGTGGGGAGGAAACACGGCCAGGGTAGGCCAAGGGAGAAATGTACACAAGAGCTGGAGGGCAGAGAAGGAGCAGCCACCACACCACTGTGCTTAGGGTGCTCACTGAGGCGCCCACCGCCACTGTATGCCAGGTCACCTCCATGCCAGGTGGTAGCCGGATTTGCGGCCTCTCTGACTCCCACGGGATCTCCTTCTTTCAGCTTCTCCAAGTCCTGGGCCAGGTGTGGGTGCAGCTCCATGGTGAAGGGTACCAGCTTCTCCTAGAGGTGCAGTGGGGACAGACATCAGCCACCGTGTCCCCATGGGGACCACTTTGCCCTTATTCTCTCTTGCTTTGCATCCACTCCCTTCCCCAACTGCCACCCTGCTCACCTACAGAGACCTCAGGCCCAACACGCCATCAGGGAACAGCCCTCCGCAGGCATCTCCAGAGCCCTCTGTGGGGACCCAGGTTAGCACTTTCCTCTGACACCCCCAAACGTCCCCTCCAGAACTTCATTCCCCAGCTTCTCCCACACAGGTGCAAGGGCTCATGTCTCTAATAAGCCCCTCACTCCTTTGCACACAGTCACCCTGCTTCCCTCTTCAGATCCTAACTGACCCAAATGTCGATGCCGTGAAACCAGGGAAAGGCTACAGAATCCTTGAAGATTAAAGGACACCAACGAGCCAGGGCAGGTAAATGCAGTGAAAGATTCTGGACTGCATCACAGGCGGGGGAGGGTGTTATAACAACGTTACTGGGACACCGGTGAGATATGAATATTGACTTCGTTATTAGGTTATAATATTGAACGAGATCATCACATCATGGTTATAAAAGAGAAGGTCCTTCTTCTTAGGAGACGCTTGCTGAATTATTCCAGGATGAAGAACCATGTTGTCTGCAACAAACTCCTAAACCGTTCAGCAAAAAATATGAATAATACATATTCAGAGAGGGAGCTCAAATAAAAGGTTAACTTGTAAATCTGTGTGAAAGGTGTACAGGTGTTCCTTGCAACTTTTCTGAGGTATGAATTTCTTTCAAAATACAAAGTAAAGAAAAACATTTAAAAATGAAGACGAGGAGCCAGCCTGGTGGCACGGCACTTAAGTTCTCGAGTTCCACTTCAGCGGCCTGCAGTTCACTGGTTCAGATCCCGGGTGCGGACCTATGCACCATTTGTCCAGCCATGCTGTGGCAGGCGTCCCACATATAAAGTAGAGGAAAATGGGCACGGATGTTGGCTCAGGGCCAGTCTTCCTTAGCAAAAAGAGGAGGATTTGTGACAGATATTAGCTCAGGGCTAATCTTCCTCAAAAAAAAAAGAAGGAGGAGGAGGAGGCGCTTAGAGGCAGGCATGGAGATATTGCCAAGAAGAGAAGAGTCTGGAAATCCTGAAAGATCACCAAGTAGGGAAATGACCACGGGAGAGACGGTCTAGTCTGAGAAGCCCCCAAAGGCCAGGGACGGAGTGTCAAGTTCTCCTCGGGCCCTGGCCCCAGCTCCCCACACGATGACAGCCACCTCCCTAACTTTGTTTGCCTGCTATTTATAGAGCGTTGCTTTCCTACATAACGCCCTGAAATAGAAATGTGCAAGAGCAGCTGCTGCCTCACGGGAACCTCATAAAACGTCTGTTTCCAAACAGTCCTGCTTCTCCCTGTCATAAATATCCTGTAGTTCTTGCTCCCTCATTCTTTATTAGCAGGCACATTTGCATAAAGACTGGACTCGGTTTATTAAGAATTTTTCTCTCCCGGCTGTTTACTGCCTGCCTGACAATTCACAGGGCAGCATGTGACGTGGCCCATGATGGAGTCACACCCTGCCCTTATCCCAAAGGTTGAGGGGTACGCAACCAACAGACATAGTGAAGACTCAGAGAAGGGTGCAACTTTCTCAGGCTTCTACTTCTCCCCATCAGTAAACGAAACATAAAAGCTGACATGCCGTACGCATGCGCATGAGCAAATTCTCTGCCATGTGCCTGGTAGAGGCTTGGCGGGGTCTCGGGAGGCCAGCCCTCATCAGCTGGACAGACAGGTGCCTCAAATGGCCTTTAGGATCCATTTATCCCCTGAGACTTCTTGGTCCCTTTTGTCTTTTAGGTTTGTCGTTGGATGATGCTCAAGCTGCCATAACTAAATACCACAGACCAGAGGACCTAACCAAGGGACGTTTCTTCCTTACAGCTCTGGAGGCTGGAAATCCAAGATCAAGGTGCTGGCGGATTAGGCTCCTGGTGGGAGCTCTCTTCCTGGCTTGTGGACAGCCATCTTCTCAGTGTGTCCTCACCTGCGGGGAAGCTGGGAGATAGCAAGAGTTCTCTCAGGTGTCTCTTCTCTAGCGACACTAATCCTATCGGATCGGGGCCCCACCCTTATGACCTCATTTAACCTTAATTACCTCCCTAAAGGCCTTATCTCCAAATATAGTCACATTGCCGGTTGGGGTCTCAACATACGAGTTTAAGGGGACACAATTCAGTCCATAACAGGGGACAAGACTGCTGTCACTGAGGTCCCCCAAACCCTTTCTTTGGTGAGAACTGAAGACTCCTGCCTCTAAGCCACCTTTGGCCCCTGACTACTGTCTCCTCCTTGTCGCCCGATGAAGTCCTCGGCACTCCCAGCTGCCGTTGGCAAAGGGCCTGCCTCCTGCTGAGAGGATGGAGAGCCAAGACCAGAGGCAGGTATGGCTGGAAATGCCCTAGTCACCGTGTGCAGGCAGCAGGCAGGGACACAGCTGAGGACTTGGTGTGATGAGCGCCAGGCCCCAACCAGGTTCCGCCCCTTCTCGACAGGATGGCGAGGGCAGCCTTTCCCAGGGGACTGACCGTGGGAGAGCCGCCAGGTGACCCCTAGACGGAGCACTCAAGCCCTCTGAAGGGCTTGCCCCAAGCACGACAGTCCTTGCATGTAAATGCCATTCAGCGTTTTGCTCATTGTTGCACGCCTAACAATTGGGAATGTTTTCCTTGGAACCGGTCTGTAATCCCATCATGCTGTACTTCCTTTGTACTGAACAAGTGTTATTTAATGGGGCAGTTTTGATTGTTTTGGAGATATGTGCATATTTGGAAAGAGGAGGGGTTTGTGTGTGTTGATTATATTGGCCAGCTTCCCTTATTTTTTCTGGGAAATCCTTCTTCCCGTGTGTATCGATGGTAAGTCTCACAGAACCGCACTGCATAGCGTGCAAGACCCTTGCCCTGGGCAGCTTGGCGGCGTACCATCCAGGCCTGCAGCCCAGGGTCCTAGGAGGCCACAGAGAGGAGGTGGGAGCTGAGTCAGTGGCGCCTCGTAAAGTCGTAAAGTCACGCTCAGGTAAAGCCATCAGCGTGAGCTGGCCTGTCTCCTTTGCTCCTGGAGACGGGGCATATCAAATTCCAAATCAGTTCCAAGGCCTCTGGCTTGCCTGGGTCAGCGCAGGCTGCGGGCCCCTTTCCGCTCCTCTCCCTACGCTGCCCCCTCCCCTCCACCAGGAGGCCTTTCCTCTCCTGCAGAAGGTCAGCCTTCAATGGAAGAACGACCATTGTTCCTTCTCAGGGCAAAGGAGGCCTCCATCCTCTCTGTCCTTTCTCATATCCTGTTCCCGGTTCCTCAGTCCCACCGTGGGGCAGCCAAGGATTTCCACCCACCCGAGAGCCTGCCTCCCCTGCCCACCCTTCCTCTCTCACTCTCCCTGGGGAGCCAGCTGGCTCTGGCCTTTCTCCCCTCTCGCCTTCCCGGCTACCAGACTCCCTGTGGGGAAGCTTCGTCTGTGCCCTCGGCCCTGCACGGCAGTGGGACAGACTTGCCCAAGACGTAGTATGAAAAGACACACAGTGAATTCCTTCACCAGCGTCCTTTGTGCTTCTTGGTGGCATCACCCAGGTTGCAGGTTGCAGAGAGCTTGCTGATCACCTGAGAGGGCGGTGACTATCCTCATGGCACACGCAGTCTAGGCAGCATCCTAACAGACACATGCAGTCACCTGCTTACTCACCAGCATCCCCGCTTCTTGAGGAGCCATTCTTTTTGGCTGATTAACACCTAAGGATAGGCCCAAGCGACGCTTAGGGACAGACCTGCGTCCTGCCCCACCCACAAGGCCCGAGGCCCTGGAGCAGGGCTGGCTGGCTTGGAAGCTGGGATCCAGAACATCATTCACCTCTCGAGCCACGTGTTCCCTTCACCATCTGGAAGCTCAGTTCCTTCTGAACCCCGAAAACATCTAAGGGATCATTTCCCCACACAGGAAAGTGTAGAAACATGGGAGTTGAACCCAAGAACCTTGAACTGAAAGCACCAAAACTGTAAGACAACCCTGAGAATGCAGCCGTCCTTCTCTGAGCCACGTCCTCGGCCAGCTGCCCTCTCCCTTTCCGCCAGGCCGTGAGTGAGCTCCGGAGGAATGTTTCAGATGCAGCTTTTGCATGGTCGTCCTCCTGTTCCTGCCTATCTTATCCCCATCATCTTTGCCAGGAGAGATGGAGAAATGTGATTCACAGATTGTATAATTGAGTTTTCCTGGGGTTAGCAGGCGTCCTAATAAACCCACACTTTACCCAACTTCAAAGGAAAATCAGTCGTGTTTCTGTACCCGGGTACAAAATGTACTTGTTGTAGGAGGTGGGAGCTCCCCTGCTCGGGGTCCCCAAAGACCACGGCAGCTGCCTTGCTCTCCGGGCCTCGCAGGGCTGAGCTCAGCCCTCAGCTCTTCTGCTTTCTGCTGGGCTCTGCCCTGCTCACACTCCTGGTGGGTCCCTCTCCTAACACCCGAAGCTTTTTCCTGCTCAGCCCTTACCCCTGTTGCTTGCTCTGCCATGGTCACCACTCCTCCAAGCTCCTACCACCCAGCCAGAGCTTACCCAGAGCTAGGCTGCTCCAGCTCCTCAAAGGGGCAGCCAGTGCAGGCCAGGCCCGCCCCGGCCAGGGAAGAGGCCCCTGCCTCCTTCTGTTTCCGTGCCGTGTACACAAACAATCCCCTTCAGCTGAGCAGCTTATGGGTAATCCTGTACTCAAGGGGGCCCCTCCACAGATGGGGGCCTGGTTAGCTGACACCATCTCCCCAGGACAGAGCAAGCCTGGGCAGGCCAGAGAAACAAGGCAGTGGCTATACAGGCTGTCTGAGGTCTCCCCTTATAGGTCAATTTATATCCACTGGCTGCTGGGTCCCTTCCACTGCCACTAGGGGCACACACATACGGGGTGCACACACGCACGGGAGCCTGCACCTCACTCATGCAGGTGCCTGGTGATGCGGTCTTTGCCTGTTCCAGTGCCCTGGGAAGAGGGCGGGCCCCTGGGACCTGTGTTCACTCCCCTTTCTAGGACCAGTGCAGTCAGGGGCTTAAACCAGAACCTGTCGCATAGTGACCTCGCACCAATAAGTCAACGCTCACCATTGCTTTTATCCAGCCTCTGGTGTAACAACAGCCTCTACATCTCAGGGATGGCGTGAGGATTAAATGAGATGATGCGTCAAACATGCTAGAACAATAGCCCGCAGGCTGTGAGTGCTCACAGGTGTGTACTAGCTGTGCCTGCCACGTTTGCCCTGGAGGTTGATGTAGGTGCAGATTTGAGGGCTGAACACGACAATCCACGGAAGCCCATAAGTGCCCCATGAGTGCTTGCTATTGTTACCAGGCTGTGACCAGCCGCTGAGCTAGCAGAGGTGACCTGGGGCGGTTCAGCGGGAGCTTGACCTCTGAACAAACGTCCTCATCTTGCTGAGTTCCTGAATCCACCTTACTAGTCAGGACATTCTTTTGAAGAGCAAATTCCAAAGTAGAACAGTCAGAGGTCACGTACATTTGTAAGGTTTATTGATATGAATTATTTGTGTCCTTTGCATGCTGACCTTTTAGTCCCTTGAAGCCTTGAAGAGTTAGTTGCTCCCCTCTTCCTCCAGATCTGGCCCCCTGGAGCCCCCACTCCCCACCTGCCTCTGTTCTTTTTCCCTTCCACCCATGTAAGTGTGTGGATGTGGAGCCTGGAGTACCAGGGGGACCCCGCCTGGCCACAGCCAGCACCCACACACACAAAGAGCATGCGCACACCTCGGGGTTCTTTCCTCTCAACGCCCAGAGCTGACTGTCCCCTTCAGACATGGGATATCAGGTCAACTCAAGCCGGAGGACTTGGGACCCATTCCTGGGTCAGAAACTATATTGACTGGAATATTTCTTAGAGATAAAAGAGCTAGTGGTCGCTCTGTGACATAGGGACAGAGAGGCACAGCACACGGACAGTGGGCTGTGTCTCAGAAAGTTTCAGCCTGCTGAGAGATGCTAATGAATGGGCTAGAGATACGGCACGGCAGTTAGCAGGACAGAAGCAAACTTCTACAGAGACAGCTTCCAAGGACCACGGGCGTCTGCTGGGATGGAGCCTGGAGAGCAGGGGCGGGTGGGAAAAGGGGGTTGGAAACCTAGAGCGGGGGCTCCCGGGGCCAGGGCAGCCCGGCACTCATCTGTTTTAGTTACTGGGTTCCTCAGTAATAGTTTGTTTGAACAAAAGTTGCCCCTGCTTTATATTTTTCCAAAACTGTGTGATTCAGTTTCCTCGGGTTACTTTCCTTCGGTTTTAAATTGTCTGTTTAGCTTAGTTTTCTGTCTCTCGGTGAGGACGTACCTGTTCTTTTCCTTCAAAACGTCTACAACCAATTACACACACTTTGATCACAAAGCTCATCGAAACAACAGACACATGTTATAGCCTCTGCACTGTAAACAGAAAATCACCCAGGACCTGGCACGTGCAGCATGGTTTTCGGACATAATCCATGGCTTACAGGCTGAGATAACTCTAGAAAGCTGTAGAGTTCACTCCTTAGTTTGGGGGAGAGGAACCCGCGTGTGCCAGGAGCTGTGCCACTCCCAGACGACACCAGGCATTCCAGGCTTCCCAATCCTTGTGGGGTTGATGATACAAAGAGCACACTTTGGTTCAACGTCAGGAACACCACAGCCCTATTTCCTTGTTTCTTAAGGGGGTAAGAGGCTTGGAAAGAGGCCCAGTGTGAAGTCAGACCAGGAGTCCTGCTAGAAGGGAGAAACGCCTGGAATCTGAGGGCTTCTGTTTTCCTTCTGTCTACAGGTCCTCCTGTCTGGGGCTCCCCTTCCATGGGAGCCCCTCCTTGGCAGGGTGACTTCTGCACCAGCACATGCAGACAGCCTCAAAGAAAGGGCCTGTGCTTTCTTTCCAGTAGGAACCTTCCTACCGCCTCCATGACTGTTAGAAATGTTGGTGCTGCCCAGAGATTTCTCCCTCCGCCCAACCTCTTCCCTGAGAGAGCTCCTCCTCAGTCCCACAACTCCAGTCACCTGCTGCTTTTGACGGCCAATGTCACCAGCACAAATGTGTCCTCTGAGCCCCAAATCCAAATGCCCAGCCTTCCACTGGACAGTGGATTTTTCAAACTCAACATGTCCCAAACTTACCTCCTCATCTCCCCCTCATTCCCCATCCACCCGTCCTCCCAAACCAACAACCTGAGGGATGTCCTGGACCCCTCCCTCTCTCCCTCACCCCCTGAATTTCGTCGCTGTCCAAGTCCTACAGATTTAACCTTAGTAAGGTTCTTGTTTCCAGCCCCTCCTCTCTACTCCCACTGCAACTGCACCATTTCCCAGCCCCAGCGCCTCTTGTCTGACCTTGCACATCTCTCCAATCCGCCCTCCTGGCTTGGTTTTTTCATTCAGCTGAGCAAAGCCACTAGAATGTCCATCTAAAATAGGAAGCTCTCGTCACATTATTTCCCATCTTCAACCCCTCAGTGGCTCTCCCTGGCCCGTCATGAATCACCTCCAGCCCCACCCTGCCCGGGGCACCCTTGCTCCTAGTCTCCAGCTACACTTTGTCCTTTCCCAAACACATCGTGTTATCTCCCATTCCAGTGTCTCTGCCCATCCTGCTCCCTCCCCACCCTCCCAACAAATCCACCAGCAGACAT
This sequence comes from Equus przewalskii, assembly GCF_037783145.1. Taxonomy (NCBI): domain Eukaryota; kingdom Metazoa; phylum Chordata; class Mammalia; order Perissodactyla; family Equidae; genus Equus; species Equus przewalskii. Next base: position 76,727,334 of record NC_091831.1, on the reverse strand, counting down.
CTTCTCTCTCTCAAGCCTCCACTCAAGTAGCACCTCTCCCATGGAAGCATTTCTCAGTACAACAGAACACACCATCTGTGCACACTGCTTCAGGTTAAGTGGGCCAACATTTTGCGGTTTTGTTTTCTCCTAGCCTGTTCTACCCTTGATGGACATTTGGGTTGTTCCCAGGTTAGGGCTAGTACAAATAGTGCTACTATGATCATTCTTGTGCTTGTATTCTGGTGCATGTATGTATGCATTTCTGAGGATATTGCTTCCAAGCCTGGAGGTTTTTTTGTGGAAAAGTTTTGAATTATGGATTCAATTTATTTAATAGTTATTGGACTATTAAGATTCATATTTTTTTCTTATATTAGTTTTAATAAGTTGTATTTTTTAGGAATTTACTCATCGAAATTTTCAAATGTATTAGCATAATATCTTCTTATGATCTTTAATGAAGGTGGGCTCTGTTGTGATGTCTCCTTACAATGCCTGACATTGACTATTTGTACCTTTTCTTTTCTTTCTTTTTCTACTCTTGCTCAATCTTGCTAGAGTTTTGGGGCTTGGGGTTTTTTTTTAATCAATTTTGTTACTCTTTCCAAAGAATCTAACTTTCGGTTTTGTTAATATTTCCTGTTTTATATTTGCTTTCTAGTTCATTCAATTCTGCATTTATCTTTATTTTTTTCTTCTTTTTTCTTTCCTTTGGGTTCAGCTACTGGATTATAAGCTTGCGGGCAGCTGTTATGTCTTGATTGCTATAATCAGATGTTATCCAGAGCCTAGCATAGTGCCTGGCACATAGAAGATGCATAATAAATATTTAGGGAAAGATATTAGAGAAGGGAGAGGAGGAGGAAAAGGAGGAAGAGAGAATGGGAAGGGAGGGAGGGAGTTGAAAGGATAATAGAATTAGAATATTAACTGCTCATATACCTGGGGGATTAATTGTAAGATACCTGCGTATATCTGTGTGTGTGTATGTGTGTGATTTACTGGGGTCCCTTAATTTAAACAATCTAGTATCATGACTCCAAGTGCAACTCAAGGTGTGGATTGTAAATATACCTACAGACCCACAGCATTTTCCTTGGAAGATCTTCCTGGAGTATTACTCAGCACACACCACTGAGGGCCCACCACGAAGCAGGCCTCACTCTAGGCACTAGGGAGACAAACATGAATAAGTACTTGTTCCTGCCCAGGGGCCAGCCCTGCGGCCAAGTGGTTAAGTTCACACGCTCCACTACTGCCACCCAGACTTTCACCGGTTCACATCTTGGGCACAGATCTAGCACAACTCATCAAACCATGCTGAGGTGGCATCCCACATAGAAGAACTAGAGGGACCTACAACTGGAATATACAATTATGTGCTAGGGGGCTTTGGGGAGAAGAAGGAAAATAAAGATTGGCAGCAGATGTTAGTTCAGGGCCAATCTAAAAAAACAACAACAGAGCTTTCAAAAAAGAACTTTTTTTTAAGTATGCTTTTTTTGGTGAGGAAGATTGACCCTGAGCTAACATCTGTTATCACTCTTCCCCTTTTTTTTTTCTTCCCAAAGCCCCAGTACACAGTTGTATATCCTAGTTGTAGGTCAGTCTAGTTCCTCTATGTGGGATGCCACCTCAGCATGGCTTGATGAGCTGTGTGTAGGTCCACGTCCAGGATCAGAACCCGGCAAATCCTAGGCCGTCCAAGCAGAGCTGGCACATTTAAACACTTGGCCATGGGGCTGGCCCCTGTAAATAAAGTTTTATTGGAACACAGCCACCTCATTCACCTATGGCTGCTTTCACACTACAATGACCAAGTTGAGTAGTTGCGACAAACATATGGCCTGAAAAACAAGAAATATTTACTGTCTGGTCCCTTGCAGAAAATGTCTGTGTCCCTGCCCTAGATAGTAGACCCCGGGAAGGCAGGCCCTGGCCTTGACCACCATGGATAGTCTGGTGCCTGGCCCATCAGTGAATTCTCAGCAGATGTGTTCTCAAGGTCCCGGAAGCCCTCTGGAGTTGGGCTCCCTAGTGAGTAAGAATTATTCCTCATCTAACGTGCACCTTTTCCTCCAAGCAGAGGCAGCACAATGTCCAGCAGGTATCAACGACTTCTATATAAACTTGGAAGCAGCACCTTCCACAGAGATCTCCTCCGGTGTCCCATGAGGCATGGCCCAAGTTGTGCAAATCCTGAGACCCAGAAACCCAGATTCCTGTTGAGAAGTGAGGTTGGTTGTAGGGGGTCCACTGCCAGCTTTGGGCTCCACTGCATAATCTTAAACCAAACGTTCCACCAGAAGAAACTTTCACCCTTCAGCCAGGAGCACGTTACAATAGTCTTAGGATTTGTGCCTAAGACAATCTCAAAGACTTTTTGTTCTCCCGCTCTGGATACTCAGTGACCATCCAGGTGGACAGAACGGCGAGGACAAAGGCTGGAACAGGAGATCCCTCCAACATGCAGACACACACACACCTTTCCAAAGCCATGCCAGAACACCTGGCTTGTTGCTGCTTGATTTCTGCACCAACTCACTCGGCCGCTTGACTCACCTTTCCTGCAACCCTCATTTGCTTTTCTCTAAAATGGACATGGCGCATCTTGATAGAAGAACTATGTGAGGTATTCATCCTCTAAGACAACAAAGTGTTAACAGCTTATGCAAGGTTGTAAACTATTAAAGATTTGAGCTGTGTTAGTCAGCTAAGCCAAGAATTGTTGTCCTGGCCTTGCTCGTGGAGGGCAAGCCTTGGTGCTTAGTCAGCTCTTAAACAGTGTTTGTTGTTTTGTATGGTTTTTTGTGTGTGTGTGTGAGAGTGTGTGTGTTTAACTTTTAAAAAACTGTGGTTTAAAAAAAACTAAGTTGATCAGCAGTCAAAGTGTCAGAAGTGTCTGGGCGAGAGAAGGCACTGACAGGAAAGCAGGAAACGCAGTCTGTGAGTTTAGAGAGGGGAGGAAAGAGAATTTCCATTCAACACCCAGGCTGCAGTAGAACTCTGATGGGAGAGCCCAGACAAAGCCAAATGTCATTTTCTTTATCCTAGTTTATTGATTTCTGCTGGCTGTCGGAAGTGCTCAGGGCAGGAAGTGTGGTGAGTCCGTGGCTAATGCTTTTCATTGTTCTCACAATTAGCGTGAGTGGAGTATATCGGAGGAGGGGGGACGGCAGTAAGGGACCACAGAGTGCCCAAACATGGTGATGCAGGGATGCAGAAGAACCACGGTGCCCAGAGCCAAAACGTGCTTGTGTTCCTCCCACTGCAGTGTTTTTGAAAGTAGCTACTCATTTACTTGGAAGAGATCACTTGCCAAAAAAAAATGCCATCATCTCATTCCCCGGCTCGGCCAGTCATCTTGAATCACCAGCCCAGAAACACAACTGCTGCAGGGGGTGCACCCCGAAAAATCACCATCCCCAGAGCGCTTATTAAAAAGGCTGTGATAACAGAAATGTAAATCGCCAGAGCTGCGTGGAAAATCTCCACCCAGGTGTGTCGCCCTCCTCCATGTCAGGGAGGCCCAGGTGGGGGCGTCAGGGCAGTGGGGGAGACACAGGAAGTTCAAGGTTGTCTGCAACCCTGAGAGAAATATTTGGCCCTCGGGATGTAAAGAAAGCTGGTTCTTCAGAGTTCTATTTTCCGTTCTGCTACTTCAAGAGGGCTTTTGGTTTTCATTGTGCTAGTTATTTTCATGAACGCTCATTACAAAACTGAAACCAACATCACAGAACAATGAGAAATCACCAGCCCACTGCACAAGTTCACGGTCGTGCATATGACCGCTTCAACTCTAAAAACGCTTTTGTGCGTGTGAAGTGACCTCCCTCCTCGGGCTTTCCCAGGCTGCTCCTGCTCTCCTCTCTAGGTGCCTCCCTCCCCCAGAGAAGCAACCTCACCTAGGGGCAGGGTCGCCTCTGTGCAGACGGCCCCTGGACCTGCACCCACGGCCCTGACTGCTCTGCTGTCCTCCAGGTGCCTGCTGGTGATCGCCACCCTGATGTCCCATCACTGGTTCCTCCCCAGCCTCCCCATTCCTGTTGCAGACAGCGCAGCTCCCAGCCTCCCTGTCTCTCGCAGTCCTAGAGTTCTGTTGCTTCTCCTTCAGCATAGCTCCTCAGGCAGACCTCTTCCCTCTCACACCCACTGTCATATGCTCTGCCAGGCCCTGTGTTGACTTAGGTCCCATCCCAAAAGGGCCTCCCCTCTGCTGGGCTGCCCTCCTCCCCAGGGCGCTTTCCTTCACTGCCCCCAAGACCCCATCTCTAGCCTGGCCTCCAAGGACTCTGGAACCCGCCCAGACCACCATTCCAATCTTCTCTTCTGTCATTCTTCAACACAAAGCCTCAATGCCGTCAGGAGAGATGTCTTGGCTGTCCTCAGTCCCTCCATGAACCACACTTTTGTTCACATCGTAACCCCACCTAGACATTCCTCTCCCTCTAACCTGCCTTCTCAGCTCCTCTTCAAATTCCAGTTCAAATCCACTCTCTGCTATGACCTTTCCTGACTCGCCAACAGTGATCTCTCCTCTCCCTGAAATCCCATCGCTCTTCCTGCCAGTGCTGTCTCATGTCGCATTACTATGGTGGGATAATAATTTAAGGCATTAAGAGATTAGTCTTTCTTGTACTTCCCTGCACCCATAATCAAGACCTCACCAGCTCATTTGCAAATTCAGAAAAAATTTCCCCTTCCTCAAAACTACCTCTCAGATAATTGTCACAGTAGATAAAACCCATTTATGAAGTCTGCAATGAATGGTGGCCCCTAGGACTACCGGTTCCAACCTACCTCACCCTCTGGGGTGGTGGCCCTGCCAGGGCCTTCCCCCATGGCTCAGGTTACAGGATCCCTTCCTCACGCCGTACATTCCAAGTCCAAGTTCTCTGTTTTCCAGCCCTCATGTAAACTTTGTCTTCCTCTAACTGCAACAATAGTCTGAAAACCAAACACCTGGCTGCAGAAGCCAGGCTGTATTGAGAAAGAGAAGATTTCTCTTGGAATTCCAAAGGATGGCCTTCATACCTGAAGAGCTCAGCTCTTGGGGGCTCTGGTTTATGCCATGAACATAGCGGGCAGGGTTGGGGCAGAGAGTGTTGGGTGGTGACAGAGAATAGCCATTATCTATCTAAAAGGAAATTATGGATTAACAGCAGCCAGGAAGAAGGGAATCCACAAGAATTCAGCTTAGACACTTGGGAAGTAGCTGGGAACATCCCTGCTAGATGTCCTCTCCAACTCGCCCCATCTCCCACAGCGAAAATGCCAGCAGATGAGGCAATGGGAAGTTTCAGAAACCCCAGATGGGTTTGGGAGGGATGAGAAGAGAAGAGTTAATATCTCCAAATATCATTTACCACATTATGAATTTTCTTTCGTGGGGCTGCACCTCTCCAACTAGTGAGTCAGCTCCTTGGAGAAGGACAGTGGCACATGTGTACACAGACCTCACGGTGCTGTCCCCTGTATACAAGAGCACAGCAACACATCTGTGCCCTCAATAAACACGTGTCAGCTCCTAACAGGGCCACGGAGCCTCCCAGGGCCTGAGGGGTTACAGAGACGGCTGACCCTATCTGAAGATGGGTTACTTTTGTCACTACTCTTTGGTATGGGAGGGAGAATAAGAGGGGCCACCACGATTTATAGGAGCTTAGGGGGCGAGCAGTGACTCAGAGCTTGAGAGGCAGGGATGGCTTCAGGGAAGAGCCAGAATTGGAGCTCAGCCTTGAAGAATGAGGAGGGTGTGAAATTATTTCTTCATTCTTCACTTTCCTGTGCCCGAGGGGAACAAAGAGAGAGGAACCGTTAACAGGACCAGCCAAAGTCTTCTCTCAGGACCCCAACCCAACGCCCTGCCCCTATAGTGCCCTTATTGCTCTCAATACAGCAGCTGCTAATCTCAGCCACAATCCTAGGTTAAAAACAATTTCGGGTCTCGGCTCTCTCAGGGGAGTTCACTACCTGCTCCCTCGGAGGAGCACTAGGCCTGGCATCTAAAATCTGAAGTGGGGACCCCAGCTCTGCTCGGGTTAGCTGTCTGACCCAGGAAACATTACTTCACCTCTGAACCAGTTTCTTCATCAAAATAGGAAGAAGAATGCTGTCTCTCTCGGAGTGGTTGTGAAAATTAAGTGAAATGTCAGAGTTAAGTCTCATAATTGTGGCTTCCTTTCACTGTTCCTTTCTTAGATGGGGTGGATATAAAGCTTCGGAGACCTATGGGACTCAGTCTGTGACAGGCCCTGCCTTCTGGCTTCTGGGTGGGGCTCCCCATAGCCCCTCAGGGCCTCAGTAGTGACTCCTGGGCAGTGTCTCGCCAGCCAGGCTACAGCTCCTAGGTCCTCCCAGCTTGACCCACCCACCCTGCCCTGTGGGCCTGGGCTGGGGCTGCAGCTCCTCCCCCCAGGCGTCTTGGCCAGGCTGATGCCCACCCTGGCTCCTGCATGTGCAGCATCATGTGCAAGCAGTGCTCCAGGTGCCAACCCAGAGACGTCCCAGCTCACACCCTCCACGTCCATGGGGTCGAGGCCCAGAGAGGAGGAGGCTCGGGCTCGCAGCAGCCTGCTCACACAACACACTTACAACACCCTCCTTTGTCTGACCACAGTTCTGCTGACAGGGCTTCTTCCCAGGCTGGGAGCTGTCAGCATCACCTGCCCTCGCAGTTCAGATGTTTACAATGGCAAGCACTGGGGCTGCAGCAGCGGCCTCACCCGCTCCTATTTGGGATGACTTTCATGTCATTCGGGGACGAGTCTATGGCGTGATGACACTTGCTATGTTTGGCTTCTCTGGAGGCCTGACCAGCCGGTGTTGGGTTCAGTTGGGTTTTTTCCCTCATGAAGGTCTACACAGCACACGAAATGCAGGTCAGCCATGGGATGGAGAGCGGGCCTGGGGAGGTCTGGCCTGACTCATCAGCTTAACTGGGGATTTTCCTCAGTGTCTGGCAAACCAAGCAACTCCCGTGTCCCCGGCAGCTGCCTCAGAGAGTCAGGCCCTCAAGCCTTGGGAAATGTGAGGTCTGCTCTTCGGTCTTCACGGGACCAGTGTCTCCATCGAAAGGGCCCCTTTCTCAGTCTCTCAGCTGGGCTTTCACTGGACGTTCCCACCAACAGTGAACAAGGGAAAGTCTCCCCACCCAGACTGCAGGGCCTTCCTTCAGCAATTTCACCTTTTCAAGGTTGCTAACAACTGGCTACCATTCCAACCAACCAGAGAGGAATATGATGGGGAAGAAAAGTGGTAGGATTGTATTTGCTGGTTTCAGTGCCTGGATCTTTCTAGGAGTCTGGATGCAATTGGAGGCAGAAGTTTCAAATATCTGCCTTTTCTGAGCTTATGTGCCAGTCACACTTCTCTTTTAAGGACATTGGGCCCCAGAGCAGGCAAATCAGCAGGCTCTGTCTTGGTATTCCATTCACATTCTGCCTAATATTCATTGTCCAAAATATAGAGAGTCGAGTCCAGCCTGGGTGGTGACAATCCTAACAAGAGAGGCCACTGCCACTGGTGGGACACTAATCCTCACTATGCATTTTTTTTTCATTCTCCTCCATATTTCACCTCTTTCATTTTTTTCTCTATACTATTCCTCTTTCTTCCATCCTCTTTTCTCCACTGCTCATTCTTTAAGGCCCCTAGATTCACAGTAAAGAGGCTGCTGAGCCTGGCAAAACACATCCATATCTGAGATATTTTCCAAGGGCAGGGAAGTTAGGAAGACGTCCTTCTACTGGAGCAAGGTGCCCAGGGGAAGGCCTTGTTGGCCATGGATGGAAACTGGTCATGAGCAGAATATACCACAGCTCCAAAGGAAAGGGGCGAGGATCATGTCCCCATAGGCCTGCCTGGTTGACCCACCAGACAAGGAAACGACGTGTGTGCTGACTGACCCAGAGGAACCCTGAGGAGAGGAGATCCCAATGTGTAAGCACCTCCCACCATGTTTTCTCCACACAGCCGAGAGTCTATGTGACAATGGCTACCCCTTAGGCCCACTCGACCTCTCACTCCGCTATCAGGAGCTTAGGGACCAGGAGGCTGCAATGCCCACAGAGGACACACCTCCAAGAAGCTGTGGATGAGGAACCAAAGATGTCAGCTTCTGGACCCAAAGCCAATGAGAGTCAACCAAACATCAGAACGTTAGCCTCCGCAGAGGTAGCTGTTACAAGCAATTTTCTAGAAATGTGCTGTTAACTACATGAGAATAGCCCGCACTAAACATACACACGTGGAAGTGGAGTTACAGTCTTGGAAACTGAAATCTGTTCTGGACAAGAGAAAATGAAAATGTGATGGTGTGTAAGGAGTCTATGCAAGGGAACCTCAAAGGGGACGAATGAGCCGGGCACCTCCCACACACCCAGGGAGCGCGACCCAGCCCTCACACGCCAGGCTGAGCTAGATCAGCATTGCCCAACCTCGGGTCCAGGGAGGTTTCTCAAAAGTGACCCAGGGATTTGAATCATTAAAAAAGCTAAGAGCATTTTGTGTCCATTTTTATTTTTTAACTCAATAAATACGTGGATTATTTTACATTTTGCCCTTTGAGACAGAATTAAGAGATGGATAAGTTTACTTCTGCCTTAATCCATCTCTCCCGGTGGCCCTCAGCTGATCTGACCACATACTGTCCTTAATTGTTTTTAGTCTTTGTCACATGTTGTTTATTTTGTATCCACGGTGAAGACTGGCAGCAGACAAGCAGCGCAAGAAACACTGATGATGAAATACAAGAAGGATATTAACAAGATGTGTAAAATGGTAATAATTTTGCAAATTTATGTCCAGATTATTTTCACCAGGTCCAGATTTCTAGTACTTCAAAAATGTAACTTGAAAAGAAATGTGTGTGTGTGGGGGGGGGGATTGTTTGTGTGTGATTATATCCAGTTTGGCTTTTTATTTATCAGTGGGGGGAAATCTGTATAATATAATGTATTATTTGAAAAGAACAGCTGAAATCTCATGTCTTATCTCATCATTTAGAAATAAAATATCAAAACTTATAAAAATAGACCAGTTTTAGTACAACATATAAGCATTCCATACATCAGGAAAATAAAAAAGTTTTTGCCTGTTTTTATGTTATAATGTTATAAAATATATATATATTTAGGAACTAAAATCAAATCATAATATGACTTTTTTACTGTATTCACTATGAATCACACTTTTTCTCACAGAATTAATCTCAGATAAACTAAGTGGTGTGTGTCACTTAAGTGGAGAAAGGACAAATACCATGAATATTATAAAGATTATATAAAAGTTAACTTTCAGTACAAAAACTAATACACTAATCTATAAAAGATGTTTTACTCAAAATCACCTCTTTATCATACACCACTCAAAAAGGAAAAATATGTTTCTACATGTAGGAAGTTTTAAGAGATTGTATATGAGTCAAAATATGGGAGAAAACTAATTCTCAAAACTAACTAACTAAACTAACTAACAAAATCAGGATCTGTTAGATCTGATTTTAATTTCCGAGTTGCTTTTTTGAGCTGTTCTATCTATTCGTAAGGATTGATATTTCTTGACTTTTATTCTTTATTAGAAGTTTTCCAAAGGAAAAAGGATTAATTACTTACTTTTCTTAAAGGAATGAGATTCATTCTATACCACAATTACCATATGCATCCATTGGACACTTTTATACATCTAAGTGACATTTACGGATCTTAGGGTACTTATTTTTCCCATATCTTGAAACATGTTTTCTACTTCATCATTACTCATGAATTATTCTGAATAATACTAAGAAAAAAGAGGAGGAGGAGGGGGAGGACGAGGGGAAGAAGAAGAAGAAGGAGAAGAAGAAGAAGAAGAAGAAGAATTAGAAGAAGAAGAATTGAAGAAGAATTAGAAGAAGAATTGAAGAAGGAGAAGAAGAATTAGAATTAGAAGAAGAATTGAAGAAGGAGAAGAAGAAGAAGAAGGGTGCTGGAATGACCTAGATTAGAAGGATGATACAATAGTGAAATTATCACAGTTGCATCATTCTCTGTATTCCTGTTGCGTTGGGGAAAGTATGGCATGATGCGGCATCATCTTTAAGGAGATATAAAAGAAGAATAGAGACACCATTTTTGTAGCTTGCATTGAACACAGTTGAAAATTTAGAATTTTTTCCTTTCTGTCTGTAATGGCAGGGAGAAAAAATAAAGAAAGATGTGTCACAGTTCTTAGATGAATCAGAAATGAAGGCAGAGACAGCAGAGGTCTAGACTCTAATAACAATGACGAAATTGATCATATAAGTGAAATCTCAGACCATAAGCCTTCAGATAACAATATCCTCAATGAATTTTCTCAAATTCAAAAGCTGATGGGTGAATGATATATTTCTGTGGACCAAAAGGAAATATGATGTTCTCAGTCAGTCACTCCAGGGGAAAGACTTCATCAAGTAATATTTTGTCACCCGATCCTGGACCACTTCAACTGCTAAAAGTTCGTTTGGCAGTGTTCTTTCATCTTTTGTGTCTATGCATGGAGAACTTACTTGACTGGACAAATGTTGAAGGCAGGTGTGCATACAAAGATGACTGGAAAGAAATAGAGAAACTTGTTGGATTGATCATCTTAATTGCTTTATAAATCTAAAAAGGAAAATTCCTTGCAATTGTGAAATTTCATGTTGAATTGTTTTTCATTCTCCTTTCGCACTTACTTCTACAAATTATTTGTGCAATGACTAAAAATATTTTTTAAAGATTCCACTGGATCCAGATGGCAAGCTGGGATGACTGTCTTTCCTGGTATATGGAGGGCTGCATAGGTAGAAATTTCCCAAAATGCATTCCACAGGACATGGTTTCACGGTTAAATGTTTGAGAAATGATGGATAAAACAGAGATAAGGAAATTTTTAACTGCAGGACTTCTCTGAGCCTTTAATATGCAAGATGTCCTAAGCTGGTTAGATCACGAAATCCTCTGGGGGACAGAATATTTCACAGGACTAGAGGTCTATGGAAGACTCTCAAAAAACTACCCTAGAAGATAAAAGGACAGCAAACCAAACCACATTATTAGTTAGCTAATATTAAATTTATGGAGGCTTTTTCCCTTTTTAAGGGAAAAATTAAAGTGTCAGAAACCCAGCTCCATGAGAGAAGCGCCATATGAGGGCAGAGGCAAGGGGAAGAGAACGGGCGAGACCCTTGAAGGATGTCTGAGGAAGCTCTGCTGAAAAGGGCCAGTGCAGAGCCAGGTTCCCGTGCTCTCAGACAAAGAGGACTCAAAGAGGAATTACGTTATCAGCTTTATTTTGAGAAAGAGGAGCAAGATTATCCTAGAGGCAGGGAATATAATCAGATCCTTGGTATCTAAAGGGTTTAATAGAAAAACTCTCTGACACTTGCAAAATTCCTGAGGGTGAAAGGGGAGGGCGCAGGGCGTGGAGAGAAGAAAGGAAAGCAGTGGTTTTAGATCCTGGAGGAAGAGGAGATATCAAGTTAAAAAGTTTTCAACACAGAGTCCTGGGCCCCTGCCACCTGGACGTTGATGACGTGAATTGAACAAACCACCTCTGAGCCTGGGGTGCCTTCCCACAAGAGTCCGGAAGCAGAGACTGCAGCCCTTACCACTGGATTGAGCTCAGCTTCCCCTGCCCCTTCTACCAGCCACCAGCTCCCTCTGCCAGCCAGAGCAGCAGCCCGTGGCACTCTGCCTTCCCTTACGAAATACCGAAATACCGACAGAAAAATTGCCCCTGAGCTGTTCAAGGCCAACACCACCACTCATTCCCTGAATCTTCTCCCATCTCCTCAAGGGCATTTCTCCTGCCATTATCCTCTTTCTCCCCCATCCCACATTGTTCTCCAGCAACTGACCCATTTCTATGCTTCCTTTCAGAGAGGAACATCTCCAAAGAGTTGTATAGACTCACCATCACTACCTCCCTCACCCCCCTTCTCTCTTCCAACTCCTCCACTCAAGCTCTTGTCTCCACCTCCTTCCTGAAATGAGTCACCAAAGATCGACAGCAAGCCCACAATAATGCTTGATTCTGTCTTCATCTTGCTCCAGCCCTCAGCAACATTCATGGCTGACCACTCCCTCCTAGAAACAGTTTCTTCAGGTGAGTTCTACAGTCCAGCGTATCTGGTTTTTCCCCTACCCCCACACTTTCTTTGTCTCTGCCAGATCTCTAAACATAATTTTAATGCCCCAGAGTTCTGCCATCAGCACTTTTCTCTTCCATATCTACTCTCTCATCTAGTACCAAGACTTTAAATATCACCCATATGCTGATGACTTTCAAATTTTATCCCTGTACCTATTTCTCCGTACAGCCCTAGACGGGTAAGCCTGGATGCCTAGTTCAGCCTCTCCACTTGGATTTCAAAGAGGCATCTCAAACTTAGCATGACCAAAGCCTAAGTCTCAATCCCAACTCAGCTCCCCAAGCCTGCTCATCTCAAAAGTCATACCAGTTGCATAACCCACCAACCTAAGAGCCACACTTGACTCCCCTTTCTCATCTCCCAGCCCTCCCGCAACATCCAACCCAAGAGTCAAGCCCACAGGGTCTACTTCCCTAATATATCCTGAAACTGAAATATTCTCATCATCTACCCACACACTACCCTAGTCCAAGCCACATCAACTCTGACCTGAACCACCGCAACACCCAGTCCAAACAGGCCTCACTGCCACCATTGGTCTTGGCGCCCTGGTGTTCATCTCCAGGCAGCTGCCAGAGAGAGCTTCCATAGCACTAATTAGATCACACCACTCCTGGTGTTAGTTTCTTGTGGCTGCCAGAAAAGAACTACCTCAAACTTGGTGGCTTAAAACAACAGAAATTTATTCTCTCACAGTTCCAGAGGGAGAAGACCAAAGTCAAGGTGTCGGTGGGGTGGATTCCTGCCAGAGGCTCTCACAGAGAAACTGTCCTATGCTCTCTCCTAGCTTCAGGGGGTTGCTAGCAATCCTTTGAGTTCTCGGCTTATAGACACATCGCCCCAACCTCTGCCTCCATCTTCACATCACCTTTTCTCTATGTGATCCTGTATGTCCTTTTCTGTCCCTCATAAGGACACTCTCATTATTTAGGGCCCACCCTAATCCAGGATGATCTCATCTCCATCCTCACCTCCATCACATCTGCAAAGACCCTATTCTCAAACAAGGCCACATTCTAAGGTTCCCAGCGGACGTGAATTTTGGAGAGCATCATTCAGCTTACTACAACTTCCCTGCCTAAAGCTTTCCAGTGACTTCTAGTTGTAACCAGAATAAAATCTCAACTCCTGTGAGCTCCCCAGGATCTGGTACTGCCTAACCCTTTGACCTCATTTGCCTCCTCTCCCGCTATTCACCACATTCCAGCTAGACCGGCCTTCTTCCTCTCTCTTGAACACGCCAAGTTATTCCTGTCTCCAGGCCTCTGTGCTTCATATTTCTTCCTCTTGAAACACCATTTCCCCCAGACCTTTACACGGCTGCCTCTTCTTCATTCAGAACCTAACAAATGTCACATCAAGAGACCTTTTCTCACCATTTTCACTAAAGCAACCAGCACTCCACCCCTAGTCATTACCTCGTCATTCTACTTCATCTTCTTTATAGCACTTAGTAGTATATGAAATCATTGTGTTTGCTGATGAACTTGCCATTTATACTCAGGAGAAAATAAGCTCTTCGAGTGCAGAAACTCCGTTTTATTTGCTAGAGAAGTGCTTAGCACATAGTAGGTGCTTGTGTTAGAAACTGGATTGGCTCACTCAACATCCATGACACTGGGATTGCAAAATCCGCCACAAAGGGAAGTTGCCTTCCTGTAATGCAAAAGCTGGAAATCTAAAAACCACATTTCCCAGACTCCCCTGCGGCTAAAGTTCCAGCTGTAATTTGAATTCCTCAAATAACAGGCAGTGACTCGAGACTTGAATTTGGAACTGGGTCCAGTGGGGAGAGAAGTATGGCACGAGGCATCCATTTTGAGAGCACGGGGTGTAGCAGCCGTAGGGCAGCTTTGCAGGTGAGTAGCCAGCTTCCTGGTGGTGGCAGGAGCAGTATCTCTTAGGGACTCGTCTCTGAAAGATCCCCCTAAAACCTGTCCTCCCAACAATTTTGCTAACCATTTAACACCTTGCAATAAATCTCTTCCTGCTTAAACTAACTAGGGTGGCTTCTGTGCTCTGCAGCTGACACTGATCAAAGTATTGCTCAATAAATATTTGTTGACTGACTATGACATAGCATTTGGAACACCCCAGATATGAGTCTATAGGTTGGGGGCTTCCAGCCTAGAAATGACCTTACAGTGATTCCCTCTGCCATCATTGTTACTGGCTGTGTTAGGTTCCTGCGGCTGCTGTAATGAATTACTACAAACGTGGTAGCTTAAAACTACTAGATTTATTCTCTCAGAGTTCTGGAGTCCACAGTCCAAAATCAGTATCACTGAGCCAGAATCAAGGTGTCAACAGGATCATGCTCCCTGTGGAGCCTCTAAGGAAGAATCCATTCATTGCCTCTTTCAGCTTCTGGTGGATGCCAGCATTCATCTTTCATTGATTTATGGCCACATCACTCCAATCTCTGCCTCCATTTTCACATCGTCTTCTCATGTGTGTGCATGTGTATGTGTGTGAAATCTCCCTCTGCATTTCTTTTATAAGGACACCTATGACGGCAGGTAGGGCTCAGATAGATAATCCAGAATAATCTCTCCATCTGAAGATCCTTAACTTAATCATATCTGCAGTTTTTCTTTCCAAATAAGATAACATTTAAAGGGATTAGGACCTGATATTTATGGGGGCCTTTATTCAGCCTTCTACACTGGCCAAGGCCAGAAAACTTTGTTCTGAGAACCTTCCCAGTTATTCTATGAGAATTCCACTGTGTGTGCCCATACCTCACCTCATCTCCATTTATCTTCCTTTGAAGGACTCACCTTACAGGGGAGAGTAGGGAAGGAGGAAAGCAGCAAAGATACATGGCTGCCAGACACCATCTGCCAAGGGAACTAAAAGGTGGGTAAGCCAAGCTCTGACCAGGATATCTACACTCAGCTCAGAACAGAAAATGAATAACCAAATTGCTGGAGCTTCAGCCAAACATATTCAGCTGTATCTGATCGGCCAAGAGGGAGATGAGTGCTTGGCATGTCCACTCTGGCAAACAGGTGTGTTGGGCCTGAGGCACTCTTGGAAAGGGGCCACCTTCCAGCTAAGGGCTGGTTTTCCAGGACAGCCACAGCCAGCCTCACCGACCTTTAAGGCCAAGGATGAGGAATGAAGGTCAAACAAAGAAACGAGAGTTGAGGAGTAGGAACAGATGGCTGCCGGGACCAAACAGGCTATCCGACAAAGATCAGGAGAAGTGAAGAGTTGAAGCAATTATCTGGATAAATGAAGCAAAAACAGAAAAAAGTGATGGGATTTGAGGACCATTCCAGCCAAGACCAGTTGTCTACACCATTCAACCCACTAGAGAATTACCCAAACTTCTCTGTACCTATGAGACAACAACAAACAGAGGCTATGGTGGGTCTAGAGGCCCATGATTATTTCACCCATCTTAGCTGTTATTTGACATTAGATCAAGCCATTCAATTGGGTAGAAATGAAATAAGAGTGTCAAAGTAGTGACCACATATAATCAGGTAATAATCAATTGAACAAAATTAAATTGATTTGACCTTTTTAATTTGTGAATAAAATGCTGACACTGGCACCATGTTGCTTGGCAAATTGTGCAGTATTAATTCATTCATTTGATAACCAATAAGTACCTGGAATATATTAATCAGAAGTGAATCTTGCTCTCAAGGAACAAGTAAAAGAAATAGAATATATTCATAAATAACTCACCTAGGGGCTGGCCCAGTGGACAGGAGTTAAGTGCGCATGTTCCACTTCAGCGGCCCGGGGTTCACCGGTTCAGATCCCAGGTGGGGACGTGGCACCGCTTGGCAAGCCATGGTGTGGCAGGAGTCCTACATATAAAATAGAGGAAGATGGGCACGGATGTTGGCTCAGGGCCAGTCTTCCTCAACAAAAAGAAGAGGATTGGCAGCAGATGTT
The DNA here is from genome assembly GCF_037783145.1 of Equus przewalskii. Taxonomy (NCBI): domain Eukaryota; kingdom Metazoa; phylum Chordata; class Mammalia; order Perissodactyla; family Equidae; genus Equus; species Equus przewalskii. The sequence goes on along the minus strand of NC_091831.1, from coordinate 76,711,286 downwards.
AGCTCAGGACTAATCTTCTTCAAAATAAATAAATAAATAAATAACGCAGGATTTTCTATAATAGCAGAAAACTGGAAACAAGCTAATTGTGCATCATTAAAAAATGATTAAATAAACTATGAAAAAAAATAACTCATCTAATCTTTTCAATAACCAGTGAGTCAGTCACTCTTACTCCCATTTTATGGATGAGAAAACTCCAGTTCACAGTATTAAATGCCTTATACAGAGGCACACAGTTGGTGACAGAGCTTGGAATTGAACCACATCTCTCACTGCTGAAACCCACACTTTTTTCACATGGCTCAATGGTTTCTTGAAAGAAGGGACATTGAACTATTGAATTGGTCCTTCAAAGCTGTACGGTATTTGAACAAGTTGAGATGAAGGGACGGGTACTTAACATAGAGGAAAAGATGGGTGTAAGGACGTGGTCATGCTACATGACCGATGAATGGGGAATTAGAAGGAAGAGGAAGTTTGTGGGTAGAAATTCTGAGCTCAGTTTTTTAAGTATTTTTTAAGGACCTCTAGGACATGAAGACAGAAAACAGCTGCAGTCATTCAGAAATGCAAAACTGGCACCCCACAGAGAAGTTTGGGCCAGATATTTAGATCTGAGCGTCCTCGCACAAAAGGAATGGTAGAAGCCATGAATTTACAAAGGCAAAGGGTCTATGAAGACAAGAAATCAAAAGAGAATAGAAGAGAAGAAGTCCAAGAACCTTTAGGAAGTTCTATCTTTAGGAAGTAGAAGAAAAGAATGGAAGGTAAAAAAGGGTGAGTTGTCAGCGGAGCTAAGAAAGGCAAGCATCCCAGAACCTAAAGGAGGAAAGAATTTCAGAGAGAGGAATGAAACCATGACGGACTGCAAAACAATCAAGGAGAATGAGGACTGAGAAAAGGCCACTGGATAGCCAGCTGGGATGTTTTTGGTGACCTTTAAATAAGAGTGTATGTTTGGGTAATGGAAACAGCAAGAATGGATTACCCTTTTAAAAACTCTGACACTAAAACGGAGGAGAGAGAAAAAATAGGCGCGCGAGAGAGAGGACTTTTATAGAAAAAATTCCATGCTGGACTGCATAATTTAAAACACTAAAATTTCCTCTCAGGCTTGGCCCTGTGGCCAAGTGGTTAAAGTTCCACACATTCTGTTTTGGCGGCCTGGGTTTGCGGGTTCGGATCCCAGGCACAGACCTACTCCACTCACTAGCCATTCTGTGGCGGTGTCCCACATACAAAAAGATAGAGGAGGATTGGCACAGATGTTAGCTCAGGGTGAATCTTCCTCAGCAAAAGAAAAACAATTCTTCTTGCATCTCTCCCTTTTTCCTACCCTCCTCCACTATTCTCCACAGATATGTAAACTTATCCTGGCCAAGTGAATCAATCAAGATGGGAACACTAATTTGAGTGTATTTGTCAACATTATTCTGGAAAAAGAGGAGTCGATAAACTCAAAAGTTTATCAACTAGCAAGAGTTGTCATCAAAAATAGTACTACATAGGCTTGTGATTGGCAAGAATCACAGAGTTTAGCTTTAGATTTAGCATATTTTTTTTTTAATAAAGGAGGGTTGAACATGTTTGTAGAGAAAAGCCTAATGTCAAGGGAGAGATTGAAGATGCTTTATGATTCTAGACAAGCATGGAGAGAAAGGAAACCAAGTCACACAAGTAAGGGCTTGCTTTAGAGAGAAGGGACATTTCTTTCCCTGAGATGTGGAGAAAAACAAAAGAAAGAAGGCTGATGAGGAGGAGAAATTAGAGGTAGAGGACCATGGCAGACTAGGTGATTCATACCAGTCTTCCCAATGAAGACAAACATACAAGCTACATAAAATATAAACATTATCCATCTGGAGGCATCAGTTAACACAAGAGTGGAGAATTAGCAAGCCAGGAACTGGGGAAATTGGAGGCCCAGGAGGTGAACTTAAGAGGCTGAAGTCACTCTTCCTCTGGATTGTTAGCCAACTCCAGAGCAGGCAGCAGGGAGGCTGGGAGGCTGAGGAGCACTTCTGGCAGCATCATATGGCAAAGGATCAGGGACTGGGGTCCAGTGCCTGCCAAGTTGGGTATCCCAAGAAAACCCTTCTCAGGTACAGGAACCTGAAGGAATGTACCATAGGAGAAACTATCAACCAGAAACAGCCAGGCCTTTTCAGACATTGCAGCTCACCTTCAAATCATTTCAACTCATGAAACAGTGTTAAATTAATCTCAGAGGGCTAGTGGCCCTGGCTCTTGACAAGAGAAATTAAATCCTCCCTAGAGGAAAATAGCATCATCCCAGGACTCAAATTATTTCCACAATTTTTTTAAAAGATTTTACTTTTTTCCTTTTTCCCCCCGGTACATAGTTGTATATTCTTATTTGTGGTTCCTTCTAATTGTGGCATGTGGGATGCTGCCTCAGTGTGGTTTGATGAGCCGTGCCATGTCCACACCCAGGATTCGAACTAACAAAACACTGGGCCACCTGCAGTGGAGCGCGCAAACTTAACCACTTGGCCACGGGGCCAGGCCCCTATTTCCACAATTAATTTTAAAAATATATCCAGGGTCCAGCCTTATGGTGTAGTGGTTGAGTTCGGTGCACTCTGCTTCGGTGGCCTGGGTTCGCGGGTTCAGATCCTGGGTACAGACCTATACCACCTGTCAGCCATGCTGGGGCAGCAACTCACATATAAAGTGGAGGAAGATTGGCACAGATGTTAGCTCAGGGCTAATCTTCCTCAGCAAAAAAAAAAAATTATATATATATATATATATATATATATATATATATATATATATATCTCCACTATAGAAATAAAAAATAAATAGATAAAGATAATGGGAACAAAAACCAGCAGAAAAAATGGACAGTAGAAACAAATTCATAGGGTCCTCATATATTAATGTTATCAGACATAGACATTAAAATAAGTATGCTTACTATGTTCAAGGAGATAAAAGACAAGGCTGAGAATTTCAAAGAGAATTAGAAACCATGAAAAAAGAATTAAACATAAATTCTAGAACTAAAAAATATAATCACCAAATTTAAGAAGTCATGAATGGGCTTCATAGCACATTAGACAAAGCTGAAGTAAATTGGAAGTTAGATAAGAAGAATATTTACAAAATGAAGCATGGAGGGATAAAAGGATGGAAAAGACAAAACAGAGGGTAAGAGAAAGAAATAATGAGTGAGACAGTCTAATATACATGTAATTGAAAACCTAGAAAGAGAGGAGAGAGAATGAGAAGGAAGCAACATTTGAAGAGGTAATGACAGAGATTTTTCCAAAACTAATTAAATACATAAAGCTACAGATTCAGGAACTCCTTAAAGGCCCCAACCATGAGAACTATAAAGAAATCCACACCTAGGTACATCATAATAAAATTGCTGAAAATCAAAGCAAAGAGAAATATATTACAAGATGCCAGAAAATAAGAAACAGATTACAGGCATACGTCGTGTAATGACAAGAGTATGTTCTGAGAAATGTGCCATTAGGAAATTTCATTGTTTTGCAAACATCATAGAATGTACTTACACAAACCTAGAAGATATAGCCCACTATACACCTAGGCTATATGGTACTAATCTTATGGGATCTCTGTTGTACATGCAGTCTGATGTTGACCGAAACACCATTATGCGATGCATGATTGTATTGACAAAGTTGCAACAATGAGACTTATCGCAGACTTCTCAACAGAAACAATGAAAGCTGGGAGATAATGGGATAGGCTTAATGTGCTAAAAGTAAACAACTTTCAACCTAGAATTTTATGCTTAACAAAAACATCCTTCAAGAATGAAGATGAACGAAAGATAGTTAGAAACTAAAAGTGAGAATATTCATCACTCACACTAAAGGAAATTTTAAAGACTGTTCTTCAGGTCCAAGGACAATAGTCCAGGTAGAATGTCAGAGATGCAAGAAGGAAAGAAATGCATAAAAAATAGCAAGCATAAATGTAAATGGATAGTGACTATACAAAACAACAAAAAAAATTATTTGATTTAAATATATATATTACTAGAAATGCATGACAATAATATAAAATTTTGGAGAGGGGTAAATGGAGCAAGAGTGGTCCAGAGTCCTTGAAATGCCTGAGAAGAGCATAAAAGCACCAATTAATATTCGACCTTAATGACAAGAATTTATGCCATAATACTGGGGCCAATCACTAAAAGAATAGTGAAAGAAAATGAAATTTCCAAAATAATAGAGTAAATAGAATATTAAAAAATAATCAATCCAAAAGAAGCAATAAAATAAGGGAAAGATAAAAAGATATAGGTGGAACAAATAGAAAGCTCTTAATAGCAGTAGATTTAAATCCAAATGTATCAGGAATTACATTAAATTTAATGTAAATTAAACTACATTAATTAAATGATTACATTATTAAATGTAAACAGACTAAATGCTTCAGTCAAAAGGCAAAGATTGCCAGACTGGATTAATTTTTTTAAGTAGATAATGTTTACAAGAGAAGTTTATAATACATATGTATAGAACGGATAAAAGTAAAGGGGTGGAAAAATACATCCACTGTAAACACTAATTCAAAGAAAATAGGAGTGCCTACATAAATTATCAGACAAAGTAGAACTTAATGTGAAAATTAGTACCACAGATAAAGAAGGGCATTTCATAGTGATAAAAGTTTCTGTTATCCAGGAAATTATAACATTCTAAAATTATATATATATCTAATATCTCACAATATATAAAGCAAAAAGCAACATATATACACACAGACAAATCCACAGTCATAATGGGAGAATTTAATGCATCTCTCAATATCTATTAGAACAAGCAGACAACAAGTCACTAAGGATATAGAGGATTCAAGAACACGATCAGCAACTGTAACCTAATGGACACGTCTAGAACACTGAGCTCACAACTACTAACTGTGGATTCTTTTTAAGAACACAAGGAACACTTTCAAATATCAACCACAGGCTGAGCCATAAAGCAAGTCTTAATAAATACCAAATTACTGAAGTTATACAAAATATACTCTTTAACTACATTACAATTAAGCTTGAAATCAGTAATAGAAATACGATTAAAAAACTCTCATGTATTTGAAAATTCAGAAATATTTCTAAATTACCCAATGGGAAATCAAATGAAAATTTCAGCATATCTTAACTGAATGATAATGAAAATATTGCCTATTGAAAATCATAAGATAAAGTTAATACTATGCATAGATGATTATTTATAATTTTAATTGCATATATTAGATGGTAAGAAAGTTTCAAAATCAATGAACTAAGCAGCCATCTCAAGAAATTAGGAAAAAAACTGAAAATTGAACCCAAAGAAAGAGGAAAAAAAGAAAACAATAAAGACAAATGCAGAATTTAATGAACTAGAAAACAAATATGAAATAGGAAATATCAGCAAAATCAAAAGTTGGAGTAAAAAAATTGATTTAAAAAACAAAATTCTAGCAAGATTGACCAAGGGGAAAAAAAAGAAAAGGTAAAAGTAATTAATGTCAGGCATGATAAGGAGACGTCACAACAGAGATCACCTTTACTAAAGATCATAGGAGGGTCCTGCCCCATGGCCGAGTGGTTAAGTTCTCACACTCCACTTCAGTGGCCCGGGGTTTCACCAGTTTGGAACCTGCGTGCAGACACGGCACCGCTCGTCAGGCCCTGCTGAGGTGGCGTCCCACATAGCACAACCAGAGGCACTCACAACTAGAATATACAACTATGTACTGGGGGGCTTGGGGGAGAAGGAAAAAAAAACGAGATTGGCAACAGATGTTAGCTCAGGTGCCAATTTTTGAAAAAAAAAGATCATAGGAAGATATTATAAACAACGTCATGCTATTACAATTGAAAATTCAGATAAACGGGTAAATTCCTAAAAAACACAATTTATCAAATCTGACCCAAGAAAAGATAAGAATCTTAACTAGTTCAACAACGATTAAATAAATTGAATCCATAATTTAAAACACAAAGAAAGCCCCAGGCTTAGAGGTAATGCTCTCAAAAATGCATATACACACGCGCCAATGTACAAGCACAAGAATGATCAAAGCAGCACTATTTGTACAGCCCCAAACTAGGAATAACCCAAATGTCCATCAAGAGTAGACTAGATAAGGCCGGCCCCATGGCCAAGTGGTTAAGTTCACATGCTCCGCTTCAGCGGCAGAGGGTTTCGCCAGTTCAGATCCTGGACGTGGACCTAGCACAGCTCATCAAGCCATGCTGAGACAGTGTCCCACATATAGCAGAGCCAGAAGGACCTACAAATAGAATATACAACTGTGTACTGGGGGGCTTTGGGGAGAAGAAAGAGAGGGAAAAATAAAAGATTGGCAACAGATGTTAGCTCAGGGCCAATCTTTAAAAAAAAAAAAAAGAGTAGAATAGATAAACATGTCATGTCACATTTATAAAAGGTAATGCTATCCAGTGACGAAAATTTATAGACTACAGCTACACCCAGGAACATGGGTGAATTTCACAAGTATACTGTTGAGTGAAAGGAGCCATGCATGAAAGAAAACATACTGTGTGGTTATATTTATATGAAGTTGCAAAACAGCAAAACTAAACTTTAGCACTTAAGGCCGTGTATTTTAATGGTAAATCTATAAGGAAAATCAAGTACCGTTTACCATGAAAGTCAGGATAGTGATTATCCATGGTGGAGAGGGAGCGGTCGAGGTGGGAAGGGGGAGTGGAGAGAGCTTCTGGAGAGTGGCAGAGTTATATTTGTTGACCTGGCTGGTAATGACACTGGTGTTGACTTTGCCATAAATCATTGAGCTATAGATCTTTGCTTTGAACACTTTTCCATAGGCATATTTTATTTTACAGTTTAAAAAGTGATGAGTGAGAGAGAAAGGAGGGAGGGAGAGAAGGAAGGAAAGAAGCGTGTGGTGGGCCAGGAGTCTATCAGAGATAAGGAATAGGATTGCTGAAAAAACTCTTCTGAGCAGCGACAGCAAACTGAAACACCCAGAACAATCAGGCAGACCCTTCATGAATGAGGTTGGTTAGGGGGTAGCTGGTGGAGAGAAGCCCACTGATCAGTAGCGTCTCATATTCAGTCTCCACATCCAGGAAGACATGCACTGCTGTTGCAGAGATGGTGGCAAAGCGGAGAGTGTGTGCCATGTGTCAGAGGGGCAGCTGTCTCCAGTTACAGAGCGAGCAAAGATCCTGTCCTGCCAGCTCTCCAACTTTTCAAGACAAGCTACATATCTGGATTTCCCCGTGATCCGCTGTGTCTTAAATGTCGATAACTAAATCACGTTGTTTTAAATATTATTCAGGCCAAACAAAACCCATTTGATGTTCCAGATTAGGTCCATGGGGTTTGAGACCTCTGGGTGAGTAACGCAGCATCTGGTGTAGAGCCATTCAAACCAAGGTCACGGCTTTCTCCAGCAACTACCAGTGGCCATCCAGTCAGCCGATAGCAAACCTGGGGTGTGAGGAGACTGGAAGGCCGAAGAGCCAGAGGGACAGGAAATGAAGGCAGGACCTCATTGAAAGCATTCGCTCCAAGGTCCAGAAAGCAAGCAGGGCCTCATGGACTGAGGGCCGAGGGAGAGATCAGAGACTTAAACCCTCCCCAGAACAAAGAGCCCAGTTACAAGAAGTGGGAGAGCCAGAAGGAGGAATTTTGGAATTCAAGAGCTCCAAAAATAAACCTTTTCCTTTTATCACTTTTCTCTTTTTACTTTCGTGGCTCTCAACTTGCTTTTTTTCTAATTCTAACAATTCTACAGGCAACCAGAAGTGTGAAGAAAATAAAGCAACTAGAGGTTTTTGCAGAGCTGATGTGCTCATTCCGCTTTTAGCCCACTGGTTTCAAAGGGAGGCGCACACGCACTCTTTCCACATGATCCAGTCATGGATTCAGACCACAGGCCAAGGCCACAAGCAGCAGTGCCCCTGCTACATCTGCCTCGGCCCCTGGCGGCTGCCTTCCAAGAAGTGCTGGAACAGCGGAAGCAGCTAGCAGCGCGGGTAAGAAGTGGTCAGCAGTTGGGAACAGCTGGAGGGAGGAGGGAGTGAGCAAATATCAGAGTTTGGGAAATAAGGCTTTGGCTGAACAAAGTTCACTGTTGTTTTCCAAGAAAGCAGAGCCTGATTGAGCCAGCCCAGACAGCAGGGCCAGGAGCAATGAACTGAATGTTGGCTCCCAACTTCTAAGGCATGGTATGCTTGGCCACCCAACAGTGACGAGGTCCATTGTTGTTCCCCTCAGGGCAGAGGGCAGGCAGCAGCTCGGTGTAAAAGGGGAAGATGGACAGGCAGTCAAAGTAAGACGAAACTACAGAGATGGAGAACAAGATGAAAGGAAAAACAACAAAAAGGCCTTCTGGGCTTTCCCTGTGCTATGCAAATTCACTGAAATTAATCCTCCATTAATGATTCCATCTTGAACATTTCAAGCTGTTCCATCCTGCAGGTACCTACCTTTTGAAGTAGTGAGCTCTCCGTTCCTAGCAGAGTTTGAGCAGAAGCTCAACTATCATCCATCAGAAATTCTGTTAAAAGGATGAAAGGCTGGACTAGATCACCCCTACAACTCCTGGCATGTACCTAGAGCACAAGGGGTGCTGGATAGATGTTTGGTGAATGAATCGATTGCAAAGACAGAAATTGTCCATTTCTGCATATTGGCAATAATAATAGCATTTTGAACACTTACTATGTGCTAGTAACTAGGCCAGACAAATATATGACGTATACATATCATAATAGTCCCTAAGATGTGGTTGCTGCGATTGTTCCCATTTTATAGATGACTCAACCAAGGCGGATGAGTGGCAGAACGAGGATTCAAGGCCAGGTCCGTCCCACTCCTGAGCTGAAGCTCTCAGCCATCATGTTAAATTGAATCTCAGTCCTCTGCTCCGTGTATCCATTTTTAAGTGCTGTGCGTGGTGTGTTCGGCAGATGGAAACGGCACTGTCGCCCCGTGTAGACCGAAGGCAGGGCCTAGCCAGCAGACAACCTGCCTCCCCAGCTGCTTCTGTCCTGGCTATGCAGCCTCCCCTCCCCCCGGTTCCTAAATCACTCCCAGGCCCTTTGTTCTGCCCACAGCTGCTCAGCAAATTCCTTGATTTGAAATTATGATCACAGGTTGGAGTGCTACTTAAAATAATTTTGCCAAATGTTCCATCTCTCTGCATTGATGAATATAATGAATGAAAATTTAAAGAGGGGGAAAAAAATTTAAGAATTCACTTTGTTGAAGACAAAAAAAAAAAATGACGGGCTGCAGCCATACATTCAGTCGGACCCAAAGGATTCTCTCCCGCAGGAAGCTGACCAAATGCTGGACTTTCGGGAGCCCTCGGCCTGGCAGGGCTGCTGGCAGGTCAGGTCTGCCACAGATGGAGGGAGCAAAGGTCAGGGCGGGTGTTGGGTTTGTTTAAGCCTGAGTCAGAGGCGGAGTGGGGGTAGACCCTCGGTTTCCAATTTCCAATTTCCTGTGCGAGTCACTGATGGGCACTCCTACCCTGCCCAGCCAGGCTTTTATGTGCACCGCTCTGCACAACAAAGGCGGACACACACATAAATAACCTGGACAGGCCAAGTCTTCTTTCAAGAAGGTAGACCTCTCTCGAATTCAGTGAAGTTTACACTCAGAGGGAGACAGGGGACGAGGGCAGACCACTGCATCTGGCACTTTGATCCTAGGAGGGCTACCACTCTGGCTCCTGGCTTCCTCCCCTTGGACATGGCCCTGAGCCCTAAGTGAAGCCTCGTGCTAGCCTGTCCTTCTGATTAGCCCACTGCTCAGGGTCCCATGAGCACAGTGGCTCTCCATGGGTCAAGGGACCTGGTGGACAGGCTGCGAAGATTCAAAACAGGGGGGTCTTCCCTCACTCCGGATGCTGCTGCATCCAGTGGCCTCCACTTAAGACATTGCCCCCATTTTCTGTGGCTTCCCGTATGCTTGAAAAGGTGGTGGGGAGAGATGTGCAAGCCCTGCACTGAGAGGGCGGTGAGTCTCTCAAAGTTTCCATACCAAGGAAGGCCTCGCAAGAAGGAGGCGCTTCAGCCAGCAGGTCCCCAAAGTCAGGCCTGTCTCGGAGCGAGGATCCCAGGATTCCGATAATGACATGAGCCCCCAGGGCCACTTTCACAGCAGACTGCTCTCTAAAAATCAGCTCTGCCGCTCTGTAGGGGTCTCAGCGTACATGGAAAGCCGGCCCCTCTGGGAGCAGCATCCTCGCTGAGGAGCTGTCTGTTTGGCACTGTGCCCTTCAAGGACTCTTAAAAGTGACGCCTTGCAGTTGTGCTGAAGGGCGATGGGAGTTCCATGTATTCCTCCCAAATGATCTTCCACATGGCGTGAAGCTCCAGAAAGAAACAATCACTTCTGCAGGGGCCTCCTCAGGCTTCGAGAGCAGGAAGCCGTTTGGTTGGCAAACTGGGGACAATTCCCAGACCCATTGCTACCCAACCGGGTGCCACTGAGAGCCTCTTGCCCCTTTCTGAGCCTGTTTCCTCATGGTTAAATGGGCATAATTCCACGCATTTCACCAGCGGTCGTGATGGTCAAATGAACTCACTCTGCTGGTAAGCGTGATTCTTTAGAGCCATTTCCACCAGAAACAGCAGAAGCAGAGCAGGGCAGAAGAGCGCCGTCTTCAGGTCAGGACCAAAGGGGAGGGAGTCTTTACATGTAGGAACGTTGCAGCTCTTTGTCACACCCTCAACCTCCAGACATGTCTGCTCTGCTCTAAGGTCTGCCTACCAGATTCTCTCCAAAGTATGGCGCCCCCAGCCCAGCCCAGCCCAGCGCAGCGCCATTGTGGGCTCCACTCCAAGGACCTGCCTCGTAGATGGGTGGTGGAGAGAAGTACATCCAGCTGGGCACCTCTCACCACGCTGTGGACACTCATCTCTCTCCCTCTCTCGTCACTCTTTTGACTCCCAAGGATGCCTGAGCACCTGGCCTCTCCACTCTCATTTGGAGGAGACTGTCTCGGGTTCCTCTGACTTGGGGCCATGCTGCCTCCTTTCCACCTCGCTCACCTGGTGCCTACCAGAGGGAACAGGAGTGGCCCAATGGAAGAAAGATGCTATCACTGGTATTGTTTAGAATTCCTGGTGCATGGAGATTAAAAGTTTAGAAAGCAGTGCACCCCTCACGGACACTCGAGGCACACCCACCCCTGCACCCCTCATCTCCTGGATGACCCCTTCACCTCTGCTTTTGCTCCTTGTGTTCTTATCACAAAAGGTGATCTGCGCCCTTGCTCACGTCTCCACTATGGGAGCAAATGGGAGAGAGGCCTATTAGAACTCCACAAAAGGGCGCTCTCCTTCTCCTTAGAAGTTCTTCTTGGGCCCTTTGAGCAAGCAAAGAAACAACTCATCCCAAAAGATCATCAGAGACATATGAGAAGGCTCCTTGGTGCCTCCTTCCTCTTCTTGTGTTTCTCTCCGTTTTTTGTAGATTGCTGCATTGAACGCAGAAGTGCTGTCAGCAGGCAGGAAAGGGAACCTTCACCCCTGACCACTCCCAGGACCAGCGCCCCTATCCACAGTGAGCCAAGAACATTCTTTCACTCTAGTCCTTGAAGGCCGGCTCCATCCACTCATGTGGAAACGACTAGGAAAAGCACAGAGGGTGAAATCAAATTTTTTACCTCCAGGTGACTTCCTGGAGAAACTTCTGGAAAGAGAAAACAGAAGTTTTATTCCCCACAATAAACATGACCTAAGTAATACATAAGGCTAACAGCTTGTCTACTAAGCATCTACTGCATTCCACTCTCCCATCTTGCCCCTCACATATATCTCCTTGTTGACTCTTATAATGACCTTCTGAGGAAGGTAAATTTTACCCCCATTTTACTGATGAGGAAATTGAGCCCAAAGAGGTGAAGAGATTTCCCGGGTGGCACGTAAGTGACAGAGCCGAGACTTAAACTTGTCTGAAGTCAAAGGCACTGTATTTGGTCACACGGCCCCTCCAGGGTTTCAACAGTGCCATGGGCTACCCCAGTTATAACACCGTTCAGCTAAGGATGTCAAAATATCTCATCAATAGAGAATTATCACCTTCTTGAAAACGCTTCTAAAAGCAAACATGTTTCCAAACTTGGGGTTAATGATAAAGCTGGAAAAACGCAAAAGACCCACTGTTCCCTCTCCTTCTTTATCAATATGTGACTTGAGTTTGAATGCCAAGTCAAATTTCTCCACAACTAAATCCTTAGTGGTAACTTATTAAAGAGTAAATCAAAGTTTGCTTTAAGAGAAAAGTAAATACACTCAACTTTCCATATGATGCCCGGCCCTGAGTTCACTTCCTGGTTCCGCTGTTGACTCAGGTTGTAATCCCAGATAAGTGACTGCACATTCACTGCTCCAGGTGAGGACCCGCCATCCGTGTGTCCCCAGGAATCCTGGGAGATGGAAAAGCTGTCTCCAGCGGAGGCCGCACACTTCAGAGAGGAAAGGCAGACAAAAGGTGGTGACATGGAGTGCAAAGCTCCACGTGAAGGCAGGAGCTGCTCGTCCCTGGGCCTCTCATTGCAAGAAAATGGGGTCATTCATTTGTCACATCGCCAATAAAACCCCGCCATTCTTTGGCTCTGAACTCACCCATAATTCCTGGGAGTGAGGTGGGAAGGGCTGCACTTTTGGACTCAGATGGCAGGGAGGATAAGAACAAAGTTGACAAGAGTCAGCTCTAATCACACAGTGAACATTTGCAAGGAAACAAATAAAAATAGCCAGAAGTGGGTCAGCACTGACACTGAAGTTAGACGGGAAATCGAGGCAGAGTCCTGGGTAGAGGGGCACAAGTTTCATTGTATGAGGGCACATTCACACTACCTTCCCGATCTGATTCCCTGTGGTCCCTTTTTCTCTTCTCTCTGTCTTTTAGATACACAAGAAACACACACACACACAGAGCGAAAAAGAACAGTGTGACGCTGAAGCCTTGTTCTGTCCTCTCAACTCCTTTTTCCTGAGGCTGAAGAGAAAAAAGATAGTTAAAAAGAACTCACTTAAGAAGCAGGCAGGAAGGAGAAATGTAATCTACACTTTACCTATCTTTAAGGTTTCTGCCATCTCAGTGCATGCTGCTTACGGGGGAAAGGGCAGCGAACCAGGAGAAAAGCACTTTGTGCTGAAGTGACTGACCTGCTCCCGAGCAGGCCCACCTCACACCAGCATCCTCCCCATCACTGTCCCCATGACACTGTGTGTGTCACACACACAGTATACATGCACGCATACACACACAGACAACATGCACACACTCACACAGATTTCCAGTGTTCATGTACACACATATACACACGATACATACACATGGTACTCACATGCACACATAATGCCTGTGCACACACACAGTAGACATGCACACACACTGTAGACATACACACAGTACTCATGCATACACAGTACCCATGAACACACACAGTACCCACACACAGACACAGTACACACACACATGCATACGATAGACATGCATATATGCACTACACATGCACACACACACTAGACATGCACACACACAGTACGCATGCATACACACAGTACCCATGTACACACAGCACTCGTGCACACACAGTACTCCTGCACATACTCAGGAGACATGCACACACACAGTACCCATGTATACACACAGCACTTGTACACACACAGTACTCATGCACATACTCAAGAGACATGCACACACACAGTACCCATGCACACACAGCACTCATGCACACACATAGTAGAAATGCATAACCCAGAAGAAAGCAGTTCTTGCTCTCACTGTAACTTCAAGATTTTGGCAGTTCTTGTTAGCTCCCACACTTGGCAGGATTACACTTCCTTATAGCTTCAGTGATGTGACTAGAGCAGATTTATTGGGTTTACTAAAAAGAGAGAGAGCGCAGCAAAGTCTGATGCACAATCATCCCAGGCAGATCATCAGGCCAAGACAGAGGACTCAGCAAGATGGGTTCATTTGGTGAGAATCAGCATATTTGACTGGTAATTTGCTGGAGCACTAAAATATACACTTCTTCCAAATGTTGTCTTCTTTGAATCCACTGAAAATAAAACGAACTCTCAAGCTGGGCCAAATAGCATAGATAACACACATGCATGCACATACGCATACATATATGGCTACATGCATACTTAAAAAGCTTAACAAAGAATACAGCCACAAGCATTCTGGGAGGGAGGAATCTGGGTTTGCAAGTGGGCTCCACCCATTGCCCTCTCTCTCTCCTGGAGGGAACATAGGAGAAGCAGCCACCTAAAGGCAAGTTCAGCCCCCCCGAGCCATCACACTCGAATCCCTCCAGGCCGGCCCAGAGAGCAGGAGCCCTGTTCTGAAGTTTGGTTCTAATGCAGAAGGTTTTCAAGGCCTAAGATAGCCCCGCACATCTAGCCAACAGAACTTTCTGCGCTGTGGTCAGTTAGCTGTGCCACACAGGATGGCATCTGTTTCCACTCATTTCAGAACACGAGCATGGGTGTTGGGAGCATTGGCCCCATCGAGCCTCCCAGTCAGCTGTGTGAGCGTCAGGTTTCCAGAAGGACCGAGCATTTACCTGGCTTGAAACTCCCAAAAGGCTGAGGATATGGAGAGGTTTCAGACTGTTTTTCAAAGACCATACAGTTTTTAAAGAGCTGCTTGTTATGAATCCGGCCTCAAAGCAGATTAATCAAACATAGAAAAATCTGCAAGAATAGATCATTTTTTTTTAGCTTGGGGTTTTCAGGGCGGGATTTTTGGGGAGTGGGAGGGAAGCTACCCAGTCAAGATAAACTCCTTAAGAGCATGGGCAAAATTCCCTTTTCAATTACCAGTTTTTGAAAAAAATGACACAGTCACACAAGAGAGGAAATGAAAAGGGAAATTTTTAGACTTCTCATCCGTCCAGAAAGCCCCGGGCCTGTTTCAGAACCCTGTCAGGGTAACTGTCGGGCCTGCGGTCACAGCGCAGCAATCCCAGGAGGCCTTGCGTCACCAGCCATTATATCAATAAGGAAGTACAATCACCAAACCACAAGCCAGCTTCTTTTCTAAGCCCACATGTTGCTTTAGAGGGTTTTTAAACAAGAGACTTTCCTGTTTTTGAAACCTGTGAATCCACAGGTCTTACAGGTTACTCAAATTATCTTATCACTTGCAGCAACCACTGGCATGAGTTTCAAAACTGCTTACTCCAACCTTCCCCTCCCCTCGCTACACAGACATCCATTTACTCACCAGAAGCCTTATTTACGGTATCGTGTTGCCAACTGCTGACACAGAAGAAAAACACACTAGTTATACATTAAGCTTTACCGTTAAAGTATCTGTGCCAGATCCCGTCCAAATGCCATTTATTCACTGACGAGAAGGCAGGACAACCACACCGAAGAAAACTCGACAGAAATTGTGTTTTGGTCAGATCAGTGTTTCTTAGTACAGCCGTACTATGTTTCACGCAGACACATACACACGCATGCAAGTGTAGTGTACGAAATCAGCACAAAAGTTCATAGGAAGCTGTTTCATTCATCATAGGCAATGCAGCAAATCTACTGGAAAATTTTAAATACAACCAAAAAGCATCCCCAACCACCTAATGAGGTTGCTGCCCAGGTTGACAGAAGATAAAGGTAAATAAGTGTGTGTAGAAGATGCTATGGGGCATGGGTGAAGGAGGCAAGCCGTCCAATCGAAATCCTCTACAGTATGCAAGTCAGACTTGTTTTTCTCTTGAGCAAGTAAGAAGGTTCCGAGTAAAGAGTACACTCTAGAACTGACGAGCTAAATCCACAAACAAACGTCTCTTTCCTGCTCAGCACAGCAGCTCGAGAGAGATGTGCCAAACCTAACAACGGCCTTTGATAGCCATCTCCTGGTTTAACATC
This sequence comes from Equus przewalskii, assembly GCF_037783145.1. Classification (NCBI taxonomy): domain Eukaryota; kingdom Metazoa; phylum Chordata; class Mammalia; order Perissodactyla; family Equidae; genus Equus; species Equus przewalskii. The sequence goes on along the minus strand of NC_091831.1, from coordinate 76,695,385 downwards.
TACCCTGGCCAGTGGCCACTTGGCGTTGCTCAAGCAGTGCGTGCAGAATTCATCCCGAGCTCCCTTGCTAGAGGTGTCCGCCCTCACGGTGCAGACCTGAGGTTAACAGAGGGCTTCCGGAAGGTGGTGCAGGCTCTGTTCTCCGTAACTGCCCAATCAGAGCGAGGATGAACACTGGGTGAACTTGACTCTGCAGCTGCAACCGGCAATCTCCGTGCTGACTTCATAGGCTCCACATAGCAATAATGAACCTAGCAGACACTTATCTAACCTCACACTTTTTACCCTTTTTGGGTTAGAATCAACACTTAGCTCATCAAAAAAAACACACATCTTCCAAAAGGAACCTGCTCAAAGTTTGAGCACACTGGTATTTTCTTTGTCTTATTTTAGTTTTCTGCATTCCAATGAATCTGCTAGCACTGACATGTTGAGATAGACACTATATAGCCATTACGCTGTGATTTTTATGTTTGAGGGAGAGTTCTTTCAAAATATTAAAAATTCTCTCTCTTATGAAACATTGGGCGTGAACGAGGGGATACCAAAAAGAGACAGAAGTAAATCTCTCAAAGCGTGTGACTGGCCTACTGTGGTACAGCACAATGCGTCCTTGGGTGAAAACACAATAAAATAAAAGAATTCCGGAGAATTCCAGACTTCCCACACAGGCCGAATAGATATTTTTAATTGTAATATTCGTTGGCAAATAATCGAAGTTTGTACAGAAAGCATCCTATTCTTCAAAAGTGTTTTAGAAATAATAACTTTTTCTTCCCTCCTTCAGAAAAGCCACTGATACAAAACTAACGTAAATGTGGAACGGTTTTCTGATACCTTCAGACTGTGGTATTTAGGACTCTTAGGCCTCAACACTCCTGTTTGACTGAGACTGAGCTTGCTGGGCAATTGCCCAACCACCCTCTCACTTTGGCTGTGTAGACCACGGCTCCGTGCCCTCTCTCCAGGGGTCAGGCATTGCCCAACGAAGAAAATGCTGACTCTCCCCTTTTACACCATCAGTGACATCCCAACCCAAGCTCTGTGCCACCAGGCCTGCTTCCAGGACAGCATGTTCTGTGCTGCTGTGTGCCTTCCAGCTCAGATGCCAATGAGGGCACTAGGTAATGGGTCCTTTTGCTAAAGGACACTGCAACAGGTCTTCCTGTCACTTATGGAAGTTCTCCATTTGGAATCATCACCAACCCCATCCACTCAGACCAACAAAGCATAGAGGAAAATAATACGTATGGGCAAATATAAGAAGATGTCACCTTGTATTTGTGTCTGTTCAAACTTCCTCATATTACAGAGTGCTGACTCGATTTGTTTATTTTGAATAACAAAATACCTTGCAAGTAATTCAATCAGTGCTAGTCTGGGATGTTTACAGAGGTTACCTGGAAGAATAGCTGTGTGGTTTTTTTTTCAATCAAAGAAATTTTAAAGTTTTTGTAGTTATTCTTGAAGGTATGACCTCCAATTAGATATTATAAGCAGCTCATAGTAAAATGAAGCTCCATATACCCATCATCCAGATTAACAATTACCCAGATTTTTCCATATTTGCTTCTCTTGTTTCTTTTTTTTTTTTAAAGGAAGATTAGCCCTGAGCTGACTACTGCCAGTCCTCCTCATTTTGCTGAGGAAGACTGGCCCTGAGCTAACATCCATGCCCATCTTCCTCCACTTTGTATGTGGGACACCTACCACTGCATGCCTTTTTGCCAAGTGGTGCCATGTCCACACCCAGGATCTGAACCGGTGAACCCTGGGCCGCCAAAGGGGAACGTGCGAATTTAACCACTGCACCACCAGGCCAGCCCCATCACTTGTTTCTTATTTTCTTTGTTTTTTATCTTTTTCCCTTTGCTGGGCTATCTTAAAGAAAATCCCAGACTTGATGTCATTTCACCCCTTCATACTTTAGTATGCATTGTTAAAATTCATTTTAACAATCTCTTACACAGCTGCAACCCCATGAAGGATCCCTTTCAAACGCAATACAAGAAGAATTAGCTTTACAGAGATCACAAACAGTGCGTGGATATTGAGCTTGAGATGACATTTCCAGTGACCACAATATACAGACTCAAAAAGCTCTAAATCTCAAAGACACTTGGGCAGAAGCAAGACGGTGTGTTCTGGAAGACTGAGCAAGATCACTCAAAAGGGGGCTCCAGTGACAACGAAGATAGGTGATGATGAAGAGTCTGAATAACAAGTGAAAAAAAAAAGGGGTAACATTTCTAAATAAGTTGTAATTTGGATGTAATTTTTAATGTGCATGTAAGTAATAAATTAAATGTGTAACTCGGAATCTGGCTATTTCACTTGCATCATTAAAAGTGTACATATTCAAGCTGGCCAAGAAAAAAAAAACACAAGACTTTTGTAACCTGCTCATTGGGAAATGGGGCATTGCTTCACATCTGGAGTTGCATAGATGGTAATCTTCAACCCATTGCCTGCCAGCCCCTGCCAAGCCTACTCTTCTTAACAAAAGCATTTCTTGAGTGTCTACTGGATGCCAAGCCCTGTGCCAAGCCCCTGAGGACAGATGTCCCTTATGTGCATGCCAGTCCTCTGAGGGCGTCCCCTCATTTTTACAGAGGAAAAAATTCAGGCTTCAAGAAAGTGAGTTACTTTCCAGAGGAGATAAAGATGGAATGTAGGTCTCACTTATTCTGTTCTGCACAGCTGCCTCTGCTAGCTCTTTTTTCTTTCCCTTTCCCCAAGTAGCCACTTGAGATCCACCCTGAACCATGTGGCAATATCAAGGTTTCTATGTAATTGAGTATGCAGTACTCAAATTAAGGAGAACTGGGAGGAGGGTTCAGTGTCCACATGGTTCACAGGGTAGCCATCGCTTCATTTTTGTCTTCAATGAATCATTGTTTCTGGCTATAACAGTCTGGTGATAGACAATAGATGACACCACCAAATGGGCTCCGCAATTCCGCTAAGACAACAAAGCTAGCTAAAGCATTTGCAGAAAGGCTTGGCTGTAGAAGCAGCTGGATGGGCTTGAGCTTCAATCACACCCATTACGTGCTTCCACTGCTTGCGTCTGTTATCAGACATCTTCCTATTCCTATTTCCTACCTCCCTTTGATAGTTCTTCTCTACCACCTCATCTGGGGTTAACTTTCCATAAGATGAAGAAAAGAAACCCGACTCAGGCAGCTCTGCTCCGCACGTGGTCCGGCAGGCGCACAGGTTTGCGCTGCCCAGAAAGACAAAACAAAAACTCCGGGATCCTTGTTCAGCATCATCCCTGAACTGCGGAGCGATCCCCAGCAAGTCATTTAACCTTTCTTTCCTACAGTTTCTTTATCATTAAAATGGGATATTTGAGGGCCATGGCTGAAATAGCCAAATAATATTATCCAATTAAGGTGAAAAGCGCCATATAAATGTTACAGAGGCGAGGACTTAAATAGCCACATATGGTTTCATGAAAAGCCCTCCAGTGCATCAGCTAACAGTAAAAACATGCAGGAGTGAAATGATCTGGCTGGAAATGAACTGCAAATTGATAAACATTTAGTTGCTAATGCCGTGTTTATTATTTTTTACTAGGATAAAAATTAACTTGTGCGGCCTTGGCCAGAAAACAGATTGAACTCGACCATCTGGGTAGTGGAATCGGCATGTCTTCAGCCTGGGTTACATACAGGTTCCCGCTGCCAGCTTCGATTTGACTTGTAACTAGGCCCTCGGTGTCCACACAGAACTGGGGGAGGCTTCTGGGAAGCACAATCAAACGGGCCAACGCACCAAAAGGGTGACCCTCTCGAGGGAGCTTAGGAAATAGAGCCGCCCCCCATCATCCTCACTGTCCTGTATTTTCCAAGAAAGAGGTCGTCACAAGTGCCAGAAAATTGCCTCCAACCTGCGAAGTCAGCGCGGGCTGGAGGGCTGCGGCGTAGGGGGATGGTGGGGGGCGCGCGCGGGGCGGGGCGGGGGCTCGCGCGGGCCGAGGCGGGGGGTGCGCGGGCGGGCCGGAGGGCCGGGGGCGAGCCCCAGTCGCCCCAGTGGACTGAGGCCGGGCCACGTGACAACGCCAGCGGCGGCCCCAGCTGCAGATGCCGTCCTCTCCCCCGGGCGCTTTTCCATCAGCTTGCAAGCAGCTGGATCAATTTACTCCAGCTACAGCCCCGTGCACAAGCACGGGCTGAATTATTACTCGTGGAAATCCCCTCTGTTTCAGGGAATCAGGTAGCTTTCAAACTCCCAACAATTAATGGCCCTTTTGGTCCAGGGAGAATAGCAAAAAACAAAACAACAGAATAACAAACTGCAGGCTACAGGTTTCCAAACAGGCTGTTTGGTTTCTAGTAAATTAGAGGGAGTGGGTGGCTGAGGTACCAAGTAATGTTATCCTGGAGAGTGTGGTCTTCTTTGACGTCAGCAAGATGTTTCTCTCTCCCTTTTCTCCGTCTTTCCCTCCTCTCTCTCCTTTCCCGTCCACACCCTCCTCTTTTTCCTCCCCCTCCTTCCCTCTTTATGTCAAGGAGACGGATGACATAGGGGAGCTCTGGAAAATTGCTCATAGTTTTGCAACAGAGCTCACAGGCTCAGAAAATTCCCACATTTTCAAAAATGAAGGCTTTGGCGGAGGGGAGGGGGGGCGGTACTCCGCCACCGTCTAAATTAGCAAGCCAAAAGCACATGTGACTCAGGGAGGGGGGAGGGGAAGAGGCTGCTGTACGTTCCTTCTTCATCTTGCCCGATTAGCAGTTCTGTCTGAGGGAACATTCTTCCTGTGGCAAAGAACACACTCCTGTCTCCCGTCAGCCTGAAATAGAATCCTGGAGAGCATGCGCCCTGCTCTCCTCTGCTCGCTCCGGGACCCAGCCTCGATGCTGTGCCAGGATTTCCCCTGCCTCCCCCAGACCTCTTCCGCCAGAGTTGTTTTTCCTCTACTCATCAAAGACAGCGACGCCTGCACCCGTGTTAACAGAACTATCTAGAATAAGGGTTCCAAGCCTAGGCAAGCACTGGTAGCCTAACCCTGCAATATTTTTGTTTCCCCTTTAAATTATGTCGCCCCCCTTGTTTCAACAAGGGCAGCCGCGGACCCTCCGTGGCAGGGTCCAACAGTCACATGGTGAGTGTTGGTGGAGTGGCCAACTCCCTCTGTGGCTCTTAATTGCCATGTAGCCTCAGCAACACGCCTGGGTTTCTAGAGTAACCTGACTCTGTCGTTCTTTGCCCACGCAGCCCTTTCAAAGCAGCAATCTGTCCTAGACCTCACGTCAGGAAGTGTGGTTCCAGAAGGATAGGGCGCAGGCCCAGGGGACACGTGGGCCTGATTTTCTCCTTGGGCATGTGGCGGCTCCTCCCTCATCCTTTCTCTGATTTGGACAGCAAGGGCCTCAGAGGACCTTGGAACAGGGAGCACTTTATAAGTCAGAGCGGCCGCATGCTCTCTGCAGGTAGGAATGTCCTGTGAAAAGCACAGTGGCAATGAAAAAATACACACACACACAAATCGAGTGAGGTCACACGAATCTATTCAGATATTAGACCTGGAACGTGAAAAAGAATCTTGCATTGTATATATGGGAGAGGGTGCGTCGTGCATGAGAGTGTCATCAGCAGACAACAGCGCTTCAGCCAGAGCACAGGCCCAGCACACAGGAGATCTTTAGCAGAAGTGCTGGGGGACGGGTGAATGAATAAGAGGAATGAATTTGTTTAGAACACAGGGAAAGCAAAAAGGAGCCCAACTTTCTGGGACGTGAGGAGGATGGGCTGGAGAAGTGTCTGCCGGAAAGAACCATTTGGTTTGAAGGAGAACAGACTTCTACAGTGTGAATGCACGCCAGGAGTCTGACGTAATGATAAGTGACAGTAACAATGTTGGGTGACATGCATTAAACACGTCCCATGTAGGGATCCAGCAGCTGTCTTCCACAGCACCATCTTGTTTGGTTCTCATGGCATCCGCAGGAGGTGGGAACTAGCTTGAGGGGATGTGGAAGCTGTGAGGCACCAAGGAAGAGAGTCCTGGACCCAAAGGACTTAGGAGGACTTGGAGCAGAGGGACTTGGAGCACATGTCTTCAAAGGTGGTCAGAGGGGGCCCCCTACATGGTCCTGCCTGCCTAGCCTTCTGCCTCCGTTGGTCACTCCTGAGGAGGACCCTTGCCTGCCCACTGACTTAGCGTCCAGAGAACCCTGAGGGCAGAATAGGCTCTGACCTCCAGGCAGCGAGAGGTCCCCACCTGCCTCCGTTCTGCTGCTCCTTCCTTCCCTCAGAAACACCACACTTTCCAGGGAGGCCTTCGGGAACCTCCCTCACATGTGTGCCCTCTGGGAGCAGGCCAAGGTCATGTCTGTGCTCTCAGGGAAGCACAGTCCAACCTGCTGGGACATTCAGGGACTCAGATTAGCAGAAGTGATGCCAAGGGGCCTTTCCCCCTGGGTCTCCGGGGGCCTCTCCCACCTTTGAGAGAGGAGCAAGGAATATAGGTTCCACCCAATCGAAGCGTTTGTGCCTGGGAGCTCTCGTTTATTCAGTATAAGCAGGCTCTCCTTTCAAGGTGCCTTTTCTCCACCTCACGTTTCCTCTCCAGGAAACACACCTCATTTGTTTTTGGCCACTTCAGGGGAATTCTCTCTCCCTCATGGTCTGCATATTGCTCTACTGAATTCCTCTCCTTTCTTCCAAACTTGCCATACAGCCGTGACGCCGCAGATGTGCACTTAATAATGTGATCCTGTGAGGGCACTGTGTTAAATCTCATTGTCGCACGGAAAACGTTTCCCTGAGAGAAGTGGGTCAGGGCCACTGGGAGGGCACTTGGAGGAGGAGCTCCTGCTTGAACACTGTCTCTTTCCTTCTGTCGCCAGGACAGAGAGCGGAGACTGTCAACCCCAGCCTCCTTCCCCATACTCCAGCATCTTCCACGTCCCCACCTCCACACATCCCCACAGGTGGGATTCCTGTCGCCCACTCATCGACATTCCATTAAAAATAGGGACTATCAACAGGTTCCGGAACACTGCTCTCCAACCCGGCAGGTGTGTGATCTACCTGAACAAAAGGACAGAACACTCAGCCCCTGCCAGGTGGTTAAGCAAGGGCTTTGCAAAGCTGTTTGGCTAACAGCACACAGACCAGTCTGTGCTTGTGTGATGGGGGCAAAGATGAAGCAGACGCCCCAGTGTCCTACTGACACAGCAAGTTGCCAGCCTCCGCTAAGCACACACACACAATCGTGACCTCCAGTGGCTCTGAAAGGTGACACAGGCAATGGCTAGTGCATGCTCTCCACAGCCGGAGGCGCCTGGTTCTGATCCTGGCTAGCTGGACTCCTGAGCCCTGAGCTCCTCGTCTGTAAAATGAGGATAATAACCCCTCTTTGAGGGGCTGGTACAGTGCATATAAAACTTCAGACTTTTAGTAAGCCCTTAACGACTCAAATCCATAACAATCCAAAACTGTCAGCAGCAACAGTTTTCAGAGTGGCTTGGTGTTAAAGACAATTATAGCAACAATTGACTGACCAGTTCTTAGGAGCCATATGTGTTAACTACATTATCTCAACTCACACTAGGCTTGCAAGGTAGGTATTATTATCCCCACTTTACAAATAGGGCATCTGAGGCTCAGAGCAATTGAGTAACTTGCCCAAAAGTCACACAGCCAGTTAGTGGCAAAGAGATGGCCTACATCAAGATAATACCTGGTTCCTTCACAGTGATACGCTGCCTCTTAATGCGGTCAGCACGAGCAGAGCTCAGCTCTCATTTCATAGCAACAGAGTAATGCCAAGTGATTATGCAGAGGGCTAAGCCGTGTGTGTGTGTGTGTGTGTGTGTGTGTGTGTGTGTAGGTGCATGCACGCACACTCACGCTCTCAGCCAGGGACAGCACTTTGAGCAGGCATACCAGTCTGCCAAAGGCCCATGTTTAAAACCCGCCTATTGAAAAGCTCATCTCTGATTTGGCAGGACAGACCCTCAGCCCGGAGCAAATGTAGGAAACAAACAAAGGCCATTCAAAAGGACTGTGATTCAAATGGGAAGGTCCTGCACTGTAACAAAGCTCAATAGAACAAACAGCCAAAGCCAGCGGAAAGCATCAGGAGACATTCAGGTTGCGATCAATTTATTTTAAGTGGTTAGAAAGAGAGGGCAAGAGGTAAAGCCAGTTTCCATGTGGGCAGAGAGTTATCCTTGTCCCTTCTCTGAGGGTACCGCCAGCTAGTCCAAAAGTGTTAATGTGAACAGAGAGGTCACCCCTTGTGGGGCTGCAATGTCCACAGATGAACTGTAACAGAAATGTGCCTACGGGGACAAACAGGTTTTAACACATCGGGTCTGAATGGTGAAAAGTGCTGTTCTGCTCTTTATCCCTCCGTACCCCCTTTAGTTTCTTTATGGTGGAGACTCCTTTTGAGCTTTTCCTTCTTGGCAAAGCCCTACTTGTTTAGAAGCCAATGTCCTAGAAGCTGAAGTGGACTTGGATATTGTTCTCTGCAGATTTGGTTGTTTGCAGCAAACCAAACTTTCCTTGCTGAATCAGGCCCCATAATATATCAACTATGAGTCACACACAAGCAAATGAGCCATTCTTAGGAAGAGAGATAATGCCATGATATTTATCAGTGGCTGAATCTTAGCAGATGACAAGCATTGCCTAGTCACTAGTTATATTCATACACATTACCTTCCAGATCATTGTTTGGTACCTCTTGGGATGGTTTCTCACCATCAATATTTACAGAACCAGGCACTTAACAACACAGGCCGAGCGGGCTAGCTGTCTCCAAGGATGAGTCATGCCAAATGAAGCATTCTATCTAAGGGTCACTGCTCTATCCTCATTGGCTAGAGTGGTCTGGAAGTCGTCATGTTATTGAAAAGCACGTTCAGTTCTCTGGAGGAACCAACATTTATGAAATTGAAGCATAGGAGGAGAAGGCATGGGTTTGAAAGCATATAGATCTGTCTTTTTTTGTCTGCTACCTAGTAAATATAGCTCTGGGGCCAGGAAGAAGTAGCAGGAAGATGGCACCAGGAGCTCAAGTCAGTCTCCACTTGTAGCAAGACACATAATAAATACCCTGAGTTGCAGCCTTTGCTGGAGAAGTCACCTGCATCATGCCAGACACACACCAAGGAAGGGGGTGTCCCCTGGACTTGGAGCCAGGCCAATCATTAGCCCAGTTATTTGAGTAAGCAAAGTAGACCTGTTTGCCCAACCAGTCCAGGTGGAAACCATTGGCTCCAGTCAAGCATTGGAAGATCATTTCTTTGGGTTTTGCAGATAATCTCCAGAGATGGGCACACCTAAGTTCTTATCAAGGAAGGGGATTTTGCCTGGCAGTAAGGAGGGAGCAAGAGAAAGAGGGCAAGGATGGAGGGCCAACCAAGGAAGGCACTACAGGAGGAAGCAGGGTGGGGAGGGGCCCAGCACGTGGTGGCTTTGTGACACTGTTGCTGCGCTAGCCCTCAGACCATCCCTGAGGATCATTGGTCTGTATCTAGCAAAGAAAGGAAGGTTGTTTTAACATCAACATTAAATGAAGAAAATGTCACCATACTCAGAAACACCACTATCGGTGTGAGGGAAAAGTAGCCACGATGTGCAAACTTCATTCCCCAAATGCACACAGAAGCTGACTGCAACCACATCGGCAGTAATATCTCTGCCAAAGGCCTTTGGGACCCAGTACTGTGCAGTGTGGGACTGATTGGTCAAGAATGAGCTCCTGGAATCCCAGTTCCCTTTAAAATCAATGAGCTAAGCTAGGATTGCAAAAGGACCCCGTAACAGGACAGGATTATTATTGAGTTGTGTGGTGGAAAATGTCTGATTGAAAATGGCAGACACCATAGGAGAACGAGAAATATCAAGACTTATATACTGAACAAATTTTCAAATGGACTTGGCTTCTTAGTAGACCCAGCAGGTTTGAAGGCTCAGAGACGCTCCCAGAGATCCCAAGAGTATTCCATGACGTAATGAGCTTGTGGTTCCTGCAGACAAAGAGGTCACGGCCCACAGCCATCGGCCAGGGCCGTAAATCAAAGGACAGTCCTCCCATAGCAGTTGTGTGGATGCACAACGTTGGCATCATCTTTAGTCACAAAGGGCAACAGGGATGTAATTCATGGTCCAGAGAAAGGTTTAATTGTGGCCCTTTCCGACCACCATGCGCCGTGAAGCTGGGGCTGGCAAACACCTTGGTGAATGTGCTGTTGGTTGCACAGTCGCAGGGTGCCCACAACAGCTGCGGACCCTGTCCCCAGTCTTCCTTAGATGGACACACACACACACACACACACGGCTGCTCAGTTGGGCCACTCATATTCTCGCCATGTGCGTGCACACACATGCGCTAAAAAAGAACTTGCAGCGGGAGAGAGGAAGCCAGAAAAAAAATGGTGCTTCTGATTCTATATTAAAGGGTTTTCATTCTATTCCAGAGCTTCTGTAGGGTGGCATCTGCTGGAGAGCCCTCTGTTTCATTTCCCCCTAAGTTTCTGCTTTCTGAGGGGGTAGGGGTAAGCAGAGGCTGAGTAGAAGGGGGTTTGGGAGGAGAAAATGTGGAGAAAGGATGAGCCCCTGGCTGTTCCTCTTTTCCCCTGTTTCTCCACATTGTCTCTAGACCTCTCAGAACACCTTGCACAGTTTGGTGCTCAGTGAAGGTGTTGAAAGGTTGTATTTGTCTGCTTGGGCCACCACGACAAAGTACCACAGACTAAGTAGTTAAACAGCAGGAATTTGTTTTCTCACAGTTCCGAGGCTGGAAGTCCAAGATCAAGGTGTCAGCAGCGTTGGTTCCTTCGGAGGCCCATGAGGGGAGGAGCTGTTCCAGGCCTCTCTCCTTGGCTTGTCAATGGCCATCTTCTCCCTGTGTCTTCAGGTGGTCTTCCCTCTGTGTGTGCCTGTGTCTGACTCTCATCTTCTTATAAAAACACTAGTCAGATTGGATTAGAGCCTCATTTTAACTTAAAATGGCCTCATTTTAACTTAATTACCTCTTTAAAGACCCTATCACCAAATACAGTCGCAGTCTGAGGTCCTGGGGGTTAGGACTTCAACATTATGGCCTTCAATCTAGGACTTCCACCAGAACACAGGGGAAGCGGGAAGAGAAGTCAACAAACATGTGTAGAGACCCTCTGTGGGCCTGGCACCAGGCCAGGCAAGAGACAAAAGATATGAAGACACAGTCTCATTGTGACCAAATGACTAATTGACAGCCCTAAGGAATGAGTAAGGGGGTGGATCAGTGATAAACAAATTGAACGAACAAACATCAGAACTGACCCCAGAGCCCAGAGGCCTGAACGAACTTAACCGTGGTAAGACCTCAAGCATGCTGAGTTCAGAGCTGGCAGCCCCCTCCCGCCTCCATCTACAGTGGGGTCTCAGAGATAACTAGGGAAGCACAGTGGCACAGGGGCCCCTGCTCCGTGCCCAGGGCAGCCTGGCCAGCCCTTGAACAGTTGTCCAAAGCTGAGAGCAGAACCACCGTGCACAGAGGGGTGGCGCTCCCCGATGAAAACCAGACTTTCCTTCACGCTCACCCTCTGCTCCCTGGGAGCCGGGGGGCCACACGACACTCCCGCTGTGGGTCACAGCAGCCCAAGACCACAAACCAGATGGAAAGCCCCCTCGAGCAGCATCTACAGTTAGCTGTGCCGAGAGGGCTGCCGGCCACAGGCCACAGCCAGCTGCTGTGTGGGGACGGGGTGATGCTCTGTCCCTGGGATGTTGTCACACCCATGAAATGAGAGTGAAAGTCTCCACATCCTCAACTCCATCCCCTTAAAATGCTCTCCGTGCCCAAAACTGCGACCATAGCCAGGAAGCCGAATTAGAGGAACAGAAAGGCACTGTGCCTGTCAGCCTCGTAATATTCTACTTACTACGAATGCTTCAGCTACGTCACTGGATTATTATTATCTGTGCTGTGACTGTTTACTTAATCGATCTTCAAAGAGATTTCCAAACGGGTATTTTTGTGACTAAATAGAGGTCAGAGTTCCTCCGACGATCAATCAGAGCCAGCAGGGGGCATGCCAGCTGACCGTCCTCTGATCTCGGTCTCCGGGACAAACTTTGAACCAGTTCCTGTCGAGTATCTCTTTCAGGCACCCCGTGAACCCTGGTCATTGGTCAGTTCCTGAATTGCAGCAACACACCACACGGATACACACCCCAACAGACCTTCCCTGCTTGGATGATTCCCTTTTATTGTTTTCCAGCACATTTTCCCTCAAGTCAGAATCGCATCAGAACAGCCTATCCTTGAATCTTTGCTTTATTACCGACTATGCGGCTCAGAAGCATTCAGTTGGTATTTCCTCTGCCCCAGTAGGGATTTTTATGGGGTTTTTATTTGGTTTCATTTTTGCCATGCTTCTGAGAATATTTCCTTTGTTCTCCCCTCACTCACTGCTTCTTCCGAGGTATTCTCCTCAAAAAATCACAAGCTGCTGCCCCAGATATGTATCCCCCCAAAAAATAAGTAGCTGAGAAAACATCCATCTTTGATGGATTTTCAAGCAATAAAATCATGGGCTCTGAGGACAGAGGAGGCTCGCCTCCCCCGGCAGTGCCCCTCGCTGCTGGCCCCGGGGAAAGCAGACGTGAGGCCGGTGAAGGCTGAGTCTCCAGCCTGGGCATCAGGAAAGGCTTCTGTGCCCAGGGGGAGCAGGCCTCTTATTTGTCTGCCTAGGACAGGACCCCTCCTTATGGAAAATACTCCCTCCCTGGCACTAATCGCAGGGTACAGATGTGAGCAGCCATCTGCTAGGAGATCCTCTCCTGGCCGCAGGGACTAGGCCAGTGACAGTCACCTGACCCCAGTGAAGGCCATCCAGGCCTCTCTCTGGGACTTTTGAACTCTCACTCCCTCTCTAGTGGTGAAGCTGTGAGGTGTGATAAGCAGAAGCTGCCGTCGTGCACATTCCCTGCCTGGTGGAGAAAGCTTATCAAAGAGATTAAAATTAACTTTTGGTGGAAGATGGTGTAAGAGACAAGACAGCGTGCCTGGCAGGGTCGGGTCCCAGTTTCAGGTCCTCAGAGCCCCTTCTCCCCTTCCACAATTGTCACACAGAGCCCCCTTTTAGAAGCTCCAACTGGTTTGAGTTGCATTTCTCTTGTGTGTGGCTGAGAGTCCTCCTTAAGTACACTGGCATTGGGTTCTGGCCATCCCGCCTGCACTAGACCAGCTGACCTCTACTCTGCCCATGGAAACAGGAGGGAAAGGAAGGGGAGGGAGGAAGGGGGAGAGAACCGACCTGGAAGAAGAGACCATTATCCAAGGTTACTCGGGGCATCGGAATACAGAGCCCCTGTAGCAATTTTGAGAGGATTTCAAAGTCTTTATCAAGTCAATACTTTTATGATTATGTACTTTTAGGCAGAGGCAAGAGGCTGGATAGTTGAAGTGTTTCTTAGAACAAGTTTCAGGTGACAGCCGTGATGGCCTTTGAGGCAGCACACTAACGACAGATCCTTGGAAACTCAGTGCTCTGAATAAAATGCCAATCACGACTCTTCTTGTAGGGAGGTGGCAGCTGCGTGTCTGGCCCTCTCCTGTTGTATCTTAGGTGAAATGGACAAATGGCTCCAGGAGAGCTGGGTCAGCTACCTCCTCCATCAATCCAACACCTGTCTAGGCTGAGCTCCTGAGAACCCAGCCGTTTCCCCAGATACGAGGAAGCCACTGAGGTGGGCACAGGCCTGGGAGATGCCTCAGCTCCCCACTTCATTGGTCTCGATCACTGAAACCACAGGAAGGCCTCGAGTCCGAAGGGCTTACCCAACTTGGAAGGAGGCCACAGAATCCAGCTGAATCCCCTTACTCATCCAAAAGGGTCAAAGGAGGGCCAGCAGCCACAGGGGTCAGAGCCTCAGTTTTGACTCCAAGTTCAAAGAATCTAGCTAAAGCCACAAAGGGCCCCTGGCACCACCCTAAGAAACAGATCCAATCCTGAGTCAGAGAGGAAGCCGACACTCACTGAGTCACACGTCCACTTCCTCCTGCCCGCAGCAGCTCGGCCAAGACCAGCAGCCGCTTCCGAGGGGCAACTTAGTGACCCATCTCGGAAAAGTTGACACCTTGAAGAAGAGCAAGCAGGGCCTCACTCACATGGGGTGAACCACCACCACCGGCTTCACTCTGGCTCCCCACCACCTGCGTTTTCCAAAGTAAAGCTTCACATCTTATGACAGCCCCTAGCCTGTCCTGCGCTGCCCTTGGCTGTGTTATTTTTCACTTCCCTGTTCAGAGCACAGCCACACTTTCCAAATGCCGTGAATCATCACCACGGAGCAACGGCCATTCAGCAAGGCAGGAAACCGCGGAGCGCCAGACCTAGAAGGAACAGCTCTCTGCAGCAGCCCTCTCCCACCCCAGCTGGTCATCGGGGCACAAGGCCACGGCGGAGGCTGCCGGACAGAGCTGCCACTCCAGGCACTCAGCTTCTCCACCATCGTCCCAGTGGCTGTCCTCTACCCTCTGATCCCCTCTTGCACTAGGTCACAGGCAGCGTCGGGCATTTCTGACTTTTCTAACAAAATGCTTTCTTGCTTGCATTGTGGCTGAAGCGAAGCCGTCATCTTCCAGTCCTGGGAGAGAGAGAAATGGGCAGATCCATTCAAGACCAAGAGAGATGAGATCGGGTTGATGCGGCGTAGAGCAGAGTCGCCAACAAGACATGAGGAGTCGGCTCTCTGCCTGCAAGGATCCTTGCAAATTATGGTGCAAATGTCATCCCCTGTCATCCAAGCCCCTTTATGACTGCAGCCATGTGGCCTTCTAGATGCCATTCAACAAGTGCCCAAAAGTAGGTGCCAGTAAGTCTATGAATAAATAAATCAATGAAAGATTATCATTCTCAAAGAGTATCAAACTCTTCTGTGCTGGGCTCCTGGTTCCTCTGAATAATATGTGTCTGCTTTCGTGTCAGTCTTAGGTTCTCATGTAGTAATAAGAACCTAATACGAAGTCATTATTTTTGCCTCTGTTTAATCATGGACAGCGCGATTCAAAAGGAAAATGATCTAGGAAATGCAAATCAACAACACGGCAATATTACGTCAGTTTTAACCTATCGGATTGAGCAAAACTTTAAATATCAACAGTGGCAAGAGCCAGTGTTGGCCAAAGAGTGGGAAATGGGCAGGCTCCTACACTGCTGGGGGACATAACGTGTTACACGCTTTCTGAACGCTGTTTGAAACTGTGCATTACAATTATTAATGAGTAACCTTTGACTCCTTAATTTCAAGACTAGGAATTTATCCTCAGCTGAATAACCAGAAAAAATACACAAAAATGTAAGTACAAAGATAGTCATCACAATGTGATAAATAGATGGAAAACAAAATTGACAAAACCTAGATGTGATTGAGCCAGTGAATTGCACTACATTTGATAAAGTACTATGAAACCATTAAAAATACTGTTGAAAATCTACATCCAAAGCCATAAATGAACATTTCCTTCCATCATTTTGATAAATGAAAAGTAGGCGATCAAACAACAAGCGTAGCCCATTGATATTAAAAGTGCTGATGGCATGTGTGCATAAAAGAGACGTCCGGAAAGTTTATCAAATTGTTAGCACTGCTCCTCTCTCAGAGTTGGGTTTCAGGGTGGTTTTCACCTTCTTCTTCATATTTTCTGTATTTCTTAAAATTGTCTACAAGAAACATGAAGCTTTTTTATAATCAGAGAAAAATATGTATTTGTTTTCATTTTAAAACCAAAAGCAACATAAATGCAAAACTTGTCTGTTTCCCTGACAGGCCACATCTGTGCAAAATAAGTTGCATGTTCCCTTTCTGGTTGAAGGCGTCACTGTGGACATTCTGCCAGGGAGGCCTCGGGCTGCGCGTTCTTTCTGCTGAGTTCAGACGTGCTGAGCTGGATCCCCCCATGCTCTCTTAAGCAGCACCTATTTGGCAACTCAATTTATCAAGACGGCTGACAGGGGAGGGGTGGACACTGAGGCACGGCAGAGTTTTCTCCCGCGGGTGCCAAATATCCAGTGTGGTTATTCAAGCCCAGATTTCAGTGCTGGGAATTAACCAAATTAACTAAAGCAGACCTGTCTGGGTGGCCATGAAGATTCAGACAATTTGAAAAGATGTGATTCACAACCCCCCTCCTACGGGGCTCCAGAAATAATTCCAGACCCTTGAAGATCATTGAAACCTAAAGCAAGAAAGATCTTTAAGAAGTCATCTACTGGGGGCCAGCCCAGTGGTGCAGCAGTTAAGTTCGCACTTTCCGCTTTGGTGGCCTGGGGTTTGCTTGTTCAGATCCCAGGCGCAGACCTAGCATGGCTTATCAAGCCACACTGTGGCAGGCGTCCCACATATAAAATAGAGGACGATTGGCACAGATGTTAGCTCAGGGCCAATCTTTTTCAGCAAAAACAGCAGAACTGGTGGTGGATGTTGGCTCAGGACTAATCTTCCTCAAAAAAAAAGAAAAAAAGAAGTCGTCTATTCTGGACTCCTCATTTGACACATGGGGGAACCAAGGCACAGAGAAGTGAAGTGACTGGCTCAAGGTCACACAGTTTAAGAGTGATGGGACTGAGAAGAGAGCTTGTGTCTCCTGAAATGAATCCAGGCCTCTTTTTGCTTTATCACAACTGGGGCCGGTGCAGTGGGCAGAGGTGGGTGCTAGTGCAGAAGCTGTCCTTCAGAGCCTCAGAAACTACTTCTGCAAAGGGTCCAGAATGTACTACAGTGGTCTCAATCTCTGTAAAAGGGTCTCGTTAGAGTTATATGTAGGCATTCTTAACCGAGAGGTCATGCATATTTCTGAAAGGGGGTGCATCGAGCTTTCGTCACATTTTCAAAAGGATCCTATCACACAACCAGAACTAAGGACCATGACCTAGAGCATGGGCTGGCAAAGTTTTTCTGCAAAGAAAGTTTACAGAGAGTAAATATTTTGGCTTTGCAGGCCATACGGTCTCTGTCCAGAAGACTCAGCTCTGCCCTTGTGCTGTACAAGCAGTCACAGCTGGTACATGAACAAATGGGCATGGCTGTGTGCCAATAAAACTTTATTTACAAAAACAGGCTGTGGGCCAGATTTGACCCAGGCAGTCGTTTGCCAACCCTCAAGCTAGAGGATCTGATCAAGTACCTTTCCCTTACTTCAGATTCTGCTTCTGGTCATAATCACTTGCCGTGCTCCCCACACTTCAATCAGGTGAATTGAATGACAGCCATGTTCCTGCCAATGGCTCCAGCTCTTAGCCGGGAACCACGAGGAAAGTGGTGAAACACAGAAAAGGAATTTGTTTCACTTTTTCATTAAACAACAAGTTCTTTGAATTCCTAATTGGAAACTTTCACACATGAATTGAAGTTGCTGCAACTTATTTCCTGCAGTCCTGCTCGCCATTTATTTTGAGCAAAATAATTGTTGAACAAGGAGAGTGACTTTTGACCTCTGCTGGCTGCCTGCAATCTACTTTACTGGCTTATTTGCATATAGGGTGTTAGAAACATGCTGGTACATCCCTCTCTTTTCAGATGAAATGCTGACTTCCTTGGTTAACTAGGGACTAAAACAAGATCTCAAGACAGAACATGACGAGGAAGGAACTGGAGATTTTTTCCCCCTCCTGTTGTTGGCAAAGAATCTCTTCAAGTCAAGAAGTACATATCGAGCAGCTCCTGCGTAGTACCGGGTCGGGCCCTACAAGGAAAGAGGGGGCCACTAAGGAAAGAGGGGGCCACTGTACAGAGTATGGGGTCAGGATCCAGGACAGTTGTCCTCTGCTCTTGTACAAAAGATAAGACTTACAAACGATGACAAGGGATCTTCCTCTACTGGACTGCCACCTCCCCACGCAGGACCCTCACCCATCGCCTTCTGAGAAGGCAGAGATGGGGAGAGGCCAACAGCAATGCTCTAGGGAAGTCTGCCCCTGCCCTGATTAGGAGAGGGAGGGAGTAAGGGACAGAATCAAAGCTGAAAAAGAACAGCAGGCCAGCTTCCCTCTGCCTCACTCAGCCTCATCGCTGGCCTTGCCCTTTCCAAATTCTGTTAGCAAAAAGATGGAGTCACTTAGTCCTAAAAGTGAGAGGCAGGTAAAACACCTGTTTTTCCGTTTGTATGACAACAGTTCTAAATACTGTATACCCATGCACGCCAGAAATACCCTTGGTGGATGCTTGCAAAGTGGTGGGGATGTGTTTTCTGAGTTATTCTAGACCACTTTTCACACTTCAGCGTTTGGACACACATGAACAACCCTGTCTAAGGCACACGAGAGGTGACAAACTCTACTTCCAAGAGGATAAAGGAGGCAGTGAGAGATCTGGCAACGTGCCACAGGTGAGCCAATGCTGAGGCTAGCCTCCGGTTTCCCATCTGGGCGTCCCGGTCCCCAGCCACGCCTCCATCAAGGTGGCTCCTGCTGAGAACGCGATTTCACAACATCTCAAGTGGCTTCCAGAAGATTCGGAGATGCCCTTTTCCTTCCTTTTTCTCTTTATATCTGGACATGTTTCCCAAAGTTCCCATGGAAATTCCCTGAGCAGGCCACTTCCTGTTTTTGTTTTGTTTTCCTCCCCTACTGGTGTCCCCTTCGACCTTTTGTCCTTTGTCATGGTCTGCCTCTCAAACTGGGAAACGAATCCTCAGCCTCAAGCAGTTCACTGGCAACTGGAGTTCAACGGCTCTGCACACTCCCTGTATGTACTTAAACATATCCTCTCTCTTAAGGGTCCTTGGAGTTGCTTCCTAACTTAAAAATGGGATGCTAAAAAGACTAAGATTTGCTTTTGGAGCTGTTTGCCCAATAGAAATGCAAATTTTGGTAAGAATTGTTTTTGAGTTGTGATCACTTTTATTTGGGGCTAGGAGTAACCTTGTGCTTTGGTTTGACAACCAGACCAGGAGTGTGCCCTGGTGACACACTGTTCTTTTCCCTTCTTTCCACTGTTTTGTCCCCTTCCTCTGGGCCCAGCATTCCTGGCATATTTCAAGAGAGTAGGAGCTGGCCTGAGGCCACTTTTATAAGTATCTTCTCAGCTCTGCAGTCCTGTTTGCCACACAGTCTCTTTGCTTGGTTTATTCTCTACTTCCCACTCGTGTGCGAGTACCAGATGTGGGGCAGGCCCACGGAAGCAGTCCTACCAGCCTTGACCATGAACACCGCGCCACGAGCAGTGGCTCTAGATCAAGCTGCCTGGAAACTCCGGGGCCCCACCATCTCCAGAGGGGGAACACATGAAACGGCCAGACCAGGAGGTGTTAACCATGCACTGGTCTTCTGGGGAATTTCCCCAAACACTTCTGGCATATACCAAGTAAAAAGAAAAGAAAGACACCAAACAGTAAACTGCCACTACCTTTGAGAATTTACTGTTTGGAGCAGTTGTCCATTGCAGCCTGATGAAGGGCCCTGGGTGGAGTACTACTTTCCCCTGATCCCTCTCTGGCTGGGTGACCTTTGCTAATACATTGAACCTCTCTGTGCCTCAATTTTGCTGTCTCTGAAGGTGCTGTAAGAGGCTGTGCAAGTGGGCACAAGCAAGGTGCTTCCAGCTGGAAACAGCAACAGAAGCCAAGGAGAAAAATCGGATGACACCTGGCTCCACCGTTGTCTGCTGAGCCCGGCTCAGTGTTCCTTACACCTTACCTCGAGGAAAGGTCAACTGAATTCATACCCCAGGAAAAGCTGAAGTTTACTCTATTCTCTAAATTGTTTTCAATTTCCCATGGGGGAAAGAGTTTGATTCATTTTCTTAATAAGCAAAGGTCTTATTTTTCCACCTTCAGTCGTATAAACGTCAAAGAAAAAAAGAAGCTTCATGTTCAATCAAAAAACAGTTCCAGCATTTTTTAAAAATGGAGATAAAACAGATGATCCTCCAGGAAGAAAAAAGAAATGACCTTAACTCCAAAACCATAATACCTTAAATTATCTAATGCTTAACTCCCTCCACAAAGGCCCCATGGGAGTGTTAAAGAATAGTTAAAGCGAGGCCAGCTCTGTGGCCAAGTGGTTAAGTTCGTGCGTCCTGCTGCAGCGGCCCAGGGTTTCGCGGGTTCGGATCCTGGGCATGGACATGGCACCGCTCATCAGGCCACGCTGAGGCGACATCCCATATACCACAAGTAGAGGGACCCGCAACTGAAAATACACAACTATGTACTGGGGGGCTTTGGGAGGAAAAGGAAAGATAAAATCTTTAAAAAAAAAAAAAAAAGACCAGTTAAAGCATAGACTGTGCGGGAGCAACGGCCGAGGCGATTCCACGGTTCTTGTGCCTGTAGACGAATCAAACCACTGGACTAAGGAAGGCAAGGACGACGAGGGGACGCCTGTAAGTTGAGCCATAATACAAAGTTCGGAGTTCTGATTGCACACTCATG
Source organism: Equus przewalskii (assembly GCF_037783145.1). Classification (NCBI taxonomy): domain Eukaryota; kingdom Metazoa; phylum Chordata; class Mammalia; order Perissodactyla; family Equidae; genus Equus; species Equus przewalskii. Next base: position 76,674,996 of record NC_091831.1, on the reverse strand, counting down.
TTCACAGCAGAGTTATTCACATTAGCCAAGGGATGGAAACAATCCAAATGTCCATCAATGGATGAATGGACAGACAAACTGTGGTATATCCATATGATGGAATATTATTCAGTCTTAAAAGGAAAAATTATGACACATACTTCAGCGTGGATGAAAGTTGAGGACATTATGATAAGTGAAATAAGCCAGTCACAAAAGGATAAATATTGTTTGATTCCACTCATATGAGGCACCTAGACGAGTGAAATTAAGAGACAGAAAGGGTGGTTGCTAAGGGTTGAGGGAGTGTGGGGGAAAATGGAAAGTTTAATTTCTTTTTGTGTGTGTGTGAGGAAGATTGGCCCTAAGCTAACATCTGTTGCCTATCCTCCTCTTCCTTCTTGAGGAAGACTGTCGCCGAGCCAAAATCTGTGCCAATCCTCGCCTACTTTATGTGGGACACTGCCACAGTGTGGCCTGACGAGCAGTGCCAAGTCTGCACCAGAGATCCAAACCTGTGAACCCCAGGCTGCCAAAGCGGAGCAAGTGAACCCAACCACTACGATGCTGGGCCAGCCCCTTTAATTTCTCTTTTTAAACTCTGTTTAATGGGAATCGAGTTTCAGCTGGGGAAGATGAAAAAGTTCTGGAGATGGCTGATGATGATGGTTGCACAACAATGTGGACGCACTTAAAGCCACTTAACTGTACACTTAGAAATGGATACAACAGTAACTTTTATGTGATGTGCATTTTGCCACAACAAAATTTTTTTTAATTAAAAATTTTAAAAATTCAGAGTTCTGAATAAAGAGCACTGAGTGACTAAATCTGGCCCCTCTTTACATATATACATAGCAGCTGTCCTCAGAGAAACCCGTTGATTGTGCCTTTAGTTTAGAGCCCACACAGAGTCACGAATCCACACACCCGTGTTTCTGCTTCAGAACTTAGCTGAACCTACCACATCCGTGAGGCAGAGAAAGGGCAGCTCTTTGCCCCGTTTGACTAACGGAAAAACCAAGGGTCATGGAGGTTAAGTAGCTTGCTCAAGGTTAGAGTTCACAGAGTTTGCCCCAGTTAGCAGTTCCTGGTGGCGCTGTCTCCAGATTTATAGCCCCCCAAGGTACAGAGTAAACACAGGACAAAAGCAACGCTGGTCTGTGGAGAGACAGGAGCGCGGCAGGACCATTTCCAAAATGAGTTCTAAAACCAGTGCCATCTGGACAAAAATGGTCCTGAAGGACTTCACATGCATTTGTTCAAGGTGTGTTCATGGAGCTCCACCCACGGCTGGGCTCTCTGCTGGGCTCCGCCGGCCCGAGTACTGGTCCCTCCCAGAGCCCTGGGCAGCAGACCATGCAGGATGCAGGCATTCCCCGAACAATTGCAAAACGGGATGGAAAGTGCAGAGACAGGGAAAGTGGTCAGTGTGACTGGAGCACATAGGAGCGTTCTAGGCCCCCTGGAGAGGTGGCCCATCCAGCTGAGGCCTGGGCAGGTGGGTGGCGCCCAGGGAGAGGTTGAGGTTGGGGGCGCAGCCATATGTACAAAGGCCCAGCATGCAGAGAACCTGGTCTTTTCAGAGAAACGTCCCTTTGCTGTCCCACATCCCACATTTTTCCCTCAACCGTGAGTCACTCTTATTTTCCTATAAATGTCCTGTTTCATCTCCCCTCTTAAAAGACCTCCAGTGAACCCCACTTCTAGTTTGCTAGAGCTGCATAACAAAGTGCCTGCAAATTAGGCCACTTTAACCACAGAAATTATCATCTCCCAGCTCTGGAGGCCAGAATTTGAGATCAAGGTGTCAGCAGGGTTGCTTCCCTCTGAGAGCTGTGAGGGAGAATCTGTTCCAGGCCTCTCTCTTTGGCTTGTAGATGGCTGTCGTCTCCCTGTGTCTTCACATCACCTTCCCTCTGTAGGTGTCTGTCTCTGTGTCCAAACTTCCTCTTTTTTATGGACACCAGTCCTATTGGATTAAGACCCTAATGGCCTCATCTTAACTTAATCATCTGCCAAGACCTTATTTCCAAATAAGTTCACATCCACAGGTACTGGGGGTTAAGATTTCAACATCTTTTGGGGAGACACGAGCCAATCCATAGCACTCCCCATTTCTCTGCTTTCCTTGTAGCAGAAAGCCCTCAAAAGAGTCGTCTAGACTCAAGACCAACTCTGGGGCCAAGTGTTCTCACTCTGTGGTCTTTTTACGTCCTGTCTCCCTGATGATCCTCAAATTTGTGTCTCCAGCCTCAACCTCACCCCAGAGCTTCAGACTCACGTGCTGCATTCCTCATGTCAGTAAATGACACTCCTGTTCAGGGCAAAGCACACCAGTGGTCCTTGACTCTCCTCTCCCTTCATCCTCCATGTCAGCAAGGACAGCTTTATCTTCAACATCTGTTGGAAATGCCACTGCTTCTGGCCACTCCTCCCCATCACCTCTCTGGGACACTGTGGCCCTTCCACAGGCCCAGAAAACACACTGGGATGTGTCCTTGATCAAGCTTAACACCTTTCCAAGACAGGAGCCCACTCTGTCATTTTCCTAAACATCGGCCCTGCCTCTCCCCTCTCATCCCAGATCCCCCCATCACCAGCCCCTCCCACTCCGGCCTACAAGCCACGGGACAGGGCCAAGCACACCTGCTCCTCTTCTTCCGCTTCTGTCCCTGATCTGCCTTTCTCTCTCCCCCACCTTCCCCTCTTGTTGCTCGCACCCCCTCTTACCCTCTCTTCAAGACTCAGACTGAATTTAAGTGTTTGTCTCTCTGCCTGCCTGAGCCAGGTGACTGACCTGTCTCCTGCCCTGATTCTCAGGGGCATGGGGGGGTTAGTCCATTTGGGCTGCTATAACAAAATCGCACAGACTGGGCGGCTTATAAACAACAGACATTTACTTCTCACAGTTCTGGAGGCTGGAGGTCCAAAGATCATGGTCGGGTTCTGGTGAGAACCATCTTCCAGGTTGCAGGTGGCTGACTTCTCGCTGTGTCCTCAGGTGGTGGAAGGGGCTAGGGAGCTTTTATAAGAGCACTAACGCCATCCTTGAGGGCTCCACCCTCGTGACCTAAGCGCCTCCCAAAGGCCCCACCTCCTCATACCATTACATTGGGGGTTAGGATTTCAATATATGAATTTGAGGGGACACTGACCTTCAGCCCAAAGCAGGGGAAGTTGGGATAGGGGCACATCATAGAATGTTAACAGTTACGTTGTCAGATTCTCCTGTCCCATTTCAATCCCAGCTCTACCATTTATTAACAGCATGATCCTAGGAAGGTTCCTCCTTAAACAGCTTCTCTAGGCTTCAGTTCCCCCATCTAATCATAGGTATATGAAAAAATGCATCACTAATCATCAGGGAAATGCAAATCAAAACCACAATGAGATATCACCTCACACGTCAGAATGGCTATTATTTAAAAAACAAAAAAAAGACAATAAGTGTTGGTGAGGATGTGGAGAAAAGGGAACCCTTGTGCACTGTTGGTAGGAATGTAAAATGGTGCAGCCATTATGGAAGACAGTATGGAAGTTCTGAAAAAATTAAAAATATAAATACCATATGATCTGGCAGTCCCACTTCTGGATGTATATCCAAAGGAAATGAAATCAAGCTCTCAAAGATATGTCTGCACTCCCATGTTCATTGCAGCGTTATTCACAATAGCCAAGATATGGAAACAACCTAAGTGTCCTTCAACAGATGAATGGAGAGAGAAAATGTGGTATATACATACAATGGAGTACTATTCAGCCTTAAAAAAGGAGATGCTGCAAAAGGCAACAGCATGGGCAAACCCAGAGGACATTAGGAAATGGTCCTCAGTGACTTTTGAGAACTAACACCCTTTGCCAAAAAGCTTCCTGCTACTTTGTGAAGCCGCAGTGTAGATGCTGGTCTCCACGTGATAAGGACAACAGTACAGGCCCAAGGAGACTTTTTTCCTTTCCAGAGCTAAAAGCCAAAACAACTGACTAGCCCCCGGCGAGGCAGAACATAATCCAGTTACCTCCAGCAAACCATGGAGACAAGGAGGACGTGGTGTGGGAGGGGCCTGTGGAGGTCGTCAGGAGGCCAGAACCCTCACAGAAGCCCAGGAGCCCTCTCTCCCCGCTCAGTGCTCTTTTGAAATGCTCCCTCTCCTTTTTGTCAACACACGCCCTTCTCTCCCTATGGAACTCTGAGCTTTCTCCCACCAGCACCGCCCCTCCTAGCTCCTATCACGCTGTTCCCCAGAATGAGCACACCTGGGAACCCTGACCTCCTCACAAGAAACAAGCCCAGGGAGCAGTGTACTCCTGTGGGACACAGCCCCACGCCCCTTCACGCTGGCTCTCCTCTAATGCTGCTTCTCAGGGTGCAGGCTAACGATTTGCAAGAGTGGCTCTGCTTCTCACACTAAAGAGAAAATTCTTGGAAGGCAGACGCCATCCTCAATCTTTCCATCTGGTCCCCACCTTCTCATGGGTGTTCTATAAAAAGTATGAGCCCACATGTGTCTCTCAGAGGCCAGGTCTGCTCCAGGGCTCTCAGAGCACCAAGACAGGCTCCAGCACATGCCCGGCATCCCCACGGGAGCACTGCGTCATGGACAGAGTTGACTTCCTTGCTCTGCTCTTCTCTTCTAGGGAAGCCACCCAGACAGCTGACGTCCCTCAGAACGAGAGCTCCCAGGCAGGCTCTGCTTGGAGGAGGCATCCCCTGATGGTGGCATAATATCTGCAGGGGAGACCTTTTCAAAGCATGCTTCTCCCATCAAGGCCTGGTCAGAATGCATCCCTTAGAGAAATCAGAGATGGAAGCTCCTGAGAGCAAACACAGAATCCACAGTTGGTTTACAACGTTTCCTCTGAAATCCCCACAAAAAAAAGTGTCCTGTAATAGATCCCAGGGATGCCATCCAACAAGGAGATATAGACATAGACATTACAGACATAGATACAGACACAGATACAAGCATAGATACAGTTACACACATACACATACACATAGGCATAGATATAGATACAGATATAGCTAGTTCCTGTGTGTATATGTGTGCATATGAGAATCCTGTGTGTGTACATCTGTAAATAAATATATTTGTTTTTGTAAATAAAGTTTTATTGGAACGTAGCCACATCTGTTCATTTACATATTTTACACATCATCTTTGACCGCTTTGGAGCTGTAACTGCAGAGCTGAGTAGTTGGAATAGAGACCATCTGGCCCACAAAACCAAAAATATTCACCATCCAGTCCTTTACAGAAAGTTTGTCAACCCCTGGGTTAAATTATGATTCCTCTATATGTAGGTATTAAAATCATGTGTAAATCTGTAATTGTGGCTGTGGAAAGTTGTCATGATATATTACTAAGTAAAAATCTGTTGGAAATGTTGACTTAACCCCATTCTTATGAAAGGAAAATATATTCAATTAAATGTGCATATTGGTATGGAAAAATACATCTATATCTTCCAGAAAGTTGTGGGAGGAGGGAGATAACAGGTGACTTCTTAATTTCTTCTTTTACTTTTCTGTTTATGTTTGATTTTCCTAAATAATGAGTACACCTTACTTTTTCATGTAAAAAATGTTAATAAAGCTCCTTTCATTTTGGATAAAAGTGCTCAAACCCTCCACCCCCACCCCCTAACAGCTGATGAGGAGTGTCAGCGTTTGAAGGGGCCCATGCCAGGGGAACTAAAGTGGGAGCCAGCAAAGGGCCCCAAGAGACAGCCCCCCGGGAGGAGACCTCACTGACCCCGGGAGAGGGGCCTCCAGCCTGAGCATCTCCTGCTTCTGGGCTCCCTCTCCCACTGTAGCCCCCCGCATTTGGCCGAGGTCCAGGCTGTGACGGGGAGACTCATCACCAAGCGTTGCCTCCTTTGCACCCAACTTGGCAGAAAGAGAGTCAAGAGATCCTCCTGTCTCCTGAGTCAGCTGCTGGCCTTGACCCGCAGGGCGCCACAGGAGCTGGCCTGGCTCTCAGTGCCAGGTCTCTCAGGAGACAGAAGCACAGTGTCCAAACATGAATGGCTTATTTTTAGAAAAGTTCACCCTCGTGTCCTGGCCCCGCCTCTGGGGTAAGAGATTTCATTCCCGTTGACTCAACTCCCCAAAATGACTCAGTTTCAGAGGCTCGAGGTAGTCTCCTCTCACTGACATGAGCCGGGACAGTCCCAATCCTTCAGAAAAGCTCTACAGCAGTTCCAAATCCTTATGGGCCTGTGCGCAGGCTGCTTCTGTAAAGAACACAACCATCCCTTTAACAACCTGTGCTTTGGAAGAGACTGCAGAACCATCTTCACTAAGTCTCCTGCATCCCCATTGTCCCAGCAAGGATGTAAGTGTCAATCGAGCTTCCTCTCTGGCTTCCCCACCCAGTGGGCTCCATCAGATACAAGTCCAAGGACAGTAGAAGGCTGCTTCTCCCTCCCCTCCCCTTCCTCCCACACAGTGGGGCAACAGCCCCAAGCCCACAGCCCTGGTCCTCAACTGGGGTCTGTTTCTCAGGCATTTCTCTGTCTTTTTTAATCAGGCCCCACATCATGTCCAGTGGGCTAGAGAAACCAAGGGAAAAATTGTTTTCTTCCAGTAAAGACACTAGACACCAGGTCCCGCTGTAATTCGTTATGTAGATTGACAGGGCGAAGCATCAGCAATGTCGAGAATAACACTGCAGTACTGTACAGATCTCTCGCTGGAGAGGATCACAGACCTGTTGGGTTTGCGGGAGGTGGGGTGGAGAATAAGAGAGGGGGAGGTCATTTTCCTTCCTGAGGCCAGCGTTTCCAACATTCCAGAGGTGGCAAGGGACACAGCTGTCCCTGCCCAGTTGTCCCTGTGTGATTGGAGTTGCAGGTGTCAGTTGTCTCAAAGCAAAGAGAGCCCAGGGCCTGCGTGTATGCAAATCTTTGGAAAGAAGAGGGCTCTGTTCTCCTGGGCTGGCACCTGGGTTTCTCATTTGCTGCTGTCTCCCATGTTCTTCCTCCTCCATCCTGGGCAATGTGAGCAGGCCTGGCCCCACCGAACAAGCCAAGGCCTTGTCGAGTGAGGTCAAGAGCTTGTGCTACCCTTTATTTTGTTTGTAGGCATCATGCATCAGCCTTTATTCATGCCCTATAAAGTTGTAGCCTTTAAGGTTCGTCTCATCCACACCTGTAATTCTCCTCCAGAGCAATTTGCCGTGGAGAAAGAACCCTGGGGCAGGCAGTGTCTGTGAGTCATGGCTTCCTCATGGCCCCCACCCACCCAGGAGGGGCCACCATTAACAGGCACGTTTGATCCTCAGGGCTGCTCCGGGACACAGAAGAGTGGACTAAGGCTTACCTGTGCTCATAAGGTCAAGGGACTTTTCACAATGAATAGGAACAGTAGAACCCTCTGGAGCTCACCTTTGTTCTAGATCTTGGCCTTTGTTTCTCATGTAGGGATCAGACCTTTCAGATCTGTCATCTGTCTCTCGGATCATTAGTTCTGCTATTTAAATGGGCAAGACTCTCCATCCCTTTGACATTGCAAGGTGCTCCCCATCGAGGAACTAAGTGTTCCTGGGGCCCTGGAGCCATACCACTGCAGGGTATGTGGGCCCACTATGGAGTACAGAGTCCCTCCAGGGCTTCTTTTGGGCTGTTCAAATGGCCCAAGACAACCCTTCAAGTGACTTCCCTTCTCTAAGATTCAGCGTCCTTATCTGGTCCAATGGAAGAGTTGGAATAAATATTTGCTACGTTTCCGTTCAACTCGACTAGCATGAAATCTGCGATGATCTGGATTTTCGCATTTCCAAACAAGACCTGGCCCTACCCAGTTTTCCTATATGGTCACCATACTAAAGCCCTCAGAAGCAACCCTAACACTTGCATAGTGGTGCTCAGTTCTCAATCATCATTCTCACTTGAACCTCACCACACCTTGATGACATGGCCGGTACTCATGTTACAGTCACCCCTTGGAGATGAGAAACAATTTGCCAAAGGCTAAAGGGCTAACAAGTTGCAGAACTGGACCTGGTCTCCTGACACCAAGTCCAGGCCTCCATTTAGCAGCTCCACACCTTCCCTACGTGTGTCTACACGGCTGTGAACAACACCAGCCAAGGGTGAAACCCCAACTTGGTGCAGTCAGTGTGTTCAAGTGGACCTCTGGGACTGGAAAATAGGAAGTAAAAAACGGGATGTTTCTTCCTCCATTTTTACTAACAGGGGGTCTGCCAGATTTCACGAATACCCAACCATCTGACAACCCTCAAATTAAGCTCAGTTCTCTTCGTTCTTTTCCTCCTTCTCAGTCTCAGGGGTCTGATGGGTCCCTGGATGGATGGATGGATGGAGGACACTGTTTTGAGAATATTTAAGGGCTTTTTGAGTCACACATGCAGAGTTCAAAATTCACAAAGAAGCCTGAGATCGCCTCCCACACTCCCATCCCCACCTGGAAAGGGGCAAAGGAATAGTAATGGTATAAACCATTGTTTGAGTTTGAATTGGGGGCCTCCTCTAGCTTCTCAGCCCTATGTCATAAGGGGCCAGAATCAGGGAGAAGGGAACATTCTCTCCATGGCCCCCACAAGCCGGATGTCTACTGAAGGTGACGGGAGATGTGGGGGTGGGGGAGAGAAGGAGGTGTCTGTGTCTTGTCAGAGTTAGAAATTGCCCAGAACATCAGCATCCACCGTCCATCCTTCATCCACAGGTCCTCGGTCTCTGCAGTGACTCAAACTCGAAAAGATACAACCTTCTCAAAACATTTACATTTCTGCCAGGCAAAGATTCATGTGACTGTGAATCCCAAAGTACACAGGTTTTCATGGGAAGATTAAAAGAGGATCCTGGTCATTTTGTGACAAATTAACCAGTCTTGCCAAATGTCCCTTAGAGAATCAAAGAATCTTTGCTCTGCCCACATGGGTTTTCTTTCTGGAATTCTACATTTACCAGTTTAATAACTTCACTGACAACTTTTGACTAGAGCTGGATTAAAAGAAAATAGTGAACAACATCAAACTTAGTCCCCAGTTTCTGCCGAGAGTGCAGAAAGAGGTCACCACGGGCTTGAAACAGACCTGAAAAACTTGACAATGGGACCAAGACTCATGAAAGGGTGTTGTGAAGGCAAACCAACTCAATGGCCTCTGAAGATATCGAGGAAGACATCCTCTCACGTGTGTTTGGCTCAGAAATACTCTCTCCTTGTCTAGTGCTAAAAGCACACATTCTGCCCCCAATAGGATTACTTATTCCGTCCTTCATGTGGCAAAGGAACAATCCTCAATATTTCTACCCGTTAAATACTTTTGCCAGAAGCCTGAATTCATGAAAAGCATATTTATCTATTCACAGTTCTACCCATGTTGTTAAATTTGAAAGTCAGAACAAAGCATATACATTCAATATCCGTGTATACATTAATGAATACAGTACTTTTGTACTGTTAGCCCTGACCTTGAAATATTATTAGATTTTTTTTATAACCACACCCTCCCACCCCCACCCCTCCTACCCCCGGCAACCACTCATCTGTTCTCCACTTCTATTTTTTTTATTGAGGTTATGATAGTTTACAACATTGTGAAATTTCATTTGTACATTATCATTTGTCAGTATTAGACTTTTTTTAACCAGAGGGAAGATCTGAGAAATTCTATTTGGGTTTTGATTATTGCTTAACACGGATGTCATAATGATGATGACCTACAAGAAGACAGTTCTCCCCTGACAGATGGGGAAGGGCTGCGGAGAGGAGGCTGGAACTGGCGCAGGAGGTGGGAGTGGGATGGAGGGGAAGAGATGCTCTGAACCAGACACACCGCATGGCAACACACAGACCCCACCCCCTCCAGCTGGAGTCAATATTTAGTGAAGGTTTTATGTGATAGAATGTAAATTCAGGGTTGTGAAATTTTGTTTAATTCTGAATTTGAATATGCTGCTGGTATTTCTCAAGACCTACCACGGATTAGCATTCCATCTGCTGATGTGAATTAGGAATATCTGCATGATCCCTGTGAAGAGGAGAGAGTATCTCTAAAGAGATCTGAGAGGGCCCGAAAACAGACCCCTGCTACAGTCCAACTCCACTAAGGGAGCTCTTGCCCCAGCGGTGTTGAGATTGCCCGTGGGGGCATTTCTTGAATATCGTCAATGATGGAATAAAGAATAAATCCCAGTTCTTTCATGGTGGATATGATTTGTAGAGGTAACCAAGAGAAGGCAGCAGAACATAGAGGTTAAGAACAGACTCCTTTCTGGGGCCGGCCCCGCGGCCAAGTGGTTAAGTTGATGCGATCCGCATTGGCAGCCCAGGGTTTCACCGGTTCGGATCCTGGGCGCAGACCCAGCACCACTCACCAGGCCGTGCTGAGGTGGCGTCCCACATGGCACAACCAGAAGAAGGACCTACAACTAGAATATACAACTAGGTCCTGGGGGACTTTGGGGAGAAGAAGAAGGAAAAAAAAGATTGGCAACAGAGGTTAGCTCAGGTGCCAATCTTTACAGAAAAAAAAGAGAACAGAGTCCTTTCTGAGTAGTGGTTGGCTTCACCGGAATAAAGCTGTTCCAGGGAACCGGATGGCACTGTCACTCCCTCTCGCTTTCCATTGGTGAAGACCAGTCCATGGCCTCACTTGATGGAGAGACTAGCCATGCGCCAGTGAAGAAGAGGAGAACAGATATTCACAAGCACAATGGCCTGCACTGGCCAGAACCCGTCCTCCAAAGGAGACCAACAGGCAAGGCAGTGAAGTGGGGCAGCACTGCCACACTTCTAAAGCTAATATGTCCACATTGATGATGGATCGGATCAGTGAGAAAGCAAGCAGGTTTGCAGTACCCTAGATGTCTCAGATATGCATGCTTGGATTCTATATTTATCCAAACACCAAACCCCCTATTGTCTTTGCTCCCTCTGTTGAGTCTGCCCAGACAGCTACTGAAGATCTCCTTTAGGGGTCCTGGGCCACCGCCCCCCAGATAGTCTTATGGCCCTGCCTTGGTGATTGCTCAGATGCAAACTGCTTCTCTTCCAGATGTGTGCAACCTACATTGTGCTTCTGTGATCCACATCATGCAAAGAACCAGGTGTGTACTTTACATTACAACTCATGAGCTCAGGTGGTGTTAAACAGACCTATCTGATTTTTCCATGTACGTGTGCTTTCAGTTCTGTTTTGGGTGCCAACCTGTCATTACTTTCATATTTCATGCTTCACTTTACTCCTCATCAATTTGCTCTCCTACATTATGTTTATCAAATATCTCCAAATAAGTACTCAAGAAAGTAACACATGGGTGGCCTCTGGCGAATGGAGCTGGGTGGCTGTGGGACCGCCCGGAGAGAGACTCGTGAACGTTTTTAATGTTGAACTACATGGGCAAATACCTAATCAAAAAACACTTTTGCACAGAGGACTTTTAGGGCAGTGACAATATTCTGTGTGATACCAGAATGATGGATACATGTCGTTAGACATTTGCCCAAAGCCATAGAATGCACAACACCAAGAGTGAACCCTAATGTAAACTATGAACTTTGGGCGGTTATGGTGAGTCAGTGTAGGCTCATCAGCTGTAACAAATGTACAACTCTGGTGAGGGTTGTTGATAATGGGGGAGGATACGTGGCAGGGAGACAGGGGGCATATGGGAAAAATCTGTACCTTTCTCATAATTTTGATGTGAACCTAAAACTGATCTTAAGAAAACGTCTTTTTTTTAAAAGCCAGAAAAAGATACTTTGAAACAATAAATAATGAAAAGGATGATTAGACTGGCAGAGAGCTCCTGTTGGTGAGGAAGAGAGCAGAAGAGAAGCCATCTGTCACCGGAAGTAGGATCCCAGGGAAAGAGAGATGCGTATGGAACATTTTTAAAAACATTTGTGGTATGACATGGAATGTAACCACCTCCCTCTGACCTCCACCAAGAAATATTGTAAAAGTCTACAAAACCCATCAAAACTTTGGGTGTCAGTGATGTGAGGAAATTGGAACCATTGTTCACTTTTGGTGGGAATGTAAAATGTACAGCTATTACGGAAAACAGTATGAAAATTTCTCCAAAAATTGAACATAGAATTACCATACGATCCAGCAATTACACTGGTATGTATCCAAAAGAATTGGAGGCAGAGTCTAAAAGAGATATATGTACACCCATGTTCATAACGAATTATTCACAATAGCCAAAAAGTGGAAGCAACTCAAGTGTCCATTGACAGGTGAATGGATAAACAAAATGTGATATAGCCATACAATGGAATATTATTCAGTCTTAAAAAGGAAGGATGGGTCCGGCCCCGTGGCCAAGTGGTTAAGTTCGTGCACTCCGCTGCAAGTGGCCCAGTGTTTCATCGGTTCGAATCCTGGGCGTGGACATGGCACTGCTCATCAAACCACGCTGAGGCAGCGTCCCACATGCCACAACTAGAAGGACCCACAACTAAGAATATACAGCTATGTATAGGGGGGCTTTTGGGAGAAAAAGGAAAAAAATAAAATCTTTAAAAAAAAAAAGAAAAGGAAGGAAATTCTGATACATGACACATGTTGTAACATGGATGAAGCTTGAGCACATTATGCTAAGTGAAATGAACTAGTCGCAACGAGACAAATACTGTATGATTCCACTTATATGAGGTCCCTAGAGTAGTCAAATCCATAGAGACAGAAAGTAGAATGGTGGCTGTGAGGGGCTGGAGTGGGGGGCTGGGATGGGGAGTTGTTGATCAATGGGTACATAGTTTCAGTCTTGCAAGATGAAAAGAGTTCTGGAGATGTATGGTGATGATGTTTGCACAATAATGTGAATGTACTTAACACTACTGAGCTGTATACTTAGAAATGGTTATGGTAAGATTTATGTTACACTTATTTTACCAGTATTAAAATTTTTTTTAATTTCTTTAAAAATACTTTGTAAATCAAGATTGTGTGTGTTTGTGTGTTGGATTGCACTGGGGATGGGGAGACAAGAGTGATGACAACATGCTAAGCCCAGATTCAAGGCAAGGGCAGGATGAACCAGTACCATCTGTGTGATGTCTCCAGGGCAAACCTTGGCCAGTGATGAGCAATGCTCGGGTAGTTTCTTTGGCTCCAGAAGCATCCTGATTCTCCTCCAACAGTGGTGCCAACTCCTGGCACCCAGCTTGGTATCACATGCTTCCTGGTACATACAAGGAACTGCTCACCTTGGACAACATACAAGGTGACTTCTGACATCTTTCTTGTTGTCTCGAAGTGAAATTTTCCTCACTTCCCTTCCCACATCTGCTCAGCCATTTAGCCAGCAAATTTTCACTAGTGCACACCATGGACCAAGCTCTGTGCTAGACAGTGAGGACCAAGAAGTGAGTCCCACAGAGTCACTGCCAAAACGAGGCTCCCAGTCCAGGAGGGAAGACGGACAAGCAGACGAGCACCTGCAGAGAGGGTGAGACACGTGATGATGCTTGGGCAAAGGAGCTATGGGACCACATGGCCTTGCATAGCCAACTTCTGCTGGAGGTCATATAGAGCATCCTCAGAGAGAGTGACTTATGCTCCAGCTGAGAGCTCAGGTCCAACAGAAAATTAGGAGTTATCCCTGTACAAACTTGGGGTAATGAGGGACGAGAAAACAAGGATGGGGCTATTCCAATGGAGAACAGCACTGTGAAGTGCTAGATGAGGGGGCATGGTGTGTTTGAGGAACAAGGAAAAATGGGTATGATGAAAGCAGAGAGCAAAAGGAGAAGTTGAGGTGATGCCTCCATAGAGGTAGGCAGTAAGCTATGCTGAGGGCCAGGTCAGTTTGTTTAGGAGCAGTTGGTCACTGCGCCGCGGGCAGTGGGAAACAGTCGAAAGTATCCAAACAAAAGAGTAACATGATCCAATTTAAAAAAACAATGGAACTGCATTGAGTGGGAGGAGTGGGAGATTCAATGTGGGGAGAACAGTGTATCGGTTTCCTGAGGCTGCTGTAACAAATTACCACAAATTTGGTAGCTTAAAAGAAATTTATTTATTCTTTCACAGTGCTGGAGGACAGAAGTTTGAGATCAGTCGCAGTGGGCTGAAATCAAGGCAGCGGGAGGGCTGTGCTCTCTCCAGAGGCTCTACTGGGGAATCCACTCCTTGCCTCTTCCAGTTTCTGGTGGCTGCCAGCATTCATTGGCTTATAGCCCCATCACTCCAGTCTCTGCCTTCACCTTCATATCACCTTCCCTATGTTTCTAATCTCCCTCTGCCTTTTCCCTATAAAGACACTTGTGATGACATTTAGGGTCCATTGGGACAGTCTAGGATAATCTCCTCATCTTAAAATCCTTTTAAACTCTACTGTATTATTGGTGGGAATGTAAAATGGTGCAGTCACTATGGAAAACAGTATGGAGGTTCCTCAAAAAATTGAACATAGCATTACCATAAGATCCATCAATTCCACTTCTGGGCATATACCCAAAAGAATTGAAAGTGGGAACTTGGACATACTTTTGTACTCCCATGTTCATAGCAGCATTATTCACAATAGCCAGAGATGGAAGCAACCCAAGTGTCCGTACATAAATGGGTGGATGGATGAACACATAAACAAAACGTGGTATATCCATACAATGGAATATTATTCAGCCTATAAAAGGAAGGAAATGCTGACACATGCTACAACATGGATGAACCTTGAAGACATTATGCTAAGTGAAATAAGCCAGTCACAAAAGCACAAATACCGTATGATTCCACTTATATGAGGTCCCTAGAGTAGCCAAATTCATAGAGATAGAAAGCAGAATGGTGGTCACTGGGCTTTGGAGCAGGGATTGGGGACAAATGGGAAGTTTAAAGGGTACAGAATTTCAGGCTTGCAAAATGAAGAGTTCTGGAGATGGATGGTGCTGATGGTTGCACAATGACATGAATGCATTCAATGCCACTGAACTGTACACTTAAAAATGACTAAAATGGTAAATATTATATTGTGTATTTTACCCCAATTTAATTTTTTTAAGTCCTTAATCACATCTGCAAGAACTTTCCCATATAAGGTAACATTACAGGTTCCAAGGATGGGGGCCTGAGATTTGAGGGCCACCATTCAGGTCACTACATCCATTAGGACGCTACTGCAGTTGTCTGGAGAAGATATAACAGTGGCTTGAACTAGAGTACAGGCAGGGGGATCAATTCTAGAGCTGCTAGGAGGCACCGTTCGTGGGCTTTTGGGCAGGGGTGAGGGAGGAGTCAAGCCTGGCACCCTGGTTTCTGGCTGGGCAACTCACAGAACTCAGGAATGGGGCGAGAAGAGCAGCTGGGGTCAGGGGGGAATGTTGAGATGAGTTTTAGACACGTTCGAGGATATTCACCAAAAGCTGGGCCACGGGGGAGAGACCTGCCTACATCTGAAAACCCCATGCAGAGGTCTTTGCTCTAAATGGATGGGAGAGAGCCTGGGTCATGTAGTATATCGCTGGCATCAAGGGTCCCCACAAAGAGGAGTGACTGGAAAAGACACCTGTGCAAGTGCTGGCCATGCTGCTTACTCATCCTCTCTGGGTCCGTTTGGTTCTCTGTAAAAGTGAAGGAAACAACTTGAACAAATCCACATGGCACTGACTACGTACCCCTCACTGTTCTTCATGCTTCACAAATATTAACTAATTTAACCCCTAAAAAAGTCTCAGAGATGGGCACTATTTTTGTCATCCCCATTTTATGAACAAGAAAAGAAAAGCACATAGAGGTTAACTCACTAACCCAAGGTCACACAGCCACTCATAGACAAAGCCTGGATTTGAACCCAAGCACTCTGGCTCCAGTTTCTGCACTCTTAGCCAATACCCTATGTTGCTTCTCTCTTCTTAAAAAAAAGCCCCTTCCCCAAGCCAACTCCAAAGCCAACAGCAAACCCCCCAATAACTAATTCAGCTGATGTGAGTTTCTTACTGAAAATGAGCCAGGTGACGTGATGGGCCAGGTGATCATCTGATGCTCAAGTCCAGGTGAAACACGGAGCCCCAGGGATGGAGACCCTCTCTTTACCTCAAGATGGCCATTTTCCTCAAAATACAGCTAACTGATGAGGAGAGGTGACTGAGGACCAGGAAATGGCAGATAATGTCTAAGATCCCTCCCTAAGCCATCAGAGTTCCATTCCAACAGTCTGATCACCTTCCAGGGAGAGGAGGGACCCAGCAAGAATGGCAGCCATGTGGACTGGGGCTGGAGAAGCATCCTGGGAGGTCCCTTGGTGTTAGAAGCAACTAGAAGTGTGCTGAGCCACAGAAGAGGAGGGAAGCTGGGAGGAGTTCAGGCCTCAGACCAGAGCAGGCATGGAAAGACACAGAGGGCTCAGGCATAGGCTGAGGAGATATAGAAGGAGAAGAGTTGAGGCAAAGAGGTGAGGATCATGGTTTGCTCCAGTAGCGAGCTGGGCATTTGTGCCAACTGAGGCTGGGAGCACCAAGGGAGTAGGATAGCAGGACCAGGCCAGGCCATAGATGCTGAATGACAATGCCCTCCCTGCTCCCCCATAACCATCTGTTATGAATCATCCATCTTCCCACTCCAAGCCTTCCTCCGGGCCCTCACACCTTATTTCCCACCATTAACAGAGCCCGGGCACCAGGAGCCCTTGGCGAGGAGACTCATCAGAGGAGGGAGTGAGGGGGGTGGTGACCCAAATGGGTCAAGTCAAACTTCCCCCCGGGCTTGGAGGGAAAAGTCTTCATGTAACGAAACTTTAGAACGCCAACAAAAAACATTGGCGAAATGGCTGAAATAAAATGGTGGTTTCCTGAGAGCTGCCTAGATCTTCGGTGGGGGCCCTGGAGATGTTCATCCAGGTCAGACTCAACAGTATCTCGTCAGTGTCTTCCCTGCTGAAGCTTCTAACATCGTTAAAGAACACAAAACATAAGATACGATCAGAGCAAGGGCTTTTTACCCTGCTGAATGCCCACTAAACTGTTTTTGTCACCAGCGAAATAGGGGATGTCCAAGTTTTGGTCCCCAAACCAGAAAGAGTGGGTGTCTCAAGTAACACAGGGGGGTTTTAGTACGGTTCCCGTGGGGACTCTAGGGGCCCGCTTCGCTCTTGGTGCTGACATACCCCCACTCCACTCCCGGCCCCTGCCTTCTCCTCTCTCCCCTCCTCCATCAGCCTCTCTCATCTCCTCTGTCAGCCTCTCTCAGTCCCAGCTCCTTCTCGATCCCCCATTTGCAGAGGGGGTCTGCCGACAGGGAGTTCCCATCTCTCACACCTAAAGTCAAGGCTCGCCACTTTACTGTGCCTAAAACTCTCCTGAGCAATTCATCAAGGCCCCACCCTCAGAGGTGTGGGGTGAAGCCCAGGGACCTGCATTTCTAACAAGCGTCCCAGGTGATTCTGACTCTCCTAGATTCATGTGTGGACTAGAATCTCCTGGAGGACAGAGATCTTGTCTTGCACCTCTCGATCGTGCACTCAGTGTGCACACTCTCACACACATTCCCACTGGCTCACACTGAGCACTCACACACTCATAGGTCAGAAGGCTGCAGGACACACAGTAGGTACTCGATACTCTGTGTCCAACCAATCCTGGAGTGGTTGGAGCCCGTGAAGGCATGTGTAATTACCTTCAAGCCCCTCCAAACACCTCACCTGCTATCTGACAGCTTCCCATCCAGAAACCACACAGTACAGTAAAAAACAGAAAAAAGAAAGCCGTTAGACCCCAGTGAATGTTATTTTTAATGAAAGTGGTACATTTTGACTCACGATGTTGAAACCAGATTATAAATGAGTCATCGGTGAATCAACCACAAGGAGCCTTTATGAAGGTGATTTACAGGAGGACTCTGACGTCTGCTGTCCCTTCACACGCTTCGCAGAGATGCTGTCAGGCTTGGAGTTGGTCTGGGGCATCTGCTGCCGAGTCAGCTCAAAAGGATGCTGTGTTGTCACCAGTGGGATTCCCCAGCCAGCCGGCACTGCGGTCCCACCCACAGAACTAAGGCAGCCATCACTGAACAATGCTTGTGGTTACATCATAGCTGCTGGCTTCCAGGTAGTGACTAGTAGATACTGGGGAGAGTCACAGGCCATCTGTTGCTCCCTGCTCCCAGACTCTTCCCTAATGCCCACATCCCCTCACCTGGTCATCAAGAGGCTCAGTAGGAGGGCAGAAAAGTGAGACTTAAAGGTGAACAGACCTGGGCTTGAGTCCTAGGTCTAACGGAATGGCCACAAAGAGTCAGGCAACAGCCTCATGTTGCTCGTGTCTGAAATGTAAACATTATCACCTACCATGCCTCCCTTGCAGGAACCTTGCAAGGTTCTCGTGGGACCGTGCGAGTGAAAGTGTCTTGGAGACTGTCACAGGCCATACCAAGGTAAGCGGCCAGCACAAGACGAGAAACCTGCCGTCCGAATATGCTTTCACTAATTGGCAACCTCTGCCTGGAGCAGAACTGGGCACCTAGATCAAGGGGAAAGAGCAGAGCAGGGTGTGGTTAAATGCTCCTTCATCTCCTCCCCAGAAAAGAGACACCATTGCTCATTTTTCTCCTCAGAAAACAGGAAATGGAGGCCAGAGGGTAAATCCACACGCAAGTATACTCTGGCTCCCCAGCCAACAGGGAGGCTGCCCAGCGGCCGATTTATAGTCCCAGACTCTCCAGGACATTATCCGGTACGTTCCAAAGGAGGACTCTTCAGGCCATCTGGGGGAGCGTAGCAGGGCTCCCAGCTCCTGGCTGCTCAGAACGGCCTCCACGGGGGTGGGAATCAGCAGCCAAGAGAATGCCTTGACAACCCCAGGGACAGGAGGCTCACTTGGGTGGGACCGTGAATCGTTGACCAATCCAGCAACCCAGAGCAGCCTGGTCACCTGGGGACACTGTGTTTAGAGAGCAGGGTCCGCCATGAGCAAAGCTGTGGTTCATGTACTGTAACTACTCAGTAAATGTTAACTATTAAGCATGTGACCAAAAAAAAAATCCCCAAAGAAGGTGAAGAATTCATTAAATCTGCAAAAGAGAGAAAGAGGGCAGGGGAGAAGAAGAAACTCCTTGGCAGAACTACTCGAACCCTTCTTCTATACACCACAGATGCATGACCAGTACCAGAGTTAAAGAGAAAAAGAAAAAAAAACAGGCTTTTAGAGTCAGACAAATCAGCGCTTGAATGCCTACCTTCCCCTTGCTGGTCCTGGGTCCTTGGAGAGGCTGTTTATTTTCCCAGGGCCTCCATTTCTTCAGTGGCCATCCTCACAGGATTGCTGTGAGAATTAAGCAGAATCAAGTATGGGTTATACCTAAGGTGTCCGGAACACAGTTAACACTCAATAAATGTTGGTTTCTTTCTGTTGAGAATTGCAAAATATGGCCACAAATTCTTCCTACCTTGGTAAGCACGCCCCCTGGCAATGATTTAGCTACTACTCCCATCAAGAATTGAAATCTATTTCCCTTATCCCTTGAATCCGGGCTAGCCTCTAACTTGCTTTGATCAACAGAATTTAGCAGAAGTAACAATGTGTGACTTCCAAAGCCAGCCCTTGCAGCTTCCACTTTCGCCCTCTGGAACTGCTGCCCTGGGGCCACCATGCAAGGAAGCTGCTAGCCTGCTGGAATAGGGGAGGCCACATGGAGGAGAAGTGAGATCCCCAACTTGACCGCCAGCACCAGCTGCCAGACTGTCAGAGAGGCCATCCTGAGATGACCTTCTAGCCCAGGTGAGCCTCTGGCTGAATTAAGTCACATGAGTGAGCCCAGGCAAAACCAGCAGAGAAACTGCCCAAGTCAACCCATAAAATCGTGAAAAATAATAAATCCTTGTTTTGTTAAGTTACTAAGCCTTAGGCTGATTTATTATGCAGCAAATTCTTACTGGAACACCTTTCCTATCCCCACCTCCAAAATATCTATTCCCTTGGGTCCTCTTGGATTTCCCCTAACTGCACCCGGCAGATTATTTGTGAAAAACTGAGAATTTATAGGGCCCAGGAGCTGTGATCAGCCTGTCAGAAAGTAATTTTCACGCCCACACGTTACAATAGTTTATCAATCAAACAATTAGGCAGCATCTAGCAACTTAAGGTTGATAATTAGCAAGTCTTCCGTTTACCTTTAAGGTAGATCACAAATTCAGCTATTTATGCCCACTTCCACCACAATCTCTTGCCTAGGTAATTGCAGCAGCCTACTAATTGGTCTCTCCCTTCGAATTCTGTCACCCTGCACATTGCCATTCTCCACAGTGAAGCCAGGCGGAAAT
Organism: Equus przewalskii; assembly: GCF_037783145.1. Taxonomy (NCBI): domain Eukaryota; kingdom Metazoa; phylum Chordata; class Mammalia; order Perissodactyla; family Equidae; genus Equus; species Equus przewalskii. The sequence goes on along the minus strand of NC_091831.1, from coordinate 76,654,785 downwards.
TTGAAATGTATCCACTCGTGCAACAAAAATTTAGTTTTGATCAGAAACTTCCATCTCCATGGAGTTTATGTTCTAGTGACATTTTAAAAATGAATAAGTAAATTAATAAATAAAATATATAGTGATAAGTGAATTAATAAACAAAATATGTGGTGATAAGTGCTAAGAAAAAAATGAAGCAGGAAAGGTGGAGGGAAAAGGTGTTGTTGGGAAGGGTTGCAATTTTAGATAGGGCAGCCAGGGAAGGCGTCAATGAGACAGTGACGTTTGAATAAAGACCAACGGGAATAGCAAGTGTAAAAACCCTGAAGTAGAACCATTCCTGGCACATTTTAGAAGTAATAAAGAGGCCATTGTGGCCATGGCACAATAAGAAGGGGGAGAGTAATAGGAGGTGACTTCAGACAGGTAACAGGGAAGCGAGGTGGAGAAAGTCAGATTACATAGCACCTCACAAGCCAATGTAAGGACTTGGGCATTTGCTCTAGTGACATGGAGAGCCACTAATGCATTTTTATCAAAGTGATGACATGATCTAAGGTACATTTTAACAGTACCCTTCTAGACAATGTATTGAACACAGACTGAAGAATATTCTGGGATGACTCCTCTAGCATAATTTTTGAACCTTCCCAAATTCCACTATGAAAAATAGATAGTACAAGTAGTACAAAAGAGCAAAACCAAAACTTCATGAATAATATGTACCACAAAACTAACTGACAAAGTATCCCCATGATGCCCAAAACATAAGGGGGTGGGGACAAACCACCAACAGATTCAAGATTCAAGACCTGAGTAGTATTAACATCTTTACACGAGGAAGCAATGAAGAGAGTCAGGGATCTGATGATCCCTGAAAAATCCCAAAATACCCAACAGGTACTCAACGGAAATCTGAGACAGCCAATTTGAGAACAGCAGCTAAAACTGGAAGGGTTTTGCCCACTCAAGTAATGGGTGAATTCAAGGGGTTTGCTGTCTGAAAAGGCTAGAACAGTCTGAGACAGAGGAAGGAGACAAATGGAGGGGCCACCTGAAAAGGGTAAGGGGAACAGAGCGTAGAGACCTCAGAAAGTAAGCCACCATGTTCTTGAACACTGCATGAAAACAACCAAAGAGGAAACTCTAGAGCAATGAAGTTAGAGAAGCCAAGTGGAAAGACATCTTCTAGAGATGCAGAAAAACTAATTTCATGTAAAAATTTTCAACACAAAAGAATAACAGACAAAGTTATTCAGGAAAAAAGGTGAAAGTCACAGAATCACATCCCTACAGACCATAAAACATACCGGAAACATGCCCACAAAACAAATGAAATCTACAACTCATTTCAAAAAACTCTAAAAGAATGACATGAATCAGAGCTAGAAAACTCAGAAGTAAAAAGATAGAATCCAGGAAAGTATTAGGAGTTTTTTTAATCATATAGCAAATTAGATCAAATTAAAAAGAAGACCAGAGGGGCCAGCCCAGTGGCACAGTGGTTAAGTTTGCACATTCCACTTTGGCGGCCTGGGGTTCGCCAGTTTGGATCCCAGGTGTGGACCTACACACTGTTTATCAAGCCATGCTGGGGCAGGCATCCCACATATAAAATAGAAGAAGATGAGCACAGATGTTAGGTCAGGGCCAGTCTTCCTCAGCAAAAAAGAGGAGGATTAGCAGCGGATGTTAGCTCAGGGCTAATCTTCCTCAAAAAAAAAAAAAAAAAAACCAGAGTTGTGATATTGTGATACAATAAGAAACATATATTTGGTCTTCATCCCCAGTAGAGCTCCTAAAACCTTTGTAATTTCCTGAGTGATAGGAGTGAGAGGAGCATCTTTTGTTATTCTTATTAAGCCCCTTTCAAACATATCTGAATTTATGCTAATGAGGTGGCTCTTGGTGGGCCCCTAGATAACTTCAGGATGAGGGCTGGTTACCAAAGGAATCAATCATATTATTAGAGGATTGGAACTTTCAGCCCCACTTCCCAACCTCTGAGGAGGGGAAGGGGACTAGGGATTGAGTTAATCACCAATGGCCAATGGTTTAATCAATCACGCCTATGTAATAGAATCTCTATAAAAACCTAAACGAAGGGGTTCAGAGAGCTTCCAGCTTGGTGAACACATCCATGTTCCAGGAAGGTGATACACCCCAAACTCCTGAAGGATAGAAGCTCTTGCACTTAGGACACTTGCAGACCTTGCCTTATGTACCTCTTCATCTGGCTGTTAAATAAGTGTTTCCCTTGATTCCATGAGCCATTATAGCAAATTATTGAACCCAAGGAGGGGATCATGGGAATCCCCAATTTGTAGCCAAATCAGACAGAAGTGTGGGTAATCTGGGGACTCACTACTTGTGATCGGCATCTGGAGTGGGAAGCAGTTTTGTGGGACTGAGCTGTGGGGTCTGCACTAACTCCAGGTAATTAGTGTCAGAATGAATTCAATTGTTGGACACCCAGTCCATAGAGAACTGACGAATTGATTGGTGTGGGAAAACCCACGTTTGATGTCAGAAGTATTGTGAGTAGAAACAGATCACAGTAGTAGTAAGAGCACATAAATCCAGCAGATTATGCCTTAAGAGAAATAGAAAATGCAAAGAAAAAAGTTAAATCAAAAGAAATGAAGAAAGAATGAAAACAGATTTGAGACAAAGTACCAAATATAGCTGATAGGCAAAGAAGATCCAACATTTGTATAATAGGAGACTCTAACACAGAAAACCAAAGCAAGGAACAGAACAAAAACTAAAAATGATAAATCAAGAAAACTCTTCTAAAATTAATCAAAAATTTGAGAAATATATAAAAAGTCAAAATCAACCCAAAACAAGTAATACCAAAATATATTCTGGTAAAATTTCTAGACTTTAAAGAAAAACATAAAGTCCCTTGGGCATCCAGGCAAAAAGACCAAGCTACTTTCAAGGGAAAGAAAGTCAGATTGTCATCACACTTTTCAACAGCCACACTTCGTGCCAGGAGAATACATGGAAAGAAGGTGAGGATGGAAGCAGGGAGAATTGATGGGAAGCAGAACCAACAGGATTTACTGATGGATCAGATAGGGATGCAAGAGAAAGAAACGAGTCAAAGACGACCTGAGCAACTGGAAGGATGCAGTTGCCATTTGATGACATTGAGTAGACTGTGGGAGGAGGAGGCTTGGGGAAGGGAATAAGCTAATAGCTTATACATATCACATTTTCAATATCTATTAATAATCCATGTGGAGAACTGTGTAGGCATCTATATTAAGAACCTGGAATTCAGAGGTGAGGTCTGGGCTAGAAATATGTATTTAAAAATCATTAGCATATAGAAGCTGTTTGAAGTCATGAGTCTGGATAAAATCAATGAGGGAGTGAGCATGGAGAATATTTCCCTGTTCAAAACCTCACATTGGTTTACAATAAAATCCAAATCCCTTATCACAGTCAACAAACCCTTCATGTGGCTCTGTCTCTTTTCCTATCGCTCCCCACCTCACTGTCTTAGCTCTAGACACATAGGCCATCTTTCTGTCTCTTGAATATCTCATCCCCATCTCAGGGCCTTTGCACTTGCTGTTTCCTATGACTAGGATCTGTTCCCCTCAGATGTGAGCCTGCATCCCCACATCATTCAACTCTCTGGTTAAACGTCAGCTCCTCAGAGAAGTCTTCTGACACCTTTTCCAAAATATCTGCCCCAACCACACCTGTCTCACTCTCTAACCCCTAATCTGCTTTAATTTTCCATCATTTTCAGATTGTCTTTTCCAGTTTTTGCTGCTGCATTAATAAATTACCTCAAAACTTAGCGGCTTAACACAACCATCTTATTCTGCACACAGATTCTGTGGATCCGGAATTTGGACAGAGAACAGAGAGGATGACTTATGTCTGTGCTACAACGTCTGGGGCCTCAACAGAAAAGACTCAAAGGCTGTGGTGACTCGACAGCTAGGGTTTAGAATCATGTGAATGCTTGTTCACTCATATATCTGGCATCTGATACAGACTAGGACTGCAGACCCATGGTCTACATGTGGCCTCTCCATGTGGCTTGGCTTCCCCACAGCAAGGCAGCCACAGGATAGTCAGACTTCTTCCTTGGTTACAGAACCCAAAAGCATTGTCCCAGCAAACAAGACAGAGCAGCAGTGGCTTTTGTGACCCAGCTTCAGAAGTGGCACAGCATCACTTCTCTCCTACTTTACACTGGTCAAAGTAGCCTCAAGTCTGTGAGGAGGAGGGATGAGACTCTGTCTCTTAATGGGAAAGGAATCAAAGAATTTTGAGGGTATGTTCTGTCACATTGCCCGAGACATAGTCTCAGCGTTGAGCTATTCTTCCTAAGCCTGTTACCAGCCGCCTGTTGAAAGAATTGATTGTCTCCTTAATGTTCCTCTGTTGACCTGTGAATGTCTTGCTGCATCTCCCCCTACCCCTAACTATCTGAATTCTCAGCTGCTCCACTATATATCAAGAAGTCTTCACTTGATATAAGATCCTGACTCCCGAAATGGAGTACACAGGATCTCCCTCTGTACAGCAGGGCTTCTAAATCTGTCAACAGCCCCTCCTCCATGATGGATGGTCCATCTCCAGTTTACAACCTGGTCCCTGTTAATCCTCTGTAACTTCTTGTCAGGACTCCTTAAAGGGATGAAATATTTTTCTGAACGTTGAAAACTCTGCAAACACACAAGAGAGGAGTTATTAAACAAGCTCACAGTGGCTTCTTCACAATACCATTTGATTGAAAATAGTTGGACAAGGAAAATTAATCCCAGACTGAACTGAGGACTCATTTTCCAAAATGGGAAGAAATGCTTCTCCTTCCACCATCAAAGCCCCTCAAAATGCCACCAAGATTGTTGAATAACACTGACTTGAGACAGGAAACCAAACAACTGGAAATCCAGCTGCCCCTGGTTTATTCATATTTACGCCTACAGATTCACCCTTCGGCCTGGGCAAGCTTGACTCAAGAGAAGAGTTTCATGCGCCTGAGCACCTAGCACCGGATTTTAGAAGCTTCACGTTGCACTGACTGACAAGAATTTCTGTTGGAGCAAACCTAAGGGTGTCCATGGAATTGTGTGAAATAGTGGGACAGAAAGAGGCAGGGACCACATCCCAGAGGGAGATCAAATGAAGCAAAACAAAGGAAGAGAAGGACTAGACCCAAACCCAGACCCCACACACAGCCTAGGACACGGCTCGGGTTGTCTGGAAGCAGTTCCCAGACAGAAACCTCAGTGTGATGAATCAGTTTCCTTGGACATAGAGGGGATAAAGAGTCTGCTGTAGAGACAGAGCATATTTATTCAAGGAATGGCTGTGAGAATCGGGTATGGGCAGAGGTGGGGGTGGAGTATGTGGTGGCAAAAAGCCACCATGAATCCCCAGTCTAGACACTGAGCCCATAATGCCCAGGGAGAAGCAAACGATCTAAAAGAGAAGGCATGCTGGGGAGAAGCCAGTTGAGCCTGGCTCTGAAATGACTGGTTGTGATACCAGAGTCAGATACTGCAGACGAGTCTTTGAAAATCACAGAGAGGAGAAAATAGAGATGATTTTAAGATAAATGTTAATAGAAGCCCAAGTCTTCTCTCTTATAAATCAAATTCCATTGTAAACAATGCCATAAAAAATGTCTACACCTCTAAATAGCGAAGATTTCCAAGTCTTAGAAGAAGGCCCCCTTATATGAAGCAACACAAACACAATGAGTGTGAAAGCAACACTTAGACAACCTTGAATTATTCAGGACCATCATCAGTTATAAAACAGTGTTGACACTGACTGAGGACACGCATCCCAAGCCCAGAAAAAGAGAGAACATCACCATTTGGCCAGCAGTGACCTACATGATACATTTTTAAAAGATAAGACTTTTCCTCTTTTACTACCCACCATCCCTCAAAGGTAGGTCCCAATTCCTCTTCTGTGACCAGCCCTACAAATACCTGATAAATGCCAGGCTGCTTTGGGCTTCAGGGGCTAGGACTCTAGGCCACATTCTTTTTAAGTGTTTTCATACTGAAGAAATACCCACAACTCATACTTTTATCACATTTTCATGCTTACGAGGCATTTTTACCTATGTTATCTCAACTGATATCTCTGCATGTGATTCTCACGTAAAGTCAGTGTGGCACAGTTTGGTCTGACTCACACATACGTGCCCTTCGCCAGATCCCTTCTGTCACTCCTTGGAGAGGGGGAGGCGGTGAAAGGAATGAGAACACTCTCCCTACCTGGCCTTGCTTTGGACCAGGGCCTCCTCATCCTCTGAGAAGATAGACAAAAGTGCGTAAGGTGTCTAAGGGCTGAGGTGCCACCTGGGTGGGCAGGAGGGACCACATAACAGGGCTTTTGTGGCAGGGATCGGAAGAGGGAGGGAGCTAGGGTGGGGAAAAGGGACTCAGTCTCCAGGTTTGCGGGACTATAGATGATTGGGGGTCCCAGAAGTTCTGAAGGCAGTGGCAGGGGACAAGGAGCAGCATGAGGGGAGTATCTGAGACAAATCCTAGTGGTAGGGCGGGACCAGAGAGCCAAGCCCAGCTCTGAGAAGGGGAGGCAGCTTGCCCCAGGAGGACCCCTACCTGACTGGGATGTGGAATCTCACTGCCTTCCCCGGAGTACGGTCAACATTCTGCCAGTGCTTCCATTCCCTCCACCTCGATGCCAAATGGCTCAGCTACCCTACAACCTCCGAAACACTTGTAAACCCTATGGGACCCTGGACCCCCAGCCTAATGGGAGGAAGAGGTTCCACTCCTGCTTTTTGGGGTCAGATGGGCACACTTGAGAGCACTCCAAGCTAGGGACAGATGGGAGTGGACACCACCTTTCCATTGGCTATATCATCATCATCATTAATATTATTCCATCTTTACTGATATGTTGTTAAGGCCCAAAGAAGTTAAAGGACTTGCCAGGATCTCATAGCTGGTGAGTGACAACTCCAGTTCTCTGACTTTTAGGCTCTGATTATTTTTTTATACCATTGTCCTGCTCCAAGTGTAAATAACCCCAACCACTCGGGTCTCCATTTGTTCACTTGTAAAATGAGGGAGGCTCTATATCTCTCTGTTCCCCCACTACCCTGGCCCCATGGTTCTAGCCTGGGTCCCTGCCTTGGCAGACATCACATGCTCCCCGCATGTCTCCTGCAGAGTGAGTACCGTCCCTCTGAACACCCTTGGCCTCCTCTCAACGTGTTTCCTTTGTCCCTGTCATGGGCCTGTTTTATAAGGTGAGAGACCTCCTTTTCATAATGAAGCCCTTTTAATACTGAAAAAACGTCAAACCTTTGCTTGGAAAGAGTCCCCGACACTCACAGGTTACATAGAGTTCCCTGGAAGCTCATAGCGTTTCCACGCAGCCCAGGTGCAGTCGCCCAGGACGTGTTTTGGAGAGAGGGACTATTTTGTGACCAGACAGAAGAGCCCTCTTCTGTACTACGTCTGTGAAAGTAGCAGCTGTGCTGTGTTCCTCCGTCCAGGAAACCGTTGAACAGCTCAGAAAATTCAGAGAAAAGCAACAAAGATGATTAATGAGCTAGAAAAGCAAGTGACAACCTTGGGAAAACGCATAGGCCGAGTTGGATGGGTATCATGCGTGCGAGAGGGAGCTGGCCACAAAGAAAGAGAGGAACTATTCAGCTGGGCCCCCAGGAGGATTAGTACTATAGGAGTAATGGCAAGGAAATGGAGAGGAAGGGAAGACGTCAGCTGAATACCAGGAACAACGCCTCACGCAGGGCACCCCATCCCCTGGGACAGGGAAGGAGAGCGCCTTGCTTTAGTTGCATCATGGAAGGCCAGACTCAGCCTTGGAGAACTGAGCTTCAGGCCAGCGTGGTAGAGCAAGGAGAGCTTTGGAGAGCCCCCGGGGCCCTGAAGAGCCACAGCTGGATATTTACAGCCCCGCGGGGAGTTAGATCTTTGGGCAGGAGTGGCTGGCTAAGGAGGTCCCGCAACAGCCAACGAGCAGCCCAGGCACCTGAACTTCTTGTGAGCCGGCCTCCCCCCAGGGTCCAGCACTCCTGCAGCCCACGCCCCCTGAATGGTCACTGTGATTTATGTGAGAATAGCCCTCCCCACCATCCACCAGGGACCTTGGGAACAAGTCTTCCTTTCTTGGTCCACTGAAGTCACTGGAACCCATTAGTGAAGTTTCATCCCCATCCGTAAATCACCGCCTTAGTCATGCAGCAGAACTCTTAAACAACTGAGGGTGTTTGTTTTTAATTCCCTTAGACTATGAAGCATATATGCAAACACTGGCCTGAAAGCAGCCTTTGTTCCCATTGTTCTTGCACACACAATCTCCCAGGCTCTACTTTCCTGCAGTGAGCTGCCAACGCCACAGGGCTCTTGGGTGTGTTACAGTACAACGGACAGGAAGGGTTGCCACGAGGCTGCAGCCAGGGAGGGAGGCCCTGTTAAATCTGGAAACCTGACTTGTGTCCATCACCTGAGCCCAGATGCAGGTTATTTTTGCACCAGCCTCTGACCCCAGACACCCTGCCCTCTCCTCTTACACACCCTCCTCCACGGCCGCTGCTTCCACCTGTTGCCTTTCTGTCACCGTCAGTCTCAGAAGTGTCTGCCCTACACAGACTCTGAGCCCCGGTTGTCTCATTCCCCACCACTCCCCCTCTCCCTCGCAGGCTCGTTTCTGAAAGTCAGCAGCACCATGAGGGGTTTCTCTTTAAGCCGACACCAAACTTTCACACTTGGCAGTGTTCTTCAATCCGGGGATGCCTATCAGAAACCCTCGGGGTGGCGTTTTGGGGAGAGGCTCAGGCACACATCTCATCTGGGGAGATGTGCTTGGTTAGAGATGATGGTGCCCGGAGCCATGGGACTCCTCACCCTAGCTCTTTAGAAATTTGTTCCGTCTAAGAGACGCCACTTAACCTCTCCAGAGGTCATTTTCCAGATAGTATATCACACCTAGCACAATTCTATGCAGAGGCAGAAGACTCGAATAATTTTGCACGCAGAGAATGTGCATGTATTTCCAACTTTCCTGTACTCAATGAAGATTTATTCAATAGACATGTGTTTTCTGCCTAACTGGAGCACAGAATTGTGCAAATGATAAAACTCGAAGGCTCAGCGTATTGAAGAAATATGCCAAACATGACAGACTGTGATGAGTGCCAAGGCCAAGTTTCAAACCCAGGCAATCCCACCTGAGTCTAAAGCCTTTGATCTTTCAGTTATGTGCTATGTTCTGCAGTGAGTCCAACAAAATGCTTGTTTCCAGCCCCTAGGACCGAACTCGCCGGGAATGGACTGTAATCATGGCTGGGCCCAGGGCTCAGACCGTGCTCTCAAGGGCCTTTCTCTTTCTAGGCCCTGCTCTGTTTTTGTTATTTGTTGTCATTCCTAGGCAGGTTTTCCTCCAAGGAAGGAAAACACTGCACATCCTCACTGAGCAGCCCAGAGGAAAGAAGCTCCAGCAACAGTCTAGGGTTGGGTCTCACAGAGCCAGTTTGTGTCAACATGCTCATCCCTTAACCACTCCCTGGGTTTAGAAGGTTGGAATATGCTGAGGGGCCAGGTCTGGATGCTACAGTCGCCCCTGAGCCTGGGGAGAGGTCACACTGTTTACAGAAAACTGAGGCACAGACACAGAGCAGGCTGAAACAACTGAGGACTACCAATGGTCTCGATGAAAAATCACCAGGTAGAACCCTGGACATGTGCCGACCCCGCCCACTTCTCCTGCCTCCTCCTCAGTCTCTTCCCAGCCCCTCCATACCCCTTCCCCCAGCCCCCGTGGCCCTCCAGCTCCTGCCTGTCCTCCACCAAGCTGCCTCTGACTTCCCTGGTCTGAGAGAAGGGACCCTCCTTTGCACGCCCACTGTGTCCTGGGCTGGCCATGACCATAGCCCTTCTCAGAGTGGGTCATCATCCCCAGCTTCATTGCCTCTCTCCCCCAGGAGACTGAGTTTCTTAAGGGCAAGACCATGTCACAGAGGCCAGAAAAACACCTGGCACATAATAGATGCTCCCTGTACACAGGGAAGAGGGAAAATAGAAGAGACAGAAGAAATCAATGCATGTAAACTCTGTTGATTATTTTAGTATGAATTGTAGAAATACGAAAACATAACATGATGTCTAACTTGAGTTTTAAAATACACTTTTTCAGTAAAGGTAGGCTTGTAATAAACAACACAAAAGGACCATTCCGAAGCCTATTTGAATCACAGCTCTGATATACTATTCTTCTAACTTCTTGTTCAACCGGCACATTAAAAAAAAGCAGTAATAAATAGTTTGTGATTGGTGTACCAGAGATTAAATTGATCACGTCAGGTTTCACACTATTTTGATGCTGATATTTTCGGCAATTATTTCAAAAAGAAACAGTAAGCAATGGACATATGTTTTAAAATCTGTCTCCAAACAACAGACGTCAAGGCAATCACCCATGAGCTGGGTGCCAACTCAATTCTACCATGTGAGTTAGGGGAGAAACCACACACACACACACATGCACACGCACACACACCCTACCCAACCGAACCCACCACCATCCCTTTATTTTCGCGCTTTTGATCCTACAAATACTGCTTACGAACTTCTTACACAGCTAGCCCTCTGCCTCAATTGCCCCATTCAGCACTTGAGGAAATTGTTTTAGGCTGAATCGTGCCCCCCCAAAACTTCATATTTTTCAGTCCTAAGCCCCAGTATCTCAGGATGTGACTGCATTTGGAGACAGGGCCTTTAAAGAGGTGATTAAGTTAAAATGAGGTCATGATAGCTGGCCCCAACCCCAGAGGTCCTTCTGAGAAGGGGAGATTAGGGTGCAGACACGAACAGAGGAAAGACCATGTGAAGACAAGGAGAAGGCGGCCATCCATAAGCCAAGGAGAGAGGCCTCAGAAGAAACCACACCTGCCGACACCTTGATCTCGGACTTCCAGCCTCCTGAACTGTGAGAAAATAAATTTCTGTTGTTTAAGTCCCCAGTCTGTGGTGCTTTGTTATGGCGGCCCAAGAGGACCAACACAGATGTGCTCACTGGAGACATGGACAAGCCTGTGGTACCTGGCATCAGTGGAAACAGGAAAGTCCTCCTCCAGCTCAAAATGCCCACTCTCCTGTCTTAGTCAGCTTGGGCTCCCGTGACAGAATTACCACAGACCGGGGGGCTTAAACGACAGACATTTATTTCCTCACAGTTCTGGAGGCTGGAAGTCCGAGACCAAGGTGCCAGCATGGACAGGTTCTGGTGAGGACTCTTCCGGGCCTACAGATGGCCGCCTGCTCCCTGCCTCTTTACACAGCAGAGAGAGAGAGATCATCCCTCCGTGTCTTTTCTTACAAGGACCCTAAACACCCATGATGGGGGCTCCACCCTCATGACCAGATCGCCTCCCAAAAGCCCCGCTTCCTACTACCATCACACTGGGGGTTTGGGGTTTCAATGTGTGAATTTGGGGGGAGATGAACATGCAGTCTACAGCACCAGCTGACCTCTAAGACTTGAAATTCCTTTTAAGGGAAGCCAGCCTTTCCTTCCACAGTTTGACATAAGGCTTAAATGCAAACGAACCTACAAAACGTAATGACTGTCTCCGAATAGCAAGGAACAAACATCCCCTGGGAGGATGGAGGGGCATCCACTTTACCAACTGGATGTCCCTCCCATCTATCCACTCCTCTCCACAACGGCCCCTAGACCAAGCCACCATCCCCTGTCTTACTGAGAATGCGTCAATAGCCTCCTTTCCCCTCGTCTGACATCAGAGTGATCTTATTAACAGGAATCCCCTCGTCTCCCCACACACATATGTCTCCTGCCTCACCACTGGCCTCTTCACCCTCTCTGCCCTATAGCCTCCATGGCCTTCCTCTACTTTGTAGAGGAGGAAGACAAATCTCCTCCCCTCTAGGTCCTTCTGGCTGGGCTACAAATTAAATTGACACGAGACAGAATAACAGGAGAAAATCAAACAAAGCTTCATAACATGTATGCATGGGAGAAACCCTGGAAAACTGGCTAACTCTCAGAATGGCTGAGGTTGTCATCTTAAATACCATCTTCAGCTAAAGACAAAGGAGGATGTTGGGGGTGGGGCAGTCAGTTATGGGACATTACCAGAAAAGCACAGTAAACAAGAGTAAGATTACTACGCAGATTTAAGTCCTTGCCTTCCGCATTGATAAGAATTTCTAGAAATAAGTTCATCCTCCCCTCTTCCTGGTACAGAGAGGGAGACATCTTTACCGATGGAGATTGCCCTTACAAATGTAAATGTCTCTTACAAAGGATAACTTATGCTTCTACTTGGTTTTCAGAGCTTTTCTCATGTCTGCAGTTTTTAAAAGTAACCAGCCCAAAATAATCCTCATGCCAAAGAGACACTTTTTGGGGTGGCCAATTCTGATCTCCTACAGCTTCCTCTAATCATCCTTGCCCTCTCCCTGCTGAAACCTCAGGGCCTTTGCACACACTGGGCTCCCCCACCTCTTAGCCAGGTTAATGCCTTGCAGCCTCCATAGGGCAGCTCTGCTCCTGGGAGCCCCCATGAGACCAGCATGTGGAGAGGTGCTGGGACGGGAAGTGGAGGGTGCTTCTGCAGAAACTTCAGCATCCTCACCCAGGGTTTGGCACTGCTGCCCTTCTCACAAGGCCCAACAGTGGGTCTCAACCTTGCTGTGTGTTGGAATCACCCCACACCCAAAGACTCTGCTCTCATTATTCTAGGATGTGGCCAGGGCCACAGGGTTTTTCAAAGCTTCACAGGTGAGTCTAATATTCTTTCCAGGGTGAGAATAGCTGCTTTAAACATGCTGTGAAGATCAAGAGTGAGTTGTTTTATAGATGCTTTTTACCGAGAGTTTCCCACATGCCAATCACTGAACTAAGCACTATATGGCTTGCTTCACGGAAGGCTCACCAAAGCGATACAAGATGAGGATAATTATCTCCATCTTACAGGTGAGGAGAATCAGGCTCAGAAGGAGCAAAGAACTCACCGGAAGTCATATAGCTCATGGTGGCAGAGGCAGAGCAGGCCCCCAGGCAACCCTTCTTAACCCTTCTGAACCACTTGCCCTCCCGGGTTTTGGTCAGGCACACAGGGAATGCTGCACTTCACAATCATCTCAGATGTAAAGTATAGATGTGCCACCATGAAGGAATCACTGAGAAAATGAGGCTGAGGCATAGTAATGCATGCTTTGTTTCTGAGGTCAGACCCTGCAAATACCATGAATAATGCATAAGTGTGTCCCTCCATCATTGTAAACAAACCATATAATGCCTTCTAAACAGACCAGAGTCATGACCGTACAGAAACCAAATTCTGCAAGGATCTTCTCCAGGGATGTGTTGCTTAACTGACTCCTCTGGTTCAAGGTCATCTGCAGAAGCTTCTCAAAACCTTTAAAAGACAGGAATTGGGTGTCAGGTGCACAGCTGGTCCTCATCAGCCTCTGGGGCTTCCACGCAGGCATTTGTTGTGGATCTTCTTTTTAAGGTGGTCCTCACCAGCAATCCATGACCTCGTTAGATATAAAGAGATTCTAAATCAGATAACAACATCTCACATTTATACAGAGCTTTACCATTTTCAACATATTTCCACGTATCTTATTTCACTTGTGTATCAGCTATTAAGGATGGGTTAAATTTTTAAAGACACATATATCGACTGCTTGATTAAAGTCTAAAAAATACTGTTTCTTTCATTATCACCTCCAAACACTGTTTTAAATAAGACAAATTAAATAAATATATAGAAATAGGAAGTCCTTTAAGGAAAACAGTACACATCCACAAATTTATCTTTTACAAGATCAGCGGAGCAGGCAGCATAATTAGGAGCCCAAAACATGGTTCTCCTTGGACTTCCATTTCCAGCAATACGGCCAACTGAAAAGCTAACCAATCCAATTGCTACAGACAACCCAAAATATTGAACAAAATATTTTTTAAATAATAATAATTTTTTAAGAGAATCAAGAAAGTAAAGAATACTTAGAGACAACACTAAGTAAGTTAGGAACCTAAAGAGTTCTACATAAAATTAATTATAGAGAGCCCAAAGCCAGCCTCGACCTTGCGGTTATTGGCCAAGCTCAGAAACTCGAGCTCTTGTTCTCTAGGTGTGAGCAGTGCAGGAAACAGGAGACAAGGTAGAAAGTCTAATAAGAAACATTCGTAGCTGCCTGTGAAGCTGGCATATCCTTCAGGTAAGGGTGAACTAGACCAGGGGCTGCAAAGAAGGACCTGTCTCCAACCTTGGCACTGCATAGAAGGGAAAAAAACTTAAAATCTGCAACCACAAGCTAGCCCCTCCATTGGTTTGCAATTCTAATCTACCCCAGTGGCCCTAAATAACTCAAGCTGGGAAGTTGATGGCCCAAAACACTTCATCTGAGAATTTTCTACAAACACCTGCTCTAGTTTTCCAGTTCTAGGTAAGATAGAGTAAGCACGCTCCACACTGTCTCTCCCACTGAAAGCCTGGGCAGAATGCACACAGAAATTGAGGACTCTGAAAAACAAATAGTAGCAGGCAGACTGGGTAAGAAAACCAGATTTCAAATGACTACTGGACTGGGGAGGAGTCGACCATTTCTCCCAATCTGATCCTCCTCCCACTTGGCCCCAGACATGCGTGCACTCACAGGAGGTGCATGGCAGAGTGAGGGAAGTAAAACCCCAGATTTCTGGCTAAAGGGCCAAAATGGGGAGCCTCAGGGAAGAAGAAAGTATTGAAGAAAGCATGGCGAGGTAGGAGCTCAGCAGAGTGACACCATAAAGTTACATACGAACTCGAAAATTTAGCAAATGTTATAAATTTACAGATTCAATAAGCTCAGAAAACCCCAAACAGAATAAACTCAAAGAAATCCATGCCAAGATACAGCATAATCAAATCACTAAAAACTAAAGACAAAGAAAATAATCCCTACAACAGCCAGAGAAAAGTGACACATTGCCTACAGAGGAACAACAATTCAAATGACTGTGGATTTCTCATCAGAAACCTTGAAGGCCAGAAGGAAGTGGCACAATATTTTTTAATGCTGAAAGGAAAGAACTGTCAATCTAGAATTCTATATCCAGCAAAAATATCCTTCAGAAAGGAAGATGAAATAAAAGACATTCCGAATTGAAGGAAAACAAAGATTTACGGACAACAGCTCTGCTCTAAAAGAATTGTTAAATGAAGTTCTTCAGACGTAAGGGAAGTGATATCTGAAGGAAACAGTGAACTTCAAAATTAAAGGAAGAGCAAGAAAAATGGTAAATACTTGGGTAAATATACTAATCTATTTTTCTCTTCTTGGGCTCTTTAAAACATGTTGGTGACTGAAAGCAAGAATATAATATTTTCTGATGAGCTTTTCAATATATGTAGATGCAACACGTAAGACAAGAATAACATAACGAGGAAAAGCAAAGAGACCTATATGATGAAGGCAGGAGATAATAAAAATAGAAGCATAAATTAATGAAACAGAAAACAAGCAAAAGAGAAACAAGAAATGAACTTAAACAGCTATTTTTTAATAACTCTGAAGAGAATAATCAAGAAACACCTCTAAAGAAAATGATCCAAAAAATGAGAGATCAAAATAAAAAATACTACACAATGAAAAGAGAGAGATAAGTACAAATACAGCAGAGATTAGAAGGATAAGAGAGTACCTCAACAACTTTATGCCAGTAAGTTAAAAATTTAGACAGACTTGATACATTCCTAGAAAAAAAATAATTACCAAAACTATTTCAAAAGAAACAAAAACACATAACATTAGAGCAGTAGCTAAAATTTTTTAGTGAAGAGAACACTAGAAAACAGTTTACAGAAGAGTTACACTGCTAAATTTTTAAGGAACAAAGACATCTGAAAAAATTCTCCCAAGAAACGGAAAAAAGAGGAATAACTCCACAATTATGAAGCTAGTATAATTTTGACACCAAAATCTAAACAAGGACAATACAGAAAATTAAAATTAGAAGCCCATTTAATTAATGAATAAAGATGCAACAAATCCTAAACAAATATTAGCAAACCAAATCCAACAGCATATTAAAAAAAACATAACATACCATGAGTTTATCCAAAGTTGAGTTTATCCCAGGCACTCAGGAATGGTTTAATATTTTTAAGTCTACTGATATCATTCACTACATTAAAGGTTAACGGAGAAAAATCTTATCATCTCCATAGATGCAGAAAAAGAATTTCATAAAATTCCATACTCATTCATGATTTAAAAAGATAAAGAAAAAACTTTTAGCAAACCAGAAGTAAACAAGAACTTTCTTAACCTGATAAAAGAAGTGTATTACAACCTTTCCAATGTACAATTAACAGAGGGAAAAGGTAACCTACATAATGGGGAGAAAATACTTGCAAAACATGTATCTGATATGGGGTTAATGTCTAGAATATATAAAGAACTCCTACAATTCAACAGTGAAAAAAATGTCACCAAATTAAAAAATGGGCAAAGGACTTTAATAGACATTTCTCCAAAGAAAATGTATAAATGGCCAATAAGCACACGAAAAGATGCTCGATGTCACTAATCATCAGGGAAATGCAAAACAAAACTGCAGTGAGATACCATTCACACCCATTAGAATGGCTACTATCAACAAAAGAGAAAATAATGAGTGTTGGCGAGGATATGGAGAAATTGAAAGTCTTGTACACTGTTGAAGGGAATGTAAAATGATGCAGCCACTGTGGAAAACAGTATGGCGGTTCCTCAAAAAATCAAAAGTAGAATTACTATATGATCCAGCAATTTCACTTCTAGGTATATACTCAAAAGAATTGACAGCAGGGTCTCCAAGAGATATTTATATATCTATGTTCACAGTAGCGTTATTCACAATGCCCAAAGGTGGAAGCAACCTAAGTGACCATCAGCAGATGAATAGATGAACAAAATGTAGTAAATACGTTCAATGGAACAGTCAGCCTTAAAAAGAAAGGAAATCCAGACACAGGCTGCAATATGGAAGAACCTTGAAGACATTATGCTAAGTGAAATAAACCGGTCACCAAAAAAGAAATGCTCCATTATTCCACTTGTACGAGTCATCTAGAGTAGTCAAATTCACAGAGAGAGAAAGTTAATGGTGGTTGCCAGGAGCTGGGGGGAGAGGAGAGTGGGGATTTGTCTAATAGGAATAGAGTTTTAGTTTTGCAAGATAAAGAGATCTGGGGGTTGGTTGTACAACAATGTGAACTTGGATTAAAAATGGTTAAGATGGTAAATTTTATACAATTAAACACTTAAAATTTTAAAAATTAAAAAAATTTCCCTTGAGGCCAGCCCAGTGGCATAAGGGTTAAGTTCTCATTTTCCACTTTGGCAGCCTGGGGTTTGCCTATTCAGATCCCAGGAGCAGACCTATGCAATGCTTATCAAGCCATGCTGTGGTAGGCGTCCCACATATAAAGTAGAGAAAGATGGGAAGATGTTGCTCAGGGCCAATCTTCCTCAGCAAAAAGGGGAGGATTGGCAGCAGATGTTAGCTCAGGGCTAATCCTCCTCAAAAACAAACAAACAAACAAAACTTCACAACAAATACTATTCTAGATATTCCCTTTAAAATTAGAACAACTCTTGGGGCGGACCCTGTGGCCCAGTGGTTGGGTTCCCATGCTCTGTTTCGGCAGCCCGGGGTTTCGCTGGTTCAGATCCTGGCCGCAGACATGGCACCGCTCATCAGGCCACGCTGAGGCAGCATCCCACATGCCCCAACTAGAAGGACCCACAACTAAAAATACACAACTATATACCGGGGGGCTTTGGGGAGAAAAAGGAAAAATAAAATCTTTAAAAATAATAAAAGAATTAATTAAATTAAATTAAAACAACACTGCATCACTGTTCAAGAGAGCCAAGATGTAGAAACACCCTAATTGCCCATTGACAGATGAATGAATAAAGGAAGTATGGCTTATACATATAATGGAACATTATTCAACCTTAAAAACAAAACTTTTAAGCGTAATTCAGGTCTAAACTGGGGCAAGGAAACATTTCTTAAATAACAAACAAAAAATGCTATCCCTAAAAAATAAGATTGGTACATTCAACAACATTAAAACTGATAAGTTTTGGGACTGGCCCTGTGGCCTAGTAGTTAAGTTTGGCATGCTCCACTTTGGTGGACTGGGTTCATGGGTTTGAATCCTGGGCACAGACATACACCACTCATCGGCTGTGCTGAGGCAGTGACCCAAGTATAAAATAGAGGAGGATTGGCACAGATTTTAGCTCAGGCTAATCTTCCTTAGCAAAAAAAACAAAAAAACAAAACTAACAACTTTGCTCATGCAACCTTTATAATGAAAATGACAAGCTACAAACAGAGAAGAAAGCCTTGTCATAATGTGATAAGTGGCAAGAATTGTGGAAAATATTTGTGAAAAAAAGTTTCAACCAATATTCCAGTTACTGTATGAAAAAAATTGAGAAAAAATGTATTTATCAGATGTATAGGAAATAGACTTTTAAATACTGACCAAGAAAATTCCAAATGATCAAGAGCAGTTGTTTCCAAATGTCATCACTCTCTCAAAGAAGGAAAAGAAATTTAGCCCACTCCTGTTTATATGCCCAACAAAAACAGGAATTGTTTTTTAAGAAGGAGAGGGAAAAAAAGGGATTTTTAGACAACCCAAACTGAAAGCGTTTGCCAGCAAGCTGACCTCTCCTCACTCAGAAAGAAGTAAAATGATCCCAGAAGAGGAATATCTGAAAACAAGAAGGAAAGATGAACCGACAAAATGGTAAATATGTAGTAATTTCAAGTAAAAATTAATAATACAAAACAATAATAATTATATTCAATTTATCGGGTTAAAATAAAACAAGTCAGAACGAGAATACATAACAGTAATAACGCACATCAGGAGAGACTAATGGGGGTACAGGTGTCTTAAGGTTGTCGCATAATTCAAGAGGAGGATAAAGATGGTAATTAATTTTACATGTTAAAATTTCAAGGTTAACTACTAAAATAATAGAAATAAGGTATATAACATTCAAACCCAGGGAGAGATAAATAGAACAAGAAAAAATGCTCATTCAATTCCATAAAAAGCCAAGAAAGATGGAAAAATTAAAGAAAAATGCCATACAAATAGGAATCACAAAAGATAGTAAAAATAAGTCAAAAAATTATAAATAATTATAATAAATGCAAACAAACTAAATGCTCCAGTTAAAAGACAAAGAGTGTCGGACTGAGTATGAGAAGCTGAATCCCACTTTACGATGTTTATAAGAGACAGAACTAAAACATAAGAATACAGAAAGAGTTGAAAATAGTAAGAGAGAAAGCAATTTCCCAGGATGCTTTAAAAAAAGAAAGGTTGTATATTAATATATTAATAACTAATAGGATTTAAATAGAATTTAAGGCAAAAATATAATTGTTACAAATAGAAAAAGTCCATACATAATGAGAAAAGGTATAATTCTGAACTTGTACCTACCTAATAATATAGACTCAAAACATGCAAAGGAAAGATTGAATGAACTACAGGAAGAAAGAGACAAAATCACCATCTCAGTAGGAGATTTAGTAATCCTCTCCTAGAATGAACGAATGAGAAGTCAGAAAACATAGCATATTTTAACATCACAATTGATGACCTTGATCTAAGGGGTTTATACAGAAAACCTGTATCTAACAACTACATATTACACGTTTTTTCAAGCACATACAAACATTTGTAAAAATTAACCACATTCTCAGCCACAGAGCCAGTTTTGACAAATTTCAAAAGACTGGTATTTTACAAACCTCATTTTTTAACTAGAATGTGATAAAGTTAGAAATCAACAATAAAAAGATAAGAGAAAACTTAGAAGGTTGAGAAATTAAAAACACTTCTAAAAAAAATTCACAGATCAAAAAAGAAATCAAAATGCAGATTAGGAAATATTTCCAATCAAATTATAAAATAAACATCATTTATAAAAACTCATGGGATCCAACTACAGTGCCACTTCAGTAAAAAATGTATAGACTTAAATACTTACAGTAGAGAAGAAAAAAGGCAGAAAACTGAGTTAAGTGTTTGACTTAGTTAGGAAAGAAGATCAAAAAATAAACCCTAAGAAAGTAAAAGAAAAAAATAATAAAAAAGAGAAATTAATGAAATGGAAAACAAATATACAATAGGATTTTAAAAGCTGAAAGAGGTCTCATAAAGACTAATAAAATTAACAAACATGACAAGTTTGATCAAGAAAAAAAAGAAAGGATACAAATAAAAAGTATCAAGAATGAAAACTGACTAAGTTGCCAGGGGCTGGGGGGAGGGAAGAATGAAAGGCAGAGAACAGAGCACTTTTAGGGCAGTGAAAATATTCTGTCTGATACTGTAATGCTGTATATGTGTCATTATACATTCGTAAAAACCCAGAGAATGTCCAACATCAAGAGTGAACCCTAATGTAAACTATAGACCTTGGGTGATGATAATGTCAATGTAGGTTCATCAGTTGTAACAAATGCACCACTGTAGTGAGGGATGTTGATAGTGGGGGAAGCTGCGCATGTGTGGGGACCGCAGGTGTATGGGAACCCTCTGTACTTTCCACTCAATTTTGCTGTGAACCTAAAACTGCTCTAAAATATAAAATGTATTCATTTAAAAAAAGTGATTTACACATAATGATGTAGAGAAAAAAGGGTAAAAAGAAGGTAGGGTAAAAAACAAATGCCAGTAAGTTTGCAAATGGATGCATTTCAAACTTACCAAAACTGACTCAAGAGAAAAAAAATAGGAAGCATTAATAGTCCAATAACCACTAATGAAATTGAATTCAGTAGGTAAAACTCTTCTCACAATGAAAATACGAGGCCCAGATAGTTTTACCAACAAGTTCTACCAAAGATTTAACTTGTTCTACCGAGGAACCAGTACTCTTGCAGAGTTTAGACAAAGAAGAAACAGTGCCCAATTCCTTTTATAAAGCTATCATGGTCTTGATTGTAAAACTCAACAAGAATGCTACTAGGAAGAAAAGTTATAGGCTGCACCAGGGAAAGTCCCAGCAGGAAATAATACCCTGAAATAAGATAATCTGGGGAGAATTTCTTTACAACTTGTGGTTGAAGGGGAACAACAAAGGATCTTGGGATAGGAACCAGGGAAGAGAGAAGTTACCCAGAACTCAAAATGACTGACAGTGGAACAAAGTAGGCCACCTTGAGAGGACAAGTGACCTTCCATCAAAGGATACAAGCAGCCTGAGGAGACTTTCCTCTCCTCCCTCCCTCCGGTCTCCTGCCAGGGCTCCCCATTGGCCCAGCCCAACTGTGAACCAAAGAGCCCATTGAAGAAATTCCTACCTTCCCACCAGCCAGCCCCCCGAGCAGTGAGCAAGGTACAGCAGGGGGAGAGCACAGCTGGAAGGGCAAATGGAAGATCTCCAAATCACAGGCCAAACTTGCTCACGAATTTAGATTTTAAATGCATTTTTTTAAAAATTAGCAAATTAAATCTAACAATGTATGAAAATGCTAAAATAGAATCCAAGACGGATTTAAGTTAAAGATGCAAGTTTCGTTTAACTTTAGAAAAGAAATTACTATAGTTCACTATATCAGCAAATTAAAGGAAGAATAATCTGGGTTATCCCCACAGATATAGAAAAAGTATTTGCTAAAATTCAATATCTGTTCACGATTTAAAAATAAAAGAGTTCTCAGCAAACTAGGAATAGAAAGGAGATTTCCTAACCTGATAAAGGGTATTTACAAAAAAGCCTAGAGCCAACATGAGAAACTGAAATGTTGAAGGCTTTCCCTCTGAGACTGGGAACAAGACAAGGGTGCCTGATAACCCACTTCCTTTCAACATTGCGCCGGAAGCCTTAGACAATGCAATAAGGCAAGAAAAAGAAGTGAAAGGTGGGCGGCTTAGAAAGAAACAAACAAACTGTTATTATTTGCAGATGATTTGGTTTCTACAGAGGAATCCCCCTAAACAATCTATATATAAATTACTAAAATTAGTAAGAGTATAGCAAGATTGCTGGACACAAAATCTAAATATAAAAATCAGTTGCATTTTTATACATCAGCAACAAAAAGACCATGTCATTTTAAAAAATACAAGAAGCACAAAAAAATAAAATGCTCAGAATTACAAAGTAACAAAAGGTGTGCAGGTCTTTATGGAAGAAAATAAGCCTTTATTGAAAGATTTAAAGAACTGAACAAATGAAGAGAGACGCCCCGATCCTGGATTGGAAGACTCAATGTTGCAAAGCTGCCAATTCTCCCCAAATTAGTGCACAGGGACTGAGCAGGAGTCGCGAGTGATCAGCAAGGCTCAAGATGATCACCCAAGTCAAGAGGACTATGGGGAGAGGAGCTCAGCAGGGAACTTCAGAAAAACCCGAGAAAGTGACCACAACTTAGAATGAGCTTTCATCCTCTTTTAAAGTGCCAATTTTTAGGTGATTTTTAAGGTGCTTTTTGTTTAAGGTGCCAGATGTCTTTCTAACATAGTCTTTTGTTTTCCCTTCTTCTGTGTGTTTCGTTCTGTGTTCAGCCTTTCTCCAGGTGTACCCTAGCTCCAGTTTGCAAACCGTGCAGGTAGAGTAAACTATGGGTCTGGTCCAAGGCTGCTCTAGTTGGGGGCAGCAGGGGCAGAGGGGCAGAAGAAGAGGAAGAAAACAGCTTATATACCAGGTATAGTAGCCTGCTGGGGCAGCCATAACGAAGTGCCACAGGCTGGGGCTTAAACAAGAAAAATGTATTGTCTCACAGTTCTGGAGGCTGGAAGTCCAAGATCAAGTGGTCAGCAGTGTTGGTCCTTCTGAGGCCTCTCTCCTTGGCTTGTTGACGGCCATCTTCTCCCTGGATCTTCACATGGTCTTCCTTCTGTGCGTGTCTGTGTCCTAACCTCCTCTTCTTATAAGGACACCACATAAGGACACATTCGTAAGTCACATTCTGAGGCACTGCGGATTAAGACTTCAACATATGAATTTTGGGGAACACAATTCAGCTCAGAATCCTCGGGAACCCCTGATCTGACCTCAGCCACTCTAGACCAGCCTGAGATTGAATTCCAGGAGAAGAAGTGGGTGTGGCCATACTTTCCTACTCACAGAGGAATTCCATAGGCTTCTTTCCTCTGAGGGTCTTGCTCCAGCCTCCCAGCCATTTTCCTCACCAGCCCCAAGGCAGGGACAGCACTCTCCATGGCTCTGAGCACCTTATTTGCTTCTTTCAGAACCACCTTTTCCACAGAGGCCTCCTCCTTCCTAGGAAGAGAGAATCTCTCCAATTCCTGCCAATAGTGACGACCAAGTTAAACATGAATGTAAGGGCCGACCTAGGGGAAAAGGAGATGCAATAGGGCGTTAGACGGGGGAGTTAGAAGGAAAGTTTGAGGCTGACTACACATGAGCATGTGACCCTCAGCGCATTATTTTTAGTGCCCGCTTATGATATACCACCTTCTCCCCTTTGCTCCCCACCCCTCACGATTTGTAGCCACCTGGTCCCAGCAGGCAGTGTGGTGCCATGGAAAGAGCTCGGGGGCAGACAGACCTGGTTTGACTCACGTCTCTGCCATTTACTAGTTGTGTGGCCTTGGCTAGGCCACTTAATCTCCTTGGGCCTCGGTTTTATCATATATAAATGGGGACAGTAATATTTTCCTCATGGTGTTGCTGGCAGGATTACTCGAAATCCTTCACGTAAAGTGCCTGATACTTGGTGCTGTGCACTAATTTATGTCCCCGCAAATTCATATGTTGCAGTCCTAACCCCCAGCACCTCAGGATGCGACTGTATTTGGAGACAGGGTCTTTAAGGAAGTAATCAGGTTAAAATGAGGTCATTGGGGTGCGCCCTAAGCCAGTATGAACGGTATCCTTATAAGAAGAGGAGGTTAGGACACAGACACGCACAGAGGGAAGACCATGTGAAGATCCAGGGAGAAGATGGCCGTCAACAAGCCAAGGAGAGAGGCCTCAGAAGGACCAATGCCACTGACCACTTGATCTTGGACTTCCAGCCTCCAGAACTGAGACAGTCATTTTCCATTGTTGAAGCCCCAGTCTGTGGTACTTCGTTATGGCTGCCCCAGCAGGCTAAGACACCAGGTAACAGGTACAGGCTGGTCACACTACAGAATACCTGATTGCCAAGGCTGTCACCAGATCTCCCTCAGTTTCCCCCCAGGATTACTCAAGTAAGAGTCAGGCCCACTCAACACAGACCTGCATCTGAGCCAATGACATTGCAGCCTCTGAGAATCAAGAATAAGCTGAACTGGGAAAGAATATGAGAAGACTAGATTTTCTATCAAGTCATTGGTGGGGGTTTTGTGGTGGTAAAAGGAGAAGGGAAGGAGTGTTTTAATAAAGAAAAAAATAATTAAGGCCTGCTGATAGATCCCCGAGCAAGCTTGGCCTTTGATGATTGTGTCATCTTGAACAGCATCTTTACTGATATTTTTCAGTTTCTTCTCCTATAAACCGCAGTTTCACAGGTAACTCTGAACAACTGGGTTTCATGTCAACCAACATAACCAAGTCCTCAGGAATTTAGCCCAGGTCTTCTGATTTTTCATTCCCTATTCTAGCAGCCGAGAGACAGGCCGCTTGTCTTCACTGCTAAGGTGGAAGAAGGAGATAAAAGGATTTATTACCTGAACATTCCAGAACCTTCCAAACACATCTGTTCCATTGTTTCCCCTAAAAGCTGGACCCACATTCTGAGAGCTGAGGGTATATTTTCCTTCCAGACCAGCTTGTCCATCTCAGCTTAGTTCACACAAACATTGAACCCTTATCCAATGACAATCTGCTAACCCACAGAATAGGAAACTTCTAGATCAGCACACCCATTGCAAGTTGGAAACCCAAAGATTGAAGTGAGTCTGTGTCGTTTGTCACCAGAGTTCCACTGTCATGTGGCAGCACCTGCCTCTCTGAGCCTCACACTGGCGAGTCCTTTGACTGGATGAGAACTGGACGTGGTCACCGCGTCAGGGATGGGCGTAGAGAGAACCACGGGCAGCACCTCTCGCTGTGGCGTGAACCTGTAAAAGGAGCCCATGCTCTCCACAGATGGAGGCATCCGGTGCTGGGGTGGCAGGTTGGTCAGGCAGGGCGTGGGCTAGATTCCAGCCCCCAAGGCCCCCTCTGTGGACAACCTATGCAGACCACGCTGTGCACGACGTTGAAGGCTGCAACCCAGGGCAGCATCAGCCACTAATAATCCCATCATGAAGGTAACAGAATGCTAAAAAGGGAAACTTTGGGCACAAAGCTGCTTTCACTTTGGAAGTCCAAAGCAAGCAGAAGAAGTGTTCACAAGAAATGGTCAGATCCACGACTTCGAGCCTTCTCAGCTCCTGGAGAACACAGAGTCAGCTTGCCGAGAGACAGGATTGTGACGAGAGGATTTTCTGAGAGAAGTCTCTTTAGAGAAAGCTGTGCTTCTGGAAGGACAGGTGAGGGCCTCCTCCTTACCTCAAACATGTTTTAAGGGGGTTTCCAGAGAGCTCCTTAGAGAGCCTACCATGTGACTCCCCCTGCTGAGGACAGAAAAGGCTGGGGCCCCTTCTCAGCCAGGAAATCCAGAGGAGGAGGGTCAGGCTGCCGTGGGCTGAATAAAGGCCCCACGGATGTCAGGTCTGATTCCTGGAACCTGTAATGTGGCCTTATTTGGAGAAAGTCTCTGCAGGTGTGATTAAGTTACAGCTCGTGAGATGGGGAGGTTGTCCTGGATTATCGGGATGAGCCTGAACTCGACTACATTATGTGTATAAGAGGGAGGCAGGGGAAGATTGAACCACACACAGAAGGCAATGTGAGCAGAAAGGCAGAGATCGGAGGGGTGGGGCCACAAGCCAAGGAGTGCCGGCAGCCCCCAGAAAGAGGCAGAGGAAATTCTCCCAAGGGCCTTCAGAGGGAGCTCAGCCTTCCTCACACTTGACCTCAGCCCAGTCAAATTGATTCCAGACTTGTGTCCTCAGAACTGTGGGAGGTACATTTCTTTTCTTTTAAGCCATCAAGTTTGTGGCAATTTGCCACAGCATCCATATTAGGGAACTAATATGCAGGGTAACTCCTGATTTGGTGGAAGAACCAGGAGCCCGCACCTGAGTTGGGGTCACCCTCCATCCCAGAGTTTGTCAGGGCAAGTGATGCATAAAGGGTAGAGCCAGATTGGGCCACTCAGAGAGGGAGCCAGTATGGCGTCTTCTTGGGGCCTGACCAATAGGGCTGCCTGGACGGGCAGAGAGCTCAGCAGCAAGAAGCTGGCTGTAAACCCTAGGGACTGAGGAAGAAGTCCCAGTACCACCCAGAAGAGGGACGCCTCCAGCTGGGTCAAAGTAGTGCAGGCCCCTGGAAGAGCCTGACCAGGAAGAAAGTCAGCTCGAAACCCCAGCAGGCTCCCACCCCACCCACTCAGGTAAGGGCCAGCCTGTCTCTGCTCCTCCAACCTCGCCCTAGCTGCACCCTGGGGAGGTGTGGGAGCAGGGCGCAGGGAGGCAGCGGAGAAGCCCCGTGTCCCACAAAAGGCTTCCAGCCCTAAGCAAGCTAAGCCAGAGCAGGGAGAGGAATGGGATGTCAGAGTTTAGGGTTTTGACTAATATCTTGGCCCAGCCATTCGAATTCCAAATTGAGACTGTTTTCCATTTAAAGCAACCTTAGGACAGACTATTTCCTAAGAGGAGCAGAGAAGTCAGCGTCTGCCAGCGTTTTCATCCAGGGCCAGGGAACATTAATCTCACTGAATAAATTTTAAAGGGGCCGTATAAAACAAGCGCTAAAGCTGCGTTCCGATTGCACCGCGAGGCGTGTTTGTTCAACAGACTCGTTGCAAAAGCTGCTGAAAACATCTCAGTGGAACTGAGAGTAGCTGAGTTCCCGTGAAAGGAAAAAATGCAAATTTGTTTTCGGTATCACTTTAAGCTTCCTGAGTGGAGCCCTTGGCCTGGACTGACTCGCATTGACGTCAGCCCAAGTTAGCCATATCGGAGCAGCTGTTTGCTTCCTCCCTCCCTCGGCCCCTGGTGCAGAAAACACACTGGTTTTGTTTCATGGGAGATTAAAAACATTCGCTGCTGCATCCATAACTCACAGCCCCTGTTAGCGCTGGGACCAGGAATACTGAACCAGAAATACTTAGCCCCCTACTCAAAACCAAGAGGAAACCCACAGAGAGACGCCAGAGACAGGATTATGCATCAGCTGGGACCCGGCCCAGGCCCCGGTCACAACATCCTTTCCCGTTCTCCTGGAACACAAGGCGACAGATCTGTACGCCACATTTGGGACTCTCAGAAACTGTTCAAACACGGTCATATGCATGTGTTTTGTCCACACACATCCTAGAGGAGACACGGCAAGGGTGAACCCCACCTTGTCTCTCATCTCACAGCAAAGTAGCAGCAAACCAAGGTGAAAACAAGCCCCTGGCCCCTCCCAGGGTCACTCAGGGGCCGATGTTGATGGTGGCAATGCTGACCGCCATGCGGCTGGCCCTGGAACTGTGGTCAAGACCCTGACTCTACCGTGGACCTTCTGGACTCTTCCAGCATCAGGGAGGAGGCCCTGGTGGGCAAAGCCCAGCTGAGACAGCTCCTGCAGCACAAAGCAGGGTCCTCTCCAGAAATCCTGATGGCATGGATCGTTTGTCAAGCCGGTAGATAATTCCACACCTTTCCAATGGTGCTGGTCAGACACATCCCGTAGGTACCTGTGTTTGGAACATGCATTAAAATGCATGGCAGCAGAGCGAGTGGATTCTTTGTCCCTTTCATTTGTTTAGTCCCAGGAAAGAATGATCTCCCTGACAAAGTCGGTGAGGTGGGCGTAAGGAAGGAATGTGGGCCAGGAGAAACAGGCACCGGGGTAGGGCTGGAGTGTGTCATCGCACTGCTGTCTGCGCTTCAGACCCCCTCAGTAGGGACCTGTAAGCACGTGGATGGGCCTCAGAGGTAACACCCACTCCACCATTCCTCTGCATTCAGAGCCGGCAGAGAGCAGGGCTGGGCACCAGAGGACCTGAGTTTGAGTTCTCCTCGTGCCATCTCCTGTTCTGGACACAGCGATGGTTGTCTGAGCTCTGCACTGAGCTCCAGGTTATGCCTGCGGTCCAGCCACTGTTGCCCTGCATCTCTCCTCTCCCGGGGCCCTTCTCTGGGCCTCCCACCCCAAGGCTGGGTGGGACCCCTCTTCCGAGATCACGTCCCTAATCACCGTGCACAGAGTGGGCTGTGGCATTTCCCAGGTGACCATGAGCCACGAGAGGGTGGAGACTGTGCCCCACCTAAACCCCAGCACCCACCACACAAAATGCAAAATGAAGTGGGTCAAGTGCAGAAAAAGAGCCAAGATGTTATTGTTATTGTTGTTGTTGTTATTTATCAGCAAGCAATGACAGTTGAACACGTTTTCCTTCCTTGAGTCTGAGCAAACCTGCAAGGTTGTGGATTCATATCAAGGACAGTCTGCTCAGAGCTGGGGGACTTTTCTCGTGGAAGGCAGACTCTGAAAAAAAGGAGTTGTTTTGCTGTTGTTACTTTTAATCAATCTTTTATTCACAGCTACAAACCTTCACTCAATTATGGATGAAACATAAGAACCTTTTTGAAATGCTAATAAAGGAGTGCAGGCCAAGGGACCAAAGTAAAATCGAAATGCTGAGCTGGGCCTGGGCCTGGATTGTCAACTGCACACACTCCCAGAGACGCAGAGAGATGGTGGCACCCACAGAAAGGAATTTGGGGAAGTCTTGTCTCCCCAAATTGCTAAATGCTATTGAAATAATACGAATAGAACAACAAAATGCACTTGAGGGTTGGCATGGAAAAGTCAAGGTGCCGTCATTCTCTCAGCAAACATTTGCTAAGTCACTTCCATGTGCCAGGTTCCAATCCTCAATGGATGTGCTCACTGTGTCCCAGGAGCACCCAGCCTCCAGGAAGCAGACGCGTCCCACCAGGCTTAGCAAATGCTACAAAGCCAGGTCTGCAGGAGGAGCAGTGAGAACAGAAAAAGGATGCTGCATAGAGCTTAGTGGTAACAGCTCAATTCCACCCTCAGACAGACTCAGGCCGAGGCCTGGGTCCAAACCTTCCTAGCTCTGGGACCTTGGCCAAGTTACTTAACTTCTTTCCACCTGCGTATGCCCCTTGAAAATGAGACTATCAGCACATACCTCATATGGTTGTCATAAAAAGATTAAATAGAATATACAGCAGAACAACCAGCCTAGCCCACAGCTCAAAGAAAATCCTCAATATTGTTGGCTCTCGTTCTTATTAACTCTGTCTGACAAAGTCAGAGAAACTTCCACAGCGGAGGTAAGACTTGAGATACATCGGGAAGGACCTATGAAGAAGGACGGGGGATTTGGTGAAAAGGAAACACCATTTACGATGCCGACACGTGAAGTTGCATGGCGTGTGTGGAAATCAACAAGGTGTTCAAAGTCGCTGGCGTGAGGGACTCACGGGAGGAAGGGGCTGGACAAGTGGTTTGATCTGTGCTGGGGAGTTTAGACCTTGCCTTGTGGGTATTTGGTCAAACAGACTTTGAAATCAAATGGCCGAGTGCCATCCCATCACACCTCGGGTGGTGAGATTGAGCAAGCAATACGACCCTCTGGGAGAGTCAGTTCCCCTTAAAGCGAGGATAATAACATCCACCTTTGAGGACTGTTGAATGGTTTACATCAGGGGTCAGAAAACTTTTTCTGTAAAGAGCCAGATAGTAAATATTTTAGGATTAGCAGGCGTAGGGTCTCCGTTGCAACTACTCAGCCCTGCCATTGTAGCGCTAAAGCAGCCATCCACGATACCTACCCGAGTGAGCATGGTTGTGACCCAATAAACCTTTGTTTCTAAAAACAGGCAGTGGGCAATATTTGGCCTGTAGGGAGTAGTTTGCCCACCCCTACTTTAGATTAGAAAACAACCCTGAAATGCCCCAGCACAGTGCCTCAGATTCCTGCTCTCCCGCCCTCCTTCCCACATGCCAACAGGGGGCACTTTTCCTAGCTCCTTCTCTCATGTCCAGTGGTTCCAAGACATTGCTAAATCATCTGAAGATTACAGTGAGCTCCCCTACTCCAGGCTCTGGAGACTGCAATGCAGAAAGAGAATGTGTTCAACAGAGGGAGAGCTGCCGTGCCAGGAGCCCTGAGTGTTTTAGTAATCAATCAGTCAGTCACCCAGTGCTCATCGTGCTGTGCCACACGCTGGAGATGGAAAGAACATTGAGGCTGGAGTCTCGTGAATAGCACGTGGTTAGCTGAGAAATTCCCATTTCCTTCTTGCCTGAGTCGTAGTCACAGTTTTACACGGTTTTAGTTGTGTGCAAGCCTTGAGAGTCACATTTTCTGTTTCTTAATCTGTAGGTTGAAGAAATTCACCTAAATGGCAATGTGATTCTCCATGTGCATCAGAGGGCTTCTGGGGTGGGGGAGGGCTTCCTGGAGGTGTCTTGAAGGAAGCCATGCCCATGGATCGGCCTTCAGGGGTCAGGCTGGCATTCCTTTGAGAGGAGGGACAACATGAGCCATGGGGGGAGGGGTAACCAGCAACCGGTGCATGGGCATCAGTGCATCAAGGGCCAGGACAGGAAGGAGGATGCAGTAAAATGGGAGAAATGGGTGGGGCCAGCCCATTGAAGACTGGTATCTTTGCTGTCATTGCAAGAAGGAGACTTTCTGGCATATGGTGTAGATCAGGAGTGAAAAACTCAATGCCTGCACGGGCTGAACAGGTAGAAGTGAGCCAGGCAAGCAGGATGGAACCACCGGGAGTGATGGGGACAGGGGCAACCTGGAGAGAGCATGCCCTGCCTATGAGGGGTGCTGGGACTTGCTCCAGATCACTGCTGCCATGCGGTCCTAAGCACTCAGCATGGCAGACCTGATTTTTGTTAAGAATGTCAGAAATTTAGATTTGTATGTGAAAGCTCCTGATTTTTAAAAATTAACCTTTTTTTTTCTGAGGAAGATTCGCCCTGAGGTAACATCCATTGGCAATCCTCCTCTTTTTTTTGCTTGAGGAAGGTTAGCCCTGAGCTAACATCTGTGCCAATCTTCCTCTACTTTGTATGCGGGACACCTCCATGCATGGCTGATGAGTGGAGTAGGTCCACACCCAGGATCCAAACCCGCAAACCAGCGCCGCCAAAGTGGAGCGCGTGGAACTTTAACCACTCGGCCACAGGGCCAGCCTCGACCACTTTTTTTTTTTAATTAGCAGTTTGCCAGCCCAACAAAACATGGCTGGTTAGAGTCCACCCAGCATGCAGGTTTGTAACCTCGGGTATTGATGGTGAGGCTCAGAAAGAGCTTTGGAGAACCCGCCAAGCTCATGAGCAAAGCTGAAATCCAGTCTCCGCCTCTGCAGTTGGAGCTTCCTTCAGCAGCACTGGGCCAACTACAAGCTTCACCTGGAACCAGCGTTACCTAGTTACAGTTACAGGATGCCCAGTGAAACTCGAATTTCAGATAAACAAGGAATACTTTTTTAGTGTAAGTATATCCCAGATATTGCATGGGACATACGTATACTAAAAGAAAAAATGTTCTTGTTTATCTGAAATTCAATTCAAGTTTAACGGAGAATCTTGCATTTTTATTTGCTTACCTGGCAACTCTCTGGAACCCCACCTCAGGCTCCGACAGAGTCACAATCTCCCAGCTCCTCGGAGCAGCAGCCTCCACTGTCAAGGACACAGGGACACAGTCCATGATGCAGATTTCAAAGGAAAAGGGAAGCAAATCACATGTTCGAGTGCCTGAACGTGGCAGTCACATACTCGGGGATCTATACATACTACCCTTGATGCCAAAGGATGGATATTCCAGGGCCATGTTGTCCCTTCTCCAAGTGTGGCTTCTTTGCCCCTCTGAGCCTGGGTTTTTTCATGTCTTAAATGGAGAGGGAAATTCCCGTCTCACAGGATTATCACAAGGATTAAATGGAATAAATCTAAAAGCATATCACAGTTTCTGACAAGAGGCAGACAGGCAATGAAGGTTTGTTGTTTATGAAATGAAATTCTTCAACCTCAGAATGATTGTATTCCTGCTGCTCCTGTCACCAAGCCAAGACCCGTCTACCGAGGGTTCCAGAAGCCTGGGGCAGGGGGAACATGTGAACCCCACCATGGCAGGTGACGTCTCTGAGAGTGGAGGGACAGCCAAGGTGCTGAGCTCCTTGTGCACTGTCGGGGTCACAGTTCAGGTGGAGAATGAGGGCCCTGGCCTTCT
Organism: Equus przewalskii; assembly: GCF_037783145.1. Classification (NCBI taxonomy): domain Eukaryota; kingdom Metazoa; phylum Chordata; class Mammalia; order Perissodactyla; family Equidae; genus Equus; species Equus przewalskii. Next base: position 76,622,505 of record NC_091831.1, on the reverse strand, counting down.
ATGCTTTGGGGACTGGATGCCAAATGTGCAGAACCCTCCTTCTTTTCTAATTTATTTTTTTATTGAAATATAGTTGACATATAGCATTGTGTAAGTTTAAGGCGTACAACACGTTGATTTGATACATTTGTGTATCGCAATATGAGTGCCATTGCAGCAATAGTTAGCACCTTAGTAATGTCACACCTAATTATTTCTTTTTTGTGGTAAGAGTAATTATAATCTGGTCATTTAGCAAGTTTGATGAATATAATACAGGATGTTGTCTATATTCACTATACTGTTCATTAGATCTCCAGGACTTCCTTATCTACCAGAAGCAAGTCACTGCCCTTAAACACCTCTCTCTACTCCCCCACGCCCTCCAACCCCTGGTGACCACAATTTACTCCTGTTTGTATGAGTTTGGCTTTTTTAGGTTCCACATATAAGTGATATCATACAGTGTTTGTCTTTCTCGTCCGACTTATCTCACTGAGAATAATGTCCTCAGGGCACATCCATGTTGTCGTGAATGGCAAGATGTCCTCCTTTCTCATGGCTGAATAAAATACTCCATTTTGTATTGGAGTATGTATGTATATTGTGTACTGGTACACACACCACACCTTCTTTACCCATTCATCTGTTGATGGGTGCTTAGTTTGTTTCCAAATTTTGGCTGTTGTGAATAATTCTGTGATAAACATGGGAGTGCATGTATCTTTTCGATAGCCTGTTTTCATTTCCTTTGGATGTATATCCAGAAATGGAATTTCTGGATCATGTGGCGATTCTATTTTTAATTTTTTGAGGAACCTCCGTACTGTTTTCCATAGTGGCTGAACCAATTTAGTTCCCCACCAACTGTGCACAAGTGTTCCCTTTTCTCCACAACCTCACCAACACTTGTTATCTTTTCCGGTCTTCTTGATGACAGCCATTCTGACAGGTGTGAGGTCATATCTCATCGTGGTTTTGATTTGCATCTCCCTGATGATTAGTGTTGTTGAGCATCTTTTCATGTACCTGTTGGCCATCCATATGTCTTCTTTGGAAAAATGTCTATTTAGTTCCCCTGCCCATTTTTTAATAGCATTGTTTGGGTTTTTTGTTTGTTCTATTTGTTTTTTGCAATGAAAGATTTGCCCTGAGCTAACGTCTGTTGGCAATTTTCCTTTTTTTTTTTTCTCCCCAAAGCCCCACTGCATGGTTGTATATCCTAGTTGCAAGTCCTTTTAGTTCTTCTCTGTGAGCCACCACCACAGCATGGCAACTGACAGACGGATGGTGTGGTTCCCGGGCCACCAAAGCGGTGAGAGTGCTGAACTTTATCATTGAGTTGTATGAGTCCTTTATATATTTTGGATATTAACCCCTTATCTGATCTATGGTTTGCAAATATGTTCTCCCATTCTGTAGGTTGCCTTTTCATTTTGTTGATTGTTCCTTTTGCTGTATGGAAGCTTTTAAGTTTGATGTAGTCCCACTTGTTGATTTTTGCTTCTGTTGTTTGTGCTTTTAGTGTCATATCCAAAAAGATCATTGCCACGGTCAATGTTGAGGAGCTTCTTCTCTATGTTTTTTTCTAGGAGTTTTACGGTTTTAAGTCTTTTGTGTAAGTCTTTGATCCATGTCAAGTTAATTTTGTGAATGGGGTAAGAGAGGGGTCCAATTTCATTTTTCTGCATGTGCTTATCCAGTTTTCCAAGCACGACTTGTTGAAGGAACTGTCCTTTCTCCATTGGGTGTTCTTGGCTCCCTTGTTGAATATTAGTTGACCATGGAAGCAGGGGTTTAATTCTAGGCTCAGAGTCCTCATTTTTAATTCATGCTTAGCCACTGTCCTTCCATGGCATGGTAGCTGCTGTGCGTAGTGCAGAGATGGTTTCCAACATACTCAGAGTCCTCTTTCAGGGGCGCGGAGAAACCCAAGGCCAGCTCCAGCTACCTTCCCCTCCTCTTGAAAGCCAGGCCTGAACACAGAACAGCTGGTTTGCTCTTTATACGTGCCAAAGCAAGAAACAGAAACTGGAGCTTGAAGTTCTACACTTCGTCTGACCCCTTCCCCAGATTGCTTAGAGGGTGACAAAGGATGTCTGTGCTTACAACACAGAGAGGCCAGTGCCACACGTTTATATGATACACACACACATATTTGAAGATCTCTGGGGGAGTTTATTTAAACCTCCTTCCCTTGGAAATGAAGTTATTGTATTAATTTGCTCGGGCTGTGTCAGTCCATTCGGGCTGCTGTAACAAAAATACCATAATCTGGTTGTCTTATTAACCACAAACATTTATTTCTTGCCATTCTAGAGGCTGGGAAGTCCAAGATTAAGGCACCATCAGATTTGGCGTCTGGTGAGAGCCCAATTTCTGTTCATGGATGGCCGTCCTCTCGCTGTGTCCTCACCTGGTGGGAGGTGTGAGGGAGCTCTCTGGGGTCTCATTTATAAGGGCACTAACCCCATCGTGAGGGCTCTACCATCTGGACCCGAGCACCTCCCAAAGGCCCCACCCCCTAAGACCACCAGATGGGGTTAGGTTTCCAACAAATGAATTTGGGGGGACATAAATATGCAGTTCATAGCACGAGCTGACCCTAAAACTTTAATTTCCTGTAGAGGGAAGCCAGCCTTTCATTCCATGGTTACACATAAGGTTTAAATGCAAATGAAAGACTTCAATACTCTTTTCCTGTGAAACTCAACTTCAAAGTAGCTATAAGAATAATTATACTTGACATCTGTCCACGTTTTTAGGCACTTTGATGTAGTCACACTCACACCCAGAGGACCCCCAGTGAAAACAGCCTCCTTGGACAGGTAAAGGAAATACCAACTTGTCATTCTGGAAACCAGGGTCAAGTCCAGATTTCTAGAAGCTTCTGGACCCCTCAGGATCAGCCTAACTGATGTCTTCCAAACACACCCTCCAGGAAGGGAAGGGGCACAGGTGCCACGGGACACGTGGTAAACTGAGTTCTCTCAGCTGGGACACCACCGCCACAAGAGATGAGCCATCACTGCTCTGTGATCAATGAAATGGAGGTAACACACTTGCTTTCTCTCACTGACATTCATGAGGGATGTTAAGAGCCAATGAGAGAGTGGTCCAGGGAAATAAGAGTGAGATACAGAGAAGGTGACTTGAGCTGAGGGCAGGTAGGACTCCGTTCAGGTACAAGGAAGGATTCTGGGGAAGGTTGCCTCCCTCTGTTCCTTCCTCCCTCTTTCCACAAATGGCTCTTGGGTCTTGAGTACCTTGTGCTAGGTGCTGGGGTCCAAATGACCAAATGATCAAAACGGAGGGCCCATTCTCTGAGAGTACTCAGTTCACTGGGCCACACAATCCCCCCAAAATAATGCCACCACCTGTAATCACAGGGCAGCTGCCCACATGCAGAGGGCCTCAAGGACACAGTCCTGTTCTCCAAGCAGCTGGAGACGAGGATCACATGTCATCTGATGGCCACAGCTCAGGCAGATGGACTAGATGCTGCCCAGGGCCCCCGGCAGGCCTCTGATTCATTCAGGTGAATAGAATCATAGGGCCTTGGGCTGGAAGCTCGTAGAGAAGCTCTCCCCTGACACATCAGGAAACTGAGGACACCCAGCTGGGAGCCAGGCCTCCCCACTCTCCCTCCAAGCAGACTAGCATCCCAGGCCCTCTGTCTACACAAAGTCCATTTTCTCTGCCTAGCAACTTAATGTATGAGGTTTCTTAGGGTAATAAGTTAGAACTGAACGCACACTGAAATGCAGCGCAAATCACTGTAGAGCTGAAAAATACTAATCTCCCTCCAACCTGTCCAGCGCCTTCTCCTGAAATTCCCGGCTCCAGCGAGCTTCCCGCGGGGTAATTACTGCTGCGGAGGAAAGTGCGCTGGTTGGCATCAACTTTCATTGACTGGAACCAGCAAATGTCAGTTCTGCAGGAACAGGTCTGGGTTACCCGTCGGCCCCACTGCCGACAAGAGAGAGGGATGTGGCTCTGCCCGCCCACCCCCTAGCACTGCTTCCCTCCACACTTCTGAGTGACTCAGCCACCTCGGGGCCCCTGCGGTGATCCGGTTACCTGTTCACCTGTCCTCGCACATCTGATACTCCCAGAGCCTCCCCACCTGCTCCTCACAGCGGGAGCGGAGGCCCCGAGCCCAAGGCCCGGTACTTAATTTGGCCTCATTGAAAAGTTCCATCCATACCTGCGGAGCTCATCAATAACCAGCAAAGCCACTTTCCTTCCCCTCTGAGTCCCAGGCTTTTTATAATGACTGGCCCCAAAGGTAATTTTAAAATCTGGCTGGCTCATGCAGAAGCCAGCGCAGCCTCTCAGACTGGAGGCCAGGCCCACTTTTGGAGGCAGTGTGAGTTCCCGAACAGCATCACTTGCACTAAGGGAAGGCAGATGGAAATTGCTACATAGGGCTGGCCTCTGGGGTCCTGAAGAACCCAGTCCTCTGTTCTCACATTGCACAGGATTTGAAAGCTCGCTGACTGTCCGCCTGTGTGTGTAACAGGGCACCTCCTAGTTCTGAGAAAAGGAAAAGTCTATAATCCATATATTGATATGCAAATGTGTGTTTACCAGGTGTATTGTGGGAGCCGCACCTGGGAGAGTCTCCCATTCTGCACTTCCCCTTTATTCCCTTATTCCTATTTCACTGGGCAACCCAGAGAGGGTTTAAAAAGTTCTGCTTGCGCACCACGGCTGGTCTACACAAATCTTTCACTGAGCCACGTTTTTAACCAAAAAACCAATATTGTTGTGTTTGCATTCATATGTGAGGACTGTTGTTAGGTGGCTTGACTATAACAACAGCACCAAGAGTTTCACATCTAGATAACACCTGTCCTGCAATATGCTCGATGGTCCTAAGTATATTCATAATATAAGAGATATTTTATATCCACTGATGACAGACCAGGTGCCCCTGCGCGTTCTCCGTGAAAGGGGCTGAGCGAGTCTGTACTGATAACCACACGGAGGGTCCCTGGTTTGTTCTTCCATAGCACGTGCCTCCCTCCCTGTGCTTGGTTCTCAGAAGCTCTCCAGGTGAGGACTGAATCCGAGATACGCTTGTATACCTGGGCTGAGCAGAGCGTCTGGCTTAACAGGTGCTTGGTATCCTTTGGCACAGGAGTGAGTGAATTAAGGTGTAAACGGAGGGACAGAAGAGTAAAGTCTATCCCGTAGATAAAGCCAAGTCAGGGAGAAAGGATTCAGCCACCAGCGAAACCCACTAGGTGAGGAGAGTCAGCAGAAGGTGACTACTTCCTGTGAGCTGCCCAAAGATGCAGAATGGAGTCAAGCATCTGCAGAGGAATGTGGCACTGAACATGCGGCATATGGTATGACCCGTTTATAGGGATCTCCTGGGAAAAAAAAGAGGTTGAGGACTCAGGAAGCATAAGCAATGACTAACCTGGTTAGCCATTACAGGAGTTACACACACTGGCTTCAGGATAGAGTCTGTTCAGGTGTTATTCAGTACCCCAACAGGTACGGTGGAGGCCAACAGCCGTGCTGGGCCAAAGTCCCCTTACTCATGTGCACTTCCTCCAAATGCCACTCAGGCTCTGCTCTGCGCTGCACACCTAGATGCCATGCCATCTCAGGTTGCTGATACATCCTTTGGTTTGTGCTGTGGCTAACAGCCATGACCCGGCTTCCCAGGGTGTGTGATCGCTGCCACAACCTGGAACAGCACAGAAGGGAGCCCTGCCTGCTCTACAGCGGCCCCTGCCCCACCTCCGCCTCCCACTCCCACTCCCACCCAACCCCCACCTCCCACTCCCACCCAGGAGTTGCTGACAAATTTCTTGAACCAAAACGGCCCACTCCACAGCCTCAACTTTATGGCTCCATCACATGTCCTATCTTAGACATCCCCCAAAACAATGCTACTAGCTTCCTCAGCCATCACCCCAATACAGAAACAAAACTGCCAATGTTCTTAACCATTGCCAGCTGAAGCCAATCCTGGGCAAGGCGTTTGCCTTTATGAGCAGCTCTTTGCACACACACAGGGGCACACGTCACACTTGTGCACGTAGCTGAGAGAAAGCACAGGTGCTGACAGCATGAAGAGAACTCTAGCATCCCCATGGTTCACGGAATGCCCTCAGCTGCATTATCCTATCAGATCCTGTTTCCTTCAGCAAACTGCAGCTCAGAGAGGTTCGGAGTCAGGAGATGACAGAGCCACATCAAGCTCAGGTCTTCTGACCAAAAAGGGAAGCGTGGGAGCAGTCACCCCGCCTAAAAGAGGGGAGAAGAGCTCTGCAAGTCTCTTGGGGCCTGTCAGATTGACTATTATTTGCTGTATAGAGGCCTAAGGACCAAGACCAAGGACTCTTGCTTTCTGTACTTCCCTAGGATATTTGAGGTCTCAATTCCCCACATTTATTGAGAGACTACTATGTGATATACACTGTGCTAGAAACTGGAATGTACAAACACAGTTCCTGCCCTCAGGATGCTTACGGTCCAGTAGATAAGAGCAGCAGGAAAACAAGTAATGACAATAGAGTCATGGGGAAAATGAGAGAGGTCTATATGCAGTTCAGAGGAGCATGACTGATTCTGTCCTAAGGAGGAAGTCGTCTTTGGAGGAAGCCGTGGTGACAGTGGGTGAGGATTTTGAAGGATGAATAGGAGTTTTTAGGCAGATGAGAAATTGGGAGTTATCACCGGCAAAGGTAAACATGCCCATCAAGGCAGTAGGCATGGCCAGCATGCAAATGCTGGAGACAACAAGTTGCTCGTACTTCTAGATCTCAGAGTGGCAAGAAATGAGGCCAGAGATATGAACGGGGCCCAGATCATGGAGCCAGCTTTGCATGCCATGCTAAGAGCTTGGATATGACCCACAATTAATCAGGAGTCATGGAAGCATTTCCACAGAGGAGTGCATGGTCAGATTCCCACTGTCAACAGTCAGTCTACTCAGTCTGGAGAGAGTTTCAAAGGAGAAGAGAGGGAAGCAAGAAGACTACCAGATCAGCTATTGTCATCATGCAGGCAGGAGAGAGATGGGCCCAGACTGGGGCAGCTGCGCTGCTGAGCAGAGGACTGACTCAGGAGACAGGCCAATTAGAAGGTGAACTCAACCTAGTCGGTGAGAGAATGTGGAGGTGAGGTGGAGTCAAGGGTGACACCCAGGTTTCCTGTCTTGGGCATCTGGATGGATTGTGGCACCCCTGACTGACACGGGAAATAGTGGGAGACAAGCAGACTTACAGAGCAAGGCGGTAAGCTCATTCCTTGCCATCTTGAATTTGAGATCTGTGTAGGACAGCTCTTGGAATTGTCCATCATGCACCTGGAAATGTGAGTATGGAGAAGACTGCTGAGCGGGAAAAGAAGAGGTCCAGATGAGTAACCTCAGCAAGAGTGTGTTCAGTGGCATGGTGGAGGAGTGGACTGGGTAAGAAGTGAAGACAGAGAGTGTAGACAACTCCTAAGTTAGTGCCGTTAACTATAAAGAAAAGGAAGAGTGAGGGTCCTTCAGGGTCACAGAATAGACTTCTTAGGACATGAGTGAGCCATGGAGAGTGAGGGATGGGCCATCCTCAAGCGCTGTGAGGCCGAGATGCATGCAGCGCGTCCTGTGGGCTGGCCTCGACAGGAAAGGGCAGCTTGTCCTCAGCTCCCAGAGAGAACAGGAGACAGGTGCGGAAGGGCAGATGTAATTTGGTAAGTTGGGATAAAAAGGGACAAGAAGTTGGGAACTATGTTTTGTTCTCCTTTATGGGAAATGGGCATAATGAAAATTATCTAGGTAATTATGTTTAAAAAATGACCACGTAAAAGAGAATCTTTAGAAAGATAAACTAATTCTAAGTGTAAGATGGTCCTATCTCTCCATGTGGTACTCACATACATTGATTACACACCAAATGCCATAGGGGAAAAGGTCCTCTTGGATCTGGCAACACCAAATTATCTTACTAAGATTCATCAAAACCTTAAAAATCATACATTTCAGCGGATAAAACCACTGAACATCAAACACCATGTAGACTTTGGCTACCCCTGCTTAGAATAATCAAAATCTGTAAAACATAACGTAAGTGGCTGCTCATCTGATAAAAAGGGTCTCGGTCTTGGTGTCTGTTCTTACAAACACCACCAAACTTGGGGACTAAATCCAAACTTCCACCCCCCAAAGGAGAAGCGTCTCCCACCGTACAGGGCCAAGTAAACATGCCTTTGGAGACAGAAGTTTGAGAGCATTTTGAAGACTTTGCTGTTCTGAGAATTTCAAGCTTGAAAGAACAAGAGGCAAGAACATATCCAGTATTTTAAAGAATCAAGGAATCAAGCTGCTCATTTGACCGCGTGGAGGCTTACAAAAGCATTGGTATGTCGGTTGAACCCAAAGTGGATAGCCCATGGCTACAGGCTTTTAAATCAGCACTTGCTGTCAACAGGATTCCCACAGAAGGTGTAAGGTGTGAGTGGGTGTGGGGTCCACACTGTGGGCCCCATCCATCAAATGCCCCCCTCTGCATAGCATGGTGCAGGTGCTATACAGACACAGGTCGCCACCTTCCTGGGCTCACGCTCCAGGACAAATTATAAAGTGATGGCAGCATCTACTGTGCAAGGGCACCAGCAGGAATAAATGACATGGTCCATGTTATACCAGCACCTCGTCCAGAGTGCAGCAAGGCAGCTCTTCCCACCGGCTGAGAAGAGGAAGTCACACTTTCCCACCAGCAGCATTTGGGTGAGAGAGAGGACTAGAGGCGGGGAGGGGGGGAGCGTGTCACCTGGCACCATGTGAATCCCCCAGAGCTAAGCCTGGCCCTTCAGGGAGTCACACCATTGTTGTCCTGGAGGTTGTGCTTCTCTGGAGTCCCGCTTTCTGTGCCTGAAGAGTTTTCGTGACCAAGTCAGGGTCTCGGGCAGGATTCCACTCTGGGCTCCAGAAGCTCAGGTTCAATTGCCACGTCCTCTTAGCAGGATAGCTGGGGGCAGGGGAGAGGAAAGGAAAAAGACTCAAGAGAAGGTGACTGACTTCCGGGAAGGAGGAAGCCATGGATGCTGCGCCAGGCTGGGAGCCGGAAGGCAGTGTGGTGTGGGCACCAGAGGGGCAAATGACAGAAACTCTGGACAGCAGCTGAGGACGTGAGCGTCCAAATGAAATACAGTCTCCTCTTCCTGATTTCATTATTTTCCTCTTCGGAAGGTTCTTCGTACATCTGGAATTCAAGGGAAGGATTTGGACAAAAGAGAAGCTGTTGCATCCCGAAAGCAAGTACTTGTTGGAACAAGTCATTCACCAGAGCGTCGATGGGGAAGGGCAAGGAGCCTTGGCACCACTTACCCGTGGTCCTTAGGCAATGGCGGGGCCCCAGGGTACCTCCCCGCTCTGAATCAGAGGAGGGGCATTCTCCCATTACCTGCTCCTCTGCACCACCAAAACAAGCCGTGCCTTTCTCTTTCCCACATTGCTGGGTCAGGAGCAGGCGCGGTCTGTTACAGCAGGTTTGCATCAACACAAAACACGTTCCTGGGCTCCTTGATTCCATGGGCACGTGCAGTTTCTGAGGCTGAAATACGCCTGACCTCCTATTCAGTCCCTGTTTGCTCATCCGCACAACCCACTCATCCATCAGATAGTGACCAAGCCCTTGGGATGCGCCCTCCGCTCAGCCCCAGGAGGAGCCCGCGGGGGTCCAGGAGCTCACAGGTCGCCCCATGCTGGTGGTGGCGCCTAGGAGCATCCGTGAGGGCCTTTGCAGGGCATTGCTCATATAAACCTGCCCCTCCTGGCACCCACCTCCACATCAGCTACTTGGTTGCATTCATGCATTCGTTCAAAAGATAGATAGTGTGTGTCCCTGGCATCAGGCTCTCTGCCAGGGGTTGAGGGTGTAATGGCGAGCTAAACAAGGCACCGTCCCATTGCTCAAGGAGCTTACCTTTTAGTGAGAGGAGATGTCAGAAGCAAGCAAGCTACAAATAAATAGACTAATTTCTGGTAGCAAATGCCATTGAGAACACCAAGACTGGCAAGCGGGGAGCTAATATGTTTCAGGGGAGGCCTCTCTGAGGAAGGGACACCTGGACTGAGGCCTGAGTGACAAACTACAAGGACATTTCCGCACTGGTCCCCTGAGGAGGGAGCCCAAAAAGAAGGCCTGATGGAGGGCCCGTGTCACCAGAGTGAGATGGAAAGCCCAGAGAGATGAGGCAGTGTCCCAGCACGTCAAACACAGGCACGTGCTGCCCGGAGCATGGCAACAGTGTCCAGGCCTCCGTCCCCACCCACGAGGCTTCCTCCTCTGAGGCACAGCACTCTCGTGGACAGCAGTGTAGATGGAACGCTGTGGACCCCTCACTGTGGACCCCTCACTGCAGACCCCTCCAAGAAGGTAGACATGGCCTGCTGGACTAGGAGGAGAGGTTACCTCCGTGAGGACACTCTGGTAGCTCACAGTTGCCCTGATTTCCTCAGGTGACAGAGGAGGGTCAGAAGCTGCTGACACTCCAGTCACACCTGTCACAGTATCCAAAAGACCTCAGCCGGGGATGACAATCAGCCAGCTCCTGCCAACACCTCCTGTGAACTGGCACCCCCACCCCAGCTGTGGGTGCGACCCCCACATAGTGTTTGATTCCTTTCTCAAAGGAGGGGCTGATGCTGGTCTGGCCAGTGTCCCCAGGGCTCTGGGCTCCTGTGCCTGGCTGCTTTGCACATCCTCGTTTCCAGAAGCTCCCCTTCTCCCTGCCACACGGGAAAGGTGCCAGGCCACACCGCGGGCTTGGCTGAGGAACAGCACACCTCCCTCCTGGATGTCGCAGCTCTGCGTGCTTCCTGAGGTGACAAATGACCTTGATTTCCATTGGTGAAGTAATGGCTTTCAGCCTCAACCTTCTCATGATTGGTCACGTTGCAACACAGCCCTCTGTAGAACAGAACTAGTTCCCAGGAGCCAGCTCAGGGAATTTCAAATGCCTCCCAGGCTGGGCTTACCACACTCAAAGTCACACAGTCTGTCCAGGTGCCCAGAACCTCCTTGGCCCACTGCCACCAAAAGCACAATCACAGGGATCTGGGAAAGTAGAGGGAGAAGACTGGGGCTAATTCCCAGCTCTCCCTTAGCTTTGTGACTTTGGACAAATGACTTACCATCCCTTAGCTGCTACATCTAGATCCATAAATTGACAATAGTAATGTGAGTTGTGGAAGAATCAAATGAGAAAATGGCCGTGAAAGCTCTTTATGAGTTTTACGGCACCAGACAAGTGATAGTACTTCTGTCCAGTTGAAAAACTGATCATAACGGGTGAACTCTGAGTCTTTACCCAAGGAATTCTTGGGGTATGAGAACTAACAGGCCTGAATCCATTTCTGGGATATGGGAGGACAACCTCAGAATACAATGTTTTTAGTACATCAACGAGTAAACTTCATGTGTACAATCCAAGATATAAACCCCGTGCCACATTGTAAAGCTTTAAAATAAGATGCCAGGAAATTCCCATGGATGTAAATATCATAATACACCCCTTGTTCCAAAATACTTCCTTGGAGACCCAGAATTGGAATTTCCATTGTGCTGATGGCTCTGAGACGACCCTACAGTGAGACACCATAAGTGGTCCCAACAGCAGGTCTGGCTGTTTTCTCTGATGTAAGTGTTTTTGTAGCTTCTAAATTATACCACAGGGGAAGAATGAACAAGCTCTTCAAAGCTACATGCCGTCAGTGGCCACGAAGAACCCAGCCCTCCTGCCTGGTGGACCCTCTCTGGTCGATGACTCGTTGCTCACATAGACCCATCTTCTTCAAACGCCTCTTCTTAGAAGAAACTGTTAAACTTATACCATTCCATTTTATCAACCAAAAGAGAGGCAAGACTTGGGTCCTTCCTCACCCACAAGTAATAAGATCAGCCTAATTATGGCGCCCAAGGTCAAATGACCAAGGATTTGGCTGTGAATGGTGGTGGGCTGGATAGGAAGGGACAAGCAGATGGGGGTTGCAGAAAGCTGTTCACATCATCACACACACCAACCTTGGCTGGTCTCTTTCCCCGCATTGTAAACCATTGGTAACAGGGACCTTATCCAGCTCAGAGAGCAGGATTCTGATCTTCTTTGAAAAATATGAGTTTGGACCACTGGAAAACTCAGGTGAATTCAAAACCAACTGTCATAGAACCCTCCATCCGTCTTCGCCATCATCTGAGAGAGAGAGTTTAAGAAACACTGATGCCCAAGCCCCACCGTCAGCCACCTACAAATAGACAACTCAAACTCCCCATGTCCAACACCATCCTGTTTCTCCTCTCCACGTGTTCTTCCTCAGGCTTCCCCATCTCAATCCACAGCTCCCTCTTCCAGGTGGAGCAAACACCTAGAAGTCATCCTTCATGCCTCCCTCCCCCATGCCCCACATCTAGCCCATCAGGAAAGTACGTCAGTGCCACCTCTCCAAGAAATCTTGACTCATACTGCCTCCCCTTGCATCCAGAATCACACCCAGCCCCAGGGCCAACGACCAGGCCCCTGCTTACTGCCCAACATCATCTCAGGCCACCATGCACGGACGGTGTCCTTCTCCCTAACCTTTGAACAGGCCACCCTCATCCCTTCGCAGTGCCTTTGCACAGCTGTCCCCTCCCTCTGGAATGCTTGTCCTCAGGTCTGGCTCCTTCTCTTTATTTGGGATTAGCTCATGTGGCCTCCTTCTCTGCTCCCGGCCTAAAGTGTCTTCCTCCCCTCCCATCCCCTCCAGCCAGTCTCTGCCACATTTTGTGTTTTTATTTTCCTCATAGCAGATGGCACTCTCTGAAATGATTTCTTCTTAACGTTATGCGTTGATTGTCTCCTGCGAGCTCCATAAGGCCAGGGGCCACATCTACCTCATTCACCACTGTATCCTGGGCACCTGGAACAATTCCTGGGCCAGCACAGGGTGCTCAAAAAGTACTTGTTGACCACCTCCAAGATTCTGGTAACTTTAAGCAAATCGAGCTTGGTAAAGCACGCTGATGCCTCCGAGGGTCACTAACACCAGTGTCAACACCTCAGACCACGGGGCTGTGACGAAGTTCTGGCATTGCATCTGAGGCCCCTCAGTGCTGAGATGGAAGCTCTGAGCCTCTTCCAGCTCTTTCGACCTCCTTCCCTGAGGGGCTGCCCCTCCCCCGAGAAGTTGATGACGAGCTGAGTATATGGGCTCTGGCCCAACAGCCAGGCGGACATCCTGGCCCTCCGCGCCCCGGAGCCCGGGCGGGAGAGCACCCTTCTCCCTTGGCCTCACCACCTGGCCAGGCAGGCTTTTCCATTTCCCCATCTGTAAGACAGGGACAAAGAATGCTTTGTCACCCCACCTACTTCTCACGGGTGTTATGAAACAACTGTTTGCTCGGAAAACACTTTGAGCAACTTGGGGAAAGGTGCCCATGGCTCAGATGACGCTTGCTGCACTCGATCCAGCCCAGAAGGATGGTGCCAACTAGTCATCTGGTCACTGCCTGGCCTGCCCAAGGGATGGGAGGTGGGAGGCGTGCAGCCTCTCCTGTGTCATCAAGCCTGTGTCACCAAGCCTGCTGGCTCTGCTGTGGTCCCAGAATATGCCCACGAGGTTCTTGTGCGTCCCTGGAGCCTTCTGCTTCACTGATTTCAGCAGAATATGAGCTCTCTGTGGGCCTGGATGGTGGCCACCAAACGCCCAGCCTGCCCTTTTGTCGGGACCGAGAGCTGAGGGTTACCTGGGGATAACCTGTCTGAGCCCATGCCATGTGGGGCGGGGCTGCAGCTGTGGTGCCAGCCTCGCAGGCAGGGAGCTGGGAACAAAGGAATGCTGTCTTGGCTCCTCGCCTGGGGAGGGCAGATCCGAGCCTGCCGGCACTCAGGTGCCCCTCACCGGAGGCAGTGGCAGCGGCCACCACGTTACCATGACAACCAGACTTGGCAACCGGCACTCTCCCCCCAGGAGGGGACAGCCCTAGCACCAACCAGGCACATCCCGGGGCTGCCGGTAGCAACTTGAGGCTAAGAATGGAAAAACGCTAAGGTGCAGGCAGCGCCAGGGGACAACGGGCACGTCTGCCGTCCAGTCAACAGTCAAGTCTCTGCTTCCGACTGGATGCTGGACTCCCAGCGCCAACAGGTCTCTCGGCAGCATCCACCCAGGAGTGGCTGCTTCCCCAAAGCGGGAGGCAAGGCATGCAGCAGACAGCGAACAACAGACAGCATGTACATTTAATTATAACTCTCCCGGATAGGAAGGGCTGGCTATATACAGTACGTCTGCCTGTTACTAATTATATTTATTTTCAAATGAAGAGGGGGAGAAAATCTTCCTAAGATGAGTCAGAAAAAAAATCCTTCATTGTTATGAAAGCAGAGGAACGTCTCCTGAGGGCGTCTCTAAGACCTCGCTGTCACCGCCTGACAATGGAAAACCTAAGCGCGGGCCAGGCAAGCTGGTAAACACCTCATGGTGGCTCTCCTGGCCCAGAGCCCCTTCCATGTCCATCCTGAACTGCACGCCACAGCACAGGCGGTAGGAGAGGCCTCCTCTCTCTCGGTCGGAGCCGGCGTTTCGAGCCTGGCTGAGCATCCTATTCCTGCTAAGACAGGGCCGCTCAGCGTCTGCTGTCACCTTAATTGGGAGGCTGCGTTCCAGTTTAAACACAGCAAAGGTTTCTCCCTCATCAAAGGAAAAGCGTTCTGCCCAGATGGCTGAAATGAAAAGGCTTCGTCTTCAGCCCCCATACAGCCAACGGTGTTGGTAATAATAATTCTGTGAACACCACAAATCAAAGGAGAACACCTAGAAACCCACAACAGTCACCCACGTGCCCAGCAGAAGCAGTCCGCACTTCGGATCATTGTGCTGTCTGATTTCAGCCGGACGTGGGCCTCACACCCATGTCGACTCACATGCGTGTCTGTGTGTCTGGCTGGGTGCATTAGGGGCACACGGTTGTTTTGGGGGACCTGTTTATCAGGCCCGCCCAGCCTGTCAGCTCCCTCCTCCTTCAAGACCGCAGCTGCCCTGCCACCCCCACATACACACCCGTGGGGACAGGAGCAAAGGGGACTGAGGTGACACATCCGCCCAGGAGAGCCTTTCAAAGCCGTCATGTTCAGAACAGGTTTTCCAATAATTTTTTAAATAGTCACACTTGTTTTGTTTGCTTTCTTCCAGGAAGGCTGCACTGTTTTGGAAAAGGAGGGGGAGGAAAAAAAAATGTGAGTTCATTTCCTGAGTCTTTTAAATGTTTCTCCGTAGACAGAGCGTTGAGAAGCCATGGCCAGAGGGCAGAGCTGACTGCAGGTACTCGGCTCACCCAGAGTGAGGGTCAGAACTTGCCCCCACACACACTGCATACAGGCCGACAGCAGGAAAATCTGATTCAGCAGTGAGACAGAGCTGAAGGATCGGGGACAGCCTCGGTTCTCACCTCCCTCCCAAGAAAGTCTTTTCGGGGCCAGTTGTTTTTGGAGCAGGCTTCCCTGTTTGTCCAGGCAAGGTTAGATTATTAAGTCAATTTATCCATAAGAGAAGGCAGAAAGGGGCCTGGTGACTAATTGAGGGATCCCGGGGAGAGCTGTGGGAGCAGCCAGCACTTGTCAAAGCGCTTTCTCACGTATATGATTTTACCCACTTCTCACGGCAGCCCCATGAAACAGACGGCAGTGTGCCCATTTCACAGGTAAGGCTCTGGGAGGCTAAGCAACAAACCCAAGGGCACCTCATCCTCTCCTGCACACTCAGCCTCCTTCCTGCTGTGAGCTCTCTTAGCACCTGTCCCTCTCCATTTGTGAGATGAGCTGGCCTAAGTCCGTCTGTCTGTCTCCCCCGATGTGGATGACAGTTCCCTGAGGACAGGGGTCACCTTACTCTCCGATGCTTGCAGTGACCGGAACACAGCCCAGAGCACAGGAGGCGTGCAGTATGTGTTTGTCGCATGAATGAAGGAATGAATGAATGCAGAAACAACTCCTGCCCTGATGGAGGAAAGAAGACCCAAAACAGAAGCACAGCAACGTCAAGCAGGCCCACTGAGATGCAGCAAGGTTCATTTGAAACCAGTGGCACAAGCCCCCCAAACTGGGCAAACACCACCGCCTGGAGGGCCCCGCTACAAGGCAGTGACGCGGACTTTGCATTTCCCATCAAGGTACCGGGAGCAAGGACAACACAGGGCCCAGCCCTCAGAAGGCTCCCAGTCCAGCAGTGATGTTGGGCGGGCAAACCAAACAGCATGGCCCCTGAGGTCTCAAAGCACAGAGGCTCCGACCAGGCTGGTTACCACCCCTGGGTCTGCAGCCCCTCCAAGTAGATGTGAGGAAGCTGGGCAGTCCCAGCCTCAAAGAGAGCCAAGCCTTCCCTTTTGGCCTCTTGATTTCTGATTCTGCTGGGTCAAGGTCTATGAGAAAGTGGATCCAGTCATTTCCAGGGGAAAGAAAAGTGGGGAACTCATCACAAATCACCCTTAATGAGACCACGTTCTGTTCCTGGGTCACACAAAGTAAATGTTGAAAATTGGCCTCATCACAACCGCTGTCCTCTCATAGGTGGCCCTTTGGAGCTGTGCATAAATGACGACTCTGCAACTCGAGAGGCCCAGGAATGCCCATGGGCACAATGCCTAACACACACCAGAGAGGACCTGAGACACCGGGACTGCATGTGAAGCCGTACCTTCCACCACAACTTCTCTCCAAAAGACCATTTGGCTACAACGTATCATATGACTTGTTCTTAGAGTCACATTTTAACTGACAAAGTTTAACAACAACCATGACTTATGGCCTTCTAAAATTGGCAGCAGAAAAATGAACTGAGGAAGTAATGGAAAAAAACCACAAGCGAAGCCACTCTGCATTATGCACAATTTCTGATGTGCTTCTTTTTTTTTCCTTTCCAGGCGTGTGTGTGTGTGTGTGTGTTTTCGAATGGTAGAAAATATTTTCCAGATACACTGTCCTGGCATTCCCAAGCACATATTTATGCCAAGTTTATAAAAAGCAGCTGCAGACAGGGTTGACTGAAAGGATTGCTCTGCTGTCTGGCTTCCAGAAGGTGCTTCGGTTCTCACTCTGTCGCCAGGACACAGACTTACCTCCTAAAACTCCCTAACCTTCTGTGTCATGCACCTGAAAGGGGACAAACCTGTGACTCAGAGGGACCTGGGGAAGCAGTCGCCTCGTGCTCCTGTAAGCTTTCACATGACACTCTTGACTTGCAAGGTGCTTGAGTGACATGTGCTCTATCATTTTTAGTCATTCGAAATCCTCACACAGATACAAAAAGGAAAGTGTTCCAACACTCGTTTCACAAATATCTGGATGGCTCAGAGGGGCAGGGCGATTTGAGCGTTATCAGCACCAGCGTCTGAGTTGTTGGGAACACATGACGGAGCCCTCCATGGCAAAAGCTGCATCAACCTGTCTTTCCATCCACCTGCTCTGGTTCAGCAAGACCCCCTTTTCCACTGGCCTAAGACTCTCCACTCCCTTCCCTTCACCCCTCCGTGGTCTCCCCCCACTTCTGCCCAGTGAGAGGCTCCAGCCTCCACATTGGCATGTCCTGCTTCATCACCACCCACTCACCCTTCAATGCCTGGGGACATCCTGAGCAACTGCTCATCTGCACCCAAACCCAGACTCTCGCTGGCCTGGGGTGGGGACCCCACTTACCTCCCTCCACCACCACGGGCTTAATGAAGACAATAATAAGCTGCTGTGTAGCTTTCCTGGGGGTGACTAACTGGTTAATCTTGGGAAGGCCCTTTGAAGATGAAAAGCCGGGTATTACTCACGGGGTTGAAGGCATGCACCTGCCCCAGTCTGGGCCTGAGTCAGCAAAGAATGACCTCCCACCTGCAAGCAGGCTGGGTGAGCTGGCCTGGGTCCCTGCTCAAGGTCCAGGTTGGCCAACAGGAGGGGTGTGGACAGCACAGCTAGCACCCAGGAAGGGGGAACCAGGATGCCTTGACGGCCGGTGCTGAGTGGGCCCCTCTGAGTTTGGAAATTGGGTCTCATGAGCGTTTGCAGGTTCAATAAGCCTTCACATAACACTGCCAAGAGGGCAGCACACACCAAGGATATCAGTCAAGACAGTATTTCCTAGTAATTGTCTGCAGAAAATGCTTTTCTAACAGCTAATGCCTCCTAAGTGACAGTGTTTTCTCCTTCCTCTGGAGGAAGGGAGCCCGGGGAAGGCACGCTGGGGGCAGTGAGCAGCTCTGTGGGACCTGAGATCTGGGGTGCAAGCGGGGACAGGTATGTGTTCTCGTCTTCTCTAGCTCGTGGTCTGCTCAGTGTGGCCCCCACTCACATCTCCAAGGAAGAGGAAGTGGCAGCAAGAACTGGGAACCAGAGGCCAAACCAAGTGGATGAAGGCGAGGATCGTTATGACCACGCCCCCACCCACCCAGGACCCGGCCGAGGAGGGTTTGACACAGTGGCAGCTGGGAAGCCAAGAACAGAAAGCCTTTAAGCCGTGCAACCTAATGCCAAGATTCCGCCCGAGAGAGCCCAGTTCCTGCGCTCTGCACATTCCTTCCATTCCTCCCAAGCACCTTCTCCCGTGACCCCTCTCCAAGCAGCCTCTCTGCTCTCTCCCCACTGCTGTTTTCTTTTTTCTTCTAGAAAACAAATCACGCGGGCAGAAGGATTTCAGGCACTTCTGCTTTCTCTTTCAGATCTCCAGGTTTTCACGGCCTTGTCTCCTCCCGTGGGTAGCCTGGAATCCTAGAGGCCCCCAAACACACAGAATGATAAAAAATCCAAAAAACAGGATGGAAGGATGGGAGCCTGAGGGCAGGAAAGAGGGCAGAGAGGCCACCACATCTTTGCACCCAGCCAGGGGATGGACTGCAGGGGGCGGGAGTGGGGCACAACGGCAGGAACAGGCTATGAAATGATTTTGTTCTGTCTGTCTGGAAGGAGGCGGATGGAAATGACAGTTTGGAGCGGATGAGAACTGAGAACGGGGAGCTGTTTCAGGGGAAGCAGCCACTCTTCTCCAGTTCTAACAGTGCCATCAAGTGGCTCTGTGAGCAGACGCAGGGCAGTGCCTCCTGACAGCCCGGGCTGACCTCGTGGAGAGAGGAGCACCAGGGCTTTGCAATGGGCACCCTGCCAATTGCCAGTGGTCAGCCTCTCACCTCGCAGCACTGAGCCCCACACCTTTCCCTGGAACGGTCTTGCAAGGAGAGGTGGAAGATGTCTCCCGAGTGTAGGTATAGTCGCCCTGATGGATACAGGTGGCCAAGTTTACCACGTTCCTGCAAGGTGCTTCATTTAGCCTCTCTCCCCACACACACAAGTATTGCTAGGAGGTGTTAGGACAAAAGTCACAGGCCCATGAGAAGCGCCAAGGCACATTTCCAACCTGAGACGGGGTCAGCGACCAGAGCAAGCCCATCTGTGCCATCAGATCCTTGTCCACGTTCAAAGGAAAGCTGAAGACTGCATGGTGCTGGGCATGATGCAGCCCGGTGAACACGCCAGGGACAGCCCTGCCAGCGTCCTTCGAGCTAAACTTCGGGGAAGGACACAAGTCTTCTCCTGGAATTCCACTTACGTTTGTTGTGTTTCTTTCTTTTTTTGTTTTTAACTCTCCAAATCAAAGTCAGTTCACCTTAGAACTATAAAAGTGGTTTTCTTCCTAAAGAGACGAATTTAAATGAAACAGAAGACTTTCCCAGCAGTTATGTGTTTGGGGAGTTGGGAATGAGGGGGAGGGGAGCAAGGAGGAGAACAGCCCAGGAGGGGTCCGGGGCCCCAGGGCGGTCGGAGCCCTGACACCAAGTTGCTGTGTACCTCTGAGAAGGTGACCTCACTCTTGCCTCATTTTTCTGTAAAAACAGTGGATAGAATGAGATCTATGGTTTTCAAAACGAGTCTCTTCAGGCCCCAGGGGAGGGGTGCCAGTTTGGTGGGACTTTGGCCCCAATTCCCTTTTACCAGAACAACTCTGTCTTCATCCATCTTTCGCGTTCGGCTTTTAGGTAAAGTCTTAGTTGAACAAAGGGTTCCGCTGTGTCACAGCCACTTTGGAGGCATCTGCCCAGACCACAACTCTCAGAACTGTCCGCCACACCGGCCGAGTTGAGGCCCTAACACGGCGTTTATATTTCATGACCCCAGACCCCGGACCCCAACTACCGATGATTGCACAACAGAGGGACATCTGCCCTGGGTGAACCAATCTGATTCTCCCTCCCCGGGACTTGAAATTGGGTCAGATGGGGTCAAAGTCAGTCCCTATTAGAGCTGAGGTGGCCACTGCAGGCAGCCATGTTGGGTCACAGGATGGAGGAGCCAGAGCAGCAGCCCCAGCTTTGGGCTTCCCATGCACCCCACACCACGTTCTCATACATCTCCCCCGTTTAAAGGCTTATAAAGCCCTAGACAAGATCATCTAAAAGCTTCTTCCCAGCCGTAAGAAACAACAAGACCACCACAGCCCCATGTAAACACCTCGACTCCCCAGTCACATTCTGTTTTTGAAAATCAAGAGTAGTTTCTAAATAGACTGTGCAATCTTATGAATTAAAATGTTTAACACAGTAGGCATAACTGACTCAGTAAATATTGACATTATTATCACCTCTATTGTTGAGGTATTCAAAAGTTGTTTATTAACCAACCATATTTTCCTGTTGCTATAAATTTTAATTTTAGAAACATTTGGTCGTTCATATCTTCTTGGGCTACATCTATCAATAACACTTTTGAAAATTTATTTGTCCTGAAATCTCCCATCCAAGGACTAAAACACCTGTAAATATTCTAGTTCATTCATTCCTCCATTTTCTTAGATGCTCTGAGATTTGCCAAAGAAATAGATGGCGAAAAGCCCTTCCTGAGATCATACAGGGTAGAATTTGAAGAAGTCGTAATTTTAAGTGTGTGTTTCCTAAAAAGGTTTTCTTACGTTAGGGAAGACCTGTGCCTTACTCCACAACAGATCAAAGAGTCACATACTCTCAGTTTCAGAAAAGGCTTCCAAGATACTTGAGTGTTTGTCAAACCCTGGGTCACAACCCAGTAGTGGGCCCTGAAATCAGTTTAGTGCATCAGAATCAGCATTTTAGAATTTTTTTTCTTTAAAGATTTTATTTTTTTTTCCTTTTTCTCCCCAAAGCCCCCCGGTACATAGTTGTATATTCTTCGTTGTGGGTCCTTCTAGTTGTGGCATGTGGGACGCTGCCTCAGCGTGGTTTGATGAGCAGTGCCATGTCCGCGCCCAGGATTCGAACCAATGAAACACTGGGCCGCCTGCAGCAAAGTGCGCGAACTTAGCCACTCGGCCACGGGGCCAGCCCCAGCATTTTAGAATTTTTTTTTAAAAATTAGAGTGTGTCACATGCAACAAGCCTCAGTATTGTTATGTAAAGCCTGATTTCAGTTACATAAACGTGTGGGGTGAAGATGTCAAATGCACATGTCGCAGTGGGTCTCAGTCAAAGAAATCTGTCAGGGCTCCAGCCCAACCGTGCCAGCCTCCCCTGCTCCTCACTCCCCAGCCCAAGCCAGCACATGTGCACGGGTACACACACACCCAAGGGCACCTCCACACCGTTCCACCTGCCCACGATACCAGCAGGACTGCAGGAATGTCCAAGACTGGCCCAGTTGTGACTTCCCCTCCTCGGAGTGCCATCGGCCAGGCCTGCCTCTTTGACTCCCAGCGCACATCTGCTTGGCTTTTGTTTTGGGTCTTAGTTTCAGTATTTGGGGGTTGAGGGGCTGGTGGGGTCAGCAGCATCCAGGAGGCCAGGATCAAAAGCCTGGGTCACTTTTGGTCGCGCTGGAGCTGGGCTTGGATGATGAGACCTCTCTATCAGCCATTGTCCTCGCAGGAGCAAAGGGTTACGAAGGGTCCTCGTGCATCATTGCGATGAACGCCCGGCAGGTCAGCAGTGGTCTCTGACAGCCACGACCGTGTCCACGCGATAGCAGAGAATCTAGTTGAAAAGTGATGTTTTTGCTTACATGACACAAAATAACCATTTTTCCTTACTCCATTTTCCCCTGGCGTGACTGAACCACAGCACAGAGCAGACTGTTGCTGCTCCCAGTGTGGGACTGGGCACTGGCCTCGCCTGGGAGCTTCTTACCGGGAGAACCCACATCCGCCCCGGACCTAAAGAACAAGAATCTGCATTTTAACAATTTCCCTGGAGATTCAGGCGTGCGTTTAAAGTCTGAGGAGCTCTGATTCTGAAATGCTGGTCTGTTAACTGAGACCCAGCTGCAGCAGAATTTTCATTAGCCCACAGTGAAAATGTCAGTGTGAGATTTCTCCGTTCTTGGCAAGCACTGTCATTCACTCTGACTTTAGTCCCTTCCTACTACTTTTTGGCATTAAAAAGTGCTTTGCTTTAGGAAGTGAGAGTGATTGTGATTGTGGATGCAGTTTTGTTTTGTTTCCTGTATTCTGTAGGCAAAATAAAACTTGGTTCCCTATGCTGCCTTGTTGTAATTTTTCTAGCCTATGAACCCAAAAGCCTGGGAAGGACTAGCAAAAATGAAGCCGGAAGTGTGTCTTGGTGATTTCTGTGCTGTCTGAAGCAGAATCAGAAAGCTGTGTTCCACGTCAAGACTTGGGTGCAGCAGTGTTTGCATAATCATTCATAGTTCTGGAAACTCAAAGGGGTCCCTGCTCCCTAAGGAGCACTGTGCGTGGCTCAGAAACAGCCCGGGAAGGCAGCAGGCCAGCTTGAGGGTGGCGTTCCTGATCCCCGCAGACCCCGGCTCACTCAGGCTCACCCACCCACCGGCTGTGTACACTGGGATGTCAGGCGGACCCACAGACCGGCGGATTGCTGTAAGAGCGCTGTGTGCTCGCAGAAAGGTGTGGCACCTTTGGCCAAAGCAAACTGGACATGACATCTTATGAAAACGGTGCTAGCATTTAGGTGCACTTGACACCTGTAAGAAGACAGCCTTCACGGCTGGAGACCCAAACACGTCCAGGTCTGTTTTCTCTGACGTCCTTTCCTGAAAATGGGGGGGCCTGTTATGACAAGGAACCAGGCAGAAGGTGAAGAAATCATGCAGTGAGGTAAACAGGAGTGACTTTCCTGAATAAATGGAATGTTTGGAGTGATTCTGTGACACTCAGGATGAGCCAAATTAGGACCTGGCAGAGTGAGGGGAAAAGAAGGCCAGAAAGTGAGGGGCGCCGGCATGTGGCCCTGCAGAGGGAGGGGCGGAGCAGCCAGTCCCCTCCGCCCCACGTTCTCATCTCCCTGCAAAGGCAGGGCCCTAGCGTCCTGTCTGACTGTGGCAGGCGGCCCTCCACGCCAAGCGTCCTGGGATGCTTGGCATTCCGAAGCCAGAGCATAACAAAGGCAGTGTTTGTGGCATTTTAGAACAAGCTTGGAAATTTTAAATGTCAGAATGAATGATGTGGAAAGACTTGTGGGAGCAGCAAAGAGGCAGAAGCTGAGCCCGGAAAACAGAAAGACACGGGGGGCGCCAGAGGGACCGCTGGTTAGCACGTCTGCAGGGCTCAAAAGTCTTTTAATAAAAGGGATACTCAGAAGCAGAAAAACATCTTGCGCTGTCACAAGAACCAGTGATGTGGCAAAAACGTGAAGATGCACGTGGTCCCGGCAGGGAAAGCCAGGGCGCGGGTTAGTGATTTTATCGAGGACGTGCTGTGTGAGGGGCAGCGTTGGATCTGCACAAGTACGTTGCGGAGCGAGGACCGCAGCCACCCAGCCGACCCAGACCCAGGCTCGGGATCTGAAGACATATGCAGCTCCATCTTGCGAAGAGCAGGAGGCCCGAGTGACCCGGGAGTTTCCCACACTGAAGGCCAGATTGTCATTGGATTTCCACCATCCATGTTGGCCCCTCGAGAGAAGCAGGGACTCTGGCCTCTCAAAGCCCTTTATCATCTGGATGATGATGCGTCACGCATCATGAGGCAAGCAACCAGGGCTCCAGCCCCACTGGGGGCTCAGGGAGGTTGGCCACCTCCCTACCTCAGTCTTCTTAACTGTCAATGGCAGGCCTGGCCTGAGTTATCGTGACTTCCCTCTTGGACGGCGAGATTCTATGAACCTCAGAAATAAGAACACTGAAGTTTGACCTGCTGAACAGGAAGGGAGCCCTTATATTTTCCAGCTTCCAGAGTACTTTGTGCACATCGTTCAAATTTCAGAACAATCCTGCAAATTAAAAGTTCCATTTTATAGATGAGGAAACTGAGGCCAAGAGAGAGAGCAGGTTCCACAGAGCCAAGGTCTTCAGAGCCGGCCAGTCTCCTCCTCTCCCCTCAGCTGCCGTCGGCTGTGCCATCCAGGAAGGAGGCCAGCCCGAGCTGAACACCCGCCGCTGCGGGCATCTGGCCTCTCCCATGGACAGCTCTCCCAGGCCTTCGTTGCTCAGCAGTTCTCTCCTGCAAAAGCTCGCCTTTGCCCATGCCCTCTGGAATGTCCCCAGCTTTGCTGACCTGGGACCCCCAAGAAGAAAGGAACTGGGCTGTCTCCTCCGTGAGGTTTCCCCAGTGCCTGACATTCAGGTGTTGAATAAAGATCTGGAACCGACCACACTCCCTCATCCCGAAGCTCCATGCCAGACCCTCCCCTTCGGATCCTCTTCTTAATTCCTGCTGTTGCTGTGGACCCGGCCCCGGCCCCAGCTCATCGCCACCCTGGCCCCAGAGTGGGCAGCCAGCTTCATGCCTGTTGTTCACCCCCAACCCCACTGATCACCTGCCCAGCCCAGAGGCCGGGTGCCCACCTTGATGGCCACAGGGAGGAGGTGGGGAGTAGACCCTTGGGGCCCCCACCCTCTCTCATACGTCACAGAAACACAGCCAGGCATCACGGTCAAGAATGGGAACCGGGGCCAGCCCCATGGCCAAGTGGTTAAGTTCACACACTGCGGGGTTCGGATTCTGGGCGCGGACATGGCACCGCTCATTAGGCCATGTTGACGCGGCGTCCCACATTTAACAACTAGAAGGACCCACAACTAGGATATACAACTATGTACTGGGGGGATTTGGGGAGAAAAAAAAAGGAAAATTGGCAACAGTTGTTAGCTCAGGTGCCAATCTTTAAAAAAAAAGAATGGGAACCAAAATGCTACAGCCTCACCCCCTCCAAAGGAGCTGCTACAGAGACCAGGGTCCAAGCCCTGATGCCATCATACTGTCTCCCTGCCTCTCACACGCGCACTCACACACTCACTCACTCACACACACTTACCACTCTGATAACCGGCCACAGTGGCTGAGCTCTGAGAATTCACCCCAAGGCCTCCACCCTACCACTCACCCCATCTCCCCAGCCTGTCAGTGGGAAAGCATCTTAGCTTGTCCGTCTGCCATTAAAAAAATAGATTAAAAAAACCCTCATCTTCCCCATAACCACCACCACCACCCCAGCCCCAGAACGCTGAGACTATGATCACAAGCAGACAGCAGGACAAGTCGTCACACTCTCTCCTGATCCCACAGCACCCCCTGCCCCTTGGCAGGAAGGGGAATGTGGGGAAGCTCCCTGTCAACCAGGCATCCCCTCTGGGATTCTCATCTGGGGCCTCCCATATGACCGATTACTTGCTCGCATCACCCACACCCGTTCTCAGCTGCATCACACGGTGCCGGCTCGGGCCTCTCTGGGCAAGCAGCCCGCTGGTCCAAATACCTAAACCGCCCTTGATGGGCCGTAACCTGGGCCAATCAGAGCATCACTTCCGCTCAGCTGGGCGGAGGAGGAACTCAGATGAAGAACCAGCTGCATTGGCTGTGGCCGTCCCCACGGCTTGTGCAGCTCCCCGTTGACCAGAAGCCAGCAGCACGGGCGAACTGAGGCATCCTGACCTCCCGGAGGGAAATGTCCAGATGGGGTCTACGCAGCCCCAGTCCTCCTGCAGAGAAGGAACTACAGCAAAGCAGACCCTCCAGAGCGAAGCTGCAGCAATCAAGGACCACTGGGTCCTGGCTCCCAGGGAAATCACGGTCCCCACCTAGGAAAGGCAATTTGGGGACTGAACCATTTCAGCGCACATGGCCTGGGGATCAGGGTAAAAGGAAGAAGGGTTGAACACTCTGTTAGCTGAGTATAAATGGCACCCAGTTCAGCTGCCCACCCTGGACAAAGGATGGCTGCCTCTATCCCCATGGCCGAGACCCACGCAGCACCGAGATGTTGAAATGCTGGCCTATCCCAGGTGGTCTCTGGGCGTCTGTTCTCCCACAGTCAGATTCCCATCGACTTCACTAAGAAGTCATCTTACCATGGAATAAAATGAGTGGTGAGACAACGGATGTTTTACTCTAAAAGATTTGCTTTCTAGCAGTCATGGGCGACTGTCAGGCTGGCAGCCCTCAGCCCTCAGCTGTCTGTGAGAGGAGGACCCATCCCCATGACAATCCTGAGTGTGAGGACACCAACCAGGTCCCCGATGGACGGGGGTCAGGATGTGACAGCATCTTCATGGTGGGAGCCTCAGCGTCTAGCAGAGTCAGACCGTGGAAGGAATGGATGGTGAGGTGGGACAGGCCCCCTCGTGAGGCCTGAGACACTGAAGGGCGGGGCAGGCCTGCCTGTCCCTGGGGCGGAGGAGCGGCTCTCCGAAGGGGGAAGAGTGGGTTCCAAAGGCCCCGCCTCCCCCCACCCACCAAACCCCCGATGCCAGAACTGAGCGGAGGTTCTTCCAGCAGCAGGTGGACAAGGGAGGAGAGCCTGGGGCCGGGCAGGCCTCGGTCTGTCACACACTCCCATCTGGCCTTAATGAACTCAACCCTTTGCGCCAGTTGCCACATCTGTAAAATGGGTGTAACAGCACCTACCAAATGCCTAGGACGATTGGAGGTAACATGTGGAAGCACCCAGGACGGTGCCTAGCACACAGTAGGTGCTCAAGAAGTGGTAATTACTATTGGCTTAAGGGGGCTTCTCCAATAAAGTGATACAACACCTCTGGCTTGAAGGGGCACCCCTCCAGTCTCAGGGACCGAGTGGTCACTCAGCACATGTGTTCAACACGGCAGTTTGACAGGGGGTGGGGGAGAAAGGATGAAATGCTGGTGGTCTGAGGAGGCGCAGGAGGCAGGGACCCCACCAAATGGAATGCTTCCTCCCACTCCCTGTTTGTCGATCCCGCCCAGAGCAGACGCTGAGAGGAGCAAGGGGATCGCCCCCACCCCGGGCCCGTCCCCTCCTGACCCCATGCCCCTGACTTCTTGTGGGACAGCCCCACCTCTCCCCAGCAAGGCAGCCCTCAATGACTGCCCCTGCAGTGTTGCTGGGAGCTCGGAAGCACAGGGCCCCGATCTTTAAAGAACCACTGCCACACTCTGGCAGACGCAAGGAAACTACTCCGGTGCTCTGTGCCTGGAGGACAGCGTGTAGGCACAAAGTTTCCTGCGTTTACGAGAGGCCAGGCCTGCCTGTAACAGGTGTCCTGCTCACGTGGACCTGGGCACACATCAGTGGGAAGATCCTGGCAGGGGCGAGGCAGAGTGGCCCCTTATGGGACCCGGGCACTGAGGCCAGGGGCTGAGGAAGAAGACACGCTGGGGAGCTGTGTGGCCCAGCAGACGTCTTGATGGACAAAGGGAGGACGCAGGTGCAGACGGCCATGGAGACCTCCAGGAAGCCTCAGATCCCCCCGGGCAGTGGAGACGCCCGGCTCCCTGGCCCGAGGCCAGACTCACAGAGCCGCACTGACTGGCTGCGGCCGAGCTGGCCCCAGCCCCTGCCCGGCTTCACGGCAGGGAGCTCCCGGCAGTCAGGTGGGTGCACGCTGACCCCACACCTGCTCTGAGCGGCGCTGCTCAGGACCCCTTCCCAGGGATCTGATTTGCTGAGAGATTTGGTCTCTCCTTAGAGGCCGACATGCAACACGTGATCCTGGAGCTGTAAGCAGCCCTCCCTTCCTCCATGGGGACCAGGGAGCAGAGAGTCTGCAGCCAGAGGTCAGAAGAAAGCTGGTGTAAGCATACAGGCATCGCGTGCGAGAGAGAGGGAGAGAGAGAGACTAATAGAAACACTCCCAGCCTCCCCTCACTTTTGTGAGCTGTCTGATATTTTTCTATTTAAGTTAGCCAGGTTTGATTTTTGGTGTTTACAACAAAAAACCCAGACTAGTCAAGCATGTCATCACATTGAAGTCCCATAACATAACCCTACGAGGGCAAGGCTATTCTTTGCACTGGTCACACGAGGACATGAAGGCTTGCTCTCCAGGGCTCTGATCCACTCCTAGATAGTCAACTCAAAGCCCATCGTCTCCCCTAGGTGCTCCGCCCTCTCCAAGGCTGCCTCTCCTCAAGAGTAAAGAAAGGAAATGGGACAAGATAATGTCCTTCAGATCTAAGTTGCTGCTATTGGCCAATGCACTCACGTTCACTAGAAGACGCACCGGTTGTGAAGGAAGCAAGCAGCGGAGGAGAATGGACCCAGGAGGCCGAAGGCTGCTGGAGGGAAGTGGCCATGACCCTCTATGTCCAGAGCCAACGCCGTGACTGGAACACAGAAAAACACTCCCTCAGATAGTGGCCCGCCCTCGAATGTCCTGTGCTCATGCCTTAGCTCCTTGTTCACATTTCTCTCTTGGTCCTGAGCACGTGTGACTGTAATTGTCTGCTTTTATCTCCAGCTAGACTGTGAGCTCCGTGAAGAGGAGAGGCCACTTGCTGGTCAGTCTTTGCATCTGCTGCCAAGCCTTGTTCACAAGCAAGCCCTCACTAAATGTTTGTTGAATGAATAAAAGAATGAATGACGCACATGAATATGGAGGTCTACTAATAGGTGCTGGGGGAATTAAATCAGCAAAGATGGGATGGAAGTGAAGTGGGAAGACTAGGACTTTGCAGTACCTAAATTTGGCAGTAGATGGCAGCCGAGCACACCAAGCAGATGCTTCTGTGACAGACAGGAGGTGTGTGTTACTGGTAGGGGGTTTCAAAGAGGATTGTAGCAGTTGCTCTATAAGGTTCCCTTGACTGAAAGTCTGCAGTCTTGAACAAATGAGCCAGCCTCAGCCGGACACGTGTATCAATCAGGACTCTCCAGAGAAACAGAACCAACAGCACCTGTACAGAAAGAGATTTATTATAAGGAACTGGCTCACACAACTATGGAGGCTGGCGAATCCAAAATCTGCAGTGTGGGCTGGCAGGCTGAAGGGCCAGGAGAGCTGGTGGTGCAGATGAGGTCCAAAGGCAGTCTGCTGGAGAGCCCCTCTTGCTTAGGGAGTCACGTCTTTTTGTTCTATTCAGGCCTTCAACCGATTGGATGAGGCCCACCCACATTCAGGAGAGGAATCTGCTTTACTCAAAATTCACCAATTTAAATGCTAATCTCATCCAAAACTACCCTCCAGTTGACACGTAAAATTAATCACCACACACACACTTTGAGCTGTTGGTCCAGAGTGGCCATGATCTTGCATGGACACCTGTATTCCTCCATCTTTCTCTTTGTTCTCTCCCTGTAGTGCATGCAGCCTGTTTCCTTTTAAAGAAATCCAAAGGTTACATTGATCGGCATGGTTTTCCCACATGCAGCCCCCAGACGGCAACACAGGGAACATGACCCATGATCGTGGTTATGAGCTAAATTTCTGGGGGCACTATCCTACCTGTGGGGCTTAAATATACTGTTTGCAGAATGTTAGTCAACGTTTTAAAATTCGCTGATAAACCCTAAAGGCCTGGGAATTCATTGTAAATAATTTAATTGGAGATGAGTCATTAGGAAGATAGAGAAATTTTACTCTTTTAGCTGAACGCAGCTAAAATCACAGATAGGAAAGAGATAGTAGCAAATCTACTAACTGGAGTCAGGTTTACATTCCGTTGTTACTGGAAACATTTGCTTATTTAAAGGAAGTCTCCTGAATTCAGTGTAATTGTTACAACATCTCTACTGGGGGAAAGTCCTTACCCAGACTCCTCGCTTCAGAGGGGGCCGCTGCAAACAGCACGGCCATCAGTGAAACTACTCGTCATTCTTCCATGTTGGTATTTCAAACAACTATTCTCAGGGAAAAACCTTTAATCTCTGTTTATACATTGTCAGCATAATAAAAGACATTTTGCTTACAGCAAAATTAGTCCATTTGTAATAAACTCACAAAAACGATTGGGGAAAAAACCATGTTTAATCATATGAGATACACTCTACTTTGCAATCTAATTTTTAAAGCAAGGCTTCTGACTATATAACATGAGTGGTGACCTAGCGGCGTTTCTGTCTAGGAAGAAAGCCATTGCAGGCTGTCCCTTGGTCCACCTGGGAGAGAATGGAGGCACAAAGCAGTCAAAAAAAATCTTCAGAGTGGGGACGTCCTCCCACCACGGCAGACAAGCTAGGCCCATTCTTACCAGGTGGCTCCTAGGCCCCAACGGAAGGCTGAGATCATTAAGACCAGTTCTGAGCAGTGGTCCCCAGACCCTGGAGAGGAAGGTGATGGTCGCCCACTGAAGTGTGTTCTGTGAAGTTAAATGAGTACAACTCCACGTTAAAATACTAAAATCCAGACTATAACAACACAAAAGAGAGACGGAACAGGTGACACAGGGAAGGTTGCAAAGCCCTCCCTTTCCAGAGTCAAATTATTCTCCTATCTGGCTTTTCCAGAAAAAAAAAAAAAAGGCTGGCAATTAGAAGGGTGCAAATAGGACAAATCCAGGAGAGAAAATATCCCAAGCAGGAGTAAGGCTCAAAGGTGCCCTTCTCTCCCCGACTTCTGGGAATCGACAGTCCCCTGTAGAAACTTCGTAAACGTGAAGCTTAGGAGCGGGCAAGGGGGCGTCACCCGGTCAACAGTTTCTTTTCCCGAAGCAGCCGATGCGTTTGTCAGCGAGGCTCCCGCAGGGCCAGCCGAGCAGCTCTGCGGCCGCCCCTCCTCGCGTCTGCAGCTGCCGGCTGCTCTGGCTCGGCTCCCGCTTCATCAACAAACAAGCCCAGAGGAGCGGGAGAGAAGGGGCCAGCGCTGCGCCCGCCCCAGCGGATGTGCTTCCTCCTGCTGTCAACACAGGAAGAAGAATAGAGCGTGAAACGTTCAGGATCTGTGAGAAAATATGTGGTCTGGGAAGAAAATCTTTGAAAACCTTTTTGATGCAAAAGACATTGTGAAATGGGTTTTAGCGAGGCGAATGCTACTTTCCCACCGCGTAATGCGCTTTCTGCAGAGTCGCGCGGGAATGTTGGCGTCTCCATCGGATCCGGCTCGTCCCTCTTCCAACCGGGAAGAGGCCGGGGAGGGTAGATGACTCTAAAAGAGAAACAGGACTAAACTCCAGGTCTCTCGACCCTTTTCTGGCTGATCCTCCAATGGCAGTGGATTTTTAGCCCTTAGCGTTAACTGCCTCCCTCCAGGAGCGTATAATGAAACGTTATCACAGTGCAAGTCCAGGCCCCTGGATGGTCTGAGAGTTTCCCATTCCACTGTGAAGAAAGGTCAGCAGGCCATAGGATGGCTCCGGGCAGAAATGGGACAAGGACTCATCTCAGTGGCATGAGAAAAAAGGTAAAAGTGCAGGCCCGGTGGTGCAGGGGTTAAGTTTGCACGTTCTGCTTTGGCACCTGAGTTCGCTGGTTCAGATCTTGTGTGCAGACATATGTACCGCTTGGCAAGCCATGCTGTGGCAGGCATCCCACATATAAAGTAGAGGAAGATGGGCATGGATGTTAGCTCAGGGCCAGTCTTCCTCAGCAAAAAGAGGAGGATTGGCAGCGGGTGTTAGTTCAGGGCTGATCTTCCAAAAAGAAAAACAGGTGAAGATCGCCCAAGAAAGACAAAAAGTGAAGCAGTACAAAATGTTGGAAATGGAGAAAGAAAACAGGAGAAGAGGGCAGCTTAAACTGAGCCTTGGAATTTTAGGAAAGTTTCCTCAGAGTTGTTGATCCTTCCTTACTGTTAATCCTAATGAGTTAACATTCTGTAAACAAGCGTTTCCCTTTTACCTCAGCTGCCAGGAAGCTCAGAGCTAAATTGTCGGTTCAGTTAGAGTAGCTTTCCTTAGCCTAAACTTTCTCTTCCCTGCATTCTTGCTAATCCTTTCTGGAAGTAGGTAGGGAGACTGAGCATTTGTGATTTTCTGGCTATCCTCCATCTATTCCCCCTCTCTGTTAACTGGACACCAGGTTGCCTCTAGGAAACTACTCTTCCAGCCCATGTGCTTGGGGGAGAGGGTCCCACCTCTATCTCAGGGATGAGGCATGTAACCTAGACACGAACCGATTCGTTGCTCCATCCCCCTTGCCACAGCGTTGGTTTTCAGGTGGGCGTATGAGCCAGTGAGATGCAAAGGACATTTTTCCAGGAATCACAGGAAAGAAATTGTTCCCACTAGACTCGAAGTTGGAGAGATACGAGTCTAAAGCTCCTACAGCTGTACTGTGACCACAAGGGAAGCATCTGCCTGCAAACGGAGCCAAATCTAGAGGGAGACCTGCAGGACGAAGAGAAGGAAGCAGGTCCAGGCCCCTCACTGGAAGCCCAGGCCCAGCTGGACTGGGAGCCCACCCGCCCTGCCCTTGAAGCAGCAATTCCCCGTTTGCTTCGTGCTGACCTGCATTTGTTGGTAGTCACAGCGGAACATGTCCCATCTGATCCAGTAGGTATCGACAAATAGCCATAGTTGGTTTTCTCTTATCATGAGCATAGTGTGTGGTGATGGAGGAAATTTTGAAAAGCATGGGAAAGTGTAAGAAAGAAAAATGTCGCCCCAAGTCCCAAAACCTAGAGATAATGGTAAAATGAGCTCACTGCTCCCAAAATTTACTTTGAAGACAGGAAAAAAACACCATTCGTGAGCACCTTTGAACGTGTCAGTCACGCAGTCCCCAACACCGTCTCCCCCTATCCCACAGCCACCGCACGGAGGGCGAGCTCTGAGCTCATTTCTGTTTAGCTTTGGAGGGTCCTTCTAGCAGCTTTTGACTTTGATTTCAGGATTTTTTCCCCTTCCAAGTTCAAAAGGCATAAATCTGTACTTCTAGAAACCAGAGGCACGGCGCAAGGAGACACTGCCTGCCTTGGGCTTAACCCGGCACCAAATGCCTTTTTGCCAGAACAGCTGGGCTGCCCGAGAGCTGCCCGTCTCAGAGCAGCTGGCATTTCAGGTCGACCCTTCACCTCCCAGAAGCCACTGCCAGAGCCGCGTGCAGGCAGCACTGCTTCCGCGCAGGGGCCTGGAAGGCAAGCTGCAGCCGCTGGAGGTGCGGGGCCCCAGCCAACGGTCCCCGTTGGGTAGCCACGGGGCGGGGTCCCTTTGAATCAGTAATGTTGCAAAAGTTCTGCTGCAGTTAGTTTTCCACAAAACTCATAGCTTGCTTTCTGTTGCTTTTCTTTTATTAAAATTTTCAAACATACAGAGAGAGTAGAAAGAGTCTAACAAATACCTAGATGTGGCTTGCTTCAATTTCACAATTGTTAATATTTTGCCAGCTTGGCTTCATATATTTCTTTTCCTGCTGAAGTGTTTTAAAGTAAATTATAGACATCATAATATTTCACCCCTAAAAATTGAATTTCATATATATGTATACATTTATATATAAATAAAATGGTGTTGTAATACGTAATGACATGTATTAAATCATTATGTATTAAAATAGCTGATACAATAGAATTGTTAACATTGTCTAATTCCAGGTTCAAATTCTAATGTCCCCCCATATATTACCAAAAAGTCTTTTAAAGCGGTTTTGCTCGAATGGTGCAGGACCACACAACGCATTGGGTGTTTTATCTCTTAAACCTCTTTTCATCCAGGACAGAACCCTCCGCCCTTTTTAAGACATTAACTGGTAAAAAGAAGTGGCACAGTACGATAGCCCACCTTCTGGATGTGTCTGATTGCTCCCTCACAGTGAAATTTTTTTCTTTTAATTTCCCATTCAAATTAGAAATTTAAACAAATTAGAAATTTAAGAAGGACAATATAAAATAATAGCTACCACGTATCCATTTATTACATACCTGCTATTTGCCAATTGCTTCGTTCATTCATTCATCTGCCAATATTTATTGAGCACCAATTAGGATTCGGTTCAAAGCCCTGGGGATACAGCAGTGAACAAAACCGGGGGTGGTGGGGACCCAGCCCTCAGGGAGCTTACACGGCTGTGGAGGAGACGGGCATTCAACAGATAAATAAGAACAAAATATATAGTATGTCATATGAGCTCTGGAGAAAAACCAAGCGGGGTGGATCCAGCGGTGAGAAAGGACTGGATCCCGCATACATTACAAAGGGAGAGCCGCCAGGATTCCCTGACAGACGGCATGTGAGGTTTGAGAGAAAAAGAGCAGTCAAGGATGACTCCAAGATTTTTGGCCCGAGCATCTGGAAAGCCGAAGGAACCGTGAACTAGGATGGAGATGACCCCAGAGAGAGCAAGTCTGGAGGGAAGCTCTAAAGTTCACGGACAGGCTAAGTCTGAGAGGCCTCTGAGACACGCAGGCAGAGACGTCAAGGAGGAAGCTGCATATCTGAGTCTGGAGTTCATGGGTGACAGCTGAGCTGGTGACGCTGCTTGGGAGTCATCAGAATAGACAGGTGGTATTTTAAGCCCTGAGACTGGATAAGATCACTAGGGGGTGAGCAAAGATGGTTGAGGACCAAGCCCTGGAAACTGGGAAATAGCAAACAAGCGGCAGAAGAATCAAGAGAGTGTAGCGTCCTGAAGCCAAGA
Organism: Equus przewalskii; assembly: GCF_037783145.1. Classification (NCBI taxonomy): domain Eukaryota; kingdom Metazoa; phylum Chordata; class Mammalia; order Perissodactyla; family Equidae; genus Equus; species Equus przewalskii. The sequence continues at coordinate 76,587,859 of NC_091831.1, read as the reverse complement.
GGACAAGAGGTTTCCAGGAGAAGGGAACGATCACACCAAATACTGCTGACAGGCCGTGGAAGATAAAGACCGAGAATTGACCCTGGAATTCAACACTGAGGAAGTCACTCATTTCCTTGGCAAAGCAGCCCCGGTGAGCGGGCCAGGACGGATCTGATGGGGTGGGTCACGAGCAAAGGGGAGGAGCACAGAGAGGATGGACAGCCTTCAGAGACGCTTTGCTACGATACAGAAGTGAGAAGAGAAATGGGATGCTGGCTGCAGGGGACTGGGGGCTTGAGGGTTTTGGTTTTTGTGGGGTTTTTGTACTGAGGAAGAGTCACCCTGAGCAAACACCTGTGCCAATCCTCCTCTTTTTGCTTGAGGAAGATTGGCCCTGAGCTAACATCTGTGCCAGTCTTCCTCTATTTTGTATGTGGGATGCCTCCACACATGGCTGCCAACAAGTGGTGTAGGTCCACGCCTGGGAACCCAACCCGGCTCCTGAAGTGGAGCGTGCCAAACTTAACCACTACCGCTAGGCCACACGGCTGGCCCCACAGGGGCTTTTTTTTCCTTTTTTCTTTTTTTTAAAGATTGGCACCTGAGCTAACGTGTGTTGCCAATCTTCTTCTTCTTCTTTTCTTTCTTCTTCTCCCCAAAGCCGCCCAGTGCATAGTTGTACGTATGCTAGTTGTAGGTCCTTCTGGTGGTGCCATGTGGGACGCCGCCTCAGCATGGCTTGATGAGCAGTGCAAGGTCCATGCCCAGGATCTGAACTAGTGAAACCCTGGGCCACTGAAGCAGAGCATGTGAACTTAACCACTCGGTCACGGGGCCAGCCCCACACAAAGGGTTTTTTTCTAAGATGGGAGAAACTGTATCATGTCTGTGTGCTAATGGAAAGATCTAGTAGAGAGGGGAATGCAAGAGGGGAAGAATTGTTGGAGCAATGTCCATGAGTGGTCAGTGGGTTATGGGGCCCAAGGAGTGGCTGGCCTAGAGGAGCGTGGACAGCTCAGCCATGGTGACCGGGGGCAAGTAAAAGTTGTTGGCACAGATACAGGCAACAGTGGCTGTGGTCAGAGCTTTAAGTCTCCTTTGGAGAAGACGCTATCATTCTCTTTGGAAATGAGGCGACTGAGCCTCCAAGTTCAGTTCCCTAGTAAGTGGCAGATCTGGGCCTCAAGTCCCAGGTCTCTGATTCCAAAAATGATGTTCCGTTCCACACACCACAGCTGCCCCTCTAGTTTTGCACAGTGATTATACAGAAGTGGAAGTTAAGGAGTTAAAGAAACCCTCTGCCCCGTTTTCTTCTTTAAAAGATGCCTATGTTGCTTTGAAGCACTCTGAAGATGAACCTGCAATTATACCTCTCCTCTGAAAAGCCGGCAGTCCTTCCAGCTATTTTTCTGAATTACATTCTCTCACTTGGCATGTTCCTGTATAAAATTTTAATTTACAGGGACCTGAAATAAGACTTGATAAAATGTCATCCGGGTAGATTTTCCAGGATGAACTTTTTTTTTACAAAGAAATAAATGTCCAAGCATTTTCATTTTGCTATTAGCCATCACCATACTTTACGGAACGACATTTCAGTGCCGGGGGACGTCGAGCCTGTAAGTCTGGCTCTCTGGGCGGTTTGCTCCCGGCGGCCGGCTAGCGGGGGCACAGCGCCGACGCCCCGGGAGGACTGGGGGACAGGGCGCGGGCGGGGCGCTCGGGCCGCGGCGGGCACGCGGCCACCAGATGGCGCCAGAGCTTTTCTTCGCTTCTGCTTCGAACCCCATGGGAATTCTCGCTCGGTTTACTGTCCAGACGACCGTGGCTCATCACCCGCGCGTCGCACAGAACGTGTTCAATCACGTGTCCAACGCCCCTCGCCCCAACTTGGAACGGAGGAAGGGGGAGAGCACGACGCCCATGTCCGCTCTCTCCGTCCTCTTCCTGACTTAAAGGCGACCGGGCTCTCCTCTACCTGCCAGAGATGATTGCCGTGAGCTGCCAGGATCAGAACATAGGACGTAAGCGCTTCGCCGATGGCAGTGCAAAAATCAGTGGCATGTTGGGAGAAAGGAGGAAAATGTTTTTGTAAAAATACTACTTGACACATACTTTGCTTATATTTGCTTCTCAAAAAGCCTGGTCCACTGTGCAATTCAGTTGCCTTGAGCCTAATGCAATGGAGACTGGATTTCTATGTGCTCCGGCTGGTAGCTTTAAATCATTTTCACATGAGGCATCCATACGGACACAGCCCACTTGCTACTTCTGTTTCTTGGTGACACACCACACGGCACAAAACACGACCAGCACGCATAGATGCTTGACATGCAAGTCTGTGGTTGACAAAGCCATCCTTGAAAAACTCGTGTGTGCCTCCAGGATAGAAAGTCAGGTGCAAAAGTTCCATATATGAAGAATATTATCAATGATTAAACCAACCTACACCCTCTGGAAATGGGCTAGGGGAGACGCTTTCTGTTGACTTGATGAGAGCCTACTCCTTTAACTGGAGGGTATCTGTCAAATGCTTCTCAGCATGCAATGAACTAAAATTTTTAAATCATAAAGCCATTTCGAACAGGTCAGAGTTAATATTATTTATGATGGAGTCTTCCAGGCATACTGTCACTCCAGGGCTCAGATGTTTCCTGGAAGCATCTTTATCCCATATCTTAAGTCACTCTGAGGAAGTTAATTTGTTTATCTTTGCTTTGGCAGAGAAGAGCTGTGGCAAACAGTAAAGTATAATTGAGAGCATGTAACCCTTACTATGAGAAGTATTTCATCTTAGTTAGTGCCTGGGAACCTGTATCTTCTTTTCTTTCAGATGGGGCAGTCTGACAAGTTTTAATAATAACAGCCTTTTCTGTCACAATCCTTTTTTTTTTTTTTTTTTTTTTTGTGGAACCCATGTCTTTTTAATTCACTCATTTAGCTTTTTTTTTTTTTTTTTTTTTTTTTGAGGAACATTAGCCCTGACCTAACTGCTGCCAATTCTCCTCTTTTTGCCGAGGAAGGCTGGCCCTGAGCTAACATCCGTGCCCATCTTCCTCTACTTTATATGTGGGACGCCTGCCACAGCATGTCTTGCCAAGTGATGCCACGTCCACACCCAGGATCCAAACCGAGGTGTCGTGCCCATCTTGTGCCATAAACCATTCTAGACACTGGGTATACAGCAATGAACAAAAATAGTAAAAATAAATAAATAAATAAAAAGCATTACTGTCCTAGAGCTTATCTCCTACTGGAGGAAATCACCAAAATTTTTAAACACGCATCCTGTTAAGAAGATATTTATCAACTTATTGTTCTTAAAGCATTGTGATGTGGTATGACCTCTGGTAGGATGGCTCGGGTACAAACCAGGAAGATGAGCCTGAACCCATTTTAATCACTAATTTGGTGACTCAGAACAAGTCACTTCACAGTTCCATGCTTCACTGTCCTGTTAATATCCTACCTTCCTCATAACTTTGAGAATTCAACTAGAAAATACCTAGAGCTGTAAAAACATTACACACATGAAGGTTTATATATACATATTTTTTATGTTACAACACAGTATTTAAAGAGAGCATAAGATAAGCTAAAATAAGGGAACACAATTACTGATGATTCTTAAAGTCAACATCAAAAAACTAAGATTAGGCTCGAAATCTAACAGAAGATACCATTTTCTTTCAGCTATTATTTCTCTGAAGCAAAATCTTAGGAATCCAGAATATTCTAACTATCTCTTAAAGGGATGGGAGCTGAGGATGCTGTCAGCCCTGAGGAGTCCGTGAGTTCTGAGTGTCCTCCCAGCAGAGAACTCCCTGGGAGAGCAGCTTCCGGCAGGTGTCTCGGCATCAAAGGACTGGCTTGCGCAGACGCGCTGAGTGAAAGACAGCCCTGCAAGCCCAAGCGGCAGTGATCTGACCAAGCCCAGGGCCGCTGTGGATGAGGTGACCCAAGAGGTCACCAGCCTCTGAGGTGTCTTTGTGTTTGACTGTCCAATATAGGGACACTCCAGAAACTCTCTCGGGAGGCATGAGGAATGTAAGATGCAGAGAGGACAGGCCACTAGCATATCCTGAAGGAAGCTGTGCTGTCTAGGTGGCTGGGGCCCTACAGTGCATCCCAGACGAGCGGTCAATGGAACTGAGTGACTTTCTGCTGCTGGGCTGACTTTGTGGTCCACCCTCCCCACTTTCCCCACTTCCCCGTGCATCCTGACATTACTCCATCACCTAGGGGCTCCACGTGGAATGATTTTTCCTTTTTTGTAGGAAACAAGTGGAATTAGTACTGTCTATTTTCTTAAGCAAGTACAGCAAGATCTGTACGCCCTTTTGCAGAAAAGAAGTTACATGTGGGAAAAGAAAGAACATGTAAAAAAGAACGAACATGTAAATTCTACAGATTTCCTATTGAAAGTCCCTCTTTACTTAGAAAGCATGCTGGCTGGCCATTTTGTGTTTCTACTGGAGACTAGAGAGAAACATAGCCCCTCACAGGCCCAAATGAAAGCAGAGGACTATGGGCCAACAATTTCTCCACCAAGAAAATTGTCAGAACACCTCCCTTTCCACTTCTGCTCACATGAAAGTTGGGTGTGTGCCTGATGACTACATAGGTCTACTCTCAAAACGAAGGAATCTTTGAGTCTAAGAGTGTTTAGGAAGGAGTCTCAAATTTAGCAGAGAGCTGAAAGCATTAACAGAAATATCTGAATGTTGCTTGGTATTGCCATTCATAAAAAATAAAAGGGTCGTGAAAATCTTTCAGATGACTTCTCATTCCATCCCGAAACTTCTGTTTCTTTTTAATTAAAAGAATCAGTGGAAGGCCTAGCCCAGAAAAGAAAGTCATCTCTAATTTTGTCAGGTACTAGAACATTTTTTTTAAAAAGATTTTATGTTTCTTTTTTCTCCCAAAATCCCCGGTACATAGTTGTGTATTTTTAGTTGCGGGTCCTTCTAATTGTGGCATGTGGGACACCGCCTCAGCATGGCCTGATGAGCGGTACCATGTCTGAGCCCAGGATCCAAACTGGCGAAACCCTGGGCTGCCGAAGCAGAGCGCATGAACTTAACCACTCAGCCATGGGGCCGGCCCCAATAGAACATTTTAATTCAGGTCAAATTAACAAGACTGCCCATCCTGAGTCAGTGCAACAAATATTTACTATCTGCCTATTGATATGCCAGAGTAGATACTCAGGGCCCAAAGAAAAATGTAGCTCTTGTGTCAAGAAATTCACGGTCTAACAGAGAAGAAAGCATAGAAACAAATGGTTACATCATTTCACTTTTTTTTCATTTTACTGATGAGGACTCAAGGCTCAGAAAGTATTTCTAAGTAGAGAAGTACCCAAGTAGTTAATTACCCAAAGTCAGACAGTCAGTACCTGACAGAGCCAGGATTCAACCCACAATACCTATTATTGAGACTACAGTCACTCTTCTATTATTATAATTATATTATTTAAATTGAGCTTGCTGAATGTCTAATATAATACCTAGGAAGTTGAAGAAAATCTGAAAGTCTTGTCTTTCACCATCAAACATTTAGTAAGGGCATGGGCATTTTAGCTAGCATCCTTTTCTGAATATAAAAGCAAATTTAAAAATGAGTCATCTGTGAAAGGGGATTACATTCCAAGTCTTTTCTATTCCGTTTAAGGTGCAACCCTGGACTGCCGTATGAAGCTCATCTTGCTCAAGGGAAAGGCAAAAAATAAGAACAAAACAATCTTGTGCTTTCAAAGGGACTGAGAAAAGCAGAGTGTAGGCTGATCCACAGATTAGCGGCCTTAAATGATATGGATACATAATTCACTCTCAGATTTGACAAGCTTTCAAGAAAAGGATGAAGAGTTTAGGATGACTCTAAGTTGCTGTTGTTTCTTAAATCTTATAAATGCCACTTCAGTGGCTGCCAGATTTGTTTTTAAAATTTTTTTCATTTCGTTAAACTAGGAGGCTGTCAAGAAATATGAGGAATACCAAATAGATATGTTCCCTTCTATTCTCACATTTAGTGTATTTCTAATAATCGTGACTTAATATGGAGCTTTTAAAACAGATCTTATCACTCTTCACAATCACATACTTTCTTCCTTCCACTCATCCTGCATGTATAATCTCAAAGAATCTTTTATATTAATTTCATTCTGAAAAATTCCCAGCCTACTCTGCCCGTTTGGATTTCCATTCATCTGCTATGTATTTACTAAGCATTTAACTATGCTTTATGCTGGGGACTCCAATGATCAGTAAGGTATATGTCCTCAGGAGCAGTCTAGTGGGAAAGAGGGAGAAGTTATCAAGAAATTACAGATCTTGCTGAGTGCCAGGGTAACAAGATCCCAGGGTTGTACAGAATCTCTAACAAGGGGCGCCTGACCCTGGGAAGGCTTCACTATTGATCTCCCAACCTGATGGTAAAATCCGTAAAGCATGAACTATTTCGCCTATCCAGAGATCCTGGGTGATTAGTATGGTGCGTGGCCTATAGCATAGGGCATATCATGTGCAAAGGCCCTGAGGTAACAGGATAATAGCTGGAAAGGAAGGCACTTATGGGGAAGTGAGCTCAGTATGACCAGACTCGTGTGTTAGCTTCTGTGTGTTTGGCAGGGGAGGGCAACATTTGAGGAATGAGGCTGGAGAGTTCACCAGGTCAGATTACAAGGGCCGTGGATACCACGCAAAGGAGGGACATGATGTTTCAGAACAATTCCTCAGGCAGCGGAGTGGATCAGAGCAGAGGAGAATGTGCAGTAACTATAGATAAATGACCTAAAAGAGTGGCAGTGAGGCCAGAGAGAAGTGAAATAGATTAGAGACATAGTAAGAATAAGAGGAGCAAGGTTTGGTCATTGATGGAACGTGGTGAGTAGATTAACAGTCTGGTAGAGGACGGCTCAGGAGGCGCAGGTTGAGGGGCAGGAAGTCAATTCTGCAGATGCCATTTGAGGGTGCCTGTGGACATCCATATGATGAGCAAGCAGTGATCTGTACTCACCCCGACTCAGGAGAGGGTCATCAGGTATGGGTGCCACTGAAGCCAGAGATGACAACATCACCCAGGAAGAAGGAGAAACTAGGCAGAATTTCCAGATAATACAGAGTCTAAGAGACGAGCGAGTTCTAGGAAAGGTCCCTGCCCTGGGCCCCACCTCACATGGCCTCCGGCTCTAGCCCAAGTTAACTCCAGCCCTCTGAGTTCATCTACTCTCCCCCCAGCCTTCCCAACACTGGTCCTGCTTATCTGGTCCAGTCTGTTACAGGAGCTCAGAAGTCACAGCATAACCTCCCAAAGCATTAACTTTATTTCAGTAGCTTGAGAGGGAGCAGAGAGAGTTTTGTGTTTGACATAGCAAAAATATAATAAAGCAGGAACACAAAAAGAAAACCTCTCATTTTTAAAAAAGATGTAAGATAAGATTTGGAAGATGTCTTGTGCTTTCACTCCTCAGGCTTGGTACTCTCACAAGAAATAAGCGTCCATTCGATGTGCAACATGAACTATACAGCAGCCATTTTGTTTTGTTTGCTCATTAGGTCTCTCACCTTTGGTGAAAAGTACTCCTATTCTTAAAAAAAAAAAGCAAGAAAAAACAGTCCTCCCAACTCCTTTATCCTATCTGTCAAACAGGCAGCCAAGTACAATGCAAGTTACCCTTCCTAATTCAAATCCTGAATCTTACAGTCAACTAACCCTCAACAAAGGCGTGAAGAATCCACAATGGGGAAAGGATAGTCTATTCAGTAAATGGTGCGGGGGAAACTGGATATCCACATGGAAAAAAATGAAACTGCTGTATCTTACACCATACACAAAAATCAACTCAAAATGGATTAAAGACTTAAACTTAAGACCTGAAACCATAAAACTCATAGAAGAAAACAAAGGAGAAAAGTTCCTTGACACTGGTCTTTCCAATGATTTTTTAAATATGACACCAAAAGCACAAGCAAAAGCAAAAATAAAAGGGACTACATCAAACTAAAAAGTTTCTGCACAGCAAAAGAAATAATCAACAAAATGAAAAGGGAACCAATGGAATGGGAGAAAATATTGGCAAATCATATAAGGGTTTAAAATCCAAAAAATAGAAGGAACTTGTACAACTCTATGGCAAAAATAAATAACTCAATTTAAAAATGGGCAAAGGATCTGAACAGACATTTTCCCAAAGACATACAAATGGGCAACGAGTATATGAAAAAGTGCTTACCATCACTAATCATCAGAGAAATGCAAATCAAAACCACAATGAGGTATCACTTCACACCCGTTAGAATGCCTATTATTCAAAAGACAAGAAATAACAAGTGTTGGGGCCAGCCCTGGTTGCCTAGTGGTTGAGTTCAGCACGATCCACTTCAGCAGCCCAGGTTCAGTTCCTGGGAGGAGACCTACACCACTTGTTGGTGGCCATGCTGTGGCAGCAACCCACATACAAAACAGAGGAAAATTGGCAATGGATGTTAGTTCAATGCAAATCTTGACAGAGAGAGAGAGAAAGAGAGAGAAAGAAAGAAAACGTGTTGGTGAGGATGTGGAGAAAAGGGAACCCTTGTGCACTGTTGGTGGGAATGTAATGTAAACTGGTACAGCCATTATGGTAAACAGTATGGAGATTCCTCAAAAATAAAAAACAGATCTACCATATGATCCAGCAATTGCACTTCTGGGCATATATCCAAAGAAAATCACTATCTCAGAGAGATACCTGTGATCTCATGTTCATTGCATTATTCACAATAGCCAAGACATGGAAAGAAACTAAGTGTCTGTCAATGGATGAGTGGATAAATAAAAAGTGGTATATATTCACAATGGAATATTCACCCTTACAAAGGGTAATTCTGCCATTTCTGACAACATGGATGAACCTGGAGGGCATTATCCTAAGTGAAAAAAGTCAGACACGGAAAGACAAATACTGCATGATCTCCGTCATATGTGGAATCTAAAAAACTCAAACTCATAGAAACAGAGAGTAAAATGGCAGTTACTAGGGTCTGGGGGTTTGGGAAGTGTTGGTCAAAAGGTAGAAACTTGGCTGGCCCTGTGGCCTAGTGGTTAAGTTTGCGCACTCTGCTTTGGCAGCCCAGGGTTTTGCCAGTTTGAATCCTGGGCACAGACATGGCACTGCTCATCAAGCCATGCTGAGGCAGCGTCCCACATGCCACAACTGGAAGGACCCACAACTGAAAACACACAACTATGTACCAGGGGGCTTTGGGGAGAAAAAGGAAAAATAAAATCTTTTAAAAGGTAGAAACTTTCCATTACAAGATGAATCAAGTCTTGGAGATCTAATGTATAGCATAGGACTATAGTTGTTAATAACACATTGCATACTTAAAATCTGTGGAGTAGAACTTAAGTATTCTCACCACACATACAGAAAAAGTTAACTATAGGGCCTGGCCCTGTGGCCGAGTGGTTAAGGTTCCACGCGGTCTGCTTCAGCGGCCCAGGTTTGCCAGTTCAGATCCTGGGCACAGACCTGCTCCACTCACCAGCCATGCTGTGGTGGTGTCCCACATACAAAAAAATAGAGCCTCCTCTACTGGCATAGATGTTAGCTCAGGGTGAATCTTCCTCAGCAAAATAAAGACCTAAGGTAACTAAGGTGAGGTGATGAGTGTTAATTAGCTTGATTGTGGTAATCATTTCACAATGTATACTTACATCAAACACCACACTGTACAACATATTGTACATCTTAAATATATACGGTTTTTATTTGTAAGTCATACCTCAACAAAGCTGGGGAAAAAATCCTGAATCTTCCATTTACCATGCAACATTGGCAGGTTTCCTAAGCTGTCAAAGTGGAAAGATTAACTCATAGGATTGTAAGGAGTCAATGAGTTAATACATTATAGAGCCCAAGAAGACTAACCATCACCACTCATGGGGGCTTGGAGCTGCCGGTGCCCAGAGCTCCAGCTTCCTCCTTAGGTCTGCTTGTGAAAATGAAGCAAGCACAGTGAGCAGCAGAGGAGGAGGGAGCTGTCCTGGTTTGGAGATCTTTGTCCTAATCTTAAAGGCTAGATCTAATCTGCCTGAGGAGCTAACAAATGCCACTATTTCTTAAGCTAATTCAAGTTGGGTTTCTCTATTTGCTTCTATACTTACCTCAAAGTTGTCCTCTTCAAATGGTGAGCTGGTGAGGCATTACAAGTCTGCTGTGAACACTGTCCAGAGGTCACTCAATAAACATGTTCAACCTCTCTGGGCCTAGTCTTGTGTGTTACTCTGCGTAAACTGACAGGTTCTGGTTTTAGAAAGATGCCTCCTCTACCACAGGACAACCTGAAAGGCCACCTCAGTTCAGTCCATTTCCTGATGTAACAAAGAAAAGGCTGAGCTACATGGATTTTAGATCTCAGTGAAGTTCCAGTGGGATCCAGTTGTTCTCCCTGAAAATGCAGATCACATGCTGGCATACGACACATGGAGACCCTGTGCTGCACGCCAGGTCCCATCACCTTTTTCAGATCAAGCCCAGCTTAACCACAGCCTCTCGTCCCCATTTCTCTCCCTCCACCCCCGACCCCTAGCTTCTTTGCCAGTATTATGTCTGAAGTATTTGACTCCCTTATTAATGGAAATTAAACAAGGATTTAGTACCTCCACATGCCTCCTGGATTGTTTCCAGAACACACTTGTAGCCTTTAAAAAATGAAGAAAAAAATTATATATACATAATTACATAATGTTCTAGAAACCCTGTATCTGAAAAGGGAAAAAATCCATTTTGATTCACCCAAAGACACAAAGGTGGAGCAACGATTTAAAAACTCACAATCAGGGGCCGGCCCCGTGGCCGAGCGGTTAACTTCTCGCCCTCTGCTTCAGCGGCCCAGGATTTCGCTGGTTCAGATCCTGGGAGCGGACATGGCACCGCTCATCAGGCCATGCTGAGATGGCATCCCACATGTCACAACTAGGACCCACAACTAAAAATACACAACTATGTACCGGGGGGCTTTGGGAGAGAAAGGAAAAATAAAATCTCTAAAAACTCACAATTAAAATGCTTAGGGAATGTAATTTCTGCTTAAGGGACCTGTATAGTTGATGGGTCTGAAAAAAATTTCCTAAAATACATTTAAATGGATTGACCTATCTTGAACATAAAGTCTGATTAAGTGATGGTCTTCACGCTTCAGATGATTATCAATAAAGTATTGGGTGTTCTCAAATAATCATTATTTCTAGCTAGCTGGCTTTTTACTTTTATTTTTTTTTGAGGAAGATTAGCCCTGAGCTAACTACTGCCAGTCCTCCTCTTTTTGCTGAGGAAGTCTGGCCCTGAGCTAACATTCATGCCCATCTTCCTCTACTTTGTATGTGGGACACCCAGCACAGTACGGCTTGCCAAGTGGTGCCACGTCCACACCCGGGATCCAAATCGGCGAACCCCAAGCCTTCGAGAAGCAGAACGTGGGAATTTATCCGCTGCACCACTGGACCGGCCCCCCTTTTTTTTTTTTGCTAGCTGGCTTTTTAATCACACATCTCATGTTTAGAGTGCTGCAGTGTTTCACCTGTGGCCTTACACAGCAGGTATAAACTAATAAAGGAGTTCCTATTCACGCTTTCCACATCACCGAGCGTCAATGTGTGTCACTTTCATAGCATGACCCCAGACCAGCAGCATCATCAAAACTTGGGAACGCGTTAGAACTGCTGATTGATACGTGCTCCTGGCCCAGACCCACTGCCCAGCAATGTGTGGGATCCAGCAATCTGCCTTAACAAGCCTTCCAGGTGACTCTAATACATGCTAAAGTTGGAAAACCATTACCATGCAGACTCCTCACGGGCTGACATTAAAGTGAGGGTTCTTAATCCGGGATCCGTGAAGCCCGAGAAGTCAAAGGCACATGTGCATTTTCCTGCACAGAAGCTGCACAGCTCTCAACATTCTCAAAGGGATGTTAACCTAGAAAGTCAGGGAGCACTATTTTGAGGTATCAAATTCAACAGAATTCACTTCTGCAAATGTACACCAAGTCACAATTTTCTCCAAGCCCTTTAATATTCACTTAAACAGTTGAGGCACAAGCAATAATAAAACTGCACTTTTTATATTACAAGAAAGAAAATTTTGTATGATACCTGCAAGGTCTAGCAATTTTCTCAACATCTTTTCTCCAGTAACATTTCATTAACACACTCTGGTCCACAGGTTGATTCAAGGTCAGAAAGGCAGGCAGGAAGATGGTAAAAACAGCAAACTCACCAAGGAGTAAGAGGAATCATTTACTGACTGCCTACTACGCACAGTGTACTATGCTTTACACGCTTTATGTAAGCTAAACGTGAACCTAAGTTCTAGTTAATAGAATAGCATTGATACTGCCAGGTAAGCCTGCATGTTAAATGCTTTAAGTACAAATTGTGGATCCAGACAGGCCTTTGCCCAATGAAGCATGCCAACAGGCACTAATACATATTTTCATTTCCAAAGGTTCTATACAAGTGTGCAATATTATCACAGGGGCACACTCACATTATCAATCTACTTATATCTTGGGCTGAGCACCATTTGGCCAGCATCACAACTGCCTGGTTCCGTCACTGTGCAAAACTTCAGATAGGAAACAGGGTTTGTTCAGCAATTACACGTCTGGTGGGGTAAAGGCTGTTTTTTTTTCTTAGGAGGAAGATTTGCCCTGAGCTAACATCTGTTGCCAGTTTGGTTTTCTTTTTTTTTGCTTGAGGAAGATTAGGCATGAGCTCCTATCTGTGCCAATCTTCCTCTATTTTGTATGTGGGACGCCTCCACAGCATGGCTGATGAGTGGAGTAGGTCCACACCTGGGATCCAAACCTGTGAACCTGGGCTGCTGAAGTGGAGCATGCAGAATTTTAACCTCTCAGCCATGGGGCCGGCCCCTAAAATGCTGGAGTTTTTTGTCTGATTTTTCATAAGACAGCCAGCTTTCAAAGGTGTTACCTAATTTTAAAGCCCCAATGCTGTCATTTAAATAAGAAAATGTACTTGGCATACTCAGCTCTAAAGTGAAGATATCATTGCCTTTTCAACAAACAGTAGATCAAAACATTTTTTTTCAGAAAGTCAAGTCATATCCAGCCTGAACAGCCCTCTAATTCTCAAGGGCATACAGAATCTTCACACCCTCCCAAAATCTGAAATGACCCCTCACTCCCCTCCCAGTCCTTCATTTTTCTGGGCCCATTCCTCTCTTGCAAGCCGGCTGCCCCATGCTCTTCTCCTATATTCCCTCCGACTCTGTATTCACTCTTCTCTTTCCTGACTGCCCCTGCTCTGAAAACTCCCTCTGTGTGGGCAGGTGCAGGATAGAAGATTGTTTCCTGGCTGTGTGGTCAATCACTGACCAATCACCACCACAGTGCTTTGGATTTGGGGTCCTCTTAGTAGAAGTGACTAATGAGCATGTTTGTAGTGGTCACCGTTCCACAGCCCCCACTCCCCAAAAGCACCCTGAGTGTAAAATAAAAAAAAAACAAGCACACTGTGTAAGGGTTCAGGACCACAAACCTGGAAGATACCTGACAAAGAGTCCTTACATGTGATCGCCTAGCCTGACGTTCTAATTTTATACATGAGAATACTGGAGGTTAAGTTCAGAGATGTAATATGACTTGCCCAAGGCCGTGTGACTATCCAGAGGCAGAACTTAGAACCATATTCCAAACTTTTTCCACTATATCACAACCACCACAAAAACCTGAGGTTAAGGTTAAAAAAACTCTGTAAGTAAAACAAAATAAAAAGTCTAGTACACAGGAAAAGTCTTTGAGATCTCTCCACAGATTTTTAGACAGAATAAAGGGAACCTGTACAATGAGAAATGCTGCTCAGTTCAACAGACGACACTAAATACCAAGAATCTTTATTCTCAAGTCTGATATTGAATCTGTGACTGCAGATATGTCACTATTTTGAGAATAAGAGCTCCACATTACCTCCATTCTTTGCAAGTCCCTCAGCCACAAGGTTACACCTTATTCTCATTATAACAAGATAAATGAATCAGACTGAAGGAAGATTAAAGAGGTACACAGAAGATAAAAGCAAAGGAGAACATTTTTACAAGCATATCATCCCAGTTACCTCAAAGGTTAAGTTTCAGATTAATTTACAAGAGTAGTGACAGAACCATATGATTCAGTGAAAATCAACACGTTATTCCTTAAAAAAAAAAAAAAATCAATTCAGAAATACTAAGTCAGGCAAGCATGCAAAATTCAGAGTAGAAAAAATGCAAGGCCTGGTTGCCCAAACAAATATACACCTCAGGGGAAGGTGGACTCGAAGATCTTGAAGAGAAAAAAACCAGAAGCTGAAAGGAACACTGCTCTGAGTTAGCAGGCCAATTCCTTCATTTTACAAATGAGCAAAGTGGGCAGACACTAACTGGGGAAGCTCATACAGCTGGAATAGTGGTGTGCAGACTTAACTCCTGGTGCTATTTGCAACTACATGTATCTAAAATACAAGGAGATAAATACCCACAACACATTAAGTCCACTGATTTAAAAAAAACATTTCAAGACCGATACACAGGGCGGGAGTGAAGCTGTTAATACAGCACAGCAGCACATCTGGGATATTTAGGAGATTAAAAGGAAAGAAATGATCTCTCGAAGTTTTAATGCTCAGTTTTGATAAACAAAATCAAGTTTTCATTCTATTTTCTGATGTATAGCAAAATACACTAGCTTAAAAAATGTGCATTCTTCAGTTTTCTCCTATACTTTTTTCCCTATCTTTGAAAACTGAGCACTGGGTATTATTAATATAAGTAATGTTACATGTATATTTTAACTGCACATTTTAGGAATAAAGAAAATCCATGATATTTCGGTAACTCATAGTGTATTTATAAAATGAAAAGCTCTCTATCAAAACACACTTTCCACTTGGAAAAATAAATAAAACACACAAATGGATCTACACAAAGTAAAAATTAACTTTGGTAGATTTCAGTGTAGGACAGTCCATAACAAGCATATTTGCCCTTATTCCCCTAGAGCTGTTCATCTTCCGAGTTAAGATTTTAAAAATATTTTTAATTGGGATTATCACGTTGACGTTTCTCATTCCACATCATCTTCAGCCAAGCTCTGAGCACTTACAATTCTCTGAAAAAGAGAAATTAATTCTTATAAGTATCATAAGCATTTAATCAGGATTCTAAATTCAACATAAAATGCTCTTTGTAATCAATCAAACCTTGTTCAAATTTACCCATTCTGAGATTTCAACATTTAACACTTTATACATTATCATCGTCTAAGAAAATAATGATCACACTATGCGATAATCGCACAGTATGAATGGCATCAGTCCCATTCCAGAATTCAAGTTAATAAAGGAGGCATAACATCATACTGTGATACAAGTTAGTCAGTTACAAAACTGAAACCAGAAAGAACTGAAAATCTTTTTTCACTCCCACGTAAACTAAGAATACTGATGAGTGCTTTACTGATCATTCTATGCTCCAAATACTTCCCCTTTTGGCTTGGAAACGCTCAGTCATTATACAAAGAAGGAACACAGTCAAAATTAGCCATTCTGATAACATTTCCAGATAACATGAAACAAGTTAACTGAGTCAAGGAGGCCATTTTTACAGAGAGAAATTCAGGCTTCATCCTAAATTTCCCCATATTTCAGAAGACATCACCCTCAGGTCAGTTTTGCAAAAGCACTATGCTATGTTGCCTTTCAAAGAGCAGATAACATTCAACAGAGGATTCTGATATAGACAGACTGGGGACCACATTAGTCTAAATAAAAGGATTAATATCAACAGCTTAGTTTTTCAACTGTTTCCCTTCAATCTTTGGGACCTTAATTTTCTTTCCAGTCCCTTTCCAATTTAGCTGAGTAAAGATCAGTTTGGAGAATTAACCAGTCAATCATTTTACTAATTTTTAAGCACAGCAACTGTGGAAATTAACACATGTAGTAGACATGCTATTATTCCAAAAAGTAGACTCATCTGGGCTCCCTGGGAAGGATTAAAAATTAACAGAACACATTTTACTTAACTCAAGTTATGTATAATCTTTTATACAATGGCATTTTGCATTTGGGGATGTAGTCAAAGAGTTCCAAGCGCCAAGCCCACCTGGCAGCAGCAGAGGCACCAGGGCCTTCAGACAAGTGCAGTCAGAGGGAAGCCACAGTCCTTCATGATCCAAGTTCCAGGCTATGCCGTCTTGGCTCCTGTACCCCCCACCAGGCCACCTAACTGAATGCACGGTCTCACAAGAGTAGGGAGAAAGCTAGTTTTGGAAATTAGCCAGAGTGGCCTGAATCATGGGATTTGACTACAAAGGCCTGAGAGTTAAACACTGAGAGACACACTTCCTGACCACCTCTAGGACTCGATCCCTAGACCTTATGCCCACTCAGCTGAATGTTTTTCTCCTATGGAAGAAAATTCCAAGCACTGCTCTCTCCAGCGCTATCTTCATCACACGGAGGAGTCTCCCGATTTCATCACGTTCACTGGGCTCACTTTTAAATGCCAATGTCCCTAAATTCATTCTCAGGTTCTACTCCTATTTCATATTTCAACTTCTTACCTGGCTAATGGTTGGGAGCTTAGTCAGAAGCATCTGGAACACCGGCGGTGGAAGCGTCTGCTGTAACACCTGCAGTAACTGCTGGGGCTGACCACACACGGCGATTGCGTTTGTTAGATGATCGACACCCTTCTCATATTCAGCTGGAAGATTTACAGAAAAATAACATGAAACGTGGAACGCCTTTGCCTCTGTCAAAAATTCAACTCTAAAGTCTTCCCTATATCTCCAGGTGATATAGACCAAAAACACCGTGCAAGTAAAAACTTGGAAATAATCTAGAGTTCATCCACATAGCGGAATATTATGAAGCCATTAAAAAAGGAAATCAGGGGGCTGGCCCCGTGGCCGAGTGGTTAAACTCGCGCGCTCCGCTGCAGGCGGCCCAGTGTTTTGTTAGTTCGAATCCTGGGCGCGGACATGGCACTGCTCATCAGACCACGCTGAGGCAGCGTCCCCCATGCCACAACTAGAAGAACCCACAACGAAGAATACACAACTATGTACTGGGGGGCTTTGGGGAGAAAAAGGAAAAAAATAAAATCTTTAAAAAAAAAAAAAAAGAAATCAGAATATATGTACTGATATGCAAGTATCTCCAATACACATGCAAAAAAGGGGCAAGGTGCAGAAAGGTCCAAGTATGTTATTAGTTATATATTTGGAATATTTCTGAAAGATTACATAAGAAATGACTAACAATGGAACAGTACTTTTCTATAAGAAGAGAGAACGGGAAGATTGGGGACCGAAGTAAAAAGCAGGCCCAATTTCATTGTAAACTAAGCCCTTATACCATCTGAATGTTACCACATGCAAGTAGAAAAAAAATTATTTTTAAAGTAATGCTAGCAGGAAAAACCGCCATAATAATGAAGTGGTAGGAAGAAGCAGATAAAACAGTGATTATCCCTGAGTGGCAGGATTTATTTTCTTTTTATTTATCCTACAATAGATGCATTACTTTTGAAAGAAAAAAAAAATTCCATAAGGTCTATTTTTGAAGGTTCGCTTAACTGAATAATAAGTGCCTGCCATGTGGTCTCGATCCTCAGTTAATTCTGTATTAAATCAAACTCCAAAGAACTGCCCCAAATTCTCTGAGCAAATAACTTTGTGCTATTCAATACGGTTTCAGGGGCCAGCCTGATAGCGTAGGGCTAAGTTCGCGTGCTCCACTTCAGCGGCCCAGAGTTTGAAGGTTCAGATCGCAGGAACGGACCTGGCACCTCTTGTCATGCCACTCCGTGGCAGCATCCCACATACAAAATAGAGGAAGAGTGGCAACAGATGTCAGCTCAGGGCCAACCTTCCACACAGACACACACAGACAAAAGGTTTCAAATTAAGTGTTCTTGTGTATAGGAGTTTTCTATGCAGGAAATCCTTTTAATGTACCTTATTGAAAAACAACTCCATTGGAAAATTTTTTTATTAAGACTTTATTTTTTTAGAGCAGTTTCAAATTCACAGCAAAACTAAGGGTAAAGCACAGAGATTTCCCACATGTCCCCTGCCTCCACACATGCATAGCCTCTCCCCACCACCCCGCCCTGTTATCAACAACCCTCACCAGAGTGGTACTTTGTTACAGCTACTGAACTACAGTGACCCACCATAATCAAAGTCCATAACTTACATTAGGGTTCACTCTTGGTGTTGTACATTCTATGCATTTGGACAAATCAATGACATATATCCATCCTTATAGTATCACCCAGAGTTATCTTCACTGCCTTAATATTAAGAACTACTAACATTTACTAGGTGCCAGGGGCACTGTTCTTGGTGTCTTATATGAACAGGTTCACATCATTTTCACAACAATCTTCTTAGGTAGTAGCAGTATCTTCATTCGCTATCTGAAGAAACGGAGGCTTAGAGAAATTAAGAATTTGCTTCAAGTTATTAAGCCTAGGGCTCCTTAACTTCAGAACCCTTGCCTGTATTATTGAACCTCCTCCATATTCAACTTTTCTTTACAGAATGGCATACTATCAAGAAAATCAAGGATACTACAAAAAAACTTGGTCTGAGCCTTTACGAAAGCAACTCATGACTTTAGAAAAACGTATTCAGACCATCCCTACACATGTACTTTATCTTCCTATAGATTGGTTCAGTTGTCATACCCTACACGACCCCAAGCTTGAGGGCACTAAGTGTGCCTTAGGGAACGTCTCCACCATCACACTTCACGTGCTTGACCTTGCCAACTGATGAGAAAGATGGGTAAGGTGACTGTCATTCCTGGTGTTCCTTCCAGGGTCTTGAATCCAACATATGATGGTGTGTTTCTTGTTTCACCAACTGGCCACTGTGGAAGTCGGGAAACCCTCTGGGTAAAAGTGTGAATACCATGAGGTGTCTCATGACACCAGTGTATGCGTATGGCTTTCCAAGCGCTTTCTTAATGTCTTTGAGCTCAGGTGAGGAATGGCTGAACCTCCACTGCCACTTCAGGGACTGCAATTATCCTGTCCATACATTGGTCCTGGATACCCTCCTGATCGTGTTAGCCACTGTCACCTGGATATGGGCAGCCACCATCTTGACCCGCCCAGTCAATTACTTCCATGGGGAATGAAATTATGTAACAATGATGTCCATCATGAGATCCAACCCAGGGTTGTGCATTGATCCAGTCGATGGGTAGTAATCAAGTGACCCGCTGACAGTCAGTTCCTTCTTGTGAATAGACACCAAAAGGCTTTAAATCTCTTCCAACCCTAATCAGCACTGGCAATTATCTTTTCTGTGGGTCCAACAATGCTAAACAATCCTATATATCCAGGATACATTTATACATTGACAAAGAGTCAATGGCAGTCTACCTGTCATCTTGGGCTCCCTTCCTGTGAAAAGCAGATGTTGCTACAACTTTTGTTGACTGGATAGCCAGATCATAAGTGGTACCTTTTGTTAATATCAACAGCATCGAATGCATCATATAATCTATCTATTACACAGCAGAGGAAGATCAAACCCAGTGGTACAGGACCAAAGTCACCACTTGGTATCAAGCACTGCTTCAGAGTTGAGCAGAATGCCCTCCCTTTTAGGGAACTGAACTGTGCGGCCTAAAGGAGACCTGAAACGTTTCCCTGATTGCTATCTATCCCGCGTTCTGCACTTACGGACATTTTGATTGGTTCTCCTCATTCATTTCTAATCCTTCTTAGCAGGCAACTTTAATGAAGGCCATTTATAACTCTCTAGGTGAAACTGAGCAAATTCTAATTTTGTCAAGAAATTATTTCTTGAGCTTCTGTGTTAGTGAACCCATCAGTATTAGGAGGGCGGGGCAGCCAGAGAGGCCAAGGAAGCTCCTCACTCCCTCCCCCACCCTCCATACCTTGCCCTATGCATCTCTTCCATCTGGCTGCTCCTGAGCCGTACCCTTTATAACAAATCAGTAAACACAAAGTTTTCAAACCCCTGAATAAGAAGAATCTAACCAAATAAGGGACTAAAGACTGGGATATGAAGAGGAATTGCCTGCTGCAACATTTTCACTCGAGAAAATTTAAAGATTGAGGTATTCAAATTGAAGAAAGCAGAACTCTACAAAGAAGTATTAAAAATGGAAAATATTAAAAAAAGACTTATGTCTTCTGCATGGGCTTGGACTTCATCAGGGGACATGATGGCCCCATCAACTCGGAAATTAAGATGCCACTTGGCCACTGGATTCTCACGCCACTGAATTTAGAAGCAATAGAGTGGATTACACTGTTTGCTTGGGGACATTAATTCTGATTATTAAATGGAAATAGAGCTGCTACTGGAATGGTATGTATACAACATAGGAGATCCTCTGAGACACCTCCAAATACTTCTAAATACACTGAAAACAGTTAATAAACAACTACAGCAACTCATTGCAGGTGGAACTATTTCCTCTCTGCACTTGCAGACTTGATCCCATTCACATATCCTGAGATGAGATCTTACTCAGTTAAGGGAATATGCTTCTGGAAGACCCCTGGATGAAGGAGACCTTGCCAAGCAATGAAGTTCACTGCCCAAATTGCTTACGCTTTCACCTGGCTTACTTTGATGTTGACTTTTTCCTAATTCTATCCACCTAAGTCTTCTACCTTAGGTTGAGTTGGTACTTTCTATCAGAAGAAAGACAGCTTGGCAGCTAAGCTGTTAAGTAATTCACTGGGTGTTTTGGGTTGAAGTGTGGAACATGAGTTTGGGAAAAAAAGACAACTCTTCCCTGTCCCCCCTTGACCTCCCCTCCCCTGACCACCCTGAGTAACTGTCCTCGACCTGGATCCAACGGCTCGAGTCAGATAGACGACCACAGTGCACGGATCACCAAGACAATCCAAATGTAAGTAATAGGAGTACATTATAATATCTTAAATTATAAATAAAATTATTTAAAATATTGTTTATATTTTGGGGGCTAGAAGATTTTGATAGTATCAAATAAATATCTCTATGAGCATGAAAAACTTGTGAGAATTTGTTTACATTAACTGGAATATTACAATCTATATCCTTAAAAAACAACGATATCATGCAGATTTTCCTTTTCAGATAATAAAGTAATGTAATTATACTCAGCCCCTCAAATGATCTTTAGGAGGATTTAAGTGCTTTACTATTGCCCTGTGATTAAACTTCATATTTTCCTTACTATATCGGAGGAAAAAGTCACAATTACCTTCTGGTAAGGCATTTCTATTTTTATTTAAATATTTATCAGCCTACTATACCATCTAAATAAAAGACAATTACTTCCTCAAAAAAAAGAAAAAAGAAAAAAGAAAAAGTATTCGTTGGCAAAAGGGACATGTGATAAAAAGTAATGATGGTCACCACCATTTTAAACACTTAATCTCGTCTTATAAAATAAACAAATAAAAAACCACAAATGACCTGCATCACATAGTTCAA
This sequence comes from Equus przewalskii, assembly GCF_037783145.1. Taxonomy (NCBI): domain Eukaryota; kingdom Metazoa; phylum Chordata; class Mammalia; order Perissodactyla; family Equidae; genus Equus; species Equus przewalskii. The sequence continues at coordinate 76,566,359 of NC_091831.1, read as the reverse complement.
TACTCTCTAAATCTATTATGATACTGCAATGAGAATTAAAAAACTTAACACTTGATACTATTTTTACTTATGACAGCAACTACTTCAAAGCTACTTTTGAGATAAAAAGCTAATTTGACACCAAAGAAATTTATAAATACATTTAAGACTCTAAATTACTGAATGAATTATAGTTCTCAAATTTATAAATTTGACCATTTTAATTTCACAGCAGTTTTTTTTTTTTTTTAATAAAAACCTCTTAATCCTATTGATGGAATACATAAAGCACAAAGCCTAAACTCCGGATCAGATTTAGATCACTGACTGGTTCTGAAACCAGGCCACCAAGAACTCACTGTGTGACCCTGCTCAGGTAATTAATCTTCTCTGGGACTTATATTAACCAATCCTTCCTGTAAGTACTGGAAAAGACTTCAAGATTAGATGAAGGAGTTGAGGGAGGATATTCCTAGATCATATTCCTTCAGTTACTATTTACATATTGCACTATGACTATATTCTCCAAACTATTTAAAAGTAACTTCATTTAGGGGCCAGCCTGGTGGCACAGTGGTTAAGTTCGCATGCTCTGCTTCAGTGGCCTAGGGTTCGCAGGTCCAGACTCCAGGCACAGACCTACAAACCACTCATCAAGTCATGCTGTGACAGCGTCCCACATATAAAGCAGAGGAAGATGGGCACAGATGTTAGCTCAGGGCCAGTCTTTCTCACACACACACACAAACACAAAGTAACCTCATTTGTAAAGATTACTTATTATCTTCTCTCCATCATACATCAAGTAAACCTAAAACTCATTCAAATTATTATTATGGAGAGTGATAACCCACAAGAAATATTTATTTTTAGAGCCAGTCTTAAATAAAACAGTCCTCACATTATTAAATGCCTAAAAACTTGTCTTGAAATATTTAGAATACCTTTTTTTAAAAAAACAGCCTTACTACACCAAAAAAGCCCCTTACCACCATAAATTCATATTAGTGTGAAGAATTCTATCTAGTTTCCTAGTCTTTTAATGACTATTACCTTGGGCTAGTAACTCTTCACCAAGCTGTATTTCTTCAAGGAAGAATTTCTGAACAGCTTCAGCATCTTTAAGGTCAGGTAACTGTTTGAAATGGAATATTTAGTATGACAAAATTACGACAGGGGAAATAACCAATACACAGAAAATCATACCACTAAAAATAAAACAACTAAAAATTGAATAGCTAATTCTAAAATATAAAAAGAAAATTACTCTTCAACAACAATCTCAAGTATTAGAGTTTGGTATCTACTACATTCAAATAAATCCAAGAAAAAAATACTTATTGATCAAACTGGTATCTGAACAGTTCTTAGAAAGCCGTAAATCAAACCTAAAGTAAAAAACGAAAAATACAAACATCACAACCATAAAATATGCTCTTTACTGTTTACACTATTTTTTGATCGCATTATAAATTTTTACATAACTATAATCAATCTTTTCTGATCCAATATTATTTTGTACAGATTTTACGTGCATCTAAAAGATTAGTTATTTTTAAACGGCAATAGAATATACCATTGAAGAATATATGATTGCATAATCATGATCTATTTGTTAGTCATTTGAGCTACTTCTAATTTTTTGCTATTATAAACAATCACAAGTAGCTGTATTTAAATAAGCTTGCATTTCTGTGTTTTTGTTTTATATTTGTTACATATTACCAGATTGAATGATTATGGTAATATATAATACCACCAGCTATATGGCCTATCTTTTTAAAAAACGTAAACCTACTAGAAGCATACCTCATTTTATTGGGCTTTGGTATTAAAAAGACCCTCTATTAATGGAAGTTTTTGGTTCTTGAATTATACTATATACGCTCTTATTAACAAGATAGGTGAACAAATTTAAATTTCTCAAAATGGAGACATCGTTCACAGACTATCCCAGCATACAGCAAGAATGTGATTATAACTGATACACCAATGCACATGTCTATAATATATCTATTTCCCTATATCCTTAGAAAGAAAAGGCTACTAAAAGCATCATGAACATATATATTTCAGAAAGGTGGTTTGGACTTAATAGAACAAAGTGGTTGCTTCCTAGTTTTACTTCATTATCATCATTATTAATGATATTATCATTAGTATCAACACAGTCAGTTAGCTGTGTTGACTACTGCTTCAAAATAACAAAGACAACATTTACTGATTTAATTTTTCCTTGCCTCGACTTGCTTTAAAAAGAACCACTACTGGGGCTGGCCCCGTGGCCGAGTGGTTAAGTTTGCGCGCTTCGCTGCAGGCAGCCCAGTGTTTCGTTGGTTCAAATCCTGGGCGCGGACATGGCGCTGCTCATCGGACCACGCTGGGGCGGGCGTCCCACATGCCACAACTAGAAGGACCCACAACGAAGAATATACAACTATGTACTGGGGGGCTTTGGGGAGAAAAACGAAAAAAATAAAATCTTTTAAAAAAAAAAAAAAACCACTACTGATCCAGTAGTCCAAGTCCTGGAAACCTAGATAATGGAACTAAGTTCAATGAAAAAGAAAAGCTATATGCACAACAATTATATTTACTTACACATGCCACAGAACATTTTTTATCAAGCAGATAAACCTATGTAGTCATTAAAAATAATCATGAACACAGGACTATGAAAAGAAAAAATGAATGAAAAGATTTATATCTACACTTACGTATTATAACAAGGTAAAAATTTACCAGGTGGTGGGATTCTGGATCAGTGGGTGTGAATAATTTATGTAACTTTTGAAACAAACAGCATGTCCTTCTTTTGAAAGATGTTGGAAGAAGGAAAATTAAATTAATAAATGTTTTATCATTTTGAAGCAGCTAAGTTTGAATCTTTTGGTATAAATGTCTTCTGGAGACTATAATCTTATCGTTCCTTAAATATTGCTCATATAACAAGCTGTCTGCTATTATGGCTAACAAAGGGGAGCTAATGAAGGCCTAGATAATCCGCAGTTGAACTGAGTTAACTATTCCCCAAAACAACAAATTATATTTTAATATAAAAAATCAATGTCTAGGGGCTGGCCCCGTGGCCGAGTGGTTAAGTTCGCGCGCTCCGCTGCAGGCGGCCCAGTGTTTCGTTGGTTCGAATCCTGGGCGCGGACATGGCACTGCTCGTCAGACCACGCTGAGGCAGCGTCCCACATGCCACAACTAGAAGAACCCACAACGAAGAATGCACAACTATGTACCGGGGGGCTTTGGGGAGAAAAAGGAAAAAATAAAATCTTTAACAAAAAAAAAAAAAAAAAAATCAATGTCTAATATCAACTAGCTTTCTCAAAATACATATTTGAAGTAGACTTTAAAAAAAACAGATTACGCAGTACCTTAGAAAGTCCAGCTCTCTCCTTGGCAAGTTTTTGTTTCTTTCTTCCTGCAAGAAATGTAGTATTTTCATTTTATCATTAGTAAAATGGGAATCAAAAGAAGTCTAACTGCTGTGGCAGTCATTCATTCTATTTGCAAAACCTTCCCGATTCCAGCTCTCTTCTTCCCTGGTCTCCTTGTGGTCTGTCAGGGTCATATGAATAGTTCTGGTCAATGAGCTATGGGCAATGTGACATCTCTGCACAGGAGCTTTTTCCTTCCCTCTGGGGCACCAGGATCAGCAATTTACAAGATGGAGACAGTTCCAACAGCTGGGTCTCTTGAGTAATTACCAAAAGCAGAGCAAGCCCCCCACCCCCAACCTACACAGGTCATCAAACACAGCAAGAGTTAAGCCACTGCTGTTAGGGAGTTTTATTACTGAAATGTAACAGCTTCTATCTTTACTGAATGTTGGAAACTATCTGGCACTCTTAAACGGGGGCGGGGGGGATCACCATTTGAGAAAGTTTTCTTAAAAAAATAAACACAGTAATTATGCATTTGGCAAAAAAGGGGGGGAAGCACTGCTCAATTCTTGTCAACACTGCTGACTAGTGAAGAAAAAACCTGTCTTGTTTTTGATACGAAACAGCTATACCACAAATCTTAGGAGTAAGTGGTGTTGTTTAAAATCTTAATCATCAGTCAACCCTTAAAACCAAATCAGTAACAGACACAGTATTTTAAACTGTTATTTAATTGTATACCCCTGTAAAAGGGTGTTGGCATGGAGGAAACCTGGGCTTCTCTGCCAGCTCTTCCACTAACTAGCAGCGTGACCTTGGGAAAGTTACAGTAACCTCTGCTCATTTTCTATGTATGGAAAATTGGTTGTTGTGGGGATTAAATGAGTTAAAGTATGTAATGAACTTCTGAATAGTGCCTGATTTATAACATGCCATATAAGCACTTGGTATTGAGACAGCTGAATGCCCACTCCTCAGCTAAGGAGCTATGCTATGCTAAATACCTACAGAAGGAAGTTTCACTAGTTCCTAAAAACCACCAAGGACCTGGAGAATGACCAGGTGGCATACCTAAGAAAGCTAAGGCTCTAATACTTATTACCTGGGTAATTTTCAGCAAATAAATCTCTTAACTTGCCAAAGATAAGGCCACTCCAAGAAACAAAAGGCATAAAACAAGCAAATGTGCTCTGAAAACCTTCAAGGATTCTACAGATCCAAGTCTTGATGCCGACTAAAGAGGCAGTGAGCGGTCCGCCCAGCTGCAGACAGGTTAACTACTATTGCCAGGGAAGCTTCCTTCCCCACTACCCTTACAAACCGAGTTTAACCACACCAGCATCTCTTACCAACCCTAGCCCCCAAAATACACGAAGTGCTGAAACTCTAAGGCTTAAACACAATTCTAGCAGTTTCAACAGAAAAACATAGGTTAAAGCAGATCTTACATATTAATTTGAAGACTGCCTACGTTTCTAACAAACTTCCTTTCCTAGCTGTTCGTCACTGAGCAACTCACTCTGCGGAAACAGAACACACAGCATATTCAACCCTCAATTTGTTTAAGGGTTTTGTTCAGCCCTATTTAGGCAGAAAATGATGAATGATATCAGACTAATTACTACATACCAAGGTACAGACTAGTGCTGGAAGGAGAGTATTAAGACTAGAAGAGGGGGCGGGCCGCGTGGCCAACTGGTTAAACTCACGTGCTTCGCTTTGGCGGCCCAGGGTCCACCCGTTTCAATCCTGAGCCAGGACCTAGCACTGCTCATCAGGCCATGCTGTGGCAGCATCCCACACAGAAGAACTAGAATGGCTTGAACTAGGACATACAACTATGTACTGGGGCTTTGGGGAGAGAAGGAAAAAAAAGCAAGATTGGCAACAGATATTAGCTCAGGGCCAATCTCCCTTAAAAAAAAAAAGAGACTAGAAGAGACATGGAAGACTTCAGAGGAACTGGACATGAAGACAAGGAACACTTAGATGTTAAGGGTAACCACTCAGTATGTTTTAGATGCTACATGCCAGATACTATTCTGTGTTATTAATTAGCTTATTTAATCCTCACAGTAACATGAAGACAAGTACTATTACCATCCCTATTTTCTGGCTTCAGTTTTCATAAGACAATTAACTTGTTACATTAACTTATTTTCAGAGAGTATCATACAGTATCTCTGTGATAAAGTACAGATGGTAAGAGACTGAAAAACCAACGTACACATTCAATCAGCAAAATCAGGCCTGGACTCAATATTTGCAAGTATCCCAAGTACTGTGTAAACCTAACAAGTTAAAACAGATTTTGTCTACTTTAAAAAATACACATAAAACATGAGCTTACTAAAAGCCACAAATCTAAATCACTCTTAAAGCATTCATTTAAGTAAGGAAATTAGTTAATATATTTTAAAATGATGAATCATTTTAAACAGTGCTGTATAATGAAACACACCTGTAGTTGGCACTATAATTTGGAGATTAATTTTCATTTATTAAGGATTATTTAGATTGATAAAAATTATACTCTAAGAGTCCTCATAATCCGCTTTTGCTAATGGAAGACAAAAATCTGAATAAATTAGAATCCCAGATTTAACCTCAAACCTATTGCAAACAACTTAAGCCTCTTTTCTTTAAAAAAAAATTATCAGGAACACTAACAAGCCAAAATGACTGATCTGAGAAACTCTGCCTTTTTTGCAGATGTAAATATTCTATTAGAAATTAGACTAGAAAAAAGTCAAAACTAACTAAACTGAAATCAATTTCATTCCACCAATACAAAACACCCTCAAGTTCTTAAAAAATCAGCCAACACAAAATTTCTCTGAGCAAAAGTTTTCCTTGCTAAAGAAAATATCAAATAATAATTATATTCATAAACAATCTTTAGCATCCATCAATTACCATGTGCCAGGGACTGTACTAAACTCTACATTTATCTTTACAAGAGGGAAACAAAAACTTCAACTCGGTTGCCCAAGGTTACTCAGCTAATACTAACTCAAGCCTGACCATTTAAACCATTAGGCTACTACTAAAGCTAGAAAAAAAATTTATTGACTTAAAATGATGGAAAAGGAATTTTGAAAATAACACATTTCTCAGGTTGTCTAAGATGATAGCTTTTATGATTTCTTCAACCAAAAATTATAGTTTTCTCAAGGTTTTCAAGAATAGGCTTGCAGTGTTTCCAAAGGAAGAAAGGGTTAATCCATTCTTCCAGCTCTGCCTCCACACACACCCCAACTATTTTTAAATCTGTAGGAAAATCATCTACATCCCTGTAGTTACATTTACAGGCAGCATTTACGGAGGGGCCTTTCCTGCGTTAGGAATGGTGGTGGGCACTTCAAACATCTTAATCTTCACAAAACCAACTAGAGGAAGGTGGCATCGCCTCATTTCACAAACTAAGAAAATTAAGATTCAGAAAGGCCAAGATTATGCTGCTAATCTGTGACTAATTTGGGCCTGGAAACTCAGTATCTGAATCCAAAACAGCACTGTTGCCATCAGTCTACCTAACCGTAAATAAAATAAACTACCTCCATATCCCTTCCTCCCAAAATGTGAGAGAGCTAGAATTAGCGCTCCTATCATAGATGGTATAAGATCAGCACTGTTCAACACGCTAGTCCCCAGCCACGTGTGGCTAGGCAACACCAGAAATGACTTCTTATAACTTAATAAAACAGTATGAAATAGGATAGTCACTTCTTTGTACGTTCTAGACTTTAGTAACTTACACATCAATTTTAATTTCAGAAACTATTTTGACTGAGCAACCTAGATAAGTTACAAAAATATTTCTTAGTGCAACAAATTTGCTCCTCCACTGCTGCACACGCGTATGCCTCCGAAACTCAAAGATGACAATGGATTTGGTGACACGACTTTCCTCTTGTAGATCTCTCTTAAAAGATGTCGCAGGTATGAAATAAGACTGAGCCACATGAGGAGCGCAGCCCTTTGGACTCCCCTGCAAATTCTATAGCATTCACTCATATCTTGGAAGCGTTTAGAGCGAAGCTACCAAGAGGGTTTAAGAATGCGACAATGATACCGCGTTGGGTGTGTGAATTTAGTCTCAAGCACAAACCCGTAAAATACAAAAAACACGACTTTCGAGTTAAGAACAGAGGTTCAAAAGGTGAATGGCCAAAAAAAACCCCGGCCCACACGTACCCTACATTATAATACAAACGAGAGCGCATTCATCTGGGAAAGGCGTTTGGGCAAAACAAAATGGGAAAAGCCATCCCTCCAAAATGGAGGGAATCGTGCAGGCACAGGAGCCAGGAGCCGCCCCGGGAGCGCGCGGCCAGCGCCATCGCCTTTTTCCGGTCGGTCTGCTGGCGGCCGCCGGGCCGGGCAACACCACGCGGCCGCCCGCGCGCGGCCCCGACGCCCCCGGCTCGCCGGCGGGGAGGGCACGCAGAGAAGGGTTGAGCAGAGCTGAGCAGGGCGGCGCGGCGGGGCAGCGGCGGAGGGGGCAGCCCGGGGCCGAGGGGGCCCACTCACGTTCTCGCAGCCTGTTCTTGAAGTTGGGGTCACTCCGTCTCTTGCGGTCGAAGTAAATGCAGTACCCGATGAAGAGGGCCCCGCACACACCGGCGGCGATGGCGCTGTTCCGGCCCACCATCTTCTCTCCACCGAGGAGCCGGGTCGGCGGCGCCGGGGTCCGGGAACAAGCACGTTGGCCGCGAACCCTCAGAGCTGACGGCCCCGCTCAGACCTCACGCCCGCCGCGGGGGACGCGGAAAGGCCGAACACGCGTCACTTCCGGCCCTAGACGTCCGAGGCCCCCGGGGACGTCCTCGGCAGTGCCTGAGCGGAGACGCCCGCACCGCTTCTGCGCCTGCGCACCGGGCAAAGGCTCCCCGGCGCGGGTGTCCGCGTCGGTGTGAGGTTTTTGCAAGTGATCACGCGTTTCCTTAAAAGCCCCTGAGCGTGATGTAACGAGGGGGCTGTGTGGCCGGCGTGCACAGACTCAGAAGAGTTTGTAGCTGACTTCCTTGTGGGTGTCAGACAAAGATGGAAGGTTGCTGACGTCAAATGCTTCATTTTATTTTTGTATAATTCAGGCAACCTGTGACTCTTATTTGAATTTAACTGAATTTGCTTTTCAAGGTCAGTCACAATCCATTGTGCAACAAGCTCCATAATTTGGTGATTCAACTTCAAAAGAATGTTGCAATATAGTCTCATGAGGAGCGGAAGAAAATTAAATGGAGCAGTTCCTGGAAAAATATAGGTGGTAAAAGAAATTGAAGGAAAAAATAGAGAACGTGAGTTGTTTTATAGCCACCGAAAACATATATGTAGTTTAAATTTAAAAGGACACAACCTTGGGCAGAAAGCAGACATTAAATAACTAGAAATTGATGAGAGGCATGGTAAGAGAAGTACACGTCGTGTAGTAAAGAATTTGGCTGGCCCTCTGTCCCCAGTCTTGGGAGGGATCCTCTTATCCCCTTGAGTGATAGAAACTCATGGTGGGCCATGACAGTTTATGCTAGGGAGATGGCTCATAATGGGGTTGGCAGGCCAGAAAGACCAACTGTGTGGTTACAGGGTGGGGACTTTGATCCATGTCGTACCAGCCCTACCTCTGGGGAGGGGAGCGGGGTGGCTGGAGATTGAGTTCAACTTCTCCTGGCCTACATAATGAAATCCAAATAAAAACTCGGCACAGAAGCAGGTGTTTCCCAGGATGGCAATACTCGTAGGTACACATCAATGTGCCACGTGCTAGGAGGGTGAGGTGGTGTGACTCCATAGTGAGAAGGCAACAGAAGCTTTGGGATTCCCCCAGACCTCTCCCTTTCTATCTTTCCCTTTGACTGGTTTTGATTTGTATCCTTTTGCTGTAAAACTGTAATCCTAAGTGTAGCACTTTCCTGAGTTCTGAGTCCTTATAGTGAATTACTGAACCTGAGGGGGTAGTGGAAACCCACAGATTAGTAGCTAGCTAGTCAGGAAAGAGTGACCTGGAGACCCCCCAAATTTGTGACTGATGTCTGAAGTGAGGGCAGTCTTATAGGAGACTGGGCCCTTAACCTATGAAGTTTGGCTTAACTGGGTAGTTGGTGTCAGAAGTCATTGCAAGGGTACTTATGGAAACATTTAGCTGGAGGTCCTAACCTAGTCCAGGAGTCTGGGAAAGCCCTTCTGCTTAAGTGATGATGAACCTGAGACCCTATGGAATACTGGAAACTAGACCAAAGGTATGTGTGCATTGCCTGCACTGGGTGGGGGAAGGCAGAGTATGGAGGTGCGTACGTAACCAAAGCAGAGAAAATGATTGGCATCAGAGGATTGCACACAACAGAATAACACAAAAAGCCTTTGCTTATACCCCGAACACACACATTCTCATTCTGCCCATCCCCCAAAGTTGTCAGTGAACCTCAACTGAGAGGTACGTCCTGAGCCTCAGGTGTGCTGGAACAGAAAGGACTTGTCCAAGGCGATAGACATGAGGCCTAGAACTTGACTGTCTTGAAAATCTGAGTAGACCTCGTGGCCGTTAGAGTATGACTCCTGAGTAAACAAACATGCTACTCATCTCTATCCCTGTGTTGTGTGTAGTAAATGCAATGTAAATGTTGAGGTCACTACTATGAGTACAGGATACCAGGCAGCAGGTTTATGCAAAGCCGTTAGAGCAACATCTGCACCTTTGAATCCCTCCCTCTACGTTTACCTCGTTTACCTCATTTACCACTCTGCATGACCACTCTACATTTTTAAATACCTGTTGTAAAACACCTAGAAGCATAGAATCCTGAAACAGAAACAGCCTGGGAAGCCCCTAGGCACGTGTTTGTCAGTGGAATCATTAGTGGGTTGTGGAATGACCATAGTGGACCATAACCAGTATTTTTAATAAAATAGAATAAAAAATATCAGATGGCAATCGGTGTAGTAGGGACCAGTACTGTCACGTGAAACTTTCATGTCAGTTAGATATATCCATGTTTGTACGGGTCATGATGCAAACTTAAAGCTGGTGCAGATCATAGTCAAAGAAGTGTGAGACCACTGATCTCGTCCAAGCCCTTTATTTCACCAATCAAAAGATTTAGATAAAGAGGCTGAGAGGCTTGTCCAGGGTCCTGCACACACAGCCACAGAGCCGGGGCAAGAACAGGATGCCCTTCCACCCCAGTCCAGGGCTCTACATGAAAACCTGACACCAAAAGGAACACTCCATGTTAAGGACACTAAAATTATATAAATATATATACATTTATATAAATATATACTATATCCACAATATCCACTATATATCCACTATAAAACACACAATTAAAATTATGCACTCTATATACTCTATATATCTATAGGGATAGTCTATAGATGATGCTTTATATAAATTTAATTGGAAATATATGCAAAAATGCTCAAAATTTGTCAAGTAATAAGTATCTACTGAACCTACTTATGAAAAACAAGGTTCTAAGCACCATAGCGGATACTAAGCATAAAATATCCAGTCCCTAGAGACGAAAATGGAGCTCTCTCTGCTTTCTACAGAGCTACATTTTAAAGACCCATTAGGTTTTCCTTGTGCTATGCCCAAAAGACAGGATTTTTCCAAACGATCAGTAGTAATAACTCACCGTCCCCCAATCTCCTTATCCACCTAAATGATATGATGTATGTATCACAGATTCTACGAGCCTCAGATCAGCCTCCCTCCTGGATACAGACCCAGCGTGGTTAAGATTTGTGAGACAGGGCACCAGCTATAGCACACGGGTAGGCCCCAAGGGGATGCAATTGTCTTCTCTCCTCTTGTTGAACTTTATAGCTTGCGACTTAATTACCACATTTTATTAGAAAATGTTTCCTTTAAATATTTTTTTGAAAGATTGTTTCAGTCTATTAGGTGACATTAAGAATCACAAGTTTTCCTGGGAGAATATTTTTCAATCTGCTTTATAGCCAATTTGCCAAGGACTTCAATAAGCAGAAAATCACTGGTCAAGAATAAGGAATCAGAGCAACATTTCATATAACCTTCTTGTTGGTTAGTCATTATTAGATTGTTGAAATAATTAAAACCCAGAACTCCACTTATAAGTGCAAGAGAAAAGAAGAAAAATGAATAGCTATTATATAACAGCCCTCAAAACCTTTCTTCTCAGGGGTTGTGATTCAACCTTAGATCAGTATTCCCACTTTAATTATTCAGATACTCTGTCCAGATACAATAAGCGTTAAGGTTGATTGTTTTATTTTTCTTTAAAGATACTTTTTAAAAGTTTAGTCTCATCACAGGTAATTCTTGAAATAACTGTCTCAAGTGTTAATTATATATTTCTAACATACATTAAAATAATACATAACTAAAATTCTAAACGTTCACCCTAAATATAAAATCATCTCTTAAACCATTAGCAATATTACATAATCCATGGTGACTCATCTGCCTACATCTTAAAACAAATGTTTCAAAGGTACTGCTACAATGTGAATAAACTGAAAAAGTTTCGAGTTCCACCTACACTAGCCATAAAAAATTCTGAAACTCAATACATGGGTTCACCACACTTTTATTACCAGTACTCAGTGGAAAGAAAAAAAAGCTCCAGATTTCCAGATTGCTACTTTTGTTTCTTCTGTTTCTTAGTCCATCCACTTTTCTTCTGTCCTTTCTTTTTCTTCTTTATGAGAACAGCTTTTTCTCCAATAAATAAACTTTTAGAATGTCCTACATTTTTTGCAGCAGAATTAAGTCCCTGCTTAGGTTTAGTGGCGTTCTTCAAACTGGGATTTGAATTTTGTTTTAATTTCTCTTTATTAACAGAACGCATGACTCTGAGTTTTCTTCCCATCAGTTCGGAATTATTTAATTTCAGAGCAAGATGAACAGCATCTGTATTCTGCAATAAAAATAGGTATATTAATTTCCACCAGAAACTCATTTGTAAAGAAACTAGTAAAACTGCAACTTCAATGGATCAGAAGAACGTCGGAGCTTGCACATAGAAACCCCTCCTGCTTCCACATCCAAGAAGGCCATTCCCAAGGGTTTCAGCAGCTGTGTCTGGAGTCTCGTTTTAATCATGCTCCTCACGAGTTTTTCCCCAGGAAGCACTCAAGCTGCCTTGTCAAATAATCAGATAAGTCACAATCCAATAAGCTTCATTTTCTCATTATAAAGTGAAATTTCAACTAACTACGTTAGTCATATGCAATCTTTTAAACCAATGAACCTCCTTCTCACAAGGCTCTTTCGGCCAAAGCCCCTCAGCATTAGCTGACCTGAGGGCAGGGAACGCAATGACAGATCGAGAGGTTGGACCAGATGCCTTGTAGAGTTCTGTTAGATCCAAAATTCTATTATTCTTTTATTCTAATATAGAACCACTAAATGCTAACAACTCTGAATACTCGTAAGATGTTTGTTAAAGGACTTTACAAACTTATCAATAGTCAGAAGACAGAGAGCAGAAAAACAGTAAGATCACTACAGTACAGAATGAGGGAAACACAAGGCTGTGACCACGTTTCTTAAAATCTACCTGGTAATACATATCAAGAGTCTTAAAAATGGCCACATGCCAGGGCTGGCCCAGTGGCGTGGTGGTGAAGTTTGCGTGCTCTGCTTCAGCTGCCTGCGGTTCACCAGTTCAGCGGACCTACACACCGCTCATCAAGCCATGCAGTGGAGGCGTCTCACACACAAAATAGAGTAAGACCAGCATGGATGTTAGCTCAGGGCCAATCCTTCTCAAGCAAAAAGGGGAGGATTGGCAGTAGATGTTAGCTCAGGGCCAATCTTCCTCACCAAAAACAAAAAAGAAGGTCACATTTCTTGACCTAGTTAGTAATAGCCCACTGGGGAGCTATCTCCTGAAGAAGTAATCCAAAAATGCAGGCAAACATTTGAAGAAAAAAAATAACCACTCCAATTTAATTATTACAGGGAAAAATATAGAACAATGCTATGTGCAACATTTGGAAAATATGAAAGTATAAATTATGTGATATCACTCACTAGAACGTGCTTACACAAAAGAAAGCAACAAAGCAAACTGCAAAATTTTATATTCACGGATTAAAGTTCAACTACAAAACAGAAGGCCCAGGAAAAAACTGAAAGGAAAAGTATTAATGGGTTATTGTGGAGGGATGAGAAACTTAACTGCCATCAGATAATATGTATATTCTCATCACGTTAGGCATGAAACACTGGTTAATATTTAGTGAACTAAATATAACCAATTTTGTACAAAGACTAAAATTGTCTTCTACTTGAATGAATAGTCAATTCTTTTCTCCATTTTACAGAAGGTGGAGATTCATAGTTAATACCTTTCATATCCAATATCTAAAAGATAATTCAATAACATTAATATGAAGAAAGAGGGAACTAGAACATCTTTTGGTTAGGTGCAAGTATAGAAACAGTACTCTTACGGCAGGTTACAAATTTAGTTTTCTTAAGACGGAATCTGACGGTGATGGTGACAGTTACGTCTGAATGATCAAATAGCGGGGACAACCCTTCCCAACATTTCACAGGACAGTGACAATGCATCAGTCTCCCATACCTCAAAGAGCACATAGCCGAACCCTCTGCCGACTCCTGTCACTTGGTCTCTCACAATCCTTACAGCCACTATATGCCCACAGTCCAGAAAGTGTTCCTCAACTGCAGACTCTTCAACTTCTAGAAACAAAGCCAACCAAAGTGAAAGTAGAGACTTGAGATTGCCTTAGAAAGATGGAGATGTTCAATAACACAGCAAGTTAAGCACCGCCCCACGAGAATCAGTCAAGTGACACCCCACCCTTTCTAAAGTTAGTCTTAAAGCAAAACAGAGTTACTGCTCAGCTGTTGTCTTAACGATAAACAGGTACGTAATTTGTTTAAACAAACTTACTGTATGGGAGATTCCCCACAAACACTGATCTCTTGTCCCTCTGAAACACAAAGGGTGTTAATAAAAATCACTCACTGGAGCAGAAAGTCGTCCTCAAGTCTACCCTTTTCCTCACCCCGTGTCTCTGATGGGTCTCCATCTCCTGATTTAAGCCCCACCTCAGTCCCTTGTTTGATTCAGTCTCCTCTGTGTTGCCCCCTGGAATGTGAGTGAGCACTGGAGGAGGGAGTGGTTTTCTGGTCACAGCTAGCACTGACACATGGCAGTGCTCAAGAAAGACATGCTATATTGGGGGTGGGCAGACTTTTTCTGCAAAAGGCCAGAGCGCAAATATTTTAGGCTCTGCAGGCCATGTGGTCTCTCATAACTACTCATCTCTGCCGTTATAGCACAATACATAAAAATAAGCTCATGGGTGTGGTTGTGTGCTAATAAAACTTTATTTGAAAAATCAGGTGGGAGGTGGATTTGGCCCTTGGGCCATTTTGGTCACCTGTGCAAGGTCCACAATCAAAGCCAGGGGTGTCAACCAGGCCTCTGTAATTTCTGAGGTAACTCTGACAATGACAGTAATGCACTGTATGTTTCTGTGGTGAGCTCTTACAACTCACCCCTCATTCATTTCCAGACTTTTGTAAAATGCAAATCTGGTCATGCCACTCTCGTGTTTCAACTTGTGGAACAGCTGCTGGACAAAATCCAGGCTCTTCAACATGGCAGACCAGCACCTTCATAATCTGACCTCTAACTGTTTCTCCAACAGCAACTCTTACTGCTGCCCTCCTCCTATCTACCCACTATCAACTGTATTAAGCTCTTGGTATTCCCTAAGCAAATGAAGTTTTGGTCCCCACCATTTATACTGTTTTTCCTGCCCGGATAGCCTCATCTTTTTTTAAAAAACTTTTTTTGCCTAGATAACATGGACTCATCTGGCACGATTGATATGACACCTGTTCTCCTGGAAGCCCTCTTTTGTCCCTTCTTGCTGGCACCTCCCCAAGCCAAATGCCCCATTCCTGAGCTGACAAATATCCTGTGCATTTATGACACTATTTATCATAGAACAGTGCCACGATTGGCCCATCTGCTCATCTTCACCTTTATATTCTGAACTCCTAAAGAACTGAGACTCTATCTTAGCACTGTACACCTGACACACAGTAGGAATTCAAAAACTATTTAATGGATAATTTAACTTCTAGCTCTCAGTCTATAAGGTGTTTGCGTGGATGATCTCCAACATAACTTTCAGCCTAACGCTCTATGATTCTTCAATTTAATGGAGGGAGTAGGGGAACCACGTTCTTGAAGCTAATGTTGACTCAAGTCCTTGTGTCATTCTAGGCAACAGCGCTGTGACCACAGAGGGCACAGGATGTTTCCTTCTGTGCTTCCCTCACGCTCACTGCTGATTCCACTCCTCTCCTAGCAAAAACTCAGAAGAAAATGATTTTCTCTACAAGACTGGTTAAGTTCTTTAAACAACTCATGTGCTACTTACAGATGAGGTCTCTGATGCAAGATCAACTCTAATACGAAATCCATCAGCAATTTGGGCCCCATTTCTGTATTATAAATACGAAGGGGAAATGGCTGTTAAAAATGAGCACTGAGTTACTATACTATTTGCTCTAAAGTGAAACCAAGAATAAAACATGAACTCATCAATACTTAAATAAAGTAATCTGATCAAACCTCAAAAAGATAAAATTACCTTTTCAATGCTTTCGCAGCAGCGCTGTCATCCTTAAACACTACGTAAGCATTAATATTTTTCTGATTGGGATGAATTGTACGTCTACACAGGAAAAAAAAAAGACAATGTAAAATTGTCTAATCTCAAAGTCACTAAAATAAATACAGCCTGTTTTCTACTCTTAATCAACACATATGACAAGAATTCCTGGGAGAAGTTTCATCTCTTTTAATAAATATTTAGTAATAACTCAAAAATAACACACAACTTATACAGATACTGGCTGAAACATGTAACCCATGCCTTCTTACTAGTCATCACTGGGAGAGGTCCAGCCATGTGCAGACCACCCATGCAGTGCCACCAGGCTAGAAACTATAATCTTAGCTGCAGCTCTGTATCTACCACACACACAAACAGATGTGAAAGACGACTTAATTTTTCCTTTTTACTATAAAATAAAAACTACACAAACATGTCTAGCTTAGCGAATTATTAACAGGTCAACTCCCTTGCAGCCACCGCCCCCCCCAGAAGCCTCTCTGTGGCCTTCTCGATTGTAGCCCCTCCTCCCCTCCAAAGGTAACCACCATCCCCACTCCCATAGGAACTATGTTTCTGCGTGCCTGTGTGGTTTTACCACCCAAGTGTCTATTCCTACACGTTATACTCTGGTCTTGTCCATTTTCCCACTTAAAAAAGTCTTCTGAGGGGCCAGCCTGGTGGCGCAGCAGTTAAGTGCGCACGTTCTGCTTTGGCGGCCCAGGGTTCGCCGGTTCGGATCCCAGGTGTGGACATGGCGCTGCTTGTCAGGCCATGCTGTGGTGGGCGTCTCACATATAAAGCAGAAGAAGATGGGCGTGGATGTGAGCTCAGGGCCAGCCTTCCTCACAAAAACGGGAGGATTGGCAGCCGATGTTAGCTCAGGGCTGATCTTTCTCAAAAAGATAAAAAAGAAAAAAGTCTTTCGAGTCTTGTTTAATCTACAAGATTCCCCCTTTATCTCTCGTGTTATCTTAGTGTTTAACCCACAGAATTTCCCAAAGCCTGGGTTTTGCTGATTACAAGCTCATAGTGCAGTTCAGCATGTTCCTCTGTCCTCTATATTTCTTCAAATTGGCAGCCGGATACAGTGGTTTGATCGGACCCAGATTTGACCTCTTTGTCCAGACCATAGATAGTGTTGTGTTCTTTCCATGGGAGGCATGTTATGACTATTTCTCACTCTTTTTTTAAGGACAGCAGCTGTTGCTGCTCAATGCCTTAAACCCATTAATTCACTAGGTTTGGAAAATGGTGATCTAATTTAGATGAGACCAATCACAAAAAGACCATGGTAAATGACCACAGATCCTTCCCTGAAGACATTGCCCTATTGTTTTGAAGTAACAAAAATGTTAATGAAAAAATGAGTATCATCAAGAAAGGCACCAGAACATAACGTCAGGGCATGGCTCACGGCATTCTGCAGTAACAGTTTTACATTGATAAAACAAGCTGTGATTTACTGAATGCCTAACACATACCAGGCACTGGGTTAGGCATTTTATGTATCTCCTTTAATCTCACATCTCCGACATGAGTGTTAGTTTTCTGATTTTATGGATAAGGAAGCTGAGACTTGGATAAGTACCTGACTACAATCATAAGTTGGTAAGTGGCCAGCTTAACACTTAAACCAAGTCTAGCTGACTCTGGAGCCCCTATTCTTTCCCTACAACATGCAGCTGCTGACAACATCCAAATCCAACACGTCCTAGCGTAACACTGAGTGTCTTAATTTTTGTGTCTCCCCCAAATTCATACATTGAAATCCATTAATGCCCAAGTGATGGTAACAGGAGGTGGGGCCTTTGGAAGGTGCCTAGGTCATGAGGGTGGAGTCCCCATGAATAGGATCAGTGCTCTTATTAAAGAGGCCCCACAGAGCTCCCAGCCCCTCCTGCCATGTTGGTCCTGGCTCTGAATTAGGAAGCTGTCCTTCACCAGAACACAACCATGCTAGTACCCTGATCTTGCACTTCCAGCCTCCAAAAGTGTGAGAAATAAATTTCGGCTGTTTATAAGCCTTCCAGTCTGTGTTACTGTGTTATAGCAGCCCAAACGGACTAAGACAAACCCCAAGATAACATAAATGGAAAGTGACTTTAAAAAAATCTTAATAATTGTATCGTACTCTGTTACGCTTTGAGAAGCGCTCTCCTTGCCTCAGGGAATACAAAGTGCAAGCATGTAACTCTGCCCCTTTCTGCTTGGCAAGAACACGCCTCGTATCAAGCTTGATGGATGATTTTTAACAACTAGTCACATCTAGACATCTAGGTGTCAATGACATCTAGAGTTCTACTTCCACCTAAAAAGAGAACAGAACAACCGAAGCCAGTGTGGGGAAGGCACAAAGCCCCACCTGGCTTCCTCTCTCTGTGGAGGAGAAGGCTAAGCCGCAGGGGCAGCAAACCCTGTCACCCCCAGGGCACAGGGAAGATCCCTTGTGGCCAGAGGAAGGGAGGCCTCCTACCATTGGGCAAGGGTTGGGAAATGTTCTCTGCCATGAGACCCACCAAAGGCACAAGGCGGAGTATGGCCGCCACAGGAAGGAGGGACGATCAGGTATGCTTCTGAGACACAGACACACAGGGCTTGCCCAGGACAAGAGAGAATCCCACTGCCTGCTACCAGACCACCAAACAATAGCACTCTCTAAACTGGATCTTCAATAAAATCTAAAACTTCTGTGCTCTTCAATCCCACACCTCCAGGTACTTTCTCAAGAGAAATGACCTGTATGCAAATGTTTTTAGTACCTTTATTCATGACAGCCCCAAATTTGAAATAACCCAAATATTCATCAACTGGTGAATGGATAAACAAAATCTGGTACGTCCACACAATGGAATACTACTGGGCAATGAAAAAGAATAAGCCACTGAGCATGCAACAAAATGGGTGAATCTCAAAATCATCATGCTGAGCAAAAGAAGTCAGACAAGAGTACATCCTATACAATGAGTCCACGTACCTAAAACTCTAGAAAATGCAAACTAACACCAGAGATAAGAAGCAGGTCACTGGTCACCTGGAGACAGGGGTGGAGGTGATGAAACTTTGGGTGGGGAAGTATTCAGCATCTTGACTGTGACAATGATTTCATGAGTGCATACATATATTAAAATCATAAAATTGTATACTTCAAATATGTGAGGTTTACTGAAGGTAACTTATATCTTAATAAAATAGAAAAAAAGGTTAAAAAAATTTTGATTATTATGAAAAAGCAAAAAAGTTTCACATGGCAAAGTCTCCATAGCAGAGTGAAAAAGCAAATGACAAACAGGGCAGAATATTTGTAACTCAAATCACAAAAGGCTAATTTCCTTAACATCCCACAGATCAATGAGAAACAATTCAACAGAAAAATAAAGTGGGCAAATGACAGTAACAATTCAGATAAAAGGAAAAACAAATGACTTGAACATATGAAAAGATGTTCACTCAAGAGAAATGCAAATTAGAAATACCATCTTCCCCTATCAGATTGCCAATGATCAGAAAGCTCAAAAACATACTGTTGGTAAAGGTGTGGGAATATAAATAGGTTACCATCTCTATGGGATAGCAGGCCAAAATTACAAATGCAAAGACCCTTTTGACTAAGCAATTTCACTACTAAACGTTTATCCTACAGATAAACTGACACGTACAAAATTACATAAGTGCAAGGTCATTCACTCCAGCATTATTTGTAATGGTCACAAGACTGGAAAAAAACCTAAATGTCCATCAGTGGAGGGTTTGTTAAAACATATTATGGTACACCTTATAGAATACTAAGATGCTCTGAAAAAGAACAAGGAAGCAATTTTACATTGATATAAACAGATATGCAAGTTACAGCAAGCGGAAAAAGGGGAGATGTGGAGTAGGAAATACACTGAATACCACTGCGTGAGAAAGTTACATGTGGGGGCGGGTAGAACATGTATGTGTATCTATTTGTAAATGCATAAAACATCTCTAGAAGGTTATACAAGAAAGTAAAAGTAGCGGCTGCCTGGGGCAGGGAACTGGCTGACTAGGAAAAAGGTGCAGGAAAGAAACTTTTCACTGCATACACTTCTATACTTTTTTATTTTTTAACTATTTGCTTCATTATTTATTCAAACAATTAAATTTAGAAATTTTTTTAAATTGGGAGTGGGGACAGAGCTGGTGGCAAGCACAGAGAGCAAACCCCATTTTTTTGGCACCAAAACTGCTCAGTACTACTTTTACACACTCCTATCGGAACCTGTTTCTGCTGAAATTTAGGCCCCTGGGTTTTAGCCTCATACAGAATTAAGTTTGTATGGCCCAAAGGAGAGTTGTCTCTTACCAGGCTTTCCACTCCCCACAGCATCTGAGCAATGCCCTGCATAGAGGAGGACTTGTATGTTTGGTTACCTCACCAAACATTATTATGGCCAGAAACACATAATAACACATATTTATCAAGAGTTAACTACACAACTGGAGCTGTGATGGTTATGGGAAAAAACTGGCAGAGACCTGGTCTGCCAAAGAATTCCAAAACAGGAATGAATGTAGAAATGAACTTGCCAAGATGTCCAAAGGGACTGTTGCAATTCAAAAATCTTGAGATAATAGGATTCTCAGAAATATTTGTAGAAAATTTGTAACCCAAATCACAAAAGGCTAATTTCCTTAACATCCCACTGATCAATACGAGAAACAATTCAACAGAAAAATAAAGTGGGCAAATAATGTTATTTATATACAGATCTTACATTAATCTATATGTTTAATATACATATATATACACACACACATCTGATATATACACAATATATACACCTCTGCTTGTAAAATCCATCATTTCCTGTCCCAGTAAGAAAGAACCGCCCCCTGCAAGATTGGGAGACTAACAGGAAACCCTGCATAAAACTGAAGGTAAATAAAAAATAAAAGTTGTACACCTTAAACTTACATAACATTATATGTTAATTATATTCACTTAAAGAAATAAATGAGAAATAAAGGGAGAGAAAGGAAACTTGCATGTCTCATCCTTAGCACTAGGTAGAAAACAGGGGATAGGGGAAAAAATCCCCCTGAGAATTTGAACCACAAGCCACACTACCAGTATGGTCCCCAAACCCCCAGAGAACTTAAAGTGGTCTTGGGCTAGCAGTCCCCTCAGGTGATCGATGGAAGCAAACACAAATTCTCTCTGGAAAAACCTGACCAGCCAGTAGCAGCCATCGGGGCACCCCTGATTTTAAGATGCATCTTGATTTCAAAAATGTTAAGATATGGGAAAATGTATGCCTTAGAATTGATGAAATATGGTATTTATGATTTATACTAGAATATCTGGGTGCAAAACTTAATTTTCTTCAAACACTATGCCCAGTTAAACATCCTTGAAATTTCTCATGGTGCATTTTCTAGTAAGTTATTTTACAACACTTGCTGTGACTCCACAATTTATGTTAAGGCTTAAAGGCAAACATCTGACAAATTTATATGCTATTACAAACATAAGGAAACAGTAAGGCATGATGTATTATCGAAATAAAAACATCTATGAAGTGATCTCAATTTTAACCAAACTGGAAGAGCGTTTAAGACTACCTCCTTTCTCCAATTATAAACTTACTTTATTGCTGCCAACTTTTTGGACCGAGTTCCCTCTGCCGGAATCTTTTAAGAGACAAAAAGGGTATTAAAGAAAATTCATTATTTGAAATATTACTTCAAATTAATTATATTTTGATTAATTCAAGTCTACATATCTAACTCTGATATAATGTGATTTTAAACACATTCTAAGGAAATACTGAATTAGAAACAACTGTCGTAATGTTATGCGAATGGGACCTGGTGGCTTACGACAAAGATTTCCGAAGATAGTACCATATTCAGATTTAACGGGCAGTGACTCTCAACCTACATGCAAGTAAACATACTGAGCCCTCAAACTGTGTCAGATGACTCGAAGGACCAGGTCTCTGGTCATGAGGGGACACTGATATTGAAGATGCACATGAAAAATGCAAGGAAAATTGTTCTAAAAAATGAGCATGGAAAAAGGGACACTTCTAAATTAATATTTTATTGTATATGCTATATGATTTTAAATATGTCTAACTAAATTAATAAGTGTATGAGACATATGACTTCATCCATATCTCTAAGAGTTTATAAATGCCAGTTGGCAAAATAAAAAATCTTTCTGGAATCTTTAATTGGACAAATAAAGGAATCCCCTTTATATTCAGGTTCAGTTAATTTACAGTCATGTTACGGGTTTTGCCTACTCAATTGACATAGCAAACAAAACACCCGCTTACCCTCCAAAATACATTGGACATCATTTTAATATGTGAACCCATTAAATTATTTAACGAAGTCAGCAATAGATACGAAGAGAGACTCTTCTCTCGGGCTAGATTTGAACCTGCTAATTCAGAAGGTTCAAGTCAAGTGCTCCTCCATCTAATTAATACCAACTCGTTTAATAAGTCTGATCTAAATGCAATATATTTTAAGATTATACAATTTTAAGGGGAGAGAAAACATACCAGAGAACGAAATCGTACAGATTCTATTTGCCCGTACTCTTTAAAAAATGACTTCAGCTTCTAAAATAAAAAAATATAAATACACTTTAGTCCATCTTCACAACATCAAATAAGTGCTACAAAAAGGATTTAAGTAAAACTCTCTAATAATCTTTTACTGCCAGGTTTTATTTTAAGAACACTTCAGGAAAAGTGGGTGACTATTCAGTTAGAAGACAAAAACATTTCAATGAAACTTATATAAAAAGAAAACACAATTCAAGTTAATTTAGTATCCATAAGATATACAATGTTTTTGTCTTTCAATCTTTTATCTTTACTACATGTAAACTAAGATTATATATTCCATAGATTCTCTCATCTTTTCACATTGGCTTAAGCCAGAAATGAGTTTTAAGGATGCTTATGTCACTATGAGAAATTCCTCAACTGTCTAGAATTAGGACAATCAGGCTGAAGAAAAATCTAGAGTGTGAATTTTATACGTTATTCTTATGGTTGGCTCAGGAAGTGAAGAATGTATATCTCTTACAGCTAGGACAATAACTTCTATAACCAATTCTAATTCAAAAATAACTTATTGAATGTGCAAGGATACCACATACACTCCCTTCTCTTGAGCCTCTTTGAATCTCATAGGAGGACCAATAACTAAAACTATGCTACAAAGCAAAATATGTTATCTTATACAAAATAATCATAAATCAAATGCTAGCAGACAAAAGGGTAAGGGGGAAAGGGAAAAACCAGGAAGTGAGTTTTTTGTACTGTTTGTTTCTAAGGAAGTGAAATTTAAATTGTCCTTCAAAAGATGAGCAGGATTTTGGCCTAAGGGACTGCCAACAGTGTGACCATGACCTAAGACACAGAAGGTTACAGGCATGTTTCTGGTTTAGTGAACCTCACATAACAGAAGAAACTTGAGATGTACTCAGTCATTTACACAACAAATATTTATCAAGCCTCAAGTATGCGCAAGGCACTGTTTCAAGTGCTATGGATACAGCGGTGAAGAAATGAGAGAAATCTCCCTGCACATGTGGAGCTTAGGTTCCAGTGGCATGTAACAGGAGATACGGCTAGAAGGAAAAAAACCCAACAGACAGGAGGTTCAAGTAAGATTTGCAAAAGCCTGAATTAGGGCAGTGATGACGACAATGGAGAGGAGGGGGTGGGTACTAGAATCAACCTACAGAATGATTTATGTAGTCATTATAAGGAAGTTATATATTAATGACATTAATTATATGCTTTTTAGTAAAGGAACAGTAAACAAAGTTATGAATTACTAACTTCTCTGAATCGCTACAATATAAAGATTATGCACTTACCTTCTTATTACATGTGACAGGCAAATTCCCAACAAACACAGTTCTCTCATTCTTTAATCTCTCTTCTTCTTGGTTGGTTTGAAATTTTTTCCTTTGATTTACAACTGTGTGATCCACATCATCAAGTACTTTTTTATCTGCTACTTTAACAGCAGACTGAGAATTTTTCCTTTTCTGCCCTTGTTTCTGGTGAATTTCTTCTTCTAAATCAGCACTTGCTAGAGCGTGCTCTCTTTTTAAAGCCAAAAGAAATAAGAGTCAATGAAGTTGGGTCTAGTATTTGACAAAGCAGAGGGATTAGAAATATTTCCCACCTACTTCTGGTTTACCTAAGTAAAAAATTGCCATTCACAAATATATCTAAATTTTAAAAATTGCACTATCAAAAAGCCACTGGTATTTTTAGAAAACTCAAGTTGGAAAAAGTTAAGCTCAATTTTTGAAGGTATGTTAAAACTGCTAGGTAATAATAGCAAAGCAACAAAAGTTCATTTAAACAAAAGCTGGTTCATTTAAAGCTCCTGGAGATTCAGTTTATACTCTACCGGTTCCTAACTGCATCCTCTGTTCTGGAACTCTAGGAGGACTGCAGCACTCCCAGGGAGTCTATAAGGCTTAATATGCCTGCAAAATACTTTGTAAAAGCAGTATGGCCAAGAGGAAAAACCAGATTTCCTACTTACAGTAGGTCTGTAATATTTAAAGGACTGCTTGTCAAAAGTAAATTCTGAAATGGCAAACACAACATAAAGTATTGGTGTGCATGGATAAGTGAGGTTGGCGCATCAGTCCAAAAAGAGAACTGGTCTGGGATCTTGAGTGTGGGGGGAGAAGGGGTAGGAGGAGTCATAAAAATGATTTATTCATTCAGTAAATATTTACTGGATTCTTACTCAGTTCTAGCCTCTGGGGAGACAAAGAGAGAGACTATTAAAGGCCTGGCGCCAGCCCCATGGCCAAGTGGTTAAGTTCACAAGCTCCACTTCGGTAGCCCAGAGTTTCACGGGTTCGGATCCTGGACACAGACAGGGCATGGCTCATCAGGCCATGTTGAGGTGGCATCCCACATGCCACAACTAGAAGGACCCACAACTAAAATAGACAACTATGTACTTGGGGGATTTGGGGAGAAAAAGCAAAAAAAATAATAATAATTAATTTTAAAAAAAGGCCTTTCAATAGCCTAATTTCTGAAGATATAGGAAAAAGTTCACACTAACATGGTAACATTTATAATACATGGTGTAGAAACATAAAAGAAACAAGAAAGGCTTCTTCGAGAAGGAAAGCAGTGTCTGGCACATCCTCAGTCCTCAGTAAATCTTGACCATTATTATTCTTCCACTAGACCATAAGCTCCACTAAGGTCAGGGTCTATGTCTAGTTTTTGGTTCACTATGGTATATAAAGTACCCAGTGGGAGTGAAAGGAAATGAGACAGTATGGTAAGCTGGGAACCAGGTCAGGAAGGAACATGTCTGTTAAGATTTTATCCCACAAAAGATGGAGAACCACTGAAGACTTTGAGAGTGTCTAAAAAAGATCACTTGGGCAGCAAAGTGGAAGATAATTAGGAAGGAGACAAGGCTGGATAACAGAGAGAAGTTAGGAGACAGTCACAGATGCATGCATCTGAGAAGACAACAGACCAACCGAAGTAAGGGAGGGGTTGGAAAGGCGAAGACAGATTAAATAGATAATTAAAGACAGCATCATCAGAACTTGGCAACTGATTAGATACGCAGGAAAAAGAAAGAGTATACGATGACCCCAAGTCATGGGCTCAGGAAACTGAAGGGCTGGTGATAACACTCATGCAGAAGAACAGGTTTGATAAGGACAATGAGCACAGTTTGAAGCATCGTGCTTTTGAAGTGGATACGGAATATACAGGTGCAGATGCCAGGAGGCAAAGAGATACACAGGTGTGGAGATCAGGAGAGAGCTCAGAATGGTGGAGCCATGGGCACAAATGAGATTGCCCAGGCTAAGGGGTGAAAAAAGGTCAAGAGAAGATGACCAAGAAGAGAATCCTGAGGAAAACCAACGTTCAAGGAGCAGTTAGAAGAAAGGGTACCCATAATGACACTGAGAAGGAACAGACAAGGATAATCAGAAGAGATTGCTATCAAAGAATGGAATAGCTTCGAGAAGAAAAGCAGCCACGTGAAATGTAACAGAGACGACTTGTAAGACAAAGGCTGTACAGCCTAGTAAACATGGCAACTAGGTCAGGATGGCTTCACTGAGCACTGGTTCAGAAGTATGGTCAGATCACGCAAAAACAAACACAACAACCAACCAACCAGACTGGGTGGAAAAAAAAACAGATCAAGAAAAAGAGAGCACAAGCACAGACTTCTTTTTCCAAAAGCTTGACAATGAAGGGGAGGATTGAGGGAACAGCAGCAAACAGGGACACGTGACTGTGAACAGGGTTTTGTCTTGTTGGATTTCTTTTTTTAAGATGAGAATCTTGAGGGGCTGGCCCGATGGCCGAGTGGTTAAGTTCGCGCGCTCCGCTGCAGGCGGCCCAGTGTTTCGTTGGTTCAAATCCTGGGCGCCGACATGGCACTGCTCATCAAACCACGCTGAGGCAGCGTCCCACATGCCACAACTAGACGGCCCACAACAAAGAATACACAACTATGTACCAGGGGGCTTTGGGGAGAAAAAGGAAAAAATAAAATCTTTAAAAAAAAAAAAAGAGATGAGAATCTTGAGCACATGTACATGGTGGACAGATCAAAGATATGGGAAAGAGTAGAAGATGGAGATATCTGATGGCATAATCCCCAAGGAGGCAGAAAAAGAGGTATAGAGTATACATAGCACAGGTGACTGAATCAATCTTGGACAAGGAGGAAGACACCTATCTCTGAGAGAAAGAGAAAAATTAAGGATGTGCGTAGATTCATTAGGTAGGAGGACAAAACATAGTTCACAACTGTTAGCAATTAATAGCTCTCTGAATCAAGATCACCTTGTTGAAAGAGAAAAGAGAAAGGGCTTGAAGAGAGGGGCCTAACAGACTGAGGACAGTTAACTAGGAACTTGTGATGGCACTGCTATTTGGATCTTGATTCAAATAATCTGAGGGAAAAAATTTACGTTAAAAGGAGAAATCTTATCTCTGACTGAATAGGTTTAAGAAAACCAAACTCATCTTTGAAATACATACTTAAATATTTATAGATGAAACATAAGTCTTAGGTTTGCTTCCTAATAATAAGGGGGAGATGAACGGGGTAAAGATAAAAAAGATGGGCCAAGTATTAATAATTGTTGATGCTGGGTACATGAGGCTTCCTTATCCTCTTTAACCTTTTTGAACGTGTATGAGATTTCCCATAATAAGACTTTTTAAATTAGAACTGTGAAATGAGAAAAAAATCAAGATGAATATTGCAGGCATAAGAATCTCAACTTCTTCACCATCTAATTTAACATCAACCACGAGAATTTTACCAACCTGTCTGCCAACTTTTTGTCTGCATCAGAAAGTTTCTTCTTCACTTTCATTTTTTTTGGAGGTTCTTGCAAAAGCGATCTTTGAATTTGGGATGTACTTTCTCCCTCCTCATCCTGTTTCCTTTTCTTGGTGGTTTCCTTCCAAAAGTTTGAAGTTACGTTTGAGACTTCATCCTGTTTAATAACTTAGTGATCTAAATTAGCACCTCTTCTCTCTCAGTGGTATGGCCAGCGATGAAAGGTTACTTAAAATTAATCCTATCTGCCCCACTTTAGAAATCACGCCCCGCAAGGTAGATGGCTTGTTTTAAAGCTGTTCCAATGGGCCATTCGGAACAGACTCGGGTGACTTACTTTAGGCACGGGCACGTACACGGGTTGAAGCTGAGGCTCAAAAGAGTTGAAGAGGGCTGCCAGCCGACCTGCGCTGCCTCTGGAGGGACGCTTGCCATGGAACAAGCTATTGGCGACTTGCCCAACCACGTAGTCTCCGCTCAGACTCCCACGCCCGCCACCGTCGGGGTTCTCTCTAGACACGACGCCAGAGACTCAGCGACTCCACGCCACGCCCCACCGCTTCGCCCGCCCGAGCTCCCGAACGCACCGCCCTGCCCAGGGAGACGTGCCAGGCGCCACTCACCCCTCCTCGGCACTTCTCTTTTTCTTCCGTTTGTTCTTCCCTTCCACGGCCATGCTGGTTCCACCGCCTGCAGCAAAGCAGCAGCACGTCCTCCTGCACTTCCGGGTCCTGGCTACTTCCGCTCTGGGAGCCACGCCCCTTCCGCTCCAGGTGGCCGCGCTGGGAGCCGGACACACCTGGCAGGCGCCAGCCGGCCTCCGGGCAGCAGGTGGTACTGTGCATCTTTCTGCTTGAGAGACAGCTAGTCTTGGGAGGGAAGGAAGTCTTCCGAGAGTAGGGGAGGCCTGAAGTATGACTAAGAATCAGACAGCTTGGGAGTGGAGTGTCAATCCAAGCAGAGGGAAGACAGGTAGGAAAACCTCCGGATTGTTGAAGATGGAAGGAGGCAGGTTTGTCAGGGATGTAACAGTTCTAACAATTGGTGAATTGGTGTGAAGGGTTGCGTGGGACTTATTTGTACTGCTCTTGCAACTTTTCTGAAATTTGACATTATTTCAAAAGAAAGTGAAAAACAGTACCACAGCTCTCACCTGCGCTGCCCAGCTCTTCTACCAGGAAAAGCAGAGCCTTAGCACTCGAAACTCTTGATGCTGTTTTCTCAGCCCACCTTCCCAGACTAACCTCCCTCCAAATCCTTATATTGTAGCCTGCTTTTTTCCGCCACCTTGTTATTCCTTCCCCCACAACTGCCCCCCTCTTTACCCCTCATTTTCACCGGTAAAATTGTACCCATCCTTCAGGGCCCAGCTCACATACTACGTCACTTACGGAAATTTCCCTGCTATAAACCAGCCTTGGTGGTCTAGTGAGTAAGATCTGGCGCTTTCTCTGCTGCAGCCTGCATTCGTTTCCCAGTCAGATGAATGAACCGCACCATCCGCCTGTCGGATGTCACACTGTGGCAGCTGCGTGTTGCTGTGATGCTGAAAACTCAACTATCAGCAGGGTCACCTGTGGCGGGCAGATTTTAGCGGAACTTCCCGAGCGAAGGAAGGTGAGAGGATGGCGCAAACAGACCTGGCAGCCTTCAGCTCTGCTGTACACAGGGTCACTAGGAGTCGAAATGATTTGAAGGCACTAACAACAAATTTACAATAGAGAGATTATTTTTCCAAACTTCCAGCATACTTGCATTAGCGTTATTTACACAGTCTTTCTAAATGTGAATGGGTGTCTTATTTGTCCTGTATTCTGTATTGCTATTAACTGTACCTGGTGGATATTTGGTAAGTTGTCTTTTAGGTAATGAGATAAATATTAGATTATCATTGGATAGATCATTGAATTCAGTAGTTTTGATGGTAAAATAGGATTTAACTTTGAACCTTTGGGAACAGACTTGCTTTTTGAAAGCTGCTTCATAGCAGTCATTGGGAATATGTGTGACCTTTCATAGCCCACATTATAAGTTGATGGAAAAAACCCATAACATTCAACTGTTGGCCCTGGTTTTGATTTCCAAGTCCCGTACGTTGGTTTCCCATAATTGTGACCTTGTGGTATCTCATAAAGATGAGAAGAACCCAACGGTCCATATTTGCAACTCGAGCATCTCCATTTGTCCTGTACAGTCCAATTAAGAAATTCTATTCATTTTTTTCTTCAGAATGCCTCCCATCCCATTCCTTCCCCTCTCCCTAACATTACTCCAAGAATCACTTCCTTTCTGGAGCACTGCAACCTCATCACATCTGGCCTTCCTGACTCTTCCTCTCCTCTCTAGCCTACACATGCCATTTCCAGATGAATCTCCCTTGAATCTTAAGGTTTGCATCTCCTGTTTGTCACTACCAGTCATCATGATTCTTGTATGTCCCTTTTAAACTCATGCACTTGTTTTCCCTGACCACACAATTTAGCACTTAATTTTATTATGTCTCATATTACCTCCACAACTAAACCATGAAACTACTCCTCTAGGGGATTACATCTTATACGTACAAAACCCATCATACAATATTAGCCCCAAATCCCTAAATAGGAGGTTAAAATCAGAAGAAAGGTGGACTAATGGACTCACCGAAAATGAAAGGCAGCACACACTTCTGAGGAAAAGAATTAGGGAGTATGAAAGATGCTGTGGTTGGAGATGGTTAAAAAATTATCCCCATTGCCATTAAGAACTGGTTTTCAGCCATTTATAGATCACTAACCCCTTTGAAGAGTTTCTTGAAATGTAAGAACTCTTTTCATATAAAAATACAGACGAAAATGATTTTGTGAAAAACGTTAGAGGTTTCATGGAATCTGTTCCACCTCCCCCAATCTCTCCAGGAGAAGAAAATTACAAGACCTTACCCTCGGGTTATTTCAGTAGGAAAAAGAGGTTTTGGAGAACACTGTGAACCTAATACCATCTTATTATAGATTGTAAACTAGGTTGCTAAGATGTAGTTTAGGTGACCAGGGGAAAAAAAGGCAAATTCTGATAATACCATGAAATTCACAGACTTCTGGAGAAGGTGGGAAGACAGAAGAATAGGCAGGTAGGAGGTCAGAGAAGCCCAAAGGTATAAAGCCCAACTCTGAGAGTTTGGAATCATTCGCCTACAGAGCACTATTTCTGTAATACACCAAGTAGGTGATACTAGGAGTTCCTCGAAAAACAGGGCTTCACAATCAGTTAACACTGAAAACAGTAGGATAAAGGAAGAAGGCCAGATGTCCCTTCAGAGGCCTTCTCAAAGTTTTTAATATGCATACACTGAATCTTTAAGAAGGGAATGTGCTTTATATGACATTTCCAAAATATATTTGGTAATAAGTTCTCAGAGTATTTCCAAGGACCAGTATTCCAGGACTTGATGTTGGGAGAGAGTGTTCTACAAATTTTAAAACTCAATCTTTAAAAGTTCAACTAATTTCAGTGAAAATAAAGGGTCATTGCGAAGGTGCTTTTAAAAATACACATTTGAGCTTTTTAGGCCTTAAAAAAGTTTATTTTCTTTTTGTTTTAAAGAATATTTTCTTTTTGTTTTAAAGTATTTTTCTTTTGGTGGAACATTCACTAAATGAGACAAAAAACTATTGATTTTAAAAGTTTAGAGTAAAACAGTGGTTTTCTACCGAGACACATATTAAAATCACTGGAGATCTTTAAGAAAAGATCAACATCCAAGTACCATCCCAGTCCAATATTAAAAACAGCTCTTTGAGGGTGGGGCCTGAGTACTGACTGCTGTTTTAACAATGCCCAGGTGATTCCAATGTACAATGGGGGTAGAGTGCACTAAAAGTATGAGAGACCTACAAAGCTCCAACTAAAAGACTTAAAAAAAAAGAAAGAAAAAAGAAAAGCTGCTGGTAATGGTTTGAAGTATTAAAGAAAAAAATTTTTCAAAAAACTTTTTCTTCTTTAGATAAACCTCCAAGTCATAAGTATTCATGTTCAGACTAAAGCAAAATAGTGTATGATTTAATAACATATAAGAATGGGGCCAGGGTCGACCCCGTGGCAGAGTGGTTAAGTTTGCATGCTCCACTTCAGCAGCCCAGGGTTTCACCGGTTTGGATCCTGGGCACAGACATGGCACCACTCATCAAGCCATGCTGAGGTGGCATCCCACATGCCACAACTAGAAGGACCCACAACTAAAAATATACAACTATGTACCAAGTGGCTTTGGGGAGAAAAAGGAAAAATAAAATCTTACAAGAAAAAGAAAAAAAAGAATGGGGCTGGCCCAGTGGCATAGCAGTTAAGTTTGCATGCTCCCCTTTGGCAGCCCGGGGTTCACGGGTTCAGATCTCAGGCACGGACCTACACACTGCTCGTCAAGCTAGGCTCTGGTGGCGTCTCATATACAAAAAATAGAGGAAGATTGGCACAGATGTCAGCTCAGGGCCAATCTTCCTCACCAAAAAAAGACCAAACAAAAAAAGATATAAGAATGCCTAATAAATCCTGTATCTGGTTAATGGACTTTTAATTTTTATAGGTGGAATATTCTCTTTTTATATGTCAATTAACCCCTTGTGATAATACATGCTGGAGATATATGTTCCAGTCAGACATCAGATACAGAAATGAACTAATATTACTTAATCTTTTAGAAACAAAATCAAAGATTCACAAACTATGGCATTTTATTTCAGAGCCTTTGCTTACATTTGTACAATATATTACATAATTCTTCATTGTTTGCAGATCCTAATATATACTTTATAGCTTTTATTCTATAAGCTTTTTCTTCAACGTTTTGCTGTCAACAACTCTTTACAGTCCTGTACAAATTTGAGTAACTTGAAACCATTTTCAACAAAATTAGTTACTGTAAGCACACACTACAAGACTGAAAATGCTTTTCCTAGAAAAGTTGAATGTAAAGGATTCTGACACGTTAGCATCTACAACAAAACGCTTCGAAATTCTCACATCGTATTGCCAGAAAACAAATAAAACATGCCAGCTCCATCCAAAAAAAGTACACAGAACTACAATTAAAACAGTAAAACAGTCTGTACAGTAAAGTACTGTGTATTAACAGTGCCAGGTATTAAATAGCTTGAATGAACACATCCGCAATATACAAATGTCTTACAAAGGTGTAGAATTAAATACAAGTGCCAAACAGAACAGAGATTGGAATCATACAACATAAAGTCAATACAAGTGAAAACAATTTTGCGTTCATTTTGGATTTTATACAAGGCATTTAATTTTATAGGCCTACCACCCCGATTAGCTATTTATACTTAAAATAACAACCATCCTTTTGAGACAGTTCATATCAACAATCTTGAACCATACTAATAGAGTTTACTTGTTCCTGAAGTCCTCTTGTTGTAGCTCATAATAAAATAAGCAATACAAATGAATTATCTGTTTAAGGAAAAAGAAACATTTACAAGAAAACACAAAAATATAACTGTTATAATTCATTATGAATAAATATACACTTTGAACTGGCTAAGTACAATCTTTATACATTGTTTAAGATTTAATACAGTTTATTAGCCATTTTCTTTTTTCACACAATGTATTATATCAAAATTAAAAAAAAATACTGATTTATAGAAAAATGGCAAAGTACAGTAGTTCCATTCCAATCTGAAGGGGCATGAAAAGCCACTGTAAGACCTTTTAGCCTAATTCAAACCTGTAAACATGTTCAGTCTTTTTTAAAGAGAATCTTTAATATTTGGTTACCAGGATTGATGTATAATATCCTGTTAACTGCAGGTTTTGAATTTAGTACATGTGCTTGACTTATACAATTAAAGCCACCCTAAGGTGACTTGCTTTAAAAAACAATTAGCTTGTACAAATGAAAATAGGTTCATATTTTTTCATAAATAAATGGAAAAATATCAAATGTTCCAGCTTTAACAAAATACAAGGGAATACATATACAGTAAGTTATCTCAACATGTTCTGGCCCACCCAATAACTATGCTTACTGTATTGTCTCTACAGGCAGTGAAAAGCCTCCATTTGCCACAGTGGAAGGCCTTCAAGTTACCAGACACACAATTCCCGGACAAGTTGGAAACAATTATTGCTTGAGGAAAAGCAGTTCATTGTACTTTTTCTTCATAAAAAAAGTGCACTTAAGTGCCAAGTCAGCTTGTCAAGAAACAATTTTTAAATAGAAAATAGTGCTTGTCTGATTTTTTTTTTGTGCCACTGTGCAGTATAAAAAAAGACGTGGCCCTCAACAGCCATTAAGTGCAAAGTGCTGTAGCAAGTCCTGCTGTCACCTGCACTCAACTGACATTCCATTTTGTGATGCGCTAGACATTGACGGTTCAGCTAAAGTTAACATAACAGCAGCTGTTATGGAACTGGATGAAGGTGAAGAAGAGGATGAGGATGTAGCAGCACCTACGGAAAAGGGAAACCAAACCAACAGCTTAATAAAGCGTATATACAACAAGAGAGAGAAAGAAAACACCAGTCCTCTAAAATTCTCTTGTACTCTCCAAAATCATTTCCTTTACAAGAGCAGTCAGTTCCCACAATACCATAATGCAAAGAAAGGAAAACCTCGTGTATCTCAAGTAGCTAGACAGTGCCAAACTACAGGCCAAGTAATGAAAAAGGATAGACCAGGGAAC
Organism: Equus przewalskii; assembly: GCF_037783145.1. Taxonomy (NCBI): domain Eukaryota; kingdom Metazoa; phylum Chordata; class Mammalia; order Perissodactyla; family Equidae; genus Equus; species Equus przewalskii. The sequence continues at coordinate 76,532,296 of NC_091831.1, read as the reverse complement.
GCTCCCACATGGATCAGAGGAAAAAACAAAAATCATGTGCCCAGTCTATTAGGACATGGAAATGAAACAGAAAATAGACTTTCTGTAATAATGAAACAAATGTCCAGAAGAGCTTTGAATCCAATAGAAAAAATCTGTAATCTACCCCAAAATCTTTTCCCCCCCTCTAATTCCTACATCTTTCTGTGTTTGAAGTTTCTTCTGAATTTAAATGATGATGAGAATGGAAGACTAACTGCTCCTTAAAGTTGGAACAAAAGGCCCATAGCTCAACTACTACATTCTCCTCCATTTGGTTTACAAAGCAAATGGCACATTATTTTCCTGAGGGAAATTCTCAGTGTTCTAAATTAGTGTTCAAAAAAACTTTTTAAAAGGAATATATCACAAGGTAAAAAAAATTCATTCAGTTTAGGATGTAAGGTGGAAAAGCAAGTCTCCTTCTCATCTATCTAATCTTCGAAATTCCCCTCTCCACTGTTACCAATTGCTTCACAGTCTTTAAAATTCTACAATAGGGCAGGCAAATTACTGCCCCGGGCCAAATCTGGCCCAGCTGTTCTTGTTAAAAAAATTTTTTGGGAACACAGTCATGCCTACCTGTTTACCTCTTGCCTATGGCATATCTCACACCTACAGTGGAAGGGTCAAGGACTTCTAAAGAGACCATCTGGCCTACAAAGCCCAAAATATTGACTATCTGTCTCTACAGAAAATGTTTGCAACTCCTGTTCTAGAGGAATTTTATCTCCAGAATCTACAGATAAGATTTGCAAATTTTAAATGTATAGCTATAACTCCTCTTTTAAAAACACAAGTGGAAGCACAGTATAGTCTGACTCTTGATTTTTTTTCCACTTACCAATCTATCTTAGATTGTTGCCTATCAGTACATATATAGATCTACCTCCTTTTCTTTTCAAAGGCGAATAGTATTGCACTATATTTATGAATTGCAACATTTAATTTTTAGTCTTTTGCTGTTACCAACATCATAAATATTTTGAGCATTATAAAATTTTAAATGTCTTATTTTTCATCAATATACTATATCACTTGATAATATAATTTAATGATTTCTATCTGCTAGTATAAGTATTATCTAACAAACTTCTTTGTGGCTACGTATTTTTCCATGGCATCTATTAACTTCTCAGAACTGGAGTTAGCTAGTTCTCCCAACACAAAGTCAAACTGTTTTCCAAGACAGTTTTGCCATTGTTTCCAGCAATGCATAAAGATAGGAATTTCATTATATTTTCCTAGCACTGGCTTCAGTTACAATTTTTTTTGCTAGGAATAGTACCCCATTTGATTTGCATTTCTTTGGTAATCAGAATAGTCATCTTTCTATTGATATTTTAATAGTATTTAGGAACTGACTTTTAATGCTAACTCTCCAGAGAAAGCATCTATTTATCAGAATTACTTACTTTAGAGAATTTGTGGTGACCTCATCTACAAACACTGTTTTAAAGGAGATGTTTCTCGATAGATGTCTTATTACATAGAAAACACCTATAAAAAGGCTTAGATTACTTAAGAGTGAGGAGCTCTAGTACAAGCACTTAAATAGCAGTGTGCTTATTATAATTGATTTTTAATTATTTTTAAATGATTACATGGTATCAAACACATAAAACTGTGATCCCCTTCTTTTGACAGAATGCTTCTGTATATGCTTTCTATATATTAACATTTAAATTCTTATCAAATACTCCATAGCTCAGACAGATTTTCACCCACCCTACAAATTAAAAAGCCTAGACAGAGGTGGAGAGAGCTGAAGGAGTTATTAAGACAGCGGAAGACAAAAGGAGGAAAATTTGTCTGAAGAAAAAGAAAACAAAACAAAAATGAAAGTGTTTCAGAGGATGGTAATAGTGGAAAAAGAAGAGAGTAAGGGAGGCAAAGTTCTAAGTTTACAATGACACTGTCTCCCTCCCCGACCCCTAGTATCCCATTTCTCTGCTCCCCTTCATAGCAAAACTCAAGATTTTCCTAGGGTCACCGTCTCCACTTCCTCATCTCCCACTCTCTCCTCAACCAGCTTCAATCCAGCTTCTAGCTGCACAGCTCACTGAGATTTCTCCTGAAAAGGCCACCAATGATTCCAGCATTGTCAAGCCACCAACCACATCCCTGGCCTTTCAGCAGCACTTGAAATAGCTGACGGCACTCCCCTCCTCCTCAAACTCTTTTCTTGGCCTCCTCTCCTGCTTTTCTTCATTCAAGGTTACTCCTTCTCAAGCCTTGCTGGTTCTATCTTCTCCTTCTCAGCCCCACCTCTAAAAGCTGCCTTGCCCCAAGCTGTCCTTCTTTTCTTTTCTATTCACATTTCTTTCCTAGATGATTTACTCAAGGACTGGGGCTTAAAAAAACACTTGCAATAATTATTATACTATAGATATACCAATGACTTGAAAACTATATCTCTAATCCTGACTTTGCACCTGAGCTATAAACTTACATATCCCACTCTCTACCTGACATCTCCACTTGGATGCCAAGTAGGCATTTCAAAAAGTAACATGGCTACAAGGATGGGCCTTGAGGGCATTATGCTAATCGAAATAAGTCAGAAAGAGAAAGCCAAATACGTTTGATTTCACCCATATGTGGAAGATTAAAACAACAACAAACAAATACATAGATACAGAGAATAGATTGGTGGTTACCAGAGGGGAAGGGAGGAGGGGGAAAGCAAAAGGGGTAAAAGGGCACATGTGTACAGTGATGGATGACACTTAGACTTTGGGTGGTGAACACGATGTAGTCTACAAAGAAACTGAAATATAATGATGTATACCTGAAATTTATATAAAGTTATAAACCAATGTTACCTCAATTAAAAACTTCATTTAAGAAAGGTAACATAGGGGCTGGCCCAGTGGCGTAGTGGTTAAGTTCATGGTTAAGCTCCACTTCAGTGGCCCAGGATTCGCAGGTTTGGATCCCAGGCATGGACCTACACACCACTCATCAAGCAATGCAGTGATGGTGTCCCCACATACAAAATGGAGGAAGACTGGCACAGATGTTAGCTCATCAACAATCTTCCTCAAGCAAAACTAGGAAGATTGGCAACAGATGAACAAATGTTAGCTCAGGGCCAATCTTCCTTGCCAAAAAAAAAAAAGTAATATATCTAAAACAGAATGACTGATCCTTTCTGTGCTCCCCAACCTACAATCTTGTCTTTTCTAGGCCTTCCTCATTTCCAGTAGTGGCACCAAGTATCCAGTTGTTTCAGCCAACAACCTACAAGTCATCCTTCATTGCTCTCTTTCTTTCATCTACCACATCTGATCCATCAGGAAGTGCTGTTAAGTCAACATTAATTGCTCTCCATCTTTATTGAAACCATCTTACTCCAAGTCAGTATCGTCTACTATATCTACTGCAATGGGCTCCCTATTCAACACTGCTTCTACCATTGCCCCTCTAGAGTCTACTGTCCACATGGCAAACAATGATCTTTAAAAAACTATAAATCGATCATGTCATCTCCCTGCTCTAAACTTCAAACAGCTATGCATCTCACTTAGAACAAAATTTAAACTCCTCATCCTGGCCTACAAGGCCCCACATGATTTGACTTCTGCTTACCTAGCTGGTATTTCTACCACTTTCTTACCACGATGGTTTTCTTTCTGCTCCTGAAAGTGCACTCCTACCTTAGAGCGGTTAATTGCAATCTGGGTGACAGTGCCCCCTAGTGGATATTTGGCAATGTCTGGTGACATTTTTGGTTGTCACAATTGTGGGATGCTGCTGGCATCCAGCAGGTAGAGGCCAGAGATACTGCTAAAGATCCTACAGTGCATAGGAGAGCCCCCCACAGCAAAGAATTATCTGGCCCAAAATGTCAATAGTTACAAATTTGAGAAACTCCATCTTAGGAAATACTTGCTGTTCTCTCTGCCTAGAACCCTGTTATGAACTGAATTATGTCACCCGAAAATTCTATGTGGAAGCCCTAACTCCTAATGTGACTGTGTTTGGAGACAGGGCCTTTAGGGAGATAATTAAGGTCAAGTGCTGTCATAAGCGTGGAACCCTAATCCAATAGGACTGGTATCCCTCTAAGAAGAGGAAGAGACACTTGAGATTCTAGCTCCCCGTGTAGCGGAAAGGCCATGTGAGGACACCATGAGAAGGGAGGCATCCGCAAGCCAAGGAGAGAGGCCTCAGAGACACCAGACCTGCCCACACCTTGATCTTGGACTTCAGACGTGGGAACTGTGGGAAAATACGCTTACATGGTTTAAGCCGCCCAGTCTGTGGTACTTTGTTATGGCGGCCCGAGCAGACTGAGACCACTCTTTTCCCTCAGGTTTTAACTTCTCTCGCTTCCTCTAGTCATTCATGTCTCAATGAAAATGTCCTGACCACGTATAATCTAACACAATCCATTTAATCACGGCCTTAACATCACTCCATCTGTTTTTCGCTAGCCAAAATCTCATTAGGTTTTGGGGGACAGATTGTAAACTCTATGAAAGTGAACATTATGATTTGAGACAATTTCTTCTTTAGATGAATTTTCCCATTTTACAGATGAGCAAAATAAGGCAGAGGGATTAAAGAACTTTCCTGAAGATACACAGATAAAAACTCATGTGAGTCTAACTGCAGAATCATAAACTGTTTTATGCTTAAGTAAAGTAAGGTAAAAACACTTACTTTCTCTTTCTTTCTTCTTTAAACGCTTTCTCCTCCGATCAATGGAAGCTACTTCAGATTTTAATGACAGATAATGTTTTCTGATTTCTTGCAGTTTTTCTTGAAGAATTGTGATGCGTTCGGCACTTGTCATATTTTCCAGGTCCGCTGTGAATTTAAAACTTTCATTAATATGTATTTTTGACAGAATTTTAATTTATAAAAGAGAGAAAACATAGTGTCGTTGTAGAATAAGGTCAAGACATAAAAATAAGGCTTATAAAATATTTTTTCCCTAAGATTTTTTCTCTAGTTTAGAACAATGCCCAGCACATAACATATGCACAATATTTGTTGAATGAATGTGTAGAATGAAACGCCTTATGATCTAAACATGTATGCTAAAAATTTCACATTCATGTACAGGATCACCACAGCATATCATTAAAAATCATACTTAGAAATAAGACTGGAAGGACAACAAAATGTTAAAATTTTATATATATTTTTTAATGTCAGAACTACAGATAAATTATTCTCTTTTGTCCTTTTTTTGTTCCTTTTCAGATTTTTTTTGAGTATGTATAACTTTTAAACTTTTTTCAAAAATTCTAGGGGCTGGCCCTGTGGCCTAGTGGTTAAGTTTGGCATGCTCCAATTCGGCGGCCTGGGTTTGCGGGTCTGGATCCTGGGTGTGGACCTACACCCCCCCATCAGTCATGCTATGGCAGTGATCCACATATAAAACAGAGGAAGACTGGCACAGACATCAGCTCAGGGCTAGTCTTCCTCAAAGCAAAAAAAGAGCAGGATTGGAAACAAATGTTAGCTCAGGGCTAATGTTCCTCACCAAAAAAAAAAGGAAGGAAGGAAGGAGGGAGGGAGGGAGGGAGGGAGAAAGGAAGAAAGAAAAAGAAAAAAAATTCTAAAGCAGTTTTAAATCTCTAAGAATATTTCTCTGTGTGAGAAACTCTGGAGTAGTCTCTTTTTTTCAAAAAATTTTTATTATGAAGATTTCTCATATATACAAAAGTACGGAGAGTAAGTATAATGTAGCCCCATACACCTATCATCCAGCTTCACAAATGAGCAATCAGGGCAAATCGTGTCTTATTTATGTCCCCGTTAACTCCCCACCCCTACACCAGATAATTTCAAAGCAAATTTCTGACATCATATCAGAAATATCTATCAATGTTGATATTTGCCTCAAATGCCTTAAAAATTTTCTTTTAGCAATTTCTTTATTCAAATCAAGATCCAAGTAAGGACTCTACATTGCAATTGGTTATTATGTCTCTTAAATGTGGTTAGAGCCTCTTTTTCAGAGTTACTAGCATCAAGAGTTACTAGGATGAGGGCTCTACCACTTAACTACTGATTTAATATGTCACTTACACATCTGAAAACTCCATTTGTAAACTTTGGGTAATCGATTACTGGGTTCCTTGAGATCAGGATCCTTATCACCATTCTTTCCACATTTTCCTGGAGACTGCATCCTTGCAGGAGATTTGGTACTATGAGACTTCATTCCAGCGGAAACTGATTTGACTGGCTGAGTCTTAGTTACACTTTCACCAGCAGAAAGTTCTTCACTATCACTACTGTTTGCTGAAAGAGAAATAAAAAGAAAAGCATTAGTAAATAGAAAAGTAAAATAGAATTTTTCAGAGATTTTAGTGGAAAATTTAAAATTAACCATTTGAATTTATTACTACAGGAAACAACTTGCTTTACAGACCCTGTCTAAAAACCTGGAAAATCATCAAGTACAAATGCAGCAGCACCTCAGTTAAGGAAAACAAAAACAAAACCAAAAACTCTTACCTGAATTGCAAATCATATTTTCTTAAAAAACACTCAAACTAATTTTCCATTATACCTGGCAGATGTGTCAAATATACAGTAGTTATTTGAATGAGTTTTTATTCTATTATGTTAATAGATATAAAATAAAATACAGCATTTTTAAAAATAGCTCATTATAGGAACTTCCTAATTTTACTATTTTAGATTGTGCACATGTAACACTTTGCTACTCCTTTGGCCACAAACAAACAATGATGCATGATCATCATAGTCAATGAAGAATTCTTTGGGAATAAACCCTAAAATTTGATACATCCAACGAATTTCTTAGGTAACTCCTACAGTGTAGCTTGTGGACTAAAATAAACCATCAGTTTTACCCTGGTAAATACATTCAGGAATTTATGAAGAATTCAGAAGTCTATGTAATAATTAGGTTATATCTGCCTTTGCTGATGAAAGCCTCAGTACAAGAATAGAAACGCTTACACCTTGACAGTTAACCATGTGAACAGCCGATGGGATTGATATTTCTAGAAATTACATCTTTTGGGGCACAAAGTATTATTTTAGATTCCATGAGAGCTAATTCACTTTACTTAATTATTCTCATAGTTTCCTCATTCTGATTTACCAAGGTGTAAGCCCAATAATTAAAACGGGAGAATACGGTCAACCACTCTCTCTCTAAATTATAGGACTTTGTTAATTCACTTATTGAAGATGAGCCCTCTTAGGAAATGTCATTTAAATGGTAAAGTCTTAAAGACAAAAACATAATAGTGTAATATAAAACACTAAATATTCTGTCAGTTACTCCAAATAATTGATAATCAATTTGGTATATATTTATTGATTCTTCATTTAACAACAGCTACCCAACAAAGTACAGTTAGGCTCGCAAGCCTGAAAAGTGCCCCAGGTAGGAAAGGTACATGGCACTTCCTGCCACTGTGACATTTTGGGAATAAAGAAACTCCACCACTCTTTTATGTTTACCTTAAATGAATCCCCTCCCAGCACCCCACTGCTGCTCTGGAAGCCCTGGCAGCTCCTAGCTAAGCCACCCAAGGCTTGGCCCCACTCTGATGCAGTGGTCTGCCTCAGCCTGGCTTTCAGGGCCTTGCTGAGCACAGCCGCCCGGGGCCCCGAGGGATGCCATATTCACCGCCTGGAAGTCATATGGGCTCAGCAGAACCTCGGGGAGCTGGCCGCATAACCCTTTTCTGCACTGAAGTGCAGCCAAGCCGGCCGATAGCAAAGGTCAGGCAGTGGAGGTGGCAGGAGTCTCCTGGAAGAGCAGCAGGAGGTCAGTGTGGGGCACCTGAAAAAAAATTCTTTACATATTTTCTGCTTCTCGCTTTGTCTACAGAAGAGAGATAAAACGTGCAGCTCTCAGGAGAAACACAGTATATTCTTGTAGGTTGATGAACAGAGTCAGTGCTAAAGTTAAGTCTTTAGTTGGAGCATAATTAACCAAACTACTGCTCTTGGGCACATAGTTTGGGGTACCAAAGATAAAGGAGGTAGATTGGAGTTGTTGGAATTATAGCTGTACAGCTATCTTGATTGTTCTCTTCTAGGCTGATTTTGCCTTTAAGAATTACAAAGCAATCAATTCCACTGTAATAAAAATAATATATAATTAAAGTATTTCATAAAATGTGAGACACATTGAATGGCAATTCAACTACTCCACTATGAATGGCAAATGGAAAGAACTGTGGATCATAAAACTAACAGAAAGATGTTGATTTTATAGTATATTGGCTGTTATTTTAAAAAGGATTACCTGATCATTCATCAGCAATCAATACTGCTGCTGAACAATACTAAACTGGTTAATCCTAAAATTTACCTAGGTTCAGAAGACTTCTGTCTGCCTTTTTTGAGAGTAGAGACAAAATCAAAATGTTGAAATAACCCATATCCTGAATACCCTTTTCTTAGTGGGTAAAAATTGTATCTGCCATTATCTCTATATTTAAAACATTAGAGTTTTCACACTTACTGCCTTTTCCCTTCTTTTTGTTGTTTACCACTGTTGCTTTATGGCTTCGTTTCTGCTTTTTTGATGAACTTCCTCCTCCCTGAGCTTCTTTCACTCTTTTCTGACCTGTACAAGCTGTGATGGGAAAGAAATTATTAAGTAAAAAAAAATAAAATCAAGCTTTCTCTAGGTATAAATTAGTTCCACATTTTTGAAGCATAGGACAATTCTGAAACTACACACGTTCTTCAGAAGGTTTATAGATTATCATAGAAATTACTATAATTTTTTAAACAAATTGTCATTAATGAGCTGAATTACTGCACATAATAAAAGTTAGAGTTTTTAAAAAAAACAAAGTATACACATCCTTCTTAGAAAAATCAGATAAACTGAAAACAGTTCTCAATTTAGTACTAGGAGTTTATAAATCTAGTAATTCAAAAACACGTATATGCTGAAAATAAAAAGCCAAATTTGTTAAAATTCAATAAAACCGAAATATTAACATTTAATTACCAGTTAAAATATTAATTATATCTCTTATAATGATACTAATATAATTTTTAAGTGATAGGATATTACTGGGATAAATTTTAGCAGTAATTCATTTACTTATATTACAAGTTTATTTCCACAATAACTTAGCTCTCAGGGCACTGGTGAATACATATACCATTTACAAATCCAGTATAGTAGTTCTAAGAAAGATTTCACCTTCTTGGTAGGAAATAAACCCGAAAATTACAAATGTCTCCCTTTCTTCAAGGACTCGCCTGAATCCTACATCTTCACTAAGCCCTTCCCTGTTGCCGAGGCTTCAGTGATTAATCACTAATATAAAGTGTTGTTTCCATATATTTTTCTGTACTACTGATTTGGTCCTCAGCATCTGCTATATATTTCTCTCTCTCTCTCTAATTATATGTATTCTCTCCCAGACTGTACAGTAAGCTCTTTTTCTAGAGATTAATCAAGTCCTATCTCTATTCAGTTCCAATGTCAGACACTATAAGGACATAATTAATAGCATGATAAAATTATGCCACATTTGCTACAAAAATGTTTCTTAGTCCTGTTACCAATGGTAAAATCAACTTTGAGTATATAAATCATGGCTTCCTTGATCAAAATGGAGCAGGCTATCAACTGTTTTGATTACAACTTCCTAGTTTTCTTTTTCACTGATAACTTTTCCGAATGCTATTTGAAACATAAAGAAGGTGATTTAGATATTGACTATATTGAAGCACAGAAACTTAAAAATAATTGCTAGGTTTCTAAGAAACTTTAATTCTGATACTTTAAGCTACAAGAAATAAAAAGCTTAATGTAGACTAAATTGGAGGGAAATCCTAAATCTAAATCATAAAACTTACATTTTTACTTTTAACGTAATGCGAATTTTCTAATATCAGTAAACAAATTTATTAAAATGAGGGCATATGAAATAGGTGCTTAAGAATTTATTTCTGAAGAGAGATAAATTCTAAAAAATACCATATGCTTTGATTTGATAAAACAGACAGTCGCTGTTACCCCAAATTTGGGAGTAGTTCTCAAGTTGCTTACTTTTTAACCTAGTCAAGATGAAGATTCAAAAAGGTCAGTGTTGACTTACTCTATCAGAAGACAAGCTAACACACCTCTTTTTTAAAAAAATATTTTAATCTTTCAAAAGATATGAGGAACATGGTACAATCTCTTAAAAATTATAATTACTAAAACTTTATCATATTAGTGTTGAAAGCTTCTCTAATCACCTGTGATAAAAGCTTCTTTAATTTTGAAGAATACTCTATTTATGCCTGGATAATTCAGTTCCATGAGACAGTACGACACACAAACATAATCATAGTAGCTGTATGTGTAAATGTGAAATAAACAAAGAACATCCTAATTTAATTGCAACTATATCTTTTACTTAATATTTATTTCAAAAATAGAAATATTTTAAGACAAGATTTGTGTGAGAATATTATGTCAATTATATCTCAATAAAGCCAGAAAAAGGAAAAAAAGATTTGTGTGAGGAAACTTGGAATTAACTAATCTGATCTAGATCTTATCTCTTTAAGCTTAGCCCAAAACCTAAAGCTAGCATATTAAAACGTGGTATGCTATATAAAACCATACCCTAGTGCTCCATCTTCACAATGGACAAGTGTGTTTCAAAGCCAACTGTCAGCTTAGAGTATACTGATTTAAAGACACCTGAATGATGTGGTTCATAAGAAAAACAATGTCCGAAGTATAGCTAGGGTACCAGCCAAAGGCACTAACACTCTTGGAAAGTACTAATTTGAATTTCCACTTTTAACAACTTCACGGAAAATCAAAAAAGTATTACTGTATATTATTAACATACACATTGGTGCTTCAATTTGGAAGCTATGCATCTAAGAAAGCATCAAATTCCTTTACAAACTCACACAAGTTAGTCAGGCTTGAAAATCAGTTTGACACGGTTGTCTGAGGAAAGCAGTGCCTGGACAGTTGGTTGCTCCAAACCCCTATATACAGTATTTGGTTAAGGGTGGAGGGGTCTGTCAATAAATCAAAATGTTTGTGAGAAACTGCACATTACAATTGCAAAAACAATGCTACAGAAATATATTTAAGCTGCTCATGCCATATAGTCAACTGGTGTATAATGAATTTTCAAACAGGTTTGGATTTGGGCCTGGGTGCAATTTCTAGCATGTGTTCTGGTCCACTCTGAAATGTCACCGACAGCTCAAGCAAAGGACATGAAATCCTTCTCAAGCTTTTAAATCCATTCTACTATTCATTACTCAAACTACCTTTCAAATTTCCATTTTGACCACGTTCACAAGTGTACTTCAATTAAACACCTCATCTTATAACAAGAGATACTGTGAAATCACTGAAACTGTAAGAGGGGAAATCCTAAAATAAGGCGACATATACTTTTTGCTCCTCACCTTTTTCAGGATGTTCTGGTTCTGGTTGATTACTACTGCTGGAGCTCACACTCGCATCAAAGCCTGCTGGCGAGCTGTTCCCTTCAGACTGCAGGTCTTGGAGCTCCCCTGCAACGCTATCTACCTCAATTGTGCTATCAGTTTCACTCTTGATACTTCGGACCTCTTCTTGGTTTGGAGCCAGTGTTTCTGATACTGTTACAGAAGACTGCTGCCGACTAGCTTCCGTTACAGTGACTGAGGAAGGCGATTCAGGTGTAGTAGGAGGGGTATTTAGCACTGAATTACTGCCACTACTTGGAAATTCTGCTTTTTTGTCACTCACTTCCACTGGTTTTTCATCAGTAGGCTTACTATCAGCAGTGGCCAGCAGCGGTGTCTCTAGCTCAGCACTGGGTGAGCAGCTCTCCTCCTCGGCCACAGTCTGCAGTGATGCCTCTGCTGGCCCCTCCTCTGGGGCAGGATGGGGTGGGGAAGCTGCAGCCTCAGTATCAGAGTCTGAAAAAAGCTCCTTCAGTGTTTTTTTAGGCCACTGTCCCTGAATACTTGACCAGACATCTTTTCGATCTTTAGCTCTGCTGTTCTGAAGTCTTTCATCAGAGTTATTTAAAAGTTTTATCCTTTTTTCTGCCACTTCTGAAAATCCTGAATAGAAACCGGTGGTCCGTAGAGATTTTCTTTTTTCCTCCAAACCGTTGTATTTCTTAGTTGGTGTCATCTTTGCTTTTGATTTTTCTTCTTCATCTTCATCTGAAGAGCTGTTGCTACTGTTTTCTATGCAAAGTGATTCTTTGTTCTTGGCCTTCTCTTCCTTTTTGCCAGGTGATCCGGTTTTTAAACACTCCTCTGTATTGCAATATCTTCTTTTACCACGTTTTACTTGTGGCTTTGAAGATTTATCTGTGGTATCCTTCTTGATATCCTTTCTCTTTTTTGTGACTTCATCTTCCTCATAATCAGTATCTTCAGATAATCCTTCTATATCTTTTCTTATTCTTTCTGGAGATTTCGACACTGGTTTAGATATTACCAAATCAGCATGGACTTTATTTTCCTCTAGCAAAGATGAACTGTTCTGTTCCTCTTTTGAAATAAGATCATTTCTGGTGTGGGTCAAATGATCGACCTTAGATTCTTCTTTGCCACCATTATCTATGTCTTGAGCACTTGTCTCATCCTCCTGCTCACTATCTTCAGAACTTTCAGAAGCTAGAAAAGAAGAAAGAAGAAAAAACGATGAGTAGGGTAAGAACAGTAGCAACATCTTCTCTACGCCAGGCACTTTATACATTAGCTGCTACGTTAATAGCCACTTTGAGTTGTTAGGTTTTAGCCCCATCTTACAAGTGAGGAAACTGAGCTTCAGAAAGTTAAGCCACTCACCCAATGTTGGAAATGTTCTATATCATGACTGTAGTGGTAGTTACACTACTGTATACTTTTGCGAAAACTCATCTAACTGTAAACATAAACGTTGTGAATTTTGTCTGTAAATTATACCTCAATAAAGCTGATTATGAAAAAGAAACCTCTCCTAGGTTACGAGCAGAAAATAGTGCAGTCAGGATGCAGTCCCAGGTTGTTCTAACTCCAAGGTCTGTATTCTCATATAAGTATAGCCTTCATTTTCAATGTAGTAATAATTATTCAAAGATTTTGTGAACAATGGATTTCCACAATAGATGCTTTAAAGAACAATACAATTAAGTAACTGATACCTTATATAAAAATATTTATAGAATTTCTTAAATGTTCATTTAGTAAATGAAGTCAATTAAGTATAAAAAATAAAATATATGTATGTTAAATATATGATACATATAATAATTTTAACATAATATCTAATTGAGAAATTGCTACCTGCCAGGTACTTTGACGTGCCTCACACTGATCACCTCATTTAATCCCACAATAACCGTAGGAGTATGTGTTGTTATTAGCTCCATTTTATAGTTTAGGAGACTGGGATTTAGAAAGGTTAGTTAAACCAAAGAGCTAGAAAAAGTCAAGATGAAATCTAAATCTAAGGCATCTGACCGCAGAATTTAGAATCTTAACTACAAGAACTCTTGAGAAACCCATGTAGGTTCTTTAGCTAAGTTTGTTAAACAAAGTAAAAAATAATTGATACAATTAAGATGGTTAAAAACATTTAATCTTTCCAATGTGCTACTGCGTAACTGAGTTTTTTAAATTATCAAGGCAATACATATACATGGTTAAAACAAATTTAGACTCATAATAAACACCAACAGCTCCTCTTTTTCTTCTCTCCTCAGCATCTAAAGTCTTATAACTATTTTTTCTTACAGTTCCTACCAAACTCTCTTAATAATATACTATTTGTTGATTTTGAAGTTTAGCTTACTATAAGCAATGAGAAGTTTCTGTTTCTGTCCATCTCCCTTCTGCCATACTTTCTATATAGAGTTCTTTTTTATATAGAGTTCTTTTTTAGTTAATTAAATATAGTATTTATAACATATGTAAATGTGGTTCATTGCAGATATAAATAATATACTTGATATCTCCTTTCTTGTATTGCCTTTATTTTTCCAAGAGTTTCCATAGGTCCTTTTCTACACATGCTATGTCTTCCTTTTTTATGTCTTTCACATTTATTTCAATTGTTCCATTAAGTCAAGTATTCTATCCAATTCCCTTATTCACCAAATCTGTCTACTCTAGAGACCTATTTTCTGCTCCATCTAGCAGGCTGCTCTCTGTGTCTGCTCTAACGGCTATCATCCTAGGAATCCCCGTCACTGCTTTCTCTTGACCTAGACCCACTGTCAAATGAATCTCACAGCTTCCTCTTTCATGGTTTATTCCCATACTGTGTTGGAGTACATCATCTAATAGTTTCCTAAAAAGGGTATATGGGAGGTAAATACTCTTTGTCCTTACAAGTCTGAATATATCCTTACCCTCAAACTTCATTGTTTGATAGTTAGTTTAACCAAATACAGAATTCTAAGTTGAAAATTATTTTCTTTCAAAATTTTGAAGGTATTGCTCCTTTACTTACAGTGTTGAAAACACTACTTTTATTTGTCTTCTCATTCCTCTGTGATGATTTTTTATTCCTGGTATTTTATAAATTCATAATAATGTACTATGGCATGGCTCTTCATTAATTTATGAGGTACTTGATGGACTCTTTCAATTTAAAGTTCATGTCTCTCAGTTTTGAAAATATTTCCTTATAGTTACCTGCTAATTTCTTTTCTCCCCCCACTAAGGCTTATCTGACCCCAGTGAGATAGATATAGGAGTGAGAGAGCAAGAGAGAGGGCTATATAAAACACTCACTAAGGAATGAAGTGCAAATCAACAATATAGTTGTAAGACAGTTCACAAGAAAACTCCTAGCTGGGTTTTTTTAGTTGTTTAATTTTTTAAAATCCAATTGTCTTTTATAGTTACATATAACCAGACATGCTTGTTTCCACGGCTTCTTGATTCCTCATGATGTATGATGAGATTCTATCGACAATGCTAGTGTTTACCTCCTCATCATAAAACGCAAAAGGAAGGCCACCCCAGCGGCCTAGGGGTTAACTTTAGTGCACTCTGCCTTTGGGGGCCTGGGTCCAGTTCCTGGGCGCAGACCTACACTGCTGTGTTAGCGGCCATTCTGTGCTGGCAGCCCACATACTAAAAAATAGAGGAAGACCGACACAGATGTTAGCTCAAGGTGAATCTTCCTCAGCAAAAAACAAAACAAAGCAAAACACCAGAAAGAGAGATATAAATCACAAGTATATTCAAACAACAGTGGTTTATGCGTGCATGTTGTTACTTGCTAATTTTTTTGCCCTCTGTACTCACTGTTCCTGGATTGATACTCTATATCACTTATCTTTTCTTTAAAATTCCATCTCTAAAATTTCTTATACTTTCTGGAAGATTTCCTCAACTTTAAATTCTAAGCGCTCTATTGAATTTTAATTTCAATTTTTAATTCCAAGTTTTTTCTTTGTTCCTTTTTCACTGAATTCTGTTCTTCGTGTCCAGATGCTTACAGGTTCTCTGAGATTATTAATAATCAGAGAGATATATGTTAATTTTTATTACCTTTATTATCCCTCTCTTCAAGGGTCATTTCTTCTGTTTGTTTTAGCTTCCATCTTATACGTTGGTGCTTTCCTTGATTATTCACATTTAAGGAGGACCTACTAAAACCCGACTGGCACCACTGTGTTGATAGGGGTTATTACTGGATAAGCTTTCCATTAGATGACTCATTAGGGATCTAGTTTACTTGAGGGAATCTCTAGTGCCAGAATGTGGAAGACTGTCTGGAGCCATTCCATTTCTCCACAGAATTCCAACCATCACCCATCCTCTTGTTCCGTTCCCAGCCCAGCTCAGGCCAAGGAGATAAACTCCTAGCTATCTGTGTTCTACACTTACAGGTGGGATCAATTTTTCTTTATAATTGTATATACATACACATATGCAGTCAAAGCAACATACATTTTCTAAGTGGAAATATCTGAAGTACCTTGAATTTAATCTATGGCCAAAACTAAAACAAAATTTTACCAAGGAAAAGAGAGAACATGAGGAAGAGAATATCTGAAATATTAAAAATGTGCCAATGTGATGCTCACTGTTGAAATGTTTGCAATAGGAAAAATCATGGAAATAACCTAAATGTCTTTTTATCATGAACTAATTAAATAAATTATGATACACCTATGCAGTAGTATGGATGTGCTGATATGGAAAGATTTATAAGTTAGACTATGATTAGCTCCCCCCAAAAAAGTAAGGCTTGTACTTTTTGTACAAAAACATGTTTGTAATGTATTAATGATTCCATTTATAAAAATATCACGTGTGTACCTGTATATATAAAATATACATGTTGTTTTAGGATACATATTAATAGTTATATTTACACACATACATATATACTGTACATGTGGTACATTAACACAATTTCTGAAATAATATACAATGACAAAAATGGGGAAAAACAGAAGACAAGAGCAACACAATATGCAAGCCAGAAAGTAGATGGATGAGTGAAACAGATTCAAGAAAGCCAAACGAAACGTTTCCTCAATCCAGCAGTGAAGAGAGCTGAGAGCCAACCCAGTTTACCACAAACTCCTCAACAATAACTGGCTGTACCAAGTACCTGTGAAAATGGTAATGTGGAGGAGGGAGCCTAATATAAAGAGCCTTAGGTGAACACTATCTGAAAAGTACTTAGATTCCTAGGTCTTGACCCCTACTCAAGATTACTGGCTAACTGCCCACCTGGAGGTTTACTCCCCGAAGATGGTATGACACTTTCTGGCCCAAGCAACGTTAAAACTGCTGAAGGCACAGGTACAGGTGTGATGCTGAAATTAGGAGGATCAGTGAACATATGCATTCTAAAAATGCTAAGAATCTCCCCTTCCCTCTTCTCCATTCCTCAACTAGATCCTAGAACACTGGAAGCCATTCTTTTACCCTCCAGTCAAAAGACTGGAAGACTCTTCTCTCTGGAATGCAACCAGTCTAAGAAAAAGACCTAAAGACCTAACAATGGGACTCCCCAAGAAATGGCCCACCCATTACTCTACAGTGAAGCTCAAAGTTGACAAGTTCCAACCACATGCTCAAGATTCCAAGTTGGTTTTCAGTCCTCCTCTCACAGTTATGAGAAGACAGCCAAGAAAAAAGTCCTTCATAGGGAAGAGATCAAAACCATAAAGCAGGAAAAAGCAAACTGGAGGTAACTAACCATGCAAAAAAAGAAACACAACAAAATTTACAATCACTTTTGAAAGAAAGATGAAAATTAGAAAGGTAAGATAATGCACCCATTATACAAGAACAGAATGATATAAAAGTCTGCAGAAAATAAAGAGCTGTTGAAAATTAAGAACATTACAACTGTCAATAAGCATTATAGCAGTAAATTAAATAGTCAATAAAAGGATTAGAAGATAAAGCTGGGGAAATTTCTATAAAATTAGAGGAAAAAGATAAAAGAACAAATAATAAGCCCTCCCCCAAAGATAAGCATATTGGAGTATACTGCAAAAGGTACAACAGTGATGTAATGACAGGTCAAAAAAGAGAAGAGTAAAACGCAGAGGAGAAAATAATCAACAAAACAATTCAAGAAAATCGTCCATTGGAACAGAAAGATAAGTTTCTAGAATGAAAGAGTCTAGCAAGTACACACCACATTGGATGAAAATACATCCACAAAAGGCATAATTGCTGTGAAATTTTATGATATTAGAAACAAAGATTCAAGACTCCAGAGAGAGGGAAAAGCAAAAAACAAGCAATAAAACAAGTCATATACAAAGAATCAGGAATTGGAAGAGCTCTGGACTTCACAGAAACAACACTGGAAGCAAAAAAAAAAAATTAGCAACACCAATAAAATAATGAAGGAAAATCTTCCAACACAGCAAAACCATGAACTGAATAAAGATATTTTCAGATGCGTACAGTCTAAAAATTTACTCTCCCTCTTATTCACTTGTTCTTAAAAAGTTAACTAGAGAATGTGCTCTACCACAAGGAGGGTATACCAGAGGGTAAAAAGAGTCATGAGATATCAAAAAAGAAGGAATTCCAAGGACTACTTTGAAGAGAGATCCCTAGAATGGGATCTCCCCAGGAAGAGAGCTGTACACCAGATATAGAAGGAAACCGGTCCACATAGTGCAGTGTTATTTCCAAAGAAAGTCATCATCAACATGCTTGCTGCCACCATACAGTCTTTGAACTCAACTAGATTCTTTATCCATAGTTAGCTTGTTTTAACCACGTGGTGATGAAATTCCAGCTCTCCCCTCAATGTCTTCTGTGCCATTACCCAGATAAGCTGACGACATCATTTTAACCAACACAAACATTTTATTTCAACCTACACCTGTAAAGCTAGAGGTATACTTGGTAAGCCTAGAATCAGAAAATACCTCTGTTATCACTACTCCCATTGAGGATATCCCCTCTGGTTATATACTATGACTACGTGAGATATTCTTGTATGGTGAGCCGTGACGTTTCCCACTACTCCTTTATGACCTCTCTCACTGAATTCACTTAGAGAGGCTTTGCAAACTCTCAGAGAAGCTGAATATGAAATCAGAATATGACCTAGAGACTCTATTCAGATAACATTCTCAGGAAGCCTTCAACTAAGCGGAAATATCACCTTTTCTTACATAGCTAGGCTTTCACTTACCACTCAGATTTTTAAAAACTAAACATATATATATATTATATATAAAAATATATAGGAATATATATAGGTGTAATACAATTCTAAAGAAAAGTAAAGGAATGATTACATTAAAGTCAGGATATAAATTACCTCTGAGGGAGACATACAGAATCCTTTTAAGTACAGGCATACCTCCTTTTATTGCACTTCATTTGACTGCACTTTGCAGATACTGTGTTTTCTTACAAATTGAAGGTTTGTGGCAACCCTTCATCGTGCAAGTCTATTGGTACCATTCTTCCAACAACATCTGCTCACTCAGTGTTTCTGTGTCACATTCTGGTAATCCTCGCAATATTTCAAACTTTTTATTATGATTCTATTTGTTACGGTGCTCTGTGACCAGAGATGTTTGCCATTACTATTGTAATTGTTTTGGGGTGCCATAAACCGTGTGGCAAACTTAATAAATGCGTGTGTTCTAACTACTCCACCGACTGGCCATTCCCCTCATCTCTCTCCCTCTCCTGAGACATTTCCATTCCCAGAGACACAACAATATTGAAATTTGACCAATTAATAACCCTTACAATGGCCTCTAAGTTGTCAAGTGAAAGGAAGAGTTTCATGTCTCTCACTTTAAATCAAAAGCTAAAGCTTAGTGAGGAAGGCATGCCAAAAGCCAAGAGAGGACAAAAGCTAGGCTTCTTGCATCAAACAGTTAGCCAAGTTGTGAATGCAAAGGAAAAGTTCTTGAAGGAAATTAAAAGTGCTACTCCAGTGAACACATGAATGATAAGAAAGTCAAACAGCCTTATTGCTGATACAGCGAAAGTTTTAGTGGTCTGGATAGAAGATCAAACTAGCCACAACGTTCCATGACATTGAAACCTAATCCAGAGCAAGGCCCTAACTCTCTTCAATTCTATGAAGGCTGAGAGAGGTGAGGAAGCTGCAGAAGAAAAGTATGAAGCTAGCAGAGGTTGGTTAATGAGGTTTAGGGAAAGAAGTCGTCTCCACAACATAAAAGTGCAAGGGGAAGCAGCAAGTGCTGATGTAGAAGCTGCAGCAAGTTACCCAGAACATCTAGCTAAGATAATTAATGAAGATGGCTGCAGTAAACAACAGATCTTCAATGCAGACAAAACCACCTTCCTCTGGAAGAAGATGCCATCTAGGACTTTCACAGCTGGAGAGGAAAAGTCAATGCCTGACTTCAAAACTCAAATGGACAGGCTGACTGTCTTGTTAGGGGCTAATGAAGCTGGTGACTTTAAGTTGAAGCCAATGCTCGTTTACCATTCCAAAAATCCTAGGGTTCTTAAAAATTATGCTGAATCTACTCTGCCTGTGCTCTACAAATGGAATAGCAAAGCCTGGCTGACAGCACATCTGTTTACAACATTGTTTACTGAATATTTTAAACCCAGTGTTGAGACCTACTGCTCAGAAAAAAAGATTCCTTTCAAAATATTACTGCTCATTGACAATGCGCCTGGATACCCAAGAACTCTAATGGGGACATACAATGAGATACATGTCGTTTTTATGTTTGCTAACACAACATCCATTCTGCAGCCCATGGATCAAGGAGTAATTTCAACTTTCAAGTCTTATTTAAGAAATACATTTTGTAAAGCTATAGCTGCCACGGATAGTGATTCCTCTGATGGATCTGGGCAAAGTACACTGAAAATCTTCTGCAGAGGATTCACCATTCTACATACCATTAAGAACACTTAGGATTCATGGGAAGAGGTCAAAATATCAACATCAACAGGAGTTTGGAAGAAGTTGATACTAAACCTCATGGATGACTTTGAGGGGTTCAAGACTTCAACAGAGGAAGTAACTGCAGAAGTGGTGGAAATAGCAAGAGAACTAGAATTAGAAGTAGAGCCTGACGACATGACTGAATTGCTGCCATCTCATGATAAAACTTTAACAGGTGAGGAGTTGCTTCTTATGGATGAGCAAAGAAAGTGGTTTCTGGAGATGGAATCTACTCTAGTGAAAATGGTGTTAAGATTGTTGAAATGACAACAAAACATCTGGAGTATTACATAAACTTAATTGATAAAGGAGTGGCAGAGTTTGAGAGCACCGAATACAAGTTTGAAAGAAGTTCTACTGGGCGTAAAATGATATCAAACAGCGTCACATGCTACAGAGAAATTTTCATGAAAGGAAGAATCAATCAATGTGGCAAACTTCATTGTTGTCTTATTTTAACAAACTGCCACAGCCACCCCAACTTTAGCAACCACCATCCTGATCAGTCAGCAGCCATCAACATCAAGACAAGACCCTCCACCCGCAGAAAGATAACTTGCTGAAGGTGCAAATGGTGGTTAGCATTTTTTAGCAATAAAATATTTTTTAATTAAGTATGTACTTTTTTGTAGACATAATGCTATTGCACACTTAAGAGAGTACAGTATAGTGTAAATATAACTTTTATATGCACTGAGAAACCAAAAACTTCACATCTTGTTTTATTGCAATATTTGCCTTATTGTGGTGGTCTGGAACTGAACCCACTAATCTCTTAAGTATTATCTGTTTTTCATTGTGGTAGACATAACAATATTCATATTATTCTTATTCATTAAATTATATATAAATATTTTCCACATACTGTTCTGTATGTCTGATACACTAGAAAATTACAAAAAATGAACTTTAGAATATTTACAGTATTTGGTTTACAGAATGAGTTCATGTAAATATCCATTTGAAATAAGAGACAAAAACCAATTTCCATTACATTCAAAATCAATAAAAATCCAAACTCTCAAGTTATGAGAAATGTAAAATATTTTTACTGAGATACATTACTTTACTTCATCTGGAAGATCAGATTCCTGCCTTCCCTGCCAGTCAGTTGAACTAAATCTACCCCTCCAGTCCTTATTATTTTTATTATTTGATAGTTACACTTCATTCTACCTTAAATATTGAATAATAATGCCATCATTAATGAGATCATAACAGATGTAATCAAGACAAGCAGAGGTTGGTATTCTTTACAAAAAATTCAGTATAATTTTATAGTCTGATATTGTACAACACAAACTACGCTTTACATGGTGACAGAAAAAATGGTACCTGAAAAAAATAGTAACAGTATTATAGCGTGAATATTAAATTTTAACTAAAATTTAACGGTGGCCTTTAGATCTATTAGTAACAGAAATATTTCTAAGCCTCAATCAATGGCTGATTTTAAGTAATAATAGAGCCAACAAAATTCTGGTTCAATAATTTGATTATGTCACTGAATTACCCTTATAGAATTTGATTTATAAAAACTAAAAACAAATACTTGCATACAATAAGGTGTTTGTTATGTTTACCTTGAAGTCCATTAAGGATAGAAGTTATTTCTATGGATTTAATATGAGCTGTATCAGAGTTTTTGGCATCAGTAAGATCCAGTTTGGACACCATTTCAGGAGATGGGTTTGTCTGAAATGGTGGTTTTGACAACCGCCGAAGTTTACAGTTCTTAGGAGAATACTTTTCATCTTTGTCTTTTTCTTTGTCTAATTTATTCTAGGTTAAGAAAAAAGTTATCTCATGTTAGCCATAATTTATCATGAGGCATTTATTAGTAACAATGGTAATATTCATTTTTAACTCAAAGTTATACAATATACTAGTAAATAACATAAAAAGAATATAAAAAGTCCCTCAAAACAGCCAGAGATGATTTTTCACAGTTATTTAACAAATACTGCAGGATGAGCAAAAAGTTTTTGCCTAATACTTATATTTTAATAGTGGAAATAAATTAGCAATCAAATAGGTGATTAAGACTAGCAAACCTCCACACTGCTAATAATTGGTTACAAATTCTTCAAAATTAAATCACAATAGGCTTAAATTAAATATTCATTAAAAAAAGAGAAACAATTTCAACCTAACAGTTTTAAAACCTGTAACATTCGCAATACAAAATGTCGGTTGGGAATGACAAAATTCCAAATATCTTTATTCAGTTGACAGCTGGGAGCTGTAAAGTGAAGTTGGGCCAATCTTCCTATCTCACTGATAAGTTAAGGTTTCAGGAAAAAATGAGAAATTTTCTCAAATTCTCTGTTTACAAATAGTTGAGCAGAGGCTAACTAATATATTTCCTAGAAACTTTTTTTTTTTTAAAGATTTTATTTTTACTTTTTCTCCCCGAAGACCCCCGGTATATAGTTGCGTATTTTTAGTTGTGGGTCTTTCCAGTTGTGGCATGTGGGATGCCGCCTCAGCATGGCTTGATGAACAGTGCCATGTCCATGCCCAGGATCCAAACTGGCGAAACCCTGGGCCACTGAAGTGGAGCGCGTGAACTTAACCACTTGGCCACTGGGCCGGTCCCCTGGAAACTATTTTTAAAACTTGTTTTTAAAATAATTTATAGGAAAAATAATTTATACAAACTCTCTAAGTGATGATGTAGAGCATGACACAGCAGTAAACAATTCTGAGGTCCTGTTATATAGTCAGACTACAGAATTTGAGCAAATAGTTTCACAATTTTTCCAAAGATGGTACATAGCTAGTATCCTTCTGGATACATAGAAAAGTTAATTCTTTACATTTTATAGATGTTTTAGGGTAGCAGTTCTCCAAGTGTGGACCCTGGCCCAGCAACATTAGCATCTTTTGGGAATTTGTTAGAAATGAAAACTCCTGGAACCAGACTCAGATCAAGTAAATCAGAAACCCTGGGGATGGCACCCAACAATCTGAGTTTCAAGTCCTCCAGGTGACTGTGATAGCCACTCAAGTGTGACTTAGGGCATCTGGGCTTAATTCTCAGAATGCATTGAGAAGGCTTATGTGTAGGAATACTACCACAACCTATCAATGATTAGTGCTTTTCCAATTTTTCTACTATTGCCAGCCCTTTCATCACTTCATTACTTTATACCAGAGGTCATAAGATACCATGCATTCTGAAGGCAGAAATAAGTCTACCTCACTCAAAAGTCCAAACATGGCTTTTAATGGCTGTCAGAGGACAGGCTTGAAAACAGTGGTTCTCAGAGTTAGATGAGATAGAGAGAGGGAGAAATGTACAATATCAAATATTTTCTAGGAAGCTTTTTCAAAATTCACATGCTTCTTCCCATATAACCAGCAATTTTAATATGCCTGGGAGGGGCCAAGAACTGAAATGAGAACTAAACAAATACTTACAAAAAGCTCCCCAGGTAACATTCTAATATTGCTTCTCCCACATCTACCCTATTTTTTACCTGAGAAATACTACTCCTAAAATTCGCTTTGTGTAAGGAAATTGGCTTTTTGGTGCCACACGCACAAAATTATTTCAGTAACCACAAACAATGTTAAATATAGCATGATTTCCACACTGTCCAATAAAGACCAGGAGTGAAGATGAAAAGGGGTTTGTGAAGAAGTCCTGAGCTATAGCTACTAAGTTGCCATAACAAGACTTTGAAAACAGGGGCCTAATTTTACACTGAAAAAAGAATAACCTCTTTAGGGGAAAGTTTTCACTATGTGGGGCCACTAGGGTATCATTTAGCAGGAAAGTAAATAGCTCCTCACTTAGAATACAAAAATTGAAACTTTGGGGCTGGCCCCATGGCCAAGTGGTTAAGTTCGCATGCTCTGCTTTGGCGGCCCAGGGTTTCACCAGTTCGAATCCTGGGCACGGACATGGCACCACTCATTAAGCCACGCTGAAGCAGCGTGCCACATGCCACAACTAGAAGGACCCACAACTAAAAATACACAACTATGTACCGGGGAGCTTTGGGAGAAAAAGGAAAAATAAAATCTTTAAAAAAAAAACAAGAAAAGAAAATTGAAATTTCATGAGAACTATTAAACACCTCAACTATATATACCAAAGTATAAAAAAGCCATTAAAAAGATAAAAAAAAATTCTAAAACCTAATTAATGGTCTACTTTCTAATAAAACATTAAAAAGATTTAGTCTTAGAACGAATAAGAGTAATTTTATCATACATAAAAGTAACATTAATTTCCACACAAGCTCATTAGTAGATTCCCCATGGTATCTATGTAGAGTGTGGCTAACAGGATCTTGTGAACATACTCTAAAGTCAGACAAAGACCAAGAGAAAAAGAAGAGTTGCAGATAGGTTCTCCTCTGCCATGAGATACCTCCTTTTTTCCTCTGAGTAGTTTACAGCTATTACAGTAACCCAGGGCTCCCGGCCACATCACTTTCTGGCTGCTAGGTGGAGACCACAGGGTGGGAGTGGGTTGAAATGGATGAGTGAAATCTGACTGAGTGGCCTTATACACCGTCGGAACTGAAAAAGCCTCAAAGATCATTTAGTACTGTTTCCAAAACGCCATTCCATAAACTGACAATATTAACTGCACTCAAATCTAGCTAAATTTGCTAGGTAAACTGCCAAATCTAGCTCAATTTGCTATTTCAAGGACAACTCTACTAACACGCACACACACTTTATGCATCATTTTGAAGGAAAAGATCTTAAATTAAGAGCTATGATGTTTAACAAAATAAGCACTTACCTTTATTTTCTTTCGATGTTTTATCTTTGGCACATTTTTATCAGCAGGTCTTACTATTTTATCTGCTTTAATCCATTCATCATATCTAAAATTAAAAGAAACTAATATAAATATGCAAAACACATATCCCAGAAGTAACTATGCCATATTAAAGAGAAACTCATAAACAGAATCATAACATTCTAGAACTGAAAAAGGACCCTGGAGATCATTTAGTTCAACTCCTGGGCTCAATAAATAAAGCTACCAATGCCCAAAGAAAGAGATGAAGTGACTTGTCCAAGGACATCACATCAGCTACTGGCTGACCCAAGACTAGAAAACAAGATCTCTTGACCCCTAGACTAGCACTCCTTACTCTGCTACATGAAAGAGAAGCCAAATCTGTATATTAACTATTAAGAGAAATCACAGTATTTTCTATACTTTGTTTACTCTACTTTGCTTTGTTCTTAAGCAGCAAGTAGGCAATTTTATTTCTAGACAGATCAGGAAGCTAAGGCAATATGCTCCAGTTTTAAATGACACTGTGTGATAGAAGAACATAGTACTATAACTTATGGACAATGCAAAATCACCAAGAAAAAAATACCTTCTCGTAAAATACTAGGAAAGCATTACTCCACCAAATTTTTCAGTATTCCGAGATTCCTACATGTACAGACAGCTAAAAGTCAACAGCTGTGATGACCTCTCCACTGATTGCAATAAAGCTATTTGTTTAAAGCAAAAAAGAAAAAGTTTATTTTTTATAAAAACTCAGCTGAAAGAATACTAAAAACAAATTAACCTCCTTTTATGTTCAAAAGTTACATACATTTATTCTGGAAAATGGAAAACTCACAGACATTTTTAGCTTCAGAACATGAACAAGAAAATGAGCTTTTAAATTAAAACGTCCTCATTATTGGAAGTACTAAATGAAGTAATAAAGGCCCTAAGTCAGGAAGTAAATGACTTGGGTCATTACATGACTAATCAATTATATGCTTGCTCTAGAGGAGGCCTGGAAAGCATCTGTAACAACTCCCAGGCAGAATCTTACTGCTGGTGCAAACTACTGACTGCAATAAAGCTGAGGGCTCAACCTCATACAATGGGTTATGTTTGTAGCTTCTGGAAGCTGCTGAGGGCCACAATGATAATTAGAGAGAGGGAGGAAGAAATGGAATGAGTTCTAGGAAATCTCTTCCTAATCCCTGCTAACTAGTTATGTGGCCCTGATCAAGCCTTTCTCAGCATCAGATTTAGTTTATTCCGCAGAAAATAAGACATTAAAAAATAAAATAAAAAATAAAACTGCATACCATATACGGGGTTTTTTCCTTAAAGATTGGCCCTGAGCTAACATCTGTTGCCAATCTTCTTTTTTTTCTTTTCTTTTTCTTCTTCTCCTCCCGAAAGCCCCTCAGTACATAGCTGTGTACTCTAATTGTAGGTCCTTCTAGTTGAGCTATGTGGGATGCTGCCTCAGCATGGCTTGATGAGCGGTGCTAGGTCTGCATCCAGGACCTGAACCGGTGAAATCCTGGGCCGCTGAAGCAGAGCACGCGAACTTAACCACTCGGCCACGGGGCAGGCCACTGATTTTTTGAGGATTAAATATATGATAAGTACTTTGAAAAGTTTTAAAGCAAATATTATTCTTCTACTAAACACATTTCTTTTGGTATTTATACTGACACAGTAGCCCCTACCTATGTATTTACAGTGTTTTTAATTTTCCCACTAATACTGAAAATTGCATATGCTTGAGAAGACAGCTCCTTCCAAAACTGGAGCGAAGATGGAGAATGAACCGATAATATCTCCGCCCTCTGCAAAGTTGAATGTGAATTCCTAGAAGTTGCTCTTATTTGAATATAGTTATGGAAATCAATGCTATGTACTTTGTTTAAAAGAAAACAAATAAGCTTTCTAGTTTCTTATGAGATAAACTGAAGACAGTTCATGATGGTTACGCGTAACGTCAAAGTAAATTAAACAAAGACATAGTAGTTTTTTACCTTTCTTAACCAAAGACTATCCGTTACGTAGTTAGTTTTATAATACCAGACATCTTTACTAGCGATAAGAATACTACTCAGTTCAACTTGGGTTTTTGACATGAATTATACTTCAAATTAGGGTAAAACAGCAGCTTTCAATTTACAACTGCCACCACAATATTGTACATTTGTATATTTTACATGGAGCACCAAACACATCAAACAAGCAAAAAACAGTTACTGCCTCCATAGTTAAAGTGTTCACTGTGATAAAGTAAGATTTCTTTATGACTCAGAAATAATGTATGTTGCTTAAATCTCTTAGGAACAAGGCAGAAGGAACATATACATAAAAAAAATAATGGCTACTCAGTATGGTACAAGCTGATGCCCACTGTCTAAGATCCACCAGCATACAGATGTTATATGATAATCATTTTCTCCTCCTCTCAATTATAAAGTGAGGATGGTATGAGAGGACTAGTTATCAGAGGAATTTAAGTAGTGAGTATGGATGTGGAAAGACTGTTGGACCAGGCAGGAAACAAGACAAATTCTGGAATTAGATGAAATAAACTACATCTAAAATATCTGAATAGTAATACTTAAACACTACGGTCTTACCATTCTGGATAACAATTTTATTTTAAAATTACTGAATATTCTGTATGGTTTTAGGAGAGTCCTTGGAAAATTCTTTAGATATGTTTCCTACTGGAGTAATTACATGGTAACTTATGGTTCTATAAATATTAGCTAATATTATGACTCCTTTATTATTTGCCTCCTTCCATTCTTTCTCAGCGCTTTTTGTTTGTTTGGGCATTCCCTTTTTCTGACACTATTCTTTTCGATTTTTTCTATTCTCAGCCAGATTTATGCACTCTTTTTAAAAAACATAATATTGTTATTGTTATAATAGCATTTAGAACTAGAACATGCTTGGAAAACCTATCAATTAATTTCTTTCACAGATTAAAAAACACAAACGATGGAAGCGAATTGACCTTGCAAGCTATAGGCCTGCCAAAAAGCACTATGCAGAGTTAGAAAAGAACGGGAAATGGACTGCCTGTTAAAACAGTGTAATACCAGATGATGGTAGAGGGGACATGCAGGTCCTGTTGAGAGTAAACACAGAGAAGAGTAACAGATCAGCAACTGCAAAAACCTCATTAAAAATGCACAGTATGAACTAACCCATGATAAGGGTGAAAGTAATGTGTGAGAATTTTGGTTGAGGGAGCTTCTTCAAATTACAAATGCCCTTACTAAACAGAGGTTGAAAATATTTCAAAACTTAATGAGGTACTAAATAGCACTTCAGTTGCCTGATTAATCCTTACGAGGAAAAAAAAGATGATCAGAATATAAACTGCTCTAACTAACCACTGTATTTTAAAAACAGGAAATGTTCTTTCCCTTTATGTAAATTACTCATTACAGTGTTATTCAAGTGTTCTTTCTATTTTCCTTACAGAATACTTTCAAAGAACAGAAAGAATAGAAACACAAATTCAGGTGGGAAAAAAACAAAAGCTGGCGCCAAAAAGAATATCAACATTTCCTACAGACATTAAATTATATAAGAGCTAGACCAACTTAATTTTGATTTTACTAGTGCCAGTTAATTTCAATAAAGGAAGCAATATTAGAGGGTCAAGATCTCTGATTGCCTACCAAATACCAAGTATAAAGACTTGAATGAGGGGAATTTAGTTCGAACTACAAAAAAAAAGCTGCAGTTGATCCTGTTTATTCTACATCAACTTAAGACTTTTTATACAGTATGTTGAATATATATTAAAAGAGACTACAACACATTTACTTTAGGTATAAGAGATAAGAAAGTAGTCAATGAAGATAGAAAATGGGAAAGTTTAGCTCAAACTTAAGTATCTTAAATGCCATAAAAATTGAAATTACTGGGAAGTGGCAAACAGCAGAAAATTGCAGCTAAGAAATAGAAGACCATAAAACATTTCTCAGTTTCTCTCTGGGGTATCAAATAGGATAGCCATTCATCCCTCAAAATACATTCTTAAAGAATACAAAATCTTAACGAAGTCAAATACAAAATTTTTGGTTTTAAAATGCTTCTAGTCCTTTTCTTTCATTCTTTTTTTTTCAGGGAAAGATTAGCCTTGAACTAACATCTGTTGCCAATCTTCCTCATTTTTCTTCCTTCCCCAAAGCCCCAGTAAATAGTTGTATACCCTAGTTGTAAGTTGTTCTAGTTCTTCTATGTGAGCAGCCACCATAGCATGGCAACTGACAGATGACTGGTGTGATTCTGCAACCGGAAGCAAATCAGGGCCACCAAAGCAGTGAGCACCAAACTTTAACCACTAGGCCATCAGGGCTGGCTCTCTAGTCCTTTTCTCAGACATCCCCAAATATACAGACAAGCTGTCCTTCCCTCAGCTACAATGGTCATCCCTGCACAGGGGCTCTCCAATATTCCTGACTCTGCTTTAAGTACCATAGAGGAAATCAAGACATTAGAACACATATTTTGATGAGGTCTCTCTACTGTGTAGGAAGAACCCTATTTAACAGCTATTTAGGGAAGAGGTCTTCAGAGAAACCACTTTATTGTTAAATACCTAAATTTCTCTGTAAGGATAGCAGGCCTGTTGCTGTCAGCTATCACGTTTAGTGATAATGCAGCTTGAGAACTAGGAGAGAAATTTAAGCTAAGCGGTTGGCCTACGAGCAAATGACTAGCAATTTTAGATACAAGCAACAGAGTTTTATGAGACTGTCTGAGGAAAACCAGGTAGTTTGGATTACTGATATAAACTATCCCGTCTTTAACTGAACTTTACCTTTAGAAACTATTAACAGAAGAGAGTAACTGGCCTCTTCGTGAGAAAAGGAAATATAGTTTGCCAGGGCACAAAGAAAAAAGGATTACCAAATTCTTCCATTTAAAAACAAATATCAAAAAACAAATATTGAAACAAATATTAAAAACAAATATTTAAAAAAATATTAAAACAAATACTAAAAACAAATACTGAATTAGAAAATTAAGACTAAGTCTATTAGCGACTAGACCATACCTTTTCAATTCAGTTATCAATAGTTCATTGTAATTGATGCATGGAATCTAGACAATATCTTATCTGATATTTAACTAAAGAACTAAGGAAAATATTTTCAAAGTATATATATGACTTATCTCAGAATATTTTTACTGAGATCATCTAATATTCAACTAATGGGACAAACATGAAAGAACAGATGCACGAGCAATTCCTTTAACTTCTAAAAGTCTGCTCCCTGATCTATATAAAATGAAGGAGCTGGGCCAGATGATCCCCAAAACGAAAAATTATATGAAACTCCAAGACTAAAAGTATGCATGTGGGCCTATTCACTCAACAAATACTTCTGAGGTACCTATCATGTGATAGGTTCTGTGCTGGGCACTAGGCATTCAGCAACGAATGCAGCACAGCTCCTTCCTGCAAGGAGCTTACAATTTAACAGAGAGCAACACTAAGTAGTAATTACAAAAGTAACAGTACAAACCTTCTGATCTTCTGAAAGAAGAAGCCACATAAATATTTGAACTTTTAAAATGTGTTGAATTAATATATTTATACAAAGCTAGAAGGAATCATTCAGAGACCATAGCATGCTTGCTCTCACCAGAGAAAAGCAGTTCTAAAAAGAAAGCTTTATGATTTTTGTTTGGATCTGTTGGCAAATCATCCAAGAAATCATTCAGCAATAATAAAAGTGGAAAAGAATGTTAGTCAACCAGACATAAGGTACCAAAATGGTTACTGTGCCCACAACAATTCAGATTTTGGTTCTTCTTAAACCCAACTAAACCATTTTCAAAGAAATATTATCAGCATGTATTAATAGATACCCAAAAGACATAATCTTAGAGATTGAAAAAAAATTACATGGAGAATAAAGATATTTTAAAACTAATTTCATAAGCAAAAGCAAACTGACTTAATACTTAAAAACTATGTGAAATATGTATATAGATTATTAAAAAAGATACAATTTAATAGCCACTCATTAATTTAAGTAAAATGTTAGAATCATTTGTATTTTGTTTTCTGTAATGCATAGATTCATTTAATAACTGCTAAACAATACGTATTTTATGTCTTGCCTATCTATACACAAAAAAGTTAATATATGCCACATAACTAACAACTTTTAAAAAGCTCACATCTAAAGTGGAAATTTAGGGTATCTTAGTAAGGAAAGAATTTTTCGCTCTTAAGAAAATATGAGGGAAAAAAAAGCATGACATTGTAATAGGAAAAAAGACAAAGTCATGATGAAAAGCAGTACTACTTATTATTTACTATAAACTTTACAAGCAAGGTTATTGATATTTACGAATTTTCTATAACAATCTCAATTTATGCATATTTTTAATCTAAGAGAATATCTAAAGCAAAATTTATGAAAAGACCCACTGAACACAATTTAACGCTTTTAGTCATATACTTAAGATATAACAAAACAAAAAGTATTATTGAAAAAATAAAATTCTAAGCCTGCTATTAACATTTCATATTTCCAGTTCATATAACACTATTAAATCCACAAAGACATAGGAATGGTGTTCATGATAACAAAGAAGGTAACAGTAGAATGACAGAAACATGAATAATCATATTTAAGATTTGACACAAACAGTGCAAGGGAATGGTATATAATTTTATCAATCAGGTTTCCTAGAGAATTTAGCTCTGTAAAATAAAACAAAGGCATAGTCTTGGGGCAGAGGTAATATGTAATGTTAAGAATACATCACAGAGAATTGTACCAGGCTTATAAAGACCACTGCAAATGGTTAACAATTGTGGCACTCACTGTATTTTGTGATGCAGATAATAACTTTTAAAAGTACTCCCCCAAAGATTACTTTATTAATATTTGATAAGTTGAGGGGATCAGTATTTGTGCACATTTAGAGAAATATACTGATGTACCTGCTAATCGACAAAACTACCAAATGGAACAGATCCAGGTTTCTATTTTACACTAAATGTACCTGATAATCTAAAAAAACCACTGAATGAAACAGGTCCAGTTTAGTTAACACTCTACGTTGCATACACAAAGAAAGAAAGCCCATCTGAGTGCAAAACTACCTGAGTTATTAATCTTTTTTCACAAAGGAAATAAAAGGAAATGTTTCTTTTCACTTGCACTGAAAAATTAGTCAACTCAAAAATCACTGTTTTTAAGTGAAAATTATTTTTATGTTCACCTTATTCACTGCTTTTAAGCTCTGTTTTAAATTTCTTTACATGTAGGATTGTCTGATACAAAATTTTTGCATGCTGCAAAAGAATTTTTCACATGAACAGTAGCATACAGCCCTTTGAGTGCCACAGTTACTTTTTAATTTTAATTTGCTTTATACCATAAACATGACTGAATAGGTTAGGAGACTGTGACAAAAGGGTCTGTGAAGGTGAGAGTTTGGAGAAGACAATAGGGAGGTATCAAGAAAAGAAGAATGACATTCAGGAGAAGGTGCATGCAAGGGACTAGGAAGGCTTGGTGAAAAAGACAGGGGCAGTATTTCCTTTCTCCTCCTTAAAACAAATTTGTAGATATTTACTTGGAAACCATTGTCAAATGGTCTTTATTTATAGTTCTTTAACTTTCACACTATAGAAATAAAGCAGATAATTTCCTAGAGTACCTTGCTTTCCTTTCTATTAATTCCAGAATAATTATTTCAAAGCATATGAGTTGAACAACTCCGTAATCTTTTATCAATATTCCTAAATCCAGTGGCATATACAATGAAAGTATGGCAGGGACCAGATTACATGGAAGGAAAGGAAAAAAAAGGAGAATGTAGAACATC
The DNA here is from genome assembly GCF_037783145.1 of Equus przewalskii. NCBI lineage: Eukaryota > Metazoa > Chordata > Mammalia > Perissodactyla > Equidae > Equus > Equus przewalskii. The sequence goes on along the minus strand of NC_091831.1, from coordinate 76,499,315 downwards.
CAAGAGAAGGAAGGAATAGAGAAATTAAGCTGGAAAGCTACATAAAAATTTTTAAAGGGAAAAAAGAGGACATAGAGTAGAAGGAAAATCACAGGATATGCGCATTTCCAATCAGATTCATTCCAGTCTCTTACTCTCAACTCTATTTTGGCTGCTAATTAGGAGATGGGCTCTGTATATGACCCAAAAAGGTCCTAAGAAAGAAGTGACTACCATAATCATATATAAAAATTAACTCAAAATGGATAAAAAACAAATATTAGAGTTAAAACTATAAAATTCTTAGAAGAAAACATGGGGGAAATTTTCATAACACTAGATTTGGCGATGTTTTCTATGATACAACACGAAAAGCACAGGCAATAAAGTGAAAATAGATAAACTGGACTTCATCAAAATTAAACACTTTTGTACATCAAAAGACACTATCAAGAGAGTGCAAAGATAATTCTGTGGGTTCACAGAATGGTAGAAAATATCTACAAATCATATATCTGTTACAGGATTAACATACAGAAGATATGAAGAACTCCTACAACAACAAAAAAACAACCGATTCAAAAATGGGCAAAGGGCTTGAATAGACATTTTCCCAAAGAAGATACACAAATGGCCAATAAGTACATAAAAATGCTCAACATCACTAGTTATTAAAGAAATGCAAATCAAAACCACAACAAAATACCCACTAGGTTAGCTATAACAAACATTTTTTAAAAATGGAAAATAATGAGTGTTAATGAAGACATGGAGAAATTAGAACCCTAATACATTGTTGGTAAGAAGTAAAATGGTGCAGCCTCTGTGGAAAACAGTTTCACAGTTCCTCAGAAAAGTTCAACAGTTACCACGTATAAAAGAATCAAGAATCTCCAGTGAGAGAGCCAGGCTGGTTCTGTCCCAATCCCCCATTTGACTCTATATTCCATGGGTATTACTTTTATAAACCAGGCCCTTTTATTTGGATTTTAACTTCTGCTCTATTTCCATTTTGTTGTTCGGAGGTAAAATTTAGTTCAATATTCACTTAACAGTTACCAATTGCCAGGGATATACTGTTCTGGATGTGGCGAAGGATATTAATGGAATGAATATGGAATTGGGATTTTTTTTTCATGTTTTAAAATTAAACACTTTCATAATGTGAAATAATGTGGTCATGATGTAGAAAGCTTGAACAATGACAAAAACAATTTACCCACAGTCCTAGGTGGAAGTTATATTCTAGGGGTCAAATTCCTTTGGCTCCAAAAAATAATTTAGAAAAATTCAGTATCAGAAAAGTGACTCAAATTAGACTGAGAAAATATGAATAGAACGTAAAAGAAGTTAAAATGTGTTATCAGAAGGATAAAAGAAGGGAACAATTAGAAGGGAGAAAACACACAAACATGAAGTACGAGACAAAAAATAGGATAACTGAAGGATGGTTTCTTCATTTTGAGAAAGGGAGAAAAGGAAAGTAAATAAGAGAAACACTTGCAGCTGCAGCAGCTGGAACCGAAGTGAAAAGTATCATGAAAGGAGCAATCAATTGGGTCAAGTTCCACCAATAAGACAAGTAACAAGAGGTCAAGAAATAAGGATGGAATTCAGGTAGATGGGGTCACTGGTGACAATTTTGGAAGCATGGTGGGGGCAAAAGCCTTACTGGAGTGGGTTTATACAAAAACAACAGGAGAGAAACTGGAATACAAGTGTAGATAACTCAATTACTTTTGCTGGATGGAAATGGAGCAAAGATATGGTACAGTAGAAGAAAGCAGAGGAAAGCTCAAGTGAATTTTCTTTGAGATGGGAGAAACAGTGCAGGTCCGTATGTGGATGGGAATGATTAGGCGAGAAACCGACAATAAAGAGAAAAAAGGGGAGAATTTCTGGGCCCATGTCTCTGACTTAGGCAAGAAGGTACAGCAATTAGAAGACTGGCTTTAGATAATAGCATGCATGTTTACCTACGGCTAAAAATAAGAAGGCAGACAAACTGGCAACAGATGCAGGTAAGAAGGTAGAAGTAGTGGAAGTCTGTAGAAATTCTCATTTCAATTCTTCAATGAGGTAAGAAGCAAGGTCACCAGATGAAAGTGAGGATGGGGAAGAAATGCTGGGGATTTGAGAAGATAAGAAACAGTATGAAAAAAAGAAAAAAATTTCTGTAACTATGGATGGTGATGGATGTTAACTAGACTTACTGTGGTGATCATTTTGAAATATATACAAGTATCAAATCATTATATTGTACACCTGAAACTAACATATTGTATGTCAAGTATACCCCAATAAAAAAAATTAGTAATAAAATAAACACTCCCTTAAAAAAAAAGAAAACAGTATGAAACAGTCTTCTAACAAAGTAGGAGAGTGAACAGGAGGAGGACATATAGTACCCACTTGAGGTTCACAGTCACAAATTTAAAATAACAACAGGCGGTGTGGTTCTCCAGCCAGAATGAGCTGCACAGGTCTTAGATTTAATTAGGATTCTTGTGGTATTGTTAGGAGAGTACTACAAAGCAACAAAGAGCAGCAAAGAGCGTGGAAGTCAAAAGAAATGATTATAACAAGTGATCGAAGAATGTAAGCAACATAAGGAGCGGCTTGCAGGCATCAGAGGAGATAGGTGCTAGGACTAATGGGTTGTAAATCCTGGTGGGGTAACTCCTTTGCCTGGAAAATAAATTCCTAAATAGGGACCATTTCTTTGTATCTAAAGTGCCAACCACAGTATTTGGCACATAGATGTTAAACTTATGTTTGCCAAATAAAGGAATAATGTCTGATAAAAAGCAGCTGAATGTTCGCATTTGTCTGAGAAAGCTTTTTACTAGTCCTCTCCCCAATTCCCTCCAAGGATGACCCAATTTGCTTACAAAAATAAGACATTTTTAAAATAAAATTCACTTTTATTTCAAATAATACATTTAAGTATAATTTATCTATTTTGTTTTCTATAACTTGTAATATGGAATAGAACTGTTGTTACTTAAGAGTTTTACAGCTGAAATGTTACAGTGTCTCTTTTGTCTTTCTCTTTTACTTAAGGGTAATCCTTTTACACAGTTGGTGATCCTCAATATAAAAAACAGTAATATCCTTATCAAATTACCAACTCCTTGATTATGGAAAGCCAAACTGGAAATGAATGGAGAAAAATAAATCAGTATCAATACATAATAAAATACTGATGTATTTTAAATCCCATGTGAAGTAATCTAAATAGTTCCAATACACTTGTTGTATTAATAAGCAAGAAAAGCCATTATTGGACAAGGATAAATCCAACACATTTAACAAAGTTTATGGCAGGTGAATTTCAACATGTAACTTTATTTTTAAAAAATCAATCCCACATTAAGGCATGACTTAGAAACTTGAGAATGAAAAGGAGCAATAACTAATGATACTAAAATCTTCTATAAAATATTAATATCACCAAGAGAAATTAAAACAAATATAACAGAGAGCCTACTATTAAAAACTACTTATACGTTTTTAAAATGTATGGAGATATATTTTTTAAAAGAAAAAAAGTACACACTAAGATAGTGACCTTATCTTTCTACTTATATGTATTTTTCCAGTTTTCTAGATTGAATGCTATTTTTGGAAGAGTTAAAAAAATTTATAAAAAAGCAATGACTTATTCAAAGTGACCTAGTAATCTCTATATTGTTGTACAATAGTTTTACATATGGTCACCATATCTGAAAAATTCTATAGCAATATACCATTTATAAGCCATTATGTCTTTCAGGATCCTCAGTTCTGGCTATCTCCAGTAAATTTGATGTAAGCATGTAAAAATGTCCCTTTTTTCCCCATCGTAATAGTAAAAACAAATTGGCCCAAACACTATCCTTTGTGTAACAAAAATTAACATTTTTAAGTTGTGAAATAGGGTTATAAATGAAATTTATATTAACGTAAGGTTTATACAGCACTTTAGAAAAAAGGAAAAAAGTAAAAATTACAAGAAAAACAGTATTTTTTTAACTAAGATATTCTTATTTTAAGAAAAATCTGTTTGCTGGAAAATGATGTTTCGGATCAAACAAAACTCAAATAAATAGCTCCATACAAAATTTCCTAAATTGCTATTGCAATGAGTGACTGCCACTGAATATAAAACTATTTTCATGAACCTCCATGCATAAATCTTCACTACTAATTTCACCTCTCTTAAGTGTAAATTCAGAGATGAAGCTGAAGATCCCCAAAATAACAGGAAAATAATTGTAGAGCCGATGAGGATTTGTTGCAGTCCTCATTAGATTAGCTTCAGATATGAAGGAACAGTAAAAGTCATAATTATTGCTTATTCATCAATTAGACTGGTTATTACTGAAGAGAGAAATATGAATACTGTTAGGTTGACTATAAGAATATTAACTGCTTAATCTATTGAAGCACAGCTGTTTTCTCTATGATGCTGTAGTGTGTAGAGATCCACCCTAAAGGTCTTCATCAAGATGGTAAGTTTTCTTCTTCTGAAAGTTCACACCATACAAATACTTGAGTTGTCAGGAGTAGATGGCATCCTTCTCAGTAACACAAGCATGTCCTGTTGTACTAGGTCTCATTTTCCTTCCTCTATTATTAAAAACTTAAATGCCTCAATTTAAAATCTTTCCTTACCTTACTAAATCCTCTCACCAATTTCAAAGCTAAAATACTGGACATTCTTTCTACGCTCCAAAATCCAAGTGCTCCTAGGATAGGATTATTCTTTCCCTTAGTCAATCTCAAGACAAAAAGTTGTGTCTTTTTTTTTGGTGAGCAAGATTGGCCCTAAGCTAACATCCATTGCCAATCTTCCTCGTTGTGCTTGAGAAAGATTGTCCCTGAGCTAATATCTGTGCCAATCTTCCTCTATTTTTTGTATATGAGATGCCATGTGTACTTGCACACCCAGGATCCAAACCCGCGAACCCTGGGCCACCAAAGCAGAGTGCACGAACTTAACCACTACGCAACCAGTCTGCCTCCAGAAAGTTGTATCTTAATTGCAGAATTTTATGAATGTCTCAATTCTTACACCTACTAAGCCTCTTCTGTTTAATGTGACAATTAATAGAAAATAATTAAGCCTTGATTACAGTGAAAGTTGGAGAACACCTAAATACCAACCATTTGTCACAGAATTTAAAGCATTATTATGAAGGCCACTAGAAAAACTGCCTTGTTACATAAACTAGCAAAATAACTGGGAGAGAAGAAGTGAAAGGAGAGGTAAAAGATGATGCGGCTCTTATCTATCTTGTGGGCATTACTTGTAATTATTAATTTTTGCTGATTCAATTTTTTCCTTCCTTTTTTTGAGGAAGACTAGCCCTGAGCTAACATCTGCCACCAATCCTCTTTTTTCTTTTTTGTTTGCTGAGGAAGACTGGCCCTGAGCTAACATCCGTGCCCATCTTCCTCTACTTTATATGTGGGACAACTGCCACTGCAAGGCTTGATAAGCAGTGTGTAGGCCCGAGCCAGGGATCAGAATCTGCGAACCCCAGGCTGCCAAAGCAGCACACACGCACTTAACCACTACACCACCAGGCCAGCCCCTCCTTCCTGTTTTTAAACTAACATACTCAATATTTACATTTACATCCTAGGCAAAAGTGGAACTTCCTCTATATTTATATTTAATAAGATCATTTAGTAAGATCAAAATGATTAAATATCAAAGACTGGGCAAAATATTCTTACAGTAGCTATATCTGAGATCTCAAGTATCTTCCTTTGAACAAGATGATTAATAGTCAGCCCTTCAAGTGAGGAAAATCATGTGGCAAGAGGTAGCATAAAAACCAACAGCCAAAAGGATAAATTACACATGATGTTAAAAGTGATATCTGGAAAAGCTTATGTTTCAGGACAACACTGATGATAGGTATTCTTGAAATTCAATATTTTGTTAGTCTTGCTCATTAGAAATAATAAAAAATAAGTCCTAAACAATAACTCCTGAATATTTCCTTATGACTCGAGTTGCTATTTTCCCAACCTTCAGAATGGATCAGAATTGTACTTTTCTCTAAATAAGAAAGGTAATCAGATTAGACATGCTTCTAGAGCTTCCTATTCCTGCAAAAGGACAACACAAAATGTACTTTTAAGAAACAGAGAGTATATTCTTTTTTAAGAAACAGAGAATTTGAGATGATGTTTTCTTAATAACTTCCCAAACCACAGAATACAATTTAAATATAAAGCACGAGAACTGTATTCCTCCTTGAAGACACTAGGCACATCATCGCCACTTCAAACTTTCATAGTTAACTTTTGAAGGGCTACAACTCTATCATAGACTATTATTTCAAATATAATTATCAAACACTCCAAAATAAATTCAGTTTTTCTTAAAAGATGTCTAAATGATCAGATCCCAAAATTGGCTTGCCAATTTTGGATAAAATTCAAACACAAAATTTCTTTGGATAAACCAAAAGAAACTTGTGTAAGAAAAAGACAAGTTATTGAACACAATCTAAAACCAAACCTCAGTCTTGCCTTTCACTTCCCTAGGTTAGTAGCAGTCAGAAAGTGCACTCTATTTTAGTCAAGCAGACTTGCTTACATTTCAACTATATTGTTTCAAACATATAAATTTCTGAGGTTTCTGAACAAGGCTGTAATGCAAGAGGTGCTAATGAGGAGATGAGGCCTTCCTGAAATAGCTAAAGCTTCTTAAGAAATCAGTTTTAAAACCCCTGCCTTCTAAAGGAAAAAAATGTGATGACTTAAGCAGATTACAAAGAAGAGGCTTCTGTGGCAAGGTAGTTGAAAATGTAAGAGAGCAAGAAGCCTGATAATTGTGTGTAGACATCAAGAAGCTCAAATCTTTTTTATCTTTTCAAGAGATTTTTCTATCCTTTCACCAATAATGTTGCCTCTATCAATCTACATTTATAACATAAAAATCAATTATGTAGACTTCAGTTTTCTAGACACTAAGGATATCTTCTAAATATTGAAAACAGTAAGTAGGAAGTCACTAAGCGAGGCATTTACATGCTAAAAACTACATATTTTTTATATGGTACTATCATCTCAATTAGAAAACTACTAAGTCTGTAATTCGTTAATCAAATTTTAAAATAGAAAATGATTTTATAAGTGTTTTTAGGTAGTAATCACTAGCTAAAACTCAAGTTACCTCACATTCCATCCGCAGTAATGCACCAAGTAAAGGACCTCTCCACCTTCGACATCAGAATCTTTAATACTAGCTTCATACATTTTTTGATTTTTCCCTCGTCCATACCGCACTTGGACTTTCATGCCTGGTGGATAGCATTCAAATTCCTCTTCCTCATTGTTGTCATCATCATCTTCATCCTCTTCCTCCTCCTCCTCCTCCTCTTCTGCTTCTTCATCATCTTCATCTTCTTCTTTATTCGTTTCATCTCTTGAAAGGTTTAAAAAATCGCAGTTAATAAAAGATACTTCATAAGCTTTTCAGTTGCAAACCACATAAACTGATAAAAATCGTGGCTGTGAGTGTTCCGGGAACAGCAGGTTCCATGTGTACAAAATTCTCTGAGTTTCAATTTAATATTAAAAACTAAAACTGTATAAGATGACCATGGTTACAGAAAAATGCATTTAGAGAAAATGAAGCTTGAAAAACAAATGCATTAAAGAAAATTTCCAACAGCCAGAAGAACAGAAGTTGTGCTGAAGAGCGAGAAACTAGCAAGTCTGACTGTAATAATTTTCTCATGTTTTATTATAAAAGTTTGTTAGGGGCCAGCCCCATGGCCTAGTGGTTAAGTTCGCGCACTCTGCTTCGGTGGCCCAGGGTTCGCCAGTTTGGATCCTGGGCATGGACCTACCTACACACTGATCATCAAGCCATGCTGTGGCAGCATCCCACATAGAAGAACCAGAATGACTTACAACTAGGATATACAACTGTGTACTGGGGCTTTGGGGAAGAAAAAAAAAGGAAGAGTGGCAATAGATGTTAGCTCAGGGCCAATCTTCCTCACTCGAAAAAAAAAAAGAAAAGGAAGAAAAGCATACTTTAAAAATAAATAAACAAAAGCGTTTTACATCTCGGTTGACAAAAACAAAAGTCATTACATCTCATAGCCATTTCTGACTAAAAGTTATTTTTCATTCAAATATTTCTAGCCTTCAGATGTTTGAAACAAAAATTTTTACTAGCCAATGGGGCTAGTCTTAACAACTTTAAAAGGTGCTCCAACCAAATTTTCAAATTTTGTACTAACTGAAGTATTACTTTGCCTTTCACAGGAATATTCTAGTAACTTCACATGAATATCACATCAAGTTTTTTCTTTCTATTCGTCTAAATTTCACCACAATTTCTGCTCTCTTTACTGCACATTTACTGAAAGACTTCTACCAATTCTCTCAACTTTGAAGCTCCACACAAATAGGTATATGAGGCCAATTCCAAATAATATGAAATTAAAAGTCAAACCATTCTAGAAGTAGCATTGCAACTATCCTGATCATCTCAATATTCATGTACTTTCTAAAAGTGGGCATTTTCACATTCATATTAGCCACAAATCTGTATTAAACAAGTTAGAGAAAATCTTGTTATAGTCTTTCCAAGCATTAAATTTATAAAAAAAAAAACTTCAATATGAAATTCTCGACTTTACTTAAGTTTTTATCTGCTCTGCAATGTCTATACTTATTACAAGTTTTCTCTCAAAAAGAATCCATCACTTCACAGCTGACTAATGAATAAATATTATAAAACAGAACCACAAGACAGCTAAGTAATTAGGCTTTAAAAGTTAACGGATATAGGGCTGGCCCGGTGACGTAGTGGATAAGTTCACGCACTCCACTTCAGCAGCCCGGGGTTCATGGTCTGCTCATCAAGCCACGCTGTGGTGGCATCGCACATACAAAACAGAGGAAGGCTGGCACAGATGTTAGCTTCGGGGCAATCTTGCTCAAGCAAAACGAGGAAGATTGGCAACAGATGATAGCTCAGGGCCAAACTTCCTCTCACACACACAAAAAATTCATTTCCAATGAAATTATATTAAAAAAAAGTTAACAGATATAATATTTATATAAAACTTACTCCACTGATAATTTAAGTTTTATATTCTTGTAAGCAACCTTTTTAGCAATAACCAACTTCATCTATCATTCCTAACTAAGCAATTTTATAGGCAACAGAAATAATTTATAAATAGTGATACAAGCAGCACTATAAGGCTTTCTTATTCTCCTACCTCTTCACGCTACATGGTGAGGCAGGAGGGATGAAGGGAAGCCTAACAGACGTGTGAAATTAAGAGTGAGTTCACAAAAGTACTAAATGGGTCAATTTTCTCTGAAATACATCACAAAGTCAACAAAGATTCTCAAGAATTATTCCTAAGGACTCATTTCCAATCAAATAAGTAAGTACTTAAAAATTAAAACCTGAATAAAATCAGCTGCAATCTGAGATAAAAAATATAAACTCTATTATTGAAAATACATTAACATTTCTATATTGAAGAAATAATTATTATTAAGGCTAACATATCTAAGAAATTCTCAGAAAGGGTGTTATGGATTATAAACTATTACCAACAATTTTAAATAAATTTTTTACATACATATAAAATATATATATGATATACATGTATAAAACTAAAATAGCTAAGACATTTTTGTGAAAGACTACTACTTGGTTAAATCATAAGATTATATCCCTGCATATCAGGGAGAAAAGGAAGTGTATTCTGGCGGCTACAACAAAAGAAGATATTTATTATGCACCAAAAAGATTTATCATGCACCCCAGAATCATCGTATAAGAAAGAAGAGAATAAAAAGTCTAAAATTTTTTAAATGAGAACAAATTCTAAACTGATCTTATATTACGTAATTCACAACTGATAAATGCCAATGTAGCAAGCACAATCCTACTTTAAGTGGTAGCCAGAGCAATCGTTTATTTAATCTGGAATAAAAACCTAATACTGTGTATTAATAAAAGAAAGCAGGGGCTGGCCCCATGGCCGAGTGGTTAAGTTCGAGTGCACCGCTTCAGTGGCCCAGGGTTTTGCTGGTTTGGATCCTGCACACGGACATGGCACTGCTCATCAGGCCATGCTGAGGGAGCATCCCATATGCCACAACTAGAAGCACCCACAACTAAAATACACAAGAGCAGAAGAAGGAACAGAAGAAAACAAATTAATAAATTTAAAAATAAAAAATAAAAAAAATAAAACAAAGCAATTAAAAATTTGCACTTAATATCAACCTCAGACACAAACCAAATGAAGGTCACTTAAATAAAATACTGAAGTATATAGAAGCAAACAACACAATTACTGGCTATTGGCCAAAGAAGATACTCTCCTCTCCTCTCTAAGAATTCAGTGGCAAAATCAGAGGTAAAGGTCTAAACCAGATAGACTATAGAATGCCAAGAAGGATAGCCTTTGAAAGTTTAAAATGCAACCAGCACATGGGTTTAAAAAATTAAGTTGATGTTTTCACACACACACACACACACACTTTGTTAGTTATCTTTTAGAGAACTACATTTTGGGAAACCAAGCCTATCAGCAAGGACTTTTGATCTGAATTCACAAAGAAATATCAAATTTTCCCAGTCTGATGTAATACTCCTTACAATGGAACAAATTAAAAAACAAAAAGTTAAACTTTATTGTTACTTCCTATGGGCCAGGCACCGAACCAGGCATTTTACAGAAGTTATTTCATCTCCCATACCTGGACGACCAAGGAAGGACACTGAAAACTCTTGGCAGTAGCTAATTACTTAGAGAAACTTATACACTAGAAAAATATGTATATATTAACTTTTTATAATTGTAAAATTTTCTATTGCACTTATCTAATAAAATTCAGAAATCAATTTTGGACATTCCCAGTACATAATGCTTCTAAAGAACATCTACCAAATTAGGGCAGTCACACCAAGAAAATTTCAGTTTGTGGTATAATATATTTATGAATATCTGTAGCAAATAAAAAAGCCATATAGTCAAGGAATTAAAGAAATTAAAACCTAAAAAACAGTTTCTACTGTAAAGTAAACTGAACTATCAACTTGAAAAGTTAAGATAATTATTAGTAACAAAGAGAAAATATAGGCTTATCATAGTGTCTTCCACACAACAGATGCTCCAGAAATATCTGCAGATTTAAAACTCAGATTTTTAGGCAAAAAGCTAAATCCTTATTAAGTTTAATAGTTCAAACAGACTCCAGCAAGGAGTACTTCAAATATACATTTACACACACACAAATATAACCAAATATAATGAACCAACATTTATACTATATTCGTTTAAACCCAGGTTTTTTTCCTTCATGTTTATCTGCGTGCTGACGCCAAAATTTCAGCAGTACACTAAAATGATCAAGAGATTTTAGGCAAAAAACTGAATACTTACTAAGTTTCTTAATAGTTGAAATAATCCCCAATAGCAGTAAGGAGTATTTGAAATATCCATTTGTACACACAGATATATAACAAAGCACAAAACCAAACACCTTTTACTATATTCATCTAAGCATGTGTTTTTTCTCCTTTCCGTTTGCGTGCTCTGGCCAAATTTCAGAAAAATGCTAAAATGAACAAAAAAATTTGGTTGTACTTACTTAATGGACCACTAACAATGGAGACGTTTAGGTGTGTTAAACCTCAGAAATAAGATTAGATGCCAAAGGTCACCTCTAAAATCCAGGGGTCCACTGGCAGTGCACAAATTACATTGCTAAATAATTGGTCATTCCAAACTGACCAAAACAAGTAAATGCTACTGTCACATAAAACACATTAACAATTTTGGCCTTTTAAAAACTAAATAATTAACATGTTTCCATTCTTATTTGTTGCTTAAGAGATGAATAGAAGTCTCAAAATCTACAGCCAACATACCATCTACAAAACATTGGAGAAAGCCATCTTGCCAAATTTGTGTTATCTGGTTATTCAGCAGAGCTTTCATGCAGTAAGAAGTGCTTTTCTCTAGGTCAAAATTTTATAAATTTCCATGATGAGAGCAAGCAGAATAGATCAAAAATATCTTTTGCTACAAATTTGCACTAGTAGGGTCTCTGAAGGAGGCAAATGTTATTTATGTGATAAATGCAAATCACTCATTCTATATTTTGTCAATCAACTTTAGATTCATACACACACACCAAGAGCAAATTACAAGAATCCACTCAGCCAAAATGCATCTTAACCAAAAACAAATTTCTTACCCAGATTTTGCTTTTTCTTCTTCAGCTTCTACCTTTATGCTGAGGGATTCATCTACCCCAGTTGTCTCATCTTTATCTTCCAGATTTTCATTTTCTTCTGTTCTTTTCACGTTAACTTCTTTTTCCTGATCAGACTGTGTAGGTATAGATTCTAACAAATTCTTTTTACTTCCCTAGAAAAAGATCAGAGGAACTAAACCAACAAAAGTAAAAACTGTCAACCTAATTCTATGATCTAAATGTCAGCAAAAGGAAGTACCAACCAATACCAATACCAAGAAAGTTATTAGTTATTTTAAGAAACTCCTGTCATTCCTAAAGCACTAGGCAAAAACACCTAACAGCTATTTAAATATAAAAATAGCACTTAATGAAGAAAACAAACAAAAAATAAAGTATAAAATTATACAATAAATTAACCATGGAAATTTTACAGAGGATGTAGAAAATGTACCAAAGAAGGCAAAGGACCATTAACTGTATCTGATTTACCAGAGAGGGTTTAATATTTTCCTTTCTTTCAATATCATCTTCAGTAGGCTTTTCTTCTTTTGGTATTATATTCTCTTCCTCTTCAATCTTTACTTCTTTAATCTCTGATTCATTTTCTTCCTTAACTTTTATTTCCTTTACATTTTCACACTCCTTACACGGCTTGTTAACAACTTTCTCTGGCAATGCCATCTGAAATTCAATATTGGCGGACCTACAGTACTCCTCAAAACCATATAAGTATCTGGAAACATGAAGAGAAAATACATCTAGAAAAACATTTCGAAATATTACTATAGAGTTGTGGTTTTTTAAATGTGTTCATTTCTTCTGTTTAAGTTCTCAGATATGAGCCATATTAAGATTCTAATTTATTCCAGTTCAGTTCTTCCCAATCATTTTAACCCAAATAGAAACATTTTTCAAAGAAAAAAAACTACTAAAATAAAACTATCCTAAAAGTGGACAGTCATAATCTTTAATATAGTAATTGTAACAATAGCAGGTAGCAGAAGCACTAGTAAGAGCTTCTATTCGTTGAGCACTTCTTATATACCAGGCATTGGGCCTCTTACTACATGTAAAATCTCATTTAATCATCAGAGTAAGCCTTTGAGGCAAGTAGTATTATCCCATTTTACATGAGGAATGGGAAACTAAACGAGGAAACTAAAGCGAGGAGAACAAATAAATGGTCCAAGGGCACAAACAGCCAATAACTGGAAGAACCAGGATTCAAACCTGGGTTTACTTGACTTTAAAACTTTGACATATTAACCTCCACATAGCACTTTCCAAATTTACGTGGCAACAAAAACTTTCTTCACAGAATATCTCATAGATCTAGTATTCATAAAATATACTCTAGAAAATGCTATTATGGAGTGATTAGTAAAAATTTCTCATTTCTTCTTAGAAGAAATAATTAGCCTCAGTTATACGGTAAATTCCATCCTGCTTTCGAGGTAAAATATTGAATACAGCCGTATCAAGCACATTGACTTACTTTTTATAAGCACATTTAACATTGTAGCCTGCAGCTGAATTTAAGACAGGGATTCCAAGATCTTGGTAGACTTGTTTCCAAACAGCTCCACTTTCAATCTAACGGACAAAGTGAAATGAAAACTCCCAAATTAAAAGGTGGGAATATAATACAACTTTGATAAATACAGTATATATAAATATATTTATTGGTTCTAATATCAAAGGAATAAAAAATATCAATCTTGATAAATTCTAAATCAAAAATTTGGTTTACAACATTTTAAAGTAAGTTTTAGTACTCCAACTAATCTCAGAGAATTATAAATGTTGAAATATTAGGCCATTTGACTTTTAAATAAACCCTGCTACAGTAAATAAGAAAATATCCAGGTTCCTAAATCAAAATTTGTAGTGAAGAGACAGAGATAAAAATTTTGAAATGATGTATTATGTCCCATAGAACTTGCAAGCTAATAAAATCAAAGCAGTTCTATGGATCTTAGTAAAGCATTTTATTCTACAAAATACTTTTTCTTTTTTGCCAAATAGGCTCAACTGGATGAGCACCATATATCATGGTAACCCTAAGATAATGTCTTCAGTTCAACAAAGATTTTTTGCATTTTTTTAATATATATATACACACACACACATATATAATGTTACATATGTATCAGACACAGTGGAAAAGATTAAGAATATAAAGAATATTAAGACAGATCCCTGCTCTCAAGGACCTTACAACCCAGAAAGAATTTCCACTGATACAGTTGTGACATAACTCAGATAGCCACAGAGGTTTTCAGAAAGTTTGACAAAATTAACAATAAATCAGAAAAGCTCATTTTTAAAAATCTTTAAATAATTTTAAATTTGGTCTAAGGAAGCTAGCTCTGTTTCTAACTTGTACTTTTCATTTTCTTTTCCTTCTATTCTTAGATTTTTATTAACAGACAATTTTAGATAATTTTTAGATAATAAAACATGTACGAAAAACATGTTTCACTTCTGATTGTAATACTTACATTATCAAATCCCCCAAGTTTGTGTACAAGTCTGAACAACTTAAACAGATTCAAATTCCGATATCCAAGTACAGGCCGTTTGTTAATAGGTGTGCCTATTAAAGAAAAGACAAAATATATTAGAACCACACTATGTTTTTTTATTTAAAATTTCAAAAGATTCAAATATTACCACTGAATTTATATAGTGCAAAGTATATATATATGGGGGAAAAAATCCCTTGTCGACCAAAAATATGATGTCTACTATTTAAGACCATTTCATTTTTAAATATTTTTCTCATATCAAACTTTTGAAACCTTATGTGATTCCATTCTACTTGCATTCCCCTTATGAGCAAAAGAATAAATACCAAATAAAGCAAAATAAAATACCAACAAAACAAAGTTTTTAAAAAATATCAGGGAAATGAAAGTTTGGTAGAACTGAAGAAAGGGTTGAGATAACTGATGAGCAACTGCTTCACAATGAGAGTTATTTTTATGATACTTTCTTTGTATTTTACTAATTTACTACTACTCTAAACTATGATTCTAGAGTGAAGCTATAGTTCTGTTTCATTCTAACATGGGAAAATGTAGGACAAGGACACTAAAGTATCAAACTGTTAGAAAGCGGGAGAGGAAATAACAGGATAGAGAAACACAACATACAGCCCTTTCCATAAGATATGAGTGACATGATAGTATTTTATCACTAATATTTCTAATATTAGATTTTACTCATGTTCTTCACTTTCTAATTTATCTTATACAAAAGTTTAAGAAATAGCCTACGTTCTTAGGTCAAGCCTCCATTCACACAAAGAAATGACACAGGAATCAAGAATATTTTATATTAAAGAATAAAAAGACACCTACACTGTAGTAGCCATAACATTTATGAGAGGAAAAGAAGACAAACAGAGCCAGCTTCTCCTCATCAGCAGTACAAATGAGGATTTAAAAAACATTAATTATCTGAGTACAGTGGGATTTTCAAATATTCTTCATTCATTTTGCTTTTCTCCTCAAGCTGGAAAGCTTTCTGCCTCTCCCTGTTCCCTTTCTAGTACCTTCTCAGGAAAAGGGAAACTACACTCTGAACAGCAGCTAAGCAAGAGAGTAACAAGGCCATAGTGACTGGAGGACTAGGTCACCAGTGTAAATGAAAGGTTGCACCCATTCTTTTTTCTCTCAATCCTTGCATTTCTTTAATAGCATTAGGCAGATTCAATAAGCTAAGCCAAGGCTCACCTTGAGACTTTGTCACTTTTCTCTATTTCTGGTTCTCTACAGATGGTTTAATTCTCTTCTTAGTTCTATGTGGCTGGGTCATAAGAAGACTGACAGCCCACCTTAGAATGTGGTGTGTGTGTGTGTCTCTCTCTAACTCCTACACAAACACACACACATCCTACTATATCAAACAGTAATTTTGGAGAAGAAGGCTTTTACTGGAGGCAAATAAAATGGTACTATGATTCCCATTCTGCTCCTGTTCTCTACTATAAGAGTTCTTTGGGGTCTCATGGATGGGTAGCAGGATAGGCAGAACAAAATACAGTCATTTATGAGTCCACGGCCATGATATCCACCAAAATACTATCAAACTCCTCATTCCACTTACTATGTGACAGACACAATGCTAGGTGCTGGTGACACTGGCAATCAAAAAGATAGCCATGATTATACCAGCGACATGAAGCTTAATGAAGAGAATTCTTATTTTTAAAATATTATCTGTCTGATACCTACAGCATTAATGCTGAATAAAAGAAAAACACTCACCTCTGTCTTCCATAAATTTGTACAACTGCTGAAGAAAGTTCTCCCTTTCTTCTGGAAATGGTTCTATTTCTTCCTATTTTAGTCACAGAAGAATAGAATATTATTTTCCTCAGTTAAGCAGTTTAATAATACAAGCGTATTTCCTACCAACAGCAAAGACTAATACTACATTAACATATTTCAAAGGCTTTTTACCAAGTAAAAATTATTTAATACTAAGATGTTCAAAACCAGAAAAGTCTAGACAGTTTATGCTTTACAGAAGAATATGTCCTAAAAGGTAACTCAATAGCAACAATTCCAAACATAAATTCTCATGTAAAAAATGAGTCTAGCAAGATGGTTCATGAACTTTTTACCATATCAGAGATCTATTCTTTAAATCAGGGTCACAGGCTCAAGAAGACCTACTCTCACTTGTATTAAATTGGGTCAGGGTTTAAGACCAAAACTGACTCTATGATTGCTCCTCAAGGAATTATTCAAGTGTGGGTCCCATTAGCTGTAACTATAAGTATCCTTCGTTATATTCAGCCCCACTGGATAGTACTTCAAGCTTATAAAATCAGTAAAGTGGGGAACAAACTTGATCTACAATACCTGAAGATTCAGACTTAGGGAAATCTTCAAGTAATAAAATAGTTCCCAGATTTATCAATTACAAGGGAGGGACCAGCTTCTTGCTGCTGTGGCCAGGGGCTGTGGCAGTAGGGAGCTGGTCCTGAAGCAACCTGCAAGGAGCAGGGGAGTAGGTGAGACTGAGGAACTCATCAATTCAGTGACTATCATCCATTCGACAAACATTTAGTAGCACCAGTAAGTGTAGGCACTAAGCTAGGTGCTGAATCAAATAAAATAAAAGAATAAGTGATGGGGCCAGCCACTACACAACATAATTAGGAGTAACTGCAGGGAAAGTGATTCAAAATATACATCTAGGCTTTACAGTTACTCTGGCTGAAACAAATGTACTTCTAACAGTAAAAGTTAGGAGTGTACTTTTCAACTGATAGTCTAAATAATCTAAATTTATCATTTTAATTTTAAAAATTATGTGCCTAATGATGTTCAGTGAGATTTGCCCCTTTATTTTAAAAGCTAGCAGAGCAAAGGAAGACAAGGTAAAAACAAAAAACCAAAACCCATGCTGATAAACCATTAGGCTGGGTTTTCATAAGGTAGTCAGATAAAAGTCTAAGGAAATCTATTCTCTACATATCATCTTAAATATCTCCATGGTACAATATTTGCTTTCCATAAACTGCCAAATGTACTACTATTGCAAAAATTTTTAAGTGAAGTTTGTATTTAACCTAAGAAAATGTTTAAACTGGAAACCAGATTTGCTTTTATAAAATATTTATAAGACAAATCTAAGCAACAAAAGTTTTGGTAACATGCTACACACTATGACAGACACTATTTGAGTATGAGTACAACTAAGACAGGGTCCCTACCCTTGGGAGCTTACAGGTTAGCAGGGAAGGAAACAGACAATAAATTACATACATATGTACGTGTATATACATATATATATAAATGACAAAAATATGTACAAGGAACAGTAGCAGTTTAAACTAGCAAATGGAGTGCTTAACTTTCTTGAAGTGAGGGAGGTGATGGTTCAGATGTTTCCTTTTATAGAGGCGACATGTAGTAGGGTTTGAAAACTGAACAAGAGTGTGCCAGGCTGACTGGGGGCGGGAAGAGATGGGCACTTAAGGCAGAGGTACTGGTATATGCAAAGGTGAGTAGAAGCAAGGTATACAATTTGATACTGCTACAGCATAAAACTCAAAGTGCAAGGGTCTACCAAGAAAAGTGATGAAAAAAAAGGTAGGGGCTGGACTATAAAGCAGGTTCTAATAAGTGAAGCTTGACTTTTAGAGCGATAAGAAGCCACTGAGGAGGTTTTAAGCAAGGGATTAATTACTCATTTCAAGAGAGCAGTAGGGGAGAAGACTGAAACTTTTACACTACACATTGTCACTATAGACCACTGTGGTATAAAACATAAACTCCAAAACAATCCTATTTCATTAATAGTTGTTTATTACAGTTAAATGACAGAACTTCATGACTTACCTGAAATATTACATATTGACATTAACTTATCTTAATTTCCTGAAAACATTAAACACAATTCACTTCATGGTCAAATATAGTAGCCTTCACTATCTGTACCATTCACACAATAACTTTTATGAAGTCATTCAACAAACCACGCACGAGTACAGTGGTGCAATGTCACCAGTAATTTCATGGACATCTTT
The DNA here is from genome assembly GCF_037783145.1 of Equus przewalskii. NCBI lineage: Eukaryota > Metazoa > Chordata > Mammalia > Perissodactyla > Equidae > Equus > Equus przewalskii. The sequence goes on along the minus strand of NC_091831.1, from coordinate 76,480,543 downwards.
TCTTGGTACATGTCACTGCTAGACCTAAAAGTATCAGCTAAATAATACCTAAAACTTCAGCTCCTTGATCCATGTAAATTCACAGATGTCTTATTTATGACCTAATTAGAACTATCTACCCATCTGTCTTAGATGAAATCATTTAAGATTCTCTGAATCAAAGAGATATTAATCTTTACTTTTTTTGCTGATTATTCTTTTAATACTAGATGAAAGATATATTTTATATTTTTCTAGGTGTGCCAATAAAGTACGCATATATGAACACTGTATGACGTGACAGCTGTCTCCACAATGGTGAAAAGCATGTGAAAGTAGAGTTTTTCTATATTAGGTGGGTATTTCCTTAATGATCTGATAAACTAAAAGCACAGAAAGATAAACATTTCTGAGGCTACTGGGATAACTACATTTGATATTTTTAATTTCAGAACACCATTTTTCTATCTTAAGGTAAGCAAGTAAACTACTTGATTATGATAAATATCAAAAATACATTTTTATTATGAAATATTTCTAATACTAAAAATATTTAAGTGATTAATGACTTTACACCAAATCCTAAACCACAAAGGAAACCCAACTGTTATTTTTAACTTTAAAAGGCATCAACTGTTTTTACCTCTTCTTCACTGCTGTTATCCTCCTTTTCTTTTTCATCCTCCTCCTCCTCCTCTTCTTCCTCTGCTTCACTGCTAGAACTATCTTCTTTCAATTCAGTCTTCCAATTAGCAGGAATAGTTCTACTTTTGTGAAATTCAAGTGCCTGATCAAAGGCTAGAAAGAGACCATAAACTACATGAACTAGAGAAATTAAGATGACTGATTTATCTAAAACTATTAAACAAGATAAAGAAATAAAAACTACTGTGCTAATACAGCTGACATTTACAAAGCGTTTGCTCTGTGCCAGGCACTGTGCTAACTGCTTTTTTGTGCAGCAACTAATTTAATCCTAACAGTCCTACACATTAAGCACCCATTTTATAGATGGCAAAACTGCTACCATCGGAAGGAGACTTAGACTCAAGCAAATACAAGAGAAAAGAGCAGTTTCTTCTTCTAAACAAAAATTAGGGCGCGGCCCGGTGGCGCAGCAGTCAAGTGCGCACATTCCGCTCCGGTGGCCCAGGGTTCACTGGTTCAGATCCCAGGTGCAGACATGGCACCACTCATCCAGCCGTGCTGTGACAGGCGTCCCACATATAAAGTAGAGGAAGAGGGAAACAGATGTTAGTTCAGGGCCAGTCTTCCTCAGCAAAGAGGAGGACTGGCGGATGTTAGCTCAGGGCTGAGATTCCTCAAAAAAAACCCCCAAAATTAAGCATGTTTAGTAAAAAGAACTTTAAGATTGGTAAATATTTAAATGATTATCCAACAAATGACTATTAAATAATATTATATACCAGGCACAGAGCCATTGTAATGAATATACAATACCTGAAAATATTCTATAAATATGTTCTCTACGTTTCTAGTTAAACCTGAATTAAAATTATATTAACAATTAGCTTAAACTAAACTACGCACAGTTATTCTTGTTTTACAATACACAGAAATAAATTCTAAACCATAAATTCTTGAGGATTTTTAACCAATCTACACAATATATTATTGGATTTGATGAACATGGGCGAAGAGAAAATAAACAGTCAATTACATTGCCAAAAATCAAGTAAGAAATGCAATTACAGATATTCCTCAATAAAATATAACTACTGTTATATTATGAGACATGCCAAATCAAAATTACTTTGATTCCTGTTTCTATTATCCTTAGGAACTAATATAGGCAAAAGCCAGACAATAGTAATAGCTCATCATATAGTTCCTTCCCACCTTTAGATTATTGTCTGATAACAAGCTTAAAAAAAATAAAAAGAAAACTTATGATAACAGAAGGTACATGGCTTACAACAAAATAAGTCATACAGAACCAAATATGAGAAATATTTTTTAAAGAGTAAAAGAAAATTTAATCTTCAAAAATACTTCATCAGTTTTTAAATGACCTATAATTTATCCCAAGATTACCCTTACCTTGTTTTAACACAGCATCAGGCTTTGGTGCAGTGTCACTAGTAATTTCATGGACATCTTTTCTTGGTACTGAAGTACTATATTATTTTTTTAATTTTAAAGAAAAACGGTCACAAAAATAGAACAGAGATTAAGAGTCTAATTACACATCACGCAACGATACCAAAAATATGGGAATACTGACATTTATAATAAAAGTGATCATACAGAGGTGCAAGACCCAAATAAAATGCTAGGCAGGATGTTACAATATGTAATCATCTACAGAGGGATCCCACCTTAACAGATGTTTTATAAACAACAAGGTATTCTCAAATATCAAAGAGTCCCTGGCTAAATGCAATACTGGAAATACAAAAAATAAAAATAAATAAAAATATTTGGACAGCAGAATGCATCAATCCAATAAAAAAGTAAAATAAGAATTTGCCATTATCTTGAGATAATCATAAGATATTACTAAACTTAAGATTGAAAGAAAATGTACTAGTTTATAATATAAATGTTCTTTTAATATTTTTCTTAAACTGGATTCTAAGCTCATAAGCAAACTTCTAATACACAATTTAAGGTCTTTCATGGAACTCCCCCAACCATAAGGAGGGGTAAGATGCAAGCAACTGGGGCAAGATCTATCACATACGTCACATATATTTCCTATTTTACATTAATAAATTATCATTCAACTTTTCTGCATTTGGTTTGTGTCAAATGATCCACAAAAGCCCAGTATTCAATTTCAGTGGTCAAATTTTTCTGATTATCTCAATCAATTTTGTTAAAGTGGGTTTCCTAGACTGTTTTTAAAAATCACTTTTCAGGACTTGAAAATTCAAGCATCAATCTTAAAATGTGACAAGCTTTTTAAGGTATATAAAGACAAAGTATAAAAAAGTTCTACATGAAAAATTGGTGTCTTAACACTTACCATGCATTTCTAGTAACCCATTTTAATCCTGAGACTACTGCAGAAGTTGAATGTTATACAACAGGTATCACTACAACCATTAGACATAATTAAAAATATTAGAAAGTCCTAATTAGACATTCAAAATCAATAAATACGTGAATCAAGTATTAGATATGCTAGATATATCAAACTTGCCTCAACAAATCACCAGCTATTATATAGGCAAATATTGACAAATTAGTACTGACAGTCTAGTTTAGAAAAGACCAAATGAACAAGGAAAGATATATTCTAAGACTACTACACTTAATGATAATATGAAAAACTATCATACTTTGAAACATTTTGTATGATGAAAAGTAAAAGGTCCCTGGAAATATAACTAATTTATCATTTACCATCCTAATTTGGAAAAACAGTATATTTTTCATACCAGGTTAATTATACTTACAATTTGCCATCTTTGAAAGATCGGACAAGAATATTGTCTTTTTTCACAGCAATTTCATCACTACAATCAGGACAAACCACCTTCAAAAAAAGTGTCAAATTATTATAACTAAAAGCAAATTTATAGTTACATAAAGAGCAACTATTAAATCCTTTTAAAAAGTAGTTTCAGCTTACTGTTTAAAAACTAATTTTAGTTTGCAGGTAAACAGGTACCCACACATGGGAACACACACAAGTAATTTTAAATTTATATCCCATTTCCTTCTAGCTCTCTTGATTATTCATGTTGTTTTTTGGCACAAGCATGGCGTTGAAAGCAGAAACATAGCTATGACGAGACTGAAGCTTTGGACGAAGTTCTGGTAACAAACAGAAAGCTAGAATGAAATGAACAGGGAGCAGGATTGGAAAAAGAGGTAGAGCTAGACCCTTAACAGAGGGTGTGGATCAGGGCCAAGAGAAGACCAAAGAGGACCAAAATGGGAACAGGGATCAGAGCCTTAAGCAGAACAATCTCTATCTTAAAAAACAAGAGTCAGGGGGCCGGCCCGGTGGTGTAGTGATTAAGTTCGCATGCTCTGCTTTGGCAGCCCAGGGTTTGTGGGTTCAGATCCCAGAAGTGGACCTACACACGCTCACCAAGCCATGCTGTGGCGGTGTCCCACATACCAAATAGAGGAAGACTGGCACAGATGTTAGTTAGCTCAGGGCTAATCTTCCTCAAGCAAAAAGAGGAAGATTGGCAACAGATGCTAGTTCAGGGCCAATCTTCCTCACCAAAAAAAAAAAAAAAAGAGAGAGAGAGAAAGAGCGAGACAAAGTTCTATTTATTATTTACATTTAAATATATACCTTAACACATACTAAAATTTCTTCGTAATACTAATCTACTCTAAAAAGTAAACATTTTAAAGTGATTACCTTCCTGGAGTCTGTCTAAGATTTATTAGTAACATTAAAAAATGTATTTGCAGTCACCTCAGTTATTATTTAAAGTGAAGATAAAGCATGCCTTCACAAAGGCAGTGCTAAAGCAAGACACCTATGAATTATTACTATTTTAATTCCAAGACAGTCCACTATGTATACTAAAAATAAGTTAATAGTATAGTTATATTTTTAAATGAACAATTGGGTTAAGTAAGTATGACAGGTTTGTTATAAAGACTGTCTCATTAGCTCTGAAAAATGACACAATGGTACATAAAGGCAGGTACTGTCACCACAGGTTAGAGAGGACCTAGAAACAGGCTAGTTCTAATTCAGTCTTTAAAAAGTTAGTGAACGTTTTCCATAAATTGCACTATTTTCTTGTAGCAGTGAGTAAATGTTGATGGCATTCTGAAATAATTCACTGATGAAAGTCTTTCACACGTATTAGCATCTCAGAAAACTTTGTCATTTCAAAAAAGACGAAGTAAATACTTAACATTTGCTCATCCATTCATCTACTCACTCTACAAATATTAACAACCACATCGAGATATATACAAGATGTTGGAGAACACAGAGGCCAAGACAGTCACTGTTCCTTTCCACGTGGCACTTGCATTCCAGTTGGGAAGACAATGCTAAACAAGTTAAGTGCACGTTTATTTAATTGCTATTGTGTTAAGTCCTTATCTATGTGGTCAGGGACTGCTTTCTTGAGGACACATTTAAGCTCAGCTTTGAAGACTGAGTAGGAATTGACTTGACAAAGGATGTATGTGTGTGCACGTGTGTAGCACAGGTATGCACTGCAGGCAGAGGAAACGAATTATGGGAAGGGCCTGAAAAAGCAAGCAGTGGAACCCATTCTAGGAAGCAAAAGCAGATCAGTGTGGCTAACTTTCTGCCTGGGCTAAATAAGAGAGATAAGCAGAGTTCAGATTTTCCAATCTTGTAGGCCATGTTAATTCTTTAGATAAAATTTAAAATCTTTAAGGGAAGAGTCTGAAGCAGGATAATGTCATAATAGATTGATTTGCCTTTTAAAAAATTACGTGGGGGGCCAGCCCAGCAGCATAGTGGTTACGTTCGTGCACTCTGCTTCAGCAGTCCAGGGTTCGTGGGTTTGGATCCTGGGCATGGACCTACACACCACTCATCAAGCCATGCTGTGGCAGCATCCCACATACAAAATACAGCAAGAGTGACACAGATGTTAGCTCAGCGACAATCTTCCTCAAGCAAAAAGAGGAAGATTGGCAACAGATGTTAGCTCAGGGCTAATCTTCTTCACCAAAAAATAAGCAAATAAAAATAAAAAATTACTTGGGCTGCTCTGAAAAAAAAATGGATCAGAGACGGGCAAGAGTTGAAAGAGACTAAACTACTGCGATCATCCAGGTGAGAGACGGTGAGTTGGATGTAAAGTGGTGGCAACAGAAAATTAAAAGAATGAGAAATATCAGAGATAATTAGGGAACTGGAGAGATCAGAGAAAAAAGGGATCCTTAGGTTTCTGTCTCACGTAAATGGTGTCATTCACTGTGAGAGAAAACAATGGAGAAGGTCCAAGTTTGAGCATGAGGAAGGAGAGAATAAATTTAGTTTTAGCTTGTAAGTTTTGAAGTGGCTAAAGGTCATCCAAACGGAGATACTAAATAGACTGATACCCAGCTTTGCAGCTCAGAGTAGAGATCTGAACTCTAAGGTACAAACTTGGGAGTCAACAGCTTAAAAATCAGGAGTCTAAAACTGTGAGCCAAATCCACTCATTTTTTTTCCTCGTGTACTTAGGGTTTTGAAAACTACATATATGATCGCTCTGACCGTTGCCAATGGTAGCACACAAGTAGATTCATTCTCCATTCTACCACAGGAACCACAATCCATATTTTACTCCGTTTACCCATATATGTTATTTTCTTGGTCCCCAAGGCATTTCAATTTGTTATCTCTGCAACCAATACCATAAAAGGGGATGAGATCATGCTAAAAAGAATATAGAGTATATTCTGAACCTTGAACAACAACATTTAAAGCTTGGTAAGAGTAATAGTGAAAGAAATTGAAAAGGAGGACTGCCTGAGACATGGAAGCTAAGACTTCCTGCTCTTAAAATGAAGGTAACTACCATGTATTGTTCAGTCTCAATTAGAATTAAATGAGACTACTTAGGGTAACAGCTTTAGCACTGTGCCTGGACAGGGTAAATGCTCAATACATGGTGACTATTTATAGTTCCTAGGAGTACGCAATTGTTTTTTAACATAATGTAACCAAAACACTTGTAAAATGCACTCAATTTATAAAAACTAATTTTAAAAATAGAAAAAAATATTTTTTATGTGATTATGTCAAGATTGTTCAATTGAGAACACAATTCCACACTCCAGTTGACAAAAATTATCCATCACTGTCCAAAAGATCTCAATTTTGGGGGGAAGGATAACATAGATCAATAATTCAACGATTTTTAAAATAATAATGAAATAGTTGACTAAGCAGTTGACTGATTTTTCAATGTCATAAATCATTAAATATCATTCTCATCATTAAGGAAACTAGAAATTATGGTGACAGGATCTTAAATTAATACTGAAAATCCTAACAGTGAAAATTTTAACGTTCCTGTCGTTTTAGAAAAAGACACACAAATCTGTTTTTTAAAATATGTTTTCAAAAGAAATTCTTACAAAGAATCTTAGTACTTTAGGAAAAAAGAAATGATCACATACACTGACAAGTTTTCAGCTTAGTATTAATCCAAAGCTTGACAAGTTACTTAACCCTTCTAATAATCAGCTCCCTTATCTCTAAATAAAGATAAATAATAATGCCTCATAATTCTTACAAAGGTCTTAGCAAAATTCTTGTACATAATAAGCATCCAATAAATGTTGGATGAATAGATGGATACATGCAGAGGTACAAAGGTATCATAAAATATTTATATTTATTTGGGGCCAGCCCTGTGGCCAAGTGGTTTGCATGCTCCACTGCGCTGGCTCAGGGTTTTGCCAGTTCAGATCCTGGGTTTGGACATGGCACCGCTCACTGAGCCATGCTGGGGCGGCGTCCCACATGTCACAACTAGAAGGACTCACAACTAAAAATACACAACTATGTACTGGGGGCTTTGGGGAAAAACAGGAAAAATAAAATCTTAAAAAATATATAGAGAGATATTTGTATTTATTAAAACAAATAATTGCCCCCATTAGCTTTAATTACAATTTTAAGAGCTGACATTTATTGGGCACTCATTTTGTGCAAAACACCGACCTAAGCACTCCAAATAAAGAATACAAAATATACTCACTGAAAGAGATGACAAATAGACATTATTTGTAGTTAACAGCAGAAAAGAAAGGTTCTATTGTTCTTTTGTAGTCTTTTGCATGGTGGACTTAGGAGTTTCAAAAGTTTGCATTATGAATTTTCTACCCAAAATAGAGAGAATAGTATAAAGAACTCCCATATACCTAGCCTCTTAAATAATCATGATTTTGCCTTTCTTAGATGACTTCAAGAGTTCTTTGTACTCAAAGACAATTTTGAAAGCAAGCTTTGTGTGAACTAAATCATGCTAAAATCACTTCCCCATTTTGCACCTATAAAAAAACACTCGTAAGAAAATCAGCTGTTTTCTTCACAAACTTATATAGTTGAAAATTAAACTCTTTTATACAGAAATTACTCACCAACGCAGGAAACCACAGTGCTTTCTTTTTATCCAAACTAACGTAATCTACACATACAACTTTTCCTAGTAGCTCATCAATCTGTTTCCTATCATCCTCATCTTCATCACTGGAGGATGAAGACGACTCTTCCTCTGGGCTGGAGAAAGAAAAAAATAAAGACATTTCTATTTATCTTCACCAGGAATAAGAATACCAAATTGATGAATAACAGGTATTCTAGAAATCTTATCCTATTTCCTAAAGCCTACAGAATGGCTGATTCAAATTTTTAAATAGTTTTCTAAATTTCTAAACAATAACAAAAGAGTTATCATTCGAGGAAGGCACATCATTTTCCTAGAAATCTACTGGGTTTATTTAGTGCTATTTGAAAATATTAAGGGGAAGATCAGAACAGAATAACAACACTGGTCCCCAAATTCTCAAAAAGCTGAAGGCCCCATATTAAACATCCCAGTACTACACTAAAATATACTAGGATCCTACTCTCAGATTAAAGGAGTCCTAGAGATAGCAATTTTACATTCCCAGCACAAAGCTAATTTTAAAAAGGGGAGGCAGATCTTCATTAACTGGGGGTCAGGGTGGGGACAGGACACAATCTGGTAAGAGATCACCATTGCTATCCTTAACATCAAATATATACAAACTTTAAAAGTATTCAGAAAATTCAAACCACAATATGGTTTTCTTTGTATTATGTTAAAAATTCATTGCAACTATATTATGTATTGAACTAGTAAATTAGAAAGATGTTAACTATCAGGAAAAGGAGGAACTATCTAAGAGCATCCAATCGATGTTAAAGTATAATATAAAGTAAAACTAAAAAGAAAGAAAAACAAAACAAAAAATGATTCTCCTCTGAATCTGGTTGCAAGAAAACTCATCACCAGTGCTAAAGAAAATAAAGATTCTGACAATTAACTACTCAAAATGCCTGGAATAAGTAGACAATAAGAAATATTGAATAAACTGCAATGCATGTTCTTGTTATAAAACAAAACAAAATAAGAGTGGGCCAGCCCCAGTGGCCTAGTGATTAAATTCAGTGTGCTCCATTTCAGCAGCCTGGGTTCAGCTCCTGGGCATAAACCTACATCATTTTGTTAGTAGCCATGCTGTGCTGATGGCCCATATAATAAAAAATAGAGGAAGACTAGCACAGATGTTAGCTCAGGGCAAATCTTGCTCAGCAAAACAAACAAAAAAACAAAAAACACAGAATAATGGCAAATACTGATTACCTACAAGAATGAAAACATTTTTGAGATAGTTGGCAACGACCAAGTTCACTGACAAAAAATGTAAATCAACAGATTATTTTAAAACTTTAAACATGATTTATCTATTTGGTTGATTGGGACAAATCCAGTATGTAGCCATGTGTTGCTTAACAACAGGGATACCTTCTGAGAAATGTGTTGTGATTTAGTCCTTGTGTGAACATCACAGAGTGCACTTACACAAACCTAGATGGTACAGCCTACTCACACCCAGCCTATACGGTACTAATCTTATGGCACCACTGTTTTATACGTATGTGGTCCATCGTTGATGGAAATGTCATTATACGGCACATACCTGTATTCTAAATTTGTCTTTGATGCCTTTCCAAAGGATGACAATACAAATTTCACTCCTTTTTCACTTCTACATATTTATATATTCCAATATACAGGAAGCAAAAACTATTATAATAATATTAAACATTTTAGTGTGATATGGGGAATATCAAAATATCAAAGTTTGCTACTGAGTAGAACTACTGTACCTCAAATGGCACTTAAAGCAGTTTAATTCCTACTTAGAAAGTAGGTTAATATGTAGTAGGAAAAACCAACATACCTTCACATAAAGCTTTACATATAGGCATATAGCTTGGCATAATAATAACAGACTTCATAAACCTGATTCTACTTGATTAGAAGAGCTCTTCTAGGGCAATGACTTTTATCTCTCCACTTTCTAATGATTCTACAGCACAACAAACCTTAAAACCATAATTAGTGCTTTTTCAAAGTAGTCACAGAAAACTTATTCATCTAGGGTTTTATGAACGCCCTTTATGTCATTATCATTAGCAAGAGAGAAAGTCACAATCTCACAGATAACATATACAAATCTGTAAAACACAGAAAGAGAAAACTAGGCATAATTTGGCTAAAAAACTCATCTGCATCTTTATAAAAGTTCTGATTTCTTTCTTAAGTGTGAAAAGTTCAGACACCAGAAAGTTATACATGTATATTAAAAAACTGATTGGCTACATAAAACCCCTATCTATCTTATCTATTAAATGTCTAGGACCACTCTAACACCATTCCCTGCTTATGAACTAGATTCCCTTCCCCGCCTCACCTTCCGAAGACTTTGTTTCAGCAATACTTGCTTCTTCTGTATCAATTTTCTGCCTCTACCAGATTGAATACCATCAGTATATTGTTATTTCCATCAATATGCTGTTATTTCTCCCTACTCTCTTAAGAAAAAAATCCCCTGACCTCACTTTCTCCACCAGCTACTACTACCTCATTTCTCTACTCCCTTTTGCAGCAAAACAGCCTAGAATGCTCTATCCCCAGACATTTAGAAACTCTTTCACCTTCTCTAAGTTTCTGTTCATATGTCTCCTCACTAGGTTATCCTGACCACTGTATTCAAATTTACAACCTGCTCACCCCAATCTCCCCTCACCTTACTCTTATTATTTTCACAGCACTTACAAATCTATCATACTATACAATTTACTTATTTTTTACATTTATTCTTTATTGTCCACCTCCCCCTATATGAAATAATGTAAGTTCTAATAGCAGAGATTATATAAATGCCTGCTTTGTTCACTGATATATCCCAAGTACCTGAACAGTGCTTGGCACAGCATAGATGCTCAATAAATATTTGTTGACTAAATAAATGAACCAAATAGATTTATTTCTTTCTACTGTGGTACTTCTGATTTTATTTCTCCTGAAATCACAAAATGTATACAATCAGTCTAATGTATACAATCAATATAAACCACATCATTATACCCAAGGCTCCTTTAACTTTTCCTTTCAGAGAAGTTTAGCTAGGAAATTGTTTACACAAGTACCCAATAAACTGTTAAACTAAAATAAATGAGCATCAAAAATATTTTAAAGGAGCAAAGATAGAGCAAGCAGAGAACCTGCTTGGTTTTTATTCCCCTCTGACATTGTTGCTTCTTTAGTAGTACGGTATTTGTTTATAGAGTCACAGCAAAATAACGCACTGCCTCTGTGAAATAAGACCTGATGATGCCACCGGAAACAAAGCTAATAACATGGAAATGTTTACCACAACAGACTAACAGCTAATCACTTAAAGCTGATCACACATCATTAATTGTAAATTAATTGTAAATCAAGTGAGAAGAACTTTAGACAAGATATGTGCCAAAGAATAACAAATGACGAGATGCAAATAAAAAACTGAGCCAGGAACTTCAGAGGCATTCAATCTTTGAAATTCAATTCTTCTTTCAATGATCCTTACTATTTCAGACAACTAAGTTAGTTTCAAATTCTGTACAGTAAATTAAAAATCTGTATTAGTATTAGGAAGACTGACAATGTATAGCCTCTTAGAGATTAAAACATACAGAATATATGGGGGCCGGCCCCCTGGCCGGGTGGTTTAAGTTCCGCACGCTCTGCTTCAGCAGCCATGGTTCATGGGTTCAGATCCCGGGTGCGGACCTTCTCCACTCATCAGCCATACTGGGGAGGCACCCCATATACAAAAAACAGAGGAAGACTGGCACAGATGTTAGCTCAGGGCTAGTCTTCCTCAAGCAAAAAAAAAAAAAAGAAAGAAAAGGAAGATTGCCCAACAGATGTTAGCTCAGGGTAATCCTCCTCACCAAAAAAATTTAAAACATTTTTTAAACATACAGAATATATGAACAGGTACACACTTACCAATAAAAGGGTTTTAATTTTTTCCTCCAATTTAAAGAAATTAGAATCAAATTTTCATAGCAAAATAAAGCAAATAGAAAAAAGATCTTCTGGAATTAGTGACGCTGATTGCACAATTTTGTGAATATACTAAAAATCCCCAAACACTGTACATTTTAAAAGGGTGAATTTTATAGTACATAAATTGTATCTCAATAAAAAATTTTTTTAAAGATCTGCAGACCTGTAAATATGAGATCAAATATGAGACAAATCACTAGTTTATTGGGTAAATCTCAGCACTGTCACTAGATAAAACCTGTACCCACGAATAATTATGCTCTATTCTTTTTCTGAAGGGGAGAAAAATAACAGCAAATAGAAAGCTATCCTACTGCAGTAGCTGCACATAAACTTTTGCTAGATTATTCGACAAAACTTTTGGGCGGCAAAAGGGACACAAATATTTCTGTAATTTCAGGCATTCTATTCTCTAGGCAAAATCAAATAAAACCTCCGTACACAACAGGTAAATTATAAGGGCCAAATTGAATCAAGTTACACATTGACCAAAAGGATCAATAACTTGCTTTAAAAAAATTAAGCTAGGGGCTGGCCCCATGGCCGAGTGATTAAGTTTCTGCTCCACTTTAGTGGCCCAGAGTTTCAGCAGTTCAGATCCTCGGCACGGACACGGCACCACTCATCAGGCCATGTTGAGGCGGCGTCCCACATGCCACAGCTAGAAGGACCCACAACTAAAATACACAACTATGTACTGGGGGGGATTTGGGGAGATAAAGCAGAAAAAAAAAAAAGAAGATTGGCAACAGTTGCTAGCTCAGGTGCCAATCTAAAAACAAATTAAGCTAAAAGATAATCATTAAAAAAGAAAATACTTGAGTATTAGGATTAATTAATTAAAGGTAGAATATAAATAAAAATTAAAGGAAGATATCAAAAACAACCAATTCTGGAATACCTGGGGGCACATTAATGGCTGTTAAAAGAAAACAAAGGTAGTGATATGCTATTGTAACAGTGGAGTACAGGGAATCCTGGGAAGAGATAATCACAAAAGTAAATTTTAAATGGAAATCAGGGAACCATAATGAAGGCTTTTTTTAGTTGAGTAATAGAAAAGGAAATGAAAGTCAAATAAATGACATTAAGATCCAGGTCCAAGACTTTGTTGTAGAAAATGACTCTGAAGAAAGGGGAAAGAACTTTGAGGAAGTGTAATTAAGGAGATGGGCATTTCACTGTGGTACTTGCCTATCGTGCTTACAGACCAAGGCTTAGATTGCTAAGGAAGAATAATGTCTCTTGACAGTGAGAATGACCGCAGTAAGTGAGGGGGAAGGAACAGCATGCAAAACAAGAATACAGATGAGCTGGCTTTCATTTCCTACACTAGTAATTCTCAACCTTTTGTCTGCCTTCATACTTTGCACATGTACAACACAATCCCAACAGCAAATCTTTCATTACACAGATAGATTCTCAACAGGAAAATCACTAACTTAGAATGTTTGCTAGAGTCTTTAGAAAGCAAAGATCAACTTAGCTGAGTGACAACTGCATATTTTATTCTCATATGCAAGAAAAGGAGTCCTCAACCAAGAAACATAACAGACCTTTTCTTTTCTTTTTTTTTTTTGCTGAGGAAGATTAGCCCTGAGCCAACATCTGCACCAATCTTCCTTCACTTTATATGTGGGTCACCTACCACAGCATGGCTGACAAGTGGTGTAGGTCTGTGCCCAGAATCCAAACCTGCAAATCCGGGCCACTGAATTAGAGCACACTAAACTCAACCATTAAGCCATGGGGCCAGCCCTCAGACTTTTTAATAGATATAGTTTTTGGTCACTTTCGTAGATCAATCTGTGTGGTATTTTATAAATTACTTTATTTTAAACTTATTTTTACACTTCTGGATGACAATTGTAGGAAGGTAAACTATGTCTAAATATTAGACACAATTTTTTCAAAATTAAAAAAAATTTCTGATAGATTCAAAAACTGTTTTTTCTACAGTATGTAAATAATATAAAATATATGTAATTTTTCTTTTTGCTGAGGAAGATTAGCCCTGAGCTAACATCTGTGGCCATCTTCCTCTACTTTATATGTGGGACGCCTGCCACAGCATGGCTTGATAAGCAGTGCATTGGTCCATGCCCAGGATCCAAATTGGCAAATCCCAGGCCCCTGAAGTGGAGCACATGAACTTAACTGCTACACCACCGGGCTAGCCCCTGGAAATGTTGTTTTTAAAAATTCAAATAATACAGCCAAAAAGAGTCCTACCCATCAAACATAACATAAACACTAGGAAGCACATATAAACACTCACATATAAACACATTTTTATATATAAATAAAATGGTGTTTCATACTGGTATGAAATCAATACATGATGATGATTATCTAGTGCTTACTACATAAACACTTTAACAATATGAATTCATTTAATCTTTGCAACAACTCCAAGAGATAGTTAATACTATTATCTCAATTTTACAGATGGGAAAATTGAGGCATGAAAAGACTAAGTAACCTCCCCAGGTCACAAAGCAAGGAAGTGGCAGAGGGAGGGTTCACACCCAGGCCATCTGGCTCCAGTTCACACATCAAACAACTAAGCTACTCTGCCACTCTCAAACGCTAGAGAAGTGAAAATCTTTGCTAATGAAATAATTTTACATTAAATACAACTCCTCTCACTGACCTGACATCATCAATCAGTGAATTAAGAGTTGACTGCAGAATCACAGGAAGATTCTAATGATCAAATAATGGTCGATAAAATTTTAATTCACAACTAAAGTCATTAATTTTCAAAGGGATATCAAAAGATTTAATTTATAAGTGCTTCAAGTGAATATTTTACAGCAACATAATAGCCCTTCAGAAAAACTGAAAACATTATTAGATCACAATAACAGCTAATAATCACACCAGGACTCCATTCTAATAATGCCATCGTACATTTTTCATTTATTTTTCTTTCTGGCTAGAACACTCAATTTTTAAATGACATACACAGAAGAGTAAAGAATAGTTACAACCTGAGTATCCTAAAAATAATCAAGTCACCAGCAAGCTAAATCACAAGTGAAAGAAATTATTCACCTAGTAATTAAGAAAAACATTCTCTAAAAGATTCAGAGAGAAAAAAATGCATGACCTAAATCACAATTATAGTAGAAAAATAAGTAATATTAAATATTTTTTCAATGCAAGGATTAGTTTTTTAACTTCCTCCCTCAAATGCATCTTTATTTACTGTTAAAACTAATTTGGAAACCAACTGAAGTACTCTATCTAAACAAAAAAAGAGTCAATCAACTGAATAAGAAAAGGCCTGTGGAGCACAGATGAGTTTAAGTCCTGGTCCTTTCCTTCCTGTGTTCTGTCTCTGCGGCCAATTTCTTGTTGGGATAAAAACAATACCTACCTTCGTGGGTTTGCTGTAAGGTTGAAATATGTAAAATAAGAAATAGCGTTAACCCAATTTCTATCTCCACAGCTCAGCCACAATTAGATTTAATACCTGATTCTACATATTGAATGAAGGCATTCACTTACACTAAAGTTTTCAATAATTCAACTAATATTTATTTTTAATAGCTACTCTGATAATATTTGGGCTTAGGCACATTAAAATTATCAAAATTTTATCCAAGTAAAATATTCAAAATTGTTTTTAAAATAACCTCCAATAGAATAAACTAGAAACTATATTCTCCCGTCTCATCCCTTCCAACTTCCTTCTGCTCCAGGGAAGCCGAACTCTTTCTGTTTCTCTGACAGTTACTACCTCGTCTCTAAATAATATTATAGCAGCATTTATTTATACATTTTAGGCATTATTCTATTGCCTTCCCACTGTTACAAGGACTTGACTTTTACATTTAAGCCACCTCCCCAGCCTCCATCCTGTGAACATAGTTTTCCTTTCTCATATAATTTGGGGGGGTGGGGGAGTTACTAAATACTTTTGCTATTTTTTTCCCTACTTGTCATCACATCTTTAACTTCCCCACAATGTTCCATTATATTAGGTAATCAAGTCCTCCTTTTTAACAGACTTCCATTCCTTCATTCTGCATTCTACTGCCTACTCACACCTAGCGTTACTATTGAGAAGTCTGATGCCATTCTGCCTCTCAATCCTTCGCAATAAATATTTTTTCTTTCTTGAACTGTTTGAAGATTGTTTCTTTATCTCTGATGACCTGAAATTTCACAAGCCCTTGACCTTGTGATGCTTTTTAATTTAGAGCCTTTTAGAGCTTAGGCACATTTTACCAAAAGTAATTTGTTAAAATATATAGGATATGTGTCACAACTGCAAGAAGACATAAAAATAAGTAAGATAGTTTCTGCTGTCAGGGGAATTAAAAGGATTAGGAAGGGAAAACAAAACACTACAATGGTAACAGGTGAAATATTGTCTATGATGTTAGATAAATGCAAAGAATTTAGAGGGTTCAGAGGAGAGAAAAACATGTCTGTTTTCAAGGAAAGAGTGGGGAGACAAAATGGTGTGCATATAAAGGTGGGAGCATTTCTACTGAGAACTGAAGAATGAGTGAGACATTGACAGGGAAGGGGGGCATTTAAGACAGAAAAAACCAGCAAGAATAAAAGCACGGTATCAGGAAAACAAAGGATGTATTCAGGCAATACTGACTAGTTGCATTTTGACTACAGCATCAAGATACATGTAGGGAGAAATGAGAGGTAGATAAACAATGTTAAGGTTGGCTGAGCAAGGAGAACTTCAAGCACCCATGCTAAGGAGTCTGAAATTACTATTAGATCTGAAATTATTATTAGATCCAGTTAGTATTTTGCAAATTACAATTTAAAATTAATAACTATTAAAACAATATTAGAAGGAGAAATGAATTCAGGTTCAACTAGCAGTTATGAAAATGGACTTACATATGATTAGATCTTCTTCCTCTATTTGTTTTCTTTCCTATGACTGGAGTGCCAAAATGTTCAGGGTTGGTGAGTGGGAGCTGGTCTAATGTCTGTGGGTAAGAACATAAACCCATCAAAAATTATTACGTTGCAAGTTCTTTTCTCTTTTTAAACCAAATCAGTTTAAGAATATGCTTAGATTTTGAGATTAAAAACTTCCCCCAAGGAAGACTAAAATACAACTTTCCTAAAGATAGAAAATTCTCAATTCAAAGATATTAGAATAAAGATGAATGAGCCCATTACTGAAAAAGTGAAAAGAAATTTAGCTGATCTCTCTAGATGATTTCATTATCTATTTGAAGGTTGACAGACTTCTAAGTATGATTAAAAGGCAAAACAAAACAAACAGCTCAGCAGAAACACAGATTTGAGAGATAAGACACCTATATCTAAGGACCTAAGTAACTCCTAGATTGGGGTCAATTGCAGCTCAAATTTTTCGTTGTACACAGGGAATCATAGCACATAAAACAGAATTCTTAATAAGCAACAGAAACAAAACTAATTATCAGGATAAGCATCAAGTGCTTGAAAAAAGGCTTCAGATAGGCTATATTACTACTTTGGAAACATTTTCTGCAATAAACCTCTTTTAAAGAAAACGTAAAATTTAGTTTTTCTATATTTAATATTTTACTTTGATTTTCCCTTCCTTTTTAATCTGCAGTATCCAACATTGTGCTTGGTATGAAGATAATAATCAATAAATGAACATTCTTTTTCTTGTAATCAACTGTCAGTTCATGTCAATCCCTTCGTCCCTCACCTCATCCAAAAATAATGATTTCTAGGCAAGGAAATGGTTGATGCTTAAAAGCAGAATGAAGAAAAATGGATTTGGGAATGATTCTCTTTACTCAATATCAGACACTTCTTAGATTTTTTTCTTGCTATTATTTCCCGAAAAGGTTTACATATCTAAAAAGTTAACATATCAAAAATACTATTTCAACTAGCATGATTCTCGGAATATCAATTTTGATAATATTCCTACTACTTCTGCATTTTAAAGATTTTATTCCTTTCATCCCTTTGATAATACCTCTGCTATTACAGATAATTTCATAAACACCAGGGGAACTAAAGATCCCACGAAAACTGTCAGGATGGAAGCAAGGGTGAGGAACTACTTAGGACAAAGACTTCTTGAAGTTACAAATCAGGGTGTCATATGAAAGGGTGTCCATCAACTTAGATCTAAAGATCAGATAGCTAAATACAAACTAATGCTAATATTTAAAAGAAAATTTTTAACTTTTAATTTTAAAACTGAGATAATTTTGTTGAAACAATGATGAACTAAAATGTGAAAAGGGATGCAAATTAACAATCTATTTTGCATAATTTGTTAGACTAAATATAAACCCATTTAAGGTACATAGATATATGTATGCAACAACAAAGAATATGGTATAGAAAAAAGATACTAGCCATAAAGTATTAAATGAAGATTGATTCCTTCAAAACACAGATAAAAATCATAACTTTTGTAGGGCAAAAGAACTAATTTTTCAAACTTAGTTTGTAAGTCGGGCATTTTAAAAATATTATTTGGAGGCAAAAGTTGGCCCAAATACAGTAATATGCCAAACAGAAACTCTTTAGAAGTCACTTGTCATTAACTCCCAATTATGCTTCCCAGGGGAGAAAATTTCAAGGTACTGTACTTGGCAAACAGGGAAAATAATTAATCTGGATTCACTTGCTGTCAAGCTAACAGATGGATTAAATGCCCCTCCTCATTCCTTAAAATTAAGGTTGCTCTCTTGAAAGCAGGAATTTCTACTAAGTACTATGATTTCTATTTTAAGCGTCTGCTAGTCATTTCACTTGTTACAGGAAAAAAAAATATCCAGGATTTCTAAAGAGTTATCTAGGAATCACATATAGAAATTTTCAAATAAACCACAGTTTCTTGCTAGTATGTAACAGAGTTAGATCACTAAGAAGCAATGTCTCTGTCCCTGGCCTCAATCTATGTCCAGGAAAGCAGGAGAACTTTTACTTCAAGTGATAGAAAAGACTGAGGGGAGAGTAGAATTTGTCATCTTATACCTAAAGAGCAAAACCCAGAAATTCCTGGCTATATTAAAGGCTCAAAGAAAATTCCACAGGCCTAGAAGCAACATGCCCTATAGCCCTGTTACCTAAAATGGGCTGCAGGAAATATGGAGCTGGGATTTTATCTAACCTTTCTTTAGAGTTTCCAATTGCATCTAGTAAATGCACAGAGAGAATATCAGCTGATGAAACTACTTTTGGATAATATTCAAATTATGAATGCTCTGTAGAAATACCCAAACACTCTGACAAATGTCAGACAGTGGGCAACATCCTCACTAAGGTAGTTATGGCTAGAAACAGAGATTTCACTGCTGGAATTCAAACTGACGGAAGTGCTATTGTGATCTCTTATCATGTAAATCTTGATTTTAAGTCTCTGTTTAGGTATGTAGCTTATTAATGGAATTAGTGACCCAAAATACTGCCAGTACAATGTGGCTTTTCTCTCAAAGGCCACAGTTACTACTCATAATAACAATATTCCGACTAGTCTTTCAAAAAATTAAAACTGTGTTTTTGAAAATATCAAATAAAGGGAAAGAATATATAGACGGTAGATTCAATAAACTCCTGGCCATGTCTTCACAGAGCTTAACACACTTACAATTTTAAAATATTTTTTGATTGTTTGATTAATGCTTTCTCTCTTCAATAGATCTTAAGTTACTGGAGCATAAGTTCCATGTCTACTTGGCTTACCCTTGTGTCCCTAGTACCTAGCACAGCACCTGGCATATGGGAATGGGGTAAGGAATAATATACCAGTATTCCAATTGCCCTCTAGCAAAACATTAAGTGTAACATGTACAGACACACAGAGTAAAACTGATTTCATCCTTGAACCTAAGGAGGATACAATGAGCTACTTGCTCATATTGCTTCAGCCTTTACGCTACAACTGTCTTAAGAACTATCCCAACTTAAAATTCTCCTGGCAAAAATAAAATTAACATTTTATATATTTCTGTGGATTAAACAACTAAGACACACGCCTTCACCTAAGAGGTGAAAAATCAAGTCTTCAAGCCCCCATATTCATTTACTTACTATAATTGTACACACGTTCGTTTTTTTTTCCTCCATTGTATAAGTTCTGTATATATTTTGGACATTAATCCCTTATCAGATATATGATTTACAAGTATTTTCTCTTTGCATTGGTTGTCTTTTCATTTTATTGATTGTTTCTTTTGCTGTACAGAAGCTTTTTAGTTTGATATAGTCCCATTTATTTATTTTGTTTTGTTTTGTTTTTGGTTTTTTGAGGAAGATTAGCCCTGAGCTAATTGTTGCCAACCCTCCTCTTTTTGCTGAGGAAGACTGGCCCTGAGATAACATCCATGCCCATCTTCCTCTAGTTTATACGTGGGACGCCTACCACACAATGGCATGACAAATGGTGCGATGTCCACACCCGGGATCTGAACCAGCAAACCCCGCGCCACTGAAGCAGAACGTGTGCACATAACCGCTGCGCCACCAGGCCGACCCCTGTACACATGTTCTAACTAAGGGAAATGAAATTATTTCTAAGAATTATAAAAATTCAGAAAGAATTCTGTCACTTCATCAATGTAAAAAGCCAAATTCACTACACTTGCCTCAAAGCTGTATGTATGTATTTCCTATATTTAAAACTTCACAATTAATTCAACAAATATTTACTGAATGCTTTTGTGGAGAAAACACTGATGGGAAAGGAGAGCCTATCAAGATGCCAAAAACATGGCTATTCCCCAAAACCAGCTTAAAATCTTATAGGGAAAATAAGAAAAGTAACTCAAAAGACCATAAAATAAGAATAAGAGCAGTGTACACAGTGTTATAAGCCAATATAACGTCAATTACAAAAAACAAAAAGAACAGCAGCAGTGCAAAAGGACCAAAGGATAAAGAGATCAAATCTGCTTAGAGGTCCAGGAAAGAGGAAGCATTTCTAGTGGCCGTAAGAGGAGTAGGGCTCAGCAGAAACCAAGAAAAGAAAAAGGAACCACCATCTGGAAATAACAAGTAGTCTTCTAAGGTAGAAGGACAGGAAAATGGGAGAATAGGAGATGGAAAAGATAGGCCGGGATCATAATACAGAGAACATGTCCCAAATTCTGAATTAAAACAGCAATTCACTCATTTAAGGGAAGGGAAAATATTTTCAAAACAAAAAACCATAAAACAAAGTCTAGTAGTTTAATAAGCAAAATTAAAATGTCCCCAAAGAAACATTGTTCTAAATAGTGAATAGAAAAAATAAATCTTGGTTCAGCCACACTGTGCATTAACTAATATTTATAGATTGTACTAGAGAATATAACACTATTTCTAACAATATGTCCATTTTTAAAATACTGAATTGTAGGCCAATGATTTACAAAACTTTGTGACCCCTCTATTCTTAATACCTTAACAACACCTTTCAATTTTAGAGCATGGCTTTGGTGCTAGAAAGTGCTGGTCTGAGAACCAGTTCTGACCATGAGTTAGTTAAAGATAATACTGGTATCTACCTGAAAATGTTGTAAATGCACTGAGCAAAGTCCCTGGCAAATGTAAGCACTTCATTTATTCATCCAACTATCATTTATTCAGTTCCTATTCTGTGCCAGGCACTGTTCTAGGAATTGGGAACAAAGTGGTGAAGGAGACATACAAAATCCCTGCCCTGTGACACATTCTAGTGAAGAAGGCAGACAATAAACAAATAGGCACATTTACTGTTTTGATGTCAGAGAATGATACATGCTATAAAGAAAACTAAGCCAACCTTGAATGGAAGGGACTATTTTAGGAAGGGCAGTCAGGCAAGGCTTCTCTGAGAAGAGGCTATAATAATGTCAGCTATCAGTACTGTAGTGAGAGATTGCTTGTAGTATCTACATAGGCTTTAAGGATGACGGGGTTCAAGTGGATTAGAAATCAGATATCTCTTTTCTACAGTTATTTTTGAATTAAAGGAGTCTCTATAAAAGTTGCCAAAGATAACAATTAAACAAGCCAATTGTATTTTCTTTGTGGACAAAGGCTAAAATACTTTTAGACAAAAAAGAATCTAGAACCTGGCACTCAAACACAAGGCCTTAAATGGGCTTCAAAGATTACATTACAATGGTATTACGTATTAATCAATTTTTCTGATTAACAAGTTGCTTGAGTTGAGAAAACACAAATTTGCTCCCCCCAATACAAAATATTAGAACATGTTCATTTGTTAAATGATTACTTACTTCACTTTCAGCAAAATGCCTCTCTCCTTTTAGGCACAGTGAAGATCGTCTCAGTGTCTTCTCATCTCCATCATCAAAAACTATGAGGAGAGGTAAAAATGGAAACTATTGAAGGGTTTTTCAGATTAACAAGATGATTTAAATTATCAGTTAATTTCCTGAGTGCAAATAGAGCTACTAAGAAGATTACATTTGAAATTCAGTTCACATTTTATGTTTCCTAATGGACAACTTCAAATATAGAGTACCTTTTCCAATTTCTAACAAAAAAGAAATAATATACCTGAAATGAAAATATCTTCCCGAAACAGAAAACGCCACATAAAAATAAGTTAGCATTTCAGAGTTACCATTAAAATGCTAATTAATCCTTCTCAGTACGGTAAAGGAAAGGCAAGTTTTCATGCTGGTAAACACTGACAGATTTACCAAAGAAACAGAAAGTAAGAATACAAATTTATATATTCAGAATGCTCCTAAAAAATTACTCCGTTTTGATGATTTAAAGCAGGGTTTCTCAACCTCAGCACTACTAACATTTTGGAGCAGGTAATTCCTTGTCATGGGGGGCTACCCTGTGCACAGCAGGATATTTAACAGCATCCCTGTCTCTAGCCACCAGATGCCAGTAGTGCCCCTTTCCCAGCTGGGACAAACAACAATGTCTCTAGATATTCCCAAATGTTCCCTGGGTGGCAAATTTGCCCTAACTTGAAAACTACTTATTTAAAGTACTAAAATGTCCCAGCAAATTTACTGTAAGTTTATATACACACAGAATATATGCATATTTTATGATATAATTTTAGCATATACTACATTCCTCACAAATCATGGAAGAGAGTTCCTCTATTTTAAAGTTACCAGGCCTTGATTTTAGAAGTAGCAACTTTTGCCTAAGTAGCAAAATTAGGTTCTCATACATTATGTGAGACTTCACATTACGAGAGACTGGGTAAATAACTTTTAGTACATTTTTAAATGTTGTAACTAAAATATTCAACAATAAAAGTGCCACATTTATGAAGACTGACTACCAGAACTAATTACCATCTAGACTTTCTATATAGAATTGCTCAGTCTTATAACCTACATAAAGTCAAATACTTGCTTATGTTGCAAAATCAGATTTTCTCTCTCTTCACCAGACTTTTTTCTGATCCCACAAAAATATAAACAAAACTCATCTATACTATTTCAAAGCTCCATCAAATTTTGACATCACCAAAGACATTTTACAAGGTGTTTACTCTCATCTCTGAGGTCATTAAAGAGAAAGAATTGCTACCATTCAACAAATAATACTGGGATAATTGGGCATAGATTTGCAAAAAAGTAATATTTGATCATATTTCACAATGTTCAAAAAAATAAACTGCAGGTGAAATAAAAAGCTATTTGTAAAACAAAAATAAACCTATAAATTGAAGAATACATTGGAAAATAAATTTATAACAGTGATAGAAGGGAAGACTTCTTAAAATTCAAAACTGAAACTACAAAGGAAAAGGTGACTACAGGAAAACTATAGCAGAAATAACAGTAAAGCAATAGAGAAAAAATACAACTAAAGTAGCAAAGGGTTAATATTCAGAATACATAAAGAACTCATATCCTAAAAATAATAAGAAAAAAATAACCATCCCAAGAGGAAAGGGGGAGACTGGGAAGACACCATAAGTTAGCAATTCAAAAGAGAAAAATAACAAATGAAATGATGTTCCTTTCAATAAACATATGAAAAGACGTTCAATCTTATTAGTAATCATGGGGGGGCATATTAAAACTGAGATACTATTTTCTGTCCAGATGGGCAAAAATTAAAAACGATTGGTAACATAAAATCTGACAAGAGCTGGCAAAACAAGTACACTCATACTATTCATGGGAGTGCAAATTAATACAGTCTTTTAGAAAGGCAGTTTTCATTATCTACTGAAGTTTTAAAAGCACATTCTCTTCAATCTATTTCTAGTTCCCAATGTATACACTAGGGAAATACTAGAATGTGCACGTACAAAAGACATTCAACCCAGTATTTAATGTAAGAGCAAGAAAACTGGCATCATCAGTTCAAAAGAAAATAAATTATGGTATATCAACTATTATGAAATGTAATACTACAGTTAAAAGAATTTCTCTGTTGCACAACATAAATATACTTAACATTACTGAAATGTATACTTAAAAAGTTAAGATCGAAAAAAAATTTCTCTAAGACATACTTTGGAGTGAAAAAAGCTTCTATCCAACTGTATAATATGTACACTAAATAATTTCAAATTACATTATGCACATATTTAAGAAATAAATTTTTTAAAAATCTGGAAAGAGAAAAACCATTAACAGTAATCACGTCTATGGTATTAAAGGAGGGAGTAAATCAAGGAAATTTTGCAGTATTATCTTTGAAAATACATTTTTTAAGATTTATTCCCTTACCTACAGTGTACCAACTCGCATCTGTTAATTTATTGATAACAGCTTCCTGATATGCACCATCAAGATTCTTCACTTCCACAATAGCTCCAACCTGAAGTATTAAAAAATAGTTAGAAAAACTTTTAGAAGATAAATGAACAAACCCAAAACTGGCTTTTTTTTTTTTTAATTGAGTGCATGGTGGTGAAGAATAAAATAACTACTGGTTTGATGTGTGTTAAGGTGCCAGCAGTTTTGTCCACCACTGTTTCTGTACCATCAGTAAAAATGTCAAGATAGTGAAAAAGGCAAATAATATCTAAGCGTTATTATGAAAATATTTTTGCCTTTACCATCTCCCTAAAAGGGTCTGGGGAATCCCCAAGGGTCCTGAGACCACACTTTGAGAACCACTCTCTGCAAAATTGACTGTTCTTGCCCCATATTACCACTCCTCTTTCAAGGACGCTGGGGAAGGGTAGGGACAATCAAGAAATACCTTTGATGGTAATCATATTGAAATATATTAAGTGTATCAAATCAACATGTTGTAGACCTTAAACGTGTTTACACAGTGTTTACGTCAATTATATCTCAATAAAGCCGGGGAGAAAAAAGAACAGGGGAGAGAGAGATGTGTGAAGGAAAAAAAAAAAGAAAGAAATATCTTTGAGGTCTCCTTTAGAGTTAAAATGTACCTAATGACAATTACTTAAAATGTTTTCCATCTGATCAAGAAAATAATGATTACATTTTTATGGTCTTTATAACTACATCAAACTAAAAAGCTTCTGCACAGCAAAGGAATTCATCAACAAAATGAAAAGGTAACCTACTAAATGTGATAAAATAATTTGCAAATCATATATCTGATAAAGGGTTAATATCCAAAATATATAAAGAACTCAAACAACTCAATAGCAAAAAAAGGGAACAATCTGATTAAAAGATAGGCAGAGGATCTGAATATACATTTTTCCAAAGAAGACACACAGATGGCCAACAGGTACACGAAAAGGTGCTCAACATCACTCATCATCAGGGAAATGCAAATCAAAACCACAATGACACATCACCACATATCTGTTAGAATGGCTATTACCAAAAAGACAAGAAATAACAAGTGTTGGCAAGGATACGGAGAAAAGGGAAGACCTGTGCACTGCTGGTGGGAATGTAAACTGGTGCAGCCACTACGGAAAACAGTATGGAGGTTCCTCAAAAAATTAAAAACAGAACTACCATACGAACCAGTAATTTCACCTCTGGGTATTTATACAAAGTAAATGAAAACACTAATTTGAAAAAGATATATGCACCCCCATGTTCTCTGCAGCATTATCTACACTAGCCAAGATATGGAAAAAAACCTAAGTGTCCATCGATGGATGAATGGATAAAGAAGATGTGGAGGCGTCTGTGTGTGTATGTATATGTGTATACCATTCCATTCCAAATGTGGAATACCATTCAGCCATAAAAAAAGAACGAAATTTTGCCATTTGCAACAACATGGATAGACCTTGAGGGCATTATCCTAAGCGAAACATTTATCCAAGTGCTGACGCTTTCTATCAGCTAGTAGCTGACAGAAAGTATATTAGGGAACAATTCAAAATCTATAGACAAAAATACTTTAACAGTCTTGAGACCAAAATTTAATACATTTTCCTATGTTAAAATCAAAATGGTCCCAAGCCCTAATCACAAAGAAAATTTTAATAAAATAAGAAAAACCAAACAAGCAAAATAAACCAACTATGCCACAATAAGAGGCTGGAGCAGAAGGAGAGAAAGATGACCTGAGAATGAAAGTAGTCACCTTTTCTACCCCTTCGCAACACTGACGATTTTTTTGTATTTGATACCAGCTGGCCTGTGCCAGGTGAATAAGGCAGTCAAGCAGTCATGAGCTATGCTGGTGTGAGGCAAAAACACAAACAAGGCATGGGGGTGTATATAAGCTGTAAGCTTATCAGAATTTTGCTTCTTCCATTACTGGCTGTAAGACCTTGGCCAAATTACTTTACCTCCCTTCAGTTTCCTCTTCTGTAAAGAGCTGTTATGAGAATTATCTAAGATAATTATGTGCAAAAAACCTAGCACAGTACTGGCACACACCAGGTGCTAAATAAATGGTGGTTAACATCACATTGTAAGTGTACATTTTTTGTCCTTTTGTCCCTGCAAGTGATGAACATGTGCATGTAACATTAAAGATGACACCTACAAAACAGAAATGGTGGAAAATAATTTTTACAAGGCAAGATAAAAAAACAAATTTACAAATGTTAGTCCTCCATAGTACCTCCTATATATGCAAGGTACTAATGCCCTGGGGATCCAATTAAAAGTTTAAAAATCAACCACAAACAAAAAAACGCAGGTACACCCATCTGTCTAATTTTCCAAAAAGTATAGCTTCACCAGTAAAGGATTTTTCTTGCATCTACAAATGTTTCATCAATTCTGTTAGCATTTCTTAAAATTCACCTAGCGGAGGCACTGTCCATTTTCAGACAGTCCAAGGAGCCAAAGAGCATATAGTGGCTACCCACGCATTCCCTTCAGTTTGCTCTCTAATAGAAAGTAAAGGAGCATTTCTTTCACTGGCCAATAAGGAAAAACGAATGCCAAGAAATAAAACTCTCTGTACATATGAACATATTCATCACTTACAATTGCCTGATGAGCCTTTAAAAGTCTAAATTTCATTTGCCAGTAGTTGCTCTGAGGGTTTTTTTGTTGTTTTTTTTTCTCACTTTTCACATCATCATGGAACTTACATCACTTAATCCCTAGTTCATCATCTATTAACTCTGGAAAATCCACCGTTTTAGTAAGTGAAACATGGTGAGACCAAAACAGATGAGAAGAGAAAAAGCAGTCAATGGTTCCTTGATGTTCACTTTATTTCTGAATGCAGTTAGCTTTTACTATCATATCGGGTTTTACTGAACAGTAAATCTAGTTTTTTCTACTAGTCTATTTAGAGAGAATCACATATTTATCAACTCAATAACAAAAATAGCTGATGAATTAAAAAGAAATGACTGAGTATTTAATGTTTCCCATTGAAGCATTAGAATAATAATGAATAAATAAATGAATTACCTTTAGTGGGCCCTTTATATGGTCATCCTGAACTTCCACTGTTGAGGAATCATGCCTAAATGTTACCTAGAGATTATACATTTAATTAGCCACCAAAAAAAAAAAAAAATCAAACAACACAAGTTCATCAATGCATGAATTCATTGTTTTTTCTTTTTTAAAGATTGGCACCTGAGCTAACAACTGTTGCCAATTTTTTTTTTCTGCTTTTTCTCCCCAAATCCCGCCAGCACATAGTTGTATATTTTAGCTGTGGGTCCTTCTAGTTGTGGCATGTGGGATGTCGCCTCCACATGGCCTGATAAGCGGTGCCATGTACACACCCAGGATCCAAACCAGTGAAACCCTGGGCCACTGAATCGGAGGGTGCAAACTTAACCACTCGGCCACGGGCCAGCCCCGAATTCATTTTTATTACAAGTAATCTAAACAAACAGCTACTTAGTTTATACAAGATCTCAATCCCTAACTAGATTAACTGAAAGATTTATTTTTTAATCCGACAACTTCCTAGACTAAATTACTTAATGTTTCACATATTATACTTCATTCAATACTATTAGTTATTAGGTCAGTTGTGTAATTTCTTTCCCTGAAAAATGAGGGAAAAAGAGGCAGAGTTTTTCAGGTATTAGGTACTATAACACTTTGTGAAGGCCTAACTTAATAATAAGCAGTAGCAACAAACATTTACTGAGAGCCAAGCATCAGGCTCAAGCATCAAACATATAATCTTCAGAACAACCTTATTAGGTAGGTATCATTATTCACATTTTATTGATAAGAAAACCGAGGAACAGAAAGTCTAAGAAACTGGTCCAAGATGACAGAACTAGTACATGGTGGAGCTGAGATTCAAACTCAGGCAGTCTAGCTCCAGAACTTTACTGTACTCTCTGTATCAGTGTAGAAATCAGAAAACCAAAAACCAGACGTGAGCAGAGTAAGTTAAAATAAAGGTTCAATTAGTTGGTGAAAAACAAGGTAGCTTCCAGTATCCAGTACAGAAAAAGTTGTTTTCCCTATACAAAGCAAACCTGAACCATTAACATGGTTAATGTTAATGGATGTGTGTGGTAATCAGTTTAGTTAATAGGCTCACAAACCAGCTATGAAAGAACACGTCCTGTACTCACAGCATCCTAGGCATTTCTGTCTCACACAAAAGCACTACCATGCTTTACTTAAATCATGTGTTTAGGTATCTGCACCATTCATCTAGACTGTAAGCCACTTAGGGATGGGGACCAGAACTTAACACTAGAGTTTCAATACCTAATATAGTGCTTAGCACATAGTAAATGCTCAATCAATGAAAACTGATGGGGAAGATGTGTATCAACAAAGTTTTGAAAATTTTATTAACGTTGAATCATAGAATATACTATCACATCTCTTGAGAAAAATCATTAACTTTGAATCATACAGATTTTTAGAGCAACCACAAAAATTAACAGTAAGTTTTAGATATCCATTATTTATAAGGCACAAGGTATTGGTACTCTGTGTTACCAATAGAGACAGAAGAGACTAACGGTTTTCTTCCTTTTATTAATAGCAAGAAATGGCTGGACCACTACATGTCATTTAGCTGGTTCATTCATTACAAAATACCCAGCTGAGACTGCAAAGTCAGGGCCAGCCTGTGCTCTGCAGACCAAAGCACGGGCCATAGAGTAACACTGCTGGGGCCCAAAGGGAACACCTTTTTCTAACAGGCACAAAAGTGCTTATCTGTATGCCAAGCTCTGCTAACAAGGCTCTCCACCAGGAGGGAGGGCTTTTTGTCTAATTCACACTAGAGTGTTACACGTGCTAGCAGTAGCCCTGTCTGGAAAAGTGAGAAAACTGATAAAAAGCTTTCTCTTCATCTCTAAGATAATAGTGGCAAAAAAATGAGTGCTCAGGGAACACTAGTGTGAGAAATCAGAACAGGAAATGCCACTGTAAGAACTTATAAGAGTACTCGCATAATCAAATCACAAAAGAATTCACAGGCACCAAACATGTGAAAACTGAAGGCAGGGTGGGGTCAAGAGTAGCATCCTACAGGCTTACAGCTAATTTAAAGACCTTATCACAACGGTTCTTAACTAGGAGTGTAAGTTAGAATCACCCAGGAAGCTTTTTCCAACACATACATGAATAAGGAAGAAACCTACACATATAAACATGGAAAAAGCTCCAGAAGAGACTCTGATACTCTCCACTGGAAGTACCATACCTCTATGGCCTCTTTAACTGGTGACACTCAAACCAATGTTTTACAGGGTATTTGTTAATCTCGGTTATAAATCCCTTGAGGACAGAAATGAGGTCATTCTCATATCCTCATCCTCCTCCTCACCTACGAGTACCCTGCACAGTTTGCCACTCAATAAATAACTGATAACTAAATAACTTCAAATATTGCACTTGTCTCATATTTTTCACCACTGATAATATACTAAAATATAAACAATTACATTTCTTTTTCTGCATTATCTGAGACAAAACAAGTATTTCAGAAAGATTTTTCAACAAAGATAGAGGATAAAAAACGAGATCTACCATATTTCACTGTTATCTAAGACTATCAATTACAAATTACATCACAATTTCATGGTTAAAATGGGGTGGGGTGTCTTAAAATTGGTAAGTAATTCCCATTCTGCCATTAATTTGTATAATGGCCTTGGAGTAATCACCAACTCTTTACAAGTCTCATTCTTCTTACAATAAAATTAAGGAATTAAAGGGGCCAGTGTAGTGGCATACTGGTTCAGTTCGTACATTCCGCTTTAGCGGCCTGGGGTTCGCAGGTTTGGATCCTGGGTGTGGACCTATGCACCGCTTATCAAGCCATGCTGCGGCAGGTGTCCCACATATAAAGTAGAGGAAGATGGGCACAGACGTTAGCTCAGGGCCAATCTTGCTCAGCAAAAAAAGGAGGATTGGCGGCAGATGTTAACTCAGGGCTTAATCTTCCTCAAAAAGAAAAAAAAAAAAAAGGAGGAAAATAATCAAGAAATTAAACTACATGATTTCTAAGGTACTTTCTACCTCTAAAAGGCTAACAAAGCAAACAACACCAAGTCTGTAGTGAAATGGCATTCAAAATACCAACTTTGATAATTTGATTTCATTCCAATTATTGGGATACTTTAAAATCACAAATAACGCTTTGTTTTCAGGTATTTTTACAACCATTACTTCTAGAAACTAAACTCATCTGGCAGGAAAAAAAGTCTTAAATACACTCACCAAATAAAAGTTTAAATATCAAATACTGAACACATAATGTGTAAAATCTACATATACTGTACCTTGACTTTGACAAGTCTTTTTGCTGTCTTGATCTTGGCTTCACAAAAGGCTCCTCTGTATTTAGCACTCACATCAGTGCCCACTGTCAAATAAGGAGGCTCATCAAGGGCCTAAAAACGCAAACAAATAGAATTAGATTTAAACTCTCTAATTCCTTCCCACAATCAGATCTCAGAATGGCAGATCTAATCCTGTTATAGCTATAAAGTTGTAATAGTTGAATGCATTTAACAAGAATAATCTATAAAACACTCTAACTTAAAAATAAGTAAAATATGTATCATACAGCCTACTTAAATGTACTAAATGTACATCATATAAAATATAAAGGCATCTTTATACTCTCTACAAAGTACATATGGTCCATGATATGAATTAGCTCAATCTCAAATATATCATTCCATCCGCTGCTCCATCTACCCATTCATTCAAATATTTATTTACTATATGACCACTTAAAGAGAATGCAGATCTCAAAGCTCAAAGGCTGACAAAATTTCCCTTAACATTTAGGCTATATCTTGGCAGCCTCCCAAATTCAAAATAGCTGTGTTATATCCCTATCTAGACAATTCTAAAGTAGAATAGCATAAAAGGTGGGAGAGGATTACCTGTATTCAAACTATTGGTGAAAACTCTATGAAGAAATCCAGTCTCAAATAAAAATTAGCCAAAACGTCTCAAATGCTTTGGCCTGAGTTCATTGTTTATTTACCCTCCTAAGTTAAATAATATTTTGCTTCCTCATTTGTGATTTAGTTTTTAATAGTCCTAATCTAACTGCTTGGACTTTTTACAATCAGGTACACTGCTGCATAGAATCTATATTTCTAAGGAGTCCTGCTTATACTAATCAATTCCATAGTCAAAGGCGGATTATGTACTAAATAGCTTTTCCCAAAGTGTTTTACAAGAAATACTAACATCCCAAGATGCTCCACCAAAAAGAAGAGGAGGAGGGAGTTTGGGAAAATCAGTTTACTGACTGAATTCCCACTCTGCCTCATCATTTCCCAATCCACTTATCCAAAGAACCCTTTTTTTCTATTAACATTCTATAGAAATTCCATAGAACATAAGGTGGAAAATGCTGTTCTACAGCAATGAATAAAGAAAATATCAATTTCATTTGGATCTTAAAGTAAATTCACTCCTAACAGTTGCGGCTAATACACATAGGAGTGACCTATCTCCAAAGAAAAACTTCTAATGCAATAACAAAAGTGCCCATAATTGTATCAAATAATTTTAATAACTTTTTTTAAAGGCAGGGAGGTATCACACAAACCAAGACAAGGGTGCTACAACTAAAAATATCAGGCCAACTTCCTTAACGGCCATTTGCCTTTCATTCTATGTCTTTCATGAAAAGTATTTAAAAAAACAACTCAAAACACACCAAGAAAATCATTTTTAAAATCTACTTAGGGGGGCCGGGCCTGTGGCCGAGTGGTTAAGTTCACACACTCTGCTTCAGTGGCCCGGGGTTTCACCAATTCGGATCCTGGGCGCGGACATGGCACCGCTCATCAGGCCATGCTGAGGTGGCATCCCACACGCCACAACTAGAAGGACTCACAACTAAAAATATACAACTGTGTATAGGGGGCGCTTTGGGAAGAAAAAGAAAACATAAAAATCTTAAAAAAAAAAAATCTTAGGAAAATGCCTATATTTCAATGCATTTATGCCATAACAGAAGTGCACCTTCATAGAAAGATAATCTTTTCTGCATTACTACTTTTTAAGTTTGTTGATATTATTAATTAACTACAACTTTATAACCGTGTAACTATTCTTGCACCTAAAGTTAATAAATGCATTTCTACTTGATCTACCAGGCTTATCCCTCTTAAAATATCGTTTTTCTTGGTTAAAATTTTGGCTAAGTTCCAAACAAGCTAGTGGCTTCCTTTTAGCAAGAATATGAAAAGGATTCACAGCACTTCACTCAGAAACTTTAAGAAAATTTCAGAAAGACACTAAATTCACTTGGTGGTTCAACTGGTATTGTATGTTAATCCTAGAAAAGCCCAAATGGTTGGGCAGTCTTCATGACCACAGGCTCGCTACTCTCCACAACTTGTAACCTCTCCCATTAACAATCCTGCCTTACTAGCCATTAAAATTTTATTTTCGCAAAGAAATAATATAGTTAAAATAAATGAAAACTGATGAAGAACCAGAAATTGTGAAAGGTAGAAAAGAACGAGAAATCAACTAAAAGTTGCACATTTGTGCCTACTCAGAAACAAATAAATATTTAAGAAGTGATACTCATTTTAGATATTTTTATTACAGAGAATTCTGAATAAAAGAGGGAATAGAAAAGTAATATATTTACACTACTACTATGCAGAAACCCATTTACATATTCTTTTCATTACAATTCATATTAAACACTGGCAACACTCCAACTACAGCAAACTATTATAAATATGTTTACTGAGCAGATTTATTCAACTTGAATTTGAGAGAGGGATTTCCACCCCCAAACTAAGCCCATCCCACATCCTTACCAACATGAAAATCCATATTGACAGAAAAGAGCAATAATTACCTAAATATTGTGGGGGCAAATTATTATTTTGAAGGGTAATATTTTCCTTCCTTCACACTAGAACACATGAAAGGAATTAGCAAGGCATATAAAGAAAATATCTATTAGAAAAACATTTGCAAAGGGAATCTGAAGTCTAATAAAAACCTGCTAAAATTGAAATACACAGAACAGTGTTAATTTGTTAAAAAGAGTATAGAAAAAGCAAAAATCTATGTTCTGATCTCACTTCTGCCTCTTTTTTTCTTGGATCATCTTAGATAAGTTACTTTTCTGTTCCTAAATTCTCATCATTAGATGAATATAATAATTTGAATTCTGTATACATTTGTTTAAACAAGCCTGTATCAAAGCATCGATTGGGCTTACAAAAATGATCAGAATGGGATACTTTGAGACATATAATCATCTAGAAGTAAAACTATGCTAATCAAAATATAAATGAGAATTTCTACAGAAAAACAAATGAAATCCATAACCTATATGGTCCGATCTGTACATGTAATTCTAGCAGGGCATAAATTATCACTCTATCATTAGCATAACGTGAGGTAATAAAGCAGACTAATAGCATAAGCTTTCAAAGCAGAAAGACAAGGTCCTGATCCCAGCTCTATTCCTTATACTAACCAGATGAGTTTTTGAGGATCTACTGAACTTAAAAGCTTTAGTTTCCACATCAGGAAAATAGGGTCAATATTAGAAAGCACTCACTTATGATGCCTGAAGTATTTAGCTATTAACAATTACTTTTAATATTATGAAAAACACTCAATGAGGGCTAACAAGTCATTAAACCAATATAAATTGAGGTTTGGTACCCCCTCCTTTTAAATGATTGCTCATCATAAGGAAATGCAAACTGAAAGTTAAACTACTTTCCTCACTTTTTCAACTATGTCAATACTCCTGAGAATATAATTACTTTTCAGTTCTAATGAGAAAATAACACAGGGTATTTGGTAATATGTGTATGTCTTTAAAATGTTATACTTCTATTTCTAGGAATGCAAAAATAATCAAGGATATATATGTTATATGCTATATACAGAAAAAACATAATAACAACGACACAAACATTAACCTATGGGAAAGGTAGTAGAATGGAGGTCTATGTGTGTCAAAATATTTTATTCAGAGGAAGTCTTCTTGTTTTTAAAAAAAGGTTCCTTTTCTGTTTTTTACAGTTGGCATTGATTTGCTTTTTAAAATGCATACTAAGGAACATGTCAAACATATACAAAAGAAGATAGAACTGTATAATAAATCCCCCATATACTCATAATCTGGCTCCCACAATTATCAACTTGGACAATTTTGTCTCATCTATACCCCTACCCATTCCTCCCAAAACCTGATTATTTTGAAGGAAAGTCCAGATATTATATCATTTCATGCGAACAATAAAAAGTACTATAACCTGTAACAACCGGCATTATAGGTTACTTTATTAATACTTTTCTGTATTCTCCAATGTATTTGGAAGGACTATATAAATGAGAGTCAGTATAATAAGGTGATTAAGAGCACAGGCACTTGAATTAGATGCTTAGGTTCAAATCTACCACTTAGTAGCTAGGTGACCTTGGGCTAGGACCTCTGTGCCTCAGGATATATTAACAGTGACTATCTCACAAGGATGAGGATTGAAATGCTACAAGTAAAGGGGTCAGAGCAGGGCCCAGCATACAGTGCCAAATAAAGGCTGTTACTATTACTTAGTCATCTGGGGGAAAACTGTGAGTCAAAAAAAATTTTAAGTCTTATACAAAAGAGATCCCACATAAATAGAGCAGATGCCAATACAACTGTGTAAATATATATGGAGGGGGAAGCAGTGTTTAATAATAAACAATAATAATAATAATTAATATTGTCCCCCTTGTTCAATTCAGAAATAAAGTAATCACGTTGAATTCTAGCAGCAAGAGAGGTTAAGTGTTGGTAGGGATGTTCCACAAGAAAGTGTATCGCAACCCTTTAGTGTGGAAGAAAGGCAACCAAGAATACAGACCTCTTCTGAGGCTACTGAACTTTGGTCCAACATAGAGATATTCAAAGAATTATGTCAGCAAGTTAACTAAGATTCCTTTGACCAACACCAATCCTGTTAGGTATCATGTATACAACCAGAAAAATACTCTTACCTTCTCTTTTTGCTCTGCTTCTCTGATTTTGGTCAACAATATGGACCATCTCAGATGATAAAATAAAACATTTTTATGTAGCACCTCCATACCAAAAAGGAAATTAAACTACTAAATTATCATCCCTTTGTTTAGCAAACACAACAGTCTTCTAGTTGTCAAAGCAACAGCTACCTCACAGTTATCCAGCATTGCTTAAGTAATTATTTTTCTAGTCAATCTACCAAATGCCCGTTTAACTGGCACCTAAAAAAACATTGAATTCCACAGGAACACTAAAAAAAATAAGCAATTTTTAAATTAGCTATTGGTGGATAACAATTCGTCAAGAAGCCAAAATGCCAGGCAAATACGTAAGTGCCCAAATGAATCAACAGTGATCTTTAACGCGCCTTGGACTGCACTACACCAAATATACAAAAAAATTTTAGAAAGACAGTAGTTGAATCAATTCTCCAAATGGTTGACTAGTGTTGACACTGCCTAGGAAATATCCAGTTATTAAAGATCTATTTTTAAAAAAGCAAAACATGCTGAATGACATTTTATTGAGGTAGTCTCTTAAAAAGAGTAAGCATTCAAAATGGTTACTAAGGCAATGCCAATCCAGCCGAGAATCATAAAACAAGAGTATCAAATTTGATGCTAAAATCCTCAGTAAATAAGTGTACTTAAACACAATGTGACAATAAATCTATGAAAACAACCTTTAGTACACAACAATCTCAAACAGGCATTAATAATAGAGATAATTCCAACAGATGAATGAATGAAAAATACTCACACCTATATACCAAGGGGTATATCACTTAAAAACAGCTTAAAATTAAAATGCCTAATTTTGAGGACATACAAAAAAAAAAAAGAAAGAGTACATTGAGGAAATAAGACTGCACAATCTAACTCTAAAATCTCCTCCGGGGCCATTTCCTCTCTTCCTTTTCATGTGGTACTAAGGACATGGGATAGTGAGGGGTAAGGGTTGGGGAGGCACAAGAGGTAAGGGGCAGATGCTTGAGTATACAAGGCAGTGAAGAGGAGATTAGGAGAGCCACATGGAAGCACAGGCAGACCCTGTGGCTGAGGACATGGTGAAAGCTGAGTATGGACAGAGGAAAAGAGCAGTATACTTGGAAGATTTGTTACACTGACCAAATAAGTGAACTGATGGAATCAAATAAGTAAATATACTGAGGATAGTGGGGCCATATTTCTCACTGCCAAAGAAATTTAAAATTAAGGAAGAGGAAAGGCTATGAAGAAGTCTAAGGTACTGAACTGGAATTAGAAATAAGAATTCATTTGTGTATTTTATATATATATATATACTTATGTAAAAGAACAGTACAGATGTAGATGTGTATATGCATATATATTTGTATGTGCCTGTGTGTGTGCACATATATACATTCATATATTTTCCTAACTCTGTCCACCAAGAAGGCCTAAGAGCAACTGACAGTCCAGTAACAAAAAGCATACCAACGGCCTACATCTTAATGTCTAAATCCCAACCTACCTTAAAAAGAACCAGGGATCCTTGGAGAAACGGCTGATTTCAAAGCTGGGCAGGAATAATACAAGAAGAATCTGAAACATCTTGTGCCAGAAAGTAAGGAAACGCTCAATGAATGACAAGGACATTTCAAAGGGACACAGAAGCCACCTTGAGGGGCATCCTACTGGTCAAATTTGGGAAACTTTGAACATCAAAATAAATACTCATTGTCCTATTATCCTGTCAGGGATGTACAGGTATGTCAAAACAGATTGACTTAAGATGTGTGTATTCCACTATAAGGAAATCATACCTCAGCTTAAAAAATTAATGATAATAACAAATTACAACCCATTCAATAAAACTTGTGGCATCCATGAGTCCATCCTGACAAATGAATGAATGATAAATAAATAAGTAAATGCAAAAAGGGGAAAGCTCTTCCTTACAGTAAGAGGTTAATAAATGTAGTAGGAATGATGGAAATAGAGAATCATCTTTTGGCAACCATCATAAAGGTGACTGATTCATATAGTCGTCAAGAGATGCTAAACTGATGAGTGCAGGCTTGATGAAGAACAGGCTATTGGCATAACCCTGGAATACTACTCAATTATTAGTGGTGGAAGGAAGTGATATACTGAGAACAAAAGAGCATTCTTTCTGTGGTATACCTGCCAAGAATGACTTTGATAATGAGAAAAGTTAGACAGACCCAAGTTGAAGTTATACTACAGAATGTAAGGTCTGTATTCCTCAAAATTCTAAAGGATATGAAATATAGGAAAAACTAGGAACCAGTTTTAGATTGAAATAGTCTGAAGAGACATGATAAGCAAATGCAACATGTATTCCCGGATAGAGTATGAACTCAGAAAGGAAAAAGAGACATTATTAGGAGAGTTGCTGAAATCTGAAAGGGTCTGTGGTTAGGATGGTAGTATTATACCAATACTGATTACTTGATTTAGAGAGGTAAATGCAGGGTAGGTAGAAGAGTGCCCTTTCTGTTGGGAATTACACACTGGAGTATTTAGGAGTGACAGGACATCATGTCTGCAGCTTGCTCTCAGAAAGTTTAAAGATAATAACAATGGGTACATGTACATGTATACATACATACAGATTATATGAACTCTTGGTACTACAAATTTGAAATTATTTGAAAATAAATTATTTCTTAAAGCAGTATATATTTACTGGGCTTTCTTATAGGAACTGCTCATTTATGTCTTTCTGAGTTACTTTTTTTAACTGGATTGTAAAAGTTCTTGCATATTAAAAAAAAAATCAACCCTTCCCCTCAAACACAAAAAATCTTCTCTGGATCACTGAAGAAATTAAAGAAGAAATCAAATATATCTGGAGACAAATGAAAATGAAAATATGCCATACCAACTCATTTGGGATGCAGCAAAAGCGGTCCTAAGAGGGAAATTCATTGCAATACAGGCTCACCTCAATAAACAAGAAAAATCTCAGATAAGCAATCTTAAACGACACCTAATAGAACTAGAAAAAGAAGAATAAACAAAGCCCAAAGTCATTAGAAGGAGGGAAATAATAAAAATTAGAGCAGAAACAAATGAAATTGAAACAAAAAGGACAGCAGAACGGATCAATGAAACAAAGAGTTGGTTCTCTGAAAAACGAAACAAAATTGACAAACCCTTAGCCAGGCTCACTTAAGAAAAAGACAGAAAGAAGACTCAAATAAAATCAGAAATGAGAGAGGAGAAATCACAATGGATACCACAGAAATAAAAAAGATCATAAGAGAATACTACGAAAAACTATATGCCAACAAATTAGACAACCTAGAAGAAATGGATAAATTCTTAGACTCTTATAACCTCCCAAAACTGAAGCAGGAAGAAATAGAGAATCTGAATAGACCAATCACAAGTAAAGAAATAGAAACAGTAATCAAAAACCTCCCCAAAAATCAAAGTCCAGGACCAGACAGCTCCTCTGGAGAATTCTACCAAACATTCAAAGATTTAATACCTATCCTTCTCAAACTATTCCACAAAATTGAGGAAGATGGGGCACTCCCTAACACATGCTATGAAGCCAACATCACCCTGATCCCAAAACCATACAAGGACAACACAAAGAATGAAAACTACAGGCCAATATCACTGATGAACATAGATGTAAAAATCCTCCACAAAATTTTGGCAAACCGAATGCAGCAATACATTACAAAGATTATACACCATGATCAAGTGGGATTTATACCAGGGACACAGGGATGGTTCAACATCTGCATGTCAATCAACGTGATACACTACACATTAACAAAATGAGAAACAAAAACCACATGATCATCTCAATAGATGCAGAGAAAGCATTCAACAAGATCCAACACCCATTTATGATAAAAACTCTCAATAAAATGGGTATAGAAGGAAAGTACCTCAACATAATAAAGGCCATATATGACAAACCCACAGCCAACATCATACTCAATGGGCAAAAACTGAAAGCCATCCCTCTGAGAACAGGGACAAGACAAGGGTGTCCGTTCTCACCACTCTTATTCAACAGAGTACTGGAGGTGTTGGCCAGAGGAATTCGGCAGGAAAAAGAAAAGGATTCCAAATAGGCAGTGAAGAAGTGGAACTCTTGCTGTTTGGAGATGACATGATCTTATATATAGAAAACCCCAAAGAATCTATTGAAAAACTATTAGAAATAAGCAACAACTACAGCAAAGTTGCAGGGTATAAAATCAACTTACATAAATCAGTAGCATTTCTATACACTAACAACGAACTAAGAGAAAAAGATCTCAAGAACACAATCACATTCACAATTGCAACAAAAAGAATAAAATACCTTGGGATAAATTTAACCAAGGAAGTGAAAGACCTATACAACGAAAACTACAAGACTTTCCTGAAAGAAATTGATGACAACATAAGGAGATGGAAAGACATTCCATGTGCATGGAATGGAAGAATAAACATAGTTAAAATGTCCATACTACCTAAAGCAATCTACAGATTCAACACCATCCCAATGAGAATCCCAATGACAGTCTTTACAGAAATTGAACAAAGAATCCTAAAATTCATATGGGGCAACAAAAGACCCTGAATTGCTAAAGCAATCCTGAGAAAAAAGAACACAGCTGGAGGCATCACAGTCCCTGACTTCAAAACATACTACAAAGCTACAGTAATCAAAACAGCATGGTACTGGTACAAAAACAGGTCCAGAGATCCATGGAACAGAATTGAAAGCCCAGAAATAAAACCACACATCTATGGACAGCTAACCTCCACAAAGGAGTTGAGGCCATATAATGGAGAAAAGAAAGTCTCTTCAACAAATACTGCTGGGAAAACTGGACAGCCACATGTAAAAGAATGAAAATTGACCATTCTTTTTCACCATCACAAAAATAAACTCAAAATGGATCAAAGACCTAAAGACTAGACCTGAAACCATAAGGCTTCTAGAAGAAAACATAGGTAGTACACTCTTTGACATCAGTATCAAAAGGATCTTTTCAGACACCATGTCTTCTCAGACAAGGGAAACAACAGAAAGAATAAACAAATGGGACTTAATCAGACTAAAGAGCTTCTTCAAGGCAAGGGAAAACAGGATTGAAACAAGAAAACAACCCACTAATTGGGAAAAAATATTTACAAGTTATATATCCAGCAAAGGGTTAATCTCCATAATATATAAAGAACTCACACAACTCAACAACAAAAAATCAAACACTGGGCGGGGGACATAAATAGACATTTCTCCAAAGAAGATATATGGATGGCCAACAGACACATGAAAAGATGCTCATCATCACTAATCATCAGGGAAATGCAAATCAAAACTACACTAAGATATCATCTTATACCTGTCAGAATGGCAAAAATAAACAAAACAAAAAGTGACATATGTTGGAGAGGTTGTGGAGAAAAAGGAACCCTCATACACTGTTGGTGGGAATGCAAAATGGTGCAGCCACTATAGAAAACAGTATGGAGATTTCTCAAAAAATTAAAAATAGAAATACCATATGACCCAGCCATCCCACTACTGGGTATCTATCCAAAGAACTTGAAATCAGCAATTCCAAAAGTCCCATGCACCTCTTGCAGCATTATTTACAATAGCCAAGACGTGGAAGCAACCTAAGTGCCCATATCAACTGATGACTGGATAAAGAAGATATGGTGTGTGTACACACACACACACACACACACACACACACAGTATGGAATACTACTCAGCCATAAAAAAGGATAAAATAGTCCCATTCACAACAACATGGATGGAACTTGAGGGTATGTTAAATGAAAAAAGCCAGACAGAGAAAGACGAACTCTGTATGACTCCACTAATAGGTGGAAGTTAAACACGTAGACAAAGAGAACTGATTGGTGGTTATCAGAGGAAAGGCGGGGAGGGGAGGTGGGCACAAAGGTTGAAGTGGTGCACCTACAACATGACTGACAATAATGTACAAGTGAAATTTCACAAGGTTGTAAACTATCATAATCTTATTAAAAAGTAAAAAAAAAAAAGACTGGGATTGGGCAGGCTTTGAGTCATTTCAAAAAATGGAAATAAAGATTAAAAAGGCATGATTGAAAAAAAAATCTGTGGATACTATCTCTATTTCCTAACATCCTTCCTAAAATTTAAGTTACTTTAGTTGATGGAACCACAAATCACTTACAAAATAAATTTTAGACCCACATCTATTAACCAGAGAGATACCTGCTTATTCACAGATATTAACACAGGGCTATCTGCATATTCCTGGAAACTTAAATAACTCAAAATAGACATTCTAACCAGAATGTTCATCTTCAGCAAAGAGGTAAGAGAAAGATACATTGGGAAGGACATTTATTAAGTGCCTACTGTATTTAAGAAATTATTCTACCTGCCAAAAAAAACCCAAAGGCATTTTCCTCATATAACACAAAGGTAGCCAACTTATTTTGCCCTCCTAAGAGGTTAATCTTATTTGTTACCTTGCTAGCAAGGTTGAAAGCTTATTCAAATGCAAATGATTCACCTTTAGAGTAACATGACTCTAAGAACATACCATGCTTATTTACAATATTTAAACTCTGAATTACAAAGAGAAATTACAAAGAGAATTACAAAGAGAAATCATAAACTGGCAGTGTTATGATCTGTATCTATCTGAGCATCTTAGTAATATCTACTGGCATGAAACAGAAGGCAATAAGTAGAACATTCTGAAATGTCACAAGATAAGTCACTAAGGATGCATCTAAAGAACATTTTCTAAGAGTTTGCTTGATTACCAAAAATAATAATAATCCTTAAAACTACCCATCAACTAGGTTTTTTTTAGATGACTTGAAAATAACAGTATTACATTTTTGTTTTATTACTAATAAAAACAATAGCAGAAAGCTAAAGGGAAAAAGTCAGATCAGCAGAAGCATCTTTCTTAGAGATGAATTGTTAGAATTCCATTCCAGATATTCTTCCCTGGCAAAATAATTAAACAGATCAATAGATGATAGTTTGATTAACTACTCCTACTTCATTGTAAATTTTTATTTTTCATTTAATAAAGCCTGCATGTTCTTCCATACCTTAAATGTGATTCTATAAAGTGATTGCTAATTGCTACACAGTCGTACCTGTGATGTAGCTGCCTTCATGTACCTATTTCTTCATGATTGCAGAAACAGGGAGATAGGAGGGGGAAATTAAGAAAAAGAGGAAATAGAGGATGGCAAGGAGGTAGGAGTAAAGACAGGTGGACGGTAGAGAGCAGAAGTAGAGAGAATAATGAGGAAGCAAATCCTGTGGACTTGTGGTTTGGGTCTTGGTTCACTAGCAAGCCATCTATTTGTTATCTGATTTCAGAGTCGTGGTTGTCTACATGAAATGCTCAATGTACAGATTAAGACCTGGGAAAATCCGAAAATTCTCTAGATTTGGAACAAGAGAGATTACTATTCATCTACTTGATAACTTTCTGTCTTGGGGTATGTCACTTTGATCTGTGGTTTCCTCTGTGTAGAATGGGGATTTATCTTGCAGGGTGCTTGTAAGTTTTAAATTAAATTA
Source organism: Equus przewalskii (assembly GCF_037783145.1). NCBI lineage: Eukaryota > Metazoa > Chordata > Mammalia > Perissodactyla > Equidae > Equus > Equus przewalskii. The sequence continues at coordinate 76,437,176 of NC_091831.1, read as the reverse complement.
GGTAGCATATTTAGAATCTTTAGGAGACTGACAGGTCCTGGGTAAGCACTCAGCAAATATTAGATTAAATATGAAATTGCTATTTTTCTAGATCACAAAAGGTCAAATATTGTCAATTTTATATGGTTCAACCTAACAGTGATTTTTCTCCTTTTCTTTTAAGCAGGTGGGAAACCACAGACCAACACCCCAGACACCTCACAGTACAGTCCTACTCCAAACAATCAGCTCAGACCCTGCACCTGCTCTATTGCCCACAAGCAAGACCCAACTTTGCACTACTTATCACTCAGGGGCCCACAGGACTCCATCTATACATATTTCCTCCTATTGCCAGATGGTTAGGCCTCTCACTGAGGTCTGGGTCCTGGGCAACTTACATTGGACCCATTATACCACTAACGGAGCTACGGCTATTTTTTCCCACTTGATGGCTGTCTGGTCCACCAAGCAAGTTTTTATCCTGTTTTACATCCTCAAGAATATAACCTTGAAACTGCCATCAAAAGGAAACAGTAATTTTTGATCACTTGAAAATCTATTCAGTACTTGTCCAGGGACCAAAAGAAATTGACCCACACAGTATGTAATAAACATTATAAGTCATAGAAATCATTCTAATTTCAGAGCACTAATGTATTAACCCCTTTGGTAACCAATGCCACACTACTCATTGCTGTACTATATACTGGCTTTGCTTGTCCCAAATGGATACAAACGTTTTGTAAAGGTAACCATTTCAGACTGTAATGATTTGTATCTGTCTTCTCTCCTAGATTGAGCAATTTAAGGCAGAAATAGTGTCTTCTTCATCTTTGGATGCCCTGATCCCAGAATTGTACCTACATATAGATACACATACTGTCATGTGTCGCTTAATGAGATGAGGATACGTTCTGAGAAATGTGTCATTAGGTGATTTAGTAGTTGTGCAAATAGAGTGTAGTGAAACAAAATTTGCCACCCCCAAATTTGTCTCTTTAACATGAGGATTATTTTAGGCTGATTATTTTTAAGAAGCAATAGACTCAGAAAGTTTTTCTTTTTACCTTCCCCTTAACTGCCTAAAAGAATTCAGATTAAAAAAACCTGTCTCAGGAAGTGAGCTCTCACCTTAGCATAACATGAACTAGATGACAGACAGGGAGAAACCTAGAAAAAGCTGTTTGTTGTCCTCCCCTGTTTTTCTGTTTCTGTGCTGCCAAACACTTGTTTTCCAAACATTTGCTCCTTTTCACCTACCTGTGAATTGCCTTCCTTCCCTTTGAAGCCTGACTCTCCCCTTTCCCAACATCTTCTTTTGTCTTTAGCTGAGGATGGTATTTAAGATGAGGGCTTCGGCCATTTTGGTGAGTTACTCAATTTTCCTGGGTTTCTCCTATGTATACACATTATCAAACTTTTGTTTTTCTCCTGTTAATCTATCTCATGTCAATTTAATTCTCAGAACAGCCAGAAGAAACTAGAAGAGCAGAGGAAAATTTCTTCCTCCTCTTCAGTACTTACACAAACCTAGATGGTATAGCCTACTACACACCTAGGCTATATGGTACTAATCTTAAGGGATCACAATGGCATACGTGGTGGTTGTCGACCAAAACGTCATTATGAGGCTCATAACTGTATACATATACGTACATTTTTCGAACCAAAGAACTCAGACATTAGTTAAGCCCTGCTAAATGAGATTTCTCTATAGTAAAAAAAATATTTACATCTCAAAAACACCTTATATTGGGAGACATCTTATATTGAGAGGTCAAAAGCAAGAGCTCTGGAATCAGAGAACCTGGGTTCGAACTCCAGCTATGTGACATTTGGGACACGTTGTTTAACTTCTCTGAGCCTAGCTTCACATTTGTAAAGTGGGATTGAGAATAGTAACAATAATAAACATATAATATTACTTATATATAATAAACATATAATATAAAAAATATACATAATAAAGTTGTGACCTGTTACACACAAAATTACATTATATGCTAATAAATCTAAAACACTGTTTATGACTTATCAGATGGCCAAGTTTCTACAATAAAAAAAGTTCACATAGTTTTATAAAGAATAAGTTGCTAATGTGACAAGCACCAATTACTAGGTTATTTCTCTTAACAAAGAGTTATGTTCTGGCAATACGCTTTGCCAACAAAAAGTTGATTAGACTGGTAGCCAGCTACCTGATCCAAACTGGGCCGACCACGTTCTCTCTTCTAGGAATTTAAAGTTGAAATGCTAATCAGTTTGTTGGTAGAGCAAAGTGATAGAGCCTGTGGTAGCTATTTTCTGGTATGTGTAGGGGGAAGCAGAGAAAACTGGTTTGCAAAGAGAGAATAAGAAAAATAAAGAAAAAGAAAAGAACAAAGATATGCAGAGAAAAAAAGGGACACATAAGAGACTGTGTGTCCTTTGAGAGAACAATGAGCTCTCTTAGTTCCTGCTAGCTTTCCAACTCCCAAGGTAAACCCCTCTTCAAATTGACTTTCTGCTCTTGAATACTTTATATCCTTAAAATAAATTCTCTTTTCAGTTTTTTATAATCTGAGATGATTTCTATTACCTGTAATCAAAATAGTCAATTAAAACCCACCAAAAACTTATCAAAGTAGAAGTAATATAAAATGTAATTGCAATTCTATAAACATTTATTAAGCATCCATAATGTCCTGGGATATTTAGCACTTAGATCACATCTATACAAATATTAAACCAACTCCAGTTTAAAATTTTAAGCTAAATTGTCACAATATACAACGTCCTACAAGAGCAATAAGGAATAATGAAATATGAATATACGAAGGAAACAATCAGATTTTTTAAAAAGCTATTCAAGGATATCAGATCACTATTACAGCAATAGAAGCATTACAAAATAGTAGTAAGATACAACCTCTGGCTCCTAATTTTTAAAAATCAACTTGTAGGGGCTGACCCCGTGGCCAAGTGGTTAAGTTAGCACGCTCCGCTGCAGGCGGCCCAGTGTTTCGTTGGTTCGAATCCTGGGTGCGGACATGGCACTGCTCATCAAACCACGCTGAGGCGGCATCCACATGCCACAACTAGAAGGACCCACAACTAAGAAAATACAACTATGTACCAGGGGGCTTTGGGGAGAAAAAGGAAAAGAAATAAAATCTTTAAAAAAAAAAAATCAACCTGTAAGCCTTTACTGGATAGGTCTAGCCATAGGATCTTATCAATTTACTAAAAATATATTAACACAAAAAAAAACAATAGTTTCTATCTTCAACAGACTCTTCTACTTTTCCCCTCATATTTTTCAAAACTTAGAAATCTCTTACCAAATCAGAAGAAAAAACAGAGCATTAGCCAGGAATAAAGCAAGAATAATAACTGCTCAATAAACACTAAGTGAATGAATGAACAAATGTATTAATTGATCAAACCAAATCAAAATTGGACTGCCTAGTGTGTTCCTGGCTAGATGTCCAGAATATATAAAAAAACAAAATATTTTCCCGGCTTCAAAAGTTTATGACCTAGCTGGGGAGAATGAGCAAAAGACCAAATCAACGTTTTAAGATAAAAGAATTTTTTTCCCTATGAGTTCTAATTAATTAATTGATTGATTGATTAATTTTTACATTCCACACATAATACCCTGCAGTATTTGCCTTTCTCTGTCTGGTTTATTTCACTTAACATAATGCCCTCCAGGTTCAGCTATGTTGTCAAAAGAAATTTTTTAAAAAGAAGTCTTCAAAGTCTGTCACATTGAGAAGACTAACTGGATACATTTAATACTGTATAGTCCAACTAGATTGATTTGGATTAGGGCTGGGGGGTACAAAATTCTTCAAATTAATATCTCGATAACTCAAAAGTAATTTGACCCACTATTTTGAAAGATAGTACTGAAAATAAGATTTCAACCATATAAGAAAAAATAAGCTACTAGTCTATTACTAATCTAACAATTCTTTTCTCACTGAATATTTATTGAATAATTTGTCTAAATAATGGTTAACTATGGTATATATATTTTTTGTTATAATACAAAGCTAAATAAATACTTGGAAATGCTCTAGGAAAACTAATTTTGAAGAATGAAATCACTTACAATAATATATGGTCCTTGCCTCCTATGGAGTCTCAATTTGTATCAAAACTATCACTAAAACTGGAAAGAACTTCCTGATACATCTCATCAAAAGAATTCTCTTTTTATGTCATAGGCTATTAGTCTACAACAAAAGATAAACAGTGATATTAAAGACAATATAAGTCAGACGTTTTTAAGGCCTTATTTTCTTGTGTGCATATTTTAGGGTGTACTGTTTCTGTTATTTTGTTGTTTGGTTTTGGAGTTTTGGGGGTTTTTTGGTTTGTTTGTTTTTCCCCTGATCACCATCCCAGCATGTTTAATGGTGGCACCAACTGGCTTTTACTTGGCCATTCCTTCTATACTACATCACACTAAATGGAGATTCTGTTAGTTGCTAAGGATACCTATCCACTTAGGACCAAAAGAAATAATTTCAGGATAGGTGTAGGGAAACAAGTCTAGGTCAAAACTCTATCTCCTGACACTCCATATGCACCTAGTCTTACTGCTAGATCACAATGGTGGTCTTCTGGGTCACCAGAAATTACTGTTACATCAGAGCCAATATCCAATAGTTTCCCCCACGTTTTAAGAACTGAGTATTTCCCTTTACCCACTGCACAAGTCATTTAAAGTGAATGAACACAAGGTATCATTAGTGAAGGTAGATAGGAAGGGTCACACTATATATAGAGAGATGTAACATGCCCTCCAGGGTACTTGATCTTGCCTTCTTTCAATGGGCTCTGAGAACTCAACAGACTCAGTCTCGAGGCAATCTAATAGGATAGCTTACAATAGATTCTCCATCAGACCTGAACTTTTAAGACGTTATACCAATCAAATGAATTACTAGGTTGCTTATCAACCTAGGGATTCCACGTGGATCAGAACATTTTCAGAGTTTGATTATCAAACCTGCCCTGCTACCTATTGTGATGACCATGCCCATCTTGCCACAGGCTAAACTCTGCCTCCTTGGGATTCTCTGACTCAACTAAGGTCATGAAAAATATTTCGATGGCATCCCTTCCATAAGCATTTCCCACTGGAAAGCAAAGCAATGAAGCCCTTAAATTCTAGCATTTCCCTTGCTAATCCATTTTCCCCAAGAAAATGCTGAAGAGAGAATCCACGGGACTGTGATTACCAAGGTGAGATAATACATTCCAAGTGGTATGGAGAGGATTCACTGAGCATACGAAAAGACAGAATCTCTTATTTATTTATCTTAAAAATAGCCAAGAAACTAAGCTTTTCTAATAAATATTTCTTATGCTGATCTATGTGAGTCATGTGTCCTGTGAACACACACATCCTGAGGGAAAAGTGGCAGCTGCACAACACACAGGGGTTGACAGTGGTGCCTTCAAATGTTCATTCACTTTCATCTTTCATCATAAATTTACATATTGGGTAATATGCGTTACCATACTAACAATACACCTAATAATATGTATTAGGTATGCCCAATATGTAAATTTTGTAAATTACAACATTCTTGTTTACATGAGCTTGTGGATTGTATCATAAACTAGAAAAGAGGTTCTCAAAATATGTTCCCAGGACCAAGAGCATTCATATCACCTGGGACCTTAGAAATGCAAATTCTCAGGCCTACTCCAGATGTTCTGAATTAGAAACTCTGGGGGAAGGAATTAGCAATCTGTGTTTTAACAAGCTTTCTAGAGAACTCTGCTGCATCCCATAGTTTGAGAACCAATGACCTAGAGTTTATTTCTCTAGATCCTCACTGGGAACTTGTAATAGACATACTCAGCAACTAACAGAAACTCTCTTTGGTTTCCTGACCCACGTAGTATGACGTATTACGATGGGAATTGTCAAAGAGAAAGCCATTTAGGGAATCGTGGCTACCCTTAAAGACTTGAACGCTGTCAGGATGGTGATAACAAAAAGAAATACTGAACAAACACAGAGAATGAAGTAAGATAATAAAAGCAGACTCACTTAAAATAAGATAATATAGGGGGCCAGCCCTGTGACTGAGTGGTTAAGTTCATGCACTCCACTTCAGTAGCCCAGGGTTTCGCGGGTTTGGATCCTAGGCGTGGACCTAGCACTGCTCATCAAGCCATGCTGAGGCAGCGTCCCACACAGCAGAACTAGAAAGACCCACAACTAGAATATACAACTATGTACTGGGGGGCTTTAGGGGAAGAAGAAAATAAAAAATGAAATAATATAGAAAAATTGCTTTAAAAGATTCTAGCAAAGAAATCAGAAACTGAGATAAAACTATCAATGCAAAAGGTAAAGATTAAGAAAATTGAAAGCTAATAACTCTGCAGAAAAGAGTTAACACAGCAGGCCTGACTGCTTTTTTTGGCCTGTTAGCAAGGCTGGCTCTTGGATGGCATCTGGGAACTTATGGGAACCTGGATTTCAAGTGGGTTCCCACAATTAACTGGTAAGAGTGGATCCCTGTGCCTAAACTGTATGTACAAACATTACGGTTTATGCTAAACACCTGCTTTCATTCTCAGAGTTGGGAATTTGGGTATGTGCCAAGCATGGGGTGCCTATGTGACTAGCCCCCAATAAAAACCCTGGGTGCTGAGTCTCTAACAAGCTTCCCTGCTGGCAACCTTTCAGATATGCTGACAAAATTCATTGCTAAGGGAATTAAGTGCATCCTGTGGGACTCCACAGGGAGAAGACTCTGGAAGCTTGCAGGTGCAGGACTCTACCCCAACCATGTTTTCCTTTTGCTGATTATGCTTTGTATCACTTTGTTTTAATAAATCACAGCCTAAGTATGATTATACACTGAGTTTTTGAGTTCTCTCAGCAAATTACCAAACCTGAGGGTGGTCTTGAGGACTCCTAAAACACCCAATACATTCTCTCACTTCTATTGTAGGCTCTTTGACAGGTACATAACAGGGTTAAAAACACTGACAATACCATCAAATTTGACATGTTTATATTATTCTTACTTGACTTATTAATAAAATAAAACATTATAATATTATTTTATTCCCATTTTCTTATTCTTTTTAACATATCCAGTACGCCTACCTTGAATCACACGCTCAGTCCTTGGCCAGTGAAGGGCAAGGCACCTACAGCGACAGACCACTAAGGGAAACTAGCATGCTGTTACCAAATGAAGAGGGAATACACGCTGGGGAGGCCCAAATAAGAGATGACCAATAAAATCAGGCTATTTGGCAAAGACAAAACTTGCTTCAAGGATATCAGGGAAGCATCTCAAAGAAGAAGAGTCACAATCTTCCACAGTTCAGACTAAGTTACAAAGAGTCCTGAGGAACTTCTAATTGTTAGTTTACACTTAAGACATAAAAACAGAAAAAACATAGCAGTTTCAAATGTGAGCCCAAAATAAAAAGCCACAGACTCTACAGATTGCAAGTAATGACTCGCCATCAAGGCTGCTTCTCACCAGGGCAACTCTATATATCATGCCTCAAAGTGAGCAGGAGCTTTCATTTAATAGTGGTTAGCAAATCTAAGGAGGCTGGGTAATATCTAATAAAAATCTAATCTTACGCCATTTAAAAGACCAAAGAGAAATGCTAGAAATATTAGAGATATATAAATGAAAAGAAATTAATACATTACTAATCATATTAGATATCAATATTATCAATAATGGAATAATTTTCAGGCACAAAATGGTCCTTAAAACTTTCCTATTTTGGGTAAAATATTAGCCTAGGGATATATACCACGAATCAGGAGAAGGAGGCCCTAGTATGAAATAAAGACAAACACTGAAAGAATTCAGCAGCGTATCTGAAGACATTAAAACGATCAAAAACATAATCACTACATAAAGCATAATAATGCCTAACAACGGCCTCTAGTGGGTCCTAGCTAACCCAGTATTCACTTGGTCTGCCCTTAACACTGTGATATTGTATAAAAACTGTTTACAGCCTGACTTTGTTTACTTATATCCTCAACCACCAAAGTTTTTACATGGTCTAGTAAAACCCAAGATCTGACTTTAGCAGTGCATTGATTTTATCCCTCACTGCTGCCTCTAACTTATAGAAGGTAATATTCTGCTCCATATTACTTCAGAGGATACAATCAGGTAAAGGCAACCTTCAGTTTGGTAGACACTGGGATAACAGTATGTAAATTTAGCAAATGCAAAAATCAGTTTCATGGGTGTGTCAGATTTTGGAAGCATAAGTAGGTAAACCAAGGTGCTCTGTTTGGATGAAGACTACTATACATATAGGAATAGTTAGCTTGGAAGCTATAAAAGTGTTTCTGTAGGTCTCTGAAGACACTGCAATTAAAGAGAGATTTTCCAGAGATTTTATATATATATATGCAATAATGCTTTTGCTTTCAATAGACCCAAAAAAGTTTAAGAATTCCACTGCAGTTATGGTTTTTCATAAAGGTTATCTAATTAAAATGGGAGAAAGGGAGAGAACAAGAATACTTTGAAGCAAGTTAATCAGATTTAACCAGACATAGAAATATTTATTACCTTAGATATTATTTAACATTATAACAAAATAATAAATTTGACACATCTTTCAAAGCACATTCATTTCTATCAAAAAAAAAAACAACTCTGTAGGTAAATAGGAAAAGTATTTTTACCCAATGGTATAAAAAGGCAAACAAAGGCAGAACTTTAAGTGTCTTTAAGAACACATTAATTAGAGGCAAGAAAAGTGCTTAAACCCAGATTTCTACTCAGTGTTATTCCACGCTGCCTATCAGGTAGTAACAACTTAATCATCCTTTAAAAATTTATCTAAAACTAATGTATAAACTAAATTGATCTACCCACTCAAGAGGCAATGTTTAAAGACATTAAAAAGAAAAATTATTACAAAGTATGTTTAAAAAAATATATATAGGTAAAGACCTGAAAGGATATACTAAAATGTTAATAGTAGTTATCTCTGTAATGTCTGAATTATGAGTGATCTTTTTCTTCTCTAATCTTGTGGACTTTCCATATTTTCTATAATGAGTTTTCTATAATCACCAGAAACTGTTTAAATCAACTAAGATAAAAAAATATTTTATTATAAAACTATTAAATATTAGTCTTTAATATGTACTTAAAGGCAGTCAATTATGAGCTTTCTTGACAAGACTGTACTTTTTAAAAAAATTATTTTATTGGGGACATACTGGCTTACAACACTGTGTGAATTTCAAGTATTCATCCAGACTATACTTCTCTTTTTAAAAACAGTTCACTTACACTCTCTATAAAGGAAATGAAATTCATCCTATATTTTAAATGAATCTTCATTAATTCTGGTCTCCAAGTATACTTTAAAGTTATCTTAAGGAGCTGCCTGGTGGCGCAGCGGTTAAGTGCACATGTTCCACTTCGGCAGACCGGGGTTCGCTGGTTCAGATCCTGGGTACAGACATAGCACCGCCTGGCACACCATGCTGTGGTAGGCGTCCCACGTATAAAGTAGAGGAAGATGGGCACGGATGTTAGTTCAGGGCCAGTCTTCCTCAGCAAAAAGAGGACAATAGGCAGCAGTTAGCTCAGGGTTAATCTTCCTCAAAAAAAAAAGTTATCTTAAGATACAATGCAATAAACTGATCAGATGGAGAAATTTAACTACATTTATTTCACTGGCTTTCATCTGTTTATACTTATATGGTAAGTGTATCTTTAAAAATATAATTATGGTTTATGATTTCAACTAAAAATTAAGTGATTTAACTCTAAATGATACGCATTTTCACCTCAACTTTGTTTTTATTTAACTTTGGAAAATTTCACTGTTGTCTGCATAACTGCCCATCTGTCATTTCCATGATTATCTAAAGGAATTAATCATACTTCTTCCACAGAGATGAAAATATTGTATTTGGTTAACCAGAGGACACAACATATCATCTTACTATTTTTACTCTATCTTACACCTCACATTTAAGTGGGCACTAAAGTTTATCAATAATACAGTCACTAGGGGCCAGCCCAGTGGCACAGCGGTTAAGTGCGCACGTTCTGCTTCGGCAGCCCGGGGTTTGGGGGTTCGGATCCCGGGTGCGGACATGGCACCGCTTGGTAAGCCATGCTGTGGTAGGCGTCCCACATATAAAGTAGAGGAAGATGGGCACAGATGTTAGCTCAGGGCCAGTCTTCCTCAGCAAAAAGAGGAGGATTGGCAGCAGTTGTTAGCTCAGGGCTAATCTTCCTCAAAAAAAAAAATAATAATAATAATAATACAGTCACTATCATCAGGAAAAGAGTAAATTAAGTTTAAAACAATCTTTTAAACAATACGAAATACCAAGACATCTGATAAGACTTCTCTTGAAAAATTTTAAGGATTGACGTTAGCAAAGGTAAAAAGCGTAGTATCTAGAAGTAACTCACTTTTCCCAAAGGTTCCAGAAAAACCTACGTTTTATTGCATCCTCGAGTAATATAACCATCCAAAAATTATTACTGAAAAATGCAAACCTTTTGTTAACCATAATTAGCTGTATAGTGGCCAAATGACTATTATTATTTATAGATCCTCATTCCAGAAACCTACTTTGTGGCTAAAAATATTCTGAGTTTTATTTTAATACAGAAAAAACTAAAAAGCATTTTAGCTTTCTTTCAGACTTTAAAAAGCTTATGTTAATATTAATGGCTGACATTTGTGCTTACTATATATGCTAGGCCCTGTGCTAGCATTCTACATTAACTCACTTAGTCTACACATCAGGTAGGTACTGTTACTATGCATATAGCATGAAATCCTAAAATAACACCTATGACACCAAAATGTTTCCACTGGGGCCGGCCCCATGCCTCGGTGGTTAAGTTCATGCATTCTGCTTCGGCAGCTCCAGGTTCACCAGTTCAGATCCTGGGTGCAGACCTAGCACCGATCATCAAGCCATGCCGAGGCGGTATCCCACATAGAGGAACTAGAAGAATCTACAACTAGGACATAGAACTAAGTACTAGGGGGCATTCGGGAGAAAACAAAAAAAGAGGAAGACTGGCAACAGATGTTAGCTCAGGGCCAATCTTCAAAACAAAAAGTTTCCACAGTCTCAATGAGGACAGTGTAAAAGAAGGTACAAGTAAATAAAGGAAAACATAGATTGATAAAGGAATGAAATTCTTAATGACAATGTGACCTTTTGTTTAATTCACAAACTTAAATATTATCAGCCCCAATCTCGTGAATATAGTGAACTAAATGATCACTTCTTCAGTAGGCACTAGGCATGAATTTTCAGGCACCATTTCTGTGTTTCTGGAATCAACACTGATTTTTTTTAAATGCGTAAAATATTATCTTTTAAAGAAATTATTAGTCTCCTCTTTCGGCCAAGATGGAGTAACAAAGCAACTAGATTAATTATCCAGCCTAAAACAAAAGAAATTACTTTAAACAATGGTTTTCAAGTCACTGGACATCAGACAAAGAGAAACAGAGATCCCTAAAAGATAGAATACAAATGAGATGAGCCCTATAATTGCATCAGTTTACAGCCTTGAGAGTTATCGGGGTATGAAAAAGGGAACTGGGGCAAAGTCCATGAGACTCCCTGCACTGAAGAAACAGAGATAAGAGTCTAGGGAGACCAATGTAGCTAAAATTCGTAGAACAGACTACCAGAGAGGAGAAGGCTGAACAGAAAGAGAACCCTGGAGATCTGCAGAGGGTCCCCCTCAAGTATTCAGTCAAGTACTTATCAGCAAATGTGAGGAAACTACCCCAGGCCATGGAAAGAACCATCAGAAAGGACTAGAGGGAACAGTGCCTGGTGTTTACACGGAACCAAAAAAAGTACTTGTACCTGCCAGCCAGACTAGAAAAACTCATAATTTATGAGACATTAGGTAGTATTCTCCGGAAGGTTTTGTCTAAGTAGTGGAAATTAATTAGCCCTTGTCTGAGTAGTGCTCCAAACCTGTCTAACAAATTTTAAAAGCAAGACCCAAAAAGATCAAAACATTTCCAAGTAAGTTAACTACACCCTACGAAAAAGCTCAAGAAGATTTACAGGACTATAGAAATACAGAGCACCCAACATGGCAAAATCCACAATGTCTGGCATCCAATCAAAGATTACCAGCCATGAAAAGAGGTAGGAAAACATGACCCATAATGAGAATAATCAATCACTCAAAACTGATCCTGAACTATCACAGATGTTAGAATTAGCACCTAAGGACATCAAATACTTATAAGTGTATTCCATATGTTCAAAAAGTCAAATAGAGACATGGAAAATCTAAAATCAAACTTCTAGATATGAAAACTATGATGTCTGAGAGGAAAAATACACTCAATGAGGAAAAGATTAGTGAATTTGAAGACACAGCAATAGAGACTATCCAAAACAAAAAAGAAATAAAAAAGAACCCCCACTTGCAGAAAGTGAAAAGAGCATCAGGGAGCTCTGGCACAATTTCTGACAGCCTAATATACATGTAATTGGAGTCCCCAAAGAAGAAAGGAGGGAAAAAAATTTTTTTAAGAAATTATGGCCAAATTGTTTGAACCTAGAAATCCAAGAAGTTCAACAAATCCAAAGCACAAATAAATAATGCTATCAATCAACTTGACTCGATTTATATCTATAGCACTCTACCCAACAAGAACAGAATACACATTCTTCTCGACTGCACACAGAACATTTACATTTACAAAGCATATTCTGGGCCATAAATCAAGTCTCAGTAAATTTGAAAGCATTTAAGTTATACAAAGTATGACTTCAACGGCAGTAATTTAGAGACCAATAAGAGAAAGAGCTCTGAAAAATCTACAAATAGTTGGAAACTAAGTAACGCATGTCAAAATATCCAGGGGTCAAAGAAGAAATCAAAAGGGAAAATAGAAAGTATTTTGAACAGAATGAAAACAAAAATACAACATAATAGAATGTGTGGGATGTTGCTAAAGCAGTACTTAGGTGTAAATTTATAGCACTAAACACCTTTATCAAAAAAGAAGAAAAGTTTCTCACCATCAATGACCTCAACTTCCACCTTATGAAACTAGGAAAAGAGCAAATTAAACATGAAGTGAGTAGAAGACAGCAAATAATAAAAATTAACATGAATACTAATGTAATAGAAAACAGAAAAACAAAGAAAATCAATAAAAACAAAATCTGACTTGTTGCGATTAGTAAAATTGCTAATCTAGTGAGATGGATCTGGAAAAAAAGGGAGAAGATAAAAGCTACCATTACCAGGAACAAGGGAAGTGAGACCACTATTGATTATACAAACAATAAAAGGATAATAAGGGAATATTATGAACAACTCCATGCCACTAAATTCAACAACTTAGATAAAATGGACAAATCCCTTTATAGACAGAAACTATAAAAGTGCACTCAACAAGAATTGGTAACTGGAACAGACCTCTATCTTAAAAATTGAATCTGTAGTTAAAAACCTTCCCACAAAGAACACCTGAGGCCCAAATAGCTTCACTGGTGAATTCTATGAAACATTTAAAGAAGTAATAATATCAACTCAACACAAACTCTTCCAGAAAACTGAAGAGGACGGAATTCTTCCCAACTCATTCTACAAGGCCAGCATTATTTTGATACACAATGATATTATGAGAAAGAAAACTACAGACCAATATCTCCCATGAGCATAAATGTAAAAATTCTAAATAAACTTTTAGGAAATAGAATCCAACAATATGTCAAAAAGATAATGCAACATGATCAAGTAGTGCTTATTCCAGAAATCGAGGATGGTTTAAAATCCAGAAATCACTCAATATAATTAAGCATATCAACAAATTAAAAAAAACCACATGATCATCTCAATAGACACAGAAAATGCATTTGACAAAATCTAAAATCCATTCCTGATAAAAATCTCTCAGCAAACTAGGAACAAAAGGAAATTTCCTCAACATGATAAAAAGCAACTATGATAAACCTGCAACCAACATCACACTTAATGGGGAAAGACTGAATGCCTTCCACTAAAACTAAGAACAAGACAGAGATGTCCACTTCACCACTTCTATTCAACATTGTACTGGAGATTCCAGCCAATGCAATCAAGAAACAAAAATAAAAGGCATTTGGATAGGAGTGGAAGAAGCAAAACTGTCTTTACGGGCAGGCAACCTGATCAGCTAAATAGAAAATCCAAAGCAATCTACAAAAAAGCTATTGAAACTAATAAGTGGTTTCCAAAAGATCACAGGATATACAATCTAGATAAATCAATTGTATTCCTATATACAAAATGATCAAAAATTAAACAAAATGATGAGAAACTGAAATTTAAAAACAATACCATTTACAACAGAATAAAAAGTTACTAAGTACTTGATAAGTCTGGCAGAAGATAAGAGTTCTCATTCTGACAGTACTAACTGGTATATGAGGATTCTCTTATACAACTGTTGTTCAAACTGTGAATCACAAGCTATTAATGGACTGAATGTAATTTGGTGGGTCCTAACTAGCACTTCAAAAAATCAGGTAGAAAAGAACAGAAAATACCAGAGTGATATGAACACGGTAGAATTATTACTTTGTGAAATTTCTGTTTTCAGTGTCTGTGTGTACACAGAGTAGGTTGTCATATAAAATTTATGCTCAAAAAAGGTTTGAAAGATACTATTTTATACTACCCCTAGAGCTACTTTTTTCTTGATGAAAAACTCACCAAGATACACGGCTGAGGGTTAAAGCCAAAGCAAGGGATGAGAGCTCCAACTCCAAGTATTGGGCCTCCAACTCCAAAGAACTAGAGAGGCATAGGTATTGGAAAGTGTAATTCTGATAAAATATTCAGAGGTAAGGAGGCAGGCACAGGCTCTGTGCTCCAACCATGCCAGGCTTTTCACCCCTTCAAGTCCTCCCAGCCCACTGGGCCTTTGGCCACAACGCTATCTATCCTGGGAGCATCCCTCCCCCCAGTTTCTGCATGGAACACTCCTATTCATTCTCCAAAGTTCTATTTAAATATAAAGGCTTCTCTGAATTTTTCAGACAGTGTCTCTCTGTATTCCTCCAATCATGTGTGTGTCCCCAGGTCAGAGCACACAGATTCTACCATTTATGTTTTACTCTACTTACTTTACGACATATCTTTCTACTATCCCTCTATCTGTGAATCACTTACATCTGTACATCATTTACACTTACAAGTAAATAACAGGATACTTCTAGTTTCCGGTCTGGTCTGTAAGGAGACTGGAAGTCATCCCTACCATCCCCACAACAAGAAAAAAGCTCAACAAACTGAAAATCAATAACTTGTCTGAGATCCATTAGAGAATTGAGGTCACAAGACAAACCACTGCCCCCAAAATTGGAGAGATGAATAGGCAAATACAGAGAATCACAACTTACCAGAGAAGAAGCACAGGAGTCAAAACCTGGGCTGGAGCTAGTGAGGTGTAGAAAAACCTAAACTTTAATTAATGACTTGGTAGAGGTTCAGTGTGGACAGCTTGAGAGTTAAAAACTCCAGGGCAGCTCAGTGTTACAGGAGCCCCCACACTTTCATGAGTGGCCTACCAGGTTCTCACAGAGAAGATCCAAGAAAAATCTCCTTGTGCTTCTGGCAAGGAGAGAGCAAAACTTTTCACCATTTTGAACTATGCACAGAGCATTCTATTTTTCTTAACAAGGCCTGCCCTCAAGAGAAACTATTTTATCAGTTCCTAACTGACCTGGGGGAAAGGAAAACACCCAACTCCGGCCCCCTCAATCCTTCATGTCTCATCTACGGAAGAGAATGGCCTGAGAAACACTTTTGAAGGTCACAGTCCAGGAACACCAGCTCACTAAAAGAATGAGACCTGATCATAGGACTACAGAATGCTTCCCCTTCCCCCATACCTTTCCATCATATCAACAGAACTCCTGTATAATAACAGAAGATTACAAGTGAAAGAATCATGTGTCAGACCTTATTTAAGTAGTCTCCAGGAAAACCTGAAGATAAAAACAAGGAAACTAGACGAAATTTTAGCCTTTGGCAGCTACAGCTACAGTAATCAGTAAACAAAGCTTAACTTGCAGCTAATAAACATAAAACCTCACATTAAAGGCCTATATAGCTCAGTTCCTTTTACCTAGTATGTCATGTCCAACCTTCAATAAAATATTACAAGGTATAGGGGCCGGGCTGGCCCTGTAGCTCAGTGGTTAAGTTCGTGCGTTCCACTTTGGATCCTGGGCGCGGACCTAGCACCACTCATCAAGACATGCTGAAGCAGCATGCCCACATAGCAGAGCCAGAAGGACCCACAAGTAGAATATACAACTATGTACTGGGGGGCTTTGGGGAGAAGAAGAAAAAAAAATGGATGGCAACAGATGTTAGCTCAGGTGCCAATCTTTAAAAAGAAAAAAAAATTACAAGGTATACTAACACAGTTTGAAGAACAAGACCATGTATCAGAACCAGACTCAGAAGTGGCAGAGATGTTGGAATTATCAGACAGGGAATTTAAAGTAAATGGCAGACATCAATACACTTTCCCCTAAATACTTCAGCATACATATTATCTGCTTAGTTTTCAAACTAAAAACCATATCCCTTGCCCAGAAATCTGAAATTGAAATGGCAAATGTCCATTCTTTGTAATAATGATAACAAATTCTTGTATCCTTGGAGTGTAGGGGGAAAAAAGAATTAGGCACAGAATATTAAGAACCCAGAGCCAAACTTTCCTCTTCATTCTTCTTCAGTTTCCTTTTTCTTCTACCCTTTCCCCCATTTCTTCTACTCCCTCTATCACTAGATGGAGAAAGAACAAGAGAAAGAAAGGTAAAAGAGGAAAATGGCTGAGAGTCTCCATGTTAAGATTAACCATTCACTGCTTCATATTTGACCTAAAGCCTATAATATACCAAGGCACTAACTAGGAACTGGGGATACAATCTAAGACACTAGTCTTTGTTTCCAAGGAGTCTAGCGGAGGAGTCACTTGAGCAAGTGAGCAATTAAAACACCAAGATAACTACTGTGATCAGATTCTGTACAAGGGGAGCACAAAGGGATGTAAATCAGTCTTTGGATATCAGGGAAGGAGCTGAATGACAATTGGCAGTCTAGAAGAAAGAATCAAGATGAAATGAGAAATACAGAGCCTAGAGAACAGTAGTGCAAGGGGAAAGGTAACATAGGAGCTACAATTATTAATGACCATAACGAGAAGTGTTTTTGTTTTTGTTTTGCTGAGGCAGATTCACCCTGAGCTAACATCTGTTGACAATCTTCCTCCTTTTGCTTGAGGAAGCTATGCCCTGACCTAACATCTGTGCCAATCTTCCTCTATTTTGTATGTGGATCGCTGTCACAACATGGCCTATAATGAGCGGTGTAGATTCACGCCCGGGAACCAAACCCAGGCCACCAAAGTGGAACACGTCAAACTTAACCACGAGGCCAGGGGGCCAGCCCTGAGAAGTATTTTGATAGCCAAAGGAGAAGCATGGCCTGATAGCAAGAAGAGAACCATTACACAATTTTATGCAGAAGAGTTAACACGATCTGATCTATGTCTTAGAGATCATTGTGGCTGCCGTGTGGAAAACAGACTCCAAGTATACAAGACAGAATCAAGATAGACCACTCAGAAATCCTCTGCTATAATCTAGAATGAGATATAAGGCAGAGATAGAGAGAGGAGGACTGACTGGAGACATCTTTATATTCGGTGACTAACAATAAAGGAATGATGAAGAATTTTATCTTTTTCCTCTCACTGCTGAACCCCATTTCTTTTTTTTTTTAAAGATTTTATTTTTTTTCCTTTTTCTCCCCCAAGCCCCCCAGTACATAGTTGTATCTTCTTGGTTGTGGGTCCTTCTAGTTGTGGCATGTGGGACACTGCCTCAGCGTGGCTCGATGAGCGGTGCCATGTCCGCGCCCAGGATTTGATCCAATGAAACACTGGGCCGCCTGCAGCGGAGCGCGCAAACTTAACCACTCGGCCACAGGGCCGGCCACGCTGAACCCCATTTCATAAGAACAGACCTGATTCAGGACTAGTAAACTAAGAAAAGTGAACTAGAAAGATGTCCGGACTGCAGGAGAGGTGGTAGAAGCAAAGGGGAAGACAAGGTTGTAGAAGCAAGAGAGAAAATTCCAGACGAGGCTAGAGAGAGAACAGATCTGTTTAGTATCTTGAATATATCAGAAACTACTAGTATCGTGATGGTATATTGGAAAGGGTCTACTTATTTTTATCTTATATTTGCGCTCAAGTTACGAATATGCATCACACCAAGCAAACTAATGCTAATTATCACCAAATTAGTAAACTACATCTTTATTCTCTACCTTGTGATTCAACTGGCAGCTACTATTTTCATGAAGAATCATTAAATGAGCCTGACAAAATGAGATTATATTCTCATACGAATTCTTCATCCCAAAAAATTCTTTTTCATCACACAATACTGAATTCATTTACTTAATAAAAATATAAAAATACAGATGTATACAAAAAGTACATGTTGTCTCCCTTCATCTTCTCTTGTCATCTATCCCTCACCAACATAACTACTGTCACTTATTTAGGATATCCTTCCAGGCTCTTTTCTCTGCATTTACAGGGATCTATGTACAAATCAACATATGTTTAAAATTAGCTTTTAGTTACACAATCTATGAATATATTATCCTTGTACAAATAATAAAACATTAAAGTAAGTCCTAAATTACCATGTCCAATCTCAACTCCTTTCCACTGGTAATATCATTTTGGCATATGTCCTTCCAGATTTTTTTCCAGACTTTTCCATTTACACACATGCATACGTATCCATATGCAGCATTTCTGTGAATACATTTGTACATAATTGGTACTGTATTTAAAACATTGTCTTTCAACTTTTTGTTTTAAATAAAAAAACATTTTGGAGAGCTTTCCAATCAGTAAACACTGACTATCAAATTATTTTTGTGGTATAATCATTGTAGGAATTTACCATGATTTGTTTAGCTTCTCCTCTACTAATGATATCAAACGGTTTCCAGTTTTCACTATTACAAACAAGGCTTCAACAGACAAATTCATACACGCTTCCTCGTGCACCTGTATAAGTGTTGCTCTAGGGCAGATGTCAAGAGGGAAAACAAAGAAGATGCACATTTCTTATTTTAAGAGATAATGCAAATTCTCCAAGAATTTCTAGAATATAATTCTGGTGCCTTGAAGACCAATATTTAATGAAAAAGGAAGATTCTTATTTACAGCTAAATGTTCTATTTTCAACCAAAACTTTTATAGTACTAGAGGAGTTTAACAATCTGGCATCTTGGACACAAATCACCATTAATTTATTCGCCAACTATCAGCAATGCGACATCTTAATAGTCTTGGAAGATACTTGTATTCAGTTTGATGGTAAATATCAAAATTAAAAACACATACATCCATAGCCCCAGGAATACATACCAAAATTTATTCAAGAGATACACTTGCACACGTGTGAGATAACATATGTTCAAAGGTATTTATGACAGATGCAAATCAGTAGAACTGGCTGAATCTCTATTTTAATTCAAAGTGATAATGACTATGACCTTGGAAGGATATTCAACATATACTTACTTTAAATAGCAGATTAACTCAAAGTTCAGAAGCTATAAAGAAAAACTGATAAATTTAACCATAAAAAAACTCTGCATGGCAGAAAAAGAAAACCTACACAAAGCAAGAAAATACAAATAAAAATGACAAACTCTAAAAAAATTATTTGTAATCCATATCACTAACAAAGAGCTAATCTCCCATATCTAAAGAACACCTAGAAATTAATCATTTTTAAAAAGACTAACCTTTCAACAGAAAAATTGACATATTATAGGAAGAGGTAGTTGACATAAAAAGAAATACAAGTGGCACTTAAACATACAAAAAGATGTTCAAACTCATCCATAAGAGAAATGCAAATAAAAACTACTTCAAGACCCATTTTTCACTATCAGACTGGCAAAAGTTCAGAAGTCTGGTAATACACTTCGCTGGTAAGGTTTGGGAAAACAAGCAATCACGTTGCTGGGGAAAATGCAAAACCATGTAACTTTTATGGGGAAAAAAATGGCAATAATTATAAAAATCAAAAATGCATATATATACCCTTTAAGCAGTAAATCTACTTGTGGGAATTTATCCTACAGACACTCTTGCACATATATGAAATAACATATGCACAAAGTTACCTCGTCTCAGAACTGTTTGTGAAAGGAAAGGTCAACAACAATCCAAACGTCCAAAAACAGGGAAGTGGTTAAATAAATTATATTTATTTATAAATCCATCCATTATAAATCCATAAACTGACTAGTATAGAACTGCAAAAACACATGAGATCTGGGGTTGCTGGTGCCAAAGATGAGAGTGAAGACTGACTACAAATGGGTAGAAGGAAACTTTTCAAAGGTGATAAAAATGTTCTAAAACTAGACTGTGGTGATGGATGCACAATCCTATACATTTATTTTAAAATCATTGATTTTTACACTTCTAATGGTTTAACTTTTTGGTGTAAAAATTGTAGCTCAATAAAGTTGTTAAAAGAATGCACAAATGAGGGCATTCTCTATGTACTGATATAGAAACATCTCCCAGATGTGCTAAGTGACAAAACTGAAAAGTGCAGAAAAGTATGTATGGTTTAAAAATTGAAGGTAAAAAAGAGAAACAAGCAAATCTGTGTTTGCTTTTCTATGCCTAAGTAACATTGGAATGATACACAAGAAACGACAGTAGTTGTGCAGAAAGAAGGGGGACTCAAAAAATGGAGGGAAAAGGTGAGAAAGGTTTTTTACTATATTCCATTATTTCTTTTAACTTTTCAGATGTGTTTTACCGGTTTGAAAATTTAAATCAAAAAACAGATATTTGGACTTCAACAATTTGGATAGGGGCCAGCCCGGTGGTGCAGTGGTTAAGTGTGCACATTCCACTTCGGCAGCCCAGGGTTCGCTGGTTCAGATCCCAGGTGAGGACACGGCACCACTTGGTAAGCCATGCTGTGGTAGGCGTCCCACATACAAAGTAGAGGAAGATGGGCACGGATGTTAGCTCAGGGCCAGTCTTCCTCAGCAAAAAGAGGAGGATTGGCAGCAGATGTTAGCTCAGGGCTAATCTTCCTCAAAAAAAAAAAAGAAAAAGATGGATATATCTTCTAATCTAAGTTATTTGCTTCCACATTTCATTACATATTATATTTAATGTAATTTTGCAATCATCCTGATGGTCCCCAAGCGTCTGCTTTTGTGAAGACTTGCATATGCCTACAGAAAGCCTGCATCCTGAGTATTCTGGGAACAATTCTAGTTTCAAATATTCAACTCCAATGTTATTAATTTATGTATCAATAAAGGTTCTTGGAAAGTCCAAATTTTCCAGGTTATGTCTACAGTGACATCTGAAAGAAGTACAAAAAAATCCTTTTTTAAAATCATGTGACTCAGTTTGAGGTTGGAGAAGCAGACTCATCCAGGATATACATAAAACTTGAAACTTTCAGGGGCAGCCTGGTACCTAGTGGTTAGGTTCATGCACTCCACTTGGGCAGCCCAGGGTTCATAGGTTTGGATCCCAGGCACAGACCTAACACCACTTGTCAAGTCACACTGTGGCGGCGTCACACATAAAGCGGAGGAAGATGGCATAGATGTTAGCTCAGCGACAATCTTCCTCAAGCAAAAAGAGGAGGACTGACAACCGATGTTAGCTCAGGGCCAATCTTCCTCGCAAAAAACAAAAAACTTGAAACTGACTTTTTCCATTTTTACTGGGCAAGATAAATTTATACATCTCTTCATAGGTAACAGAACAGATACAAATTGGACTCCAAAGTCTCTGCTGGGCAGAAAAACTGGAAATGAGCCTTCTGAGAATATATTTACAGGGGAGAAAAGCTGAAGTAGAACTAAACAGTCAAGAAGAAAGCTCCAAGAGAAGACTGTAGGCTCAAATAAATACAAAGCCCGTTTAAGATTCCAGGATACAATACACTCCTCGTATCTATATATCTATACTATCCCTTCCCCAAACCTACAGGGCAGCAAATGTAGGATCTACACAGACCATAGCTCCTATTCTATTGATCACTCATCATGTGTAGGCATTATGCTTGAGTAATATTATCCCATTTAATCTCATAACAACACTTTGCCATAGGTAGTATTATCCTTAGTACCTAAATACAGTAACTAAGAAGCAACATTACACAATTAAATGTCAGCGTAAGGGCCAAAAATATATATGCTACGAGAGAATTTCTACTTTTTCTCCCTTAGTTTTTTCCACATTTGAATTCCCGATCACTAACATAAATTTTTTTAAGTGGAAAATTTTTATAATTAATAAAGCAGTATATGCTAATAAAAAATCAAACATCATAGCTGTACAAAGTAGACACTAAACATTTTCTATACTCTCACACCCTCTAGAGACAATCACTATTAACAGCTCATTACAGGTCCCTTCCAGACCTTTTCTAAGAAGCATTAACAATTAATGTGCCTATCTCAATAAAGCTGTTAAAAAAAAAAAAGACCATCTATACACCAGCCTATATCTCTTAACCATATTAAACTAGTAAGAACTAAAAAAAAAAAGAAGAAAAAATGCCAATTCAGAAATCCGTGAGGTAAAATATCTTACTTATCTAGATAGTACAAATGTAACCAAAGGCAAATCATTGCGCAAACCCAGGTAAGTCACCTTTGGGTATTATCACACAGAAAATCCTAAAAAGCAGAGATACTGAAAGAAAAGAAAAAAAAAAAGAAAGAAGAGAGGAAGATAGGGCCAAATAAAGTCTAGCAACTCGATACAGCATTACAGCCAGTTTCCTACTACTCAATAGCTAATTCTGACATCCATTTCCACAGTAGCTAAGCATTAAGGAAAACTATACACACAACAGACTTTTAGGAAATGATTCCTTCTTTCTCCTCCTCCACTAGAAAAGTGACTAGTGTCTGGCAAATCTGAGCCACATAATCCGGAATTTTGACTTGATGTCATAGTTTGAATATATCAGCCTGCAAAACATCTTTAAACAGCTATTAACTGATGGGGCATGGTGGAAATACAGGGAATATTTATTGATTATTTGCAGATATCACAATCACAACTTTTAAGCAATTATAGCTCCATCTGCCTTCTAATGACATGCAATATATGCAAAACCCAGTAAAATATTTGAAATTCTAAATAGCAATATATAAACAAGAACTATTTACTGCCATCTAGTAACCATCTGGTAACTTGAAAAATTTACACTGAACTTTTAAATTTGAACCTTAAAAAACTCATGCAAGCATAAATTAAATTTTAAATAAAAACATATGATAAAACAATACATAATTTCTTTAGTTAGTGATAAAATATGGGGAGAATGATGATATGCCAACCAGCTGCATCATTTAAAAAATGTCCCCGATATTTTGAAACCATGAAAATATTTTGCACCAAAACAACTAAAAAGGAGAAAACAGTAACCCCTTAAAATCAAGAACAAATTGAAGTGAATGACTTGCTTATCAAGTTGGTAGGATAAGCGCATAGGAGTTATTATTTCAAGTCACTTTAAAATAAGTATTCTGTTCTTATAAACCTAGTGGAATATAGCCTAAGGGCAAAAAGAAACACAAAAAAATCTTAAGTTGCATTCATTAGTCTTATTATTACTAATAACACTGGTTTTATTTCAAAACTTATATGTTATATGTAATATATGTTCATATTGTTAATAACCAAGATTTTTAGCATAAAATAAAAAAGATACAAATATAAAATAAGTTGTCAAAACTCTAATTTTTCATGGGAATTGGAAATATCAGTATAAGTCATCATTTATTTTTCTCTTTAAAGACGGACAAAAAAATCCACCTTATTTCCTGGGTCCAAACACTAAAAAAGCCTAAAAGCAGTAATGAAACGAGCAGCAATGAACACCCATAACACACAGATTGTGATCTCTCAAAACCATTTCCAGGGCTTGTTGTAGAAATATCTGATTCCAGGTCTGTGGCAGGAAATGTACAAGATGAACCTGAGATCCCTTGTGCCAGCAAGTAAGGAAGTTATCAAAAGCTAAGTGGGATCCTATTCAAAAGAACACAGGAATCCGTTCGAAGGGACTCCCAAATGGCCAAAGACAAGACAACTGAAATATCAAAAACAACAACGACAATAGATTAAAACATACAGAATACATAAAAATCCACGACACTAAAAAAAACTAAAACAAAAACAAAAATACTTCACCGGTCATTTTAGGAGGTTTCTAAGGCACCAACTCATTATTCTAAAAAAACAGCAAAACGAGAGGGAAAAAAAACATTTATCCTGCATTTCTGTATTTCAGATTCACTAAATATATAGAAGAATTTCAACTAATAAATGTAGTAGAAGTGATATAGTTAGAAAAAATTTGCAATCCTTATATAATGGATCAAGCAACAATCATTAGTGGCTGCTAAAACCACTGAGTGAAAGTTGACAGGAACTTTATAACAGACAGACAAGGCTGACAACATCTAAAACCACTGACCAATCTTAGCAATGCTAAAAGTGAATACATCTAACATCATGTGCCTCCCAATGATATGTAACAGAAATACAGAACCTCCTATGAAGCATGCTCACCAAAAAAGCCTCCAGAATTAATTACCAGTTTACAGGAAATACAGAGGTTAAACAAAATCACAAACATACCATAAACCAAATACAGAATCTGGGAAGTTCTACAGGTTAAATGACATGGTTCCTTCATCATATAAATGGCATGAAAAGGGAGAAGATTTTACAGAATAAGAAACTAGGCTTAACAGACACATCTTTCAACTGCAATGTGAGGACTTTATTTGGATCCTAATGTAAACAATTCAATTGTAAAAGACATTTTTGAGACAATCAGAGAAATCTGAACATGTTCTAACTATAGGGTGGCTTTAAGGAATTATTGTTAACATTATTAATTGTGACACTGGCATTGTGGTTATGCTTTGGCAAAAGATATGGGTGAAATGATAGATGAAATAATATTGGTGAAATGGTATCCAGGATTTGCTTTAAAATGCTAAGAGGAAGCAGCAGAGTGAAATAGATAAAACAAGAATGGCAAAAGGTGGACAACTGCTGAAGTCAGGTGATAAGTATGTGAAAATTCACTGAACTTCATTTTTTTTTTTTTTAAAGATTTTATTTTTTTCCTTTTTCTCCCCAAAGCCCCCCGGTACATAGTTGTATATTCTTCGTTGTGGGTCCTTCTAGTTGTGGCATGTGGCATGAGGCATGTGCCTCAGCGTGGTTTGATGAGCAGTGCCATGTCCGCGCCCAGGATTCAAACCAACGAAACACTGGGCCGCCTGCAGCGGAGCACGCGAACTTAACCACTCGGCCACGGAGCCAGCCCACTGAACTTCATTTTTGCATGTTTAAAATTTCCATAGTAAAGTTTTAAAGCTGTATCACCAGCATGTTTGTTACCCTGAAGTGTATTCATTTCTAATTATCTATTTTTATTACTTTGGGTCTCCAGAATTTGAATATTATTGAACGTTCCAAAAATTTAAAAAACTTTATGATGTTTCAAGTAATATATTTACATTAATCTAAAAGCCAATTACCACATCATATTAAACATATATAAAAATTACTACCCACATTATAAACACTCACTGTGCTTATCCACCAGACTGGTTAAACATGTGTTTAGCAGGAAGTATACTGCTTCGCTTTACTTCATTTTATTTGAGATCTTCATTGTACTTAAGAAGGACCCTATATTTGTCTCATCAGCACTTAATCACAGGTAATACTGCAATCAGGACAGTTTAAGTTATAACTTAAAGGGTGTGGAGATGGGGAACTAAACCACACTGTTAACGTTTGCCATAAAAGCTGGCTTTGATCCACACACAGAAGCATTTCATTCATTAAAAACTGCAGTCTTATGAATCTCTCATTTTACTTTCTAGAGCCACCTTAAAGTCTGAACCTAATCCAAGTTCATATACATAAGAAGCTTTTTAAGTGTTCTTCTAGGGGATAAACTGTGTTTTTAAAATTATCCAAAGGTTTAATATCCTAATAACAAATAACAAATGCTGAGAGTTCAGCCTAGTCAAAAATTAACAACAGACACTAAGACTTATTTACTCACAGAAGGAAATACTTCTTGCCTATCACGATTTAACCTTGCCGTTTAAGGAGATCTGAATCCTGGCACTGGTTTAGAAGTGAGATAGTTTTCTGGGATATAATGGAAAGGAACTGTGGATTATAGTCAAGAGATCCAAGTGAGAAGTGTGCTCTACACCAGAGGGTGAATTCATAATTCTTATCCATAAGTGATAGCTGCCTAAAGCACTATCTTGCAAAGGATTCTAAGGCTGCATTTAGGAGTGACAGAAAAGAGTCTACAGCGTCCCTACAGTTTTTGAATGTATGATACAAAGAACCTGGAAGTGGAAAAAAATGTGGCTCTATTGGGTATTTTTTTCATGTCCTGGACGGAATTTAAATATTCAGTCCTGTTCTTAAATTTACAAATAAATGGCTGAAACACGGTCCCTCTCCCCCTCTCCACCACTCCACTCCAACTCCTTCATAAAAGAAACCCAGAAAAACTACTAGGGGGAAAAAAACAATTCCCTTTGCTTTTTCACTCTATCCAGCAACTAATAAGGAGATGGTATGTTCGTTAAGAAGGCAAGCTCTGGAGCTGGACTAAGTTCAAATCCACGCTCTACTATTTTCTCTCAGCCTCATATTCCTTATCTACAAACAGGGATAATAAAACTATCTATCTCATAGTGTTGCCATGAAGATTAAATGAGATATCTGTGCTTAGAAGAAGACATAACACATACAAAGCATTCAACAAACACTGGCTGACATTATTTTTTATTACTACTATTATTACTGTAGTTTGTTCTAAATTAAAGATGCCTTGTAGGAGAAAAAAAGGACAGCCACAATACATTTTAAATAAGTGTTATTCTTCAGTGATAGATGTTCTTCCTTCTCCCCTTCATATTATTATTTTAACTATTTTTAAAGGCAAACTAATCTGTAGGGCTTAGTTTTAAATTGTTTATGCGTAAGTTTCATTTATGATATTTTCTTAAATGTGTATAGACATGTAGAGTTTACTGTGGTCTCCAAGCTTTTGTTTCAATTTAAATATTATACAATTAAGGAAATAAATCCTAAAATTTGAAATAAAACCAGAAGTTATATCATTTTAAATCACTAAAATGTTAAATTTCCCTTTAAAAAGTATCCCCAAAAAAGATCCAAGTGCAAAAATAAATTATGTATCAATAATCAAATCAAAAAACTCATTAGCTAAGTCAAATGAGATAAAAAGTAAATGGGCTGTATATATGAAGTTTAGTACGTAAATGAAATTTTAACAGCAACAAAAACAGTACCTAGCAAATGACAGTTATAATCTGTGGAATATTTAGATGTATTTTAACAAAAGAATTTTTAAGCAAAAGGTTTTTAATTACTGGAAAAATTAACTATTTGAAAATGCAACATCATCAGAGAAAGATACCTAAAAATACATAAGAAACTACATGAAAAAAATTTATTCTCTTTACATCAAGAAATGCCAGATCTGAATAGGCCAATCACAAGTAAAGAAATAGAAACAGTAATCAAAAACCTCCCCAAAAATAAGAGTCCAGGACCAGACGGCTTCTCTGGAGAATTCTACCAAACATTCAAAGAAGATTTAATACCTATCCTTCTCAAACTATTCCACAAAATTGAGGAAGATGGAATACTCCCTAACACATTCTATGAAGCCAACATCACTCTGATCCCAAAACCTGACAAGGACCACACAAAGAAGGAGAACTACAGGCCAATATCACTGATGAACATAGATGCAAAAATCCTCAACAAAATTCTGGCAAACTGAATACAGCAATACATCAAAAAGATTATACACCATGATCAAGTGGGATTTACACCAGGGACACAGGGACGGTTCAACATCCGCAAGTCAATCAACGTGATACGCTACATTAACAAAATGAGAAACAAAAACCACATGATCATCTCAATAGATGCAGAGAAAGCATTCGACAAGATCCAACACCCATTTATGATAAAAACCCTCAATAAAATGGGTATAGAAGGAAAGTACCTCAACATAATAAAGGCCATATATGACAGACCCACAGCCAACATCATACTCCACGGACAAAAACTGAAAGCCATCCCTCTGAGGACAGGAACAAGACAAGGGTGCCCACTTTCACCACTCCTATTCAACATAGTACTGGAGGTGTTGGCCAGAGGAATTCGGCAGGAAAAAGAAAGAAAAGGAATCCAAATAGGCAATGAAGAAGTAAAACTCTCGCTGTTTGCAGACGACATGATCTTATATATAGAAAACCCCAAAGAATCCATTGGAAAACTATTAGAAACAATCAACAGCTACAGCAAAGTTGCAGGGTATAAAATCAACAATACATAAATCAGTAGCATTTCTATACACTAACAATGAACCAACAGAAAAAGAACTCAAGAACTCAATCCCATTCACGATCGCAACAAAAAGAATAAAATACCTTGGGATAAATTTAACCAAGGAAGTGAAAGATTTATACAATGAAAACTACAAGACTTTCTTGAAAGAAATTGACAACGACATAAAGAGATGGAAAGACATTCCATGCACATGGATTGGAAGAATAAACATAGTTAAAATGTCCATACTACCTAAAGCAATCTACAGATTCAACGCTATCCCAATCAGAATCCCAAGGACATTCTTTACAGAAATTGAACAAAGAATCCTAAAATTCATATGGGGCAGCAAAAGACCGCCAATTGCTAAAGCAATCCTAAGTAAGAAAAACAAAGCCGGAGGCATCACAATCCCCGATTTCAAAACATACTACAAAGCTACAGTGATCAAAACAGCATGGTACTGGTACAAAAACAGGTGCACAGATCAATGGAACAGAACTGAAAGCCCAGAGATAAAACCACACATCTATGGACAGCTAATCTTCGACAAAGGAGCTGAGGGCCTACAATGGAGAAAAGAAAATCTCTTCAACAAATGGTGCTGGGAAAACTGGACAGCCACATGTAAAAGAATGAAAATCAACCATTCTTTTTCACCATTCACTAAAATAAACTCAAAATGGATCAAAGACCTAAAGATTAGGCCTGAAACAATAAGTCTTCTAGAAGAGAATATAGGCAGTACACTCTTTGACATCACCTTCAAAAGAATCTTTTCGGACACTATAACTCCTCAGATGAGGGAAACAATAGAAAGAATAAACAAATGGGACTTCATCACACTAAAGAGTTTCTTCAAGGCAAGGGAAAACAGGATTGAAACAAAAAAAAAGCCCACTAATTGGGAAAAAATATTTACAAGCTACTTATCTGACAAAGGATTAATATCCATAATATACAAAGAACTCACACAGCTTAACAACAAAAAAACAAACAACCTGATCAAAAAATGGGCAGAGGACATGAACAGACATTTCTCCAAAGAAGATATAAGTATGGCCAATAGACACATGAAAAGATGTTCATCATAACTAATCATGAGGGAAATGCAAATCAAAACTACACTAAGATATCGCCTTACACCCATTAGACTGGCAAAAATATCCAAAACCAAAAGTGACAAATGTTGCAGAGGTTGTGGAGAAAAAGGAACCCTCATACACTGTTGGTGGGAATGCAAACTAGTGCAGCCACTATGGAAAACAGTACGGAGACTTCTCAAAAAGTTAAAAATAGAAATACCCTATGACCCAGCTATCCCACTACTGGGTATCTATCCTAACAACCTGAAATCAGCAATCCCAAGAATCCCATGCACCCCTATGTTCATCGCAGCATTATTTACAATAGCCAAGACATGGAACCAACCCAAATGCCCAGAAACTGACAACTGGATAAAGAAGATATGGTATATATACACAATGGAATACTACTCAGCCATAAAAAAGGACCAAATTGTTCCATTCACATCAACATGGATGGACCTTGAGGGTATTATGTTAAGCGAAATAAGCCAGACAGAGAAAGACGAACTCTACATGACCCCACTTATAGGTGGAAGTTAACATATAGACATGGAGAACTGATCGATGGTTACCAGGGAAAAGGGGTGGGTGGGGGGAGGGCACAAAGGGTGAAGTGGTGTATCCACAACATTACTAACAATAATGTACAACTGAAATCTCACAAGGTTGTAATCTACCATAATCTTAATTAAAAAAAAAAAAAGAAATGCCAGAATTCAACAAGTGTATGGAGTTATTTAAATAAAGATAGCAAGACATTATTTAAACAAGAAGAAAGAACTTACAGAAAGTACAAAATTACAAGCATTATAAGCACCATAAAACAATTTTAAGAAGAGGGAGGAAGAAGGGAGAAAGAGTTTCCACACCTGTTCTGTCTGACAAGGAGACAACACCCACAGGGGCACCTGAAATGTGGCCACTATAGAAGAACTAAATATCTAATTTTTTTTAATTTTAATTAATTTTAATTTTAACTTAAAAACTAATATTCAATTTGGTTACTGGAAAACTTTTATGTATATTTAGAATAACCTGGATATGTGAGTCTACTTTTTCAACTGTAAATACAGATCAAGTATCCCCAATGAAAATTTAGTGTCTAAATTAAGATGTGTTGTAAATGTAAACCACACACAAAGATAGTGTGAAAAAAGAAAGTAAAATATCTCATTAATAATTTCATATTGATTACACATTAAAATGACAATATTTTGGATATGTCAGGTTAAAAAGAATATTAAAATGAGTTTTACCCTTTTTTAATGCAGCTACTAGAAAAATTAAAATTACGTCTTACATTATATTCCTACTGACGATGCTGCTCTAAACAATATACCCTAGCATCTGAATACCTGCCTACTACTTATTCCTTCTTCTATTAATCATTATTAATAACAATAATTAACAGCTGTTCTTCACCAATATTAGACACTATGCTAAATGCTTTACACGGATTATCTCATTCAATCCCTCTCAAATAGCAGGTAGGTTTTATCATTATCCTCATTTCAGAAATTTTAAATTAAGCATCACAGAAGCTTAAGTCAACCCCTCAAGGTCACAAATCAGTAAATAATAGTGCAAGGATTAGAATTCAGCTTGCTTTGAAAGTTCGTATTCTTAATCATTGAGGCTCTACTATCTCCCACCCTAAATTTTTGTTCTTGGAATTTACATTATTAAAGACATTGCCTCCAAAACAGTTATTTTCCAGTCGAAAGTTCCCATTCAATTCTCTTTTTTTATTAAACACTATCGGGGAAAAAATGCACCAGGAAAGAAAAAAAAATGGGGGGCTCCAAGAACAAAGACTAACCAAAACTCTATAAATTTGGCTTCTAATAATTAGGTGCACGGGTAATAAGCATTCTATTTATTTTATCATAATGCAATACACACTAAGCATACTAAGTACATTTTCTAAACTATTAGCAGTTGGTAATTTGAAAACACAGTAAAGGGCCGGCCCCGAGGCCAAGTGGTTAAGTTTGCGCACTCTGCTTCACCAGTTCAGATCCTGGGCGCAGACATGGCATCGCTCATCAGGCCATGCTAAGGCGGCGTCCCACATGCCACAACTAGAAGTACCCACAACTAAAAATATATACAACTATGTACCGGGGGGCTTTGAGGAGAAAAAGGAAAAATAAAATCTTTAAAAAAAAAAACAAAGAAAACATAGTGAAACTAGCCTTCCCCCAACCCTACAATATATTACAGTTATTATTTCTTGGCACTTATAAACTAAACATGGTAATAAGTATTTTGCATGTATCATCTTATTTAATTCATAACAATGAAGTAAATACTATTCTCCTCATTTTTCATATGCTGAAAATAAGGCTCAAAGAAATAAACTGCCTAAGGTCATGCAGCTAGTTAAGAGGCAGAGCAGGATTTAAACCTAACAAATCCATTACACTATATCATCTCTCCATCATCAGGGTGATGAGGCAAGCGACAGCACATCTTGAAATACACCCTCTTTTGCTTCTAATACACCTCTGATGAAGTTTGACAGTGAACAGTGGCACCTGAATTTATCACCTCCATTGAAATGAGGTACTGATAGTTAATTTTTAAAGAGGTAAATAATTTGAATATAGTACCATATATACTATCAAATGTAAATTACGCACTTATCTACATTCTAAGAAACACTACAAAATATTTGATATACATAAAAAAGAAACTTTGAGATCATTAAGTCTACAACTCCGGGCACAGAGAACTTTGTGAAACTGTTTTTTGATGCATTTATGAAAATAAACAATTGTCCAGTATTTACTGCCTGTCATTAGAGTGCTATAGGTATGCTGCTAGAAATATGTAAAGAGTACTATAGTGATAGCACAAAGGAGAGAAGGGTCAGAATCAGGAAAGATATCCCAGAGTCAGAGAATCCTACATGAACCATGCTACAAGACCCAAACCGCCAGTTACAATTTAATCGTTACACACATTCTAACTTAAACCATATTCAACCAGCAGTTACCTGTGCAAAGAAAAACATGATAATGCAATCTGGAAAGAAATAATTTTTTCCAACCACAGAACTGAGAAAAATCTCTATCACTTACTAGAAGCAGGTGTATAATAAGACAATTAGCAGACCTCTCTTTCCATCTATAATATCTACAAGACGACCTAGTGAATGTTCACGTAGAAATGTTTTGCTAAATTTATTCTACAGCAGTATATCCCAAATTTTAACCTGCAGATAGGAATAATACAGAAGACGTATGTCTGCCCCTAAAATTCCCTTCAGCAAAGTTTTCTAACATTTCTACCATGTACTCCTTCACTCTGTGAATTCTGCCTCACAGCACCACAGTTTTGAGAGTTGAAAGAATTTGAGTTAACCATGTAAAAAGGTGGCTCAAAGGAAAATTAAGAAATCATGACATTAAAAACAGCAATTCTCCAACTTTAACTTCAATAAACTCCAAGTTTATTGTTCAAAAGAAGAATATCTACTAGGCACATACAAAACAATGTGACTTAAAACTACAAGTACTCAAGGCTCCCCCTTAATTATCATAGTAGTCCTTTGAAAAATCATAGTAGGTAGAAAAGCCTAATGCTTAAAAAATGAGTTGTATCTTTTAGACTAAAACAGATTTAAATCATCAAACAAATGAGAATTACGCACTCATGTATTTCTTCAACACTGTGCTTTAAATTATCACTATTCTCAACAAGCAAAGGTCTGGAAAGGCTTAAATCTAAAACAAAAACCTGCCTTTTTAAGACTCAAATGAAAAGTAAACAGCAGTGAAGCCTCACTCTCTTGCCCAGAGGGGGAAGTCTTTGAGTCACTGACACCTTGTTCTGTTTCCAAAGGCCTAGCGTAACTGCAGGTATTCACACTGGAGTTAAACAAGCCCACTGGTTACCTTGGAGACTACCTATCCCCAAGCATCTACCTAGTAAGTAAGGTCAACCAGAAAGCATCCGTCAATAATTCTGAGTGTATTCTATGCATGATCTGTCTGCAGTGGCATATAATTTCTATTTTCATAAAATTCCTTTGTGGTAAACAATAAATATTAATCTCAACTTACAGAAAAGCCTAAAAGGCTAAATGATTTTGCTAAACCAAAGAGCCTATGGTAAACAGAATAATGGTCTCCCGAAAGACGTCTGTATCCTAACCCCCAGAAACTGTGAAAATGTTGTTAAATAACAAGGAGCAATTAAGGTTGCTAATCAACTGACC
Organism: Equus przewalskii; assembly: GCF_037783145.1. NCBI lineage: Eukaryota > Metazoa > Chordata > Mammalia > Perissodactyla > Equidae > Equus > Equus przewalskii. The sequence goes on along the minus strand of NC_091831.1, from coordinate 76,403,342 downwards.
TTGAAATGGGAAGATTATCCTGAATTACTGGATGGGCCCAATGCAATCACAAAGGTCCTAACATAAGTGAAAGAGGGAGGCAGAAGAGATAGTGTCAGAGTCAGAGAGATTTGAAAATACTAGGCTGCTGGCTTTGAAGATGGAAAAGGGGCCACCAGCAAAAGACTGTGTGCAGCCTCTATAGGCTGGAAAAGGCAAAGAAACAGATTCTCCCCTAGAGCCTGCAGGAAGCATGCAGTTCACGAGACCCATTTCAGACTTCTGACCTCCAGAACTATAAAATAGTAAATTTGTGTTGTTTTAAGCCTCTAAATTTGTGGCAGCTTGTTACAGCATCAATAGGAAACAAATATGAAACCGAAACCTGTCACCAGTCTGCAAGAATTTGCTAAATGGTTTGGTAAGAACATAGGTAGTAAGTATGTAGTAAAATTTAGCAACGATTTGCTTATAAAAACCTCTGTCCAATTAAATGCCACAAAATTCAACTTGTATACTCTTAACGCTATAGTTTCTTAATTCCCCTCCAAAAAATTAAATAGTTAATCCTGAATTTAAAAATTTCCTTTTAAAATATAACAGCAAATTATTTGCCCAGTACCAAGAAAAAATGACATATTCTACAGAATTTTTTAAATAAAGCAAAGTTTACACTTTCCAGAAAACTTACTTTTTATGAAAATTTAACAAATTCTCTAAATCCTTTTTCTTTTCTTGTTCCATAAAGATATGCAACATAGTAAAAGCTTGATAATTCAAGGTCCACATTTGAAAATTCAAAGTAATATGAAAAAAGAATACATTTACCTGTCTTAGCTTTTAGTGTGTCTCCTTTTCCTTCAGTATCTCATTCCAGCTCTCACTATGCCCATTTCAAAATTCTTCTTTAAATACACTTATATGTACACATAAACTACACATACATACATTCACAACTCAGAGAATTTGATACTTCTAAATCATTGTGGACTAAGGAAAGCAGATAGCCACGTAAAGATATGTAAGTTAAATAAGAGGCGGAACAGCATTAGTAAGAGTTCTGGTTTGGAGTAGCTTAGGTTTAAATCTTAGCTCTGCCACTTAATAGCGGGATGAATTTAGGTCAATTACCTAAGCGCACTCAGCCTTGATTTTTTTCATCTGCAAAACAGGGATATAGTCATGCGTCACTTAATGACAAGGATACGTTATGAGAAATTCATCACTAGGCAATTTTGTTGTTATGTGAACATCATTAGAGTGTAGTTACACAAACCTAAATGGTATAGCCTACTACACATCCAGGCTATCTGGCACTAATCTTATGGGACCACTGTCATATATGCAGTCCGTTGTTGACCAAAACATCATTATGCAGCGCACGACTGTATTCATATGTTCCACTCAGCAATTTTTTGAGAATTAAATTTTAAAATGTATAAAATCTCTGACATCTTAAGCACTAATGAAGCAGTAGCAAAATTATCGAATGATAATAAAAATAATGATGAATTTGATGATAACATAGAACAAGACCAGGGCAGGGGTGTGATAAATATTTTAATACTATTTCAAAACAAGATAAAATTGATGATAGTTAGTTTGACTTTGGAATAAATGAGATGTCACTATAGTAGTAAAAGATATATTTAGAAATTACATGTTTACTAAAATATAGGATTGTGCTAATTACCAAAGTACACGAGGATTAACCATTACTTATTATCATAGACTTGTACTCATGTCAAAGCATCTTTCTTAACACTCCAAAACTGAATATATAATTTTAAGGCTCTGTATAATCCCTTAAATTAAACCTTTTTACAATAGTTGCCTATTACTTGAAAATACTCTACCCTCCCTCTATCAACACAGCAAGATTACAGTTAGAATTCTTTTCAACTGGGAGGAAATAAGACTGCACATATAGAAAAAATAATAATTATACAAGGGGAAAGGGAATAGAATAACAGAATCAAGTCCAAATGTAAACAGAGCATGTTTCCAATGGCCAAGTAAATGTAAAACTTGATGCCACCCAGATTGTAGACACTTTTTTAGTCTAGATAACCTTTTATATTGTCGCCTGGCACAATAGTTGGGGCATAAACTCACAGAGCCAATGATCTTTGAAACTCTAGCCTGGGTCTATGGGAGACAGTGTTTCCATTCAAAATTACTCGTGGCAATATAACCTGAGGATTCATTTTCTCCTACTTGAAAGTATTAACTCTGCAAAGCCTTGTACTGTTTTCCTCTAATTTACAATACTACAATAATTTTCAAGCTGGTAAAGGTTCTCTCAGAAGAACTAAGACCACTATAGTTTCTTTAATATATTTTAATATGATTTCTTCTAATTTTTAAGAGAATAGGGTAAATTTACATATAGTATTTAATACTGTGATGCAGGTAAATTCTAGCTTTAAAATTGTTCTCTTTCAATAAAGAAAGTAGGTAAAAGGTTTCTAAACTATACTCACTATTCCATAAAGCCATCAAAAGGTCACTAAATGGCAACAACTTTATTACTCACTTATAACTAGCAGAGGGGCAGCATGGTTCAGTTTACTAACAAGAGAACAGACTCTGCCATCAGTTTAATGTGTGCCTGTGGGCAAATCACTCAACATCTTTGCATCTGCTTCTTCAACCATAAAAAAGGAAAAATGCTGCTGACCTGCCTCAAAGGGATGTTATAGGAAATAACTAATGATTATGAAACTTGAAAAATGTAATGTGCCATTTAAAAATATTCTGCCTGTAGTGTTAAAAAAGCTTTATAAACCACATATGCTGACCCTGAGCATCTTACGGGGTCATTGCCTACAGTGGTCTGTCCCAAAATTAACCTTTCTAATAAATGCTACTAGGGATCCCAAGAACAGCATTAGGTTGGAAGGAGCCATACAGCACGGAGAATGTTCCCTCCAACCCTCATAGCTTACCTTTTAATAGCAATCTTACGCAATTAGATTTAATTAATAGCTAGTAGCTGTAGTAATAATCTATAGGGCTCTAAGGGCTAATGTTACAGATGACTGGCGCTATTCACCACCTAGTAGTGGTAGATATTCAAATAACTAGCAATATTTACTGAATGTCTACTGAATGCTAAACACTGCTACATGTGAGGCCTCTACATACCTGCCAAAACTTGAAGCTAAAGAAACACAGCGGTGACCTATATAAATCATTTGGTAGTAGAGAAAACAGCATATTGAATGCAAATAAAATCTTACTAAAGCTATCAAAAAAGAATGGCACAGATCTGTTAAGTACTGATATAACATGAAAAAAAAAGGTACACAACAATATGTATAGTATAAGCCCATCTGCAAAACCAAACCTAACAAAATAAATATTCATATGTAAGTTTACACGTGCAAAGAAAAAGGTATGGAAGAATATTTCCGAAACTGTTAACTAAAGTTGCTAATAGGAAGTGAGACTGGGGAAGGTAATAACTTTTACTATTTACTATATACATTTCTGTAGTTTTTAATATTTATAGCAAATTTCTATTGCTTTTATAATAAAAAGTCTTTAATTTTGCTGGGAATAGAACTAGTTTAGAAAAATATGTCTCCAAGTCGGGTCAAAGCAAAATTAGGTGACTTACTAAGTGTCAAAAGAACCTCTGACACTTAACTTTTTTTGGCTGAGGAAGACTAGCCCTGAGCTAACATCTGTGCCAGTCTTCCTCTACATTATATGTGGGTTGCCGCCACAGCATGGCTGATGAGTAGTGTAGGTCTGTGCCCAGGATCCAAACCTATGAACCTGGGCCACCAAAGCAGAGCATGCTGAACTTAACCACTACACCACAGGGCCGGCCCCCTGAACAACTTTTTTTAAAATCACTGAACACAGGCCAGCCCCTTGGCCTAGTGGTTAAGTTCGGCACACTCCACTTCAGTAGCCCCGGTTTGGTTCCTGGGCACAGACCTACACCACTCCTCAGCAGCTATGCTGTGGCAGTGACCCGCATACAAAATAGAGGAAAACTGGCACAGATGTTAGCTCAGGGCAAATCTTTCTCAGCAAAAAGGACAAAAAAAATCACTAAACACAACTTTCACTCAAACTATTCAAATAAAGAACAGAAATGCACAGCTGGCTCTGTGGCCTAGAGGTTGAGTTTGGTGCACTCCACTCAGTGGACCAGGCTCACAGGTTTGGATCCTGGGCACAGACCTACACCACTCATCAGTCATGCTGTGACAGCGACCCACATATAAAATAGAGGAAGACTGGCATAAATGTTAGCTCAGGGCTACTCTTCCTCAGCAAAAGGAAAAGAAACAAAGAAAAAAGCCAAAATAGGTCCTTTGGTAAGATATCCAAACCAAGATAAAATTGAAAATATGAAAAGCTAAATTTTTAAAAACTCTCCAATAGGCATAAGCCAAGGGGCCTCATTTAAACTCTGACAGCGATAGTAGCTCCTTTGTCTTCAAGCCTGTTCAGCTTTCCTTTTACTCCTCTCTAGAGTAGAGACTCTTACACTTGGCAAGGCCCCAGTGCTCATTTGCCCCACCTGCATAGGCTCTGGATGCTAGACAAGCTTCAGGTGACTGACTGCCACATCAGAACAGTGATCTGATCAAGAGAAGAAAAAAGTTTTTGCTCTACATAAGCAAGGCTAGGGGTGGATGCTCACCCAGAAAATAAATACCTCCAGTGGTTCACCTAATCCAGTAACAACCCTCTAGGCTTGGAAGTAAAATTTACTTTCCCCTTGAAAGAACCCCATCTGGGCAAGCCAGCAGCAAATTAGAAGAGAGGACAAGCACTGTATTTACTAAGAGAAGCTTCTGCATCAGGAAGGGCTGGGATAAATAAAGGTTTGCAATAGGAGTAAAGAGTTCTTAGAATAAAGAAAGCTGGTTTCCACTTTCCATTAAACATTCTGTTGTTAAGGATTTCATAAAGACAAAAATAACAGGTTTTAACCACACATTTACAGACAGCTAATCTTCAACAAACGAACTAAGAACATACAATGGAGAAAGGAAAAGTCTCTTCAACAAATGGTGTTGGGAAAACTGGACAGCCACATGCAAAAGAATGAAAGTAGACCATTATCTTACACCATGCACAAAAATTAACTCAAAATGGATGAAAGACTTGAATGTAAGACCCTAAACCACAAAACTCCTAGAAGAAAATATAAGCAGTACACTCTTTGACATCAGTCTTAGAAGGATCTTTTTGAATACCATGTCTACTCATGTAGGGGAAGCAAAAAAAATAAACAAATCAGACTCCCATCAGACTAAAGAGCTTTTGCAAGGCAAAGGAAACCAGGAACAAAACAAAAAGACAACCCACCAATTGGGAGAAAATATCTGCAAATCATATATCCAACAAGGGGTTAATCTCCAAAACATATAAAGAACTCACTCAACTCAACAACAATAAAACAAACAACCCAATCAAAAAATGAGCCGAGGATATGAACAGACATTTTTCCAAAGAAGATATACAAATGGCCAACAGGCACATGAAAAATATTCAACATCACTAATCATCAGGGAAATGCAAATCAAAACTACACTAAGATATCACCTTACATCCATCAGAATGGCTATAACGACCAAGACAAAAAATAACAAATGTTGGAGAGATTGTGGAGAAAAGGGAATCCTCATATGCTGCTGGTGGGAATGCATACTGGTACAGCCACTATGGAAAACAGTATGGAGATTTCTCAAAAAATTAAAATAGAAACAGCTTATGACCCAGCTCTCCCACTACTGGGTATTCATCTAAAGAACATGAAATCAATAATTCAAAGAGACTTATGTACCCCTATGTTCACTGCAGCATTATCCACAATAACCAAGACATGAAAACAACCCAAGTGCCCATCAACTGATGAATAGATAAAGAAGATGTGGTATACATATACAATGGAATACTACTCAGCCATAAAAAAAAGACAAAATAGTCCTATTTGCAACAACATGGATGGACCTTGAGGGTATTACACTAAGTGAAGTGAGCCAGACAGAGAAAGACAAACACCATATGATTTCACTCATACGTGGAAGATAAACATGTGGACAAAGAGAAGTGATTAGTGGTCACTAGAGGGGAATGGGGATGGGAGGTGGGCATAAGGGGTAAAGGAGCACGTTTATATGGTGACTGACAAACAGTAACACACAACTGAAATTTCACAATGTTATAAACTTTTTTGACCTCAATAAAAAAATATTAATTGTATTAAAAAAATAATAATAAATAAGTAACAGGCTTTAATTTTCATCACAAAATTGCAACCTTTCCCCGAAACTTCGAAATCAACTTTTAAGTTAAAAAAGACTAGAGTCACTTTATCACGCTGAAAGCCTATTCAAATTTCCAAGGGTTCGCTCATTCTTTCCCTAAAACTAATAATAATAGCTACAATTTATTAGGAACTTACTATGTAGTAGATCCTGTTACTACATTTAGTCACCCCCAACAACTCCGTGAGTTGTACTATAACCATTCCTCATTTAGACAAGGACACCAATCTTCTTAGAAACTTTAAGAAAACTGCTCACAATTTCATAAGCAGGAGAGTCCCAGTTTAATCCCAAACTGTCTTGATTACAAAATCCTCACTCTATCAGTTTATAAAAGTGAGAGGCTTTTACTGGAATAATACAGCCACTATGTACCAAAAGCTCAGAACTATGTGAAGCACAGCGTAAAGCATTTTAAATGTTATTTCATTTACTGCTTACACAACCTTGTAAGGTAACTATTATTATCCCTATTTTGCAAAAAAATGAAACTTATGTTTACTTTCATTTCAAAAATAAATAACTTTATCCAAACTTCAATAGCCAAGTAAAGAACAGAGAGAGAGAGTACTGGGAACAAGACCTCTCTTTGTAAGCCATACACTCTTAATCACTAAGCTACATTGTTTTGGGGCATTTTAACTAAACAAAGTTGGTTTTTATAGTCAGATTCAAGTATAATTCTTACTATTAGTAAAGTGGGTCTTTTCTTTAAATGCCATTTGCTCAAAGGTTTGATAGTTTATAATCTTCATTTGTGCTAGAGTAAATAATAAAAAAAAATAGTAAGTGTGGGGTCGGCCCAGTGGCATATTGGTTAAGTTCACGCACTCTGCTTCAGCAGCCCAGGCAGGGTTCACAGGTTTGGATCCCAGGTGCGGACCTAGCACTGCTCATCAAGTCACCCTGTGGCGACATCCCACATAAAACAGAGGAAGACTGGCATAGATGTTAGCTCAGCAACAATATTCCTCAGGCAAAAAGAGAAAGATTGGCAACCGATGTTAGCTCAAGGCCAATCTTCTCCACAAAAAAAGAGAAAGAAAAAAGAAGTGTGATTTTCAATGAAACTTATTAAAGTTATCAATGACTATACTCTCATAAGCAATTACACCCCTAAGATTATCAAATTAGGAGATAGCACTTTTCTACTTGTCAAAACCCTGACACAGGACTTCAGATATGCTAGAGTTAAGACACATTGCCAAAAATGTATCTATAAATTAGAAAACGGCTCAAATAGAAGTTTATATACAGTACCCATCCCACTGTCCAAGATACACTGTAATCTGACACATTTTAATAGTATAAAACTATATACAGAACTATTATTCTCTTAATTGATGACAGCTAAATTTATAATTTTAAAGTAATACCTGCACTATTTTCTATGAGATTTTCTTCCTTACAAATCATAACAATGGCTCAAAGAATCAGCCTCTCTACCACCTGGCTGCCAACACCACTGTTAAGCTGGAAAGACACTCAAACCAGGTGGAATAATGCAGAATTTTGTACTTCGCTCTTAATTGTATCCTTAAGCTAAGTACCTCTAGTTATTCACAGTTAGATATCATCCTTGCCAAAGATGACCCCATTAGGCAAATGACTGAATGTGGGAAAGGTAAGAGCAAACATACATTAACTTTTATAATAAACAGTTTCATAAATAATACCCAGTGTACTAAAAACTATACTTTCAGAGCAACCTTTTAAAATTATTTTATGAAATGTTTCCATGAATCAAAAGCTATTTACTTATAATTATAATAGAAAAAATTCAGACTTTTCTTAGAAATTTAAAAAGGCATTTTAAGCTATATATGCATTTCATATAACGCTAACATTTCAGAAACAATATAATAAAAACTTCTGATTGCACAGCGATTTAAACAAAAAGAAAATTACAAAATAAAATGAGTAGCGACCAGTTGATTACCCATTTTTCTAATGGTAAGAGGAGAAGGATGTGCAAACAACTATTTTTATTAAAATGATTAGCTGTAGAACAGCTAACAGATGATACTACAGAGCTGTGTTTCTTAATATGCTGTATTGTGAGTTCCATTGAGAAGCTGGTGAAAGCTACGGTTCCTCTCCCCAGAAAAATGTATGGCTATACGAAATTTTGCACGTAACTCTGGGGAGAGGAGAGATTTATAGCAATCTTGAAACCAGTACTTGGACCTTCTGAGCATCGTATGGGCAAGTATTAATTAAGGAATACTGAGAACTATATTCAGAGTAAGACAAGTGTTGTTTGCTGCTGTTTTAAAGCTTTCCATCTTTTTTGCCTCTTTTATTCTGTCCCTTGTTTCTATTCACCAGCCTAAAATATGACCATTAGTATACTATGGTGAACATTAAGTTTGATTTCTCTGTCTCTGTAAGCTGACTCTAGTAGATCTGCCTTTCTATTTTCTAGACTTCTAGAAACACATTATCTTCCATGGAAAACTTGGAAATCCGTGGAAATCTATCAGATTTCTAGAAACACATTATCTTCCACAGAAAACCTGAATGTCAGGATTTCCCGCACTCCTAAACAAACACAAATGTCATAATTTTTATAACAAAAGTTCTCTGTTAAAATTAAGTTAAACATACTGCTTAGCAGTTTAAAAGATAACAAATATACAGTCTTATTTTGATGTAAAGTAACTAAATGAAAATATTTCAATCATCTTGGGAACAAAAGCTAGTTATAGCTTATGTTTTGTTCAATGTCCATTAGGTTTAAAGGAAGCCCAATTGAAAAGAAAGGAATATTGACACATTTTCTTTAATACTTTCTGTCTTTTATATTCAAGGTAAGATACAAGCTAAAAGTGATGCTTTACACATAGGTAATCAATACAAATTTTAAATAATTCTACCTGCAGTGTATGTCTTATCAAAATCCAAACCTTACACAATCTGCAACACTTAAATATCAAGAGGATTAATATGACTATGGATTCCATTGCTTACTATGGTTGTCATCGTACACAGAACACTAGTGCATACTTCTCACGAATGTAGAAACACCGTTTTTCTGTGACACCAAAAGGAAGGCAGCAAGAGTCCTATTTTTAAATAATTCGTCAATAACAAAAGTTCGCAAAATATCTATTACTAAAAAATTAATAAAGAACATCTGTATCTTGTTTATAGCCACATTTCACAGCAATACACCAATTGGTACTTTCCACAAACATAAAATATACATATTTATTTCCAAAAATTACACAATCCTAACTTCATTCTAAACCCATTTTCCAGTTATTCAGCCAAAAAATCTTGGTGTCTGCCTTGACTCTTTCTCTTTTCTCTACATTCAATCTGACAGGGACTCTTTTTGGCTCTACCTTCAAAAGACATCTAGAATCTGACCACTCCTTGCCAACCTGACCGTGGCGACCACCATCCCACCACCATCCTTTATTAAAATAGCTTCCTAACTGGCTACCTTCTATCTTCAACTTGCCTATAGCCTGTTTTTTAACACAGTGATCCTTTAAAAATATAATGAAAATTTGCACTCTATAATGAGACTGCATCACTCCTCAGTTCAAAATCTACAGTTGCTCCCTGTTTCTATCAGAGTGAAAGCCAAAAGCCTTACAAAGGCCCTCAAGGTCGTAGGTGATCTGACATGACCTACTCCGCCCCTAACCTGCATCCCCTTTACCTGTCTGACCACATCCCCTCTAGTTCTCTTCCTTCCTTACTCCACTTCAGTCACCTTGGCCTTTGTGCAGTTCACTGAACACGTCAAGCTGCCTTTGAGGCCACATGACTAATTCTCTCACATCCTTCTGTGAAGTACAGTAGCTCCCCCTTATCCACAGTTTTGCTTTCCATGGTTTCGGTTACCTATGGTCAACTGCAGGTCTGATAATATTAAATGGAAAATTCCGGAAATAAACAATTCGTAAGTTTTAAATTGCACACTGTTCTGAGTAGTGTGATGAAATCTTGCGCCATCTCACTCTGTCCCGCAAATCATCCTTTTATTGGATCCCCAACCACTGACACTGCCCGCTCTAGATACCCAACCATCAAACATTGCCCCAGCTTGATAAGCCTCCTTCCGATATACGGATGTATCGTCAGAAGGTCAACAGCAGCCTAAGGCTACGTCCTTCACCTCACTTCATTCATCACATAGGCACTGCATCATCTCACATCATCACAAGAAGGGTGAGTACAGTAAAATAAGATATTGTGAGAGAGAGAGACCACATCCACATAACTTTTATTACAGTATATTATTTAATTGTTTTATTTTATTAGTGATTGTTGTTAATCTCTTACTCTCCCTAATTTATAAATTAAATTTAATCATAGGTATGTATGCATAGGAAAAAACATAGTATATGTAGGGTTCGGTACTATCCGTGGTTTCAGGCATCCACTGGGAGGTCTTGGAACATGTCCCCTGCAGAGAAGGGGTGATCACTGTATTTGTGCAAATTTCTTCCCAATAAAGCCTACTAGACCACCTTATTTAACACTACAACCTCCCCAAACTCCCCATTCCCTATCCTCCTTACCCAGCTCCCCTCTTATTTCCATACTACTTAGCACCTAACAAACTGGATAATTTATTTATTATGTTTATTCTTATTTTTCTGCCCCTCAACCTTAAAATGTAAGATCCACAAGGCCAGGCAGGACTTTTCACTTGTTTTGTTCACTGATATATCCTAAAAAATAAGAACAGAGAGACTAGCACATAAGCATTCAATAAACACTGAAAGAATTTTTAAAATGTCCAACTCCTTGGTGGCCACTTGCCACAATGACACAAAATATCTGAAGTTAAACACTCAGCTCTCAACAGGGTTACCACAGACAGTATTACTATGCTAAAAACTGAAAAGTCCACTCCTATGATCCAAGAAAATTGAAAACATATGTTCACACAAAAGCTTGTACATAAATGTTCACAGCAGCATTATTCATAATAGGCAAAAAGTAGAAACAATTCACATGTCCAACAACTAATAAATGGATTAACGAAATGTGGTATATCCATAAAATGAAATATGACTGAGCAATAAAAAGAAATGAAGTACTAACACATGCTACAAAATGAACCTTGAAAATATTCTGCTAAGTGAAAGAAGTCAGATACAAAAGGTCACATATTGTATGATTCCAGTGATAGGAAACGTCCAGAATAGGCAAATCCTTAAGACAGAAAGGAGATAAGTGATTGCCAGGGGAGGGACAGAGGGAAGGGAGAATAGGGAGTGACTGCTAATGGGTACAGGGTTTCTTTTGGGGAAGGTGAAAATGTCCTAGAGTTAGATAGTAGTGATGGATGCACAATCTTGTCAAAATACTATGAAATACTGAATTGTACACTTTAAAAGGGTGAATTTTATCTCATTTTCTAAACTTCAAAAACAAAAAAAACCAGAAAAGGCTGCTCAGTGGTCACTGCTCACTAATAACGGAAGGCTAAGAGTTGGAATGCCTTCTTGGCTGTACTCAGTTCTAAAAATCCCATCCACCAACTAATCACAGCACAAAGATTCTTAAAAGAGGAGGGGAGCGTCTCATCATTTGTATGTAGCAGCAAGCAGAACTTTCATACCACATTCAATCCATTCAAACTCTATCACCCGAATCTTCAACACAACCACTTCTCACACCTGGTCCACCACCATCTCTCACCAGAACCAACCTGGTAGCCTTGCAACTGATCTCCTTATTTCCACTTTTGCTTCCTTACAGTCCATTCTCTACACAGTAGTTATTGTTCTTTTTTGAAAAAGTATATCAGATCACTTCACTGTCTTACTCAAGACCCTTCAATGACTTCCTAACACACTCAGATTTTACTTTGTCCTTACTATGGCCAAAAAGGCCCCATATCGTACTGGCCCTTGTGACTTCTCTAGCCTCATCTCCTACCACTCGAGCCCTAAAGGTCTTCTTCCTGTTCCCCAAATGTGCCAAGGTCAAACAGGCCAAACACATTTTTCCTCAGAGCATTTGCACTTGTATTTTGTGCCTGGGATGTAAGAAGAGCTTCTCCAGATAACTGAATGGCTCACTATATCACTTGTTTCACATGATACTTAAATGTCATCTCCTCAAACAAGCCCTTCATTACATCTAATCTAAGGTAACACCCTGTCACTCTAACCTCTTACTCTGATTCTGCTTTATTTCTCTTCCTAGAACTTCTCACATTTTTCTTGCTTGATGTCTGCCTACCCTAATAGAAAGTGAACTCCAAGAGGGTAAGAACTCTTGTTCTGTTCATTGCTGTATCCTCAATACTTAGAACTATGTCTGGTACAAGGAAGGTATCCAATGACTGAATTTACAGGCTGAGTTAGGAAAAACAGATTCTTCAGTGAAATATGCATTCATCTAGCATACTTTTTTAAACTACAATAAGCAAAAAATCAGCAATTTGGACAGAAAAGAAGTCAGTATTTTACAAAATTAACTGTTCATCAAAAAGACCAAAAATTTATAGAACAAAATACACTTGCCATGTTATGAATCGAAATTCCTTCAAATGTTATAGTTAAATGTTAACTATGAAGTTAACATTCACAATGGATTAACCAAGCCTCTGATTCTCTTCATCCTGCCTGCTCTTATATCCTAATTAGTAGATCCACTTGGATGTGGATCTCCTACAGGTCCCTTAAATGCTCAAAACTCTATTCACCTTTACTCCAATGACAACACACTTCAAATGACAACATCCATCTCATGTCCCAAGACAGAAACCTCCACCTTCCTCCTAGCCCGGGGAGAGTTACTAGGTCCTAAATTCTACTTCCTAGATATCTCAGATCTATCCCCTGTGCTCCACTCCCATTGCATTAGTTCCAGGCCCTTACTCACTTCTCACTTGGACATCTTACCCATAATCTCCAGACCTTTCATTCAGATCTCCCTTTTGATGTATTCACTACAAGATTACCAAAGTGATCTCTCTAAAATACAAATCCAACTTCTTTACCCCTTCTTAAAAACCTTCAGTGGTTCCATGTAGCTTTCCAGAAAAATTTCAACTCCCTAACTTATTAGCCTCATCTCCCATCACTGCCCTCCTAATCCCATCCCAAACACATTATGCTCTAAATTAACCCAGCCACAGTGAACTACTTAGTTTCCAAATATATCATCTTCTATTTTCTTATTTTCCAGTATGGTGTTCCGTCTGTCTGAAACATTCTTTTCTACCCTTCTTTGCCTAGTGAAAGCTTTAACTCAGCTTAGATGTCAATTCCACCAGAGAACTTTCCATGGCTCTCTGATTTAGATGTCTTCTTCTGTCCTTCCAGAGCACTTACCACAATTACTGTATGTAGCAATCAATACTCTTACAATTCAATATGCACTATGTTTTGCTTTATTTTTCTGTGTCTTCTACTAAATTGTGAGCTCCTTGCAAGCAGGTCTGATAGCTCATTCACCTTCATTCTATATTGCCTGACACATGGAAGGGGTTGTTGTTAAATGAATGATTTATGTAAGAGGGGAAGAAGGAAGGAAGAAAGAAGGGGAAACGGAGAGAGAGGAAGAGGAAAGGTAGGGAGGTTGGGAAGGAAAGGAAGAAGGGAAAGAGAGAGGAGGGGAGTCAGGAAAAGGAAGGGGGAAGGGTCGGGGGAGAGGGAATGAGAACAAGCACACAAGCAAAGGTCATTAGAAAAGGCATTTGTAATCTATTCTTTTTATGTGGTCTAAGCTGGTGATTACTGAAGAGAGAATGCTACATCTGAAAAAGGCCATCTCTCCAGATTCTAAACACAAACACCTAAATCACTTATCCATGAAAGATTCTGAAATATCTAGCCCACCCAGCCCGTTTAACTTCAAAATTTACTGCAGTGTAATGAGAAATGTTAATAACATGCACAATACAGAAGCAGGGAAAAAGTTTTAGTTAGGAAAAAAAGTAGGAAATGAATCTGATGTAATTAAAATTAAGTCTTATCACAATTATTTGTAAACTTTAATTGATCACTTCCAGATAATGTGCTATCACTGACATTGAAAGGTCTATGAAAAGTATGAAAAATAAATCCAACATAACATCAACATCATGATCTACGTTAAAGCACAAAACTGCTTTCGTGTTATAGTCATATTTCTCAAAAACACACTGGGCAAAAATATTACAAGACAGGGTATACTGTCAGTAAAGAGGCTTTACTTATTTAAATAAATTCTTGCAGGTAATACTACAGGAAAATTGCTTCTGAAACATATAACTTAAAATGATATATATTTTTTTCTTTATTTGGGGATTTAAAGCAACAACCAAAAAAGTATTAGTAAACAACTCTTTCAATTACCTCAACACACTGTCACTTAACAAAATCTACAAATTTTTTGTGACTCACAAGACAGATAATACAAACTTAAAAGCTAGCTTCAAAGTACAAATGTGTTTGGTAAGACCCAACAAATGGCATGAACCCTCCTACAGCTCAGTTGTCATTACAATATAGAAATTGGGAACACACACACACAATAATTAAGCCCAATATAATCAATACAAAATACTTTTTGAATTGTAATTTTGTTAAAGCAAAATACCACTCATGATCAGCCTCCTCTCAACCTTCACCACATAAGAATTTAGGTTGTAAGAAATAAGCTAAGTTTTTAGTACTATTAATTACTAGTAGATTTGCAAAGAGAAGACTTACTATATTTACAATAACAGGAAGTTCTTTTTGTATAAAATTAGAAATTTATTTTAATAACTTTCCTTTTAATAATACTGTATCTTTTTTTTAAAAGCAGTAATAATGGAAATGCTGAGCACTTAAAATTAGTAGTTCTAAAATGATACCAAAAAATTTGCATTTGCCTAGTACTATGAAACTTATAAGGCTAAAGTTTCCAACGTACTTTCATTTTTTAAACAGACAAGTTGAAAACAAAAAGAGAAAGGAAAGGAGGAAAGAAAAGAAAAATATTTTAAATGTAAAGGACCTTCAACTTACTACATTTCTTTTAACCAAACATTAACAGAGTACCTATATTGCACCATGCACTACATTGGGAACTATGACAGATTACAACATTTATTCCAAACTAAATTCTGTATTATTCAGCTTCTGAATTCATTATATATTATTCAACTCAACACTTTTCTTAAGAAATTCTTGTTCCAACCCCAAGGAAGATACACTGTTTCTCATAATAAATTCACTTGTCACTGTTTTACACAGGTCACAGGTGTTGCTGCTAGCATCTGTGACTAACAAAAGGGGTTCGTTTATGAAACATTTCTGATTATTTTTTCATTTATGTGAAGGTGAGATACAAATTTAGCAGATATAAAGTGTTTCAGGTAGCAGATTATAGCACCTCGAACTCAAGAAGAAAAAGAACTAAAAGATCTGGACTAAACTGAATTACCTTGTATAGCTGAAAAAATATTTAAGTAGCCACAGCTTTTACTTTCTTCCATAAACACAAGCATTACAAATTTTAATTTGAATGCAGTACTGTAAAAGCAGTCTTCACTCTGAACAGAAACACATTTTCTTAAAAACAATTTAAGGGACTGTCCAAAGTAGATGACATTTACACTTTAACATGCTATCTGTTGCATTTCTGTACTTGTGAACACACACTACCCTTTTCAAGCTCTTCTGAATATGTAAGGGGTGAAAAATATCTGCTAGTCTCCAAGTTCCACCAGTTGAATCTAGACATTTCAGATATCGAAGGCTTTTTATTCTAGAGTGTGTTAAAAAATGACAGCATTCAATTACATATTCTCTAAAGTAAACAAAAAAACCTGTGTTTTTATTGCTAAATTTCTTCCACCAATTAAGCAAATCGTACTTTCTAGACAACATCCTACATTCAGTTAACGTGTTTACATTTGAGAGGAACCTGGCCATCGATTTTCCACATCGGTTTTATCACAATGCAGTACAGCATCTGACAATCTACAGACCAAATGGGTCAATAAACAAAAAATAAACCATATAACCCTAAATCCCTGGAAATAGAAAGAACAACTGCTCTGAGTTGTGTAAAGATCATCAAAATTCTCTTTAAAAATCTTTCATTAAGATTATTCTCACGGTTACTCAAATACGTTTTCTGCTATAAATTCGCAGTACCGTTCACACAATAAATGAGATTTTCATCAGTGTAACCGATAGAACTACAATACAGTTCAGTTTCTAGAGTCAGATTACTTGACCTGCTTTTTCTGTTTTACCTTTTAAAACACTTGAATTCATGCAGCTATTCCTATCATTCCCTGCAAAAAGAGACTATAAATGGGAGAATCATCCTCAGCGAGCTACCTATCCTCTAAGTGGCTCCAAGTCCAGCAAAGCCCGCGGACATCCTCGCCAGCTGACCCCCATCGTCTCTGAGGAAGGGCTCGGGCACCAAGCCACCAAACACACCTTCTTCGGCAAAACTAGGAGGCCCCACACACGACCTCGATCAAAGCCCCACTTCCTGAATTCTAGAAGCCCAAAGGTTCGTTTTCCGTAGGCAATCTTACCTTCATGATGATTCTGGGACCGCGATCCCCTCGAAAACACCAGATTCACCTGCACCTGGAGGGAAAACAAAAGACACCGAGTCAACACCACAGGCACCCCTCTGCACCGGCGGAGGCGGAGGGAACCCAGCGAAGCCTGAACCCCGAAAGGGCCATAGAAGGCGTCAGTCCCCCAACCATGAAACGCCGATTCGGGGCTCCCTCTGGCCTCGCCATCCCCGCAAACCCAGAAACAGCTCGGCAGCTTCCCGTCCCCATTGTCGGGACCCGACGGAGTTTCCCGTCTCCGACAATGACGCCATTTCTGTCAGCGAAGAAACTCACAACAAGCCCGGGGTCCGGCGCGGGGCCGCCCGCCCTCCCCGCCGGCCGAGCCGGTCCGAGCTGAAGGGCCGCAGCCCCGCGTCCGAGCGGGCGCAGGCCCGGCCTCGAGGAGCCCGGCGGGGCCGCAGGGGCCCAGAGGCCGAGGGCCGCGGGCAGGACCGACCCTCCGCAGAGCCTCTGCCCGCGTCCCGTTCCGAGGCGGAGACCCGACAAGTGGGAGCCGGAGCCGCGGCCGCCCGGTCACGGGGACAGCGAGAGGACCGAGGGACCAGGAGGCGGCACAGCCCCCCCGCGTCGGCCCGGGCCCCCCACCGCGGCCGAGGGCCGCTGAAGCGCTGAGTGTGCGGCCGCCAGGCTGGGGGCGACTCGGAGTCGGCAACTGCGGGGGGGGCAGGGGCTCCCGGGAGGCCCTGAAATCGGGCGCCGGCGAGACCACCGTAGCGATCTTCCCCTGCTCCTTGGCCGGGCCCAGCGACTCCCAAAAGGACCCCCTCACGAGACCGCGAGAGCCTCAGAAAATTCCCCTACCTTCCTCGGAGGCGAGCTCTGACCCTGGCACGTCCAGAGTCCCCTCCCCTGCTCCCCCCCAAAACCAGCAGGCCCGGGGGAGAGATGGGGGAAGAAGGGCGGCGGGTCCAGCGGTTGCTGAAGCTGAAGCTCCGGCTCCTCCTCCTCCCGCGGCGGCGACTGGTACCTTTGTTTGGCGGCCGCTCGGGCTCCCTCGCTGGGGGGAGGGGGGACGACGAAAAATCCCTCCCGGACTGGAGGTCCGGGCCCCTAGTCGCGCTGCCCTCCAGAGGACGGCGGCGACAGACCCTCTGCGGCTCCCTCCGGGCAAAGGTCCAGGCGGTGGCCGTGGCGGCGGCAAGCTTAAGCTCAAGAGTCTCCCTCCGCTCCAGCACCCGAGCTCCTCACTCCGGACTCGACTGACGGGCAAACATCGCTTCCCCCCCAACCCAAGTCCCCCCCTTTCCCTCTTTCTCCCCTCCCCTAGATTTTTTCCCCTCCCCTACCTCTTTCCCGGATGGCCTCTTAGACGACCTTGGATTGGTTCGAGTTCTCTAGAACCCGCCTCCACCCTGTCCTTATTGGTCCCCTGGATACAAACAACGACGCCATTTTCCCACCAGTTCTATGGAAACAGAAAGTTACGCCTCAAAGCTTCCCGGGAAGTGTAGTCCAGCCTCTGGGGCCAATGCGCAAGCTCTTGCCCAAGAGAACTGCAAGACCCGCAATGCCCCGCGCCTACGAGAACCGGGAGGGGGAGGGGGAAGGGGCGGGGCGACAAAGCGGTGAGGAGGCGGCAACGACGCCTGCGCAGTGTGACCGGGATGGCGCATTTTCTTGCTCCGAGTAATGCGGTGTCGCTGGTGGCTGAGGAGGGCGGAGAGTTCTGTGGTGAAGAAGGGGGAGGGATTCATGTAGGCATCACGGAGGGCCTTGGTCTGAACTATAGAGGGGGAAGTTGATGTTGGGTACTGCTACTCCCGGACCGGCGGCGTGAAATTTGTGATATCATCGTTAAACCGTGAGTGGCTGTGGTGGGAGCTAGGGGAACCCGGATGGCGGGGGGGGGGGGGGGGGGATGCTAGGAGGCGGAGCCGAGAGGAAAGAAAGAAAGGAGGGTGAGGACCCGGATGCTGAACCGGATTGTGTATGAATTTTCCATCCTCTCGCTAGAGAAGGGGAGGAGCAGTAGGCGACTGAGGGGGGCGGAAGGGGGCATCTGAGCCGAGAGGAAGCAGGAACCTCGCCGACCCTGCGAGCTCTGCCAGCAGAGTAGACGTTTGAAGCTCTTCTGCCAAGCCCCAGTGGAAAATCAGCCTCGGAGTTATTTAAATCCCCTGCTGTAGCTCTCAGGCAGTTTTCTTCAGACCCATCATCTCCCTGAGTTTGAGTGGAAGGAGTTACTCTGCGCTTACATTCACATGTCTTTATTTAGCAATTCTGAAACCAGACCCTTCCCTTAAAAAAAAATACTTTGCATGTCATTTTCACTTTCTATATGCAAGTGTGCGCCCTGGTTTCATCCTCTGGTGCGTTCGAAGGCACTTTCCAATCGGTCGTTCATTCGGTCCCTCACTTAGTTGTGGAAAAACGAGTACGGCCCCAGCCTTGGTGAAGCTAAGCCTAGTGAGACAGATGGATCTTAAATAAAATGGACACAGAAGCGAGCGTGAAATTCAGCAGTGGTGAGTGCTACGAAGGGGGAGTTAGCTGGTGGGAGGAGAAGTCGAAATGGGGAATTTGGCTTCGGGAGATAAGGCTCTCCCGAGCAAGCGAGGGTCGAGCTCAGAGAGGGAGGGTTAGCGGGAGTTAACCGAGGAGAGAAGATTCCAGACAGAAAGAATGACAACGCGTTGGAAAGCCTGGTGTCAAGAGGGAGCTTTTAAAGGATGAGGAGCTGAGGCTGGGCGTGGGGGCCGCCGAACCTTCTATGCCTTGTTAAGGAGTTTAGTTTCAAGTCTGAGAACAGTGGGATATCTTCGAGGGTTCTCAGTCGGAAGGGAGGTAGGGTTAGATTTGAATTTCGCAAAGATCACCCTGGCGGAAGAGAAGAGGACTAGGTTAGAGGGGCGAAGGCAGGGAGCCCAACCGGGTTACTGCAGCAGTGGTCTACACCGAGGAGGGAGTCTATTTTTGTATCCGTATTCATCCATCCATTGTTTGAACTAATTTAAGGCAATTTTCCAGTTTGAAAGTGAGTAGCTTCAGACTAGCAGAGGCATTCTGTAGTTGTTACTCAATCTGAAAACAAATGAGTAGGGTTTGTGTAACACACTAATGCCTCTTTGCGTTTCAGTCTAATACATGACAGCTGAAATTTCCAGCTGGGATCAACTGAGGTCCTTGGAGTTTTTACAAAAAGGCAGGTCAGAGTATATGCCACAGGGTGTAGAACCCCTTAGACTCTTAAAAAGACGTGAAACGGGTTGGGTTTCAATACCTAGAAAAATTGAGGTTCCTGTGTTTTCCCACGGTTGAGAATATTTGTGTATGAGCGCTCTCTGAAAAAGGAACATTAATTGACTTATTTGTTGAGTGAATATTCTTAAACTTACGTGAGTGAGCAAAGGAAAGATTAATTTTTAAAAATTCATAACTAATATTTTAAGTAGAAAAATAACTTGAGGGGCCGGCCTGGTGGCACAGTGGTTAGGTTCGCACATTCTGCTTCGGGGGCCTGGGGTTCACCCATTCAAATCCGGGTATGGACATGGCACCGCTTGGCACGCCATGCTGTGGTAGGCGTCCCACATAGAAAGTAGAGGAACATGGGCACGGATGTTAGCTCAGGGCCAGTCTTCTTCAGCAAAAAGAGGAGGATTGGCAGTAGTTAGCTCAGTGCTAATCTTCCTCAAAAAAAATAAATAAATAACTTCACCCAAAGCACTAAGAATTGAAACGAGTTAACTCTGATTTCTGTACGACAGAGTATACTTGTTACTGATCCAGACAGACAAGAGAAAATTCTTGAAAGTTGGTCTCACTGGTTGTTTAAGTGAGATGTGTTCTGGAGGCTGTGAAAAAGATAAAGATGATTTTTGCTCTCAACCTAGTTGGGAAGAGATGGCTACTAACTGGTTTAAATAGAGAAGTATGTAAGAAATGGATTTTTTTGATTCTTTAATTCTGTTCAATAATAATCTTATGTGCTCATTAATGTAGGGTGATTGTTCTTCCTGCATGTCAGCTTCCTTCTTCTAATTTCTTGAGTACATGAAGTTTTGTTTGGTTTTTTTTTTTTGAGGAAGATTAACCCTGAGCTAACTACTGCCGGTCCTCCTCTTTTTGCTGAGGAAGACTGGCCCTGAGGTAACATCCGTGCCCGACTTCTTCTACTTTATACGTGGGACGCCTATCACAGCATGGCATGCCAAGCAGTGCCATGTCTGCACCCAGATCCAAACCAGCAAATCCCGGGCTGCCAAAGTGGAACGTGTGCACTTAACCGCTGCGCCACCGGGCTGGCCCCTTTAATTTCTTGAAAATGAGCTAACCTATGTCAAAATTTAAACAGTAGGGTAATAGGTTACCAAGCTAGTATTTGGATTATTTCAAAATATTTTCTGAACTTTTTCATTGTTGGTCAAGGCAGATGTAGAAATTTTCTATATGGAATGTTTCTCTTTGAATTTTTATTGCTAAGATGATTTCCTTTGGTGGAATGCTAATTTTTTATAATTGTTTCACCTAGAAGCTCAAGAGTAGGCTACAAAAAACACACTTTTCAATCCTTTAGCCTCATGACCTTAGAAACCAAATCATTGTCCTAAGAAGCAAAAGAAAACAGACAGTTGAGAAACCTAAAGTGTGCCAAAGGTGTCAGAGCAATTGGAAGACTTCTCATATGAGAATAAATAGAAGTAGCAATATATGTTTACAAAGAAACAAAGTAGAGATTCAACGGTGAGGGAGAATTCCAGGAAGAGAAGACCATGAGTGATATTCTAGGAACTATTGAAGTAAATATAAAATTCAGAACAATAAATCACCACAGGGCAATATTTTTAATAGTAATACCTGCATTCAAATTAATGGTTGTCTCAACTTAAACCAGAATTTCTCAAATGGATTGATTGTAGAGAAAATACAAGAGAAGAGTTTTCTCCTTAAATTTTAAATATGTAAAACATCTCACTGCTCATACAAGTAAGTACATTTACTAATTTATGTAATCAATCAAATATAGAAGTATCTAATTCTTTGTATTTGTTTTAAATTGATTTGATGTCAACATTTTAAGCCTTTTATGGTTGAGTAAAATTAGAAAGGCTTAATATAATAATAGTTTAATATAATAATGGTATAATAGTTTTATAACTAAGGAAACCACTTAAAATCCAGATGAACATTTTGACCAATGTAATCACTTGAATGGAAGACTCCTTTCTTGTGTGTGAGGAAGATTGGCCCTGAGCTAACATCTGTGCCAGTGTTCCTCTATTTTGTATGTGGGATGCCACCGAAGCATGGCTTGATGAGTGGTGTTTAGGTCCATGCACAGGATCCAAACTGGTAAAGCCTGGACCACCAAAGCAGGGTACACAAACTTAACCACTGCACCACCAAGCCGGCCCTGGAAGACTCCTTTTTTAATGAGATATAATTTACTTATCCCATAGTTCACCCATTTAAAGTATACATTTAGGGGGCGGGCCTGGTGGCACAGCAGTTAAATGCACACGTTCCACTTCTCGGCGGCCTGGGGGTTTGCTGGTTCGGATCCCAGGTGTGGACATGGCACTGCTTGGCACGCCATGCTGTGGTAGGCGTCCCACATAGAAAGTAGAGGAACATGGGCACGGATGTTAGCTCAGGGCCAGGCTTCCTCAACAAAAAGAGAAGGACTGGCAGTAGTTAGCTCAGGGCTAATCTTCCTCAAAAAAAGTGTTTTTTTTTAAATAAAGTATACATTTGGTGGGTTTTAGTACATTCGTAGGGTTGTGCAACCATCTCCACGATCTAATTTTAGAACATTTTGATCCCCCCAAAAAGAAACACCGTACTCATTAGCAGTTGCTCTTTATTCCTCCCACCCCAGTCTTAGGCAATCATTAATCTACTTTCTGTCTCTTAGATTTGCCTATTCTGAACATTTCATTTAAATGCAATCATGCAATATGTGGTCTTGTATGACTGGCTTCTTTCACTAAGCAAAATGTTTTCAAGATTTTGTATGGGTAGAATTTTCTTTTAAGATGAAAATGAGGGCCAGTCCAGTGATGCAGCGGTTAAGTGAGCACCTTGTGCTTCAGCAGCCCAGGGTTCACTGGTTCGGATCCCGAGTGCGGACATGGCACCACTTGTTAAGCCATGCTGCGGCAGGCATCCCACATAGAAAGTAGAGGAAGATGGGCACTGATGTTAGCTCAGGGCCAGTCTTCCTCAGCAAAAAGAGAAGATTGGCGGCAGATGTTAGCTCAGGGCTAATCTTCCTCAAAAAGAAAAAAAAAAAAAAAAAAAGATGAAAATGAAAGTCTACCTTTACAAAAGCCCCTTGAGATACAAATTCCTTTGCTGTTTGACGCTCAAAGATAATTTAATTGATGATCATCTTTATGTTTCTTTTTTTAACAGATCAGCTTTGAAATTTAAAAACAATGGAGAAAACTCAAGAAACGGTCCAAAGAATTCTTCTAGAACCCTACGAGTACTTACTTCAGTTACCAGGTAACAGTTCAGCTACAGTCCATTTAGGATGGTTTTTATAGAGTAGCGGTCATTCATATGTTAGCGTACAGAAGCGGTTAGACTTGCTAGCCCTTGAGATTTTAAGGTGTTACGTATGAGAAAAATGATAAATAGAGCTTTATAGTTTTTTGTTCTTTTTTTTTTTTTTGAGGAAGATTACCTCTGAGCTAACATCTGCCAATCCTCCTTTTTTGCTGAGGAAGAGTGGCCCTCAGCTGACATCCATGCCCATCTTTCTCTACTTTATGTGTGGGACGCCTGTCCAAAACGGGTGAACCCCCAGCTGCCGAAGCAGAACGTGTGCACTTAACTGCTGCATCACCGGGCCAGCCCCAAGTTTTTTATTCTTAAAAAACATTTTTTAAGGGGACATTTTTGAGGCCTCCTTTACAAAAATATCCAATTATATGACATACCTAACAAAATAAAAGTACTAAAAACATTTGAGTACCTCATTGGAGGTTTTATTCTTTATGGATGCCACACATTCCTGTTCCCTACTGTTTAGCTATTAGGGAAAGTTATGACAATTTGTGCAACATGAAAAAGATTCACTTACCTTTCACATGTAAGTTTTACCTTCAATGTTCATGTTTTCCACCATCACATACATACTGCGTTTCTTACACTACTAGTTTCTTTTAGAGCCAAATTGTAATGCATCTTTTTTTTTTAAACATTTTATTTTTCCTTTTTCTCCCAAATCCCCCCAGTACATGGTTGTATATTTTAGTTGTGGGTCCTTCTAGTTGTGGCACGTGGGAAGCCACCTCAGCATGGCTTGATGAGTGCTGCCATGTCCACGCCCAGGATCCGAACCGGGGAAACCCTGGGCCACTGAGGCGAAGCGCTGAAACTGAACCACTCGGCCACAGGGCGGGCCCTTGCACTGCATCTTAATCACGTTACTTAGAAGCATAGCCCACATTATTTCTGTATAAAGATGGGTTACCTGGACATGGCTTCCTACAGTAATACCTGCCTAATCATGTGCATGTGTATGTGCATGTTTTGTTTAATTTTGCTATTCTTTTAACTTTATCTGGAAAATGATAATGGCAAGTAGAAACTTAAACATATAATAAGTGTGGGTTCTTGTAATGAAAATTCACTAATAAACCAGTTACATGGAACTTCGAATGCTCTTTCTCATAGAAATAATATAAAAGGAACAAGTTGACAACCATAAAAAGCTTTTTAGCCCATAATGTGACTAAATTATGGTCTAATGATGTTCTCAACTCAATCACAATAAACATTTTTTTTTCTATTCTAAAGTGCACACCTTTCTTTATGAGCACGCCTCAAAGTTAATACGTGCTGTTCTCTTCTTCATGAGCCTGGGGAGGATAAATATGGTTATCACAAGCCAGAAGAGTGATAACTCCCTACCTACACCTCGGAAATAATCATGATTAGTGTCATTTCTATTCTGGCAGACCCTAACGGAGACATACCTGCTAATGTCAATGCCTCAAAAGGATGGAGGGAAGACAGACATGGAGAAGGCAAAAGGAAAGTTTCCTCCTGTTTTAAGGAAAAGCCGAGAGACTGCTTTTGAGTGACATTTATTCAGCAACTAGTAACTTCACTTATTTCAGAGTCTCCCATTGAGAAACATAGCACTGTTTCTCCTGCACTGTACCCTTCTCTTGCTGGACTTCTTTTATAACAAGTTGGCAAACACTGGCTGGAACTGGGCTGCCATAAAACATGCCAGTTATCGGTGTTGGCGAGAGTCTAGTGAGCATCTCCCACTCCCCACGACTGTGCAAAGCAAGGACTGCCTGTAGTTACATTTTAACCATAATGCTTATCTATGTTACGCACTTCTCTAACCTTTTTTTAATCCTTATTATCTGGAAATTATATTTTAAGCTATTAGATAACATATTTAAAACTCTCATTAGGTATCTCACCTTTTTTTAATCGAATATATTCTTGCATCCATGATAAACTGTAACCTCAAAAGATTTTCCTAAAGAAATAGGAAATTGCATTATATGTAGTAAACCTATTTTTCATAGAGAGCTTCAGAGTTACTAAAGTGACTTAAAGGTGTGCCAGACCATTTTTTCTGTTGTGAAGTTGCTCTTGCTAATAAAAGATTATAATTTTTTTTTTTTAAGATTTTATTTTTCCTTTTTCTCCCCAAAGCCCCCCAGTACATAGTTGTACATTTTTTAGTTGTGGGTCCTTCTAGTTGTGTCATGTGGGACACCGCCTCAGCGTGGCCTGATGAGCGGTGCCATGTCCGCGCCCAGGATCCAAAGCAACGAAACCTGGGGCCTCCGAAGTGGAGTGCGTGAACTTAACCACTGGGCCACAGGGCCAGGCCCCTATAATTAATTTATTGATAGTAGGATTTTCTGAAATTAGTGAGGTAAATGACTCTGTTTATGTTTGTTTGCCCTTGTGTAAATCCCCAGACCTTTGCAGTAGGAGGTGGAGGGGTGGGGTTGAGAGTGGAGCAAGAGGGACTGCAGAAAAGGAGTCAGCAATGTTAAGTAAAGTCTTAAAGAGAAAACAGTAATTATTGTTTGTTTGTTTTAATTTTGAGGGGTCTCTGTGGCTAGCCTCTGTTAGAAACTGTTTGGGGACTTAAAAGTGTCAAGCCAGACCCTAGAATCTGGTTAGAGGACAAAATATTAAAACTGCCATACCTGTAAGTTAAGCCATTTACGTACTGTTTTCTACATACATTCTGAAGTGAAAGGAAAAAGGTGGTCCACATCCTTTCTCTGTATTCTGCATCTTCTAAACTTATTTTTTAAAGTAATATGGGTTACTTTGCACCGTTGTGCATTCTAAGTATCGCCTAGATTGACATTTGTTAAACTCGAAAGTAGATCAAAAATATAAAGTATGTAATTGCTACCCAGACCATGTTCACCCTAAGGTTTAGTAGACAGAAGATACTGCTTCTCCAACCCTGAGAGAGCTTTCTCTTTTAGAATTCTCACAGAAAGTGAAACTTTGTCCCATTTGGTGTATGATGAGAGTTTGTGTATTCATTTGTTTGGGTGATTGGTGCAGAGAAAACATCTGATAGGACTTAGAACGTAAAAGTACTGTTTTTGTTTACTGAAACTTTTTATGTAACTATTTTCCTGAAACTTAATCTGAAATTAGGATGTTACTGTGCATTCACTTTAGCAGGAAGCCTGTAGGATAGTCTTATTAAATGAACCGGTTGTGGTTTTTATCTACCATTCCTTTATATTGGGCTAAAACAACTTCTAATGGTAAGTACCATCTAAAGACCTCTCTTGAGTTTTCCATGTAAGAAAGAGATAATATTGAAAATCTAATGGCCCTAGTCAAAATAAAGAGATTAATTTTTGACTAAACTTGGAATGTTAGAAGGGAATACTGGGGCTGGCCTGGTGTCACAGTGGTTAAGTTCACACGTTCTGCTTCTCAGCAGCCAGGGGTTTGCCGGTTCGGATCCCAGGTGCAGACATGGCACCACTTGGCACGCCGTGCTGTGGTAGGCGTCCCACATACAAAGTAGAGGAAGATGGGCATGGATGTTAGCTCTGGGCCAGTGTTCCTCAGCAAAAAGAGGAGGACTGGCAGTAGTTAGCTCAGGGCTAATCTTCCTTGAAAAAAAAAAAAAAGGGAATACTGCAAGGTATGGTAATCTCACTTTTTGATAGGAAAGAAGCAATGCTGTCCAGTCTCTAAAACCTTAATTTAAAGGAATGGTAGATAATCCTAAGAGGTAATTTTATGAGCTAATTCAATAGCAAAGTACATTTCGTTGAAAACACCTATGGTTCTCTGCAATGGACAGTGCTAATTAGCTGCCACTAACTAGACTGGCTTCCTTTTCAAAAAAGGAATGAATGAGGGGCCAGCCCAGTGGTGTAGTGGTTAAGTCCACACGCTCAGCTTCGATGGCCCAGGGTTCGCCAGTTCACATGCCGTGCGTGGACCTATGCACCGCTTATCAAACTGTGCTGTGGCAGGCATCCCGCATAGAAAGTAGAGGAAGATGAGCACAGATATTAGCTCAGGGCCAGTCTTCCTTAGCAAAAAGAGGAGGATTGGCAGTGGATATTAGCTCAGGGCTAATCTTCCTCAAAAAACAAACAAAAAAAGCATTAACGAGATCATAATCTCTAAAAAGCGCATTCCATTCCAAAGTTGTTGATACAAGTTAAGATGAAAGGAGTGGGCTTACTAGTGGGCCACTTGGAGTGCTTTAGAATCTCTTCTACCTGCCGTCATTTTATTCTATTTTTAGTTATTTATTTATTTTTAAAGATTTTATTTTTCCTTTTTCTCCCAAAGCCCCCCAGTACATAGTTCTGTATTTTTAGTTGTGGGTCCTTCTAGTTGTGGCATGTGAGACACTGCATCAGCGTGGCCTGACAAGCGGTGCCATGTCCACGCCCAGGATCCGAACCAGCGAAACCCTGGGCTGCCGAAGCAGAGCACGCAAACTTAACCACTCGGCCACGGGGCGGGCCCATGCCTGCCATAATTTTAAAAGGTTGTGCGTTTTGGGATATGAATTTCAGCAGAGCGGGGCGGTATGGGTCCAGCAGTGGAAGGCAAGCTGTGCAGTAGTAATAGCTTGATGGGGCTGGTTTTATCAAGTCTGATCAGTTTTAGAGAAAGTTTCTGAATGTGTTTCTTATAATTAAAATATTAATTTTATTGCCAAATTTTATTCCTTAATTGCAGGTAAACAAGTGAGAACCAAACTTTCACAGGCATTTAATCATTGGCTAAAAGTTCCAGAAGACAAGCTACAGGTATTTAGGCAATTCTAACCTTGTTCTTAATCCCCAAGAAGTTAATAGACATCATGTCAAAAATACTCCTAGCTCTTAATTCTGTTTAATGCTCATGCAGTATATCATTTTATATTGAGGTTGCTAAATAATTATTAGTTGTGAAAATTCCTGAGACTCTCCTAATCTGTTAATGTAATTAATTATAAGCTATTTTGAATAGTTCAAATAACATGAAATTTTTAATTATCTTTTTTGTTAGATTATCATTGAAGTGACAGAAATGTTACATAATGCCAGTTTACTCATCGATGATATTGAAGACAACTCAAAACTCCGACGTGGCTTTCCAGTGGCACACAGCATCTATGGAATTCCATCTGTCATCAATTCTGCCAATTACGTATATTTTCTTGGCCTAGAGAAAGTCTTAACCCTTGAGCACCCGGATGCAGTAAAGCTTTTCACCCGCCAGCTTTTGGAACTCCATCAGGGCCAAGGCCTAGATATTTATTGGAGGGATAATTACACCTGTCCCACTGAAGAAGAATATAAAGCTATGGTGCTGCAAAAGACAGGTGGACTGTTTGGATTAGCAGTGGGTCTCATGCAGTTGTTCTCTGATTACAAAGAAGATTTAAAGCCACTGCTTAATACACTTGGTCTCTTTTTTCAAATTAGGGATGATTACGCTAATCTACACTCCAAAGAATATAGCGAAAACAAAAGCTTTTGTGAAGATTTAACAGAGGGAAAGTTCTCATTTCCTACTATTCATGCTATTTGGTCAAGGCCTGAAAGCACCCAGGTGCAGAATATCTTGCGCCAGAGAACCGAAAACATAGATATTAAAAAATACTGTGTACATTATCTCGAGAACGTAGGTTCTTTTGACTACACTCGGAATACTCTTAAAGAGCTTGAATCTAAAGCCTATAAACAAATTGATGCACGTGGTGGGAACCCTGAGCTAGTAGCTCTAATAAAGCACTTAAGTAAAATGTTCAAAGAAGAGAATTAATAGTATTAAGCCATTCTTGATTAGGCCTGATAGCTTATACTTGATTTTTTTTTTTTGTCTTTTAGCCTGTCACCTTTTTAAAAATTTGGACCAAGCTGTTAGTCTCCAAAAACTGAGTGAATAGGGATGATATGAGTGAGATTGTTTCAACTTGGAGCCCCTCTCTACGGATAATCATTATAGTACAAAGTTGAAGGAATCAAGAGGAGCCACATTTGAATAGGTCTAATTTGAATGTCAGAATGTGCTCTATTGGGACCTTGTAGCCAGCTCTGCCACGAATGTTCTCTTGATTCTGTCAATAAAGAAGACATCAGCTTCCAGGAATTTTTATCAAGATGCTTCCTTTTTTTTTTTTTTTTTAAGGAAGATTAGCCCTGAGCTAACTGCTGCCAGTCCTCTTTTTGCTGAGGAAGACTGGCCCTGAGCTAACATCTGTGCCCATCTTCCTCTGCTTTATATGTGGGACACCTGCCACAGCATGGCTTGCCAAGCAGTACCATGTCCACATCTGGGATCTGACCCAGCAAACCCCGGGCCACCGAAGCGGAACGGGAGCACTTAACTGGTGCGCCACCAGGCTGGCCCCTCAAGACACTTCTTAACTGTAGTATATGAGCACTTCCCAATTCATTCTCCCCCAGTTCCAAGCCAGTAACTGCTTGGACCAGTTTCTGTAGCTAACTGGCTCAAAGACAACAGGAACTCCTCTTTCTTCCTAAATGTCTCTGCTTAGAACGTCTCAGTCTCCTCCCTGGAAACTCCCTCTGTAAAGTCTTCCATGGGAAGGCTGACAGCAATAAGCAGTAAGCACTCATCCTTCTTCTTATCCCATTCCTTTTTTCCTTCCTCCCTACCTGGGAAATTCTGCTCTTTAGCCAAAGTCTCTACTTAATGAAATTTTCGCGCTAGCCCAAATTCTTTCTTTTGTCCTTTGTTATAACGTAACTTATGCCCCCAAAACTGATTAGTATCTGAGTACAGCAGTGTCTTTAAATTGGGAAGAAAAATGAGGTATATAGAAAAAGTATTTTATGAAGGAGTATTTAGACCTTTTTGTATTTTCCCATCAATAGTAGTAAAAATCATAAAAGAGCTGTTTGCTCACCTCAAGTACAAAAGCAGGGGGAAATGCCCTTTTCTTTCCCACCCACATGACTACTGCCTTTAAAGGCAGTTCGTGCTTGAATGGAAAGGGAAGTAGGCATCTTTAATCTCTATGATTAAAGAAAAGAAAAGTGTTAACTGGAGAATTCATACTTGACTGACAAGTAGCCAAAAGCTATACTATCAGGCACAATTAACTTTATGGTTCCTTAACCGGACTCTATACCTTTTGTTTAATTTCCAGCCCCAAGCCCCTGGAGCCGTCTATGGCTACAGTAAAAGTGTTGGAGATAGGAAAGAAAAGAGAGTGACCCTGATTTCCTGTATTAGGTGTGTTGCTGACGTCCCAAAATGAAAGTTTATTTTTCAGCAACATTGCATTTGGCTTGATGGATTCTATAATATGTTGTCTGAGATCTAATCACTGTATACTTGGATGCGAAATTCTCACCGAAGCACTCAACCTAAACCTTTTTCAAGTTGGGTACTGCTTTTAGTAACTTTCAAAATTCTTTGAATCTTCCATTTTAATTGATAGAAGGAAACCTCATTAAATCATGGATATTTGTGCTACACTATAGAAATTTGAACTTTCTGTTTCTAAATGCCTAACTTTAAAAAAAAAGCTTAATGAGCCAGCCCTGATGGCCTAGTGGTGAAAGTTCAGTGTGCTTTGCTTCGCTGGTCTTGGTTTGGTTCCTGGCTGCAGAACCACACCACTTGTCTGTCAGTAGCCATGCTGTGGCAGCAGCTCATATGGAAGAACTAGAAGGACCTACAACTAGAATATACAACTATGTGCTGGAGCTTTGGGGAGGGAGGAAAAAGAAAAAGAAGAAGATTGGCAACAGATGTTAGCTCAGAGCTAAAGTTTCCCAGCAAAAAAAAAAAAAAAAGCTTAATAATTATTCAGAAAGATCTAATGCTATCTATATAGACAGAAATTAAAATATTTACCTTTAAGTATAAAGATTGCTTAAATACGTTATTCCTTACCTAATCAAATTAATTTTGGCTATTCATGATTATTTTGATCATTTTTATCTTGCCTTTGTCATTGATGGAAACGCTTGACATTCAATTGGGGACTCATAAAGAGTCATTTTATTCATTGAATAATCAAAAATTTATTTTTTCACTTAAACTATAATCACAGTTGTTAATACAGACGAAAACCAGAATATGATGAGTAGTTTAAATCTAATAAAATCTATTAATCTATCTACTGAGGTTTAAGCTGTAGTCATTTTTTTTCTGCCTAAAGGACTGTCTTATGGTAATCCAAGTAAAAATTCAATTTTACCATTTAGAAGACCTGTAATTTTAAAACATTTATTTTCACATTTTCTAGTCTGAAGCTTCAAAAGACAAGTTGATTTTATTTGTCAAAATCAAAAGAATGAAGGCTAGTTATGTTGCTATAAATCACTTTGTGACCTCAGCAAGATTTTAAATCCTCCAGCTCTTCTCTATTCCACTCTGTCAACTTCCTTGACTTCCTTCCCTTTCTACCTTATACCTTATAATCATTCACTACGGGAGGCTTTCAAGAGCTTTCTCAGATCAGTTTCCTCAGGCCCCTCTCACCCTGCCAGTTCCCAATCCTGAATGAATCCCGCCATCCACGTTCTTTGCTCGTCCCGTCCCGTGTTGCTGAGCGCTGCTGGGGAATGTTTTCAGAACTGTTGTAGCTGTTGCAAGTTAACATATTAGAGCCTCAATAGTCCTTTTATTTTTCATCTAATCCTGATGAAGTTTTCAAACTTGTCAATCTAACGTCCATTGCTTCTCCTCCACTCTTCTCCCCTTAAGTGTAAACTCTCCTAACTTTCCTCCCCTCTACTTTAGGTCTGTCTTCAAATAGTCTGCCTTTCATCTCAAGAAAAGTCGTTTGTCCTCCTGCCCTAGGCCAAACAAACTCTCGTGTTCTTGATTCCCTCCCTTTCTGCCTCTTGAGGGCTTTATTCCATCCCCTGCCTTATATCCTCAAGATTTATCCATTGGCTCTTGTAATCAGTATACTAAGGGGAAGGAAATGTACATTGATGAAACACCTATTAGTTACCAGATGTTTTATGTTTTATCTTCAAGCTTTTACTGAGCAGAGCCAGGACCTTGAATACAGGTCAAAGTTCTTTGTTCTGTACAGTCAGACTCCCATTATTTTTCTTTTTTTTTGAGGAAGATTAGCCCTGCGCTAACTACTGCCAATCTTCCTCTCTTTGCTGAGGAAGACTGGCCCTGAGCTAACATCCATGCCCATCTTCCTCTATTTTTATGCGTGGGACACCTACCACAGCATGGCTCTTGCCAAGTGGTGCCATGTCCGCACCTGGGATCCGAACCAGCGAACCCCGGGCTGCTGAGAAGCGAAACATGCGAACTTAACTGCTGCACCACTGGGCTGGCCCCAAGACTCCCATTCTGTACGTACACTTAAATGTGTTTAAAACTTTGGAAAGCACTGGTCTATTGTGATAACATACTAAACAGTTTCCTTGCTCTAATCTCTCCCCGCTCCAATATATGCTTCACACTCCAACCAAAGTTGTCTTTCCAAAGCACAAATCTGATTGTCATTCCCATGTTTTAAATTCTCTTTGAATCCCCAATCCTGCCACCTGTAAATTCCTTGGCATACATTATATATAAGGCTTTCCAAAATCTGACCTCCAAGCTACCTTGACTATTTCCTAACACTCTTCTCTTCACATACCTTATACCCTGCCATAAAATAGTGTTCGTCATTACTGAGACAGTCTATTCTATTCATTTAATTAATTTAGAGTACTCCTTGAGTACCTATTGTGCTAGATCTTTTGCTAGGCTTTGGCGATATAGGAATGATAGACACTATCCCTTAACTCGTGATGTTTCTGAAATGGAGACTGGTAAGGAAATAGCCAATTATTAAAGAGTATCATTAGTGTTGGAATCAGGACCCCTAATTTACTTGTCTGCCTCTCCCATTGTATTGGAAACTCATTAAGGGCAAGCACTGACTTATTCACCCTTGTAGTCTCAGTAGCACTTAATAAATATTTATGAGTGAATAAATCTACTTGAAATTAATCTCCCACCTCTCAAGGGTTCCGTTAAATATAATGTATGTGAAAAGATATCATAAACTTCAAATGTTAGCGTTTATGTTAATGTGGTTCTTCTACCTCTAATTCTCTAATGATTCTTATTCAACATTCTGTTCCCTTCTGAAAGCACTCTTAGACTGTTTACTCTTAAGTTGTGTCCATAATTACCATTATATTAAAAACCTAACCTCAAATTCAAGTCCTGAATCTTAACTGCCTGTTCACCCAAGTTTTCTGTTGTCACCTTGAAATTAACATAATTAAAACCAACTTACACCTCCCTTCATATCCCTCTACCAATCCAAATAATAGAATGAAACCACTTCTACCTCTGCCTTTCCTTTCACCATTGTCATTCTTCAAATGATCCAGGAGTGTGTCTTTGATTTATTTCTTACCCTTGCCTCCTGTATCTCTGCAGTCCTCCCAAATCCTTAGATCTGTCCTTTGAGATGTTTCTTATCTGTCCCTTACTTTCCATTTTCACTGTTAGTAGAACAGGCTCTATTGTCGTATGTGCAGGGATGATACTTGGTGGTTGACTAACAGAAAGACTCGCGATAATGGACCCCACAGTAATGTGAGTTCAGATATAATGCAGTTGGCATTTGGCTCTCCAAACCCCCAACACCTCCAGTTGGCTAACTGCAGACTTGCTCTGGTTATTTCACTAATCGTGTAATGATGCAACCTCACATTTTATGTGATTGAATGTATTGGACCTTATGAGTGGTATGGCATAGTTTTGCTATACTCTGTACTGGTTGGCAAAGAACCTAATAAGTAAGTGCAATAAGCAATAATATTAGTAATATAAATTTCAATATTAACCCATTAGTTCAAGTTAATTGTGTAGAGTGTTTCATGACCATTGATTATGGGGTGTCCGGTCACGGAAATATCAGAAGCATTTGTAGCACTACCTGCCATGTGATGTGCATTCTTTATAAAGCACTCTATGCTTTAGGAGAATAACCAATTTGTTACCTTTGAATTACATTTGTCACTTCGTGAAGAAAGAAAAATATATCTGGAGATCTGAGAATTGGTGTAATGAATAATGGAAGATATTTGGACCTCAGTAGCCAAGGTAGTACTAATGGTAAGCTGCAAAAGTAATTTGTAAATCTTACCAAGACTTGTAAAGTCACTTAATAGAAATTGTAAAATGGGGGGCTGGCCCCGTGGCCGAGTGGTTAAGTTCGCGCGCTCCGCTGCTGGCGGCCCAGTGTTTCGTTAGTTCGAATCCTGGGCGCGGACATGGCACTGCTCATCAGACCACGCTGAGGCAGCGTCCCACATGCCACAACTAGAAGAACCCACAACGAAGAATACACAACTATGTACCGGGCGGCGTTGGGGAGAAAAAGGAAAAAATAAAATCTTAAAAAAAAAAAAAAGAAATTGTGAAATGGGAATAGTTAAACATTTGAAAAGTAAAAGTTTAAAGAGATTTAGATTTAATAAATGATATTCTAACAGTTGTCAATATTTTACAAGAAAGAAAGAATTTATTAAAGCTGGCAGATTAAGTCAATTAACCATAAAAAATTAGACACATAAAACTAAGTAAAGGAAAATGAAAATGAAACAGAAGGTTATTGGAACAAATAATGGTGTGCCCTTTGAAACAAAACAGTAGCAATTCCAAGAGACACACTAATAGATTTTTCCAGTAAGTTTTATGAAAATACATTTGTGATTTAATAACAAGTGAAAATATAATAATTTTTTTAAGTTTGTTCAGTTTATTGAATCCTCAAACTTCTTGGCCAATTAAAGTTTGCAAAGCTCTGAATTGAAGATGAACAAAAATAAAATTGCATCATTCACTAAGTGACTTAGCACTAAAGATATAAAATATATATAATTTTAGACAGTATTATAAGGTTTAGAAAAAATTTGAGTATGATTGCTGATAGTTTGGAGGAGGCCAAGAGAGGATTGACCACCATGAAGAATGTCATTAATATTAAGAGAAATTCTCAATTTATAGAAACCACAAGTCACCTATGACTATCAATTTAATGAAGAAGTTGTTGGAAGAATTTATTGCAGTTTACCATGTTATATCATGGCTCAGACAGGTTTATCATTTAACTAGTGACTGCTGCAACAAACAAAGTATCAAACCAATAATTTCCTCCTGGCTTGGAATATCATTGCGTATATGGATAGTCAATGTCACATTACTTGTTTTCCTGGAATCCCTTCTCTTCTTTCAGCCCAGGTTGCACACAACTGCCAAATTAATCTTAATTATTTCCTTTCATTTTATGCCTCTGTTCAAAAATCATTTCCTTATGGCGTAAACACTTGAGTGTCATAGTCAAGGCTCTCTGTAATCTGCTTCCCTTCTTATCTCCCACCATCCCTTTACTTCACCTCAGTACACCCATTCGTGCTCACCAATACATTATCCGCAGTCCCACTTTCATGCATGTACTCATATACTTGTTTCTGAAATGTTCCCCTGCCACCCGTCAAACTTGCTCTCTCTCTAAAGTCTAACTTAAAGTTGTATTTCCTTGCCGAAGACTTTTTTCCCAAATCAAAATGTCTTTATAATAATAGTAGCAATGTAACTAAAAGAAACAAACCACTTCTTCCACCCAGATAGAAAATGAGTGAGAGAATGGACTTTAGCTAAGTATTTACTAGAAACCTTACAAAGCAAAGCTTAAATATGGCCTTTAGTTAACTGAAGTAATAAGTAGCCGTTAAAAGACATATGACTGACTCAAAAAAGAGTCTTTTTGTTCTTCCCAGCAGACCTATTGATCTCTGACAGTGAGGTGCTGACTCCATTGTGAGGCAGCTGGAAAACATTTCTTTAGTAGGGATTTATAACTTTCTCCAACTTGAATAATGTACCATGTCCTTTGAAAGAAAAACAATTACCCTGGACCTCTACTGGTGTCCTAGCTTACTTTTGTTATACTGTTATTTACATATGTAGAATAAAACAAAGCATAAGTTCCTATAGGGGACACCTTTGTTTATTGGCCATTCTCCCATGCTAGTTCTTACTAATCACCTTCCTGTTTCCTCTTGGTGAATTACCTTTCCAAGTTGTATACAACCATGGTATCCTGCCTTCCCATATAGAAGCCAAAGGATCCCAGGAGGTGGTTGTATCCTTCCTCTCACTGCCTGCTACAGTCGAAGGGTGATGCATGAGCTAATCTTGAGCAGTTGGATTCTGTCTCCAGGGAGATTCTTGAGTGAAGAAAAGTATTAGAGTCCACTCATCTGGTAGCAGACTCTGACCAAACAGCTTAATAGTGCTTGCAGTTTGGGCTCTTTTCTGGTTCTTGTTCTATCTTGATTCTTTGTCCTGAACCTTAACCTGGTGCTCCAGCCCTCCTATTATGCTGTAAGCTATCCAGTATCTTTCCAATAAATCCCTTTTATTCCTTTCTTTTTTTAATTTTTTTTTTTTTTTAGGAAGGTTAGCCCCGAGCTAACATCCACCGCCAATCCTCCTCTTTTTGCTGAGGAAGACTGGCCCTCAGCTAACGTCTGTGCCCATCTTCCTCTACTTTCTGTGTGGGACACCTACCACAGCATGGCATGCCAAGTGGTGCCATGTCCGCACCCGGGATCCGAACCTGCGAATCCCGGGCTGCTGAAGCAGAATGTGTGTACTTAACCACTGTGTGACCGGGCCAGCCCCCTCTTTATTCTTAAGTTAGGCAGATCTCTAAGCTATAGGAAGAAAAAAACAAGAAAACACAAGGTTGTTTAAGAGATTATATAGTAAGTTACCATCTGTGTAAAAAAGAACAGAATGAAAGAAAGACACTTGCATAAATTACCTCTAGAGTGGTAACTGAGGGACAGAGCCTGGGAAATAGAAGTAGCAAGAGAGACTTTTCACTGTAAGCCATTTATTACTTTTGACTTTTGAAGCGTGTGAATGTATTGTCTATTCAAATATTGAAAAACTTTTAAAGCCATAAAGGAGTGAATAAACAAGAAATATCAGCACAGTAAGTACTAAGCAGATAATTTTTTTTTTTTTGAGGAAGATTAGCCCTCAGCTAACATCTGCTGCCAAGCCTCCTCTTTTTGCTGAGGAAGACTGGCCCTGAGTTCACATCCGTGGCCATCTTCCTCTACTTTATATGTGGGACACCTACCACAGCATGGCTTGACAAGCAGTGCTATGTCTGCACCTGGGATCCGAACCGGTGAACCCCAGGCCGCTGAAGTGTAACATGCACACTTAACCGCTGCGCCACCGGGCCAGCCCTAAGCAGATAAATTTTTAAAGGGTGGTTACTTACATTGGGTATTCAGGGAAGAATTCTCTGAGGAAGGAGCATTTAAGCTGAGCTCTGAATGATAAGAAGTAAGCCATGCCACAATCCTGATGAAGATCAATCAAAACAAAAGGAATACGAAAGTCTTAAGGTGAGAGACAGCATTGTCAATATGTACAAGATAATGTAGGGACCAGATCGTGTAGGAGTTTATAAACCAGAGTGAGAACTTTGGATTTTAATTTAAGTACAGTTAAGAAGTCAACGGAGGGTTTCAAGAAAGGCAGTAACTAGATTTAACTTACATTTATATAAGATCATTCTGGCATCTGCCTAGAGGATAGACTTATACAGGGCCAGGAGAGGAGGTGAGGAGACCTATGGGTGATGTGGGCTTGGCGAGCCAAGGAGTTGAAAGAAAGTTTCTTGGACTGTCAAGGTCTGGTAGTAGTGCTCTTTTATTCAGACAATAGCATGGGGACAGGACCCACGGGTAGTGAAGGGCTGCAGGCAGGGGACAGGACCCACGGGCAGTGAAGGGCTGCAGGCATGGGGACAGGACCCATGGGCAGTGAAGACCTGAAGGCACGGGGACAGGACCCATGGGCAGTGAAGACCTGAAGGCACGGGGACAGGACCCATGGGCAGTGAAGACCTGAAGGCACGGGGACAGGACCCACGGGCAGTGAAGGGCTGCAGGCATGGGGACAGGACCCATGGGCAGTGAAGACCTGAAGGCACGGGGACAGGACCCATGGGCAGTGAAGACCTGAAGGCACGGGGACAGGACCCATGGGCAGTGAAGACCTGAAGGCACGGGGACAGGACCCATGGGCAGTGAAGGGCTGAAGGCATGGGGACAGGACCCATGGGCAGTGAAAACCTGAAGGCATGGGGACAGGACCCACAAGCAGTGAAGAGCTGCAATGTGTTGAGGGTTAGGACTAAATTTATAAGGCATAGGTACGTGACTTATTTTTAGTAGACAAAGGAAAGATGATGTAAAAAGTCATTAAAATCGTATCAGTGCAGGTGGGGTCTGGTTATTGTGTGGCCGTATAACTTTAGATATGAATCAGATCATATAGATTGGCATGTAGGCCAGGCTGCCTTGGGCTTCTCTCCCTGGGGCAGCCTTGATCCACATCATAAAATACCCCCTGAACCCATTTGGCCCCGAAGTCCTTTGGGAATATGGACGATGGTCGATCTTCTGTAACTACTTCCAGCTGTGCAAGCTTGTAGAGTTGTCCCTAAATGGGGCCATAGGGGTACAGGCAGGAAGTTCAGTGGACCAGAATATTGTGCCTGTGGAGACAAGGTATACAGGTCCCCTGGAGACTCAGAGAATCATTTGATGAGAAGTCGTCCAGGAGGTGAAACTTAGTTGACATGTGGAAGACAAATAACAAAATAGACAACAAATTATAATAAGAAATACGAATGATATGGGGCTGGCCTGATGGCACAGTGGCTAAGTGTGCACGTTCCACTTTGGCAGCCCAGGGTTCACCAGTTCAGATCCCAGGTGTGGACATGGCACCCCTTGGCAAGCCATGCTGTGTCAGGTGTCCCCCATATAAAGTAGAGGAAGATGGGCACAGATGTTAGCCCAGGGCCAGTCTTCCTCAGCAAAAGGAAGAGGATTGGCAGCAGATGTTAGCTCAGGGCTGATCTTCCCTAAAACAAAAAAAGAAGAAATACGAACAATATCATTGACCCGATGAATAAAGCTTTGATAGTAGTCCAGAGATCTGGACCTGAGCATGAGTCCAACCAATCATTTAGAAATAGGGTAGGGCCTGACATGGATTTAACTTGGTGACTCATATCAGATAGGAAATTTGTTAGGGCTTGCCAGATGACACTTTCAATTCCTAATTGGAAAAGGAAAATTGAGGCAAGGTGATCATACCAATGGAAGACAGAATGGGTCCAGCCTTGTGGTAGGTTGGGTAGCTTAACAGGAGGAGACACAGTAAATGTAGTTCTACCCTGTATCCAGACAAAGCCTAGGGTGCATCGTTCAATCCATCCAGGCAGCAGCCAAGGCCATAAGTTGGAGGCACATAACCACTGAGTGCTGTTAGGGGCTAACCAACGTATGCTGGGCCATCTACCCTGGTAAGTCCCAAACCAATCAGTATCTTTTAAGGCTATGATAGGAGAACACATGTAACAGGGAATTTGTCCCATAGGTTGGGTGCTATTAGGCCAAGTATGACAAGTGTGATTGGTTTGTTCCCAACATAGAGTGGTCTTTTGACTGACTTGACCACTAGTAGGAGTGAGCCAAATATATTCATCCTAACTTTGATATAGCCAGAGTTGTTTCTTGATTTGTATAAGTAGGACTAAAGGCCTAAAGCAGGGGGAATAGGGAGTAAGCTTAAAAGATTACTTTGTTTAGCTACTGTTTAGCTTCCCGGTCAGCAAAGTTATTACCCTTGCTCTCAAGGGATAAATCTTTCTAGTGTCCCTGGCAATGGACCACAGCCACTTGCTTAGAAAGAAGCACAGAGTTTAAAAGAGCCAAAACCTCTGTTCCGTGTTTGATAGGGGAGTTCTTTGTGTTGAGTAATCCCCTTTCCTTCCATATGGCCCCATGTGCATGTGGGACCAAGAAGGCATATTTTGAGTCAATGTAAATATTAATAGTCATATCCTATGCCAGGTGAAGAGCTCGAGTAAGAGCAATGAGTTCAGCCCTTTGGGCGGACGTGTTGGCTGGAAAGGCTTGTGCCTTGATGACCTGTGAGGCGTTTACTAGAGCATAGCCTGCCTTGCGTATGCCCTGTTCTATGACGCTACTGCCATCTATAAATCAGGTGTCATCGGCATTATCTATGGGGGAATCTAGCAGGTCAGACCTGCTAGAGTACACTTGTCCTATGACTTCAGAGCATGTGTGCTCCAAATCCTAGACTGGGTAGTCAAGACAGGGCACAATGTATGCCGGATTAATTGTTTGACAGACCTTAAGGATGACCTCAGGGGTGCCCAAGGAGGATGGCCTGATATTTAGTTAGACGTCCTCTGGTCACCCATTTATGTCCCTTAGTTTGTAACGCGGCTTGCACCTGATGGGGAGCCATGACTGTTAAAGGTTGTCTCATAATTTAGAGGCCTCCTCAACTGATAGAGCTGTAGCTGCTACAGCCGTTAAGCAGGCTGGCCATTCCAAAGCCACCGAGTCTAGAGTTTTTGAGAAGTGTGCAACAATTCATGTCTCTGGGCCTAATCTTTGAGTGAGGGCACCTAGGGCCTGGCCCTGCTTGAAAAGCAACATAAAGAGTAAAAGCCTTGTTGACATTAGGCAGAGCCACGGCTGGGGCTGAAGACAATTGCTGTTGAATCAACCAAAAGGCCTTTTCCTCCTTTTGTGTCCATTCCAGAGGTTCCATATCAGGTCCTCTGGGTGCTTCATATAAAGGCTTTGCTATTACCCCGAATTGAGGAAGCCATAAACGACAGAATCCTGCCATACCCAGGAAAGTGCGAAGTTGTCTTTTTGTCTTTGGTGGTCTGAGTTCAAGGATAGTCTTTTTCATATTTCTAGAAAGTGCCTGGTGTCCTGGGGTTAAACCATAGCCCAAATAGGACACCTGCTGTTGTGAAATTTGTGCCTTTTGTGGGGACATTCAATATCCCCAATATTCCCATTGGGCTAAGAAATTAAGTACAAGGACAGGATTGTAATCAGAATCCTCCTTTGTGGGACTACAAATAAGAATATCATCAACATATTGTAAACCACCCATGGGGAGTTTGACGTCCAGTAGGTCCTTGCCCAGGGCACTTCCAGACAAGTGTGGGCTATCCCGAAAACCTTAAGGGACAACTGTCCACGTCAACTGGGTAGGAAGAGCTTCACTAGGAAACTTCCACTCAAAGGCAAATAAAGCTTGGGACGTTTCATCCAGAGGAAGACAAAAGAAAGCATCTTTAAGTCCAGGACTGTAAGCCAATTAGAGTTTTCTGGAAACTGCAAAAGTATAGTACATGGGTTAGGCACGATGGGGTGATGGGAACAGTGGCTTCATTAATTAGGCGAAGGTCCTGGACCAAGTGATAATCTCCATTTGGCTTCTTTACAGGCAAGATAGGAATATTATAGGGAGACTGACCTCATTTAAGGAGGCCGTGACTGAGCAATTTCAATATAAGGGGTTGTAGTCCTTCAGTTGCCTCTGGGTTTAAAGGGTATTGCTTCTTATGGGGTACAGGAGAAGAGTCCTGCAGGGTAATAGAGACTGGCTGTGCTGTTAGAACTCTTCCTGGAAGGGGGCAGTCCCAAACCATGGGATCAACTGCTTCCCATATATGGGGTGGAATATTAGAGGGTATCTGGGAAACAACAATGAGAAGTGTTGGACTTATACAGAACCATAAGATAATAAATATGTTGTTTTAAGCCACTAAGATTGTGGTAATTTGTTAATGCAGCAATAGGAAACTAACTGGAAAAGCTCTGTACTTGTCAACACAGACGGTTGGAGTGATAAATGTGGATGTAAACAAATTAATTGATGGTCTGTAAATGGAAGAGGGCATCCCCCCCAGACCTCTTTCTTCTACCCCAAAGGGCAAACTAAATCATCATTGCCAGGTATTTATTCCCAAGCAAAAAAATAAGATGTCTTCCCTAGGGAACTAGAAGTAAGTTTTGAGGAGAATTTGAGCAACTAGTGAAGATGTTGGTGCCAAAGAGCTGCACTCTTCTACCTGGCATTTGGGAGTCTTCCTGTCTGCTCCCTTCCCCCTCCCATGACAATCACACTTACCAGACAGCCTGCCCTGCCCTCATAAGCTAAGTTCCCATTGGCTCCCATCTAGCATTTCTACTGCCTCATTCTGTGACATAAATGGACAACCAGAGATTCCCACACATTTGTAGAACACCCACAGTATAACAGAGAAAGACTATTAAAAAAAAAAAAAAAAGCAAAAACAAAACGAAACAAGAAAAATGTAGAAAAATTTAATTTAAAGGAAACAGGAATAATTAAGGGAAGAGAGAACACCTCAAACAAAAAAAGACAAACCATAATCTGTAAATACAGTTGGCCTCTGTATCCAGGGATTCCACATCCTTGGATTCAACCAACCAAAGATAGAAAGACCTAGGATGGTTGCTTCTGTACTAAATATGTATAGACTTTTTTCCTCACCATTATTCCCTAAATAATAGAGTGTAACAATTATTTACATAGCATTTACATTGTATTAGGTATTATAAGTAATCTAGAGATGATTTGAAGTATACAGGAGGATGTGCATAAATTATATGCAAATATTACACCATTTTATATAAGGGACTTGAGTATCCATAGATTTTGGTTCCCTAAAGTGTCCTGGAACCAATCCCCCTTGGATACCGAGGGACGACTGTACTATCATTGGAGAGACTTGAGAAAATATTGAATTTAATCTACGGCAGATGTTGTTGTCATTCAACAGTCACCCAACAGTCATTCTTTACTTCTTCCTTTTGAAAAGAACCCTGACATTTTCCTCATGTTGCATGGCCATGTTTTCCAGGGGAGGCAGTATTCTCTCTTCCTCAGGGCGGGGGGGGGGGGGGTCAGTCTTTTTCTCTTTAGGCCTTCAACTGATTGGATGAGGCCCACCCACAGTATGGATGGTGATCTGCTTTACTCAAAATCTACAGACTTAACTGTTAATCTTTTCTAAAAGATACTTTCACAGCAACATCTACAAATAGTGTTTTACCAAATATCTGGGTACCATGGCCTAGCCAAGTTGACACATAAAATCAGCCTTCACAACCAGAAAGCCAAGAGGAAAAGTTGCACATCAGAAGGTGCCAAAAGTTCATAAGAAGAAGGCTGGAGGGAACTTTGCATGATAAACATCTGCCACTTGTGAAGCTCCCAGTGGAAGGATGACTCCTCCTTGTGATGGAGCTGGGAAGAGGACAGATCTGGAAGAAGATTGTAAAATGTTAGAATGAGAGAATTAACTTTTGACTTCTTTTTCTTGTATAAACCTTTTTCAGAATGTCCTTATGAACAATTATTCATAGCCTCAACTCCTGTGGTGTCTAGTTAGACACTATGAAATCAAACCTCCTGAAACGGATTGGGCTGAACTGATCTCGATCTTCTTTCAAGTTACCCCACAACTCCAAAGGGCTTCTGTACTAAAATAGGTGTCATGGTCCCAGTAACAAAAATCAAGAAAGTAGGTATAGTTACTAAAAGAGTATATAGCACAAGAAACGTAGTAGGCAAGGACAGACATCACAGAGGGAGCAATCATAGGACTGAGGAATCCAGGAAGGAAGAAGAGATGAGTTAATTGAAAAGACAGAGAGTTCTAGACTTAAAAGAAATGAAGAAACTCTCCGAGAATTATCAGACACAATTAGGAGATGCAACGTAAGGATTATAGGTATACCAGAGGGAGAAGAGAAGGAGAAAGGGGCAGAAAACCTATTCAAAGAAATAATGGCTGAGAACTTCCCAAATCTGGTGAGGGAGATGGATCTTCAGGTGACAGAAGCCAATAGATCTCCAA
Source organism: Equus przewalskii (assembly GCF_037783145.1). Classification (NCBI taxonomy): domain Eukaryota; kingdom Metazoa; phylum Chordata; class Mammalia; order Perissodactyla; family Equidae; genus Equus; species Equus przewalskii. The sequence goes on along the minus strand of NC_091831.1, from coordinate 76,359,286 downwards.
ACTTTATCAATGCAAGAAGACCAACTCCACGGCATATAGTAGTGAAGCTAGCAAAAGTCAACGACAAGGAGAAAATATTAAGGACAGCCAGGCTAAAGAAACTAACCTACAAAGGAACCCCCATCAGGCTATCAGCAGATTTCTCAGCAGAAACTTTACAGGCTAGAAGAGAGTGGAATGATATATTCAAAAATCTGAAGGACAAAAATCTACAGCCGAGAATTCTCTACCCAGCGAAAATATCCTTCAAATACGATGGAGAAATAAAAACTTTCCCAGATAAACAAAAATTAAGGGAGTTCATTGCCACAAAACCTCCTCTTCAGGAAATCCTCAGGAAAACCCTCATTCCTGAAAAATCCAAAAAAGGAAAGAGGCTACAAAACCAAGAGCAGAGGAGATAAGTAGAAGGACAACAACAGAGAGTAGCAGCTCTACATCAGAACAGATTAAACCATGGGACGAGAAACAAAGGAAACTGAAGAAAACCGGAAAACAAGACACAAAATGGTAGTGGTAGGCCCCCACGTCTCAATAATCACTCTAAATGTAAATGGATTGAACTCCCCAATCAAAAGACACAGAGTGGCAGGATGGATCGAAGAACAAGATCCAACAATATGCTGCCTCCAGGAAACACACCTCAGCCCCAAAGACAAACACAGACTCAGAGTGAAGGGATGGAGAACAATACTCCAAGCTAATAATGAACAAAAGAAAGCAGGTGTCGCTATACTAATATCAGACAAGGTAGATTTCAAAGCAAAACAGATAAAGAAAGATAAAGAGGGACAGTATATAATGATAAAAGGGACTCTCCACCAAGAAGACATAACACTTATAAATATATACGCACCCAACACAGGAGCACCAAAATTTGTAAAGCAACTCTTAATAGAACTAAAAGAAGACATCAACAACAATACAATAATAGTAGGGGACCTCAACACACCATTAACACCAATGGACAGAACATCCAGACAGAAAATCAACAAGGAAATAATAGAATTAAATGAAAAATTAGACCAGATGGACTTAATAGATATATATAGAACACTTCATCCAAAAACAGCAGGTTACACATTCTTCTCAAGTGCACACGGAACATTCTCAAGGATTGACCATATTTTGGGAACCAAAGCAAACATCAATAAATACAAGAGAGTTGAAATAATATCAAGCATCTTTTCTGATCATAACGCTATTAAACTAGAAATCAACTACAAGAAAAAAGCAGAGAAAGGTGCAAAAATGTGGAGACTAAACAACACGCTTCTCAACAAACAATGGATCATTGAAGAAATTAAAGAAGAAATCAAATATTATCTGGAGACAAATGAAAATGAGAACACGACATACCAAATCATTTGGGATGCAGCAAAAGCAGTCCTAAGAGGGAAATTCATCGCAATACAGGCTCACCTCACTAAACAAGAAAAAGCTCACGTAAGCAACCTCAAACGACACCTAACAGAACTAGAAAAAGAAGAACAAACAAAGCCCAGAGTCAGTAGAAGGAGGGAAATAATAAAAATAAGAGCAGAAATAAACGATATTGAAACAAAAAAGACAATAGAAAGGATCAATGAAACAAAGAGTTGGTTCTTCGAAAGAATCAACAAAATTGACAAACCCCTAGCCAGACTCACCAAGAAAAGAAGAGAGAAATCGCAAATTAATAAAATCAGGAATGACAGAGGAGAAATCACAACAGATACCAATGAAATACAAGAGATCATAAGAGAATACTATGAAAAACTATATGCCAACAAATTGAACAACCTGGAAGAAATGGACAAATTCCTAGACTCCTACAATCTCCCCAAACTGAATCAGGAAGAAATGGAGAATCTGAATAGACCAATCACAAGTAAGGAAATAGAAACGGTAATCAAAAACCTCCCCAAAAACAAGAGTCCAGGACCAGACGGCTTCTCTGGAGAATTCTACCAAACATTCAAAGAAGACTTAATACCTATTCTCCTCAAACTGTTCCATAAAATTGAGAAAGATGGAGAACTCCCTAACACATTCTATGAAGCCAACATCACTCTGATCCCCAAACCTGACAAGGACAACACAAAGAAGGAGAACTACAGGCCGATATCACTGATGAACATAGATGCAAAAATCCTCAACAAAATTTTGGCAAACCGATTACAGCAATACATCAAAAAGATTATACACCATGATCAAGTGGGATTTATACCAGGGACACAGGGATGGTTCAACATCCGCAAGTCAATCAACGTGATACACTACATCAACAAAATGAAAAACAAAAACCACATGATCATCTCAATAGATGCAGAGAAAGCATTCGACAAGATCCAACACCCATTTATGATAAAAACCCTCAGTAAAATGGGTATAGAAGGAAAGTACCTCAACATAATAAAGGCCATATATGATAGACCCACAGCCAACATCATACTCAATGGACAAAAGCTGAAAGCCATCCCTCTGAGGACAGGAACAAGACAAGGGTGCCCACTTTCACCACTCCTATTCAACATAGTACTGGAGGTGCTGGCCAGAGCAATTCGGCAGGAAAAAGAAATAAAAGGAATCCAAATAGGTAACGAAGAAGTAAAACTCTCGTTGTTTGCAGACGACATGATCTTATACATAGAAAACCCCAAAGAATCCACAGAAAAACTATTAGAAATAATCAACAACTACAGCAAAGTAGCAGGGTATAAAATTAACGTGCATAAATCAGTAGCATTTCTATACACTAACAATAAACTAACAGAAAAAGAACTCAAGAACTCTATCCCATTCACAATCGCAACGAAAAGAATAAAATACCTTGGGATAAACTTAACCAAGGAAGTGAAGGATCTATACAATGAAAACTACAAGACTTTCTTGAAAGAAATAGGCGATGACATAAAGAGATGGAAAAACATTCCTTGTACATGGATTGGAAGAATAAACATAGTTAAAATGTTCATACTACCTAAAGCAATATACAGATTCAATGCTATCCCAATCAGAATCCCAAGAACATTCTTCACAGAAATTGAACAAACAATCCTAAAATTCATATGGGGGAACAAAAGACCGCGAATTGCTAAAGCAATCCTGAGCAAGAAAAACAAAGCCGGCGGAATCAGAATCCCCGATTTCAAAACATACTACAAAGCTACAGTGATCAAAACAGCATGGTACTGGTACAAAAACAGATCCACAGATCAATGGAACAGAATTGAAAGCCCAGAGATAAAACCACACATCTATGGACAGCTAATCTTCGACAAAGGAGCAGAGGGCCTACAATGGAGAAAAGAAAGTCTCTTCAACAAATGGTGCTGGGAAAACTGGACAGCCACATGCAAAGGATTGAAAATTGACCATTCTTTTTCACCACACACCAAAATAAACTCGAAATGGATCAAAGACCTAAAGATTAGGCCTGAGACAATAAGTCTTTTGGAAGAGAATATAGGCAGTACACTCTTTGACATCAGTTTCAAAAGAATCTTTTCGGACACTGTAACTCCTCAGTTGAGGGAAACAATAGAAAGAATAAACAAATGGGACTTCATCAGACTAAAGAGCTTCTTCAAGGCAAGGGAAAACAGAATTGAAACAAAAAAACAGCTCACCAGTTGGGAAAAAATATTTACAAGCCACTTATCCGACAAAGGGTTAATCTCCATAATATACAAAGAACTCACACTGCTTAACAACAAAAAAACAAACAACCCGATCAAAAAATGGGCAGAGGACATGAACAGACATTTCTCAAAAGAAGATATGAATATGGCCAATAGACACATGAAAAGATGTTCATCATCGCTAATCATCAGGGAAATGCAAATCAAAACTACACTAAGATATCACCTTACCCCCGTTAGATTGGCAAAAACATCCAAAACCAAGAACGACAAATGTTGGAGAGGTTGTGGAGAAAGAGGAACCCTCATACACTGTTGGTGGGAATGCAAACTGGTACAGCCACTATGGAAAACAGTATGGAGATTTCTCAAAAATTTAAAAATAGAAATACCCTATGACCCAGCCATCCCATTACTGGGTATCTATCCTAAGAACCTGATAACAGATATCTCAAGAGTCCGTTGCACCCCTATGTTCATCGCAGCATTATTTACAATAGCCAAGACGTGGAACCAGCCTACATGCCCAGAAACTGATGATTGGATAAAGAAGATGTGGTATATATACACAATGGAATACTACTCAGCCATAAAAAAAGACGAAATTGGCCCATTCACAACAACGTGGATGGACCTCGAGGGCATTATGTTAAGCGAAATAAGTCAGTCAGAGAGGGACGATCTCTATATGACTCCACTCATAGGTGGAAATTAGTATATTGAGAAGGAGATCTGATCGGTGGTTACCAGGGAGAAGGGGGGGTGGGGGGAGGGTACGAAGGGGGAAGTGGTGTACCCACAACATGACTAACAAAAATGTACAACTGAAGTCTCACAAGCTTGTAATCTATCATAACATTAATAAAAAAAAAAAAAAGGGAAAAAAAAAAAAGACAGAGAGTTCTTAATCTGGGATACATGGGCTACTTTGGGGCCCATTAATGGATTTCAAAGGATTAATTAACTCCTTGAAACTATATGCAAAACTTGCATGTATGTGGATAATTTTCATCAGATTTCCAAAGTGATCTGTAACTCCCTGTCCAAAACGAAAAAGAAGAAAGAAGAAGAAAAGAGAACCACCGGACTATCTGGTTTCAACGAGCGAACCATCAAAGTATAATGCAGCAGAGAAAGCCAACGGGATACTGACTGAAAAATGTTCATCGAATATGGCAATTAGGTCTTTTCTTTGAAGAATCATTTAGCTTTGATCCTTCAACTTCCTTTCCACTTCAACTCACTCCAGTCTGGCTTCTGAGGCCACCACTCTATCAAAACTGCTCTTGTCAAGGACACTGACATTTATCTTGCAAAATCTAGTGAGTAGTTCTCTATTCTCATCTTACCTGACTTCTCGGCAGCTGAGATCCCCACAGTCTTCCAGTTTTGCTTATACCTCTCTGGTTTAAGCTACCATTTTCTTTTGGTCCTAGATGAGATGACTGTAGTAGCTTGTAACTGACCTCTCTGCTCACTCTCTTCCCTCTTAACCCTCCCTCTTCCTTGCCTTCCCAGTCCTAGGAGGATCTTTAAAAACTGTGAGTCAGTATTTCCCACATCAGGATCTTCACATTTGCGATTCCCTAGGCCTATGATGCCTTTCCTCCAGTTCTTTTTTTTTTTTTTTTACCTTACTGCATCCTTCTTATCTTGCAGCTATCAGTTCAAATGTCACCTTTAAATTTATCCTCCCCTTGCCTCCCTATATTAAGTTGGTTACATCTTATCATAGCACCATCTATTTCCTTTATTGCACTTACATAATCTGAAATTATCTTATTTATCATCATCTGTCTCATACCATTAAAACATAAATTTATCCAGGACTGGAACATCGCATCTCTTTTTTTTTTTTTAAATGATTTTATTTTTTTCCTTTTTCTCCCCAAAGCCCGCCGGTACATAGTAGTATATTCTTAGTTGTGGGTCCTTCTAGTTGTGGCATGTGGGACGCCGCCTCAGTGTGGTTTGATGAGCAGTGCCATGTCAGTGCCCAGGATTCGGACCAACGAAACAGCCACGGGGCCAGCCCCCATCTCATCTCTTTTTGATGGCTAGATCTCCAGTGCCTGAAAATAGTGTTTGGTGCAGAGCTGGCACTCACTAAATATTTACTTAACTCACGAATGATGAGACTCAAAATGGGTTGCATTACAAATATTCAATATTTTAAGTTTGAGCTATTTTTCTGAAATGTTTAAATATAATTTTTACAACAAAGGGGGATAATTACCCTATCAATGTATGCAGTAGAGAAATCAAGGGACATGGAGACTGAGAAACCATCTTGGTAATTTGAAGTCACTGGTGACATTTGAGAAGGTAATTTTGGAAGAATGGGAGAGAGGAGAGAAGTCAGAAGGCCAGGCTGAAAAGGATTAAGTAAGAGGGAGGTGAGGAAGGAGAGGAGCAGAGAAAACACTTCAAGCAGGTAACACAGTTGAGGCTGCAGTATACAGGATCAGTGTGAACAGAAAAGGACTGAAGGCAGAGCAGGATCATTCTTTCACTCTAGGCAAAACTGGGCAAGTATCGTCACAATTTAGTGGCGAGAAGAAAGCATTTTACAAAGAAAAGGAAGATTCATGCTTTCTAGATCTGTGGTGGGTCTGGTCTGAATTTGGTGGATGCCAGTAATTTTCAAGAACTATAGTCATTCTCTGCCAAAAGGTAATTTAAAAACTTTCAAGTTAAAAAGTCCACAGCTCTTTTCAGGGCACAGATGAGTGTCAGTAAATAATTCACCTTTATTCTGCTTCAGTTTTTGTCTACGTTGGGGTTAAAATTGCCCTCCAACCTTAATTAATACTGGAGGCTTGGTCAAAATAAATAGTGATAAAGCCCATCAGAGACAAGCCCATAGTCTAACAAAGTTAGGTTTATTAACTTGCTGAAACAAGGGAGACCACACAGCAGAGGAACTGGGGCTGTCTAACTAAAAAAAGGGAAGAGGCAGGGATAAGCATAGGATTTGGCGGAGGGTGGGTAAGAATTAAGCAGGCTCAGGCCTGGGCTATGAAGCGGACTCCAAGGTCTTTTATCCTTGAAAACTATCAAGTTAAAATACATGTGGACTGTTACATCTGAAAACCTCTTATCTGAAGCTCTATACCTGGACTGGAAAAATGTCAAAAGGACCTACATGCCTCAGCTCTGCCATGGAGGAGCGGGATGTTCCATTCTCACTGATGGGATTTCGAACAACGAAGCTTCTGAAAGTCTTGCAGAACGACGTTTCTCAGTGTGTCCTTTCATTAATCAACAAAAGCAGTTTTTACAGATTCACAAGGGGTAGCTCTATGTATGGAAATTCTGCTCCACGCTAACATTCAGCGTGAAGGCTACCTCCCCGAAGTTTTATTCAGTTTCCCGTTGGTTGGGTTAAAGGCCTCTTATTTCTACCAACAATGACAATACTACGATAGGTACCGTAGGCTTTAATTATGTATCCAACCCCGTTGCTAAACGTTTACTTATGCGTCATCTCATGTGATCCACACAACAAACCATGAGAAAACTGACAAACTAACGTCTGTGATTTTTCTTTTATTGCATTTACTTTCCTTCCGCCTTATACTTTAGCTTTTTTTTTTTCCAGTTTTTGAGGCATCGACACTGTATTCTTCTTCTCTGCGACCACCACATGCCTCCTACGTGGCAGACTCTCAATAAACATGGGACTGAATCTCATACAGGACTTGTAACTCGCTTTCCTGAGAACAAGAAACCGGAACAGGGGCGTCCAGCGGCTTCTTCTGTCACCCCGGCTTTCGGGTCAGTCGGTTGGGCAGCCAATGGGCGAGGAGCTTGGCCGTGTTTCGGCAGGCTCACCAAACCTCCGGCCGAGACTCGCGGACAGATCCGGAGAAGGCACAACGCCGTCGCTCACTCCCGCGGAGGCGGGATTTTCCGTCTTCTTAAAGAAGCATTTCCGGTCACAGCCGGAAGCTTCGCTGTGGAACAGAGCGCGCAGGGGGCCGCGGTTTAGACCATCCCGGCTATCCCGGGGCAGGTGAGCTTCGGAGGGTCCGGGGAGCTGCAGGGTCCGAGCGGTCCCGGCTGGGCTGCGGCCACTGCGTCTCGTTGCACTGCCCTCGGTCTTTTTTTCCTTTGCTGGCAACTTCCCAGGTTGCCAGAGCCGGGCTTTGCTTCCCCCCTGCGTCTTTGACCAAACCCAGACGTGCGGGCTGGAAGGGAGCGCGGCCGGGCGGGCTGGATTGGCAGCGCGCCCTGCCCTTTACAGACCAGCCTCACTGACTTGTCGATTTGGGAGAGGGGAAATTGGTACAGGCGGCCGACGACTTGGTGTCAGGTTAGAGACACGGCCCTGGCCTTCCAGATCATTTCATATTTGTGATGAAGGAGACAGAACGTTAAGTGGGTGGAGAACATTTAAAATTTTTACATAGTGCTTACTACCGACTGGGGACTATTCTGAGTTGCGGGTGGATCCAAATGAGGGTGTGACATCCCTGTCCCCGGAGAAACAACAGTCCCGTTGGGAGGACATGGTTCACAAGTGCCAAACTGTTAAAGACGGAGGAGAGAGAGATTAAGAGAGCAGAATTCTCTTTTGTCTGACGTTAATATAGCCGTGGCTGCGGTCATTTGATGTTTGTCTCAACTTTCCCCATCTGTTCAGTTTTAACCTTTCTGTGTGCTTTTATAAACAGCATATCGCTGGGTGGTTTTTTTTTTTAAATCCAAGTCGACAGTCTCTACCTTCTGACCGAGAGGTTTGTTGTACTTACATTCATTGTCACTACTGAGATAGTTGTTCAGGCCAAAACCTTTGGAGTCGTCCTTGATTATATGTACTCTTTCACATCGCACATATGATCTATCAGTAAATCCTATGGACTCCGCCTTCAGAATCTATCCAGACTCCCACACGCTTCTCACCCCCTTCTTGTCCACGGTAGAGTCATCACTCACCTGGATCACTCCGGTCGCCACCTATCTAGTCTGCTTTTTCTTCTGTCTGTTTTCATCACAGCATCTAGAGTGATTCTCCTAAAAAAAAAAAATCAGATTATCTCCCTCCTCTCAAAAATTCCTCCAAGGAGTACTCATTTCACTCAGACACAACACCAGAGTCTTTAGAGTGGCCCCCAAGGTCCTGTGTGATCCAGTCCTGCTTTACCTCTGACCTCATCTCTCTTTATTTTTTTTTCTTTTTCTTTTATTGAGGTCGCATTGGTTTATAACATGATCTCGTCTCTTGCTAGTCTCCCCTTTGCTTTACTATAGTGCCTCCTCGAGCACATCCTAGCCTTAGGATATTTGCACTTGTGGTTCCTTTACCTGAAATGCTCTCCCCCTATATGTCCACATGGTTCAATCCTGTACCTCCCTCTTAGTTTTTTGAATATTACCATCTCAGTTAAGCCTTCCCTGACATATTCTTCCTTTCCATCTCCATTGCACTCATTGTCCTCATCGTCATAGGACGTGCCATGTGATTTATTCCTTTATCTGGTTTATGCTTCCCCCACTAGGATAGAAGCTTCATGAGGGCAGACATTTTTCTGTGTTTTGTTTACTGCTGTGTCTCTAGTGCTCACCATAACATAATGGTTGAATGAATGGATTTTGGCTTTTCTACCATCTTAGACTTTGTAATTTCTGTGATTTTTTTCTCTCTTTTTTTGGATTGAGGTTTTGTTTTGTTTTCTCTCTTCACTTTTTCCCTTCTACTTGTTTGGAAGATACATTACTCTATATACTCTATTTCAGTTCGTATAGTGGTTAACCTTTTAATTTTAATTTTTAATTTTACTGTGCATGCTTAATTGAATCCAGTTCAATCTTAATTGAATCTTAACCATGAAGAACAATGGTCTTTTTTTTTTACCTTTAAGTTACTGATTTTAAACATGCTTCCTGGATCATCTCAATACTTAATTATTTTTGTAAGATATAAATGTTCAACAATAAAATTAGTGGTTGTTACTATTCTCTGGTGGTTTTGATTTTTTTCTTTTTGGTTTATTAAAGTCAGTTTATCATACATCTTAATAGAATATTTATTGTATACTTAGCACTTAAAAGCTTATTTTTTGAAAAGTACCCTACCTTAGCATTTTTCTGGAAAATGTGCAAGAGAACCCATTAGAACACAATATGATAGACATACTATTAAGTGTAAAGGTAGGTAGGTATTTGAAAGTGTGTAGAGAAAGGGCACAGACTTATAGGTTCATTAATTTATTTTATTCTCTTTCAGATGTTTTGTCATTGGGTTTGGTGTAGATTTAAGTCATTGGTGTTTTAGAGAGCAGACATGCCTGCAGCCTCTTCAGAAATGCCTAAAGCTTTTCGAAAGAGGTACTTAAAATGATGTGAGGGGCCGGCCCCGTGGCTGAGTGGTTAAGTTCACGTGCTCCACTTCGGCCCAGGGTTTCGTAGGTTCAGATCCTGGGCATAGACATGGCACCACTCATCAGGCCAGGCTGAGGCGGCATCCCACATGCCACAACTGGAAGGGCCCACAACTAAAATATACAACTATGTACCAGGGGGCTTTGGGGAGAAAAATGAAAAATAAAATCTTTAAAAAAAAAAATGATGTGAGATGACTCAGTATGTGAGGGCAAAGGAACTACTGTGAGGATGTAGTACAAACTGGGACACAGGCTTTGACATTAGGCATGAAGTGCATAAAAGAACAGCAGGACATCATGCTAAGTGAAATAAGCCAGTCACTGAAAGATAAACACTGTATGATTGCACTTATATGAGATTCTAGGTAGTCAAGTTCGTAGGAACGGAAGGTAGGGGCTGGGGAGAGAGGGGTCTAGGGAATTGTTTAATGGATGTTGAGTTTCAGTTTTGCAGATGAAAAAGTTTTGGTGATTGATTGCACAACAATGTGAATATATTGAATGCCACTGAACTGTGTACTTAAAAAGGGTTAAATGATAACTTTTATGTGTATTTTATCACAAAAATTTTTTTAAAAAGGATAGCGGATAGGTTTGTTTAAATTTCGTCTAGATACTAGAAAATTGTTACATTTTGGGTGGTAATTTAAGAGCAAATGACGTTTTTGTCCTCAAATGTTTAAAGGTATTCCCACATTCTGTATGTCGTTCCCAGCATGAACCTCCAGTCAGTGAAAACCTGTTGTATTTCCCCATCTGGAAAGTTTGTTCTCTTACTCTCTGCTGCCCATTTCTAACAGCTTAACCAGGGCATGGTTTCCACATGCAGCCTTCTCCCTCTCTTAACCCACATGGTTCTCCTCCATCACTGGATTTGATCCTTGCAGTCCTAATTTTAGGTCTTAATTTTTCTTGTTAGTTGTCTCTCCCAGTTAGACTGTAAGTTCCCTAGAAAGGCATGTCTTCTACTTCCTTCTGTTCTTCGTGACAGAAAGATTAACGAGTGTGAGGACTTACAGCTTGTTAGTGCCTGAACCTGCCTTACTCCCCAGAGCTCCTAAATCTCAGTGAAGTGTGTTTCCTGTTGGTGTTGCGTTTTCTATTTGATAGGTATCAGTGTGTGAACGATATTTCAGATCTTATACCAGTTATGTTGGTGCAAGTTTGGACAAACGTTGGGGAAAGATTTAGGAAAATAGATTTAGAAAGATAATAGAATCCATATTGAAAAATCTATTATTAATTCACAAAGTGGCAGTGTTTTGACCTTTTCTCTTGTGCATCAGACATCTTTTTAGACCTCTTGGTTAAAGAAGGTAGGAAATGTGGTAACTGATACTGGAATCCATACCTACTGCGAGCAGTAGCCTTATTGTCATTAAACCTGCCCAGGTCAGCAACTATCATTCTGACCTTATAATATATTGCTTTGGATTTATGGAATATTTTTCCTTTATCTAAATATAGAATCTAATTTATGATCTCAGTGGCCAACATTTGACTGTTTACTATATATCGAGCACCTCCACGTGTAATAACTCACTTAGTTCTCACAACAGCCCTATGAAGTAGGTCATAATATTATCTACATTTTACAGATGAGGAAACTGAGATGCAGGTTCAATTACCCAGTGTGCCATAGCTAGCATATAGTGGGAGAGGTAGAATTACTCTCTAGTAGACTGGCTGCATATAATGCATATGTGGGCATTTCCATATAACGTTAAATAGGAACAAATATGACCTAACTTTTTATGTATTTTTCGGAAATGTATTTTATGTGTCTCTCAGTTGCTGAGAACAAAACCCAGCTCAAACTTGATGTAAATTAAAGAAGGAATTAGGAATGCGTTTAACCGGGCTAGTGAAACTCTTTAGGCATAGCTGGTTCAACTCTGCTTTCCTGTTTGGCCTTATTTTCAGACAGGTTTTTTCCTCAGAGTGACACAGGTATCCTTTAGCTATTCCAGTTTTAAGTGGTCCTTTTGTTTTAAGGTCTTGGGAAAGTGAGAAATGGATCCTCTTTTCAACAGCCCATGTATTTCCTAAAAGATTGGGTCTCTTTGGGTTAGCATCTTCACACATGGGCCAACTGCTGTTTGCAAGGAAACAGAGGTGAGGAGTCATCAGATTGGCCGTCCTGGGCCACGTGTCCACTCCCCACTTCTGCAGTGGGTGAGTGACAGCCCACAAAGCAGAGAGAATGAACTTCGCAAAAGGGAAGATGCTCGGCTAAAAAAGGCAGAAAATAGGTGAGAACTATTTCAGTAGTAGTTAGAAGTTCGTAAAAATCTTCAATTAGAAGATACCTTGAGAGTTCCTGGACATCAGGTAAAGAACATCTCCTGGGCTCTGTACAGGTAATCAGACTCCAACTTCCTGATGAGAATGAAGTTCCACTCTGCTCTTGTTAATTGCCCCTGATCCCCAGTCTTGTGACTTGTACCGTGTTTCTTTGACCAGGCTTCCTAGATGCAGACTTTAGGTTTCTGAGAAACATCCACTTGGACTATCCATTATTATGCTCTCCCCACTTTTAGGGAGAGCCATCAATGTTTTCTTGAATCCATTGATGCTATATATTAAGCTTGACCTCCCTCCAGTCTGAATTTCTGGTGGTCATGAGTTAACCACTGAGATGTATCCCCTCCCATCTTTTATTCCTAATAGGCATATATAATAACTCAGATCCTGGCCCATCTCCTTCTTTCTTGTCTTCCCAGGTAATGATCAGCTCCATTCTAAAGTATTCTGCCTCTCATAGGAATTGGGAAAAATAATTTCCAATAGGAATCAAGAAAACTTGACTGAGAAGAATGGACACCAAAATTTTATAAAGAAGGAAAAAAATTGCTCACAAAACTGTTGAAATTGTATGCTATTGAGAAGGAAGAGTGTGATGTATAACCAAAGTATTGGAGGAAATAGCCAGAAGATTTTAGGAAGAGAGATTGTGGCAAAAGTGTGGTCTCTGAACTGGTGGTCTCAAGTTTCCATTCCAGGAAGATAAATGCAATACCATAAGTATCACTGAAATTTGCTGGGATGGCCTCATTGGAGTGGACATATTATGTCTTTCTTCAAAACAATCCAATACAAGATATGAGAAATAAAGAGTGTATATCAGGAAAATATATATACTTGTTTGGAGCCCAAAGCAGTGGCATTTGGGTGAAAAACACAAGTGACAAAAGGAATAAGAAGTAGGAGAGATCTATAGGGTTTGCTATAGATCCTTTGGTAAGACAGAGAATAAGGTGGTTGGTCTCCTAATACAGATTATAATAGTGGCACAAAAATAAGAGTTGTGATCTTAAATTCTGCTAAGAAGCCTGTTCGTTTCTCAGGAAAAGACCTGATTTATATATATATATATATATATATATTTTTTTTTTTTTTTTCTCCTTTTTCTCTCCAAAGCCCCCCGGTACGTAGTTGTATATTCTTAGTTGTGGGTCCTTCCAGTTGTGGCATGTGGGATGCCGCCTCAGCGTGGCCCGACGAGCAGTGCCATGTCTGTGCCCAGGATTCGAACCGACGAAACCCTGGGCCGCCTGCAGCGGAGCGTGCGAACCTAACCACTCAGCCACGGGGCCAGACCCCTATATATATATATTTTTGGGCCATGTAAGTTCCCTGGAAGAAACAAAATGAGAGGAAACATTCCTTGGGTTTGAATTCTTATCAACAAGGAGGAAGAAACAAGTGAAGTGGAAGAACCTGAAGTATTGTGGGAAAAGAAACTCTGTGATTTTTGAGAGTTTTCCTAAATGAATAAAATGTTGAATATAACCAAACTGCTTCCTTGGGCATTAGGAAAGTGTGTGTATGTATATATATATATATAGTGTGTGTGTGTGCGCGTGTGTGTGAGGAAGATTGGCCCTGAGCTGACATCTGTTGCCAGTCTTCCTCTTTTTGCTTGAGGAAGATTGTCCTTGAGCTAACATCTGTGCCAGTCTTCCTCTGTTTTGTATATGGGATGGCACCACAGCATGGCGTGATCAGCACTGTGCAGGTCTGAGACTGGGATCTGAACCGGCGAATGCTAGGCCACAAAGTGCATAAACTTAAACTGCTACGCCACTGGGCCAGCCCCATAAATCCTGAACATTATTAAACTTGAAAAATGGAAAGAAAAGTATAATGAACACTCATATACTCATTGCCTTTATTTAATAATTGTTAATATTTTGCCTTTGCTTCATCTTTTAAATTATATTTAATGTAGTATAAGAGATGACAGAAAAATGGCAGATTGATTCAGTTTTTTATCTTTTGTTATTTTTATGCAGAATGATTCCTGACTTGTCCAAAAAAAAAAAATCTCGTTAAAGGCATGTTGAAGATAAAAAGAGGTAGGATAATATTTGGTCATTTTGACTTAGTCTCCGTTCCAAAAGAAATTACATCTGGTAATTTATGAAAGAACTGGCAAATATGATTGCAGAAATTCCTGTCTATATTCTTTGAGGAGTAATGAAGGGGGGAGTTATAGCTTCTAGGAAAGATATTCTGTGAACCTTTAAAGAAGTAGTAATCCTGAGGAACTAGGAAGAGTGTAGTGAGTCTTGCTAAATTTACCTCATTTTTTGGTTTAGATTGTGATTCCCTGGCAAGCTAGGGAAATTTGTAGAAAAGAGTGCATTATTTCCTCCCAGTTTTCATCATCATTCTCCTCTTTTTCCTCCTCCTCATTATTATTAATAGAAAATATAGCAACTACTTGTTTCAAAAATATTCACTCAACTCAGAAGTTTGGGTTAAAAAGTGAGTGTCCCTTCCCTTGCCCGTTCCTGCTCTGTCTGGTTGACGGAGCTTGTTCCCTGGCTGACCGTGTGTTTGGATTTCAGTGAAGCGTTTCACAGAGTTCGTGATATTCTTGAATGTGAGCTGGGAACAGGAGGATGTGTAATTAAAAAGGTTTACCCGCGGTTTGTATGGGTTTGTCTGTGGTTGGGGTCTTGTAATTCTTTTTTTGCCTTCGTTCTTATAAAAATTGCACAAGATAAGGCTGAGAGAGATAGTTAATGTGGTGGATTATTAGATGTTTAATATATATAAATGTGAAGTTGTCTATTTATACGTAATATTATAATGTATTAATTCCTGCTTCAAAAATTAGTTGTACAAGTACAGGATACAGAAGATCTGATTTGAAAGTTTTTGATGGCAATTCGCAAGACTTTGTAGAAACAAATAAGTAGATTTTCTCTTGGTGTCAGTGTCAATAATTAACTTTTTATTTTATTTTATTTTTTGAGGAAGATTTGCCCTAAGCTAACATCTGTGGCCACTCCTCCTCTTTTTTGCTGAGGAAGACTGGCCCTGAGCTAACATCCATGCCCATCTTCCTCTACTTTATATGTGGGACGTCTACCACAGCATGGCTTGACAAGCAGTGTGTAGGTCCGCACCTGGGATTCGAACTGGTGAACCCTGGGTCGCCAAAGCAGAACATGTGAACTTAATCACTGTGCCACTGGGCTGGCCCCTAGCTTTCTTTTTCTTTTTTTTTTTTGGTGGACAGTTTGTCCATTGCTTTCTAGACTTTTAAACATATTTATTTACTTTAAATAATTTTCTCAAGAATTTTTCCCAAGGGAATACTTCAAAGCACAGTAGTAATTTAAAAATGAAAAATGTTTTTAGATGTTTTCTTTGGGATAGTAAACAAGGAAAACACACCAATAGAGAAATGAGTAAGTAAATTGTAGTATCTGCATGTCAACATTAAAGTGATTAATATGATGATTCTGTGGCTGTATAGAAAATGTTTACAGAAAGGTAATAAAAGAAATAGAACAGAAATTGCATATCTATCTCACTTGTAATAAAATTCTATTTACATGTTAATGAAAATTGAAAGGGCATTTGAAACTAGTGAAAACTATTTTTTAGGGTAATATATTGAAATTTAAACATTTCAATTTTATGATTAGAAGGTGATAGTAACATAAAAATGGCTGTGGAATTTATTTCATTGTAATCTTAATAGTAAGCAATAGTCTTTCCCATGAAAAGGGGGAAAGGTGACTGTAATATTAGGCTACATTATTAGATGAATGATGTTCAGACCATTGAACCCACACACAGGTCACGTCACATTTGGAATGTGGTTTTCAGTTTTAGGTATTGTATTTTAAGAAAAGAATCAGTAAATGAATTATGAGGGAGAACTTGGAATTCACATGAGGATGCTTTAAGGAGCTGGGAATGTGTACCCTGGTAAAGATGTTGAGAGGTGGGGACAGGAAGAGGAGAAAGGAGATATAATAACATAATGGTGACCTTCAAACATTTAGATGTCACCCTGGAAGGAGAGTAGTTTGATTCTCTATAGCTGTGGAGGTCAGTACAAAAATCAGGGGGTGGAAATGATAGAGAGGTATATTTCATCTCTCTCTCTCTTTTTTTTTTTTTTTTTTTACAGATTTTATTTTATTTTTTTCCTTTTTCTCCCCAAAGCCCCCTGGTACATAGTTGTATATTCTTCGTTGTGGGTCCTTCTAGTTGTGTCATGTGGGACACTGCTTCAGCGTGGCTCAATGAGCAGTGCCGTGTCCGCACCCAGGATTCGAACTGACGAAACACCGGGCTGGCTGCAGCGGAGTGCACAAACTTAACCACTCAGCCCCGGGGCCGGCCCCTCATCTCTTTTTAAAGAACTGTTATCTTACAGAGTCACTGCAAAATTAAATGGGCTATCTCCATTAGGAAGTGAGCATGTGTATTTAAATGAAAGTCATTCATCTTAACCGAGGCTTGGTTGGCACCTGGGTGAACCTAACCAAGGAACAGTGACATGCACTCACGTTTAGGCAATTAGGAGAAGGCCCAGTGCAGGAAACTAGAGAAAATCTAACTAGGTGAGCAGCTGACTTCAGGACAATTTGACTAGACACTAAGATGGGGGGAGGGTCTGGGTTGGGGGTGATCAAAGTGGTGGTGTTGGCAACAGGCAGTGGCGGTCCAGGGTGGGCCAGTAACTGGCATCGAGTGGGTCTGACAACAGGAAACCGACTCATTGGGTGACTGGCCACAGGGAGAGAGTAAATGCTTTGGAACCAAGGCATAGGTAACTAAGACAAGGATCCAGTTCCTAATCCTCACAGAAGATCACAGTATCAAAAAACAGATTATGAGAAGAATTAAGAGACTAGCAGGATCATCAAAAATATTGACTTGATGTGGAGCCAATTAATTGCTGACCTTAGATACCTTATACCTAGTGATCTCAGGCCCTGTGGGCACAGCATACTTGTGAGAATGAAAAGAATGGCTACTAGAGATCAAATAGGATCAAGAACGTGAAGGATGTTAAAATTCATGAATTGCTAAGACATATTGAAGGAATAATGAAAATGATCCTAGTGTCTTCATTCCTCATTTCTGCTGTTGTGCCACTGGTTTCCCTACTCAGCAGTTGACCACTGCCCTGTTCTTCTCCCCAAGTTGTTCTCACTGTTAGCCTGGTCTACAAGGTGGTACCCTTTGGACTGAGCTGGTTGTTAAGTTTCTGGGTTTGGGTGACCCCCATGCACTCTAGTTCATGGAACCAAGATCCGGCCTACTGCTTTAACTTCTTGTAGGACTGGAACTCTACAGTGATCTTACTAGTTTCTCTCCTCAGGGACTAGAACTGCGCATCTGAACACAGGCCTGTGAGTAGGGCCCTACCGAATGACCAGACCTCTTAGCTGCTGCTGTATCTGAGCTGACCAGCACATCGCTTCCCCATGCCTGCCTCTACCAGCCTGTTGATTTTACCCTCAAGTCATCTGAACTCTGATTTTTCCCACCAAGTTTAGAGTCTGGGATGATTTCTCTTTTGCTTTTTAATCCTTCTGGGTAGGTTTAGATCTGGATCTTGGCCCCTTCCTGACTGCCCTGTCCTCCCATATGTAAATCGTCAAAATTCAGCCCCATTTTGAAATAGGGTTCTTCTCACAAAAATTGGGAAAAATGTTTTTATGAGACACTAGAGACCCTGATTGAAAGAACCGAATACTGAAGTTTGAGAAGAGAGAAAAATGTTCAAATTATTCTGTTGTATGGGAATAGGAGGTCAAATGTGACACAGACAACTCCAGTAATAGAGGAAATGTCTACTATTTCTTTAAAAAAGGATAACATAAAGGTGGAGAAGTAATAATACTAGAGACCTCAGCCATCCACGTGTTAGTAGAACTTACGAGTAATCAAGAATGTGATTTTAACCCAAGAAGGTATGATTAGCAGTACACAGTTTTCTTATTTTATACACGTTATATGGTAATATTATTAAAATAGAACTTTGTTCAGTAGTTCTGTAACTTGTGGTCATTTCAAAAATCTTTGCACTGTAACATTGATAACTTTTTATAATGGAAACTAAGTTACATTTAGACAAAGATGCGGGTATGGCGGTAAACCATACTGTGCTAGCAGAAGGAACACAAAGTTTTGTTTTTTTTTAAGATTATGATAGTTAACAACCTTGTGAAATTACAGTTGTACATCATTATTAGTCATGTTGTGGGTACACCACTTCACCCCTAGTGCCCTCCCCCCACCCCCCCTTTCCCCTGGTAACCACCGATCAGTTCTCTTTGTCTATATGTTAACTACCACCTATGAGTGGAGTCATACAGAGTTCGTCTTTCTCTGTCTGGCTTATTTCACTCAACATAATACCCTCATGGTCTATCCATGTTGTTGTGAATGGGACGACTTTGTCCTTTTTTATGGCTGAGTAGTATTCCATTGTATATATATATATATATATATATATATATATATATATATATATATATATACACACCATTTCTTCTTTATCCCATCATCAGTTGCTGGGCACTTAGGTTGGTTCCATGACTTGGCTATTGTGAATAATGCTGCGATGAACATAGGGGTGCATGGGACTTTTGGAATTGCTGGTTTCAGGTTCTTAGGATAGATACCCAGTAGTGGGATGGCTGGGTCATAGGTATTTCTATTTTTAACTTTTTGAGGAATCTCCATACTGTTTTACATAGTGGCTGCACCAGTTTGCATTCCCACCAATAGTGTGTGAGGGTTCCTTTTTCTCCACAGCCTCTCCAACATTTGTCACTCTTGGTTTTGGATATTTTTGGCATTCTAACAGGTGTAAGGTGATATCTTAGTGTAGTTTTTGGTTTGCATTTCCCTGATGATTAGTGATGATGAGCATCTTTTCATGTGTCTATTGGCCATCCGTATATCTTCTTTGGAGAAATGTCTATTCATGTCCCCTGCCCATTTTGTGATTGGGTTGTTTGATTTTTCGTTGTTGAGTTGTGTGAGTTCTTTATATATTATGGAGATTAACCCTTTGTCGGATAAATAACTTGTAAATATTTTTTCCCAATTAGTGGGCTGTTTTCTTGTTTCAATCCTGTTTTCCCTTGCCTTGAAGAAGCTCTTTAGTCTGATGAAGTCCCATTTGTTTATTCTTTTTATTGTTTCCCTCATTTGAGGGGTTATGGTGTCCGAAAAGATTCTTTTGAAGGTGATGTCAAAGAGTGTACTGCCTATATTCTCTTCTAGAAGACTTATTGTTTCAGGCCTAATCTTTAGGTCTTTCATCCATTTTGAGTTTATTTTAGTGAATGGTGAAAAAGAATGGTCGATTTTCATTCTTTTACATGTGACTGTCCAGTTTTCCCAGCACCATTTGTTGAAGAGATTTTCTTTCCTCCATTGTAGGCCCTCAGCTCCTTTGTCAAAGATTAGCTGTCCATAGATGTGTGGTTTTATTTCTGGGCTTTCAGTTCTGTTCCATTGATCTGTGCACCTGTTTCTGTACCAGTACCATACTGTTTTGATTACTGTAGCTTTGTAGTATGTTTTGAAGTCAGGGATTGTGATGCCTCCAGCTTTGTTCTTCTTTCTCAGGATTGCTTTAGCAATTCAGGGTCTTTTGTTGCCCCATATGAATTTTAGGATTGTTTGTTCAATTTCTGTAAAGAATGTCCTTGGGATTCCGATTGGGATAGTGTTGAACCTGTAGATTGCTTTAGGTAGTATGGACATTTTAACTATGTTTATTCTTCCAATCCATGTGCATGGAATGTCTTTCCATCTCTTTACGTCGTCATCAATTTCTTTCAAGAAAGTTTTGTAGTTTTCATTGTATAGATCTTTCACTTCCTTGGTTAAATTTATCCCAAGGTATTTTATTCTTTTTCTTGCGATCGTGAATGGGATTGTGTTCTTGAGATCTTTTTCTGTTAGTTCATTGTTAGTGTATAGAAATGCTACTGATTTATGTATGTTGATTGGTACACAAAGTTTTTAAACCCTAGTCTCACAGGAGCTCTCTGCAGCCTCTGGTACTGTTGCTCCGTTATTCCTACTGTCCTTGGATTCCAAGACGCCAGCAGTCTGGTTTTGTTTTATCCTTTCTGGCTTTTCCTCCCCTGACTTCTTCTTGGGAGTTTCATCCCTCTCCGTTTTAAATGTTATATTTCTCCAGGGTTCTGTCATCGATCCTCTTTTCTTTCCACCTAATACACTTTTGATCTTATCTGCTTTCGTGGCATCAGTTATAAATTGTGCTGATGACTCTCAAATACACATTTCGAATGCAAAATGTCTTTTGAACTAGAGACCCACGTCCATCATGACCTCAAACTCACTGTCTTCCCTCCCAAACGTAAGCCTCCCCTTGTATTAGTCATTTTGGTGTGTGGCACCACCATTTACCCAAGAAAAAATATTGCCAGTCTTCCTAGTCTTCTGTTTTTATCATTTCTATCCAATTAATCACCAAACCCTGTTGATTCTAGCTCTTAATTTTATGTACAATCTATACCCTTCTCTCAGATCCAGCTGCCACTAAACTGTAAGCTTCTGAAGCAGAAATCCCACGTGTGGTTTACAACAATGTAAGGTCCAGCACAGTGGTTAGCATTAGTCGGTGCTTAGTGTGTGTTGAATGAGTGGATGGAGGTCAATGCCTTGGCCCAGGCTCTCATTGTTTTCACCTGAATTACAGCAAGATTTCTCTAAGTGGCCACTTTGCTTCTTACTTCTTTTCAATGTATTGTCTATACTGCCACTGGCATGAAATATCTAAAATACAACTTTTTAAAATCTGTAAATATTTTAATGTGTATTTCTAAAAGATAGTCTTTTAAAAAAAATCATAACTATTATAACATTATCGCAGCTAAAAATTTAACAATTATTCTTTTTTTCCAAAATAAATAGGCTTTTTATTTTATTTATTTATTTATTTTTTTTAAGATTTTATTTTTTCCTTTTTCTCCCCAAAGCGCCCCCGGTACATAGTTGTATATTCTTCGTTGTGGGTCCTTCCAGTTGTGGCATGTGGGACGCTGCCTCAGCGTGGTTTGATGAGCAGTGCCATGTCCGTGCCCAGGATTCGAACCAACAAAACACTGTGCCGCCTGCAGCGGAGCGCATGAACTTAACCACTCGGCCACGGGGCCAGCCCCAAAATAAATAGGCTTTAAAAAAAAAATTTCTTTTAAAGATTTTATTTTTCCTTTTTCTCCCAAAGCCCCCCAGTACATAGTTGTGTATTTTTAGTTGTGGGTCCTTCTAGTGGTGGCATGTGGGATGCCGCCTCAGCATGGCTTGATGAGCGGTGCCATGTCCGCGCCCAGGATCTGAACCGGTGAGACCACTGACCGCCGAAGCAGAGCGCACGAACTTAACCACTCAGCCACAGAGCTAGCCTCTAAATAGGCTTTTTATTAGCCTTATTGGAAACAGTTATTCTTAAATATCAAATATCTAGTCAGTGTTCAAGTTTCAATTTTCTCATAATTTCTTTATTTTTAAAATTATTTACAGTTTTTAAAAATTAGGATCCAAATAAAGTCCATACATTGCATGTGGTTGGCATATCTCTTAAGGTTCTTTTATTTATTTATTTATTTATTTGAGGAAGATTAGCCCTGAGCTAACATCTGCTGCCAATCCTCCTTTTTTTGCTGAGGAAGACTGGCCCTGAGGTAACATCCATGCCCATCTTCCTCTACTTTATATGTGAGACGCCTACCACAGCATGGCTTGCCAAGCGGTGCCATGTCTGCTCCTGGGGTCCGAACCTGGCGAACTTCGGGCCACCGAAGCAGAACGTGCGCACTTAACTGCTGCGCCACCGGGCTGGCCCTTAAGGTTCTTTTAATCTCTCTGTTCTTTCTCTATTCTCCTTTCCTTCCCACCCCTTCCAGTAAGTGAGAGAACAGACAAGTCATGTGATGTGAGCTAACTGGAGTTAAACAAGATTTTAAAATAGATTCGATTATCAAAATATAGTTAGACGGTAAGTAAAATCAAATTATGGAAGTATGATACTTAAACCTATTAGGTTCTTCTCTTCACCAAAATATGAAAACTAAATTGGTCAGGAGCGTTGACCTCATAAATATCTACATGAAGATAAAAGAAATTTTTCTGAAGAATTTTGTTAAGTGGGACTGGCCTGGTAGTACAGTGGTTAAGTTCACACATTGTGCTTCAGTGACCCGGGGTTCGCTGGTTCGGATCCCAGGTTTGGACCTATGCACCGCTTGTCAAACCATGCTGTGGCAGGCGTCCCACATATAAAGCAGAGGAAGATGGACAACGATGTTAGCTCAGGGCCAGTCTTCCTCAAGAAAAAGAGGTTAGCTCCAGGCTAATCTTCCTCAAAAAGAAAATTTATTAAGTTCTTATCACTGGTGTCATTTTCTTCCTAGATCTCCTCATCTTTTGGATTCTGGTACATTATAATGAATGACGCTTTGACGTCAGATGTCATTGGTCGAAGAGTTGAAGTTAATGGAGAACATGCGACAGTGCGTTTCTTCGGTGATGTCCCTCCAGTGGCAGGTAATTTATGATTTTATGTGTGTATGTATATGTATTTATTTGTAATTTTTTCCGTGTAGACTTCTCAGTAGTGCTTTATAACCAATTTTGAAGAAACTAACAACCAATTTATAGGTGCTACCTATTTGCAGTTGTTTTATTTGGGTGACAATATCCTATGGTATCTATGGTTTTATTTAATTATACACTTATCAAATTATTTAGTGTTGCTTTTTATATTAATTCAACCTTAAGATATCTCCTGAGTAAACTTTAAACAATAACAAAAAATCTTGAATTCTCATACTCCTAAACTCAAAAACTAAGTGACTTTTTGAAATTTCTTTTGTCATTAATTCTTTAATTTGTATTTAATGTAGTTTAAATTGATATAAATATGATTTTGTGTTCTGTTCACTTTTGGTATTTATCTGTGTTTCTACAGCATTATTTTCCTGGTATTCCTTTTTTTTATTGAGATATAATTGACATTTAACATTATATTAGTTTCAGGTGTACAACATAATGATTTGATATTTGTATCATATTTGATGAGAACTTTTAAGATCTATTCTCTTAGCTACTTTCAAAGTTACAAGTATACTTGTATATTTTTGTATATTATATACTTGTATATTGAAAGTATACTTTAAAATATACAACACAGTACTATTAACTGTAGTCACTGTGCTATACATTGCATCCCCAGGACTTAGTTATTTTATAGCTGGAACTTTGTACCTTTTGACTCCCTTCACCCATTTTCCTCACCTTCCACTGTCTGCCTCTGGAAACCACCGATCTGTTCTCTGTGTCTATAAATTCTTATTTTTTTTTAGATTCCGTACATAAGCAAGATCATATGGTATTTGTCTCTCTCTTTCTGGCTTATTTCATGTAGCATACTCCCCTCGAGGTCCATCCATGTTGTCGCAAATGGCAAGATTTCCTTCCCTTTTATGGCTAAATAATATTACATTGTGTGTGTGTGTGTATATATATATATGTATGTGTGTGTATATATATACACCACATTTTCTTTATCCTTTTGCCCATTGATGGACACTTAGGTTGCTTCCACGTCTTGGCTGTTGTAAATAATGCTGCAATGAACAAGGGAGTGCAGATATCTTTTCAAGTTAGTGTTTTTGTTTCCTTGAGATAAATACCCAGAAGTGGAATTCTGGATTCTATGGTAGTCCTATTTTTAATTTTTTGAGGAACCTCCATACTGTTTTCCATGGTGTCTGCTCCAGTTTACATTCCTACCAACAGTGCACAAGGGTCCTTTTTCTCCCCCTCCTCGCCCACACTTGGTATTTCTTGTCTTTTTGATAATAGCTGTTCTAACAGATGTGAGGTGGTAGCTCCTTGTGGTTTTTTTATTATTTATTTTTTTATTTTTATTTTTTTCCTTTTTCCCCCCAAAGCCCCCCAGTACATAGTTGTATATTCTTCTTTGTGGGTCCTTCTAGTTGTGGCATGTGGGATGCTGCCTCAGTGTGGTTTGATGAGCAGTGCCATGTCCACACCCAGGATTCGAACCAATGAAACACTGGGCCGTCTGCAACAGAGAGTGCGAACTTAACCACTTGGCCACGGGGCCAGCCCCCCCTTGTGGTTTTGATTTGCATTTCCATGATGATGACTTGTATTGAGCACCTTTTCATGTACCTGTTGACCATCTGTATGTCTTCTTTGGAAAAATGTTTATTCAGCTCTTCTGCTCATTTTTTAATCAGATTATTTGCTTTTTGCTATTGAGCTGCATGAGTTCTTTATATATTTTGGATTTTAACCCCTTATCAGATATATGATTTGCAGATATTTTCTGCCATTCATTAGGTTGCCTTTTCATTTTGTTGATGGTTTTACTTGTATTTCTTAACGGTTACATTTAGTATAGTACATAGTTTAATTAGTCCCCATTTTTAGACATTATTTTCTAGTTTTTTACTTTTATACATAATAGTGTAGTAGACTTCTTTTTATGTCTTCATCAATCAACAAATATTTAAGAATCTTCTGTATATTAGGAACTAGGCTGAATTGGTACAAGGGGATTCAGTGATAAACTTAGACAAGAGGGTCTCAAAGTGTGGTCCCTGACTAGTATCAGTATCACTTGGTTGCTTGTTAGAAATGCAAATTCTTGGGCCTCACCCCAGAACTGCTGAATCAGAAACTCTGCAGGTGTAGCCCAACAATCTGTGTTTTAGGAAGCCCTCCAGGGCCAGCCTAGTGGTTAAGTTCGGCGTGCTCCACTTTAGTGGCCCAGGCTCAGTTCCTACACCACTTGTCTGTCAGTAGCCATGCTGCGGCAGCAGCTCACATACAAAAAGAGGAAGACTGGCAACAGATGTTAGCTCAGGGAGAATCTTCCTCAGCAAGAAGAAAAAGAAGCCCTCCAGGGGATTCTGGTGCTCACTAAGGTTTGAGAACCACTGTACCAGGTAGATAGGGACTCTGCCTTCTTGGACCTAAGGTTTACCCTGGAAGTCTTTAAACAGATACTTCATATGGAGAGGGTTTTTTTTTCCCCTTGTTTGACTGGGATTAATTGGTAAATGGGAAGAGAAAGTAACGTTTAATCTTAAAGTCAGCTGATTAGCAACCTTAATTGCTAATTAAGTAGTCACTGTGTGATAACAACAACTCTACAATATAGATGTTATTAGTCCCATTCTTATGGATGAGGTGACCAGGACTCAGGTCTCAAAGCTTTCGTGTAGCAGAGCTGGGATTTGAATCTATGCATCAGGGCCCATGCTCTTTTCTGCCCTATTGCTTCTCAAGAATATGACTATTTTAAGCTTCTTGATATAAATTGCCAAATCACTGTCTGGAAGTAGTGGATCAGTGTCAAATATTTGGAAATTTCCAATACACCAACCAGTGCTTTGGGAAGCAGCCTGAGATGGAGATTCACATTTGTGAAGTTTAGTGTTCAGAAAGTTTATTAGGGAGTACTCTTGGGATTAACAGTAATGGAAGGGAAGGAAAGGGAGCAGGATTGGGTGGTTCCATGAACTAGAGTGCATGGGGGTTATTCAGACCCGGAAACTCACAGCCAGCTCAGCCCAAGGGTACCACCTTGGAGATCAGGCTAACAGTGAGAACGGCTTGGTGAGGGAGATGTTAGGCTGTGATGTTGTCTAAGCAAAGGTTTCAGCTGACCCCATGAGGCACTGTGAAGATTGGTTATTCCTTCAGAGTCTTTCCTAGTTGAGACGGGGGGCTGGGCATTCATACCTCTGTGATGATCTATCATTGGGTTTCTGTTGCCCTAGGAAGGGGGTGTGCCCTTGGGCAGGGTGATTTTTTCAGTGAAGACAATTCTAAAAGAGGGCCCACAGTTGAAGGCTAACTGCCAAAATCCTATATAGCAGCAGCTGGGGGCAATAAGTGCCAGTTCCTGAAGGCGGATCAGAGTGGTGCATCACAAATGTGATAATACAGATGGAAGCTGTTTAATGGTAGTTTAGCGAATATGAAGTGGTACATATTTTCGTTTATTAAATTTCCTGTGAGTTTGATACTTCCTTCATACATATATTAGTAGGCAAATTTCTTTTTCTTGAAAATTATAATTCTGCAAGGAGGGAGTGACTATGTATTTACTCCTTATTAATTATCTCATTGTTTGGGGCGTTCTCTCCATTACTTTACCTCAATGGATGCTGCTTTTGGATTTCTTTTAGAGGTCATCTGACGAAATTGGTACAAAGAGGGAGAGAAATTGAGCGTGGATTTAATAATTGCTCCCGGGGTTACTTCACTGGATGTTGTTATAGGACCATTATGACAACTGAGTTAAGATGCTTAAAGCACTTAGACCAGTTACTGGTGCATGGGGTCAGCTATTGTTATTGTTGTAGATAAACATTTACAAAAGTGCTTTAAAAAGAAATGCAACAGTCCTAATGTTTTACAAATGTCTACATGTGGTTGGAAATTTAATTTCTTGAGGTAGCATCATACATAGATTTAAATAAAAGTTATGTCTTAAAACTGTTTAGATGGAAGTAAAGAAGATGTGCTGAGGTGGTGAGAATAATGCCCCCTCCTCCCCACCTCGGGGCATCATGTTAGGTGACATGGCAGAGGAGAATTCAAGTTGCTACTCAGCTGACTTTAAGATAGGGAGATTATCCAGGCAGTCTCAGCGTAAGCACAGGATCATTAGAAGTGGAGTCAGGAGGCAGGAGAAGAACCACGTCAGAGTGATGTGATGTGAGAAAGTTTCTACTGGCTATTGTTGGTGGGCTTTGAAGATGGAAGGTCACCAGCCAAGGATCACGTGCAGCCTCTAGAAGCTGGAAAAGGCAGGGAAACAGATTCTCCTCTAGAGCCTCTGGAAGGGAACCCAGGTCTGCAGCACCTTGATTTTAGTCCCGTGAGACCCTCTTCAGACCTCTGACCTCCAGAACTGTGAGATAACAAATGTGTATTGTTTTATAGCAGCAATAGGAAACTAACACACATATCCTGCATAACTGTGTGAGGTCTCTAGTGAGATAGCCAGACACTGGTGTCATAAATGCATTTGGAGAGTCTGATTAGAATTGTTTCATGAAATGTGGGGTAAGGAAGCACTCTTTCTAAATTAATGTACTAGTTTATATCCTGTATTTAGAATAGGGTTATATGACTAATTTAATGAAATGTTATAAGTAGACCTTTTTATTTTTTTTCAGCTGAGGAAGATTAGCCCTGAGCTAACATCTGTGCCAATCCTCTATTTTATATGTAGGTCACCACCACAGCATGGCTGACAAGTAGTGTAGGTCTGCTCCTGGGATCCAAACTCCCAAACCCAGGCCACCGAAGTGGAGTGCACTAAACTGAACTGCTATGCCATAGGGCTGGCCCCTAGACCTTTTTGTTAATATGCATTTGTATCCTTAGAAATTATATATTCATGACATGGTTATTCTCATGTCTGTATACTTGGAGTTGCCTCATATCAATATGTGTATATACTGTATTTATAGGTCCTGTTGGGTGGTTGTCTTCTTGGTGCTTTGCCCTTAGTAATTATTTTCTAATATGATATTATTGCCTGCCTGTATGCAGTGACTAAATTAAATCGTCCTACAGTATTTTGGGTTCCATTTATCCCATACTAACAATGTTACTATTATATTAATGTTAATTTTTAAAAAAATGGTTGAAATATATTTCTTCTAGAATATTATGGAGATATATTATGTTCTACACTCAAGTTATTGATCCTGAATAGCCACTGAAATGCACTGTAACCTATTGAAATGGAAATATTGGCAATTTGAATTTATTCAAGGAACAAGGGCTCATAATTGACTTTTCATGAGAAAAGTGAGAAGTCTGCTTTTGGTCTCTAATATTTTTCTCCATTCTTCACATATTCTTACCAACCTGCATATCAATTTCCTGTCACCAAATTCCAACTTCTTTTTTTTTTTTATTACGGTCACGTTGGTTTATGACATTATATAAATTTCAGGTGTATGTCGTTCTATTTCTATTTCTATTTCTGTGCAGATTGCATCATGTTCACCACCCAAAGTCTAATTACCGTCCATCCCTGCACACTTGTGCCATGCACCCTTTCACCCTCCGCCCTCCCCATTTCCCCTCTGGTAACCGCCAATCCAATCTCCGTTGCTATGTGTTTCTTTGTTGTTGTTTTTACCTTCTACTTATGAGTGAGATCATAGGTATTTGACTTTTCACCCTCTGACTTATTTCACTTAGCATAATACCCTCAAGGTCCATGCATGTTGTCACAAATGGCTGGATTTGAATTCCACCTTCTGACTTGGAACTCTTAACAGATCTGAGCCCACCATGCATATCTCTGATGCCCACCACAAGACTTCTGTCAGATTCATTTTTTTCTTGGTTTTTAGAAAACTATTGTAATTTTCCATGTTGAAAGGAGATTTTTGCTTAGGTCTTAGATGATGTTGTTAAAATCATACATCGCAAGATTTTCTTATAGTTTCATTTAGTAATAGTGCTAATTAATCTTCTGGGACATTCTTGAAGCCTTGCTGCTGTGTTTTCTTTTTCTTTTTTTTAATATTAAAATAATACACGAACATGGTAAAAATATAGTACAGAAGGGCTCATGGTGAAAAGCAGCTGGGTCTAGCTGTGGGTGTTTTTTTCGCTGATTGCCTTCGGTGTTTTCTCAGTTAAGCCTGTTCAATCTGAGGTCACATGTATCTCTTCAGTTACGAGAAATGTTCTTCTAAGATGTCTTTGATAATTTTTACCCTTCTGTTTACCTGCTTTTTCTTTCTGGCACTCCTGTTGGTTGGATATGAGATTTCTTGAATTGATCCCCCACATTCCTT
This sequence comes from Equus przewalskii, assembly GCF_037783145.1. Lineage (NCBI taxonomy): Eukaryota > Metazoa > Chordata > Mammalia > Perissodactyla > Equidae > Equus > Equus przewalskii. The sequence continues at coordinate 76,330,111 of NC_091831.1, read as the reverse complement.
TTTTTCCTTCATTGCAATCTATTTGTTAAAAAGTATGTGGTATTTGTCTTGTAAAATTTTCCACATTCTAGATTTTTCTGACATTCCCATGATGTCAGTAACATGTTTTTCTGTCCTCTACATTTCCTGTGTATTGATAGTTATATATAACCTTGATCAGATTCAGGTTTGACTTTTTTTTTGTACAAGTACTTTATAGGTGATGTGTATTTCAATCAGGAAGCACGTAATGTCTGGTCATGACTATTTGTGATGTTAGCAGCTATTGATGAATATTGCTTACATCCAGTATTTCATTTGGGGTTGTAAAGTGGTAAAATTCCAATAATTTTCTTTCTTTTATCAGTCTTCTGATGGGTGAGATAGTAGCTGGACAACTTATTTCATGGAAAACTTCCCTGTGTTAATTACTTGCTTTCCAAAATAATTGGGTGATTAAAAGTCAGGATAAATGTTTGATTCTTTTCTTTTATTTATCAGTTTTCATAATAATGAGTCGATTCACTAGAAGACCAATGAACTTAAAAGAGATCTTTATAAAGTCATGGGTTTAAATGTTTGACATGTTTGAGTCTATTGCTGTTATCATTCTTATTGATTATTGATTGTCCCGTCTTTGGCCCGTAGGAATCCCTTCAGATTGTCTCCTGAGTACTTTTGATGTGACCCAATGGTTTTTGATAGCTTCCTTTCTGATATGATAAGGAAGCTATCAAATATGCAAGGTTCCTCTTACACATTTCTCACCCCACATCACCATCAGCCGTTTCTCCAAGAGCTTGATTTCTCTTTTTAGTGGCAAATAGTGTTTGGAGGCCACAGTCTGAGCTCTAGGGGTACCCATTGCTGCTAGGTTGGTCGTTGTTTCTAGGCCTTTTTTAGTGGACAGAGCTGTATTTGTAGGATTAATTCCTGGAAGTAGAGTAGATTTAAGGTTATGTGTATTTTTCTGTATTTATTATAAAAAGTTTCAAATGTACAGAAAAGTAGAGAGAATAGTATGGGGAACACCTGTATATACTTGTTATGTCAACTTAGCAGTTATTAATATATTGCCATATTTGCTTCATTTCTTTTATTTTTTGCCTAAGCATTTTATTTATTTATTTATTTTTAAGATTTTATTTTTTTCCTTTTTCTCCCTAAAGCCCCCCAGTACATAGTTGTATATTCTTTGTTGTGGGTCCTTCTAGTTGTGGCATGTGGGATGCTGCCTCAGCGTGGTTTGATGATCAGTGCCATGTCCATGCCCAGGATTCGAACCAACGAAATGCTGGGCCACCTGCAGCAGAGCACGCGAACTTAACAACTTGGCCATGGGGCCAGCCCCATGCCTAAGCATTTTGAATTAAATAATATAGATAGTGGCATTTCATCCCTAAGTACTTTACTGTGCATCTCTAAAAAGTAAATACATTTTCATACAAAATAGTATATATATTTTAAACTTAAAGTTTGTTCATCTTGTCGTATTGGTGAGTAGACTTCTTTTAAACCAATAAATAAGCTAAATTATTGAAAAACTTTGTCTTAATTAACCTCTTGGCTTATAGTCCTTGAAGATTAGTCCCAAGGTGGAGTGAGTCCATTCTTAAAAATGGGTAATCATATGATCCTTCAGAATCCTAGGTCTTTTATTCTACTGTTTTTGCCTTCAAAATTCTGCACTAGCTTTTTTCTTGATTAATTTTAGATATGAGTTTCTTGGTATCCCGTATAAAGAAAATCTGTATCTGATCTTTACATTCATTTTTTTTTTCTTTAAAGATTTTGGTTTTCCTTTCTCTCCCCAAATCTCCCCAGTACATAGTTGTATATTTTAGTTGTGGGTCCTTCTAGTTGTGGCATATGGGATGGTGCCTCAGCATGGCCTGATGAGTGGTGCCATGTCCGTGCCCAGGAGCTGAACCAGCGAAACCCTGGGCCACCAAAGTGGAGCGTGTGAACTTAACCACTTGGCCATGGGGCCGGCCCCTATTCCAGAGTTTTTAATGTTCTTTTTTTATAGCCTTTATCGAAATACTGCTACATTGAGAATTCTCTGGTAGCAGATCTCTGCATGGAGTGTGTATAACAGTGCTCTTTTTTGAGCAGTTTGGTCCAGCTTTCAGATGAATCGTGTTTTTGTCCTCCTAACGTAATATGTTTTCATGTTCTAGGAGTAGATGCAAGAAACAGCTACACCTACCAACTGACTGTTGTCTGGAAGAACATTTCAACGTGATGTGAAAACCACAATCACTGTCTTTGACAGACGTGTGATAGTAGTCAGGTGAAAAATTGTAAAAAGTGCAATTAAGTAGGTAATGCGTTATTATTTCAAGATGCATTTTTATCTTATTTATTACTGGGATATAGCTCTGCTTAAAATTTGTTGCAGATTTTATTATAGGAGAAATAGCCCTTTGGTAATTTTTAACTTAAAGTGTTTTAGGCCCCCAGTCATCTCTTCCATACTTTATGGTGCAAAAAATTTGGTATTTGGGTGTGTACTTGTTTGAGGCTTTGAACAGGTGTGGGGTTGCTTCCTGAGAGAGAATTCTTGCTCCTGCAAGTTAGTGGTATTTCTGTAGCCCACAATTGTGTCAAAGTGGGTGGCCCTCTACCTCAAAGGGTTGTTATGAGGATTCAGTGAATTTATATATAGAAAGCACTTAGAATTGTGCTTGACAGGAAGTAAGAACTTTTTAAATGTTAGAGATTATTATTGTTTTTGCTGTTATGGTTGTTACTGTGAATTTGGAAAAAGTACTCCTTTCTCAGGTCACTTAATTTCCATCTATGGGAAAATCATCAGATTATATTGATTTTTATTAGAGCTTGATACTGCATTGTTATCTGGCAGAAAATTGATGTAATAAATATAAGAATCTATAACTTATGGCCCTTAGGGCCAGAAAGTGTGCTTTTAATAGTCAGATTAAACCATTATCCTTATCACCATGTGCCTTATATCTAGGATTAGCCATATAGAATAGCTGTTCTCAAATTTATTTTAAGTGACTTTAGTTTGAAATTGCTGTCATTTAACTGTAATTAGAAACCTAGCTGAGATAACATCTGTGTAGGAAGGGAAGTCTAAAGCAGTGTGCCTGGGGTCCTTGTTAAAAGTGTAAATCCTCAGGCTCTACACCCAGAGCTTCTAATTTAGTCAGTCGGAGTTGTGGTCCATCACTCTTCATTTTTAACATGTTCCCTAGACTATTCTGATGCCCCACTTTGGGAATGGTTCCGTTTTTATTCCTTTGTGTAACTGCGTTTACAAAACGAAGCTTTCTATCCTGAGCTCTGACTGAGGCTTGAGTTAAGACATAGCCGCTTGTGGAACACCAGTGAATATGTTATGAAGATGTTATCAGGTGTGATGTGTCCTTCATTATCTTATTCTATGCCCCTTATATAAGCGATCCTGTGACACATTACTGTTAGCTCAGAGGCAGGGAAAAAAGGTTTTGTTCTAATGAACTGAGATGTTTCTACCACAGTCATGTATCACTTAACGACATTCTGAGATGTGGTGTTAGGTGAATTTGTTGTGTGCGAACATCACAGAGTGCACTTACACAAACCTACATGATGTAGCCTACTACATACCTAGGCTCTATGGTATACCCTATTGCTCCTGGGCAGCAAACCTATGCAGCATGTTGCTGTCCTGAATGCTGTAGGCAATTGTAACACAAAGACACATCTAAACATAGAAAAGATATGGTAAAAATGTGGTATACAAGATAAAAACTGGTGCCCCTGTGTAGGGCACTTACCCTGAATGGAACCTGCAGGACTGGAAGTTGCTCTGAGTCAGTGAGTGAGTGGTGAGTGAATGTGAAGGCCTGGGACTTTACAAACACTGGACACTGAGGCTACACTAAGTTTTTAAAAGATTTCTTTCTCTCTTTAATAATCAATTACGCTTAGCTTACTGTAACTTTTTTACTTTACAAACTTTAAAATTTTCTAACTTTTCAGCTCTTTTGTAATAACACTTAGCTTAAAACACAAACATGTTGTACAACTGTACAAAAATATTTTCTTTATATCTTTTTTCTATGAGCTTTTTCTATTTAAAAAATTTTTTAGTGTTTTTTACTTTTTACACTTTTCTGTTAAAAACTAAGACACAAACACACACGTTAGCCTAGGCCTACACAGGGTCAGGATCATCAATATCACTGTCTTCTACCTCCACATCTTGTCCCACTGGAAGGTCTTCGGGGCAGTAACATGCATGGAGCCGTCATCTCCTCTAATAGCAGTGCCTTCCTCTGGGGTACCTCCGGAAGGACCTGAAGGTTTGTTTACACAAGCATCCCCACAAACACGTGAGTAATGCGTTACGAGAAGTACGATGTCACTAGGCGATAAGAATTTTTCAGCTTCATTATAATCTTATGGGACCACTGTCATATTTGTGGTCCATCATTGACTGAAACATCGTTATGCGACATGTGACCATACTGGTCAAGAGAACTGCATCTTCTTTTTCTTGCTACGAGGAAGCTCAGACCTATGTTTTATACTTCATTGCTGTTTTTTCAGTTATTCTCTTCTCTTTTAATGCTTCTTATGCTCCCCACTTCCCTTTCTTGTTTGTATTAATGGCTTTTGATCTTCTGGTACACAGTTTTGTTTTCTCTGAAATTTTTTTTTAATTGTAAGTTATTGCACATCTTTTAAGGACATTCTCAAAGTACAGATTACAAAAACAAGAGGCTGTGTCCAGGTGGCATTAGAATGTTCCTAGGGTAGTGCTGAAAACAACCTACTCCATAATTTCAGAGCCTGAGGTTTTTTAGACTAACCTTGTAGTGACATGTGTCCAGCTGCTGGAGTACTGAAACCTTGACTTTGTTTCAGCTACAACCCGTTGTCGGTATTTAGAGGCTTGAAGCAGGTGCTTAGAATGAATCGGATTATCAACATCACTTAATGGGGATGGAAGATTCTCTGAATTTCTCAGCCTTGGGAGACTTGAATGTAGTTATATATCTAAGAAAAAGGAAAGTGTTGGTTATCTCAGGAGTCGGTCAGCCCAGGAAGGCAAGGAGCAAAAGGCTCACCAAGGCAGATGTTGGCAGTGCCTGTCTTGGACTTCTCAGGGGTGAGGCAAAAGAACTGGATCCCTGGCGCAGCCCTTGTGTGGCGATGGATCCAGGAGTTACAGCCAGTGGACTTGAAGTAACTCCTATGCTGTTGTGAAGGTCCCTGACTTGTGAGATAGAGGGATCTAGATGTTTTTGCCAAATACCATTCAATATTCCATTTATTGAACTCTTCTAGTTCGTATTTCATGCTCACCAAGCAATCATCCGATTATGATGTGGCTCCTTGTATTAGTCTGTTTAGATGGGTAGAATATATGGATCATATGGAATCGTTATTTTTTTTAAAAAATAGACTTTATTTTTTAGAGCAGTTTTAGGTTCACAGCAAAATTGAGCAGAAAGTAGAGAGTTCCCATATACCCCTCAACCCCATACATGTACAGCTTCTCCCACTATCAACATCCCCCATCAGAGTGACACATTTGTTACAATTGGTGCACCTATGCTGACACATCATTATCACCCAAAGTCCATCATTTACATTAGAGTTCACTCTTGGCGTTGTACATTCTATGGGTTTGGACAAATGTATGATAACGTGTATCCACTATTACACTATCACACAGAATAGTTTCCCTGGCCTAAAAATCCCATGTGCTCCTCCTCTTCATCCCTTCCTCCCCGCTAAGACCTGGCAACCACTGATCTTTTTACTGTCTCCATACTTTTGCCTTTTCCAGAATGTCATATACTTGGAATCATACAATATGTAGCCTTTCTGATTGGCTTTTTTCACTTAGTAATATGCACTTAAGTTTTCTCCATGTCTTTTTCATGGCTTGACAGCTCATTTCTTTTTAGCACTAAATAATGTTCCATTGTCTGGATGTACAACAGTTTTACCCTGCTTTCAAGTTTAGGCAATTATAAATAAAGCTGCGATAAACATGTGTGTGCAGGCTTTTGTCGAGGACGTAAGTTTTCATCTCATTTGAAGTGTAATTGCTGGATGATTGGATTTTTTATTTTTAATTCTTGTGATTTCAGTGAAGTTGGGTATGATTGCAGTTGGTTTTTGCTGTATCTTGATGTCTAGGGAGAGAATAAACTACTCATGTTGGCCAGAATATTTAGGTTTATGTGGACAGTTTTATTTATCATTGTATAAATAAACCTATATTCCAGTGTCTGCTTCAGTCATTTGAGGATTTGAATTTACTAGACTGAGGCTAGGCAGGTTCTTATCACTCATGGCATGTACAAGGCAGAAAAGCCTGGATCTTACAGTGTTGGGACATGACTGACGGGGTAGTCTGCCCAGCTACCACTTCTGTCTGCTGTCTCACTGTGCTGATTTTTGTACTTGCTACTCTGTCTTTAGTGGACTGGCTCCTGGGTAAAAGGTTGCCAAACAATAGATATTCTTCGTCAGAGTTCGGCTAATCACAATTGCATATTGGCCTTGCTCTTTCCACCTGTGTCAGCTTGAGAAGTGACTTGTTCTTTGTCATGTGAAAGAGTGGCCTTGTGTTGTGCTTTCTTCTTGGTAATGTCCATTAACTGATTCAGATAGTTTCTATGATAAATAACATTAATTGTATTTTTTTCTTATATAATGGCCTTTATCTGACAAAAAGTGGATTAGGACACAAAAGAATTGTATGCGCGCTAGTACAGGGTCTGGTCCTTTTTTGCTGTGTTCTTTGGGCAAGTATGACATAATAAGAAATATATATTTGGTCTCTGCCCTGAGTTTCTGACGCAGAGTTCCTAAAAGCCATGTAATTTCCTAAGTGATAGGGGTGCTAGGAGCATCTTTTGTTTTAATGTTTGGTCTTTGGCCCCAGTTCCTGACACTAGAGCTACTAAGGCCCTTGGAATCTCCAGAATGATGAGTGTCTTTTGTATGCTAATGAAAGACTGGTGGCTGGGGCCCCTGAATAGCTTCAGGGTGGGGACGGGTCACAAGAGAGACCACGCCACAGTTAGGAGCTGGAAACTTTCAGCCCCACCCGCATCCTCCAGGGAGGGAGGTAGAACTGGAGATTGAGTTAATTATCACTCATGCCTACTTGCTGAAGTCGCCATGAAAATCCCTGAACTGCAGGGTTTGGAGAGCTTCCAGGTTGGTGAGCACATCCACATGCTGGGACGGTGGGGCCCCCCAAACTCTGTAGGGACAGGCTCTTGTACTCAGGACCCTTCTGAATCTCACCGTCTGTACCTCATTATCTAGCTATTCATCTGTAGCCTGTATTATATCCTTATATTGTAATAAACCGGTAAATGTAAGTAAGTATTTCCCTGAGTTCTGTGAGCGTTCTAGCAAATTATCAAACCTGAGGAAGGGATGTGGAAATTCATGATTTATAACCAGTTGGTGAGAAGTACAGGTGACAACCTGGGACTTGTGACTAGCATCTGAAGTGGGGACAGTCTTGTGGGACTGAGCCCCTAACCTGTGGGGTCTGCATACCTCCGAGCAGTTGGTACAGAATCGAGTTAAACTGCAGGACACGCAGTCTGTGTCCAGCAAGAATTGGAGAATTGCTTGGTGAGGGAGAACCCACATCCAGGGTCAGAAGTGTTGTGAGGTTAGAGAAACAGTTTTCCCTTGAGCAAGTCTCACATTTTCTCTGAGCTTTAGTTTCTTATCTTTAGAGTTGAGCTCTCTCAGTGTATCTCTCCAAGCTTGTTAAATAGGGCTCTGGGGGGAAGCAGGGTAAATAAAGTTCAGGCTCTTCTCCGTGTTGTACAAGAGTTTTACATTAGGGCTCAGCCTCTTTCAAGGTCTTTTGTCTTCTTCTCCTGCCCTGTGCCCCTGCAACACTCTGAGCTCTAGCTACCCTGGATTTTTTGAGGTTCCCTAAACGGCTCGTGAACTCTCACTGTCTTGCCTCAGCTATTTTCCCTTCAGTGTTTACCTCAAATGTTACTACTTCCCTGTGTCATACACCACCCCAGCAATATTACCTGGCTTCTTATCTGTGCTGCCATAACATGCAGACCTACTTTAATACCAGATTTGTTCTTTGTGTAGTGACTGTTAGTTTACACATCTATCCCTGTTAGAAAACTTGAAGATGTGTGGGGGTAAGGAACTGTCTTATTTATTTTACTATCCTGTCAGTTTTTGCTCTTTCTTATTTACTTCCTTCTACTTTCTATAGGTTTAATCTGCTTGTTTTTTCTCCCCCTAACATTTTGAGACAGCTGATTATTTTCACTCTTTTGTCTAACATATAAATTTAAGTCTATAAGTTTCTCTCAAATGCAACTTTTAGCTACAGTCCGCAAATTTTGATATGTAGTATTTTCATTATCATTCTGCTCAAAATATTTTCTGATTTATATTATGCTTTCTTTTTTGATGCAAGGTAATTTAGAATGATATTACTTACTTTCTAAACATGAAGATTTTCTGATGAACTTGTGTTATTAATTTCCAGCTGAATTCCACTGTTGTGTTCAGAGAACCTACCCTGTGATTTCAGTCTTTGCGTTTTTATTTATTTTTTTGTTGTAGTAAAATACACATAACAAAATTTATTTATTTAGTTAGTTATTTTGGTTTAGCCCTGAGCTAACATCTGAGCCAGTCTTCCTCTGTTTTAAATGTGGGTTGCCACCACAGCAGGGCTGATGAGTGGAGTCGGTCTGCACCTGGGATCTGAACCCATGAACCCAGGCTGCCAAAGTGGAACCCGTGGAACTTTAACCACTCAGCCAGGGGACTGGCTCCCATAAAATTTACATTTTTAAGTGTACAGTTCATTGGCATTAGGTACATTCATACTGTTGTGCAACTATCATTATCATCCATCTCCAGAACATTTTTTAACTTCCTAAACTGAAACTTGGTCCTCATTAAATAATAGTTTCCCATGGGGCCAGCCCAGTGGCTCAGCAGTTAAGTGCACACGTTCCCCTTCTAGGCAGCCTGGGGTTCGCAGGTTCTGATCCTGGGTGCGGACATGGCACCGCTTGGCAAAAGCCATGCTGTGGTAGGCATCCTACGTATAAAGTAGAGGAAGATGGGCATGGATGTTAGCTCGGGGCCAGCCATCCTCAGCAAAAAGAGGAGGATTGGTAGTAGTTAGCTCAGGGCTAATCTTCCTCAAAAAATAAAAAAATAAAAAAAAAAGAATAGTTTCCCATTCTCCCTCTCGCCGGTCCCTGGCAACCGCCTCTACTTTCTGTCTCTGTGAATTTGACTACTCTACATACCTTGTGTAAGTGGAATCATACAATGTCTGTCCTTTTGTGACTGGTTTATTTCACTTACCATAATGTCCTCAAGGTTCATCCATGTTGTTGCATGTGTCAGAATTTCCTTAGTTTTTAAGGCTTAATAATATTCCATTGTATATTTATCAAAAAGAATAAAATACTTGGGAATTAAATTAACCAAAGAGGTTAAGGAGGAGAAAGACTTGTACAATGAAAACTACAAAATATTGCTGAAAGAAATTAAGAAGACATAAATAAATGAAAGATATCTCATGTTCACAGATTGGAAAAGTTAATATTGTTAAAATGTCAATAATACCCAAAGCAATCTGTGGATTCAGTGCAATCCCTATCAAATCCAACGATGGTTTTTGCACACTGTCTTTTAATCACAACCTTTAGTCCATTTTTGGTTCACTTAATTGTTGATAATTTGGGTTTCTATCTACCATCTTACTATTTGCCTTCTATTTGTCTTGCCTATGCTCTGTTCTTTGTTTCTTATTTTATTTTTCCTCTATATTAATTTGGTAGTTATACATTTTTTATTGTTTACTGGTTACTCTAGAGATTAAAACATGCATCTTTGACTTTATGTGCTCCTCTTTGGCAGCCTGGGGTTTGCAGGTTTGGACCCTGGGTGCAGACCTACACACTGCTCATCAAGCAGTGCTGTGGTGGCATCCCATGTACAAAATAGAGGAAGATTGGCATGGATGTTAGCTCAGGGCCAATCTACCTCACCAAAAAAAAAGTCTAATAAAAATTAGTAACTTTACCTCTTCCTGACTCATGCAAAGACCTTAGAACACTGGAACACTGATTCCACTCACCCACTTCCTAACTCGTGTGGGATATTTTAATCTAGGTATGTTTTAAACCCAAAGAGCTGAAATTATTATTACTTTATATCGTCAATATTAGTTTAATTCATCCATATATTTACTTTTTTGTTGCCCTTCATTCCCCTCTATAGCCTCAGGCTTCCATCTGGGATAATTTTCTTTCTCCTTGAGGATCACCCCTATGAATTTTTCTTTGCTGAAATTGCCTTTATGTTGCCTTCATTTTTCTTAATTTTAAAATTGTGGTTACATACATATAAAACATGAAATTTGCCATTTTGACCATTTTTTCATTAACATTTTAAATTGTCATAAAATATGTATAACATACAATTTACCATTTTAACCTTTTTACAATAGACCTTATTGGGGCTGGCCCCATGGCCGAGTGGTTAAGTTTGTGTGCTCTGCTTCAGCGGCTCAGGGTTTCGTTGGTTCAGATCCTGGGTGCAGACATGGCATCACTCATCAGGCCACGCTGAGGTGACGTCCCATGTGGCAAAGCCAGAAGGACCTACGATTGGAATATACAACCATGTACTGGGAGAGTTTGGGGAGAAGAAGAAGAAGAAAAAAAGAAGATTGGCAACAGATGTTAGCTCAGGTGCCAATTTTTATTAAAATAGACCTTATTTTTTAGACTAGTTTTAGGTTCACAGCAAAACTGAATGATAAATGTGCACAGACTTCCTGTACACCTCCTGCCTCACACATACATAGTCTCCCTCATTAGCAGCATCCCCTACCAGGCTGGGTCATGTGTTACAATTGATGAACCTATGTTGATAGATTGTTACCACTCTAAGTCCATAGTTTACATGAGATGACACCAAAAGCAAAGGGAACAAAAGCAAAAATGAGCAAGTGGGACTACATCAAACTAAAAACCTTCTGCACAGCAAAGGAAACCACCAACAAAGTGGAAAGGGAGAAAGTATTTGCAAATCATATACCTGATAAGGGGTTAATATCCAAAATACATAAAGAACTCACCCTCAATAGCAAAAAAAAAAAAAAAAATATCCGATTAAAAAACGAGCAGAGAATCTTTTTTTTTTTTGCCTCCTTCTTCTCCCCAAACCCCCCAGTACATAGTTGTATATTCTAGTTGTAGGTCCTTCTGGTTGTGCTATGTGGGACGCCACCTCAGCATGGCTTGATGTGCGGTGGCATGCTGGTGCCCAAGATCCGAACCAGTGAAACCCTGGGCCACCAAAGGAGAGCAGGTGTATTTAACCACTCAGCCACCACCAAGCAGAGGATCTTAATAGAGGTTTTTCCAAAGAAGACATACAGATGGCCAACAGGTACATGAAAAGGTGCTTAACATCACTCATCATCAGGGAAATGCACATCAACACCACAATGAGATAGCACCTCACACCTGTTAGAATGGCTAAAAGAAGAGATACCAAATGCTGGCAAGGATGTGGAGAAAAGGGAGCCCTTGGGCATTGTTGATGGGAATGTAAATTGGTGCAGCCACTATGGAAACCAGTATGGAAGTTCGTCAAAAAATTAAAAATAGAACTACCATATGATCCAGCAATTCCACTTCTCAGTATTTATCCAAAGAACACGAGAACGCTAACTCAAAAACATATGTAAACCCCATGTTCATTGTAGCATGATCTACAATAGCCAAGACGTGGAAACCACCTAAGTGTCCATCAGCAGATGAGTGGACATATTGGAGTTCGCTCTCAGTGTTGTGTATTCTATGGGTTTTGGACAAATTTATAATGACATGTAACATACAGAGTAGGTTCACTGCCCTAAAGACTCTCTGCTTTGCCTATTCATCTCTCCCTCTCCTCTAACCATTTTAACATTTTAAATTATTTATTTGTGGTAAAACATATATAAAGTAAAATTTACCATCTTAACTATTTTTAAGTGTACAGTTAAATAGGGACGACTTTAGGTGCCTCATATAAGTAGACTCATACAGCATTTGTCCTTTTGGGATGACTTATTTCACTTAGCATGATGTCTTCAAAGTTCATCTGTGTAGCATGTGTGAGGGCTTCATTCCTTTTTATGGCTGAATACTATTCCATTGTATGTACATCACATCTTGTTTTTCTGTTCATGTGTTGATGGACATTTGGGTTATTTCTACCTTTTGGCTATTGTAAGTAATGCTGCAGTGAATAATGGTGTACAGGTATCTGTTTGAGTCCCTATTTCAGTGCTTTTGTTTATATACCTATAGGTAGAATTGCCAGATCGTATGATAATTCTCTTTAGCTTTTTGAGGGACCACCAATCTGTTTTCCACAGTGGCAACACCATTTTACCTTCCCACCAGTGGTGTATGAGTGTTTCAAATTCTCTACATCCTTGTTAACACGTTACTTTACATTGTTTTGATTATAGCCATCCTGGTAGGTGCAAAGTGGTATCTCATTGTGGTTTTTATTTGCCTTTCCCTAATGATTAATGATGTTGAGCATCTTTTCATGGGTTCATTGGCCATTTGTTTATCTTCTTTGGAGAAATGACTATTCAAGTCCTTTGTTCATGTTTCAGTTGGGTTGTCTTTTTGCTGTTGAGTTTTAGGACTTTGTTATATATTCTAGATATTAAGCCCTTATCAGGTTTGTGATTTACAAATATTTTCTCCCATTCTATAGGTTGTCTTTTCTCGTTCTTGATAATGTCCTTTGATGTACAAAAGTGTTTAATTTTTATGAAGTCCAATTTATCTATTTTTTCTTTTGTTGCTTGTGTTTTGGTGTCATATCTAAGAATCCATTGCCAAATCCATGGTCATGAAGATTTACCTCAAAGTTTTCTTCTAAGAGTTTTATGATTTTAGTTCTTATACTTAGGTTGTTGATCTGTGTTGAGTTAATTTTCATATACGATGTGAGGTAGGAGTCTAAATTCATTCTTTCGCATGTGGATATCTAGTTGTCTCAGCACTATTTGTTGAGGACGCTGTCCTTTGAGTGGACTTGGAACCTGTGTTCAAAATCAAATGACCATGTATGGGTTTATTCCTGGACTCTCAATTCTATATATCTAACTTTATGCCAGTACCACATTGTTTTGATCACAGCAGTTTTGTAGTAAGTTTTGAAAATGGAAAGTGTGAGTCCTCTGACTTTATTCTTATTTTTCAAGATGGATTTGTTCATTCAGAGCCCCTTGTTTGCCTTCACTTTTTTGAAGGATATTTTCACCAATTACAGTGTTCCAGATCACCATTATTTTCTTTCAGTATTTTGAAGATATCATTCATTTGTCTTCTTGCTTTTGCTGTTTCTATGGAAAAGTCAGCTTTTGGTCTGGTCGTTCTCCTTTGGTGATAATCTGTTTCCTCTCCCCTATCCTGAGCTATTTTAAGATTTTTCTTTTTGTCTTACGTATGTGGCAATTTTACTATAATATCCCTGGGTGTGGTTTTCTTTGCATTTTTACTATTTGTTGTTCTTAGAGCTTCTTAAATTTGTGGCTTGATGGCTTTCCTTAGTTTTGTTTTCAGTCATTAGTAATTAGTCATTAGTCATTAGACTAATTAGTCATTAGTAATATTCTCAGTCGTATTTCAAAGATTGCTTCTTCCATGATCTCTCTCTACTTTCTTTTTGGGACTCCAGTTATAGATATGGTAGACCTTTTCATTGTATCTTCTATGTCTTTTATACCCTAGTTTGTGTTTCTCATCACTTGTCACTGTGCTTCCTTCTGTATATATTTTTTTCAGACCTGTTTTTTTCCCTCATTACATATAATCTGTTGTAAAATTCTATCCATTGGATTATAATTTGAATTATTGAAATTTTCAGTCCCAGAATTTCCATTTTGCGTGTTAAAAACATAGTTTTTAAATTTTCTGCTGAAATTCTCAAGTTTATCTTTTGTTTTCTTGAAAATATTAAACATAGTTAAAACTCCGCTTTGCAGATGCCTGATGGATCTATTTCTGCTGGCTGTTGTTTTTCTTGGTTTTCATATAGTCTTATCTTTTTCTATGCTTGGTTATTTTTGTTTGAGTGCCAGATACTGATTATGAAAAATTACTGTTTGAACTTTTCCGTGGTGTTGTCTTCCTCCAGAGAGGACTAAAGTTTCCTCTGGCAGATGGCGAGGGTCAGTAGCAATCCCAGACCGCTCTAAACAAGTCTGGGAATGAGATGATTTCGAGTCGGCCTTCCATCTCTACAAGGGCCAGTCTCTTTAGAGTTGGTTCCTCCTTACTCTTGGGATGAAGGCATTTCAAGCCCCAGCACAAACCTAGAAAGTTGCTCAGCGATCTCCATCTTCCCAAGAGGCTATGAGTTTCAGTATTGATCTCTTAGCACTTCAAATCTGTCCAAAGCTCTCGTCAGCTTTTTAGTTTTTCAGCTTTTTCTACCAGAATCAGCAGATGCCTCAAGGGGAAAAAGTTGCTCTAAAAGTTTAGTTCAAGCCTTTGGGTTTCCCTCTTCTCCCGAGTATTAGCTTTGTAATTCTTCACTGCCTTGTTAGCTCTTGGTGCTTTCAAAGAGACATTTTATGTGTATGCCTATTTTTTAAATTGTGGTAAATTATACGTAACTAAATTTACCATTTTAACCATTTTTAAGTAGTAATTCAGTGGTATTAAGTACAGCAATGCAGAAGAGTTCCAATTTCTTCACATCCTTGCCAACCCTTGTTATTTTCTGTTTTGTTTTGTTTTTTGACATTGACCATCCTAGTTTGTGTAAAATGATTTTTAAAAATAGTTTATCCAGCTTTTCTAGTTGTTCTCAGCAGGAAGATAGATTCAGATGTGAAACTCTCTGTCTTAATTATTTTTGCACCTAGCACAGTGCTGTATACATAACATAAGGGAGGAGAGAAGATAAAGAAAATGCTCTAAAAACTGTAAGGTGCTATGCAAATATTAGATATGAATTAAAGATAGCATCATATGAATCAGCCATAAAAAAAGACAAATTCATCCCATTTGCAATGACATGGAAGGACCTGGAGGGAATTATGCTAAGCGAAATAAGCCAGTCTGAGAAAGACAAACACCATGATTTCACTCATACGTGGAATATAAACAAACACATGGACAAAGAAAACAGTTCAGTTACCAGGGAAGGGGGGTGGGGGATGGGCACAGGGGGTTAAGGGGAGCACTTACGTGGTAACAGTCAAGAAATAACGTACAACTGAAATCTTACTTTGATGTAAACTATTATGAACTCAATAATAAAAAAAAGATGGCATAGTATGATGGGTAAGTTTTGACTTCTAGAGTTAGAATGACTTGAATTTGAAGATGTGTGACTTTGGGCAAGTTATTTTACCTTTATTGAATAAGAATACTGTATATAGAGAGAATTTTATTTTATGCAAAGCAGATTACTAGACCAGGACTCAAAAAAATGTGTGTTTGTCCAGGAACTGGTAAAAAGAGGATAATAATACTTCCTTTACAAAGATGAAATTGTTGTAAGGATAACATGAGATAATGCAAATAAGAGTTTCTGTCATTTAGTAAGTGCTCAATAAATTTAAGGCATTGTTGTTTTCTAAATTGTGATTTTTGTTTTTGTTGGTTTTTTAAGCCAAATATGCTATTGCATTTGGTGATTGAAGTCCTGAGTCTAAGGTTAACTTGTTCCTTCCCAAAGACATTTCTTTCTCCCCCAGTTGTGTCTGTGTGATATGGTTTCCATTGCAAACTGTATTTGCTTGCAGAAAAATGGAGCATTATCTCTGTCACCATTTATTGCTCATTTGGTTTTTCTCATTCTGCTAGGATTCTGGTTAGGAGTGGAATGGGACAATCCCGAGAGAGGAAAGCATGATGGAAGCCATGAAGGGACTGTATATTTTAAATGCAGGTAATTTTTCATTATGAATCTGCATGGTTATTTAGGATAATATTTAATAGTTGAATAAAGAAGAAGAAATGGTTGACTCTTGGTGTATTCTAAAAAGACAATTCTGTGTGTAGAGTTTTTTTCCTGTTTTTAAAACTCTGACTCTTAACCTTACAAATGGGGTTGCTTTCTTTGTCCTTTTTGTGTTTTTATCTTTTGACAGTTTTTTTTAATTGGATGAATATAAACATTTCTCATTGATTCATTAATAATTTAAAATCCATTAAATGAATAATAGAAAAAAGAAATAGCCTAGATATCCAATAAGAAGCAGTCGATCAAACAAAATGCAGAACATCCAAATAGTGGAATGCTAGGCCACCGTTAAAAAAACCTTTTGTCATGAAAAGAGTTACGCATTATATTGCTTATCTACTAATCTTTTTAACTGCTTGATTTCAGAGAAACTGCGTGAAGCTCTGAAAAGGACGGTGGGGAATTTCAGGCAGAGTCTATCTTTTAAATTTCTGTTTGTTTTCCTTAGGTTTCAGTTTCTCAAAAGGATCTCTTAATATTAAGCTTATTTTCTTTAAATGTGGTAGAGTGAACACAATCCTGGCCTGGAAATGAAGGGGCTTCCAACTCTACTTTTAACAATCTTTATGACTCTGAATGAGACTAAACTTTACCAACCTCTAAAATGAAGGCAAAAATTAGATAATAACAAAATACATTTCCTAGTCCACCATTTGGTACTTTTAGAAGTCAGGATAGAAGCAGCAGCATATTCCTAGGAACACGCCAGCTGTGACGGCAGATGTGGAACGGGGCCAGCTCAGAATCTGTCAAGAGTTCGTGGAGGATGGAGGGAGCACTTTGTGTGTTTAAGGAGGTGTGGAAATGGAAATTTCCTAGCCTGGCCTGTTGATCCCTTACTACCTGACCGTGACCTCACAAAACCTCCAGTGGAGGAACTTTTCCTGTGGAGCCTGCCCCAGCGCACTTTCCTCTTCTGCCCAAATTGTCCATGATTACATGGTCCTTTTGTTCTTTTTCTTTTTTTTGAGGAAGATTAGCCCTGAGCTAACTACTGCCAGTCCTCCTCTTTTTTGCTGAGGGAGCCTGGCCCTGAGCTAATATCCATGCCCATCTTCCTCTACTTTATATGTGGGACGCCTACGACAGCATGGCGTGCCAAGCGGTGCCATGTCCGCACCGGGGATCCAAACCAGCGAACCCCCGGCTGCCGAGAAGCAGAACGTGCGAACTTAACCTCTGCGCCACCGGGCAGGTCCCGATTACATGGTCCTTAATGGTCTCTGGATATGGCGATATTTTCAGTCTTGGTTACTCTGAGCAGAAAAATCAAGACTTGATTCAGTCCCAGCAGATCTGGGATTTGCCCTGAAGTGCTGATGGGAGGCCTCAGTTCAGGGGCCTAGACACAACATTTGCTTTCTGATCCTTGGAATAAGCATTTCCTTCCTTCATTGTGTCTTCTTGAATAGTCATGGCTGAGCATTTGCATATTGAAATACATATTATTATAAATTTCTTTCATTTCATAGAAACGAGCATTTTGTTGACTTTAAAATCCTATGTGGGTGGGTAATGTTATCTATGAATTAGGTTTCAGAAGATTTTGGGGGCAGTAATAAAGGGAGCTTTGGGTCTGATGTGGTGGAGAACCGCTGGTCTAGACTAAAGGAATTGCCTTGTCCTTTATTAATGCTTATATTGGTATTGATTGGAACATGACTTCAACTAGTAAAGATTATACCAATATCTTAGAATCTCTAAATCAGGAAAAACAGATTACACCATGTGTATTTTTTATTAAGCTAATTCAGATCTCTTACCAAGAAGTCATATATACTTCTTCCTTTTTGATAAATTCACTGGAGTCTTTTTTTTAAAAAAAATATTTTATTTTTCCTTTTTCTCTCCTAAGCCCTCAAATACGTAGATGTTTATTTTTAGTTGTAGGTCCTTCTAGTTGGGACATGTGGGACGCCACCTCAGCATGGCCTGATGAGCAGTGCCATGTCTGCACTCAGGGTCTGAACTGGTGAAACCCTGGGCCGCCGAAGCAGAGCATGCAAACTTAACCACTTGGCCACAGAGCCGGCCTAATGCTTTTTTTTTCTTTTGGTAAGGAAGATTGGCCCTGATGACTTTTGCTGTGGTAGGCATGCCACATATTAAAGTAGAGGAAGATGGGCACGGATGTTAGCTCAGGGCCAGGCTTCCTCAGCAAAAAGAGGAGGACTGGCTGTAGTTAGCTCAGGGCTAATCTTCCTCAAAAAAAAATAATAATAATATGAATCAGAAGTTGTCATATTATAGCAGAACTAGGATTCCCATCTCTTCAGAAACATGTTAATAGCAAATGGCTGATAGTGTGTTAGATATATAAGAATGTAGTTATGCACTTTGGCACATAAATCTTTTAAAAGTTACCTGGCTATCCTTTGCACTGGAAGCAAAGGATATTGGGGTATATTGAGTGGGATGCTTGCTGAGCTCAGCGTCTGGGGTCTCCCAGCATCCCGGGTGGGTAGGGTGATACTCTGCTGTGGGGGTTAGGTCTTGACTCTCGGCAACAAAACTTTAGAATAGACAGTGTGGTTTTCAAGGCCCAGCTCATGGCATACATTCTTCACAGTGGATTTTTCCTCCCACCAGTTCAGTTCATGTTAATCTCACGAGACTCCAGTTTGGAGTAGAATGACATTTGCAAGGGGCTAACCTCCATTTTAACAGTGACCTTAAAGAAGAATATAGCCTTAACCCAGGGAATAAACATTTTTACAGTTAGCTTGCAGTGTTTCTGTATTTTATCATGTTTGTTCCTTATTCTGATTCTTTGAGGTGGTTATGACAGGTGTTATTAATATCTTTCAGGATGACCAGATGTGGTAATGGGTTATGAATATAGCATGAAAAACTGGAGTTGAGCTAAAATCCTGGCTGTGGACTCCTCTTCATTGTAGGTCTCTAAAAATAGGGTAGATATTGTTTCTTCTTGAATAGTTGGTGTGACACTGTCAGAAGAGGATTAGGGAGTGGACCAGACCAGCTCATAAAGCCCCTCTAAACGTGAGTTTTGATAATTCATGTCACTCTTTAGTTTCATTCTGATCTTTCCTCTTATTATAACCTAAGGTAAATATGGCAATCTCCTGAGCTATTATGATAATTAAAATTTGTGACACTATCAATTAATAGTAGTTGACAAGTTTATCCCAGATTCATGGCTGTGAAGCAGTCATCAGTGTCTTTCCCAGGTGTTTCTGTTCCCCGTCTCGTCTTTTGAGGAGTTGAGAGGCTCAGTTAGGGGTCATCAACCTTGAAGTTCTCTCAACCTTGTCCCTGGAGAGCAGAGTGAGTGCCAGTTTTTTTCTTTCAACCTCAACTAGAGAGTATACTCTAAACAGAGCTGTGTGGGTCAGTATTCCACCACTCAGCTTTTATTTAAAGTGTTCTCTTTCCAAGCAATTATATGATTTCTCTTTTCCGGTAAGGAAGAAAGCGTACAGTGTGACTTTTCTTCTCTACTAGTGAATGGAATCTAACTTTAGTGCTTGGCATCAGAGGGGACATACTGTCTAGACTGTGTCCATAATACTAAATAACTTAAAAAATGGAAGTCCCTTGGGCTAGCCCCAGTGGCCTAGTGGTTGAGTTTGGCGCACTCCACTTCAGCGGCCTCGGTTTGGTTCCCAGGCATGGACCTACACGACTCGTCTGTCAGTGGCCATGCTGTGGTGGCAGCTCATATACAAAAAGAGGAAGATTGGCAACGGATGTTAGCTCAGGCAAATCTTCCTCAGGGGGAGAAAAAAAAGGAAGTCCCTTGAGTTACTCATCCTGTGTGTGTCATCATATTGTTGTAAAGTGTCTTGAGGTTCTTGAATGAGCGTTAATGGATCAGTATAAAATGTCCTTTTGGTATGGTGTAAAGTGTTAGAGAAATTTTTTTTTTTTAAATCACTAAATGTGCTGATAGTGTACAGGCAAGGCATGTCTCTGCAAGCTGAAGAGAGAGATTTCATTTTTGAAAGCCTCCCACAAATCAGGGCAAAATAAAAATTGTGTCACTCAGAAGCAGTCTGCAAAAAGTCGCTTATCTACTGGGCTGTTTTTCTGTGGGGAAAATGAGTTACCAAGTCAATTCTTTAGCTATTACAGCAATGTACAGTGAATGAAAGTGAACATTCCTCCTCTCATGATGAACTGAAAAGGCTCTACATGTGCCTGTAACTAACAGGGTATCAAGACGAACGACATTTATCAGAAACTCCTCAGAGACCCAGCCTTTCCCAGCACGTAGAGCCCCAACCAGAAAGATACTTACTATGGGAGTTTGGAATCTGTTGGGGATCCTTTACCTTTGAGTAGTAGTGCCAGATTCAGCAAATAAAGATAAAAAATGCACAGTGAAATTTGGATTTCAGATAAACAGTAAATAATTTTTTAGTATAAGTATGGGACACACATGGGACATACTTATATTGAAGAATGATTGGCTAGTTCAGATTTAGCTGGGCATCCTGAATTCTGACAACCCTCCTGGGGATGTAGGGCAGCCTGAATCTCGATTACAGGGCTTCCTGAGAGTCTTCCATTTCTGCAAAGCCATGGTCAGGATTTTCTTTGCTAGCAGCATCTGTAATTGGTGGGCAGAGCAGGGAGGAACTTGAACAAGCCAAATGCTTACGAGAGAAATAAATTTGGACTCTCCTGCCGCCACTCCCTCCCCCCTCCCAAGTTTTCTCTTTAGACAGAGTTCAGAATTTCAGTGTTTGAATGCAACATCTTGATATTAATCTAGAATCTCAGGGAGTCTATGTGAATTATTAGCTTCTCTCTGGAGATTTATTGTTATCGAGAGGCACTCATTCAGCCAGCATTTTTCATTATTTGCTGGGCTGTTTTGTTTTCTAAGAAACCTGCCAGGAATGTTTCAGAGGACACTGATCTTTGATGTTCTCCTTTGATCTGTAAAGGGCATGGCATCTACTTAGCAACTACCCAGCACCATTCCTAACTCCTTTCATCTGCCTGCAGCCAAACTACACAGCAACAAAGATCTCTCCTTGAATTGTTCATTACCACTGTTTTAAAAATTTAGGACAGAAGTGAAAACCATGGCATTTGTTTTGCGTTGTTGCCTTCTCATTTATTATAAATGTCCTAATTTTAAAATTTGTGCTCTCAAACTTATTTTTTCATTTAAATACATAATATTTTTATATCAATTATATTGAGGTGTAATTTACATACAATAAAATGCATAGATTATAAACATACAATTGGATGAGTTTTGACAATCGCATCCACCTGTGAAATCCGTGTACCAATCTCAGGATATAGGATATTCTCCCCAGAGAATCCCCTTGTGTCCCTTCTCAGTCTCCCTCAAGGTTGGAGGCAGCCACTATTCTGATTTTTGTCACCGTAAATTAGTGTTGCCTCTTCTAGAACTTGCATAAATGGAATCGTACAGTGTGCGCCCTTGTGTGTGTGACTTCTTTTGCTCATCATGACGTCTGTGAGGATTCCTCCTTGCTGTCGCATGTAGCTCATTAGTAGTTCATCCCCTTTGTTGCTGAGTGGTATTCCATGAATGAATATGCCACAATTTGTTTAATCCATTTATCTGCTAATGGCCTTTGTTGGAGTTTTTTCCAGTTTTTGGCTAATATGAATATTCATGTAGGTTCTCTGTGTGGACATATGTCCTTATTCCTCCTGGGTAAATGTATAGAAGTGGCATTGCTGTATCACAGGGTAGGTGTCTGGTTAACTATATAAAAAATTACTTGATTGTTTTCCAGAGTACATTTTACTCTTTGACTAGCAACGTATGAAAGTTCCAGTTGCTTCCTTCCCTTGCCAATCTTTGGTATTATTAGTCTTTTTAAACTAAATTTTTTAAATTTTATCGAGTTTACATTGGATTATAGCATTATGTAAATTTCAGGTGTACCACATTATATTTCCACTTCTGTATAGACTGCATCATGTTCACCACCGAGTCTAGTTTTTAATCCGTTACCATACATATGTGCCACTTTACCCCTTTCGCCCTCACTCCACCCTCTTCCCCTCTGGTAACCACCAATCTGTTCTTGTAACTATGTATTTGTTTGTTTCTTTATCTTCCAGATATGAGTGAAATGATACAGCGTTTGTCTTTCTCTGTCTTATTTTGCTTAGCATAATACCCTCAAGGTCCATCCATGTCGCTGCAAATGGCACTATTTCATCTTTTGTTATGGCTGAGTAGTATTCCATTGTGTGTGGAATACTATTGGATACACACATATACACATACACACACACATATATAAATACACACACATCCCTCATCTTCTTTGTCTTGTGCCCTTGATGGGCACAGTCTGTGCTCACTGTCCTCTCACTCTCTGGAACTCACCCCATCAGGCTTTTGCCTACTGTTCCCCCACAGCTGCTCCCACCAAGTTACCTTCCGTTTGCTAGATTCACTGGCCAGCCTCAGCTGTCACCTTCCAGGCCTTCATAGCACTGGACGCACTTGTCCGCTTCCTCCAGTGGCTTCTAGGACCACAGCCTCTGGGGTTCTAATGACCTCCGGGCCACTTCTTGCCTGTGGCATCACTTCTGACTTTTTGGGATCACAAGTTCTTTCACCGTCTGGTAATCTCTATAGACCCACTTCCCAGAAAAAACTTTATCTGTTTATATTGACAAAATTTATCATCAATATTAGTTTTCATCCTTTGTAATTACAGTGACTTCTAGAAAGGTTTAAGAGTTAAAGGTTGTAAGCTGAAATAGTATTTATAATAGAATTTTTGGAAATTCATATGTTTCGTCATTTATTCTCTAAAGTGATCAGATAACATTAACATTTACAACTGTTTTATAGGTGATACTTAGATTTCCCTGAAAATAAGGTATCGTTGCTATGATGTAATGCTGAAATTCAATGGATCTAAAGACCTATTTTGAATCTCTTGGAAAGCCTGACAGAGTCGTCATTACATACAGCAATATAATTAATATTTCCATTAAATCCTGCTGGAGATCATTACTAAAAATTGCTATAGAACCTGAATATAGATTGTGGTAAAATATCCTATATTTCTGTAGAATTCTTCCCACATGGGCTATTTTAGCTCCATAGTTAAGCTGTTAAACTGTATTTAGTTCAAGTTTAAGTTATCGTTTAAAAGATATTGTGCATAATTCTGTTAACCCCAAATGTTTTCATTTCTTTCTGTCCTTATTTAAACTTTGTCTATCTATAAATAGAATTTCTCTGTAGTTATGTCATGTACAATCTGTTTCAACTTTTAGAAATCTCAACATTATTTTGTGAGTAATCTTATTGAGTGTTATAGCTAGAATTTTTTAATGAGTCATCTGTCTGGTTTACTCAATAGTTTATATCCACTGGGCATTTTAATGATTTCCAAACTATTATACAGAATCTTTGTAAAATGGAATTTTGTTTTTGTTTCAAAATTATTGCCTGCCAACAGATTCTCAGGAGCATGATCACACAATCAAAAACAAAGCTGACCTTGCAGTCTTTGAGATGTTATGATTTTTTCTTTATTTTCTGCCGGTTTTGTTGAAAATAGTTTCGTTATTTGAATTTGCATTTCTTAATCATTGGCAAAGTAAAACTTTCCCCCAGGGATTTAATATTTTTGTTTCCTCTTATGCGAATTATCTGTTCCATATTTCTTGTCTGTTTACCTATTGGGATTTTATGCACTTGCATAAGCTCACAACCCTTTATGATCAATCATATTGATTATACATTTTTTTAGTATATTATTTTCCCTTTTATGCTGATTTTGATTTTTCAGCATACAGAAAATTTTGAAAACCTTCAGAACATTGCCTTTATGGCCATTTCTTGGATGATATTTTTTCTTTCTTTTTAAATGTATTGATTGCTTCTATTTGCCTCTATGTTTGTAAACAAATTTGTAAACGCAGACGTTTTATGTTTGTGGCAGACTGACAGTTTAGAAAGGAGTTTTGCATGTGTCACCTTATTTAAATGTCCCCGTGGATGATTATTTCCCTCCTTTTCCAGGCACCCAACAGGAGGATCCTTTATTCGTCCAAACAAAGTGAATTTTGGAGTAGACTTTCTTACTGCACTTAAGAACCGTTACGTGTTAGAAGATGGACCAGAGGAAGACGGCAAAGAGCAAATTGTTACAATTGGAAATAGAACTGTGCAAACTGTTGGTTTTGACTCTGTTATAAAACGGCAAAGGTAAGTGGAATGGATAATGGTGGGGCTGGCTTTCACAGTTTCATCAAGGCGCAGGGTTTAAGTTCACCTCACTGTATGTTGACACCCAGAACTTTGCTCCCAAACTGCTCTATCCTTTCTGCGCAAACAGCAAACTGAAATTAGAGGCATCTGGGGATCGAGTGTTCAGGGAAATTAAAATCCTTATGTTAGCACAGGGATGTTGGACTTTTCTAGATTGGTATTAAAACATTGATTTGCCCGTTATTAGTATTTATACCATACTATCTTGTATGACCGATTATTAAGTAACTAAAGTTGACAGTTTGGTCCTTTTCTATTTCATGGTGACATTTCTCGCTGGATGATAAGTCAGAAATGGAGACAGAGGTCTGAGTTGTTACCTGTGCCCTAGCACGCGGCACCATCTAGTGCCGAGTCGTTCCCATCTCGGGCTGTGCACGCTTACCACCTGGAGCACCTTTGAAACATGCAGAATCCTGGTCCCACACCTACTGAATCAGAATACCGTGGGCTCTTGCTTTTAAGAAGTATCCCAAATTAGTATGTAGCAGTCTGAGGGGCACTAATAATGCATTTTACAACTGCTGAGTCCGAATGTTCTCTGTTCCCTGAAACTCTCTGTACACGGTAATTATGCAGAGGCTCCCTGCTCGTTCTGATGAACTGAATCAGAGAGAGGGGAGCTGAAATCCACACAGAAGCACTCACAACGCCACGAGACCTCCCAGGTTACTCCGCTTTAGTGATTGATGGTCAGTGCTGTGGTGGTTGACCCTGACTTGGATGACGCGTCCTAGTGGTGACCCCTGGTGGCCACCGTGGAGAGTAGATTTGAAGCCACTTGGCATAGGCCGGCAGTCTTCTCCTTTGTTTTTAAAATAAGAGAATTAAACTGTGGTTTGGTTCAAAGTAAATTTCTTTGCTATCTTTTTGTTGCTGTTGTTGTTATTAGGATTTAACATAGTACAAAAATTAAAATGCACATGGTGTATAATGTTGAAGAATAAATTCATTTTGTGATACTTCCGCTTTTTGGCATAGATGACCAGCATTAAAAAAAGGAAACTCGGGGCCGGCCTGGTGGCACAGCAGTTAAGATCACGTGTTCCTCTTCAGTGGCCTGGGGTTCACCAGTTTGGATCCCGGGTGCGGACATGGCACTGCTTGGCAAAACCATGCTGTGGTAGGCATCCCACATAGAAAGTAGAGGAAGATGGGCATGGATGTTAGCTCAGGGCCACTCTTCCTCAGCAAAAAGAGGAGGATTGGCAGTAGTTAGCTCAGGGCTAATCTGCCTACAAAAAGAAGAAACTGGTGGGGCCTGCCCCGTGGCCTAGTGGTTAACTTCAGCAGGCCGGGTTTGGTTCCCAGGCACAGACCTATACCACTTGGTGGTGGCCATGCTGTGGTGGCATCCCATATACAAAATAGAGGACAACTGGCACAGATGTCAGCTCAGGGCAAATCTTCAAAAATAGGATGATTGGCAACAGATGTTATCTCAGGGTGGATCATCCTCAGCACAACAAAGAAACGAACAAACAAACAGTACAACTCAGGATAAATCAAGATTTTAAAAAAAGCAACAACTTGACTGTTTATTAATCACAAAAGAATAGACATTCATTGTTGAGATTTTAGGAAATATAAATTGAACAAAAGAAAGTCACGACCAGTGCCACCACCAAGAGAGAACTATCCTGAATGGCTTTTGCTGTTTATCCTACTGATTTACGTGGATTTAGAAGAACTGTGCTTCATAGGGGTAGAGCTCTTTGCTTTATTTTTTCCACTGAAAATGCAAATATTTAAATATCTTTTACCTTAAAAGAGGCGCTTTTTTTCCCTTATTGGTTAATCTCTTTCAGAGAACACCAAGGGCTCTGTGAATATTAACAACAGATTTTGCAAACAGAATTGCAAACAGATATTCCTCCCCTACTTGATGAACAGCTGCATAACTCCTGGATCTTTCTGGTGAATGACCCTACTACCTGCGTATTATTGCGTTCAGTAATTAGCTAGTGTCTTTCTTGGAAAAGACCCAATGTTAGAGTCAGTCAAGCTGGGTTCTGACACAACTCAGAGCTAGTTACCTGTCGTTTCTAAGCCTGTTTCCTCATTTACAAAGTAATACCTAAGCTGTTAGACCTGTTGTAACAAGTGAGATCCCGCAGTGCCTGGTAGTCATCATTGTTAGCGATGGAAACCTCTGCTTTAGGCCATTGTATTATCTCCTTAATAATATCCAGCTGACCAGCTTTGAGTTTATACCACTGAGAGAAGACTTAGAATAAAGGAATCAAAAACAAATAAAAATCATTATGTATGATTGCTCTTGAAGCAGGCTGGGCTCTGGAGTGGTGTCTGTACTGAGACCTGAGTCCCTAAACTGTGTAGCAGGGTTTCCCCTGGCACTGCAGAGAACTTGCTGGGGCACACAGGAGATTTTAACCGTTAGAGGGAAACAGTGACATCTGTGGGACACGGCGTGCACTGCCAGTCTGAAGTAGTTCACAGTTTCACGATCTTCTCGCAGGCCCTTTCGATGGTGTCCTCTCCCTCCCGAGCTGGGTTTGTGGTGATTGCTGTGATAAAAAGCAAGTATCTCCTGAAAACCGTGGCACGGGACATGGAGGTGGTGGTGTCCATCTGATTCCAGGGTTTGGGAAGGTGTGCGTGCCCCCCAGACACTAAGTGGAGGGGACGTAAATGACTGTTAAGGTATTCACTAAATGGAACCGTGAGGTGTTTCTTTTGGCACTGTGAAAAAGTTGCTGAAACACCCAGCGCCCTGGGAACTGAGAGGTTTGGGAGCCTCTGCCCTAGAACTTTGAGCTGCCTTTGCCCTTAGTCTCTGATGATTGTGACAGCTGGTGCCCCGCATTTTGACCTTAGTGTTTCCCCCAAGATTGTCAGTTTTATGTTTATTTTTATGAGTACTTATAAAATAACTTACTGTATGTCAGGCAGTATTCTAGGTGTTTCACAAATACTAACTCACTAAATTATCATAGCATTTGACACAATTGTAAAATACACACAACACAAAATTTACCATCTTAACCATTTTTAAGTGTGCAGTTCAGTAGCATTAAGTACATTCACATTATTCTGCAACCGTCACCGCCATCCATCTCCAGAACCTTTCCATCTTCCCAAACTGAAATTCTGTAGCCATTAAACAGATCTTTATTTCCCTCTGTCCCCAGCCCTTGGCAACCAACATTCTACTTTCTGTCTCTATGAAGTTGACTCCTCTAGGTACCTCGTATAAATGGAATCATACAGTATTTGTTCTTTTGAGACTGGCTTATTTCACTTAGCATAATGTCTTCAAGGTTCGCCCATGTTGTAACATGTGTCAGAATTTCCTTTTTAAGGCTGAATAATATTCCATTTTACGTATATACCAAATTTTGTTTTTCCATTCTTCTGTCAATGGACACTTGGGTTGCTTCCACCCTTTGGCTGCTGTGAGTAATGCTCCTATGAAGATGGGTGTATATCATAGCATTTTAAAGATGTGGAATCTGAGGCACAGAGATGTTGACTCACCCAAGGCCAAAGGAGGTGGTGGAACTGGGATTTGAACCAAGGCAGTCTGGCTCCAAATTCTGTGTTCTAGACACTCTTAGGCGATGTAAGACATGGGCTCCTTTCTTTTCTTTTTTTTTTTTTGAGGAAGATTAGCCCAAACTAACATCTGCTGCCAATCCTCCTCTTTTTGCTGAGGAAGACTGGCCCTGAGCCAACATCCATGCCCATCTTCCTCTATTTTATATGTGGGACACCTACCACAGCATGGCTTGACAAGCGGTGCCATGTCCGCACCTGGGATCTGGGCCACCAAAGTGGAACATGTGCACTTAACGGCTGCGCCACCGGGCTGGCCCCTGGGCTCTTTTAATGAATAGAAAACATAGATTCTTAACACTTAAAAAGTGGCTTCTGAGAGTATCTGTTAAAGCTGGAGATGCGCGCTCTCCAGGCTGTGTCCCTAGAGAGACTTTCACAAGCGAGGCGGGAAGTAAACCACAGTTTACTCCCGCACTGTGGGGAGTAATCGACATGTCAGCAGAGCAGTAAATAAATTCATTGTGCTCTACTCATATAGTAAAAAACTGGAAGATGTGAAAGTGAATGTTCTAGAATAGAGTACACGTGTCACTATGGCTGAGTCTCACTGCTGACCAGTATACTCTTGAGGAAAATAGTAAGTTGCAGGAGGATATATACAGTAGGACGCCATTTATATCAAGTTTGATAATATACAAAAATACTGTGGTTGTTTAGGGATATGGACATATATAGTGAAGCTATTAAATGCTTAAGATTCAATAAACACCAAACATGAGTATTCTGGTCACTGTGGGAGTGGAGGAGGGGATGTGTTGTGGAAAGGGACACGAAGGGCTTCAGTTATATTTGTAATGTTTGTAATGCTTGCTTTCTTTTAGTTTTCTTTTTTTGGTAATGCTTTGTTTCGTAAGTTGGGTGGTGGATACTGATATTTGTTATTTTTGGTACCTTTTTATATTTCTGAAGTGCTTTTTAATTTTTTAAAGGGCCAGTGGATAGCATACATGTTATGTATACACGTGAACTATGTGTTTTTCGTGCAGTCAGCTGAACAAGTTGGAAGACATTTCTCTGAGGAACTGTGCAGTAAACGGCGCTGGTGACAAAGGAGGAATTGCCAGAGCGTGTCCTCATATCCTTGTCAGTGATAACTCCTTACTGGGATCCGACTTCGGATTTGACACCTTGTGCCAGACACTGCTCGTGTCCCACCCAATGTCTGTTCTCTCTGACTTTCTTTCTAACTCAGTTTCACCTGGGGCAGTCACTTTGCTTTCAGCTGAGGTTCTGTGACTTAGCCTGGCCAATGAGATGTAAACTGGAAGTTTCTGGATGGGGCTCCTTAAAAGGGGGCAGCCCTGGCTGCTGTCTGCCTTTGGCCCATCGCCTTTCCCCCCATCTCTGCCTTGAGTGCAGGCAGAAGGCCCAGGGATCTGCAGCCATCTTGGATCAGAAAGCCAGCAAATGTGGATCCGGAGAGCAGAGAAGGAGCCAGCATCCTTGATGGCATCCTGGGGCTGCTGCGCCCCCGGGACAGCCTCCCTGAGAGTGAAAAAATAAGCCCTTTCCTTTACTAAGGTTCCTGCTTCATGCAGCTGAATGCGGTTTTGTTATAACACCTCAAACCAGGCTTTTCCAAAGTTCATAATCTCTTCCTCCTCCTTCTAAGGGTTTTTGTCTTGTGGGTGTGTGTGTCTGGTTTTTTTTTTTTTTTTTTTTTGCCGTATATTGCTTTTATGCCCACAACTGAAAATATAGGAGATAAGTTTTAAAAAATTCCCAGTGGCAAATCAAATAGACTTTCTCTAACTTTAAAAGGTCGTCTCCCAGTTCTTTGACTCTGCCTAATCTCTACATAATAATTTATGCAAAAGATAGCGGCTTATCATCAGTTTTCTCTGAGTGAAGAACTGGCCGATGAGCAGCTCTCTTTCACAAAATATTTCTCACTACCCCAACAGTACATACTTTGTGGTGACAGAAATGAGAGCAGAGCTCCCCAGCCAGCGTGTCTGAGGTGTTGGTCCCCTCCGCTTCAGGGGTCTCTTGGGACCCTGGCGCTGGGGCCTTTCGGCTGGTGGTCTCTGCCGGGAGCAGCCCCTCTGTGGCTCCAGGGCTGGAAACGTGGGCATTTCCTCTGTAGCTGAGGCGTGGAGTTGGGGACATTGAAGGGGGTGCTGAGCAGAGTTTGGTAAGGAGCAAAATGCCACAGAGGTGCCTGGAGCACCCTATAGTCTGCCTGGCCTAAATGACTTCAGAAGACTGGGAATTGGGCGGTTTAAGGCTAATTTTCAGCGTATCAGAAAAGTCAGTAGATGGGGCTGGAAGTGTAGACTGGCTCATGGGCGTTGTCGTCCGTGTGCTGGAGAATAGGCGCCTTGCTTTTTCCTGGGGAAAAACGCCCCCGAGGACTTGCAGGAATGCGGTCTCATGAGGCAATCAAGTCACGGGTGGGATTTGCAGACACGGTGACGATTGTCTTGCAGTTCCTGATCCAGTTCTTGCCCGGAGTGGAAGTGTTGCCCGTGTGTTTAACCCAGTCGCCCTTTGGGCCGGGCCCCTCTGAGGTCGTCCGCTCTCGGCGTTGCAGGCAGCGGGGGTGCCGGGCCCTGAGCGTGGGAGTCGGGGGCGGGGGGAGGGGGGGCTCCTGGGGAAGCGGGCGCCGCTTGAGTCGACGCCGCCTTGCAGTCGACTCCGCCTTGTGCACAGGGCAGGAGCGGCCGTTGCTGGAGCTCCGGGGGCCCCGTGCACGTACGCAGAGGGGAGGCGAATAACAGCTTAGATGGTTTAGAGCTGATTTCAGGACGTAGAGGGTCTGTGCTCTATACAGACTCGTAGAAATACGGTTCTAGTCTACACGATGGCGAGTGTGAGCGAGTGAAGAATTAGAGGACTTAAACCCTTTTAACCGAGCTAACGGCCGAGTTAGCAGGGCCCCTGGAAATGAGGGGGGGCAGGAGGTTGGCTGTGAGCGTGGGAAGCCCCCAGCCCAGCGCTGGCAGCAAGGGCGACCTCGGGCCGTGGTGGCGGGGGGAGCGGGCAGCGCTGCGGAGCCGCGGAGGAAGCGTGTACGGCTCTCAGCCCGCTGCTCCGGCGGCGCTTCAGGCCCAGGCCCGCGCGCGTGCGCCGCCGGTGGTGGCCGCGGGGACGGCTCGCGCGCCTGCTGTCCCGTCGGCCTGTGCTGTGACTTCTCTCCCTTCCCTTTGCTGCGACACCTTTGGGCCGTCGTTGTTCTGCTTACAGACTCTTGTAGCCAGGAGCCAGCTTTTCCTGCTGTTTCCGCCCCTGCGCTTCCCTCTGCAGTGCTGGGCCCTGTGGACTTGGAAGCATTCTGCGCCTCGGCGTCTCATCGTTATGGGACAGGATTCTGTCCCCGTATCCCTGGCATTATTTTCAGTTCACTCCCTGTGCCCGTGTTCTTCCAAAGTCTCCTTTAGGTTGCGACTCAGCAGGCTTTTCCTTAAAGAGCCAGAGAATGAATACTTCCGGCCTGCGGTCAACAGGCAAATTCAAGGTTATTATGTAGATACTTGTGTTATCACCTAAAACGTAACCATTTAAAAATGTAAAACCATTCTTAACAACCAGGCAGCCGGCTGGAGTCAGGCGCCGCCGACGTTTACAGGCCGGGTTGAGCTTCGTCCCTTTCTGTGCATCTCTGGCTGCCTTCTTTCCCTTCTTCCTGATCTCCTTGGAGAGCTTGCTAATTGGTACCTGCCTAAAAATGTTTCCTTCCAACTAATTCTGTGGCTTGATGCCACAATTTTTATAAACAGCTACTTTCTCCATGTTTTTAGGCTTATACACTCCCTGTTGCATTATGGGGTATAAGAAAATGGGTTTTGGATTGAGACTGACATGGGTTAAATTCACACTTGTTAGTCTGTACAAAGCTGCACAGTTACCAAGTGCTCTGTGCCCCAGTTTTTTTCTTCCGTGGAAAAGTACAATAACGCAGCACGCAGTGGAATGCCTGGGACCTGTTGGCGGCTACTGCTGCAGAGCCGTTGTTGTTACTGTTCCTCGGTCTTGGTTCTTTTTCCCCCAGGGGTCACTCCTCCTCAGTCTGACCTTGGACCTCTGGGCTTCTCTATCTGCACTCTCTCCCTGGGAGACCATATCCCGGCGTGGTTAACCACCCTGCAGATGCTGGCGCTCCTACATGTACGTGTCAGCCCAGACCAAGGACTGCCAAACTTGTCCCTCCATCTCTTTATTTGGTTCTTCTGTGTGGGTGTCTAATGGTACCTCAAATTTAACACATTTAGGACTTTAACAAGCAAGTCCCCTCCAACTTGCTCGTCCTATAGTCTTCCCTGTCTCAGTAAATGGCAGTTCCAGTGGCACAGGCCAAAAGCCTCAGAGTTATCCTTGACTCTTTTTTCTCACGTCTCTCATCTAAATCCATTGGCAAATCCTACAGCTCCGCTTTCCCATAGGAGCCCAGATCTGACATTTCTCATCTGCTCTGGTGCTCCCAGTCTGGTCCAAGCCTAGATTGTCGCCGGAACCTCCGGACTCCTCTTTCTGCTTTTTCTTTCCCTGCAGTCTGTTGCTGAACACAGCAGCAGAGCGACTTGTAAAGACCTAGGTCAGATCACACCACTCAGCTCCAAACCCCCCAGTACCCCCACTTCAGGCAAGACTAGCAAAGACTCGGTAGTGGCCTGCAAGGCCCTTGTGATCTGGCCTGGCCCCTGCAACCTCTGTTACCTCGTTTCCAGGACCCCATTTCCACCCCTCTGCCCAAGGCAGACTGGAGCCTGCTGTCTTGGTCACAGACCAAACCCGTTCCAACCTTAGGGCCTTTGCTTATGTCGTTGCCTCTGCCTGATGCTCCTCTCCAAGATGGCATTCCTTCATTTCCTTTAGTTCTCTACTCACATGCCGCCATAAGAGAGACGGTGGTCTTCGCTGACCCCCATATGTCCACTACCCACGCACCCACTTTCCTGAGTGCCCTGCTCTGTTACTTTGAGCATGTGTTTGCGTCTGGCTCACTACAGATGCACATGTTTATCGATCGTCTCCCCACTGAGACTGTTATGTTTGCTGCTATACTCCTCGCCCCCAAGAATTCCCTGCAGAATAGATGAATGAACTGAATGATTTCCAAACATATCAGAGTAGTGTGTAAGGTTCTCCTTTAGCTGGTCCAGTCCGCTCCAAGCTTCTCTTCCGTCTCTCTGCCCAGGGGTTTTGTGAAGCTGTGCCCCCTCTTCATGGCTGTGCCACCACTCCCCTCTTTTTTTTTTTCATTACATTTTACATTTTAAAAATATTTACCCTTCGTCATTTGTTTTCTTTTTTTTTTTTTCACCACTCCCCTCTATCGTTCAGCTCAGGTGCCTTTCTCTTTCTGTCCTACATGTTTGCCCGGCTCTGAATTCCTGTGCCAGGGACAGTCTCCAGGAGACCCTCTGAATTCCAAGTCATTCTTGGCACTTTTGAACATTTTCCAAGCTAACCCCATTGTCTCTCCTGCAGATGCTGTAATCATTTGGGGATTCCCGTGGTGCAGAAAAGAATGGTGTGCCGCGGGAGAAGGTGTGTGTGCTGGATGTCAGGCTGGGGCTGCTGAGCAGTGCAAGGGCACAGCCTGTGGGTACACCTTAGGTGCTTAATAAATCAAAATTACCATCGCTGGTTTTTTTCTCTCCCTCTGTTGGATAATGCTGGAATGATTTAGCATTATGACATTTGGTTCTTATTTATTTCCTTGTAGATGTTTGTCTCAAGTTTGCAGTATGTGACAATGAACTTTTTAGTTTCTGAATGGACAGTTGGATGATTTAAAAAGCTAAAAGTTATATGTGCTCATGAAAAAATTTTAAGCAGAGTAGAGGGTATAAAGTGGAAAGTTAAAGATCGCTTGCTCCAGGATCAAGAGGTGACTGCTGTTATGTCTTCCACGAATCTTTCTATATTACTATTTCTTAACATGTGCTTTTAGATATTAGAAAGGTAGATTTGTCAAGAAACCTGTTATCATCATGGGATGACGTCATAGATATTGCTGATCAGCTGAAAGACCTGGAAGTTCTTAATCTCAGGTATGAACTCTTGGTTGCCTGATTGTCACATAATAGGAAACTCCCCATCTGTTCTTGTTCCCTCACAGCATCTCTGGGAATGAGGAGGGGAAGACGGCTTAGTTGAATTTATCAAAGCTTAACTTATTCTGACTTTTTCCTTAACTTTAATATTGTTCTTTAATAATAATAATAATAATAATAATGCTCTTTAATATCCTTTGATTATTATAGTTTTTCCAACGGTAACATGCGATGATTCATTAATGGAGAATGTGTTCTACTTTTGCTTGGGGGGTGCGGGTAGGTTGACACACTGAGCTGAAACGTCTTCTGATTTCTTGTCAGTCTGACCGTAGAAGGTGGATCATCTGGGGGAGTTGATATCTAACTGGAGAGTAGGAGAGGGGATGTTAAAAGCACTCGTTCATTCTGAAGCTTCTAGCATTTAATTGCTTTAGGAAAGAGTAGTTCTATTGGAATACTGTTTAATTCAGTTCTGATAAGGATTTTACAGTAATCTACATATTTTACTACTGTCGGTTTTCCAGGCCTTCTAGAATACTTTTTGATTTTAATCTCAGAAGCTAACTTTCCAAGGGCTCAGCCAGGTTTCCCCTTTCATACTTGGGCCAACTTTACATGTATACGTGTGTTGTACCTGACTTGGGCTGGTTCAGGGCAGCAGGTAGTCAGGCCTAAATTAGTTGTGCCCCCAAATAGAGCACAGGGTGTGGTTTGACTGATGGTGTCTCCTCTTCTGGAAATAAGGGCTAACGTGTTGTAATGGTATCAGTTCTTTCAAAATGACTGTCAAGATTGAGCGCTTTCTGAGATTAGGCTCTCGAGAGAATTTAAAGGGCAGCAGTGTCTTTCATCCATCCTGATAGCGAAAGGGCAGACTCTATTTGGAGAAGCAAAATTCTAGCCCCCGA
Source organism: Equus przewalskii (assembly GCF_037783145.1). NCBI lineage: Eukaryota > Metazoa > Chordata > Mammalia > Perissodactyla > Equidae > Equus > Equus przewalskii. The sequence goes on along the minus strand of NC_091831.1, from coordinate 76,295,348 downwards.
CCTGGCGTGTCCATAAGGCTCCTGAGAGTGGGACTGAATTTTGCAGCGTCTGGAACCACAGCTTGTGAAGCTGGAACCTGCCCTTACAAATGCCTGCGCCTTTCAATTTAGGAAACCCGCGGCCTCACCCGGCTGCCCTGACCCTGTGAAGACATCTTTGCGTGTCAGATACCAAAAAGTTGTATACTGTAAATATTAAAAAATTAGGTAGTTCTTAACTCACTTGTTTTTAATAGAATTTCATTTTAAGGTTGAAACAAAGCAAACTCCTCATATTAATCCCAAATTGTTTCCTTTGGGCCTACTGTATAGTAATAAGCATATTGTTTCTGCTTTTCTACACAGTGAAAATAAACTAGAATTCCCCTCTTGTTCAACATCTCTAATCGGAACATTTTCTGCACTGAAGGTGTTAGTCCTTAACCGCACAGGAATAACCTGGGCTGAGGTAATATTTCTTTGCTTTATTACCCAGTAATAAGCAATTTTAAATTCTTGGCTTAATTGGGAATTGAAGCACAGTTGTGGGTTCATTTTAATCATCCTATTATCCAAATAATAAGATTCCTTAAACTGCCTTAGGAGAGGAGGTACAGAATCACTCTAGTGAAGGGGCTTTTGTATCTAGGCATGCGTCTTCCCTCTCGGCTCGTTCTGATCTGCTCTGTGTCTCTCTGGACGCTGCCCCTCATAGTGGTGCCCAGTGCATGTGGGCTGGGCTCTTAGAAGCCTGCGAGTGGCAGTTGAGCCTTTAGCTACCTGCGTTTTCCCGCAAGTGTTTTTAGGGCAGAGGCTGAGCAGCAGAAAGGTCCTCCCGTCCTTTTCCTGTTTGAAGTTCGGCTCCTAGAATCCGCTGTTCGCTGGCTACATTGTATACAGCTGGCTTCCAAAGTGGACTCGTGGGTCCTTGCCCCGGCACCAGCTGGAACGCTATGTGGTACCGCTGTTTCCTGTCCGGGGTTAACTGACTTCACGCTCCCAGAATATTCCACTTTCAAACCAAGAGACGACTGGTGCGTCCCCAGCAAAGCTGTTCATTTGTGAAATGCCTCGAGGCACCTCCCTTAGGGATAAGTCGCCTTTAACTTGTGCCCTTAAAGTGGCCACAGCCACGTAACTTCTTTCCTAGGGCTCCTTCCTTGTGAGTTGCTCCCTCCCCAGGCTCAGATTTAGCATCAGAACAGAAAGGGCACGTAGAAATTCAGGTGGTGGAGACGGCAGTAAAGTTCAAGTGAGAAAATTTAGAAGTGGTTGTTGAGAAAGTTTGTCTGATTAGTATATTCTTTACCAACCCAGATTGGCATTGAGAATTGAAGAAAGGTGTTTAACATCAGTTTCCTTCCTTTGGTTACGCAGACTGTATCAAAGAACAGAACGTGCTAGGTCAGCACCTCCAGTTCCGCTGTGTAGGTGCCTTGGTACGTTCCGGGTCCACCTAAAGGGCGCATTGTGGTGTGAAAGCATACGCTCCCATATCATGAAAATGCAGCCCTTTAACATTTTAATTCTATCACCCGTCCACTAGCTCCTGGCCTGAAGTAAGGTCTGTAATGAAATGTCCACAAGGCACTTTATTTCTAAAACAGTAACTAAACTGAATTCACGTGGAGGTTATTGTAATAAACACACGGGAAGGGACAACCAGCAGAGGCCACTTCACCCTGACTCGAGTTTTCCTCCTAGGTGCTCCGGTGTGCCCCTGGGTGGCCCGTCCTCGAGGAGCTGTACCTTGGGTCTAACAATATTTGCATTTCAGAAAGGTAACAAGGGTTTCCTTAAATGCATCTGTCACCATTTAGTCGTTCTGAATAAACAAATGGTCTCAATTATACCTACTGTTAATTTTTAGAAGGATTTGCAAATAAGAATCAGAAAAATGCTTTTTATTCATTGCCTTCACAGATTAGAATGTCAGCTAAAACTTCATTAATTCATTCCAATTGAGGAAAAACCCATCAGAGTGAAAGCCTTGAATTAAATATTTTTGAAGACATGACTTTTATTAGTTTTACGTAAATATTTTTAACTTCTGTTTCTAAGTGGAAGTTCTGTAGGCTATGCTATAAGGATTAAATAATGCATTTTTAATTAGCATTATCTGTTTGAAGTCATAGCAAAGTATATATTAAAGCTTGTTCTCTTAAGCAAATTAAATATGTTGTCTCATCTTCCTCTTTTGTTGATTATCATTAAGTCACTATGTAAATAAACTTAAACTTGGGCAAATTTACAAGAAATTTTCAAAGGATTCAAATTAATGAGATTTTACTATACAGAATGACTTCATTTATTATATAGGCAAATGCAGGTTTTTTTAAATTAAACTTTTTATTTTGAGATAATTTCAGATTCACATGCAGTCATAAGAAATCATACCCAGAGATCACGTGGGGAAATCCCCGGGTCCCCCAGGGGTGACATCTTGCAAAGCCGTGGTGCAACATTGCAGCCAGGGGACTGACCTCGGTCCAGTCGAGGTTCTGTCACCACAAGGATCCCTTATGTTGCCTTTTTCTAGTCATATCCACTTGCCTTCTGCCCCCAGCTCCTCCTTAACACCAAATGCAGGCATTTTAAGGCCGTATCTTTGAAAACAATTAAGAAATTAAATTCATGTTGAAAAAATCTTTTTTTCCATACAGGCCTGTTGATGTTCTACAGACGGTCAAGTTATTAGACCTTTCCTCTAATCAATTAATTGATGAAAATCAGCTGTTTCTAATAGCATATTTGCCCAGGTAATTTGCTCCGAAGATGCCTAACACAATAGTGCTTGATCAATTTTTAGTGAATGGATCATATGCTATATGGGCTTTCTCAATGGAAATATGATAATGATGATGGAATTCCCAAATCGGGTAATTCCCTTTGGGAAGTTTTTATTTGAATTTATTTAGAGAATTTACTTGTGAACCACATACAGTGTAGTATATATACTAGATTGAAGAATATACTAATTGAAGAATGAATGATTCGGTCCTGGCGCTAATGTCGAAAGGCTTCATTCATTAAACCTTGGGGAGTAAGACCATGTCTCTTTCATCTTGGAGACCCATTTAGCACCTAGCACAGCACTGGGCACCCAGGAACTGGTAGATGACTATGGGATCATTAGAATGTAGCATGAAGAGTCCACTTTGCATGTCCTAAATTTATAGACTTCATGGTTTCTAAGCATTACAGGGGATGAAAACCTAGGGTGTAGGAAAAATGTACAAATCTAGTCTGGTTAATAGCCCATAGCATTTTGTGTTGCTCTACGTAATCAAATTTAACATTTAAAATTTCAGATTAGAGCAACTGATCCTTTCCAACATTGGAATTTCTTCTATACATTTTCCGGATGCTGGAATTGGTATATGAGATTATTACATTCCCCGCCCTGGCCCCCATCCTTTAGCTATTTCTTTCACTTCTACTGTGTAACGTAATTCTCCTTTTTCTAGGGTGCAAGACGTCACTGTTTCCTTCCTTGCAGTACCTTGTAGTAAATGACAATCAGATTTCACAAGTAAGAGCTGCTTCAGAAGCGCATTCTGCACTATCGCTTATCGCTGCTCTCATGCCGGAGTTTGTAGGTTTCGTCTATTAAAAAACATTTTAAGTTGAAAGAGAAGTGCTTCTTCAGAGTGAAACTCCTCATATAACCCCAAAAATATTAACAAAGAAAGAAGTTTAATTCACACTTCAGCAGACCATCATTTTACAGGGCACGATTATAGAGTAAAAATCTGTGCTCTTGCCTAGTGGCTGCCGTGTGTGATGAAACTCCGTGTCTCAGACTGGAACTAGGGACTTCTTCTTTCTGTTGCTAGTTCAAAGAATCGCAAAAATTAGCCTGAAACATGTTTCTTTTCATTTGTGGGGTTTCAGTGGTCATTTATCAACGAGCTGGATAAGTTGCAGAGTCTGGACACTTTGTCCTGCGTGAGAAACCCCCTGACTGCAGGAAGCAAGGACTCGCAGACCACCCGTCAGTTCATCATCGCCAGAATCGGCCAGTTGAAGACCCTGGACAGGTGTCAGGTGGGCGCCAGTGTCCTGACAAGACACTTAGACTAGAAAACAGATTATCAAAAAATGTAAAAAGAAATTATATTTGAGTATGATAAAGGGTATCAGATGTAGTTTCCCTCCAAATTGTAAAATATTATCCTTGGGCGTTTTAGAGATAACGGTTCTTCCCGACTCCTCAGGAGGTAGTGTTGCACCTGGATTAGTGCAGGAAAACCTGGTGTCCACCTGCTTACCATCACTTGAGGAGGGTGGGGAATGTTGGGTACTTTCTTCTTTTCCTTGGGGGGCATATAGGCAGAAAGATGACAACCACAAAGCTCCTTTATCCTCTCCTTCTCAGCCCCTCTTCTCATAAGATTGGGAAGGCAGTGCCTTGCCAGCGTGTCTGTGCGCGGCTCGCCTGGAATGAGTCAGCTCCCCCAGGGTGGGCCCTGCAGGCCGGCCTCGTGTGGGCGACTGTCAGCTCCTGGCAGAGTCCAGAAATTGGCTCGTGGACAAAGAGTCTCATGAAGAAAAGTACAAAACTGAAATTCTTTTTCCTTTTTGAATAAACTCCTGAATTCTATCAATGTTAAAAAGGAAAGGTAAAAATATAATTATTATCTTGTCCCTTTCAATTTGATTATTCTCTATGGGTGGGGAGTGGAGGAAGACAGGGGTGCAAGACGCAACACTCGCTAGAAAAATGCTTTAATAGACTTGTGTTTATTTCATATCAATATAGATTCTCCCAGAGGAAAGGCGTGGAGCTGAGCTTGATTACCGAAAGGCATTTGGAAATGAATGGAAAAAGGCTGGCGGACATCAGAATCCAGACAAAAACAGACCAAATGAAGAATTTCTTGCAGCCCATCCTAGATACCAGTTCCTCTGCCAAAGTATGTACACGTGCGCTGGTGGCCTTCCTGGTGTGGGCTTGCTACTGGAACAGAGTTTTTCCTTAGGTATCAGGGGAGGTCCTCAATAGCATTGCTTTTCTCCCTTGGGGCCTTTTGTTCTCATCTAAATGGACAATAGCGACTTTGCTGGGGTTCCTTCAGCAGATGGGAGCAGATAAGTAAACCCGTTGTCTTTGGAGACATATGGCAGGAGGAAGCTGGGAAGTCTCTGTAGGTTCCCGGAAGGGAGAGATTGGCCCTTAAGCTCGGGGAGGGAAAAGCAGCTCTTGAATGGAAGTTCTCTCATCTTTGCATATGTTCAGCCGACTTTGAATTTCGGGAGGTACTATAGGAAGGGCAGGAAGCACTCTGGTTTATCTCAACCCTGGCTATAACCTAGAGAATTTTAAAAATGAAGGGCCTTTTAAGGTGGAACCCAGGCACTGGTATTTTTGCAAGCTCCCCAGGTAATTCTGACGTCCGTGCAGTTTTCCTCCACGCTGTGCCAAGGGCTCACCACACACCAGTTTGGGCACTTGGTATGCAGGGTGCTTCCTGACATTCTCCAGCCTCGTCCTCAGGACTCTTTGTCCCTGATGGACTTTCCTTTTTGTTTTGACTTCATTATTATTCCAAATTTCACTTTTATGTGATTTTCTTTTTTTATATATTTCCTAATGCAGGAAGCTCACTGCATAAATGCTTCAGGCTGGAACATTATCTTTGAGGAAGAAAAGCTGCCTGTGGGAATTGCTTTCAAATTACTCCATTAGCTGGCCCAATTTCCTGGCCACTTTAGGTGAATTCTAAATCCTCTGCGGGTGGGCAAGGGGAGGTTCCAAGGCAGGGCTGCAGGTATGGCTTGGTCTTTCACTGCCAAGAATACTGGAAGACAAAAGCACAGATACCGGGGTATTCACAGAAATCTTGTCGCCCGTTGGCCCAGCAGAAGTTAGAGCAGGAGGAGAGTGCTGCTTCCCTTCATCCTTGTATTGAGGCTGCTTTTCCAGGCGCGGCCCTGCCTGGCATTGCACAGTCTAGCCGAAACTCGGTGAAGATGTCCTGTGAGTCGTGTCCCGAATAGTACTAGGTTTCTCTCAGGATCCAGAAAGAAACTGTTAGAAAGGTGGAATTTGGAATGAACGTCTTACGTATTTGAAGCACAGCCTCATCTTGTTATTTTGAGGCAGGGCACTGTCTTATGTCTGAGGGTCGGTGATGTGATACACAGGAGATGGAGGAGTCCGTGCTTGGACGTGGTTGCTGTCCCTCCCTCCCTCCTAAAAATAAATGAAATAACAAGTAACTGAAGAAAAGGAAGCAGACCCCAGGTTAGCCCACCAGCTGCTGCTGGGTTTACCCTGGAAAAGGAAAAAGCTGTGTTGACACTTACCTATCAATTTTTTTTTTCTTACAGTGGCCTTTGGTTTATCATTCATTCTTTTTTATTTCTTCTTAAACAGAATATGGTGCGCCTGAAGACGGGGAACTCAAAACACAACAACCATTTATACTCAAAAACCAGCTACTAAGTAAGAACCCCAAATTCAAAGACAGCTTATTTGTACTGGAGTCCTTAGGTGCTGACACAGACAGAGATGACCTAATGATGGGGACTGTTTCCCTTACGTACCTAAATGAGTACTTTGATTTTTAAAGAAATGATGACTTCCCAAACATGTCTAAATTCTTATATTGAACATTTTAGCAATTCACATGCTTTAAACTCATTTAATATAGGTGTTATAAATGTGGAAAGTATTTGCTTGATGAGCTAAATTTTGATTTGGAAATTTATGACTTTTCTTAGACTTGAAAATCTAGCTAAATTGTCAGGAAAGAAGTACTAAGGGGAAAAGGGAAACACTAGAATGCTGGTCCAGCTATTTTTGTTGTTTTCTTAGTAATTCCATGACGTATTAAGAGAAGGAATTTTAAGCCTCAGTAAGACCTATTCCTTTATAAGGACTCGAGCCAAGTTGTAGCGAACAGCTGCATCACTGGCAATCCCGCTAGCTTGCACGTGTAATTTAATCCTTCTTACAGCAGGTCTCACTTAAGTCTTTTTCCTTTTTCCCTGAAGCACTGAAGATAAGATATCCTGATCAACTTGACCAGAAAGTCCTAGAGAAACAACTGCCAGGTAAGAAGAATGAGTCTCTCTTTCCCTTCCTTAGACTTCCCCTTCCCTGGCCTGGGTGTGAATTGGCTGGAAGTGAAGTGGTTCATTCATATCTGAAAGTGTGGACGTTTAGAGCTTACAGGTTTCCTCTAGTCTTTTATCTTCTAAAATACAGTCAATCATGCGAATACCACTCGCCCCAAGTTCAAGTCCCCCCTAACTTTATCCGCTTATCTAGAGAAGTTTCATTAGAATGGGAAGCCTTTGCATACAATTCCGTCTTTGGCCAGAGGCGTGAGAGCTTGCAGGCTGAGCCTCTAGCCGCCCATTGTGCAGTTCTCAGATTTGCTCTGGGGGTTTTCCTGTCTGGAGAAATTGTTGCGGTGGGCTTGAGAGCTGTCCAGCCATCCCTTCGTAGAACAGGCAACACGTCCTGGTCAACTGAATCGTGAGTCATCTGGACATTTGTGGCTCTTCATACATTCCACTCCTTACCAACCAGAGGCCCTGCCGAAGCAGCTCAGATGCTTTTAATGGACACACTGAAATGGTTTTCTTTGTAAAAACTACTTCAGAACTTCATCTAAACATTTGTGCTCCTGGAACTGAATTAGTTTTATTTGGAAAATAAATACTTTTGTGTCAACAAATTAGATCAGTGCAACTTACCTTAAACTTTCACTCAAAAGAAAAATTAAATTACAGTCTGTATCTTTGACTATACTGTGAATTCTCAAGATTAAACTTGATTCACAGTTAAATACTAGAATATAAACAAGTTAAATTTAGACCAGTCAGGATTTGAAGAAGAAATAAAATATATATCACCTAGTAAAAGACTTTTCTTGTTTGCCTGTCAGTGCTGTAAATTCACACTGATTTTTAAATTAGTTGTTATCAAATAAAACAAGCTTACCATGGTATTGCTCACGGAAGGCTTTGGCTGTGTTCAGAGGTACCTTTCTGATTGTTAACTGTCGTGTCAATTTACCAGTTATTACTCCATTTTTATTTATTTGCAATCCAATTTCTATTCCTGTGATAGGTAATTTTGCTACTGCTATATAATGATGAACTAAAATTAGTGGTTCCCCCTTCATTATTCTGTTTTCAAACTTCAGATACTTTGAGTAAAGGCACTCACAGAGACAGACAGGTGAAAGAGCACCAGAACTTCTTGTTAATGTAATTGGCTTTGGATGTCTTTGCCTTTTCCTTTTCCTTTCCAGATACATGAAATCAATTCGTGGGAATCTTACCATTAAGGAATACTTGCTCAAGAATGTCATCATTAGACCTATGTTAAGCTTTCCTTTTTAGGGCTTCCTCTGGGAAGGTACTCACATCCATCAGTCAAGGACTGTGGTCGAGTGTATGTGTGAATGGGGTCCGAGGCTGTTGGTGACGGTGTGCGCCTCATCCTCTCCTTCCATACTGTACATCTGAGTGTGTCCCAGCTCTTCAGAGATGCAGCTACCCACTGAAATACCCACCATGTTCATGCTCTCATTTTTATTAATCTTCAGGTAGAACTAGCAGAGATTAGAATCATCTATAGAAATTATATGTAATAATTACTGCTTTGAGCTATGCAGAATCTGAGTCCTATATTCTGTAAATTCAGCAGTAAGCCGGCAGATTACAACAGTTCTTACTATTAATTTTTATGCCACATGCTGTAAATATCTAACCACTAACATAAATATCCTTTAAAAAGAAAAGTGATAAAGAAATGTAAAATACTACAACATCATTGTTTTGCCCATCAGATTAGCCAAAATTAAAGACAATAACATGTGGAGCTGGCATGGAAAATCAGTATACACTTCTTGTAGAGTCAGGTGGTAAACAGTATAAAAAAAATTAAAAATACATATATGTGGTGACCAAGCATTTTACCTTGTAGCACTTGTAATGGTAAAAATAAAAACAGTCTAGGGGCTGGCCTGGTGGCATAGCGGTTAAGTTTGTGTGCTCCACTTCGGTGGCCTGGGGTTCGTGGTTTGGATGCTGGGCGTGGACCTAGTACCACTTGTCAAGCCATGCTGTGGCCACATCCCACATAAAGTAGAGGCAGATCAGCGCGGATGTTAGCTCAGGGCCAGTTTTCCTCTCTCACACACACATCTAAATGTCTGCCGGTGGGGAAAAGGTTGAATCGGTTCTGGTACAGCCGCACGCCGCAGTACCATGTGTCATTAAAGAGGCTCCAGTAGGTCTAGAGCCGCGCTGTCCAGTCTGGCTGCCACCAGCCACATGGGGCAATTTAAAATCATTAAATTGAAATAAAAAGTTAAGTTCCTCCTTTCAGGTGCTGAGTAGCCACAGGTGGCTGCTGTGCTGGACAGTGCAGGTCTAGAGGGACCAGCATGCAAAGAGGTACGCCATACAATAACGAAATGTAAGCTGTAGACCAACGTATAACGTGAAACCTATCCACCCTTACATAAGCAGAAAAAACCCTGGAACTATACCCATTAAACTTTTAACATTGGTCATAGGGAGGCAAAAAGGTAATTAATTAACCATCTCTACACTTTCTGAATGTTAAGACAATCATCAATCACATTACTTTATATTAAAAACGGTAACGTTGCTTAGATGACATGCAGATGGCCACTCTCTCCTACGGACACAGTGCAGGTGGGCAGATTTATTAGAATTGTCTTATGACCAAACTTTGTTTCTGGCGTGGCTTAGGAACGTGGCACTTCCCGCTGATGTGCAGGACTGACTTAACCCATCACTAACCACCTCTGAACAATGAAAGCCAGTCCACCTAAATCTTTTGAAAGGACAAAATTAACTATAACATATTCACACATAAAAGAGCAAATTATGTTAATTAGAATTATAAATGTCTATTAAGTATCTATATTTAAAACATAAAGAAAAGGCCAGTTTTTATTCTAAAATAAAGATAACATTTATTATCACAAGTTGCATAAAAACACAGACAGCTTTTACAAAAATGATTTTTGATAGAAAAATATTTGTTTGAATACATGTCATATTTGTAGGAACACCACACTATTGCTGTACCTCCAGCTAAAGCTTCAAAGAAACTATATTTCTCATAATCAAAATATCCATTATTTACCACAACCCATCTTTGGAAAGAAGTTCATAGTGTTTTCTGAACAAACCAAAGCATTTACTCACTAAGTTACATTCCCACGCCTGGCGGCCACCTGCACATGTCTGTCGGGCACAGTGACACAGGATAACGATTACAGACCGGCAGCGCTGGAAGGGAGCTTGCGGACGTCGAGTCTACCCTCGCTTTGCAGAGGAGGAAAGGCAGGCCGGAGAGGGTGCAGACGTGCTCAGGGTGCCTGGGCCCCGCCCCAGCGTTCTCTGAGTGATGCATAAGCAGGTCATCACAAAGGGTTAACGAGTTAATGATCACACTTACACATATTCCTCTACAGAGAATGCTTTCTGTTCATTCCAATTAAGGAGGAAATACTAAAAATGACTGGAATGGAATGAAAACTCATTGTCAAGGGCACTTAGGTCAAACATTGGCTCCGTCTCCCACAGCTCCCCAAGTGACTCAAGTAACCGGTGTGAGACCGCGGTGAGCTTCCCCAGCCACTGACTGGGGTAAACTGACACTGTGAAATGACAGTCACAGCTGTCACTGCAGTTGTGGTCTCGTCACATGAGCTAGTTTTACAGGCAACTCATGTGAGAGGGTTGATGGTTTTTCTTTTCTTTGACAGATTCCATGACAATCCAGAAGGTGAAAGGATTGCTGTCGCGTCTTCTCAAAGTTCCTGTGTCACAGCTTCTCTTGTCCTATGAAAGTCCCAAAGTAAGTTGCCCAGAAAAGATGGAGTGGACCTCAGCTCCCCACAGTGTGACATGCTATTAAACTAAGTCGCACACTGCTTCTAGATGGAGACCACACATCTGTGTTTGGGGGGCGGCGGTATACGTAACATGCTTTGTTAGACCTGTCTTAGTCACCCCCCAACCCTTTGTTCTAATTTTAGATGCCGGGCAGAGAGATTGAACTAGAAAATGACCAACAGTCATTGCAGTTTTATTCTGTGGAAAATGGAGATTCTCTATTAGTGCGATGGTAACGCCAACTAATAAAATTCAGAGACTAGACTGTTCATTGTGACGGGGGTTCACTGCAAATAAATGATTTATTGGAACAATTCTACTGTCAAAAAATGAGGTTTTACAACTTGGCCTAAGTATAGAAAAGGTTGTATTCCTCATTGGCAAGAGACCATTTCTAGGCTCGTATATCACAGCAATAATAAAGGCTTTACACCTCCTAATGATTTTGATTTTATTTCATATTTATTTTATAGTTCATGACTGCATTTCATTACGTGAAGATTTAAATATTAAATAGAAGCTAGCTAGTCTAATAAAATCTGAACACAGTTAATGTCCGTCATAAGACCAGTTTTAACGGCATTTTCTACTGATACTACTAGTTTAAAGGTAACTAAAATGATTTGGTTGGTCATTTTGGGAAATATCCCTTGAGCTGAGGGAGGCACATCCTCTACTGTGCATAACATATGTGCTATGATCTCTCTTCTCAGTTGCCGTATTTTAGAGTACAAAAGTTAATTACATGCTTTTCCCTAAGTTATACCTAAACTGAGCATATATTCCTCCACAGAAGGTTATCGGCTCTGATCGAAATTCACTTATATTAGGTAAACATTAGGCAATGATAGGAAGAAAGCAAAATTCTTTCAGAGTGTCAACTATTTAGAAATATCTTTCCCTATGGCACTAAAACCCTGAGAGGTATTTGATTTTACTTATATTCACAAAAATTTAGCATTTTTAAAATAGGGGTACTAAAAAACTGTGACCTTCAGGATTTATGTTAAATGGCAAAAGAAAACTTGGGTATTAGTCCACTTAATAAATGAACTTTAAAACCAAGGTCCGGAACTGAGAACTATATTGGTTCCTTTTCAAGTTCAAGTTGCCCACTTCATTCAGCGATCCACAAAATCTGACATTATTTCCAGAAACCCTGAACTTTGGTATAAGTGACCACAAAGTGATCACATGATCACACAGCATTTCTGAATTCTTTTTGGCCCTTAATTATCCTAATTATGTTTTACAGAGCTATTCTGCAATCCAGATTGAAATTCAAACTCTCAATTATTACTCAAGATTTCTGAACTAGGCCAAGTTTTAACCAAAAATGATAGGTAATGAATTACTCACTAGAAATGATGTATCAGGATTTAGAAATAATTTTTTCTTTTAGAAACAATTTGATATTTTTCAAATCATCTTCCAACATGTAAATAAAATTTTTCTTATACTACAGTATCAGTTGATTTTTAAAAAAGAAATTTTGTGCAAACATTAAGAAATACCACATGGGTTAGAGATGAAAGTGCCAGGCCTAGAACTATCCTGAAAGCCCACATCATCTATTGCCAAACCTCGGGCTTTCCTCAGACTTACACTCAGATTATCATTCGCCTACCCTGATCTTTAAACACTGCGAATTAAAATCCTCATCTTGCTTCACACTGACAAGGATCACCACACAACTCCTTCAGTTTCCACAGTTCTGTCAGTTCCTGTGGAGAATACTGCGGGGAAGACAACATTCCTGTTTCACAAGTCTTCTCACACAGCCACAGGCTGTCCTGTTGAAAAACATAACAAAAACTGATTTGGGAGCTGTGAAACTGCTTGAAGAAAGACGGAGAGCATGCATACGGGCAGCTTATATATTCCACTGAAATTGAAACTTTCAAAGACAACCTGCTTTGGGTGCAGAGAAAGTAGCCCACGGCCATGCGATACAGGAACAGTGCAGCGTGGGCATTAATGGTCAGCAAAGGGAGCTCTAGGAAGAGAAAGTTCGGAAAGCACAAGTGGAGGGTTTCATCTTTGTTATCAGAAAAGGTGGCTATATAGCATTATGAAGAACAGCAACTATTCTGACGGAATGCTTACAATATTCTGGGGACTGCACTGCGAGCTTTATAAATGTCATCCACTTTACTTCTCACAGTAACGTTCTGAAGTAGACATTATTTCCCTTTTACAAATGAGAGACTGAATTGAGAGTGAAGTAACTTGCTCAAAGTCACAGTGAAGTTAATGCTGGTAAGTTGAGTAGAAGGGCTAGAATGGGGTCTGTGAGCCTCCTGAGCCCGAGTTCTTAACCACCAGCCTAGGTCCCAGCTACATGGACTGGCTTCTCTTTCCAGCAATACAGCAGAATATAGATCCAGAGAACCCCACTCAATTAGAGAACATAAAAATGTTGGATATAATCAAAAATGTCTTTTTAAAGCATGGCTGAACTGGTGGCAAAGGAGAAGAAACTGGAGAGTGGGGGTGCTGGAGTCAGCGTGTGCCTTGAAGGCTCTGCTGGGTTTTAAAGGCCATGCCAGGGACAGGAGACTGACCAGAGATTCCCAGAGAGAGCCGGGACCCCTGAGGGGCGAAAGCCTGGGGGCGCTATTCAGAAAACAAAACTCCAAAGGAGGCTTGTCTGTCTGAGCCCTGACCCTGGGTAGGATGGAAAGGGGTCTCCCCGGAGCTTCTGGAACCAGTCCGCACTTAGGTGGGTGTGTGCTGGAGTCACCTTCTGTGGAGCCCCCAAAGTCCTAAGCCAGAAACTTAAGGATGGTAATGCCCTTAGGTGCATGGCCCCAAAAACGTAAATCCTCTCTGTAGGAATGCATTTTGAATACAGACCTCAGCTTCCACGGAACAGGAGGTCACAATAAAAAAAAGGTCTCAACACATCAGGAAGCAAGTTCATGAGCAAGAGTCTGCAGGAGCAACACTACAGAATCTGAGCTGCAAAGACCACAGATCTCACAGTCATCAGATACAAAAAACAGTTACATTCAATGGTAAGGAAATCCAAGAGGGACTGAAACGGGGGGACAAAGGAACAGCACTGTCAAAGCTAAGATCCGGGTTTATTTCTGTTCACCCTGAAGTGAGATGCACTGCTCTGGGTTCCAGGTGATTCCATGCAGGGTTCCTGCTCTGGTAGGCACTGCATGTTCTTTCTGTCCCCCACACCTTCTAAGGCCAAAGCGGAAGCTGCAAGAATCCAGAATTCAACAGAAATCTTGGAGGCAAAGGCCAGCTTTGTGCCTGCTTTCTTTCCAGGGCTCCTATTTTCCATTTCTGGTCTCTGCAGATTCATTTTTTTTCTGGAACAGCGATCACTGTATTTTATAAGGTGCCTTACAATATTTACCCAGTGTTTCATTTGCATCAGTCAGAAGGGTTAAAGGGCCCTTGGACCAACCTCATTGCTGGAAACTTAAGTCAGCTGATTCTTACAGCTTTACAGCTGCAAAGAATTTCTTTTTTTTTTTTAAGATTTTATTTTTTTTCCTTTTTCTCCCCAAAGCCCCCCGGTACATAGTTGTATATTCTTTGTTGTGGGTCCTTCTAGTTGTGGCATGTGGGACGCTGCCTCAGTGTAGTTTGATGAGCAGTGCCATGTCCACACCCAGGATTCGAACCAACGAAACATTGGGCCGCCTGCAGCGGAGCGCGCGAACTTAACCACTCAGCCACGGGGCCAGCCCCTGCAAAGAATTTCTGATCAAACGTATAAAAACCTAATTCTTTTTTGTAAGAAGAAGAATGGCAGGAGAACTTCCATTCAAAACATTTCCTTTTGGGGCTGGCCCCGTGGCCAAGTGGTTAAGTTTGCGTGCTCTGCTTTGGTGGCCCAGGATTTCGCTGGTTTGGATCCCAGGCGCGGACGTGACACCACTCATCAGGCCATGCTGAGGCAGCGTCCCACATGCCACAACTAGAAGGACCTACAACTAGAATATCCAACTATGTGCTGCGGGGCTTTGGGGAGAAGAAGAAGAAAAGATTGGCAACAGATGTTAGCTCAGGTGCCAATCAAAAAATTAAACATTTCCTTTTGGTTTAAACTCAGAAAAACATTGTACAAGAACCTAGGTGGATAACTGTGAATTCAATCAAGACCACAGCTATGATGCTAGAAAATCTTCAATTCATTGTTTCCGCCCCAGGTTTGATAGAGAAACCTCACTCCCCCAACTCTTCAGAACCCTGAGGCCAGCCCCGCTCAGACTTGCTTACCTGGTATCTTCTAGGTCCTATGGCTGCCATCCAAATGCCCATGCTTACGTCTTCACCCTGTACATGTCCCATAAAGTTTAAGGGCAAAAGTTTAAATGCCATTTCATCTGTAAAGACAATGCCACCCCCATTCCCATAATAAATAATCTTTCTACTTCTTTGTGTTATAACTATTCTAATATGAAATGCTAAGCATGTATTAACACTGATAGACAAAGTCAAAGCTAGTGGCTGTGAACAGTGAAGTGTACACACCGCAATGAAATAACGCTACACACACTACCGCGAGCAGCCAGCTGTCTTCTCATGGACCTTAAACTTCCAGCACTAACACTACCAAGGAGACAGTGGACCCGCTAACTAGGCAGAGTTGTTTATGGACACTGTCACCAGGCTCAGCAAAAAAGAAAGCACTTGCCTACAGTCTTCCTTCTTAGGATATAAATCTTTACACTCCTCCAGGGACTATACTTGTAAATACAGGCTTAAGACATAATAAGTAGGCGCAAAAAAGATTTAGAAACAGAATTTAAAGCCAAGATTTCAGGGCTAGGAGTGGATCCCTAACCTGTGAGGGGTGATTCCTATACAGAAAGAATAACGTGCTTTCCCCCACCGTGAGCTGGCTCTGCTTTCAGTGACGGAGTAGGATGGAGCGTGGCGCTGATGCCACTTGCTTTGATGGGTGTACTCTTAGGTCAGAAATCCTTCATTACCTGATAGGTCTTTAACCTCCCAGAGTTGCTGGCCAGCCAGTGGACGATGTCCTTGGAGATCACATACCCTGACCCACACGCAAAGGCTGGGTAAGCAGGACTGGGGTACTCCAGCTCCTGCCACTTTCCAGTTCGGTCAACTGCCCAATTCAGTCTGAAACTGAGAGGCAAAATAAGTTGGCTTCTTTGTGTTGGTCTGACACATATCCTACCACTATTAAGTTTGACTTCTTTATTATCACTACAAAGGAATAAACTGTAGAAGCGAGGAAAGAAGAAGGAAAAAATATTTTTTTAGTCTAAGGAAAACCATTATTTATCTAGTGGGTATTTTATATAAAAGACTGGTATATTAAATTCTCTCAAAGTTGCATTTGTGGAGTTTCTGAGTGGAAAGTATCGGATCATATTGTGTATATACACTTAAAAAAATCTCACTAATCCATATTGTATTCCTGAAGAAACACAGAAAATGGTTTCAGAAATGTGTCACAAATTTATTCTCACATAGTGTGCAGCAGCTTCTAATTTGAGAACCACTTTTTTCTAGGGCATGAGGATAAAGGCTACACCATTTTCTCTCCTTCATTACATTAGCCTGAGGTTTTTCATTTAAAAAAGTTTTTTTCCCTCTAATTGTAGATTAATAAAATATAGTAACCCAGGAGCCTAAGAAGGAAATTTCCTGTCTTAACCACATTTTTCTTATGAAAAATGACTTGTGTCTTTCATTCTAAATTAACTACAATTGATCAGGTGCATGAATGCCATGGGCTAATAATGTTTAACTTACTTTCCCCACCAAAAATTAGGCCCATCCAGATTCTTGTGGGCAATTCTATTAAACACAGCTTCGACGTCTATGTAACAGTCGTCATCCGTCTTTAGCAATAAATCAAAGCTGGTTGTTTCCACAGTCCTGTTGGCAAAAGGGATACGCAAGTCAGTGCGTCCATACGAGGAGAAAGGAACACCCATGCGGTGACATCCTAAGATTTTAATTAAAAATTGTCCCTCTCCTGTCTACTTTCTCATGTTCTTATCCTCCAATGCTGAGAACACCTGCTCTGACAGAACGCCGCTGCTGCCAGCAACAATCCTCACCTGATACTCACTAACTGGCAGAAAACAGAGAAGCACCAAGCCGATTTCAAAAGGTGCAAAGGAAAACGAACACAATGAAAACAAGGTCCGCCTTAAGTGGAACACACCACCCAGCAAATGCTTCCTAGGCAGTGCTCAGGCCAGGCGCGCCACGTTAGCAAACGCTGGAACCCTGCTCCCGTGCACTTAATAAGGGAGGCCCAGGATGAGGGGGCGGCGTCACAGCTGGTCACCCGTAGAACACTGTTTGCAACAGGATGCATTCCAGGCTACTGTTTACGTCACAGGCAGATATTTTATGGGTTAAAAAACTGAGTTATAACAGTGAAACACATTTTCCCTTGGACACAATTTCCAGCAATTAAACTATTATAGACGACCTTTTGGAAGGCATGGGAGAATGATTTCATTTATCTAGACATAAAAAATTACATAATGGCAACTAGAGACTAAATTGATTCCTTCATTTGACATTGACAATCTCTGTACATCTTTGTTAAAAAACCCAGAGTCTTGCTAGGGAACCAGTCAGATGACAGAAATCTGGAGAAAGTTTCATTAGGTCAAAGAACGGTGAATTTAACAATGGGTCCACACCAAATAGCATAGCCCTGTGCTTCTAAAGTTTATTTCTCATTAACAGCATGAGGCATATAATATTTATTTGCTAATTAGGAATAAACTTTTGTGGTAAAGGACCTGGAAGTCACTGATGCATCAGCTGAATGAAGAAGAATGAATAATGAAGCTTTCAGTTACGGTGTGGAGGGCAGATGAGTGAGCTAGGCTATTGGGAAGCAGGTCCCAAAGCACAGCCCTTTTAGGTCACTGAGGTAACCCAGGCAGGGATAATGGCCCCAAATAGACAGTGGCAGTAGGGACTGAGGGGAGAGGCTAAGATCTCAGAGATATGCAAGAAGTAGAGAAAATAAAACAAACTGAAGGTAAATCTAAACTAAATTGAAATTCCACAACTGAAAATCAGCTCCCTGTAGCAAGTCCATGAACTCCACAGTCCTGATTTCCCATTTTCTGGACCTCCATTCCCACTCCTCACCTCTTTACATCCTTGCTTTGGCCCCATTTACAACAGGAACCCCCCATTAGTGGCCTTGAGCTAAAAGAAGCTGCTTTTTCTTACTACAGCTGTCCAAACTTAATCCTGGCATTCTAGGCACACCCAGATTTCCAACTCTTATTTATATCTGCACTTACCCACAAGATGACTGCAAAATTATATTAACTTGCCCCAGCTATGAAACGTTACCTTCCGTAAACTAATTAGATCGTCTGTCCCTCAGGACCAGGGATCCACATCCATCAAGTACTCGTTAATTGCCCACTCTGTCCAGGACAACAGAGAAGAAAAGAAAGGGACAGACTTGGGCTCACCAAGAAACAAGCTCACTGATAGTTTTAAAAGACAAAGATGTGAATGCACTTTATAGGTTTAGTCTAGACGGAGACAGAGTTGAAGGTTTTAGGTCTACAGTGAGGGTAGACAGTATCAGGAGGCTCAGAAGCAAATTATGGGATCCTGGAGTAACTGATAATATGAACAAGTACACATACATAATAGTAGTAACAGTTACTATTGTTATTGTTGCTATTATTGTTATAATGGTAGGAATTCCAACTAACATCCAAGAAATACTGGAGGGTCTGGGAAGTTATAAATATGACAGACTCTAAGGGTTGTTGAATTTCATCTTATATAAAAGTTCTGGAATTAGGGCAAGTAGTTTTTAAATGAGTGGAGCAGAGAATGGAAATATAATGTGGATGTTCAGTTGAACAGAATTCAGAAGAAAGCTGGTTGCAAGTGACTATAACTGGGGGGTTTATGTAGGTGGGTATGAATACAACTGAAAATGGGCCATTTTCAAACTCATTGATTTGCATCTAATGTTGGCTTGAGACAACCATGGCAATAACTCAAAGTGAATGGGATGACTCAAAATGAATCCATTTTTGCCTTGTTTGTTTCTAATAGATTAATGTTATTCTCATTATGGATCTGCTAATCTAAATAAGGAAGCAGCAGCATTTTAGAAGGTCAGTCCTCACAAAGCAGGATACAACAGATCATATCCCAGGTGGTCAGGCGTCTTAGGTTCGTTTGTTTTTTAAAACAACTCAGTGGTTTGATGTTGATAAATTGTTTCTACATCGAAAGAACAATAAAACAAATTCTAACTACCCAACAGTTTTTACAACCTACCATCTATAGAAGTTCAGTAACTTTGCAGGAACATTTCGATAAGTGTCCACAACATCCACAAAAACAATATCATCATAGATACTGCTTTCCTCCTTCAGTAAGGCATCCTCCTCATGGAGATTACTTATATGATCAATAAGTCTTTGAGGGCGAGAATGCAGGTTTTGTAAGAGAGCATCACCTTCTAAAAAGGAAAAGGTCAAAGTTGGAGAAAAATGCTATTGCAAACTTAAGAGCCAGAACCTGTAACATTATGTACACTAAAACGCTTTTCCCAAGGTAACCTGACAGAAATACAAGTGTGTTAGGAACTCTGAGGTGGGAAAACGGGAACTCTCATACATTGCTAGTGGGAGGATAAAAGGATACACTCACTTTGGAGAGCAATTCAGCAATATCTAGTTAGGCCAAACGTGTGTGTACCAGCTGACTCATTAAGTCCACTAGTACATAAACCCCTAGAGATATTATTTTACATGTTTACAAAGATATTCATTGCAGCATTGTTTGTAACAGTGAAAAAATGGAACCAATTTAAATGCCCACTGATAGAAGAACAGCTAAACTGTGGTATATTCATGTAATGCAATACAGTAGTTAAAAAAATTAACTTGATCTTGCACGTTAAGAGGAATGGCACTGAAAAATAACACTGAATGAGAGAAAGTATACTGCTAATTGCTATAAACAATATGATACCGCAGATCAATTATAAAAATCAATTATAAAAGACTCTGATCAAAACCATATGTATTTAAAGATAGGTACATATGTAGTAGAAGGTAGAAAAATAAGAATGAGAAGGGCACACAGGAATTTCAGGACAGCAGTACCCTCTCCGAGGGGAAGAGAGAGGAACAGGACCAGGGAGAACAAGAAGGGAGGGGGCTTCACCTGCATCTGTAATGCTTTATTTCTTTAAAAAAAAAAAAAAAGGAAGCAAATATGACAAAATGTAAACATCTGTTAATTCTGAGCAATAAGTATATGGGTGTTTCTTATAGCCCTCTATTTTTTTTTTTTTTAAAGATTTTATTTTTTCCTTTTTCTCCCAAAGCCCCCGAGTACATAGTTGTATGTTTTAGTTGTGGGTCCTTCTGGTTGTGGCATGTGGGACGACGCCTCAGCATAGCCTGATAAACGGTGCCATGTCTGCACCCAGGATCCGAACTGGTGAAACCCTGGGCCGCCACAGCAGAGCACACGAACTTAACCACTGGGCCACGGGGCCGGCCTCCTATTGTTGATGTGTTTATGGTACTTCTGTGCTTAGAAGACATTTTATTTACCACCTTACAAGCTAATGAATCGTTTGTCACATTTGTGCAGGGACTGTCCTCAGATTTTATGGATTTAAGGCAGCAATTCTTTCACAAGGGCAGGATTTTCTCACATGCCTCAATCAAACCGAGAAAAATTCTGAAAAAGAAAAAATAAGTGGCTGAGGGGTGAGGAAAGAAAACTAACACGTAGTTTAGCACTGTACTTCTTGTAATTGCAAATGGAAAGACTAGGGGATGGAATCTGAAGACCTGTATCTGATTTCTGCCTCTGCTACTATCTGTGAGACGTGCGACAATTTACAAGTCTCTGGGCCTCAGGATTCTCATGTGTAAAAGGAGGAGCTGGACTAAATCAGTGGTTCTCAGGAACGCCTACTGAAATACAGACTTCTGGACCCCAAGCCTAAAGACTCAGCAGGCCTGGGGTGGGGCCCAGGAATCTGTGTTTTTAACCTGTGTCTTCCTTTAACCCTGATGCCAGTGGACCACAGCCTACTCTTTGAGAAGCACAGGACTAAAGGACCTCAGGTCCCTTTCAGCTCTTACATTCTACTGTAATATCCTTTTACTTTAATTTAAAGATAACGAGAAATATAAACAATTTAACACTTGAAAGAAAGGGAAAGTGTTATAAAATTGTAGTGACAGGAAAATGGTTGGAAACAAAATGAGAACAGAAATGAAATACAGTCTGTTTAGATTAACAAATTACACATTTTGTTTTATACTGCCTGTAACTGAAAAATATCAGTATGAAGTAATCTATCCATGTGTTTTAAATCGACGATCTGTTTACATTCTATTTAAAAGAATCGTATGGTTTATAGCTTCTCCAACTTTGGAGGCGTCGACTCTATCTAGGGAGCTTGTTAAATAAATACAGCTATCTGAGCTCCAATCCTGAAGATTTTCACTGAAGCCTGAGGTGCTAATGCCCAACAAAACTGAGAACTTGTTACTACATCATTCTCCTGAAGAGCACTCAGATGCTCAGATTTAAAAAAATTAATTTAGAGGGTCAGCCCCGTGGCCGAGTGGTTAAGTTTGTGCGCTCTGCTTTGGCAGCCCAGGGTTTTGCTGGTTCGAATCCTGGGTGCAAACATGGCACTGCTCATCAAGCCATGCTGAGGCGGTGTTCCCACATGCCACAACTAGAAGGACCCACAACTAAAAAGACACAACTATGTACTGGGGGGCTTTAGGAGAAAAAGGAAAAATAAAATCTTAAAAAAAATTAAGTTATGCTTAGATTTTCAGATATATCCAGTACATGAGAAGATAATCTATCCATTTTAATTCTTTTAGCCTAAAACTTAGTTATTTCATTCTTGTTTGAAAGGAATTTTCCTCACCCAAACCTTATTCCTTTAGCTTCCTTGAGAGAAAAATTATGACAAACCCTTGTTCAGGGTACAGGAGCTGCTCCCTGTAGAACAGTTTAGTGCCAGAAGTCTCAAGGGCCCCTCAAACTAGTTTTTAAAGACTCCTGATGGTACTTAAATTAGCTGGCAAAAGAAAGGAAGCTGCTAGACATTAAAGTCAGATGGTGTGTTACACCTGTACCTGGTCCCCAACTGCAAGCTGCTTTCGGAAACTGGCCTGGCCTCCTTATCTGAGTTTTCCCCAGTGCTGAACCATTAGCTAGCCTTTCGGAGCTAGGCTGATACCTTCCTCGGCAGAGTGGTCTCATTGTTTCATGAAAAATCTCTGGACTAGAATTAAGGATCCCTAAATCTTTCATCTCTATTTCTAATGGCAAGTTTGGTGGGCAAAGGCTATGTTCCTGCTCCAGCCTACCCTTAGGGGTGATGTAAGAATATAAATGCTTCTATGAGGAAACACTGTATAAATAAAGATGTTAGAAATTAAAAGAAAAAAAGCCATAGTCCATTTGCATCCTCAAACTACATGCAGTGGCCTCAAAGAGAGGGGTGTCCCATCCCCAAGACTGCACTATCAAGGGAGTCCCCTGAAGACTTGCCTCTAAGAATATGGCCTCTGCTTTCCCCAGTCACTGAAAGCCTTCAAGGAAGCTTGGTCCTAATTCTTTTACAGGAATCCATGGTCTGCAGAACTTCGAGAGGTCAGACAGAAGCACCACTGGGCATCTTTGCTCCATAAGTGATGCTCAAGACAGGTCACACAGCAATTGCATCAACAATAGTTTTTCTTTCTTTTTTTTTTTTTTGGTGAGGAAGATTGTCCCTGAGCTAACATCTGTGTCAATCTTCCTCTATTTTGTATGCAGGACACTGACACAGCATGGCTCGATGAGCAGTATGTAGGTACATGCCCAGGATCCAAACCTGCAAACCCCAGGCCACTGAAGCAGAGTGCACTGAACTTAACCACTATGCCACTGGGCCAGCCCCTAGTTTTCTTTCTTAAAGATCACTGACATAGAATTCTCGGGAACTCATAGATGTGGATATTTAAGCAAATATCACCCAAGAATACAAACACAGCCACTTCTATTCCTATCATAACAAATTCCCTCTAGAGTTTTAAAGAAATTTTTAAGCTAATGCCTCTGACCCTAACTTTTAAAGGACTCCCAACAAACTCATCCTTCAAATAAGATATATTAGGAAAAGCATTTAAAAAACTGTAGTCCATAAGATAGAGACCTTACATTTAAATATTCACATTATGAGGAGAGAGTATATATGAAGCGGGAGGGAGAGCTGAGTCCACTGAACCATCTCCAACAGAGGGACAGATAGAGAAGTCAAAATATACCATGTGTGGGTCAGAAAAACAAAGGGTTCTTCCCTTCTGACCGATAAGCAGCACTAAGCCCAGTGCAGCTACAAGGCCATGGTCTAGTAGTTTTGCAGAAACCCTAACCCTAACCTGGCTGTAGGGACAGCAAAAGCCACAGCCACATAGGGCCAAGAAAGTCCAAAGTCACTAATTTTTTAGGATCAGCTTTATGGTGAAAGATTGGACACTTTCTTTCTAAGACCAGGAACAAGACAAGGATGTCTGCTCTCACCACTTCTACTCAACACTGTACTGAACCTTCTAGCCAGGACTATTAGACAAGAAAAAGAAACAAAAGGAATCAAGATTGGAAAGGAAGAAGTAAAAGTATCTTTGTTCTCAGAAGACTTAATCTTATATACAGAAAATCCTAAGGCACCTATTATACATAACTATTAACTAATCAATGAGTTCAGCAAGGTTGCGGCATACAAGATTGATATGCAAAAATCAATTCTATTTCTATACATTAGCAATGAACAATCTGGAAATAAAACAACTCCACTGATAACAGCATCAAAAAGAATACACATTTAAGAAAAAATTTAACCAAACAAGTGTAAGATGTACTCTGAAAACCACAAAACATCATTGAAAGAAATTTAATAAGACAAATAAATGGAAAGACTTCTCCTGTTCATGGATCAGAGAATATTGTTAACATGGCAACACTCCCCAAAATGATCTACATATTTAATGCAACCTCTTTCAAAATCCCAGCTGGGTTTTTTGCAGAAATTGACAAGCTGATCCTACAATTTGTAAGGAAATGCAAGGGACTTAGAATAGCCAAAACAATCTTGAAAAAGAACGAAGCTGGAGGACTCGCACTTCCCAATTTCAAACCTTACTGCAAAGGTACATAATCAAGATGGTGTAGTACTGGTATAAGGACAGACATACAGATCAACAGAATAGATTTGAGAGCCCAGAAACAAATCCTTACATTTAAAGTCAGAAAAGTACAGTAAGTAGCTTACTGGTTGTTAGGGACTGGGGGAGGGAAGAATGAGGACTGCTAACAGGGATGAGGTTTCTTTCTGGAATGAGATGGTCTGGAATTAGAGCAGATGGCTGTAGAACTTTGAATATACTAAAAAACATTTAATTAAACAATTTAAAAGAGTCAGTTGAATGGCGTGTGAATTATATATCAATAAAGCTTCTTTTGTAAATGACAAAAAAAAAATCACCTTTTATGTCAAAGTATAGGGTAAGATTAGGTACGTGAGAGTCAGGACGCTTTTCAACTTTCGACAAGCCGACTCACCCTGAATGGTGTAAATAAAACCCCCTGCAACTCCCTCCACGCCTTCCACGAATCCAGGAGGCAGTGCACCCTCCCCCGCCTGAAAGAGAGGAGAACCGAAGCACTCAATGTTCCATTAGTACAAATACATTCCTTACATTATAAAATCGATGTGGCAAAATTCAGCCTATTACTCTACAGCAGATAAATCCATCCAAGATGCTGGTGCATAGACTTACACTATCAGGACAACATCAGTATTCTATTTTTGTCATCTGATTGCAATATTAAAGATCACATATACACAGCAGGCCATACAGTGCTCAGAACTCCAGCTGACGTACATAGAATCATGCATTCTTGAATTTGCTACCATAATAGTACAAAAACCAAACCAATTTTATTTTACATCCCAACCCTATCACTTAAAAAAAAAGTTATTATTACCTTTGATTTCTTGGAGACTGAAAATTCCCCTAAGTTCCAATACAGCTAGGCACATTTTAAAGTTAGGTTACCGGGCAGAGAAAAGCCCCTCTGAATAAACAGTTCAGACAGCGCCCTACTATTACTGATGTCATTGAAGGTGCCTAGAGACTATTGTGCCAACAGCCAACAAGGGTCCTTTCCACCTTTTAGGATTGGAGGATCTTTATTACTAGAGATTTCTCTCTCTTCATCTCACAAAATACCCAACGCCCTTACTCAAAGTGAAGTGTTCCTCCGCTGTGTGTTGCACACCAATGTGGCTGCTGTGAGCAGACAGACTGTCACAGTTACGCTCCAGCACGCTCACAGCACTTCCTGCACACTCTCAGCTCTCCAGAGGGCCACAGCTTGGCTGTTCCTCTTTTGAACAGATCTTCTCAGCAGAGCTGTTCTGTACAAGCAATGCTCTAAGGCCAGCAGAGAGAGAGTGCTCTGAAGTGACTGTAACTTACTCAATTTAAAATACAGTTTGTAGCTGAATGTGCAGGAAATTTCTAAAAGTGAATGCTTGGAGATTTTGTATTCCAAATGAAAGTTGGAATACAAAAGGTTGTATACTCTTTATTTTATTGTATATTCTATATATTATTTTGGGTTCTTTAGAACTTGATAGTACTTTTTGTCTATTAACTTCTATCTAAAAGGTCACAGCTTGGCTTTTTATTTTGGTTTTTAAAATGTTCTGACATTCTCACTTGCTGGTCAGGGAGCCAGACTCAGGAACACTTTCAGCTCTATATATTTACGATGAAAACCTTCATTTGCACATGGGGTTCTTAGGGCAGGCTCCTAAGTTACCTGCCTTTTTCTTCAGGTTAGCAGAGTGTTTCAGCTTCTGTAGCCCTCTACAACTGTATTTACCCAGAGCAGATCACTGAGTCTTTATATTTGAACTTAGTCCTCAACTCAGAAGTAAACTGGTTTCCTTCTGTGTAACCAACTCAAAACTATAGAATTCTGGCACATTTTTGATATTTTCAAGTTTCAAAGACAGAAAAGGAAGCAAGATATTTAAGGCACTTGCCTTGAAAATAAGGAAAAAAACTATAAATTCCATAAAACATTCTATCTTAAACACAGGACTTTTCATAATAAAGGATGAAATCCTAAACATGGCCAACAAGGCTAAGTTTGTAATTACATATGAATGTGTGGGTCTGGTTGCTGAACGTCTTTATTCCTCACCGGACTGTAAGTTCCACTGTGGGCCAGAAAGGGGACTATTTTCCCACCACTGTGCCTGGCTTACAACAGGTGTGCAGTAAATGTTTTCTGAACGTGTAATAACACACCACATGACATTCATTCCAAATTCAGGCATTAATTCATGTGAATAAGATTAATATTTAATGAAAATATACTAAGCTTATGAATTTAAATGCCAAGTGCCTTCCTAATCATTAGAGCATCAAAAAGAATGGAAGATTGTGTCTATGACACAACCACACACACGATTTGTTGATTTATAGTTTGTCATTTTAAGTTTGCTTAAACCTTCTTTATCAGTCTACATTTACCTTGAGAAATTTACTTGTTAGACTGTTTTAAATTTGAAGCATATTTGAATAAATGAAAATTATGAGAGGCAGCAATCGCAGCACTATAAACGAAAGCAAACAATCTTTTATTTTGAATACTACTGAGCAAGTGTTCTTAAAGAATAAAAACTATTGAGAAATAAAACACCACACTTTTTTAAAAGCATCAATCTTAAGGCAAAACCGTATATTTACTAATGGAGTTACAAATCATAGACCATTTGAGTTTTTCATCTTTGCTATGGTGACTCAACATTTCCTACTGCATACGTTCTAAAACATAAATCTAAAACATTGTTGTTCCCTATTACCTGGATTGGTGTACAAGTAAATTTAAAAACACTTTCATATATTAAAAAATGCTAAAGAGTGCCAAACAACCTTAACAAAAGGGAATGACTTACTGTAATGACTCTGAGAACTCCCCCTCCATCATTTACTGTCACTTTGTGGAGATTTCTTGACACAAGGCCTTGGAGGTCTTGGCTCTCCCACACGATTGTACCTTCAAAGCTCTTTTGTGGAAAGATGAACAGAGGGTCACTTTCTTCATTTTCTGTCATTTAGGTTTCAAGTAAGTTTTCAGAGAAAAGTTTATTTTCTTCTAAGATGTATCAGTTAAAATTTTTATCCCACAACTCTAACATACCATTGCTAACATTTTGGTGTATATCTTTGATTCATTTTTTTTTCATGCACCTCTGAAAAAACAATTACAAAGACTATATGGACAATTTTGCACGCTGCTCTGTCATTTCCCACTGTGTCAAAGCCTTTCTTTATGCTACTGCAGCTGTTACAGCCATTCTTTTCCTGTCTGTATAACATGCCATTGAGCGGACGTTTCCCGATTTACGCAAACATCTCCCCACTGTCAGACACTGGGATGCTACCAAGCCTCTACAAATATAATGTGAGGTATGTTTTGGTGTAAATGTTTATTTTCCCCCATACTTTGTTTTTTGTTTAAAATAAATTCCCAGAGGTGAAATTATGGGACAAGAAATAGAGATATTTATATGGATTTTGGTACACATTACCAAACTGCTTTTCAAAAGCAAACTGTACTAATTTCTAGAGTCATGAGCAATTTATGAGGATGCCGACTGCATTGTGCTTTTCCAGTATAGGATGTTAGTAAAAGAAAAGAAGTTTAAGCTAATTTAGTAGATTAAAATAATGATTCCTCACTTGTGTTTTTTTCATTTCTAGTGATGTCTGTGAATTATATAGTCTCTGCTGGAATTGCCTTGTCATGCTTCTTTGTCATTTTGCTATTGAGTTTTATATTTTCCTTATTAATCTGTGTGATTTTTTAATAAGTTCTTTTTCTTTTTTTTTTTTGAGGAAGATTAGTCCTCAGCTAACATCTGCTGCCAATCCTCCTCTTTTTGCTGAGGAAGACTGGCCCTGAGTTAACATCCGTGCCCATCTTCCTCTACTTTATATGTGGGACGCCTACCACAGCACAGCTTGCCAAGTGGTGCCATGTCCACACCCGGGATCCGAACCAGCGAACCCTGGGCTGCCGAAGTGGAACGTGCGCACTTAACCGCTGTGCCACTAGGCCAGCCCCTGATAAATTCCTAATCCTGTGCATATTTTTTGTGCTAAAAATTTTTTTCAGAATTGTTTGCCACACAATATTACAGGGTGGGTTTTTTTTAAATTCAGACGTCCATAAGTTTTATCCTGTCAAATATGACAAGCTTTTCCTTTGTGATCATTACTATTAAATTCTGAACTGAGAAAGTTATGTTCCCACCCCCCAGGTTTGATATACATTTAAATTCTAATGTCTTTTAATTTCTCCATGGTTTCCATTTTTTTCTTTTTTTAAGATTTTATTTTTTTCCTTTTATTCCCCAAAGCCCTCCGGTACATAGTTGTATATTCTTCATTGTGGGTCCTTCTAGTTGTGGCATGTGGGACACTGCCTCAGCGTGGTTTGATGAGCAGTGCCATGTCCACGCCCAGGATTCGAACCAACGAAACACTGGGCTGCCTGCAGCGGAGCACGCGAACTTAACCACTCGGCCATGGGGCCAGCCCCTCTATGGTTTCCATTTTTAATATCTGCCCTCAGCTGGCTCCTTAGTACTGCTCAGGTCTCAGCCCCACTGTCATCTCTCAAAGAGGCTTTCTCCAGAGATCCAACAGAAGGCAGGCAACTCCCAATTCTATTTCATCAACCTGTCTTATTTTCTTAATATAACATCACTCTGATATTTCTTGTTTATTTTTCTATTGTCAAACTAACTGCTCCCACTAGAATATAAGCACCACAAAAGCAAGGATCTTGTCTATCTTATCAACCGCTATAGCCACAGCACCTAGAAAGGCCTGACATATAACCGGCAGTCAAAAATATTTATTTAGGGGACGGCCCCGTGGCGGAGGGCCCGAGATTTTGCTGGTTCGGATCCTGGGTGCGGACATGGCACTGCTCGTCAGGCCACACTGAGGCGGCGTCCTGCATGCCACAGCTAGAAGGACCCACAACTAGAATATACAACTATGTACTGGGGAGATTTGGGAGAAAAAGGAAAAATAAAATCTTAAAAAAAAAAGTTGACTTAATAAATAATATTCAACTCAAGATCAATTAGAATTAATTCTGGTATAGAGTATGAGATAAAAGTTACAGCTTTCATATTCTAAAAGAAATTCATGGATTAAAATTAAGAGACAAAGTACTTTACAGTAATGTCTCATTTAGCCAGCTTTATAAGGAAACCATACAAAATTGAACTTGTTCAGTAAGCTAGGTCAGTGGTTTGCAAGCTTTTTTTTAAGCAATAAAATTCTTGTTCTCTACCAAGACAGATAAAAGCACTGAAAGAATCCAGATTCCTTGGGCAGTTTATCACTTGATATTCAGCGAATGTATCCTTAATCTTTGTTATTGGTGAAACTCCTGCTGTGCGCTGTGGGGCCCAGGGTTCCTCGGAGCAGATCTTGCAGGCATACTTACTGTCATCAATTCTTAACCTTTGAAACAGAGACAATGAGGCCTACCTCAAAGGGTGTTTTGAGGAGTAGTGATAACGAATATAGCGTAGTATCTTTGCTCAGCAAAATATAGCTTTATCACCACTAGAGGCACACAGAAAGTGAACTGCCCCTTTAAAAGTTTCCATTTTCTTAGCTTTGAAATCGGTGTTGATTATTTCTATACTTTCCCTGGGTGGCCT
Organism: Equus przewalskii; assembly: GCF_037783145.1. Taxonomy (NCBI): domain Eukaryota; kingdom Metazoa; phylum Chordata; class Mammalia; order Perissodactyla; family Equidae; genus Equus; species Equus przewalskii. The sequence goes on along the minus strand of NC_091831.1, from coordinate 76,265,677 downwards.
TAACTCTCTACTGAACTTGATGTCAAACCTCAATTCTGTAAAAATAAAAGACATTCTCACAAATAGATATATACACAGAAGGAAAAAAAAATGGAAAAACTACACTAAATAGGCTGAACAATAGATGGGTGACGACATATTCTTTTAACCTTTCTATATTCTTGTCAAGTTTTCAACAGTGAATATGTATTACTTCTACACATTTTCTTAGTTTAATAATCAGGAAAAAATTTTTTTTAACTAAACATATACGTACAACTAAGTAAATGTGGGGGGTCAATCTTCTTTCAGACACGAGCCATTGTTTAAACTTTTGAGTGTCTACTATGTACAGGCTGTGGGCTATGTGTTTGCAGATTAAAAGAAATAACATAGCCCGTGCCTTCAAATAATCATAATATGCCATGATAGGCTCAATAAGGAAGGAAAGTCATTCTGCTTGAGGAAATCACAACTTGAAATAAGTAAGAGAGCTAAGTCTTGAAGGAGTTTGAGTCAGAAAAGTGGAGGGAGATAAAATAACACATCAAAAGGCCCAGACTTGAAACAGTGCTGCATATTCAGAACAATGTTGAGTAGTTTAGTATCGCTGAAGCACAAGGCTGAGGAAAAGGAGAGGTAAAAAGTAGGCTGGAGATCGCCTCTGTCTGCTATAACAGAAAGACTGTCCTGTACCTTGGAGGCTGTGGGAACTACTGAAGGTTCCAGGCACAAGAGTGACAACAGAGTAGAGGTTGGTGGCAAGAGTGGTAATCAGGCTATTACAAAAGTCCAGGTGAGAAGTAAGCATCCATCATTCAGAAATTATGACTGCCCACTGAGAAATTAAAGATGACACAAATAAATGGAAAGATATTCGGTGCTCATAAATTGGAAGAGTATTTTAAAATATCCATTCTACCCAAAGCAATCTACAGATTCAATGCAATCCCTATCAAAGTTCCAATGACATTTTTCACAGAAATAGAACAAGCAATCCTACAATTTGTGTGGAACCACGAAAGACCCAAATAGCCAAAACAATCTTGAGAAAGAACAACAAAGTTGGAGGCATCAGACTTCCTGATTTCAAGCTACATTACAAAGCTATTGTACTGAAAACAGCATGGTACTGGCATAAAAACACAGATCAATGGAACAGATTAAACAGCCCAGAAATAAACTCATGCACGTATGGTCAATTAATTTATGACAGAGGAGCCAAGAATATACAGTGGGGAAAGGACAGGCTCTTCAATGAATGGTTTTGGGAAAACTAGACAGCCACATGCAAAAGAATAAAACTAGACCACTATCTTACACTATAGACAAAAATGAACTCAAAATGGATTAAAGACTTGAACCTAAGACCTGAAACCGTAAAACTCCTCAAAGAAAACATAGACAGTAAGCTCCTTGACATGGGTCTTTTTTTTCCTTTCTGCTTTTTCTCCCCAAATCCCCCCAGTACATATTGTATACTTTAGTTGTGGGTCCTTCTAGTTGTGGCACGTGGGATGCCACCTCAGCGTGGCCTGACAAGTGGTGCCATGTCCGTGCCCAGGATCTGAACCAGCGAAACCCTGGGCCGCCATAATGGAGCACGTGAACTTAACCACTCGCCCACGGGGCCAGCCCCATTGACATGGGTCTTGTTGATGATTTTTTGGATTTGACACCAAAAGCACAGGCTACAAAAGCAAAAATAAACACAGGTGACTACATCAAACTAAAAAGCTTCTGCACAGCAAAGGAAACTATCAAGAAAGTGAAAAGGCAACCTACCAAATGGGAGAAAATATTTGTAAATCATGTATCTGATAATGAGTTAATATTTAAGATATATAAAGACCTCATACAACTCAATAGCAAAAACCCAAAAATCCAATTGAAAAATGGGCAGAGGATGTGAATAGCATTTTTCCAAAGGAGACACACAGATGGCTAACAGGTACATGAAAAGGTGCTCAACATTACTCATCATCAGGGAAATGCAAAAAAACTACAATGAGATATTACCTCACACCTGTCAGAATGACTAATATTAAAAAGACAAGAAATAACAAGTGTTGATGAGCATGTAGAGAAAAAGGGACCCTTGTGCACAGCTGGTGGGAATGTAAATTGGTACAGCCATTATGGAAAACTGTATGGAGGTTCCTCAAAAAATTAAAAATAGAACTACTGGGGCCAGCCCTGTGGCCGAGTGGTTAAGTTCACACACTCTGCTTTGGCAGCCCAAGGTTTCACTGGTTCGGATCCTGGGCACAGACCTAGCACCACTCATCAAGCCATGCTGAGGTGGCGTCCCACATAGCAGAACTAGAAGGACCTACAACTAGAATATATAACTATGTACTGGGGGGCTTTGAAGAGAAGGAAAAAAAGAGGAAGACTGGCAACAGATGTAGCTCAGGGCCACTCTTTAAAAAAAAAACAAAAAGAACTACCATATAATCCAGCAATTCTATTTCTGGGTATTTATCTGAAGGAAATGAAAACACCAACTTGAAGAGATATCTGCAACCCCATGTTCACTGCAGCATTATTTACAACAGCCAAGACATGGAAGCAACCTAAGTGTCCATCGATGGATGGATGGATAAAGAAGATGTGGTGTATATATATACATATACATACACACACACATATATATGTATATATACGCAATGGAATATTATTCAGTCATAAAATAGAAGGAAATCTTGCCATTTATGATAACATGGACGGAACTTGAGGGCATTATTTTAGGTGAAATAAGTCAGACAGAGAAAGACATATACTGTATGATCTCACTTATATGTAGAATCTTAAAAAATCAAACAACAACAACAAGAAAACCAACCCAAACTCATCAACACAGAGAACAGATGGCAGGGGGCGGGCGAAACGGGTGAAGGTGGTCTAAAGGTGCAAACTCCCAGTTCCGACATAAACAAGTCCCGGGATGCAATGAGCAGCATGGCGACTACAGACGATAACACTGTATCATACACGACACTTGAAAGCTGTTAAGAGAGTAGATCTTAAAGTTCTCATCACAAGAAGAAAAAATATTTGTAACTACATGTGGTGATGGATGTTAACTAGACTCACCGTGGTGATCATTTTGCAATTTGTACGTAAAACACTGAATCATTTTGTTGTACACTTGAAACTAATATGTTATATGTCAATTATATCTCAGTAAAAACAAAGACTGCCCTTGAGTTGAACTAATTAAACCCTTACGCTAAAGAAAATAACGTTTCTAATAACTGAGAAGAGCTCTAAGATTAAAGGCTAATTAGCAAAATCAATACCTTAAAACAATATATCAACTGGCCACTACAGGAAAGCAGGGATAAGAGAGAAATTTTGGCAATGTAGCAATGTCCAAGGGGAGAAAGAGGCAATAATTGGAAGATATAAAGCATTCTGGTCACATCCAACCTGAATGAGACAGCTCTCTCAAACGCCCACATCCCGAACTTACAACTAGGATATACAACTATGGACTGCGGGGCTTTGGGGAGGAAAAAAAAGGAAAAGTGGAAGACTGGCAACAGATGTTAGCTCAGGGTCACTCTTCCTCACCAAAAAAAGTGATATAATTAAAATAAATAAATAAATAAATAAATAAAACACCCACAGCCCACCATTGTAATCAAGTTCAATGCCCAAATCGAGCACTGTTCAGATTCACTTCTTTAGGTGCCTTGACATACCAGGAAGGAGATTCCTAGACAGGGCTCACAAGCATTCAAATCATTCTAATGAGTTAACACTCACTAAAGATAAATGAATTGACATTCTGGATTATACAGTGATCTTCTGTGACTTTATATAGTATCATTTGATGCAAATTTTATCATCTCTAAGTGAACTAACTGGAACATCAGTGTTAAGACCTGAAAGCTAAGTCCTACACTGTTGACTATGTGAGGCTGCTTTGGGTTAATCGTGTGTCCTTCTCCTGGCAACAATGACCTCTTGCCCTTGGTATACTTTATTTTCTTCTAAAACTTTTACAGTGATAAAGTTTGAAAGGACTGATACCAAATATGTTTAAGGAGAAAGAATTGACTTAGTGAATACTTGCATATAACAATTGAGGATAAATCCCACAATTCTTGTTTGGGTGCCTGAGAAAAAGGAGATGCTATTACCCAAGAACAAAAATACAGGAGGAGAAGAGAATGACTGGGATGGAGATGATATTACCATTACAATGGCCATGGGACAGTCAGGCGGAGAAGTTCAGTAGGCAGCTGAAGCGTGTATGGAGTTCACAAGAGAAATTTAGGCTGTAGTTACAGATTTAACAGCCATTAGCAAACAGGAGGTAAATGGATGAAATTGGCTAGGAAGAATGAGTAAAATAAACAGACGGCTGGGTATCAAATCCTAATGAAAGCAAAAGAAGAGATAACGAACTACATAGGGAAGAAGGACTGGGCCAGACGTGGCTGAACCCAAAGAATGTATATTATATGAGCCAAGAGAAAAGGGCAACCAACTGGTAAAGACAGAAACTATCCCGCGGAGTTCCCAGTTAGTTCACTGGTAATCTTAGCGATTATAGTTTCAAAGGAAACATACCAAAAGTAAAAGCTATAGTGACCAAATAAAAATGCCTCACTTTGAAACTACAAATCTAGAAAATACGATGATAAAAAAAGTAATTCTTTCTCCTGTCCACTCAACTGACACTTCTCATTTGACTTGAGATTTCACGGTGACTCCTGCCCGCACCCAACTCCATTTTGTTTGTGATGAGTCATGATACAACATCAACAATGTTGACTAAATTGAGTAGCTGCCATAAAAACTTACTGGACCAAAAAATGATCTTGGTTTACTCACTGGAATTGTATAAGCCACCAGTTGTTCAGGGAAGGGGGGAGCTGCACCTTCTCCCCCTCTCCTGTACCTGTTCTGGCTCCATGTCACAGCTGAATTTCTATTTCTCCCTGTAATCATAAAGCTAGGGATCTCTTCAGATGCTAAACAACTTGCGTATGGGAATTCCCTGCTAAGATCATAAAACCAAAATAAAAGTTAGAAAAAACCAGCATGGTATAGGTTGGAAATATGAGATCTCATCAATTAGCTCACCCATAACACAAGCAAGCTATCTGCAACCCCTTTCACATGTTAATTCTTCTGTGTTGTATTTCTAATTTGTCATCCAAACCAACAGAGCAGCTTAACTAACTATACAAAACACTTTCGTGCCTGTAACCATTAACAATTCCTTGTGGATTGGAGAAATGACTACATCTAAAGAATTTCAATTTTCATAAAAAAATAAGGGTGCATGTACCCACAAAGCTAACAATAACGTGTCTAGTGACTCAGGTGACTGAAAACAGTATTTTTATTGAAATGAGTTTCAGGTTTCAACTGGACTACTAAGGAAAATATGGAATTAGAGAAACAAATATTTTAAGAGAAACACAGCAGTCTCCATTTAAATTTGTGACTCCCACTGAGATTTATGCTTCGGCGAGTTACACAATGAAACATTACAAGAGATTTGCTTACTTGACAAGCTATACTGCTGACACGTTACTCTAGCAGACTGCGAAGTGCGGAGGGAATAAGATGATGAACAAGTCATCTACTTCTCCCTCTCAAACGAATAAACAATCTGTTTTTCTCCTGTCATACTTTGCTGACGATATGCAGGCAAACCACTCATTACTATCATTTTTTTCTGTGCTAATAAGCCCAATTAGGCTTGATGCAGCAAAAACGAATACCTATGTAAAATTAAATATGGTTTTAACAAAAATAGGATTTTGTGTAAAAGGAAATAATATTTTATCTTTAAAATTTTTTTCTTTTTATAAATCTAATATATATTTATTTCAGAAACTTAGAAAAATAGATATACAAATAAGAAAATGAAAATTATCCATAACCCCACACCCCTCACCCAGGTGCAGTCACTGTTAAGTAACTGCATGTTTTTACAAAGAAAAAATACTACTCAGAAGTAATGAAAAATTAAGAGTCAATTTAGCTTAAAGCTTAAAGGGAAATAAAGATCACACGACTATAGGCACTGAAAGTCTTGGGGCCAGCCAGGTGGTGTAGCAGTTAGGTTTGCATGCTCCAACTTTGCAGCCTGGGGGTTGTGGGTTTGGATCCTGGGTGGGGACCTACACACAGCTCATTAAGCCATGCTGTGGTGGTGTCCCACATATAAAATAGAGGAAGACTGGCACAGATGTTAGCTCACTGACAATCTTCCTTAAGCAAAAAGAAGACTGGCAATAGACGTTAGCTCAGGGCCAATTTTCCTCACCAAAAAAAAAAGAGTCTTGATAACTAAAACGGACACTGACTCTTTTGGCTGACAACTTCTCATCATTAGTACCTACTGCCAGATAGTCTATGCTGCACACAGACAAGGAAGGCAATGCCTTGCCCCAACTCAATTTTTATTTTGAATAACTTTAAATCTATAGAAAAGTTGAAATTAGGGGCTGGCCCCATGGCCGAGTGTTAAGTTCACATGCTCTGCTTCAGCAGGCAGATCCTGGGTGCTGACATGGCACCACTTGTCAAGCCATGCTGAGGCGGCATCCCATATGCCACAACTAGAAGGACCCACAAGTAAAAAGTCACAACTATGTACCGGGGGCTTTGGGGAGAAAAAGGAAAAAAAAAAAATCTTAAAGAAAAAAAGAAGGGCCGGCCTGGTGGTGCAGTGGTTAAGTGCACATGTTCCACTTCAGCGGCCCAGGGTTCACCGGTTTGGATCCTGGAGCCATGCTGTGGTAGGCATCCCACATATGAAGTAGAGGAAGATGGGCACGGATGTTAGCTCAGAGTCAGTCTTCCTCAGCAAAAAGAGGGAGATTGGCAGCAGTTAGCTCAGGGCTAATCTTCCTCAAAAAAAAAAAAAAAAAGAAAAGTTGAAATTAACATCCAAATCACCTAGACTCACCAACTGTTAACATTTGGTTACATCTGCTTTATCTCTGTCTATATACGTTTCTGTTGTTTTGTTGTTAAATCACTTGAAAGTAAAATGCAGATGTCACCTTTAAATACTTCAGAATGTATCTCCTAAGAACAAGGACGTTCTAAAGGAAAGTAATATTTTTTGCAGGCTAATCAGAATTTGTAAATCTTTCTATAAGGCTGACCAAGATAACAGAGCAGACTCCATAAAACTGTGATTAGTCTGAACTATCAAGGCCTATTTTCTTCTTCTTTGCCCCACATCGTGATTCCTTCCTCTTAGAGTTTCTCAGCCTCGGCACCATTCACATTCTGGGTCAGATAATTCTTTGTTGCGGGGGCCGTCCTGTGCACTGCAGGACGGTCAACAGCATTCCTGGCTCTACCCACAAGATGCCGGGACTACTCCACATCCAGCTGTAAGAACTCAAAGTGTCTCCAGACGTTGCTAAATGCCCAGGGGAGGGGGGCAAACTGCCCTGAGTAGAGAAACACATCCCTTGAAGAACATGACCTCCCAAATCCAGACGAGCAGCAGCAGTAACAAGGAGAGTACACATTTATTTACTGAATGCTTACCACGTGGCGACATGTTCTAGGCATTCTACACGTATTAAATCATTTAGTCCCTAGTAAATAACCCTCTGAATTGGGTCATGTAGCACCTCCATCTTACAGAGGAGGACACAGACACAGTGAGGTTAAGTAGCTTACACAAGGCCACAGAGCCACTGAGTGGCAGGGCAGGGATTCAAACTCACCCATGCCGCACCCACAGGCGCCCGCTCAGGCACCTGCACCCACGTGTGCCCTCACATACTTACGCACTCCCAGGTGCCTCTCTTTCCTACCTGTGCCAATCCTTGTAAGTCTTTTGTGAAAATCAGCCCTCTGTTAGGTTTCAGACCTTTCTTGATAGCAGCTAACACGATGCTAGTGCTCCTGGTATCCCCAGAATAACACTACTGTCCCTTTGGGACTCACACAAAGTCTGAGACAGGTTCCGCCCACGCTAGTTCTGAGCAGAAAGGAAAGACTCTCTCATCGATGACTTGCTTCAATCTTAAAGGAGCTTACCAAGCGGTTAACACAGGAAAACTGCTTACAACCATGCCTGGCACACAGGGAGTCAGGCAGAGTGTCAGCGTTAGCTCCCCTCTCCCCATGAGGATATGAACTGCTTTAAGGCCCGGGACCTTCGTGTTGTCCTCACAGGGTCCCAGTGTTGGGCACAGACTAAGTTCTCAATACATATTTTCTGAGTAAATGGATAAACAAAACAAAGAACGGCTTCCTTCAGAAACTGATACCCACCACTTGGCCAGTACAACTTACCCGAGCCACTACTCTTAATGACAAGTGAGAGATACCTTTGATGGTAGATAGTTCATTTAACAAGGAAAAAAGTTCATTTATGAAATCTAAAAAGGACACAGGAAAATAGGCATTCTTATATACTGCTAATACAAACTGCCCTCCAGAAAGAAATCATATGCCTTAAAATGTTTATAAATTTGAACCAACAATTCATCGTAAGAAAATAACCAGTTATGTACACAAAAGAGAGGTGTAAAGATGTTCACCAGTCTTTTTTACAACATTGAGAAATTGGAAAATTTTTTCCAGTGTGTTTTAGTTTTGTTTTTATTTAAAATGTTTTTAAATGGAAGTTCATATATAGGTGAAATAAAGGAAATCTCTTTGACATTCACAGAATTAACATATATATTAACATTTCAACTACTTGTATTCAACTTTAAAGATCCACAGCCTACTATAAAATGTGTTGATTCTGTTGTTGCATAAGTGTGACCAGTACCCCACAAGACTGGTGGCAGCAAAACATCTCCTGGTGAGTCAGCAGGGCTGGTCACCTGTCTAGGTCGCACATCCTAACTCAGCTTTGATGCTGCAGGATGAACTCTACAGCTGATCTAAAGTGATTCCCAGAGATGTCCAGGAAACTGACCCCACTGTGGTTCCAAAGCGCTGAGTTCAGGAATGCACTTGGGCTAGAATGAAACAGGCTGGAAAGGCTGAGGTCCATGTCCAACTGTGTACCACTCAACCATATTGTGGCTTAACTCCAAGACGGATGAGCGCACCTGGCAGGTCAGGTGGTCTCCAGCACTTACCTACTTAAGACTGGAACCACAGGGACCCTGAAGGTGGCAGTTATGCTTTCAGACATCTTCCACAACTTGGAGAAGTTTTATCTATCTTGGAAATGTGGCTGATCTCTTTGCCATTATCCTGTCTGCAGCTTTCTTCCCCCCATTCTTTAGATAAGTAAACTGTTTCATTTACTCAAATGCTATCTGCATCTGGTCTTTCTATCAATTCATCCCTATTACTATCCTTTGTCATTGAACAGCTATGCAGTTCTCTACTCCACTAAATAAACCATGGGAACATGCAACACTTTTCAAAAAGAGTGGTTTTGGCAGCTTTGAGCCATCCTGAAGCTCTCTGGAGGTATGAATGCAGAGTGCTACATGTTAGTGCATCCCAGTTAGCAGCCTCATCTACCACTCTGGAGAGCTGTCCTGGTACAACAAAACATCAAGTACCTGCCTCTGAAAGCACACACCCAGGCCTAGCACAGTCCTTCATTACACCCTGTACCTCTGGTAAGATGAAGTGCTCCACAGGCTTGTACCACAGCCTGTTCACCTGCACACCACAGCTCGGAGGACTAAAGCGAGCAATGAAGAGGGCCTCCTACGAATCGGGAAAAAAAAGAAAGAAGAAAGACAAGAAGAAATGCTTCATGTTAGATAGCGTATACACAAGTTTTCAAATATCTTACATCTTGCTCAGCTAAATCCTCAATGGCCCCAGCAATGGCACTAACATTGTTCTACTGTGGTTTAGGCATCATTTGGGTTTTCTAGCGCCATCATGGTTACCAAATAAACATATTTAAGATAACCAAAGTCGGCATGAAGTTCTGAAACACTAAATACAATCCACACAACCTTAAAAAAATACCCACCTTGAAATGAGGAGCATTAGGGGAAGTGTGAGGTGTTGTTAAACAAAGCCAACTTATTAGGCTTAGCCCCAAAGGGTAAAGAATAAACGGAAAGATTACAGATTTCTAACAGAACAAAGGTACTCACGCATCCCACTTCAAAAAGAACCGTTAGAAGAAAAAACAAAAAAGGGAATATAAAAGAGCACTGATTCTCTTTATGTTTAGTGTTTTCTTTGGGTCCTTCCCAGTTGTTTTAGGCAAGAACATTTCCTTATTCTCATGCCTATTCTTATACACCAACTTACCATAGGGGAAACTTCTGTTAAATCTATCAAGATCATGCAGAAGTTCAGAATTAAGAGGTTTTTAATGGATTGTGTATATTTCTTCCATTAACACCAGTTCCCAGCAATGCAGTAGTAATACTCTTTGCACTGTGACTACCTGTGTACCCAGTGGCACCCACTTTACATTGGGCCTTCCTTGAGGACAAAGATTAATTTCTCCTTGGCTAAAAATACGGCAACTAAAAGTTAAGTCAACATGATCAAAATATTGTACATCTGAACCAAACTACTTGATTTGATAACTCAAACATTATGAATAGTTAAAAAAAAAGACTACATATGCTAAGACAATTAAGTATATCAAAAACATTCAAGATTAATCCTAATTTCTACATTAAGGATAAGAGTGGAATTCAGAGTATTGCTATTCAGTTACCCCTCTGAGCTTCAGTGTCAATGAAATCTTTAACTACAGTAACAGTATAGGAACTCTTCTACTTTGGTAACTTAATAAAGCTCTTCTCAGTGTGATCACAACAACTGCAATCACCACTAGGATTAGTTCCCTCAAATTCATTTCAGTAAGCACATTTACAAACTACATGGATTCTCTGGAGGAAGTAGGAATAGGACAAACTGCAAAAAAGAAATTTAATCTTGAATTGATTTCTTTATTTATTGGTGACTCTAATATTGTACCTGTTAGCAGCAATCAACATTAACAATAATAGAAAAGCATTTTTAAAGATGTCTAAGAAAACTGAACAGTTTGCCTCCAATAACATCAGACCAATTCTCCTATAGATAACAATTATGAACACCGGACAAAACATTTAAAAAAATGATCTGAAGGCTCTGGAATGCAAACAAAGCAGGCAGAAACTGGAGGAAAATCAATACCAGGAAGAAGAGAAAGGCAGCGGGTACGTTTCCCACACTTTTTTTTAAGGCTCTTTGTCTGAAGGCATACCTTGAGGGACAACTGCAAATCTGAAGTAAAAACCTGTAGTCTTACCAGTTGAAAAACCAGAGGACAGATATGGGGCAGACACATCAGCTAAGAAGTGAGGAGGAAAACCTCAGAAAGGAAAGGGTCAGAGAGAGAGCCCTAAACTCTGCATAGAAATTTTGCCCACGTCTGTGGCTGACTCATGAAATACACATTCAAAACAGGATGCAAGCAGCCCAAATAAGTCCTAAAGAACTGAACAGAGATTTCAGCTGCTGCCCATCGCAAAGGAGACAGAGTTCAGCGTCTGTGTCCAGCCCATTTAACTGCCTGCTAAAACAAAAAAAATCAATGCTCTTCAAGGAATATAACAGGATCCAGAGATTCTACAATGAATTATTCACAATATCTAGGATAAAATCCTAAGTTCCTCAATAGAAGACAATGTTACCCATACTCAAGAGAAAAGACGATAATAAAGACAGACCTAAAGAGGACTCAAATATTAGAATAAGCAGGGGCCGGCCCCGTGGCCGAGTGGTTAAGTTTGCACGCTCCGCTTCTGCGGCCCAAGGTTTCGCCAGTTCAGATCCTGGGTACGGACATGGCACCGCTCATCCAACCATCCTGAGGTGGCATCCCACATGCCACAACTAGAAGGACCCACAACTAGAAATACACGACTATGTACTGGGGGGCTTTGGGGAGAAAAAGGAAAAATAAAATCTTAAAAAAAAAAAAAAAGAACAAGCAGACAGGATTTTAAAGCCATTATTAAAACTAAGGTCAAGGCCATAGAAAAAAATATGCCCCAAATAAATAAATACAGGAAATTTTATACAAATAGGAATTACAAAAAAGTATTAAATGGAAATTCTAGAACTAAAAAGCACAATATCGGAAATATTAGCTAGGCTTAACAGCAGACTTGAAATGCTAGAAGACTTAGTGACTCTGAATACAGATTAGCAAAAATTATCACATCTGAAAAACAGAGAGAAAAAACATTGAAAAAAATGAAGTCTTGTGATCTGTGAGACAATACCAAAAGGTCTAACACACATGTAGCTGGAATCCCAGAATGAGTAGAGAGAATGGGGCTGGGAAAAACTTTGGAAGAATTTTGGTAAAAGACATAAATTTACAGTTTGAATAAACTTGGCAAACCCTGAGCAGAACAGACATAAAGAAAAACCACACCAAGGTACAATACAACTAAATGGGTTAAAATCAAATATAAAATCTTAAAAGCAGCTAGGAAAAACAAAACAAAACAAAAACCACACCACATACATCACACATGAGAACAACAACATGAAGAATGGTTGACTTCTCACCAGAAACAATGGAGGCCAGAAAACACGGAAGCAACATCTTTAAAATATTGAAAAGAAAAAAGTCTACTCAGAATTTCTATATCCAGAAAATATCCCACAAGAATAAAGGTGCGGGGGGACAAAATAAAAACATTTTTAGAAAAATGACAACTAAGCAAATTCATCATAGTAAACTTGCACTATAAGAAACGACAAAGGTTGTTCTTTGGGCTGGAGGAGATGGTATCAGATGAAAACTTGGGATATATTCAGGAAGGAATGATGAATACCATAAATGGTAAAAATGTGGGCAAATATAAAACACTATTTTTCTCTAAATTACTTTAATATACATTTAGCTATTTAAAGTAAAAATTATAACTGCATTGTGGGATTTATAGTATACACAGATGTAATGCATATAACAACTAGACCAAAAAAGAATAGTAATGGAATTATATAGTTGCAAGTTTCTTATATTTTACATGAAGGGGGACAACATTAACTTTAAGAATATCAAAAAGTTGAGGATGTGTATTGTAATCCCTACATCAACCACGCACACAAAACATAATAGTACAAAGAGCTGTAGCTAAAAGGACAACAGAGAAATTCAAACAGAATTCTAAAAAACATTCAATTAACACAAAAGAAGGCAGGAAAGGAGGAAGAGAGAAACAAAAAAAGTGCAACAAACAGAAAACAAATAGCAAATGAAAAACAAAATCAAACCACCTCAATAACTGTGTTAAATGTAAATGGAATAAACACTTCACGTAAAAAGTAGAGATTCTCAGACTAGATAAAGAAGCAGCCCCAAGTATATGCTGTCCACAAGCAACACGATTTCCAGAAATATATAAAAAGAATAATACATCAGCACCAAGAGGAACAGGAGTTTTGTTTAACACTCCCAAGTCGACAAATGTGATTCATCACGCTAATAGAATAAAGGAGAAAAACCCTGGAAACATTCCAGGTGCCCATCGATAGGAGGATGGATAAACATCATATATTGCTGGAATACAACTTAGCAATTAAAAGAAGGAAAAGGAAAAGGAAAATTCACTGATACATACAACATGGATGAATTTCAAAAACACGTGGAGTGAAAAAAGCCTTACACAGGAGAATACTTACTACATGCTTCTATTTATATATGAAGTCCCACAACAGGCAAAACTCGTCTACGGTTAAAAAAAAAATCAGAACAGCGGCTGCCTCCAGGGAATGGGGTAGGGTGATAGGAGTTGGATTACACAGGTTTATGCAGTTTAAAACACTGCGCACATTTCACTGTGTATAAAGTTTGAAAAACCACAAACAAATATTAAAATCTAGTTGATACACACACTAAAGTGTTTAGGGTTGAAGTATACTTATGGCTGCAACTTACTCTGAAATACATTAAAAAAAGATTGATAAACAACTATAAATGTGATAAAATAAATACAGCAAAATGTTAACTATTATAGAATTTAGTTGGTGGATTATGCATGTTCACTGTATAATTCTTTCAAAATTTCTGTATTTTAAAACCCAGGAATATATCTTTTCAAATTCAATTCCTTGCTACACTCCTTCAGATATAGTCTGAACAAACCAGATTTCCCCAAATGCCAGGAAAAGAGTAACCCCAGTTATCTTAAACTTTTATTCCCTTTACAATCTTATTACAAAAAAGATTTAAAGCAGCTGTTAGCCTTGTATTATAGATAAACTTTTAGGATCGGAAGAAAGAGACAGTAACACTCGCTTATACCTAAGAGTCGCAAACTTTTTATATTCATTACCAACTTTTGAAATTACTTAGACTTTAGGGGATTTCAGGTTGGGAATTTCTAATCTGGTCCAACTCCTTCTTTTCTAGATACAACACGTTTATTCATTGGTATTCTTTCCCCAAACCAGCATTATAACATATTATACTATAATGTATCCAATCGATAAGGAAGAAAGGTGGAAGTCTCTCGACCAGACAGAATGACATAGTCTCCAACCTCCTGTATGCCATGAGGAAAAACCTGATGTTTTTGAAAAAGAAAAATGGGGAAAACCTTGTACAAAGCAGTGCATACCTCCTGTTCTGCCTGATAAAGCTTGACGGTGATGTTCCTTTGGAAACCCACACCGTTGGCATCATAAAACACCCCAAGACTGGTAATAACGATGGGGTAGAGAACTCTGAAGCTCACACTGACAACTCGGTCCTCAGAGAGCCCTGATGAAGTGTCTTCAGAAAGACTGAATGCCTCAATTTCTTGATTCAAAACTAAGGAAGTAATGAGAAAAGGAGTTTCACATAATCAAATAAATACAGTCTTTTATTTTACTAATATGAAGTAATGAAATGGGCTTGATAGCAAAATCTAGATAATCGTTTGTTATATAATTCTTTCACAAATGGAAGCAATTTAAAAAATGCTTCAGAAATATGGCTGCTTCTAGGAAAAAAACTTATTTTGAAACTTAAGAACTAAGTTTTCAGCCACATCTAAGTAAAATATTCAAGTATCAGAGCCACTGTCATAGATTTTTGCATACATGTGTGCATATGTATGTATAAATACCACAGGGGAATATTAAACTCAAAGGCATCCATTAGGAAAGGTTGGAAAAACAGCAATATTAAAAACAGTACTAACTACAGTCACAAATAACGAGTAAATTTAGTCTTGCTCTGCAAATTCCAAAAATCCTACTTCTTGTTGGGCAGTTTAAAATATTTGTGGTGTCAGGCAATTATCACAGACAAAAGTAACTGAAATCACTTCAAATAACACTGAAAAACTCTTGCTATACTTTATTCGTAAAAGATAAGCACATCAAACACAGTAAGCATTTCTGACCACCTACTATGTGCCATGCCTCATCACATTACATCTTTGCAACTACACTGTGCGCCTGTAGCATTATTTTCTGTGTAGAGATTAAGAAACTGAAGTCCAGAGAGTTTAAGTAATTCGCCCAAGGTCACAGAAAGTGGCAGAGCCAGGAATCAAACCCAGGTTTAGCGATTTCAAATTCAGTGCTCTTTCCACTCCCCCACAGCTGTCTAATCAAAGCCAAAACAGTGCTTTTCAAATAATTTTTTAAAGTACCATAAGTGAATCTGGACAGATTACATGAAGCCATTAACATGGCTGAGAATATCAGTGCCACTTTGAGAAATAATATGAAAATCTATTTTAAAGGATTATTATGCCAAAGTTCTTTGTATCTGTTAGAGTTGTTTTTCCAACTTTGCTGATCACACAACCTCATCAGTTAAAAACATCTGTACACACGCTCATATATTTATTTACAAAAATACACATATAGCATTGTCAGTCAATATATTCAGTATTAATAAAAGGTGACATTTCTTATTTTCAGATAAATAAAAATTCTTTTTTCCATACCCTAGCAGATCATTTGGATTCCTACCTTAGAATTCCTAGAATGCTATTTTACACTTATTCGATGCTCAATAAAATGTGACTAAACAGAAATGTGACAAACAGAATTGACTGCTCATCAATTACATACACGAGCAGGAGGCAAAAAAAGGAGGATACAGATTTTATCATGGGTGGGCAAGCTCTGACTGGAAAGTCAAGACTCCAAATATACTGGACAACAACAAAAGTTTTTTCCCTTTAATATATTCAGTAAATCAAAAGATATCCAAAGTAGAAGCATGTCTATTTTAGGCAATAGGTTAAGCACACTGTAACATAACTACACATTTTCTATCTAAAACAAATGTGCCTTGAACTTTAAGCTACCTGGACACAGGCAATCCTGCTGCTTTGATAACGCTGTTAATCAAAACTTCTACACATCCAGAGTATCATGATTAATGCTCACGATGACCTTAAGATACTGAAATAAACCTAAATGCTGTTTGAATCATCAAAAAGGATAAAATTAGGTTCAATATTAATTTAGTCATGCCTATTTTTAAAAATTTACAACCTAGCTATTACATACATGAAAAATTTTCATTAATAGAAAGCTTCACTCCTTTATTATTAATGAATAAAGCACATTAATAAAAGTCCGGTTAATTTAAAGGTGAGGTTTTAAAAAATTTGGTTTGGTTTTGGATTTCAAATGTAATTTGTTCTAAGCTGCTTTTACATCATGAGTAACACAACATTTTATTAGGTTCATGGTCCCTTTGGGACTCCAAAAAACCCTCTCCCCAGGAAAACACGATTATACACAAAATTTTGTTTACAATGTTAACTAAATTCATAGACATCCTAAGTAAGAAACTACTGCTTTACAACGTAGACCTGAAAATATAGTCAATGTACTAAAAAAGCTGACTGAAGCTCAACTTTATAAAAAGGCAGGTTCTTTAAAATAATAAGTACCTGCCATGTCCCAAAAACTATTCTAAATATTTTCTATGTATCAACTTATTTCATCCTCATGTCAATCCCTATGAGGTAAGTACTTTTATCCCCAGCTTACAGATGATGAAACTGAGGCACAGAGGCATAAATAACTGACTGAAGGTCATACAGCTAGAAAATGGCCGAGCCGAGACTTAAAGCCATGGAGCCTGACTCCAGAGCCCATGCTCTTAACCACTACACTATTGCTGCCTATAAAAGCAAGGCGGATATGATTATACGGGTTTGACAAATCTTAAAATAGCAGAAGTCATAATCAGCACATTTAAGATTTGGAAAAGTTTAATTGCCCTTAGAACCACAGCTGAACATCACAGGAAATGCTAATAAACAAAATAGGCAATTATAGAGTTAACGTCCTAAAACTGGTTCCGGGTAACACAGAGAACCAGATTAGGATCACGTTTCTTCATCCTCATCGGAACTCCCACAAATTTTTAATTGTAAGGAATAAAAAATACTACTAGTGTTTCTAATTTTTTTACTATTTGTTTCTTTTGCAGAAGCTTAGAAATAATTCGAAGAGAAAGTTGATTCACAATATTTGTATCATGGCTATTATAAATCAACAGGCTAGTGAAAATCAGCAGTTTTCCAGAAGTTCAAAATTCAGTAATTCATGATTTATCTATGCATCAGGAATTTGCAAATGCATTTGAACCACACTGAAAAATAAATTCTCCTGGATCCTGAAATTATACATGTCTACAAAGAACCCCCACAGCCATCCTGAGTAATCAGTCAATAGCCACTCTTGCTCACATCAGACGTGGCAGTCCTAGGGCTGCGGAAAAAGAAGCCTTACCTGGATTCGTGATGTTGAGTAGTCTGCAGGAGTAAGGATCTTCCCTGTCTTCCACAGGCACTTCACAGCCATGAGCACCTATGATGAACTTCACAAGCACACTGAGAGATGTGTAGGCATTAACATCAGTTAGTGATCTTCACTTTGCACATGCATGTTTCCTCACGCCCATTTCAGAGCTTTTTCTTTGAGACACAGGTATTTATTAGGATTAATTCTAACTTTATTCCTCTAGTCTAGCAAAAAGGGAAACAAGCAAACCAAAAGTTGCTAACTACCAAATGACTTATGTCTAAGCCTCTACTGCAGCACTAGATTAAAGCAAGTATGAATATGTTTGGCCTGGCTCCCAGCAAATGCTCAGACCATTTAAAAGCAAACTACAGCAAAGTCAACTTCCCATGCCCACAGCTAAAAACATATCTACATCTGCAATCTTCTTTACTCACTTCTCCTATTTCAGAAGGTGCTCCTTCTGCTCAAGACGAGTCTTTCTATTCAGGAGGAGGGCCTCTCCTCTCCTAGACCTTGCTTCACTGCTTACCTGTAACCTGTGGTTCCTTCCCCACACGTTATAAATATGATGAATTCCTGACATTAATTTCTATTTAGCTATCATCCTTCCTTGTCCCCACCTTTTCCATTACAGTGAAGTCCTACAAAAGAATTAACTAAAATCACAGCCTCTAGTTTCTCATTTCCCACTCGTTTCATAAAACAGAAATTTTAGCTTCAACACCCACCACTTCCGTTGAGATGTCTACCACAAATGTACCCACTGATCTGCTGCTAAATCAAGACACTCTTCAACCCTTACCTACCTGACTGCTCTATGGCTCACAGTGTTAGTCTCCTTAAAATGCTCTCTTCCCTTCTGTCCGTGGCCCTGCTACTACTTCCTCAGCTTGTCCGTTAAAAGTGGATACTACCCCAGGGCTTTGCCCTTGGATCTCTGCTCACTCTGCTCACTCTTTTCTTTTCTTTTCTTTTTTTTTTTTTCCTTTTTCTCCCCAAAGCCCCCCAGTACATAGTTGCATATTCTTCGTTGTGGGTCCTTCTAGTTGTGGCATATGGGACGCCGCCTCAGCGTGGCTTGATGAGCAGTGCCATGTCCGCGCCCAGGATTCGAACCAACGAAACACTGGGCCGCCTGAAGCAGAGCGCGCGAACTTAACCACTCGGCCACGGGGCCAGCCCCCTCTGCTCACTCTTTTCACCTGCTCTCCCTGGACAATATTTATTCCTAAGACTTCAACTAGCCTAGGAATGATTCCTGAATTAGCATCTCTAGTTTGCACTCATCTTCTAAGTAAAAGATCCATAAATTCATTGGACATCTTCACCTAGATGGCACACAGACAGTTATGTGCTGCAGCCTGTTCCTACTGGCTTGTGACACCCAATTGCTAAATTTTCAGGAACTTTGTGAGCTGGTTATTAAGCACAGTCTTTATTAAAAATTAAATTAGATAAACTTACAATTAAATACATTATATTAAAAACAAAGGAAATAAATGGTCAAATTCATCATTAATTATTTCACTATTATCTAGGCTCTTGAGGTTATTTAAACCTATGAGATGTGTATGGAAATATTATAATGGTGTGCTGCTGCATATCTTGCCCAACTCTGTGTTCACAGACGTCACATTAGTTGCTTGAAACTGGCCTTGGTGGGAATATTTGCACCATGGAAACTGGCAAATGCTACAAATATTGCTTTGCAGAGTGTCTAGACTTAGGAAAGTGATGGAGAAAATGTTAATAATGTAGATTAAACTTAAAAATGTGATGTGTCTGTAGCCACGTCATTCTAAATAGTACAAAAAATTGAGGAAATGCTCTCCCTCAAAGTTCAAAACCTATTACCTGATTCAGCAAAGAAGTCATTTACTTCATTGACTAAGAGTAAAGTTCTGTCACACATCTTAGTTGTCACTTTAGTCTTACTCATTAACTTAAATGAAATATTTATGTCAGAACTATACTCTCGTCAACTGCAACCATAAGTTCATTATAGATACAAAAGTCTGGAAGGCAATGAAATCTTTCTATGAGGATCAATTAGCTATATGGAATTTACAATAAAGAGTATCGTATATGCTATCTATCAATTATGTGCTACACATATTTTATATCAATAAAATCTACAATAAACATATACATACATATAAGCATATTTTTTTCAGAGATCCAGTTGGGCAATATTTACTAGCACACATTGCAGGTACCTCAAACTCAACACATCCACAACCGAGCTTCTTTCCCATGAAACCTCCTCTTCTCATCTAGTATTTTTTGTCTTGATTGATGACTTCATTCTTCTCCAAGTCAGAAAGCCAGCAATAATCCTACACTCTTCCTCCTCTTTCTACATTCAATTACCTTATTTTCTTATAAGGTCACCACTTTAGTTCAGCCCCTCAGCAGTTCTTGCCTAAAAAGATCTCACTGTCCACTGAACGCTCAACACAATTGTTCTACACGATCTGGTTACTGCCTACCTCTCACAGTTATAAGCCCTCCCTCCTTCTCTTTATGTAATAATCTCTGTCTCTCCGCCCCTCTTTCCTTTCCTAGCGCTCTATCTCACACTTATCCACACACACATGCAAACGTTCATAATCCCTGTGCTCCAGTTACATAGAACTGTTTGCAGTTTCCCAAACACTGCAGGCTCTTTTATTTCCATTTATATCACAGCACATATAACATTTTATTACACTATTACATCTATTTCCTTCTATCAAACTTCAAGGCCCCATAAAGATTCAGCCTATATTGTATCCATCTTGGTATTCTACCACACATAATACACTACCTGTATACAGAAAATACTTAATAAATACTTGTGAAATTGACAACTTATGATTTTATTACAAAGGCTTTTAATTAAATAAGGTCCTCAAAATATATGTGGAGTCTGGCTCCTTCAGTGAAATACAAGCTTTGGAAGTAAGCCATAACCACAGAAACACAAACACTTTCTTGCACTAATGGCCAATTAAGGAAAAATACCTTTCATAAACAACTAGCATTTAGAATAAAAGTATAAATAGAAATGAATAAATTTGCTAATTGAATTATTGCAGATATTTGCCAAATTTGTTTTTTTAAGCCATGTTAAGTATTTTTACTGGATCCACAAAATTTCTCTGTCCCAGGAAGCTCCTGACTAATCTTTATTTTTATCCAGATATCCCATCATTTTTATAAAACAAATCACCAAGCTTACTGAATTTAAAGCAAGAATGCTAGCTACGATGGCAAATAAATTACTGGCGAATGTCTGAATGTTAATTTTACTAATTACACTTCATTCTGGGTCATTCACTCAATAGTGCTGAGCACCTCACTCTGTGCCAGGTTAGGTTGTAGGTACTGGGGACATATCAAAGAAAAAAGCTGAAGCCCCTAAGCTCGTGAAACTTATATTCTAGTGTAAAAAGACAAACAATTTATAAATATACAACTAAATGCAATAAACATGCCAGGTGGTGATAAGTATTATCAAGAAAAATAAAGCCAAGTAGGAGAAGATAGAGACGGAACAGGGGTGGGATGCTATTTAATATGGGGCTGCCTGCTAAAGCGACATCTAAGCAGGATCTGAAGAAAGTGAGGAAGCGAGCTGTGAGGCTATCCAGTGGAAGAGTGGTACAGGCAGGGGGAACAGCAAGTGCAAAGCCCTGAGGCAGGAACACATTTATTGTCCTGAAGCAGCGTGAGGTGGATAGTGTAGGGGAAGTAGATGCAGATAAGGTCAAAGATCACAATGAAGACTTGGGTTTTCACTCTAAGCAAGAAGGGAAGTCAATGGAGGGCTATGAGCATAAAATTGACAAAATTTGACTAATTTTAAAAGGATCACTCTGGCTGCTGTGTGGAAAATAAAATATAGGGGATAAAAGTGGAAGCAGAAAATTCAGATAAGGAGACTTCTGAGAGAAAGAAGAATCAAGATAACACTGTATTGTAAATTTTTAAAACTTCCTATTTGCCTGATGCCTCAACATCCCCACAAACAGGCTGTGAGCATCCTGCCTAGGTGACCAGATGCAGCAGTGTGAAAACGCTGTCGCCTGCCACAAGTTCCCCCTCTTGCCTTCTCCCGACTGTGACACGGTAACATTCAAACACAACAATGAAGTGCCCTCGAGCCTTCTGCTTCTTTACGCCACCCTGATTCCCAGTAAAGGCACCTGTCCATGGGTCTTCACTCTCTCTCAGCTCCCCACTGCTTGGTTGAGACTACTCCCTGGACTCCTCCTGTATGGCCCCCTGTATGGCGCACTGTGCCTCTCTCTCTAGAACACGTGAGGATAATAAATCCTTTAATTTCGTATGCCTCTCCCAATGAAATTTCTGTGGCCATGTTGGAATGATCCCTAAAGATCCCACAAGGGGAACTTACTCCCCCATTTACAACAAAAAACGCCAAGGTTTTTGGTCTGAGCAACTGGTGGAAAGGGGTCATTATTTTCTGAGACGGGAAAGACAATAGGAAGTGCAGGTTTTAGAGATGGTTCTGATTATAGTGGTTATTCTAAGGCCTTTCATTTGCTGGGTAATAGGTTCTATTATCATTGCAATCATGAACTATAGAAAGCAGTCTTGAAAAGGAATGAAAGCTACTATGAGTACGATAGGAAATCTATAAATGTTACTACTAGTGACAAGAAAATTCACAACTGCAATTTGCTTGTATCGCTACTCAGTCACAAACATGCCTCTCAGGATTGATGCAATCCTGAGAGGGCCTTCTCTGCTTATCACCTAAGTGTCTTCACATAACCAGAAGGCCAACCTTCCATGTTCCTCTCCCACTAGCCCCTCACTACACAATCTTTAGAGGGTGGTCGCAAGGAGAAGACCAAGGTCTTGGGCCCCTAACAAATAACTGAACCATCTAATGTCAACATGAGGTGCGCTATCAAAGTTCAGCCCTGGAAGGGTAGTCAGGAAAAAGAGCATGGCACTGCGGATCAATGAGAAACACTACAGAACCGAAAAAATTACGTGTATCTCTGTGAAGTTAGTGAAAAGCATTTTTAGACACAAATGTGTCTAAGCAGAGAACTATCCTGGAACAGAGCCTTTTAAGAACTGCTATTCTAAATCAAAGCAAAACAATAAACAAAAAACCAAAAAACTAGCTATCTATAAATACAGCAGTGGGTATGTTAACCAATGAAGATACTCTCCTCCAAGTACCTTTTG
This sequence comes from Equus przewalskii, assembly GCF_037783145.1. Taxonomy (NCBI): domain Eukaryota; kingdom Metazoa; phylum Chordata; class Mammalia; order Perissodactyla; family Equidae; genus Equus; species Equus przewalskii. The sequence continues at coordinate 76,242,787 of NC_091831.1, read as the reverse complement.
GCTTAAAACTTTGGTTAAATTTACTTTTGTGCCCCAACCAGCAAAATGAAATAGCCATTGCTCCTGGGAGAAATTAACATGCCTGAATTAACATCTCTGACTAGCCAAGAAGGTTTTTCAGAACTCTTATTCAGTAAACCAGGCAAGGTGTCAACTTGGAAAACCTACCGTTTACTTAATGCTGGATGCTGTATTAGATGCTTCAGCCACGTGCTTCTTATCGCATTTCGAAGCTCATGGTTATTGCGAGCTGACAACACACCAACCACCACATCATAGTGACCAGATTTCCACTGAGGGAATAAGGCAAATTGACCTAGAAATAAGCAACAATAAATTAGAAATGTCATATCTCAATTACTAAGTTCAATATGTAAAACAAAAATGTTTATTACAAAATAATAAACATTCATGTTTGTAGAAAATGCAAAAGGAAAAAATTTTTTAAAAAAGCACACATAACCCCAGCATCCAGAGATGACCACTACTAACTTCTTGGAGTAGAGCCTTTTTGCCTTCCACACACATATATATATATTCATGTTCACATATGTACATAAATTCTTCAAAACAAACAAGATGTTTCCGAGAAGCATCAGTTTGGAAAGGCAACGTGGCATAAGCCATGGAGTAGCAGGCAGTAAGAGTGATTATCAGACCACAGATAGAATCCCGGCTCTCTTACACTAGCTATAAAAGTTATTTAACATCTTGAACCTCAGTTTCTTCAACAACAAACTGGTACAATAATACTTCTCACAGAGTTGTTGTAAAATTTAAGTGAGATAATGCATACAAAGGTCCTAGTTTGGTATCAGGCAAATAGTAGGCATTTAATGGCAACTAACAACAACAAAAATGCACTTTCAAAGGTGAATCTTACATTAATATTAGTTATTAAGTTTGGGAGATGAAATCAAAGGACTACCATGCTGAAAAGTATCAGAACCCTTATTTATGCCAATAAATTCTACAGCCAGCAAAACTTTTATCACTTACTAAATATTTTGAAGAATGAAGGAGAGGAAGCAATATTTCTAGTAAAAAAGAAATAAAGTGACAACTCACGTGAAAGGCTCATTTTTTATTGTCATAAGGTCTAATGGGCAGGAATACCTTTTTCAAATTTGTCCTTAGAAAGAAGATGGAAGGGAAAAATACTATCCTTGTTTTTCATCACCAGTTTCAAAGCTTGAGAGGTACAAGATTATATATAGCTCTAATGAGGGATCCATTTCATCTCTTTCTCCAATGGTGGGAACTGATCCAAAAATGTTTCCAAAAATAAATTACTGAAGGCCAGAGATCTTTACTACATTAAGTGGAATGTTTTTACATGCCAAAGGATCTAGGTATTTAGTCAAAAGACAACAAAAACATGTTGATATTTCTTCAAAGGACCAATTAAAATAATTAAAAGAAAATCTGGGGATAGATTCTTTTAATAGGATAATTTAAGGAAATTACATTGTAACAATTATAGGAATACAAGAATTTTTGTGTAGATACCTTATTTCCCACAACAGATGTTTTTAAAACAGTATGTCAATTCTAAACAGACTAGAGATACTTCTTATTTCACACTACCATGAATCTTGCACTAAAATGAATTCTTCTGTAAAGACAATTTATTTTTAATGTAAATGCAAATTGGCATGGATTAGGTTTGCTTATAAATAGGCTACATTTATTGACCACTTACTGTGTAGTAAGAACTATGTATAGAGATCATTTTAACACCTTGCAGGCATATTGTCATTGAACGCTCACAACCCTATGAGGTAGGTACTATTAGGCTCCATTTTTAAATGAGAAAATGGGCACCAAAAAAAATTCAGTAAATTCCCCTAAATCAAACAGCTAGTAAAAGGCTGGTTAAGATTTAATCCAGGCAATCTAACTCCATTGTTCATCACTGTTCTGTAGCTAAAGAGCTTAATATAGCTCATCTGAATCTAAATTCTGATCTTTTATCCATAACACCAGTTCAAGTGGTGAATTAGTGCTAAGTGGATCGCTGAAAATGCTGGTTACTACTTTAACTTTTTAAAATTCACGGCCCAGGAATATTTTTTCTCAGATATATGTAACAATACGATGAAAGTTGTACCTACTCCTGGAACTAACACTAAATGAGTCTGAATTTGGAGAATAATTTAAATGCTTATGTAAAATGGACAACAATATGCCCATTTCCCCCCTTACTTTTTCACAGAGAAATATTAAGAGTAAGTACATTTTGGTGACAAGAGGGAGGCAAATGTAATAACCAGACATATCTGACACTGATTCCATAGCTGACATGCTGCATGGTATCAGTAACAAGTTATTCAAACCCCTATGCCTCAGTTTCCTAATCAGGGAAAACTGATACCAAAAAAAAATAAGACTTTAGATATTCTATTTCATCTGTTTCAAAATGTCTTCTCAAAAGATTAAAAGCTGTATAAGAGCAAAAATCACATTTAACCTAAATGCCCCATTTATCTGACATCATCAGAAAACAAGGTTGCTGCACAAAAGTAAAATTTCAAAATAACTCAAACATCCCTTTAAATGCTAAACATCACTACCTTATTTTTGATGGATAATCTCACTAAATCTTTTAAAAATGGATTACATGAAACGTAATAACCTTTTCTCGATGACAAAATCTTCACGGAGAATTTCTCAAATCTATCCCTTTCACACCATTAATTCTAGCTGTACCTCAACTCAGACTCTCATCTTTCACCTGGACCATTACAAGGGTATTCTACTGGGTTCTCCCACATTTTTCCATATTACTGCCAAACAAGATTCTCCAATAAATAAACAAATAAACATGAAGGTAACTATGTGGCATATGAAAACCTCATGGATTAAGGCTGTAAACTACCTTTTGATCTTATTCCACCTCTCTCTGCCACTGGCAATCCTCCTTGCTTCTTAATCCACGTCTAAGCTGCTTTACGTTACACACATTTCTCTTTTTCTTGCAGAGAAGTACATGGCAGATTCTGGCCTTCTAGAGAAGTTCTACTTCTAGATAGACCAAGGTCACATTTCAGAAAAACAGGCTTCTTCTACCACACAGCATCAACGTAAAGCAGTCCAAGAGACTCCCAAGTACTGGTACACGGTATAAAACCCAGAGTGGACGTTCAATAAATAGCTGTGTAAGGATGCTGCCCCAGGCCCCAGCCCCCTTCCGGCCTGTGTTCTACACTTTCATCACTCTGCCCTATATGCTGCAAGCATAGGGGACCTAGTTTGATTCTGGTGTCTGGAACAGGAATAAAACAAAAGAAAAACTAAGAAGTAAACATGAGACAAAAAGACATAAAGATAATTCACAGAAGAAGAAATGCAAATAGCCAACAAACCTATGAAAAAAATGTCCAATTTCACTAGGAATCAAGTTTGAATCAGAGCAGTAAGATATCCGTTTTCTCCTACATTCAAACCGACAAATATCTTCTTAAATGATAATACCGAAATGATGAGTACTTCAAGGAAATGTTGATAATGAATTCTAGGAAACGGCTACTCGCCTACGCTCCTGGTAGGAATGTAATTTGGTACAATCTTCTGCAGGGCAATTTAGCAACATACATCAAATATTTCAGAACTGTATAACTTTTGCCAAGAATTCCATGTCTAAGAACTTATTCTAAAGAAATAATCAGTGATGCACTAAAAGATCTCTATTCATCATAGTGTCATTTATTAATGGTGAAAAACTGCAAACTACATAAGTGCATCAATAAGGGGTTAATTAAGTAAATTACAGTGTATCTATATGCTAGAATACTACGCAGCCATTAAAATTATGTTGTAAACATATCATTAAATATTGTCCTACATCATATTAAGATAAGCAGGGTATAAGAACTATGCACATACTATATGGTTCCATTTATATAAAGCACAAAAGCAGGCTACTCTCAGCCATTAAAGATCAGGATAGGGGCTGGCCTGGTGGTGTAGAATTTGGGTTCGCGCACTCTGCTTCGGCAGGCTGGGGTTCGCCAGTTTGGATCCTGGGCGCAGACCTATGCACCACTTGTCAAGCCATGCTGTGGTAGGCACCCCATGTATAAAATAGAGGAAGATGGGCACGAATGTTAGCTCAGGGCCAATCTTGCTCAGCAAAAAAGAGGAGGATTGGTGGCAGATGTTAGCTCAGAGCTAATCTTCCTCAAAAAAAAATAAAAAAGATCAGGATAGTGGTTACCACCCTTAGCAGTGAAAGCAGGGAGCATAAAGGGAGCTTCTGGGGTGTTGGCAGTGCTCTTCTTTTAAATTTGGGTGTTGATTAGTTGGGCGTGTTCAGTGTGTGAAAATATATCATGCTGCACATTTACATACACTTTTCTGAATGTATATTATACACCAATAGAATTTTTTAAAAATACTAAGTAAAATCCCTCAAACTTGAATTATATATACGTACATTCAAAAACTATCTAGTATGGACCATTTTTCTTTCATGGTTTTAAAAAATAATTTCAAATTTTTCTACAAGGAACTCAAAACAAGTTATAAACAACTTTCATAAGAAAAAAATTTTAATCCTAAGGTCATCATGGAATGTGAACAATCTATAGGTGTCAACTTCATTCATACATTCCCAGTTTTATTCTCTTGATTTATTTTTTCAAATTACTGAGCATCTCCTATATTCACTGTTCTACATGGCAGAGAGATAACAAGAAACAAGTTTTCACAATGTCAGGGATAATTAAAACCCCACACAGGCTCCCTGAGGACAATGACCATTTCTTTTCTTTACTATGTAATATATCCTCAGAGTCTGGCTACCTGCTAGGCTCTGCACTGAGAATGGACATCCAAAAGTTTATTAAAGACTAAGGGAGGTTGACTTTAAAACTGACTGTTCAAAATAAGCCCAGGGATTCTTAAACATTAGACCAAAATTTCCACTCTCGTGTGCATGCTCTCGCCAATTTCACACACCTCCCAAAACACCTCCCTAGCATAGGCATCAGCCACCACTATACTACCACTCCTCTCTCAAGTTCATGGAGTGTTTACTATGAGTCAGGCACTGTTCTGGGTGTTTTATTAATTGAATCTTCACAATAACCCTATGAGGTCATCATTTTATAAATTAGGAAACTGAAGCACAGAGACAAGATTAGCATATAGGGATAATTTTGGATGAACCAGCCCTAGGCAAAATTGCAAAGCAAGCTCAATTTGTCTTTGGCCTTCTATCAGCCCCATGTCTGTTTCAATTCAACAGACTGTGAGCGTCCTGAGAACAGGGACTATGTATTTAGCACAACACCTAGCACTCTAAGCATTTGTTTAACAGATATGCTTCTTTCCTTTCTCTCTGGTTTCCTTCTTTCCAAATAACCTAGAAAGAGAAGCCTTCTTTTGTCACATTACTTCTAAATACTAAGGCATTACTCAAAACCAATATGTTATCATCAAGATATCCTCTATCTCTATTCTCTAGTCCAGCGGTTGTGTCTGCCTCCATTTTCTTCTTGTCACCCCTAGCTGTGCTGGATTTCACAAGACACCTGCTTCCTCCTCACCAGTTGCTCTCCCTGACTGTTGCAGCTGTTTAAGGTGAGCCACTGCATTAGAAAAGCACCAGGTCCTAGCACGACTCACTCACTTCATTCAGGTCCCTGCTCACTTGTCACCTCTTCAGAGAGGCCTCCCCTGACCTCTCTATTTAAAACAGCAGCACATCATTCTCTGTCCTCGTACGCTGCTTTCTGTCACCGCACTTATCTCCATCCCCCATGATATTTAATAATTACTTCCTTACGTCCTGTCTTCCCTTCTAACTTGTAAACTGCGTGACGGCAGGGACTTTATCTTGATTACTGCTGTAGTTCACACCTACAACAGGGGTTGGCACAGAGTAGGCTCTCAAACGTCTGCTGAACCAACTGCAAGTCAGAGGGCCTTTTTTTAATATTCAGGGAAGGTAAATCTCCCTTTCAAAAAATACTGCCATGACTTAATGAGACTGAAGACAGACAAAGAGGCAGAAGAGAAAAGAAAACAAAACCAAATCTTAAAACATTAATTCAAAGGAAGAACGCAACAAAATCTTGGGTTTTTCTCTCTCACTTTAGGCTTAAGGTAGAAGGGATGAAATGTAAAAATGCCCAAATGTTTTAGTCTAAACATGGTGAGAACAGGATGGGAAAAGGTCCTATGGGAAACTTTAGCAATCAAGATACTTCTGGTGTTTTTATTTTGAAAGTACCAAAAGTGACAAAGGAAAGTTAGGACTCGGTCAGGTTTCATTCAGATGAAAATACTCTCTTTCCCATCTAACCAGATGCACAATAGCTAATTTATATAACCAGTACTGACCTCCTCACTTACAGCCCTGTCCCTCCCTCCTCACTGTCCACTTTCCTTAATCTATCGAGCCTGGTCTAACGGGACAGCAGATAAGGACGGCATCCACATGCTAAGGAGGGGGAAAAACACCTCCAACTAAGAAACTGCGCGACAGGCCGACTTAGGTTTTAAGCTTGAAGGCAGGGTTTTTGCCTGTTTACTGAACCCCAAAAGACTGTTAAGGTCATAAATATCTTAAGGATGCTCTGCAAGTAAATTCCAGTAGAGCTCACACAAAAAAAGAAAGAAACCTGTAAAACACAAACCCCACAGATGTTACAAAGCATTATATATATGAGACACCCTTTCCTCAGTTCAGTTCACAAAAACCTAAAGAACAAAACAAAAAATCCTAACCTGTTAACAGCTTAAATGCCTTGTAACATGGTACTTTCATGAAATCATTTATGGAGTATTTTAATTCTAGTCAAGTCCCACAAAAAGCCTTTTCAAAGAGCTTGTGGTCTAATAGTAAAAGATTTTAAGAGATTGTTACCAGAATAAAGCACCCCAATTCTAACACTGAAGTTGCTCTGAGGATCGCCAAATTAGTTTCTATACTTTCTACTCAGAAGTTAAGGCACAGACCCATCTTAGAATGGCAAATATTCAAATCTAATTGTTAAAACTTTTGGAAAAGAAAACAGCTGTTTTGGGGAGAAGCGGTAAGAAAAAAATCCCCACGTAGTGAAAAAACAAAACAACTATTGCCTCCTCTTTGAAACAGCCTTCCAAGTTTCTTTATATGTCCCAGGGCAAGCCCTTAAAAAAGAAGACAAGAAAAACGGAGAAACCTTGAATAGTGTTCAGGGTGGCGGAACCCTCTAACAAAAAAAATCCACTGGGTACTTACTATGGGCAGAGCATTCTACTTACTAGGTTGTGAAACGAACAAGAACAAAGATGCCATTCCCACGAGAGAGTAAGTTTCAGAGCAAATGCATAAGATCGTTAAACAATTTGCTATTTTCACGAATCCTTCATCAGCAGGCTTTGCAAACAAAACTCGCAAGAACAGCTCCGCTCGTAGCCATGCTCTATTTCATGTCTAGATTTGTTTAACCGACTCACATCATAGAGTTTCCAAAGAACACAAAATACAGTATATTCTCAAAGTTATTCCTTAAAAGCCCAGACACCTTTCAAAACAGCCCAAACATTACCCATGTCACTACGACCTCAAAGTCTTGACCGACAGAGACCGACAACTTGGGGAGGAAGAAAGCCTCCCGGCGGCCCGGCCCCGGCGTGAGCAGCCGCCACTCGCGGCTGAAGGACACACGAGGTTTGCTCCCGGGGCCGGCGGGCAGGCCCGGGGGACGGCGGGGGACCTGCGGGAGCGGGCACCGGGTTTGCGGCCAGAGAGGAAAGCCGGGAGGTGAGAGGCGGCGGGGACCCGAAAAGAGACAAGCGCCCGCAAGTTCACCCGATCTTAACGCCCCAAGGCTGAAGAGGGCCGTTTGTTTCGTCTGGGGACCGTCGTGCTTGGCCCGTCCCCCCCTCCAGGACTCCCGGTAGAGGAAGCCGCCCGAGGCTCGGAGCCGGCCTCGCGCCCCTCCCGGCCCCAGGACCTCACCTGCCGGGCCGGCCCCGGAGGCGCGGGCGGGCGGCGGGGAGCGCAGCCGCAGCCAGAGGTGCAGCGCGGCCCCGAGCACACACGGGCACAGCAGCACCAGCCAGTTTCGCATTGGCCGCCCCCGCCGGCTCCACCTCGCGCCCCCGCCGCGCGCCGGGCTCTCCCGCGTCCCGGCGGAGAAGAAGGGGACCCGCAAGAAACAAGGCGGAGGGGCGGCAGCTGACCCGCGCGACCACTCTGGACGCGCCCGCCCTCGCGCCCGCCGCCGTCCAGGATCCTCGCGGCTCCCGGCCCAGCGCCTCAGGTTCCTCAGACCGCGGGCTGCAGCAGCTAAGCGGGCCGGAGCCCCGCCCCCTCCTCCTCCTGGCCTTCCCCCGGCCCCGCCCACCTTTTCTTTGACTCGCCCCGCCCCCTTTTCTCGCGGCCCCTCCCGCGCCCGCCGGCCAGCCGGGAGTTGAAGTCCCGCTCTGGGCCTAGGCAGCGGGAGCACTAGTGATCCCGAGGCTGGGAAACCACATTTCCCTTAATCCCATGCATTCGCTTCCGTCACTCGGCGGTCGCAGAGGCGAAGCTCGAGGCCCCACACGGAGCATGCGCATCCCTTCTCGACGCCTACTGCCCCCCGACGGCCGAGGGGAGGTAGTGCCAAGTGACCAGGCTCTCGGGGGAGGGAAACAGCCGAGGCGAAGGTTGCCGGCTGCCTCAGATTTGAAGGAGCTCTGAGGGACCCTCGTTTTAAATTCCTCCGAGCTTCCTTACGCCGAACGCTGGCCTTCTGTGGGAGGTGGGATGCTGCTGACGTCGGCTTGGCCCGAAGAGCCCGGCGCGCAGCCCACCCCGCGCCTTCAGCGGTGAGTCATCAGCGTTAGTTCTGGTGCGGTACGGCCCCGGCTCTCTGCCTGGTTCCGTCCTCCAGGAGCGCAGGATGAGCAAGACCGCACCCGGGGGATCAGGCTGTGGTCCAATCGAGGGTAAAATTCCACGTGCCCCGGTTTCAGACTGGCGCTGGGAAGTTAGGAGTAGAACAAGGTGTCTACATACCTCCCATAGGACGCGGGCCCTGAGGGCCGAGAGAATGCAGGTTCCCAGGGACCCGGGGAGGGACTCGGGCAGCGCTCCCTCGAGATCGAATGCTGCCGCCCCAGGACTCGCGCCCTCCCGGCCGGCCTGCGGCCAACGCCCGAGGGCCCTGGTGCAGGCGGTGGGTGGAGAGGCGAGCCTACCAGGGTCCTGGTGTTAGGAAGGTGGAGGGAAGGATGAAAATAAGTGCCTGGCTTATGGTGCTTAAGTTTCCGCAAGTTTTGGAAACAGAAGGTAACTATATTGTTGAGAAAAGTCTTGGGTGAAGTACACAGAAAACCCACTTCAAACGGGCTTAAGCAAAAAAGGTAATTTATTCAAGTAACTAAATAGCCCAGGAGGAAACATCTCAGGTACTGTAGGTACCATAGTCTCTTTGAGTGGCAATTTAATTTCAGCAAAATAGCCCTCTATTAAAATTACTTTTTATTTGATTGTTTTATAACATTGTCTGTACTATATTTAATTTTAAAATCTGTTTTGGTTTAATAGTTGTATAAAAGCAATAAGCATAAGGAGTTCATACTGTATGTTTGTACTTATTTAAGTAAAATAATAAACGTAATTAAACTAATAGGGGGTCAGAAGTAATTTTTTTTCCTCTCAAAGGATTTGTATATTTGTTAGTTATCTATTGCTACCAAACAAGTTATTCCAAAACTTTTAAGACAACAGCAATCATTTATTATCTCTCACAGTTTCTGTGGGTCAGGAACTTGGGAGCTAAATTCTGGTTCAGGGCCTCCCATAAAGTTGCATGAAGATGTCACCTGGGGCTGTGATCATCTGAAGGCCTGACTGGTGCTGGAGAATCCACTCCCTGGGTGACTCACTCACGTGACTGGCAAGTAGGTGCTGCCTTTTGGCCTAAGTTCCTCTTTAAGGGGTCTCTTCAACAAGCTGCTTTAGTGTCCCCATACCATGGTGGCCTGCTTCTCCAAGAGCTAGAGGTCATCCAGAGACCAGTGCAGATGCTTCAGTGCTTTTTATGATGAATCCTTGGAAGACACACAGTCACTTCTGCATATTCTGTTGGTCACACAGACCAGCCCTGATTCACTGTGGGACGGACCACACAAAGGTGTGGGTATCAGGAGCATGGATAATTGGGGGTCATCTTAGAGGCTGGCTGCTACAGGATATTATGCAAATTTGAGAAAAGCATCTGTTTCTACACAGTTTTGGGATTCTTTAGGGCCGCTACATACTTTCTATGGCCCCTGAATACTCTGAAGACAAGAAAACAATTTTCCTTCTTGTGGGAAACATGGAATTAGCAGGCTGTGATCACTGTGGCTCTTGGGCACATGTCACTGAGATCTGCCTGCCTCTTTCCCAAAACAGAGTTTATGTATCACAATAAGGATGGAGAATGTGAAATGTCTACAAATTTCTTCTTAGAAATTCTTCTTTGTTAGAAATTATGCTGACCTGCTTTCTACATTTCAATTAAATTGTCATGAAAGTAATAATTGGTTGTTACTAAGGGTATCCTGTTTTTTATCTTCAAGAAAGATAGTAAAAGGCCTCTGTTGATATCTTGAAATTTTCATTTTGTGATTAAAAAATTATAATGAGTTAACCAAAAAGAGCGATCATCTCTAATTTAGGCAGATCTATTCATTCAAGAAAAACCTAATTGAGCATCTATTATGTGCCAGGCACTTTTGTAGGTACTTGGGATAAATCGATGACCAAAACAGAGATCCCTGTCCTGTGGTGATGGGGGGCGAGTAGACTGTAGACTATAGATATAATAAAGAAATACATTTTACCAGCATTTAGAAGATGATGAGTGTTAAAGAAAATATGAAAAATAAGAGCAAAGCAGGGAAGTTGGGAATGTGGGACTGAAGTGGGGCAGATTGCAGTATTAAATAGCAGTATTTAAACAACTGTTCAAAGTTACAATGAGCACTGAAGGAAGGAATAAACAAAACCACCCTAATCTATTAACTAATCAAGATGTTGCTCATTCCAGTTACCAAAATGCTTTTACCTACGAGGGAAACTTCATTGGCACTCTGACAGGCCTATAACAGAAATAGTTTTGAATAACTTGTTAGCGTCTTCAGATCTCACCACAATGGGAGCCATCCTATATCACCTATTGAGAGGACTAGTGACCCTTCCATTTACTTGTGTACTGTCCTCTATTAAACTCAAGACTAAGGTGGGTAAAGATCGTAAAAGAGACAATATGTATAATGGAAAGAATAAAACTTTAAAAACCCAGAGATCATGTCAACAATCTGTGAAGTCAGGGTTCTCATAGTCTAAGATATGAACAAGATAACAGTGAATTAGAATTAGGGAGAGGCAAACCAGGATGGTTGCTCACCCTGATTGCAATTCAGTGTGATAAGTGCCATGAGGAAGGAATCACAGGGGCTGGCCCAGTGGCGCAGTGGTTAAGTGTGCATGTTCTGTTTGGTGGCCCAGGGTTCGCTGGTTCAGATCCTGGGTGCAGACATGGCACTGCTTGGCAAGCCATGCTGTGGTAGGAGTCCCACATATAAAGTAGAGGAAGATGGGCACGGATGTCAGCTCAGGGCCAATCTTCCTCAGCAAAAAGAGGAGGATTGGTAGGTGATATTAGCTCTGGGCTAATCTTCCTCAAAAAAAAAAAAAAAAAAGAAAAAGAAAGGAATCACAGTGTTGTGGCGGCACAAAGCAGGGGGTATCTGACCCCACAAGGCACCCCAGAGGAGGCTGGGGCTTGAAATCAGAGGCCAATTAGGAAGGTCAGAGGGTGGGAAGGGCACTCAGGAACACTCTAGGCAAAAATAAATAAATAATAAAGACAAATAAACCCAAGATAGTGATGACATGGCAATTAGGGAAATGAAAGCAATTTGGCATGAACTCAGGAAAGAGACTACCGGAAAATGGTGAGAGGCAAACAGAGGCAGAAGCCAGCTCGCTCTCAGATGCTATGCTGAGGAATTTGGATTTTATCCGGGAGCCTCTGGGGAAGAATTTTTTTTCTGACTACAAAAGTAACGCATGATTATAAAAAGGAATCTGGGAAATATAGAAGAATATAGAGAAGAAGCTAAATCACACCAAATACAAATCATATATTGTTTTTGTTTTTTTAGTTAAAAAAATATTTGCAGTCATGCGAATTTATATCCATTGATTTTCACGTAACATAAGTATTTTCACATTTATTTAGTACTTAGAATAAAAAAAGTTTTTAAAAAAGTCTTTCCTAATTCAAAGGGCAAAATACTTTTTTATTAATGAGATTGAATATTTTATGTTTATAAGCTGTTTCTATTTCTTCTTTTGTAAATATCTGTGTATTTTGCCTGTTATCCATTTGTATGAGCTCTTTGTATATTAAAGATATTAATCCTTTACATTTATATTTGTTGAAAGTGTTTTTCTGAGTTTTTTTGCCTTTTAAGTCTATGACTGTTTGGACACAAAAACATTTAAAATTTTACGAATTGAAATCATTATTTTATTTTTTCCCATATTAGGATATTTCTGATCATGAGATCTGATCAGTGTTCTTATTTATTTGATTTAGCTTTTCAATCCATCTGGAATTTATTTTGGAATATGGTATCATGTAAGGATCTCCTAAATAGATTTACTTATTTTTCCCATATAGGTATCTATTGTCCATGAACATTGTTTCTCTGTTACTTTATCATGTCACCTTAATTTATTAAAATTTTTATGCATAATAGTTTTTGTTTCTGAGCCACATTTTTGCGTCAATTCATCCTTATATCAGCACCATAATACTTTAATTATTGTAGTTTTATAATATTTTGTAATCCAGAGGGCAATTCTCCCCCCAATACTCTTATTTCTCACAAATAAATTATTTCCGATGAGTTTTATAATCATTTTTCATAGTTATTGACCTTCTCCTTGAACTTTGTTTAATTAAAAAACTAATGCATGCTTATCTTAATAAATGCAAGCAATACAAATGTAAACAAAAAATATAAGGTTAGACTCCTCCTTTAGCACACCCTAATCTTTCTCTCCAAGTTTAACCACTTTACCCTAGATATTTCTTTTTGTATATATACACTGAATTTTCCCCAATTCTCTGCTTTTCTGGTGATGGAAAGGGACGAGCATCCTCCCTTTTAATCCCGAAGAATGCAGTCTGTGCCCTTAACCTGTCTAACTACGGAAATTCTATCCCCTCTCTAGATATCTATGGGTGTCCCAAGGCTGTTTGCTTTTCCACAAGTTCACCGTTACTGTCACTTGCCACCTCTTGTTCCAGGTTGCTGCTCTAATTTTCTCTCAACCACCGGAGCCCATGACGACTTGTTTAGGCCACAACACCAGCTCCTACTGCTTTCACTCCAAACGTGGACATAATACTTCCCTTTATCCCCCAGATCACAGCTAAGACATGGCTGTCACATTTAACAGACTTTATTAAGGATTTTAGCTAAGAAAATGCAATACAGGAAGGAAAATTTAAAACTAGATATGAGATATAATTGCTCCCCTGGTCCACCAAGAGACTCCCTACTGGCCATCCCTTGCCTTAGGCCCCTACCCCCTTATGCCCTTTCCAAGGGCCTATTCATCTCCATGTGAGGGTCACTTCTCGATGGTTCTCTGTGTCCAGTACAGGGTTCAGTTCTTATTACCAACCAATGGAGTCAAAATTACCCTTGAAAATCTCTTATATAGCCTAAAATGTGTGGTATGTATGGTTTTGTGTATGTGATTCTGTAGAAAGATTATTTTTTTATTCTTCTAATTCTTCATCATTAATGTTTCTCTGCAGCTCTCAACTGTTCACTTTTTTTTTCAAGGAAACCATCTTGCCTAGTCACTTAAACAACAAAGTTCACTTTTGTTTGGTTAATGGTTGGGAAACCTTTAAAAACATTCAAACATTCTTTTCCAGGGTTTCAGGACTACTGCCTCCTTTGCCTAGGGCACACACTGCCCAAGTAATGTGCACTATTTAAATTATTACATCTCTATCTTTTTTAGCCGGTAGTTGAATTCTTTTAAGTTAAGTGCTTATGATGTGGCTATCAGATAGTCTTTGCAGACGACAACCTTTTACACCACCAGCTAGAACTCCTGACATCTCAGTCTGAAGCATCTGGATTCTTGTCTTGCTTCACCAAGAAGAGTAGGAAAATAACTGCCAAATTGTCCTACAAAAATGTGTTTGAAGAAGAGGAAGGAGGCAACAATGAGATAAGATAATAATAATGGCGTGATGAGAGCAAAGAGAGTAAGGAAGAGAACAATATGGGATGATGAGGTTAGAGATGTGGTCTCCAGCCAGAATGTGATATAAATCATGATAGATCGTGGCTGAAGTGAATGGAGAGTAGTTACCTGATGGTTCTGAGCAGAGGGGTTACTTGGTGGTTCTCAGCAGAGGAGTAACGTGATCCAACTTACGTTTTAGCAGGAGCACTCACATTGCATTGTTGAGGGTAGCCCGGCTGAGCGTGAGGGGAACCTACCACAGGGAGCAGAGGAGGGAGATGACGAGTATTGTGTGCACCTTGAGACAAGCGGCAGCAGCAAGGACCAAGCAGAAGACGGAAGAGCATTTCCTGACACTTAGTAAATGAACGAAGTCTATCTGAGAGGTATAAGAGGTGGACGGAGGAGATGCTGTGGTGCCCCACCCAGATTCCCCTTGCAGGGTGGAGAGTGTTGACTGCTGAAGACTCTCTTCTGGAAATTGCTCTTGCCTAAAGGGTGCTGCCATGCTCAAGGGTATAGCCCTCTCCTCTGAGGCAACCTGCATCCAATGACTAAGTTAAATAGGGGTAAAAAGATTTGGGATAATTCTGAAGTGCTATCCCATGGCCTCTCTTGAAGCCACACCACAGTTCTTCTGCCCAGTTCTGCTTCCCTCACTCCCTTATGGGTGTCCCCAAGAGTGGTCCCCAATAAGCCTGCACACAACCTGAGTTTCAGAGTCTGTTTCCTGGGTAACCTGACCTGAGAGTGATTCTGTTAAAACAAATGAGACTATGCCATTTCTCGACCTAAAACCCTGCAGTGGCTCACCAGTTCACTCACAGGGAAACCACAGTCCTTCCAGTGGCCTACAGGCCCTAGGCGATCTGGAGCCCTGGACCTCTCCAGCCTCATCGCCTATTACCCTCTTCCTCATTCACTTTGTTCCGGAGCCACAGTGGCCTCTTTGCCATCCTGTGAATATGACAGGTACATTCTGGCCTCAGGATCTTTGCACTGTTTGTTCCTTCTGCTCTTCCCCTTGACATCTTCATGACACTTCATGACTCCTTCTCCTCCTTCAAGTCGGCTAAAATGTTACCTTCTCAATGAAGCCTTGCATGTGCGTTCCACTGAAAATGGCAACCTCCCCCCACCACTCCCAACCTCCATTACTCTATTCTCTATAACCTCCCCCCACCACTCCCAACCTCCATTACTCTATTCTCTATCACTTATCACTCTCTAACATACTGTCCAATTTACTTATTTATTTTGTTTGTGGTTTGTTGTCTTGTTGTCCACAGAGAGCAGGAACTTTTCCCCTTTCCCCTCCATTTTGTTCACTGACCCCAGAACCTGGAGCAGTGACTGGCACTTTGTAGGTGCTCCCTAAATATTTTTGAACAAATGAATGAATGAATTTGGAATCCTTATCAAGTGGATTGTAGTAGAATTCATGGGGTGTAGTTACCCAGCGATAGTATGCAGAGCAAAGAAAAACAGAATTACAAGCATTTAGGTGCAAGCAGAAAAAGAGGAAATTGGAAAAGACACAGAAGAAGCCAGCACAAAGGCAGAAACAGGAGAAAGCGTCACAGGAGGCCAGAGGTGAGGTGGGAGGGAGAACAAACCACCATGTACGGTGCTGTCTATATGTCAAGTGAGGTAAAGACTTACGGACTGAGTGTGTCGCCCAAATTCAGAAATCTAACCCCCAGTGTGAGTATTTGAAGGTGGGCCTTTGGGAGGAAGTTAGGTTGTGAGGTTGAGCCCTCTTGGTAGGATTAGTGCCCTTATAAGAAGAGGCCAGAAAGCCAGGTCCTTCTGTTTATTCCGTGTGAGGACACAACGAGAAGCTGGCTGTCCACAGCTGGAAGAGGGCCCTCAGCAGAACCCGACCGCGCTGGCACCAGGATCTCGGACTTCCGGCCTCCAGACTGTGAGAAATAAATGTCTGTTGTTTATCAGCCACCCAGTCTGTGGTACTTTTAGCAGCCTGAGCTGACTAACGCAAAGACAGAAAAGTGTCTACTGATTTGATGGTTGGTAGGTGGCTAGCAGTGTTGAGGACTAGTTAGGGAAAGAGAGAGTGTTCGGAAGTTCAGAGCTCTGAATTTCAGAAGTTCAGAGAAGTTCAGGAAAGAAGTAATGAAGTGGAAACGGTGTACGGATCCCTTTCTCGAGAAGCTTGGTTGTAAAGACAGGAAAGAGGCTGGAGCGGGAAGGAGGGCTCAGGTTGAGGAGGTGTGGGTGCATTGAGGGGGCAGAGAGAAGACTAATCGAGTATTTTAAATGATGTATGGGAAGAGCCAGTAATTACCATCTACTTTATCATCAAATCAGAGTTTTGAGACAAAAAAGAAACAGGACAAATGCTGAATTGAATGGCTGCCAAGACAACAGGGACTTTCTGTAAAGCAGGACGTTCAGTCACCCTATCCACGGCTCGCTGCTCTTCGCACCTAGCAGGCTGTTACCTCTTCCAGCAGTAGGTGGCAGTAAAAAGCTTGCCTCTTTTTGCCTTATGATGGGGTGGCAACTAAGTATTGGTAAACGTTAGTTTAGCCACAGGCTAAAAATAGGAGATTTCAATTTAGATTTTACTTTGGCAAAATTCATTTGTACCTGTCTATGAAAAGAAGCATCTCCATTGGTTCACAAAGAGGAAATAATATTTGACAATTTATAAAATGTTAGTTGTGTTGTATTTTCATACTGAGTCTTTTTACCTTTAAAAGATGAACTTTTGTCTTCCTCCTAATAACAGAGTAATGTCTATTAATTTTACCACTTCAGTTTCAGCACATGCACTGCTGTATGCACACATTTCTTATTTGTATACTGTATATAAATTTTTAGTCAAGTCCAATTTCCATATATCTTGGGGGACCTTGCTATTGAAGATTATAAATATTTAAAAACTATTACAAATGATACCAAATTTCTTGTTATCAATGATAAGAGTAGAGATGTCCAAAGATAAAAAATTTTAGAAGTTTGCAATAGTAGAGTGAAAGAATGCACATTATTCAGGCAATCTCGGCAGAATCTAATGTCATAAAATTTAAAATTCAGAAAGACTTTATGAGAGAAAGAACAGAATTAGAATATTCTCTGCAGGTCCATCAGATAAATCAGTTCAAAACCCACATCTGCATTTATTAGCTACGTGACCTTGAGCAAGGAAAGTATTTAACCTCTTTGGGTCTGACTCTGCATTACAGAGGTCACAGCTGCTGAGACGTATCCTTCAGCTGTCTGGAACTGGCAAAGCTAGAGTCACTCATGGCTTTGACAACAAACAAGAGGTGTCCATTGTCTCTGTAAGAATCCCTGAAACACCCTTGTTTCTAGGAAGTTCTCCTGGCTTTCTGCTGATATCATAGACTAATTTGTCCATCAGCTGGTTGACTCCTTAGTCCTTGCACATTTCGATGGCTAAAGTTTGTAGCAAATTTGAGAAATATGATAAAGAGAGGAGTATGGGAAGGAAGGCTGCTGGGAAGTGGGTGCTGGAAATGATTGAGACCATCAGTAATGTAAAAAGAAAAAAAAAGGCTAAGGGGTGCTTCATGGAAGCAAAGCTCCTCTGTCGTAAAAATTTGCCAGACTTGGATAGTATTCTTTCTTCTTTCTTCTCTCTCCTGCCTCCCTCCTCCTTCCTTCCTTCCTTGCTTCCCTCCTTCCTTCCTTTCCCTTTCTTTCTCCTTCTTTCTCTCTCTCCTTTCTCCTATTCTTTCTTTCTCTCTTCCTTCCTTCCTTTCTCCTTCCTTTCTTTTCCTTCCTTCTTTCCTTCCCTTCTTTCTTTCTCTCTTCTCCTCCCTCTTTCTTTCTTTCTTTCTATCTCAACAAATATTTACTATGTGTCTATGTGTGAGGTTACAAATGAGAACAAATCAAACTTGGTTCTTGTCTTCACGAAGCTTCTACTCTACTGAGGGAGAGACACAAAGAACAAGCAAACAAACCCAATACCCAGAAAAAGGCTGTTAATTTTCTCTAGAACTGATCGAACTCAAGAGATATTCTTGCCACCATGTGGACAGTTGCACCATCATAGCTTTGGGGTCTGCACAACTAGATTTCCCACTGAAATGAAGAACTGGCAGGTGTGCAAGCATTGCCCCCTAATTTCTTTCTAAAAAGAAGCCTTTATAGTTATAGTCAAACAAAAATATTAATAATGAGCTAGCCTCCCACTGTTGCTCAGAAGACCCTATAGCTATTGCTAAATAAACCACTGCTATCACTTCCTCTCCATCGACTTGTCACGCACTCAGGGACTGTCCTGGGCCTTTTCATGTGGGGCTCACATTTGAAACTTCTGCCAATGGAGCCTTAATGTGTCTGACTGGCAGCCCTGCAGTCGTCTCCATCGGCTCTGTTTCAGTGGCCAGGTGGGATGAATGCCTATTTCGTTGAGTTGTGCCCCAGAGGCTGATTAAAGTGAAGGCTGCCGCACAGGGCCCTCGCACACCTAACCAGAGATGTAGACGACGACAAAAACCAAGGATGACCAGTGGCTGGGTGTGAAATGAATTGAGATAAAGTTTGTTGAAAGGAAGAGGGTAATTAGAAGGAACAGGAATAATCTAGACAGTACTCAAGGAAGAAAGCAGCCGTGACACTGGGAAAAAAAGATCTAAGTAAAATTTGGTCTCTTTCTCATTAGTGCTTAATTGTCTTCAGTCAACACAGTCCAACTTTGAGAATATACTAAATCCCTTTCAATGAGAAATTCCAGACCTTTCCACTTTGCTCATCTGGAAACTTATATTAAGGTCTGCTCCTGAATATTCCTTTTAACTATCTTATGTATAATCTGATGAATTTCTCTTAATCATTCTTCACAAGAACACATTTCTCAAATTGCAAACTTCCATAACTTAACACTCTTAGAGTGATTTCGGTGTATGCATATAGGAAGAGATTCATTTATAACCTCTCTGCCCTGATTTGTTTATCTTGTTCCTCCTTCTTCATTCTGCACCTTGAGAAATGTTAGGAATCTTGCTTTTAGGAGATCAAAGAAAGAGAAAAACAAGTTTCTCCCACACTTTTGTCTTTTGTTTAGGTTAAAAATCAACATTGTTTGTTATTTGCCCAAGATATACTATTAAAATTACCTCAAAGCTTTTTGACCGAAATGTGTATGGAGAAGCCTTGTGGCAAATTGTAGAGCTACTTTATAAGAAATGATTTTCAAATGCTAGCAGAGAGCATGGCATTAAGTTTCTAAAATGGCATTACATTAATTCAGCAAGAGTATCTTAGAGGCATTCTGAGTCAGAGGACAGGATGACATTTTGACCTTAAAAGATAGAAGGGTAACTCTAAATAGCTAATTATGAGTAGGGTTCATTATCCATATTGGCATACGCGTTAGGGCGAGTTTCCTCTATGGTCTCAGTGGCAGATCCCACTCTTATACACTGTTGAACAGCTTTTCCTCCTGGTTCATACATGATGAGGTGACTATCTCTGTCCCCTGATGAACTAGTGAGGGAACAAAGCCTATAATTATCTTCTGTGGGGATGGCAATCAGATACTCCAGCGACCTTATCTGATCTTTAGAAAGTATTCAACAGTGGAAGTAGTGTTTCTTGTGAAGTCAGAAGACCTGGTGTGGAATCCTAACTCTGTCACTTGCTAAAATTATAACTTCAGGCAAGCTACTTAATTTCTCTGAGACTCAGTTTCCTTGTCTGTAGAATGTGAAAAATAATGACTACTTTACAGGATTTTTGAAAAAATTAAATATAATACTGTATATGAAAGTAGTCGGCACGAGCAGATGCTCTAAAATGTGTTTCCTTTCTTCTGTGAGGCTAGAGGAGTGGAGAAGGTGGAGAGCGTCTCAGTCAGCTGCGGCTGCAGAATAAACCACACCAGCACTCAACGTCCACTCTCGCTTATGCATCCGCGAGGCAGGGGGGTGACTGCTGTAGACTGTGCATTGGCTCAGGTTCTTGTCTTGTTCTGGGGCCCATGCTGAAGGGAGAGTTGCTACTTTGGGCATGTCCTTCTAATGGCAGAGGCAGAAGTGCAGGAGGGTTGAGCGAAAACACATGAGGCCTCTCATGGTCAAGGTTCAGAACCTTGTGGCGTCACTTCTACCCACAGGCCAAGCCAAACATCAGTGGTGCGCGGAAATATATACCACCTCCAGCTGGAGGAACTGCAAAGTCACATGCAAAGGGCATGGATGCTCATTTTCTTGTCGGCATATGTTGACCAGGGCATCTGCTCTGCACCAGGCATTTTTTAAGAACTGGGAAAAATGTGCAATCCTCAGAGAAGCAAGACCAGTCCCCAGACCTCATGGTAAGGGGACAGGGCCAGCCAAGCCCAGGCTGATAAAGGCCCCTGCATCCTATGAGCAGAGGGAGCAGGAAGGAGACTCACGTGGTCTGAAGGGACAGGGCGGCATTAGAGTGTTAGCCGCTTCACATTGCAAAGTCGCGAACAGAGTGATGGGACTGTGAAGTTGACACAGTATGGCATCCCCCACAGATGAGCCCCTTGGTCTAAAAAAAACCAGGTGATGATTAGGAAAATAACTTCTGTGCTGTAACACCTAGTTATTGAATGACATCTATAAAGAGGGTATGGTGAATATCTGCTCCCTGTAGAACAGTGGACTACACATTAATGGACACACGTGGATTCTCTTCTTTTTGGTTTGGTCTCAGGGAGGACGTTAAGGCCTCTCTCTGATCCCTCATTTCACTCTCCAGAGGAAATCTGATGTGATTCAAGGGGAAAAGGGAGCTTCCGGAGGACCCTGCCAGGCTGCTTTCCAGCGAGGCGGTGTTCGGAGCGGGCAGGGAAAGAGCCGCCATTCTCCTCCTCTATTTGGGCTTATCTTGATTGCCCACGAGTTTGGAGGGATATAAGGCTGGGCTGGGGGCCTCTTCTGCTCAGGAGAGGTTTTGGTCCTCTGAAGGCAAACGGGATCATGGTGAAGCCAAAGAGAAGGAAGTCTTTATGCCAAGGCCCGCCTCTGCTCATTTTCTTGTCGGCATATGTTGACCAGGGCATCTGCTCTGCACCAGGCATTGTGTGGAAAGACAAGCAAGGGAAAGACTAGTGGAGAGATGGACTAATGAGCCATCGCAAAACAAGGTGATTTTACACAGTGTGGGAAAAGTAAACCCACCTGCTATTAGAATACACCTGAGGAAGGCTCCGAAGAGGAGGTGTGACCCCTGAGGGAAGTATGAGAGTTGAGTGCAAGTTGTAGGTCACAAGAGGAAAAGGTGACATGTTTTCTGGAGTTTTCAAGCACAGCTCATGCACAAAAGAAATGAGAAAATAGTGTGGACATGAACTCTAACAGGAAAAAAACAGGGACTCACTTGTGATATCGCCTGTTTACATGCCTCTCAGGAAGGAGACTGAGCAGGAGCAGACACCCGAAAAGCGAAGCTGTTTGCTGGCTGCTTCTCACAGCTTGACTCTTTTTCAATCATTGAACAAATATCATGTGCCTGGATCCAGCAACGCACAGGACAGACATGGCTTCTGCCCTCGTGGAACTCAGTCATTACAGGGAAGTGTCTTAAGTGTTGCCACGGAGGAAGGACAGGGTGTTTGTGAGCCAATAGCAAGAGGATGTGACCATGTCTAGAGCCTGAGGGGAGCCTGGCACAGGAAGCAGGAACTGGCTAGGCGAAGCAAGGAAAAGGAAGAATATCCCAGCAATATGGATGTTTGAAGTATTACATAAGGAAATTCACTTCTGCTATATAGAAAACAAGAAAAGCAAGTAGGATAGATAGTGAGCAATTAGCTTGTGAGGCAGAGGCAGAAATCATAAGACGTTTTAAGTAATTAACCTATAAGACATGTCAGAGACAGAATAAATGAAGCGCATGTATACTAAACATAGATAAAAAGGATGGACCAAATGAGAGTGTTAGTGACACATAGAAAGGGATGGAAGCACCAAAATAGACCTTACATATTAATAAGGCACAAGTCCTGCCACCTCCAGCTTGGTGGTGACGCCATTTCTACATTGGCCACACTTGGTGTCACCTATTCTGCCTCATTCGTGCCCCATGTATGCTCTGCCCACCCCTAGAAATGCAGGAAAAAGGCCTGGCGGCTGAGCGGGTCGTTGTGAGCTACGTTGGCTAAGGGTGTGGTACCTGAGTCTCTCTGAGAGGGGAAGTGTGGGTTGGCTCCAGGCACCTCCATCTGCTGACCCCCTTGTCCAACCTCAGCCCCAGTCCTTGTAACCACAGTAACCACATCATCAGCAAGGAGGCTGGTGTGGCAGAGAGAGAAACAAGTCAACCAAACACGGTGGAACACAGGGTTCAGGTGGTGTGATCCTCTTGCCCTGCTTGCACCCCATTCTAAGTGTGCTTTGTTTTAGTGCCATCGAGTTGATTCCGACTCCTAGTGCCCTTGTGTCTAGCAAAGCAGAACCCTGTCCGGCTTTTTTTGTGCCATCCTCTTACCTTCCGGCCCTATATCAGACAATGTTCCGCTGTTACAGGGTTTTCGTGGCCAGCTTTCTTGGCAGTGGGTGGCCAGGTATTTCTTCCCAGTCTGTCTAGTCTGGAAGCTCCACTGAAACCTGTCCACCATGGGTGACCCCACTGGTATCTGAAATACCTGGTGACATAGCTTTCAGCATGAGAGCAACACACAGCCACCGCAGTATGACAACCGACAGACCAGTGGTGTGGTTCCCAACTGGGAAACGAACCTGGGCCATGGCAGTGAGAGTGCCGAATCTTAAGCACGAGACCCCGAGGGCTGGCTAAGTGTGCTAACTTACCCTCTATCTTTCCCCTTGCATCTTCCTGTGTCTTTTTAATTGCTCTGATAACCCATGTGATCCAAGCTTCTTAACATGGTCTGTGAGGCTTTCTGTTCTGTGACCTCTGGGATAGTTTGCCTGGTGGTGAACTGGAGACCACCCTTGTATGAGAGTGCTTTCCTACATCACATCATGCTTCCTGAGTTTCTTCCACAGGGCTCAGCAGCCTGAAGATGAAGGGCACCCAGAGCCTTAATAGTTGTGTTTATCCAGGGTTGGGCTTCTGCCAGGTGGGCTCAAAGAAAGGAGGGTAAGGAATCTAGGAAGTTGGCAAGAGGGAGGTTGAAGTGAGGGATCAGAGACTCTAACTTGATTATGGGGAGAAATGGGGAAAAGAAAGGACTGTTTGAGCAGGAGGAAGTAAGGGATCTGTGTGCTGGAGGCCCCGGAGAGGACAAAGAAGAGACGACTATGGCTGTAAGTGAGCGACCAGCTAGAAGGATGGGAGGTTGTGGTGGGAATGAGATACAGTCGTCCCTCCATATCTGTGGGGAATTAGTTCCAGAACCCCCCACAGATACCAAAATCCATGGATGCTCGAGTCCCTTATAGAAAAAGGCATAGTATTTGCGTATAAGCTACACACATCCTCCCGTATACTTTAAATCACCTCTATGTTACTTATAATATCCAATACAGTGTAAGTACCGTGTAAATAGTTGTTATATTGTTTAGGGAATAATGACAAGAAAAAAAGTCTGTACATGTTCAGTACAGACACAACCATCGCAGGCCTTTCCATCTGCGGTTGGTTGAATCCACGGATGGGGAGCCCGCAGATACAGAGGTCCGACAGTGTTGAACGTGTGACTTCAGAAGGGATCCAGGTAACCCCTGCCTTAAGTTTATCAGATAACCTTGAAGGGATGACGCATCTGTGGTTCAGAATTGACTTAACTGTGACTCCATTATCTTTGCACTTCAGTATTCAGCGCTCATTCCACGTCCCTGTAATGGCTAAAAATCCATTACGCTAAGACACCCTTGATCGTTTTGAACCACCCCCTGACTTTAGTGACTAACCCATTACATATAGCTAGCTCATAGCTTTCCTCACACAGGCGTATAGATTATCATCTCTTTCTACTTTGTTATATTATGAGCTTATAAATGTCTTGACATTCAAATTGTCTAAACACTTACTAAAATATCCTGTTTTTAAATTTAATTTAACAGATGATTTTTAAGTACCTGCTCAGAGCCAGACACTGCGGCAGCCCCTGGGCTCCAACAGTGACAAAGAGAAACACGATGCCTGCTGTGCTAAGGCAGCAGTTTGGGGCATGGGGACCTTAAGTGGCATGCATGCGTACAACAGATAAAGGCAGAGCCGCTGAGATTCAGGACCAGCTCCAAGGCACCTCGGCTTACACACGTGGAGAAGCCTCTGTTCCCGCGTTCACTTTATTGCAGGCCCAGCTGACGTCTTCTTTGTTCCCCTTCCCAATTCTCCTCTTCTCAGCTTCCTTTCTCAGTTTTCCAACATAGTGAATTTGGGGAATATCCCCTGGCCCATGTTTCTATACTGTAACTATGTCTGTGTGTGTGTGTGTGTGTGCACACGCGTGTGTCTATGTGTCCATCAAAACATGTAGTATTGTTTTGTTTATAACATTTACCTAAATAGCATACTTTATATATTGTCGTACAACTTGCCCTTCTCAGTCAACATTATATTTTCAATACCTGTCTTATTTGATATATGTAGACCTAATTTGTTCATTTTAGCTGGTGTTTAGTATGAGAGTCCACCACTGGGTGACTATGCCACAGTTTATTTTTGCATTTCTTCACTCATGGACACGTATATAATATATATGATGAGCTAGGCACAAGCCCAAGTGCTTTACAAATATCACTCATGTATCCTCACACAGGTAGCATTATTACCATCCTTACTTTATAGATGAGGAAACTGAGACACAGAGAAGCTAAGTCTCAAAGTCACACAGCTGGTAAGTGGCAGAACCAAGATTCAGACCCATATTATCTGTCACATTAGAGTCTTCATCCTAACCCCTGGGCTTTGCTGCCTCTTTAAGGCATCCGGCCTTCCTGGGCTTGTGTTTGAAGGCTGGCAGTCCTCGTCACTTTTCTTTGCAAGCCATCGTTTCCTGATTTGTAAAGTGGGGATAATACCATCCACTTTATCGATTAACCAGGAAATTCATGTATTGATTCAACATTTATTGAGTTCATCAGAGTCCCTATTCCCAAGCTGCTCACAGTCCAGAAGGGGAAATAGATATGTGTAATGCTCTGGAGGAAATCTTAATTTCTTAGTGGGTTGCAAGAGGCACAGTTTTATCAGGTGAAGACTTCGATATTCCCTTTCTGAAGGGACGACTCCAGGACTTGCAGGTGAATTGGTGCGTTGGGTTGAGAGAAACCAATAGCGCTACCCTGTGTGAAACATGAATAGGAATGGCTGTGTTCCTGGGAGGGAAAAGGGAGGATGGAAGGGCCCCTGCCCTGCTCAGGGGAGGAGTGAGGAAGGAACATCCTCAGCTGGGGGTGCAGACATGTCCTAGGGGACTTATAAAATCATGGGTGACATAAAACCCTCCTCCATCACCCCTACAAAATCTCCAGCAAAATTGACTTTGGCCACTAGCGCTTTCAGTAGGGCTTTCAAGAATGGGATTCTGTCTGGAGAATTCAAGGGCAGCCAGCCATCATAGTTATATGTAATACAAAAGTGGTTTCCCAACTGCGGGTCAGGATCTGCTGGTGCGTGTGAAAGCCATGCTCCCCCAGCAGCCAATGGACTCGACAGTCTTCACCCTGAAACTCGTAGAGAAAAGGAATTTTATCTGTTTTTATCCTTTGAGTGCCAAGGTACAAAGTGCACAGTAGCTAGTAAATAAAAGTGTGAATAAATTTCATTTCATAAATTGATTTGGGGAAACAATGCTTTTTATTCCATAAACCATCTGACAGGAATGAAGAGGCGTGAGGATTAGCCAAGAAGAAAGTTCTAGAACACTGCCCTGTCACGCATCTGAAGGGTGCTGCTGTTCCTGATTGTGTCCCATTTCTCAGAGGCTGAAGGAATTTGTGGCAACTCCACCAAACAAAGGCAGCTTAATTGTCTGCCCCATCACTTAAGGATCTCTCTGGAACAGGGCATTTTCATTAAAAAAACAGAAACAAAAGGTGTAGCATCTCCTCTAACTTAAGAACTGTTAAATTTGTCAATTTTTCTTCCTCTGAGAGTTTATTGTATTATACAACTTACTTTTTCTTCCTTTTTCTTACTCAAGTGTCAAGTTAGAGCAGATGGACACTTGTCTACTCTTGACCGTGACTCGTGCTCCGGTGCCCTGGGCATGATGGGGTCCCCTTTCTTTCCTCTTCTCCCCCTTACGGATTATTCTTTCTGAAAACGGGATGACATAATGGTTGAGAACACAGGCCTGACGTCAGAGGTCCTGGGCTCAAATCACAGCTCTTCTATTTACTGATTGTGTTCTGTGAACTTGAGCAAGTGACTTGATTGGCTCGTGACAGCCAATAGCTAAATTGTCAGGAAATTTGCAAGCCTGCTGATGTCACATTGGTAACTTGAAATCAGCCTTGACGAGAGTATTTACACCATGGAAACTGACAAATGCTACAGATCGTACCTGCCCCCTTCCCTAACCTGGTTTACCAGCACATCACTGCTCAGTTTCCTCATCAATAAAGTAAGAGTAATATTAGTGCACACCTCATGGAGAATTCTGGGGGAGTTAAGTTAAGTATGCTGACTTGTGCATGGCAAATAGTGCTTGTGAGCTGCTCTTGGTGTTTCTCCCATTTTACACGATCCAGAGTCTTTTCACTTCCCGTGCCCCTCTCTGCCATCACTTCAAATACTGGACCAGCTAGACTCCGCTCATACATTTGTAATAAAATTTTTAAAAATCACTTAGATGAATTTGGGCTTTAAAACAACTAGTTCATAATTGATAGGAAATGTGTGGTCTGATGTTGTTTATGAGGCAGATGCTGATAATACTTATATTTTAAGATTAGAATTCTTCTAAATCTAGCATTAATTACTTTTGTTATACACATTTCATTTGACTAGCGGTTAAAAAGAAATTTGTCTTTGAAATTTCCATTTTTCTTCTCCCAATTAAGGCAAAGACTATAAAGATAGTTTATCATGGCATTTGGCAGTTCAGTAACAAACATGTTCTGAAAAATTTAAATAGCTATGTTGATGTAAAACGTGCTGAAAATTCAATTAATTATATTCAAGTTAATGAAGACTTTGGTGCGCAAATATGCTCTTGGTAATATATTGCTGTTATCTGAGTGCTAAAAATATAATCCATATTATAAATATTTGATTCACTGTGAATCACTAACAAATTAACCACTTACGCGTATTTAAATATAAATATTATACTGATAAAGCTTAAGCTCAATGTTTTCTTAAGTGAGTCCTTCATTTATTCTCAGTAGGTTTGGGGGCCATTATTTTCTATTAGTCTTCATGATTAATGGAATATGTATATCTTAGTTTAACATTATCAGCATTTACATTCTAGGAAGAAAAGTGTTATTAATGCATAACCAATCATCATAAAATCATTGCAGAATCTGCACCTGGGGTACCTTATATTGGAGAACTCTTCAGCCACGATGCTTAGAAGTTCATCTCTTCAAATGACTGTCCTCTTCAGAAAAAAATAATAGCCTTCTTGTATGATGTTTACAAAATGCCAGATGTCAACATGTAGGAAGATAATGGTGTTGAAAGGAACATGGAAACCTGTTTCCTGGATTGAGGAGCTTGAACTCTACGCCGCTGAAGCTCCTTCTCTTTCAAGATGCTCTAACGTCAACAAATACTTTGTGTGCCCAGGGGAATTCTCTCCCTTGCAGTAGTAAACGCTTCCCAAGCCTTTCTCTGTTAGTGGAATCGGGTTCCGTCTCAGCAATGTTTCCGGAAGATTAATATAGATAAGCGCCTCCTCCTCAAGCAGAAAAGGACATTCCCAGAGGATGCTGGGGCTGCCCCCAAGGAGAAGTTGTTCTCCCATTCTTCCCATTCTGCTCCGCTTCTTCTGGCCCCCAGAATTGGGCTTCCTGAGTCCCATATGGTCAGTTCCAATCTGTGCTCAGGTAGTCCCGGCCCCATCTGAAGAGTTTTGGCCCCACCCCTCCTGATGAGGCTGACTCGGGAAGCAGTACCCATCACCTGGCTGAAAATCGTGTTCTTCCGACCACCACCCGCCACCTGTGCTGCTCCTGAGGCTTCTGCCCTGGACTTCCCGGTCCTGAGTTCTCTTGACATCGTGGGTCCCAGTTTGCAGGATTAGGCTTCTGTTACTGTCTCCACTTCAAGTTCTTCTCTGGCAAATTCTAGTTCTCTAGACATTACGTGAATCTGGATCTCGCTCTAGCCAGGCCCATCATGACTGAGGCTTGGCCCTATGACCCTGCCCTGTGGCTTTGTCCCAGCTATCTGAAGTTGCACGTGTTCCCCGTTCCCATGTCTCCTGTCCCCCATGATGACTGACCACCTGTAGGGACTCTTCAGCATCACCTGTCATATGCCCCAGCACTCTTTCTGTTCCACTGTCCACTATTTTCTTTTGAACCCTGGCTATGAACTATTTCCCAACCACTCCAAGGGGGAGCATAGCAAAGTCATTAAGAGCACACACTTTGGCATTAGACTGTTGGCTTCCAGCTTTGCCTATTTATACCCAGGCGACTTTGGCAAGTCACTTGATTTCTTTATACCTCATTTGCCATCTTTAAAATGGGTTTATCTGAGTGCTTACAGGGTTCTTAAGAGGATCTGTAAAGTGATATTTGCAAAGTGCTTAGAAAGTGCATTGGCACCTGGTAAGCTCTATATAAGGATGCGAAAATTGTTACTGGTTTGCTAGGGCTGCCAGAACAAAAATACCACAAACTGAGTGGCTTAAACAACAGACATTCCCTGCCTCAGGTCTGGAGGCGGGAAGGCCCAAATCGACGTGTCGGAGGTTTGCTTTCCTCTGAGGCCTCTCTCCCTGGCTTGTTGATGGCCATCTCCTCCCTGTGTCCTCATGTGGTCTTCCCTCTGTGCGTGTCTGTGTCCTAATCTCCTCTTCTTATGAGGACACCAGTCATACTGGATTAGGGCCCACCCCCAATGACCTCATTTTAACCTGATTACCTCTATAAAGACCCTGTTCTCCAAACACAGTCACATGCTGAGGTACTGGAGGTCAGGGCTGCAACATCTGAATTTTAGAGGACCCAATTTAGCCTATAACAATAACTGATCATTTGTGCCAAGCTCCCTTAAGCTATGCACTTTGACTCTCCCTGGCAGAACCCCTGATGGCTTCCTACCGCCACCCCTCCTCCAGCATGAGGCTGGGGCAGCAGGCGGACATTCCTCACCAGCCCGGCCTGAGCTCCAGCCGCCATTCCTCAGTTCCCCGTGATCTGGCATTGTAGAGTAGGGGTCCAGCCTTTGGTCTCTTGGTCCAGTGTGTATTCATTCAAAATTGTCAGCAGTGAAAACCAGAAAAAGAGAAATCAGCTCACCACAAAAGGACGGCTCCACTTGGTTGTAGTTAGAAACAGAAAGAAAAGTTCCAGCCACCAGAGAGACCCCAACGGGCTTGCTTCCTCGGATGAATGCTTTGATCCCTTCAGAAACCCTGAATGTTTTACAAGACAAATGCTTTGACCTTCTTCAAATGAGTATTATCACTGCTCTTTAAATAGCAACTTTTTGTTTCCTGAAGATTGGCCCTGAGCTCACATCTGCTGCCAATCTTTTTTTCTTTTCTTCTTCTCCCCAAAGCCCCCCAGTACATAGTTTATATCCTAGTTGTAGGTCCTTCTGGTTGTGGCATGTGGGACGCCACCTCAGCATGGCCTGACGAGCGGTGCCATGTCCATGCCTGGGATCTGAACCAGTGAAACCCTGGGCTGCCGAAGCGGAGGGCGCGAACTTAACCACTCGGCCACGGGGTGGCCCCTAAAAGGCAATTTTGAAGTTTGCAAACTTACAACTACAGCATGAGCATCTGCTCCTTGCTGCCTATTGTGAAGTCTTGTCTTCCCTGCATATCATAAGGTCCCTTCTCCAGACAGCAGTTCCTGCAGTGGAGGCCTCCCCAGTTATGTTCATGTATGAAAAAGCCTGTAATTTTGAGGTGTTATGGTACTGGAGTATGATGGGTGCCCAGCTACTGGCTGGTAAGTTTTATCTTCTCTCTTTCCTTCAATGCATCTTCAGTAAATGACAGTTTTATTTTAAATTCTGAGTCTCTCGGGCCTGGCCCCATGGCTGAAAGGTTAAAGTTCCATGCACTCCGCTTTGGCATCCAGGATTCGCAGGTTCAGATCCCAGGCATGGGCCTACTCCACTCACCAGCCATGCTGTGAAGGTGTCCCACATACAAAAAAATAGAGGAGGATTGGCACAGATGTTAGCTCAGGGTTAATCTTCCTCAGGAAAAAAAACAGGAGGATTGACAGCAGATGTTGGCTCAGGGCAAATTTTCCTCAGGAAAAAAAAATTCTGAGTCTCTGTCTGGTCTTGTTTCCACAATAATTGTTAACAAGGTAAATGCAGATAGTTCCTGTTTATTGAGCCTGTGTGATGTCCCAGGCAATGCTAAACACATTATTTCATTGAATCCTCAAGAGCTCCCTATGAAGTAGATGTTGTCATCCTCATCTTACCAGATAAGGAAATGAAAGCTCAGAGCAGTGGCAGAACTGGTGAGCGGCAGAGTCTGGATTTGAACCTGTGTCCTTTCGACTCCAAAGTCCAGGCTCCTATCACTCTGGGATTTAGGTCTTCTAAATCCCTCTGGCTCAATCATTATTTGTCACCAAGTGGGACTGCTCCTCTCCTCTTGCATTTTCTTGTTCTTACATAGTCTTAAGTATAGCAAGATGTGCCAGTGCGGATCTGCACTTCTGCGTGTTCAAGACCAGAAGGGCTGAGATGAAACAGTGAATCATCTGATGGGGAAACAGGTATCCTAAGAGAGGCGTCAGCTCGAAAGCCCTGACTTTATCAGGGACAATGGTTTCCTTTATTCTGCCCCAGGGATTGGTTTATACTTAAAATTGAGTTGAATGAAGTCCAGATTAAGTTAAAAACAAAAAATAAAATATAATGTAATAAATGTAAAAGCTCCAAGTAAATGATAAGAATTTTACCAAATGATTTGGAAGGAAAAGTCAGAGAATTAACACTTGCACGTACACCTGGCTGTGGTAATAATAGGTTGCTTTTCTCACAGAAACATGTCAATACCCTCACTCCAGACAATGGGCATTAGGCGTGAACTACACTGACTAATGTTACCTTTGAGCTTCATGGGACAATGTTCCCTTCCTCTTCAAGCTGTTCTTTCATTGCTTACCCAGAAGCGGCCCTCCCCCGGCCTTAATCACCACAATTAAACCAGCATTCAGCTGCACAGTGTGAAGGTGTATTTATAGCGAGCAGGTGCTTTATGGTTTTTAAATGGCCAGAAAGTGCAACCACACTAAAGTCAAGAGTGTGCTCCATGGTTTCCTACCAGCTTTTTGAAAAATTGTAGGATGGAGGAGATGAAAGCCTTTTGCCTCTCAGACTGCTTGGTGTGACTACAGGCGTTGTGGTGTTGTTAAGTCAGGAGGACCGATTGGGGTTCAAATCCAGTCACTTAGTACTTGGCTGAGCTCAGGCAAGATACTTCATTTGAACTTAGCTTCCTCATATACATGAGGAGTATCATCTACGGGATGAGGATGATAAATCTTACAACAGAATTGTTGGGAGGATTGAAAAGTGAACTCTGGGGAACCTTCAAAGGTAAGTGATCACAATAACACCGGCGTATGGTTAACCATCATGCATGGGCTTGAAATTCTACAAGTCAGTAATTTATTTCCAGCTAAAACAGAATCAAGTGTAAGGGTTTTATTAGAAACCAAATGGGATGTCAGGTTCTGACCAGTAGGAGTCGACACTGGCTCATCCACACTTATCTCCAGAAACAGTGAAACCCGCAGCCCATCCTCCTGCACAGCTGCTCCCAGCTGTGCACCCTGGCTAGGGCAGAGCGATGCCCCACACAGGAGACAAAGCTGAAACGTGAGGCGGGCAGGGAGCATCATTCTGGTCCTCTATAAAAGCTGCCCGTTACCTGGTGTCTTCTCACACCCCTGAAGAGCTGAAGGAGATGCAAGTGTAAATAAATTCTGTCTAATCTATTACCACAGTCCACATTCTTCAGGTCGAAATGTTAGTTGTTACCATTATTATTGTTTTCATCTCAAATTTGAACAGTCACCAGAACAAAATTCCTTCTGACTTCTGGTTTTCTCCCCTCCCATGGCTGCCTCGGACGGAGGAGGCTGCTGACATAGGCTCATTGTTGAGTTCTGCGGGGGCTGGAGCTCAGAATCAAAGGGAAGACCTTTTGACTCATGTAGCAGGAGTCCCAGAGTGAAGCTACTCTGTGATCACCCTAGGATTCAACATGTCAGAGCTGCAAGAAGAATGGCAGAGGCCACATGGTAGCCGAGAGCAACAGAGACAGCACCGGGGGACCCTCAGAGACAGTGAGAGGTTTGGAAGGGGGCCTCGAGCCCCTACGGGTGGGAGCAGCGTTGAAGTCCGTTTGCCTGGGAGTCTGGGGCTGGATTCAGAAGATGCATCATCACAGTGCCAGCTGATGCCTTTGCTGTGGCTCCTTCCCCCAGAGGTGGTGTTTGATAATAGGGTTTTGTGGCAGGCCATCCCCTCCATCCGTTCCTGATGGTCAGAAGGCAGGAGAGGCTGAGAGGTTGTCACCTGCCTCATTTACAGAGAGGCTGATCCATGTGGGAAATCCCAGTAGGATTCCACATTGTTTTCCCAAAAGACACAAATTCTACAATATGGCACTAGCATATCCTATTCACGGGGAACCATCTGCATGGTGCTGACAGTCTATTCTGTCCAGAAAGCTGTGGATTATACGTACTCCATGTTTCAAAATGTTGTCAAATACACTCTTCACTGCCCCACTTATGATGTTATACCTAAGGAGGAGTGAAAAGTTGAGCAAAGTGCAGAAAAAGAAAAAAAATAGCAGTAGGATTCTTGATTGCTAGCCACAAAACCCAACTTTATTGAAGTACAACGTACATACAGAAAAGTGCACAAATCGAAAGTTAACAGCTCGAAGAATTTTCACAAACTGAATACACGCAGATAACCAGCAACCAGGTCAAGAAACAGAACATCCTAGAAACTCCCTTTGTGCCCCTTCTGCTTACCATCCCCTCAAGAGTAACTGATATCTTACTTGCAACAGCAGAGGTTAGCTTAGCCAGGTTTCGAACTTGATAGAAACAGAATCATATAGTATGTACTTGCCCATCTCGCGGGTCTCACCCCATGCTGTGGATCATTCGTGCTCATTGCTGTATAGGATTTCACAGTGTGACTATACCACAATTTGATTATCCATTCATTTTGGGCATTTGGGTGGTTTCCAGTTTTGGGTTATTATGATTAATGCTTCTATGAACATTCTAGCACATTTCTTTTGGTGAATATATGTACACATTTCTGTTGGGTATACATCTAGGAA
Organism: Equus przewalskii; assembly: GCF_037783145.1. Lineage (NCBI taxonomy): Eukaryota > Metazoa > Chordata > Mammalia > Perissodactyla > Equidae > Equus > Equus przewalskii. The sequence continues at coordinate 76,209,143 of NC_091831.1, read as the reverse complement.
TGGAGTACATTCAACCCAGGCTATTTCATTGAAGAATAAGGAGTTCATTGGATGGAGCTTGGAGGCTCAAAGAGTTGAGAAAAAGCTAGAAAGAAGACCTAAAAAGATGGGCGGGGATGAGACAGCTCAGTAGGGCCAAGGAATGGTCTTCTCAGGACACTGCCATCCCTGGACATTGTTACCAGTGGACATGCCATCCCTGCAGCCTACCAGTCCTAGACACCCCCCCCCCACCCCCCCCGCTGGGCCGCTGCCATCCCTGGACCACTGCAGCTCCCATGAAATGAACCTCAGCATCCCTTCATTTCTGCGTCACTTGCTCCAAGCTCACACTCCCAAGCAGGGGAGTCCAAGTAGTTCACCCAGGGTCACTGGCCACTCCCTGGCTGGTTGGTGCTGGAAAGGGGGGGTGCACCTGAGAGACAGGGAAGACCTCCCCACTTCAGCATCCACAGTGGAAGGGGTTACTGCATCCCACTGAATTTATATGTAAGGGGTGATTTCCCCCTAGAGGAAGAGGGGTCAGATGCTGGATAGCCAAACTGGAGACACAAAATGACAAGTGTCCACTACAAGATCACTCCATTTCATTCACCTCCCAATGATTGCTAGAAGGGGGACGGGGCTCATTCACACGTTGGCGCATCTCATAGCCCATGTACTCAAACTGGTCTTTAAGAAGACTGCTCTGAGCTCAGGGACACTTCAGAAGAGGCAAGCCATAAGAAATGCCATAGGTTTGGAAGGAAAAGGTACAGTAAAAGACAAGCATCTCACAGAGCAAAGTAAGGAAGAGAGGAAGAAAAAGAAAAAGAGGAAAAAAAGGGGAGGCAGAATATGGAGGGACAGTAGAAGTAAAAACACAGGGGAGAAAGTCTGGCGGAAGACTAGAAGAACATTTTTTTCTTGACCTGATTTATAGCCCGTTTCCATGCTGTCCCACTTTCTCCGCGTCTCTGATGTGCTTTTATGAATTGTGCTTTGCTTTATCAGGTTAATGATGTTGACATGGACCACAGAATAAAGAGACGCTGGTCATAAACCAAAATAGAGAAGGATTTGAAATCGTATTATCACGTACAGCATACAGTTCTCCTATAGTTTGAGCACACAGCTTCCTAACAACACTGATATTATCAGTGAGCTTTAATGCAACTAAAAATGGGTTTCAACAAAAGAAACAAAGAATAAGAATGTACTAAAACCATTTACAAGGGTAGCAAGTCATTAACTGATCTGAAATTATATTTGGCTCTTTGCAGATTATTCCTCCAACTGAACAGTGGTAACTTTGAAGTCATGCCTTCTTCCCTATGTTATATCTTGGCATTTAGTACATTTTATTTGTTTTAAATGATAATCAGAGCTTTCATCTGTGCAGCACCTCTCGATATCCTCTAGACAGAAAGGCGGGAGGAGGAATTACCATTATCCCCGATGTGCAGGTTAGAGCATCTCAGGCTCACAATGGCTTGCCCTCTATCACACAGCAAGCCGCTGTCAGAGCCAGAGACAGGGTTTCCAAACAAATGGAGCAGAACAAACTTAGACAAAGAGCTCTCTGCCCCCATGGTTTATTCTGTTCTTTCATCGGGGGTGGTCTGAGTTTGTTTAAGGTGGCGCCTGCGAGTTTCTCTCAGAAAAACCAAGAGCTGTCTAACCTTCCACTGGGGCATCCACGGATCATCTTCCATAAGCTGCCAGAATACGGACCAACAGGCCTCCTCCCGGAGAAGATGGGACACGAGCTGCCCAGTGGACCACAGGGCCAGTGCTTTGCAGCAGGAGGTTCAGGTCGTTTGGGGGTCTACCCACCTGCACCCAGGGAGACCTGGAAGGCAGCGTAGCTCACAGGTTCAGGGAGGGCTCTGGGCCAGACCACCTCTACTGAGCCCCCGTTTTCCCGCTTACCATCTATAACTTTGGGGAAACGACAGGACCTTTCTGTGCCTCAGTTTCCCTCTCTTTAAAACAGATGTACTCTCGTGGCATTTATTTATTGTTGGAGGATTAAATAAGTGAATACGTGGCAATGCTCAGATCAGTAGATGGCACCTAGTGGGCTGCTGCCCCAATGCCTCACTCCTCTGGGACAGGGGCCACCCTGTGAAAGCCCACGGGGCCTAGTGCTTTGCCCAGAATGGGTCCTTATTGACACAACCCATGTTAGAACTACTGAGGAGGAGCCAGAATAGGAGGGAGCAGGAAGAGGTGGCGTATGGAGAGGGACGATGGCACCCTTGGCCGGGCCAGCTGGAGCACGTAAACAGATGGCTGTCACGGTGTACATTTACAGTTAAGCCTGCTTCAGTATCCGCCCAGCATCTACACTTGTAGGAGGACCACCTCCAAGGTGGTCAGCGACAATCAGTGGGAAACAGAGGCCGGGGCCCTTGGTGGGGTCTGGGCCACATGGCCGCAGGAAGATACACACTAAGAAAACCATCAATGCTGTGGTTTCTTTTCTTTCTAGTAGGAAGATGGAAAAGCAGGAAATATGAACTTTCAGAACTGCTTATCTAGGCATGGAGGTGGAAATTTACCCATATATTTCAGTTGGTCAAAATGCTCTAATTTGGTACTGAATTACTGTGAATGGGGGTTGTTGAGTACAGTTTTTCTTTTCAACAAATATCCACTGACATATATTAAGTTGATATATTTAAACTTGGGAATTGATGTTTAAAAAATTTAAACGCTTAAATCCATATTTATCTTTCCTTGGCACATTTGTTATTTGGCTACAAAAATGTCTATTTGCTTTGCCAATAAAGAAAATACTATGAAAACAAAAAGAAAAGTGAAATTGAATGCAATGAAGAAAACCAATGAGAAGACGAGACAGGCCCCAGCGATCCTGGTTGGGCAGGGATGGGTGTGGGTGGAGCTCCCTAAAGCTAAGAGCATGCACGGTCTCCACCAGGGGTTTTACTGACAGAGAAGGAGATATTTTCATAACCGACAGTCAGAGAATGGTGCAGAAGAACTTCTTCTCTCGGAAGGGGTTTTCTGACGCAGGCACTGGGGTGACGAGGGGGTCTTCCCGCACGTGGGCTTCACAGTACGCCAGGAGGTCGGCAGCGGCCTGGGAGACCTGTGGGAGACACAGCACAGGCGCTGGGTTAAAGGTCAGTTCAGAGCAGGTCCGGTGCACAGGTGTCCATGTGGAGAGTGGACAAGTCCAAGGATAGGCTGTGTTGTGTTCAAGGCCAACGACAAGGCCATTCCCAGCCTGGAGAGAGAGTGTGTGCAAACCCCGAGGAGACGGGTTTGGAAATACGTCTCTGAGGAAAGACATGTTGCCCCAGTATGGCAGACCACCATCTAGAGAGGAATGAGAAGCAGCGTAAGGTCCAGACATCCTTGCTTTACTCTCAGTTGAGTGATGAGTGGATGATCCAGGCCAGTCGCCTCACAATTACTCTGCTAAATCATTTCTAGATGAATAAAGCAGAATGCTGGCCCTGACCAAGCCAGTGTGATTGTACTTATTATTATTGCTTGTTTTATTGCAATACAGTCTCATGAACAACATAGAGACACACTTTATCCTCCTCAAAAGAACACATATTATGGGGCTGGCCTGGTGATGTAGTGGTTAAGTTTGTGCCCTCTGCTTTGGCGGCCTGGGGTTCATGGGTTTGGATCCCGGGCATGGACCTACACACTGCTCATTAAATTACGCTGTGACGGCATCCCACATACAACATAGAGGGAGATTGGCATAGATGTTAGCTCAGGGACAATCTTCCTTAAGGAAAAAGAGGAAGATCGGCAACAGTTGTAAGCTCAGGGCCACTCCTCCTCACCAAAAAAAAAAAAAAAAAAAAGAGAGAGAGAGAACACATATTATAAGTATATCATATTTTAGGTTACATATTATAAACACATATGTTTTAACTCAGAATGGCCAATCCCCTGTAGAGAGTGTTGCTCCTGACCAGAAAGCACTTTCTCCACCATTTTCCTTCCAGGCTTCTCTGAAGCCTGCTAACACATGGCAGTTGTGCATCCAACGCTCCCCCTAGCTCAGGAGCAGGAATTCCAGAGGAGGAGCTGGTGGGAGAGGCGGAGGGCCGAGAAGCTTTTGCTAAGAGGAAGATGAAGTTAGCTCATTTCACTTGTGGTCTGTGTCACGTGCTCAGCAGAGGAATGGCCTGAGCAGTTACCTCATCCTGCCAATTAGGCTGTTCTGCCTGCAAGAGCTTATTAGAGGCCACAGGAAGGCATAAGTATATCCTTTTAGTACCTTCAATGTCTAAATTTTCTCTAGAATGACAAAGACACTCCACAAATGAACAAAAAATGTTTTAAGGCCTCCAGTGCGTACAAGCCACACACGTTCCCTCTAGGTTTTTAAAATCAGCCCATTTTCCAGAAATTCTTCTGATTTCCAGACCAGACTCACCCCAATTTAGCAGGCGGATGGAATTCTACAAATAATTCCAGTTGAGATATATAATGCATTTTTCCCTCAAACAAAACAACTAGGAGTTGAGCAGATGAGTCAACCTAAACTCTAAGAAAGTCCACATTTTTGGCAGTGTGGAGTGGAGAACGGGGTATCAACGAGCAGCAGGCTTCGGTTCCATTCCACCCCTAAGGTGGCTGTGCGACCTTCAGCAAGCGCGTCAACCTCTTGGGCTTCAGTTCCCTCATTGTAAAGTTCAGGAGTTAGATATCTCTTAAGTTCCTTTTACTCTAAATGGTCTATAATTCCGCCTCCGACAGCACCGTGGCCAGTATTTTAGACCCTGAAGAAGTGTCTGTTGGCTTGGGAGCGTTTGAAGTTTGCAGGGGTGTACAGGCCAGCGATACAGGAATTGCTCAGGTTAGGCGGAGGCTGCACATACAGGCCCCGGGGAGTGGCAGTCCTGCAGGGACCCTGGGAAGCCATCACAAGGGACTGTAGCGCAGGATCAGGAAGCTACTCTGAGGCCAACAAAGCTGCGATGGAGACACAAGCGAGGCGGAATCACACTGTGAGGCAGCAGCACCTGGGTGTGGAGCCCTGCCCGCAGCAGGCTTGCTGCACCTTCCGAAGCAAAGCCCAGCGCTCTCCCCGACTGCCCTGGTCATGACCTCCGTCCTCGCCACTCCAGAGAGGCACGCGGTCTCCTCCAAGGCCACCATGTTAGCGTGACTGTTGAACTTGTCTAGCGGCCCCTCTGCCAACCACTGCGAACTGGTGTTTGCTGCCCCGGCCAGCACACAAAAAGGTGGCCGTGCTGGAACAACCCCCTTCCTCCTCTAAGAGCCACCTGTCCTCCCAGCTCCGCTGGGTCTCAGTCCCTGGCTCCAGTGAGCTCTTCCAGATGGTTCCCTTAAAAAGGTCTTGTCTGACCATCATCTCGCTCTAGTTTTCATTTTCCCCATCTATTTCTATTTTTGGACATACTTTCGTTTGGTCTGAATTCTCTATAAACCTCGTTATCTCACATCAGAAGTATTTACTGAATCTCTCTCTTTCAGCTAATTGAGAGGATATAGGGGAAAGAATAAGGCAAGATTTTTGCCCTCTAGAAGATCGAATTGAGATGACTCAGAAATTATAAAGTTACTAGGATAATCAGTACGTGCTAAAACACCACAAAATAGTTGCACACCACGGCGGGAGCATGGAGAAGGGCAAGGAGACGGGGGAGTCTGACAGCCCCATCCAGTTCCACACGATGGCAGTTACCTTGGTAACAGCCTTTATCCAGAGGTGGTCCCCAGCCTTCTGAGCCCAGAAGCACAATTTTCTGGCATGCTAAGAATGGACATCTCTTGTGGCAGATCTAAATTAAACAAGTTCAAGAGACGGCTATATAAAACCACAATAAAGATAATAGCTAACATTTACTGAGTGCTTAGTATGTGCCAGGCACTGTGCCAAATGGATCGTCACGTGTATTACCACATTTAAGTCTTCTGAGTACTAGACTTAAAGCCACTTTACAGATGAGGAAACTGAGGCACAAAAGTTAAGAAAATTGCTCAAGGTCACATGCTAGTAAGAGAGAAGACCAGAATTTGAAGGTAAGCAGTCTGGTCACAGAATCTATATGCTACAACAGGCTCCTGATTAATTGATAATGAAAACTGTAATTGTCAAGTGGACTGGAATGTTCTCATCTGCCAGGCCAGCACTCTCTCTTCTTGTAGACCAGCTACTTGGGAGCTCACATGGCCAGAAGGAGAAGGGTCTGGCCCCTAAAGTCTCTTAGGTTATTTAATTTAATCTAGGGACAGCCTTGCGGGCAAGAAAACCCTTACAGCTAAGTCTCCTCATCTGGGACTTGCTTCCTCTCCCCCAATGCTGGGAAGTGCTTGGACAGACTCTACTAGTGTCACCTCCAAGACTCTCTTCCCTCTAGGCTGGGACCTACACACTGTTAAAAGTAATTAAACCAGGAGGCCATTAGGCTGAGGTGGCTCTAAGTCTTGGTAGACTCAGTAAACTAACCTAAACCTAAGCCAGAGTCAATGCACTGGAACTGGAGAAAGAGAAACTGAAGCACAACCGATCGCCGACAGCCAGCTAGGCTTTCCCAAACAAGGCAACGCTTAAGCCATAACCAATCAAATAATTTCTTTGCTATGCTTCAGCATCTTCTCTATAAAATCCTGCCCTTGCACCCATCAGTGGAGTACTCCTAACCACTTTTGGTTTGGCACTGCCCGATTTGAATCGATGTATGCTCAAATGAACTCTTGAAAAATTTTAACATGTCTCAGCTGGTCTGAAGTTGGCTTGCTAAATTATAATTACAGCTTCATTCCCCTTGATCAGTTTGCTTGTTCACATGCTTGTCCACGTCCATGGCAAGCATATTCGATTAGTTTCATTTCCTGAGGGCAACCGCAAGAGGGCGCTTCACTGGGGGCTGCTGCATCGTCAACCAGTTCATCAGGCCAAGGTACTGGAGGAGGGGACTCAAACAATGTCGCTTTCGGGGGCGGCCCAGTGAAGGAATGATGGGGCCGGGCCACATCCCCGTCTCACATCAGTGTATCTGCCCCCTCGCAGCCCTGCGTCTACGACGTTCTAACAACTATGCTGTTAATGTCTGGTCTTGATGGTTCTATGCAGGTCTAATCTAGGGATTTTTCTATCACCTCCAGAGGTGATACTTCACTTGATGCCACAACTTTTCTTTCAAGAAAACAAGCTCTATTCTTAGATTGCCTCCTTTTGTTGTTGCTTTAAGATCACAGATGCATTTGCTTAGTTACAACTACGCTCCTGGATTGCGGAGTCCTGTCCGTGCACCTGTACAACGGGAATGAAATCATAAGGAAGCTGGTGTTAGCGCCAAGAAATAAGTGCCCAGTTTAAGACCAAATGTGTGGATCTGGGATGGTTCCATGCAATGTTAATTTCCTAGATGCACTCAGATTACTGAACCAATACTGTAAAGGATGGTCTCAGAGAGTGCAGATCAGCTGACAACAAAGGAATCAGGGGGCTTTTCCACCTTAGCCGTCAGCCCCCTTATTTCACGTGGTGTCCAATGTCCCCTTACTCGTCTGTAACCAAAGTCTCTTGGATAACCCTTGAAGTTTGTTGTAATAGGATCTGAAAAGATAAATATGTAAATAAATGAACATCTTAATGTGCCTTACACATGACACGTGACAACCTGACACACAGCTTAGTATCCAGGCGCTGATTAACCTAAACCGGCTCCTTAGATTAAGTGGGAGGGTTTTCTTAATTAGCCCTAGATTGATTTTTATGGTTGAAAGTTTCCTTCAATGCATATATTATGGGTTGCAGACATTGCCAAATCTCATAAAACATCTGCCATCTTTGAAACATAAAATAGACTATTTGCTTTCAAAGAGAAATTTTTATTCTGGTTGGAAATGTAAAACTCCCTTACTGTTTAAGCTTTCTCGTCAAGCCTAAAGTCTGCTTTATCTTGAGTCCTGTGTTATGAAATGCCCACAGCGTCTCTGCCTCCTCTCTTTAGTATTGAACTGTTAAGAGTTACAAGACAACAGATGTTAAAAAGAATCGGCAGTCTGGGAACAAGTGTGGAATTTTACCATTACATTTCAGAGTAAAAGAGGTGATTACAACAGCCCAAGTTAGCACATAATCCCGTTAGTTGCACTATAATTACAAGCTTCAATGATGGGAGAAAATGTTGCAATTACTATAGTCACATTCCACGACAAGATAGATGACATAATTACTATTCTGGCTGTGACACCCACTGCATTTATCCTTTCCATCTAAAGTAAAGCGACTCACATCTATTTCTCAGCAATCCTGGTCTACTTAACAATACTACTTGGAATCAATTACAAGCATCTTTGATGGCTCTGCATACTCCTCCCTCCACCCCAAGAAAACAAAGCAGGATTATTGTCGAGAGCACAGCCAGGTTGCAGCCCACGTGGTGCAAGGGTATCTTCACAAGGTCAAACTTTGTGCACACTCCAATAGAAGAAATTCTATGCCAGTTATTGCTAGAGGAACCCTCAGGACAGTACAGTCTATGTCTCATCTCTAAATTCTAAGCAAACACTGCAGGGCACATCCTTGTGAATTTGCTTTTCTTTCTTCTAACATTGGGAAGTATTTGAGATCAACACACCAGTTCCTAAGAAGAATCTCTAGATAATTCCATATTATGATACTATGAACTGAATGTTTGTGTGCCCCTCAAATTCCTATGTTGAAGCCTAAATCTCCAGTGTAACGATGTTTGGAGGTAGGGACTTTGGGAAGTAATTAGGTCATGAGGGTGGAACCCTCATGAATGGGATTAGTGCATTTATAAGAAGAGACACGAGAGACATGATCTTTCCTCTCTCCACGTGAGGTCACAGCAAGAAAGCGGCCATCTGTAAACCAGGAAGAGAGCCTCGGCAGCACCTGACCATACTGGCATCCTGAGCTTGGACTTCCCAGCCTCCAGAACTGTGAGAAACGAGTCTCTATTGTTTAAGCCTCTCAGTCTATGCTATTCTGTTACAGCAGCAAAACTAAGACACGTGGCTGTGAGTGGATCCCAGTAAGTACTTTGTATTGATCCAGATCAATATAGGCAATTCTCAACTGTTGGTAAATGACCTGTATGGGGAGAGGCTTCTGCCCACCTGGTGGGTCCTAGGCCACAGATAACATCCACTTGGGAATGGGTATGGTTATACCTGGAGGAAACCAGAGGGAGTGGGAGATATATGCAAATAAATGAGTAATATAACAGAGAGTCCCTCTCTGAATTCTAAAGTCAAATGTCCATTATAGTGGATTAGCTGCTGTTTACTATCATCAGCGTAAAGTTTTTTTTTTTTTTTTCCACATCAAAAGTTGATTGCACATTGAGAGGTGAGTCTATGATGTTCGAAAGAGAGTTTTGACATCTCCGAGTTAACCTAAGTAAGAGCTGTTATTACACGGCCGTCATCCCTGAAGAGCAAGGCCCTCACTTAGCTTATTTAGAATGATGAACCCAGATCCACGCTGGACCTTGACTTCACCAAACACTTTCAATATGTTGGCACATGTCCTGTATGGCTCTGACCACCTCTCAGTTGTGACATATCCCAAGTTTCCACAAAGGAAGCCCTAATTCAATCATTTGGCAAGTTCGCCAAAAAAGTAATTTATTTGCTGATAGAAACTAGTGAGTCACTCAAGAGGTTTCTGGGACTTAGAGCTGAAAAATGAACAGAATGAGTAGGTTCTAGCTCAAGAGGGATTCTAGGAAGCCAGTGGCATCTCTTAGGACGCACAGGGTTGTGAGTGAAGAAACAACGTTCCTGACCAGCTACACTCAGCACTAATGAGCTGTGTCATCCTGGGCAAGACAAACACTCCGGCACTCAGTTTCCACTCCTGTAAATGGGAATGGCAATACCTGCTGGTTTATGGCTAAACGACAGAATGGGTGCTGTTACATATACCGCGTGTTATGATTTCATTATAGTCACGCACCATATAACGTTTCAGTCCATGATGGACCACATATCCAACAGAGGACTCATAAGGTTAGTACCATGTGGCCCAGGTGTGCAGTAGGCTGTACCATCTAGGTTTGCATAAGTACACTCTACGATGTTCACACAGTGATGAAACTGCCTAACAACATGTTTCTCAGAATACATCCCTGTTGTTAGTGACGCACGACTGTATTTGGCTACTTTCTGGTAGGGCAGAAAGGGTATTTGAGAAATAGACATGAAGACACTTCTCGGAAATCGTCAGGGCAATTTGATGTCCGGGCCCCTAAACAAAACGTCCCCTTGAAGTGGAGGAGCCCTTTCCTCTCAAATGCACCTCTCATCTTCCTGTCCTACTGCTCACATTCTCCTCTTTGATTTAATGCAGAGATTTTTCTCCTTTTCTCTGGTACCTGTTCTAGAATTGCTCATTCTTCTTTAAATTTATCTCTACATTTGATTGCAGAAAGTTGTCACCTCAATGGTTTAATTTCTAAAGTTCTGGGCGAGACCTCTGAAGGTTCCTGGGAGAGGATGAGGAAAAGAAGAAAAGGGTTAAAGCCAACCTGCTAAACCAGCGGAAGGTGGAGTGAGGACAAGGAGGACGGAGTTCCGATGGCACATATCAAACGGCCCATCTACAGGCACTGCCGCTGGACTTCTGCCGGGGCACAGGACACACTGCAAATTGATTTTCTTTTAGAATTCTCATTCCTTCAACCTTAACATCCTTTATCATCTTAATTAAAACCCTTCCCTGGATTTCACCATCGCTTTTAGTCACCTGACAGTGACTATCAGAACATGACGACCTCCCGCTTTTGCTCTTTTTCAGTTTTCCACAGGGAAGACCACGCTATTTGAGGCTCACTCGTCTTCTGTTTTAACGACGACTGGCTTTGGCTTTGGCTTCAAAATTTTCTGGTTTAGCTTCAGAAATTTAACAGTATGTGTTTTATTTTCTGAAAAAATAAAACCATAAAAACACATTGTGTTCTTTCTAAAGAATTCACAAACTGGCAGCACCAGCCCAACTCTCAGAAAAAAATAAGGGTGAGACATGTTAAAGACAAATCTGTTGGAAAAAATACAAGGAAAAAACCCTGGTTCAAATACAAACGTGAAGCGAGAGTCAAAAGTCGATGCCCAGAGGACTGTCCTGGCCGACTTCTGGACGCCTGCCATTTGGGCCACTGAACAGCCCTGGATCATCCACGCTGATGGAGGAAACTGTCTGCGCAGATCGTCTCAACCTAATTTACACATAAGTTTGGAATATAATTTATGATTTTTATGCAGTGTGTTTACATAAAAATATGGTCTTATTTTGCGTTTGGCTATTAGTACCTAAGGGAATAGGGAAGAAGACACAGATCTATACAAAATGAATAGTGGACATGCGGATAATAAAATTTGTTTAATTTAATTGACAGTAGTGAAAAACAAACACCTGGGTTTGACACACAAGTTGCTTCAGTTGATGGTGTGCTGGTGAGCTCCAACGTGGAAAGAGCAGAAAGAGTTGCTTTTTCTGCTTATTGCACGATGTGGTCACCTCCCATGGCACCCTCCTCCCTCTTCAAACATTGCTGTACTATACAAATGATAAGAAGTTCAGAGGAGGCGTGAGTAACCGGGTCCTCGGCGAGTGGGAGGGGGGAGGTGGTACATCTGTGGAGGAGGTGGTTCCCAGGAAGAACTTTATTTTTGAAGGAGCTTTATTGTCTTTACAACAATAATCCTTTTTTTGTTTGTAAAATTACCCCAAAAAGTACAAAGATGGAAGCAGAAATCAACTGAAACCCTGCCATTTGGAGATAATATTTTGGTGAACATCTTTTCAGACACCTCACTATCCATCTTCGTGCAATTTTACATGCTGTTCTGGAACATGCTTTTTTCAGTTAGTACACACAGGTGTACATCATTGTTTTTAATGATAATAGATTATAGCATTGTCTGTATAAAACTTACTAAACCAATCTCTACTGATGGACAGTCAAAAAATATAATTTTTTGATATTATAATAGTGCTCTGATGAAATTCTCACTGTCCTTCATTATTTGAGATTGTCTCCATTGGGTAAATTCCTAGAAGTGTGAATGCTGGGTCAAAGTGTATGCACAGTAAACATTTTGATACATATTCCAAACTGCCCTTTGGGAAGATTATATCAGTTTCCACTCCATCCCTCAAAATGGCTCACTTCATTTCACAGTTGGACGGATGACCCTGGATTTCAGAAAAGATTGAGAACATCAACAGTCTGGATCTCAGTTTTTTTAAAGTGGATCTCAGCGTTGTACTACTTATGAAGGTAAATGTCTTTTCATATATTTGACCATTTACATTTCTTCTTTTTAAATTACTTATTCATGTTGTTTGTGCAATTGAAAAAAAACAGGGGTTCTTTTTTTCCTCATGGATTTCTCAGAAAAATTAACCCTTTGTTATTCAGGTAGCAAATGTTTTCCTTACTTTGTTGATTGGGAGATTTTTACCATAAAGAATTTTTTTAAATGTAGTCAAAACTTTTACTATATAAACCGTGGATTTTGTGATAAGTTTGGCCTCCCCAAGCTCATATTATAAAAACATTTGCTCATATTTTCCTAGTACTTTTATGGCTTTATTTGTTATATTTAAATCTTTGATCAAAGTTATAGCCTGAATTGTGTCCCCCAAATCTCGTAAGTTGAAGCCATAATGCCCCACGTGACTGTAGTTGGAGACAGGGCCTTTGGGGAGGTTAGTAAGACTACATGAAGTCGTAAGGGTAGGGCCCAAATCCAACAGTACTGGTGTGTTTATAAGAAGAGGAAGAGACACCAGAAAGCTCTCTCTTTGCATGACCACAGAGGAAAGGCCATTCGAGGACACAATGAGAAAGCAGCTGTTTGCAACTGAAGGAGAGATGCCTCATCAGACATCAGCTCTGCTGGTCCCTTGATCTTGGACTTCTAGGGTCTACAAATGTGAGAAAATAAATTTTTCCTGTTTAAGCCAGTCTGTGGTATTCTGTTACAGCAGCCCAAGCAGACATATACAATCCATCTGAAATTTATCTGGATAAAATTAGTGATGTATACAGCTGTATTTATTCTCAAAGTGCTAGCAATTTCCAGCAACATTTATTAATTATCTGTCCCCCACTGATTTGAGATGTCACCTGGATCACATTCCAAATTTCCAATATACTTGGCTCTAGTTAGGGACTTCCTGTCCTGTTCCACTGATACATCTATTCCTAAAGGGATATCATAAATCTTTAAGTATTATGATTTTATAATTTTTCTTTTTTAGGAAGATTAGCCCTGAGCTAACATCTGCTGCCAATCCTCCTCTTTTTTTTGCTGAGGAAGACTGGCCCTGAACTAATATCCGTGCCCATCTTCCCCTACTTTATATGTGGGATGCCTGCCACAGCATGGCTTGCCAAGTGGTGCCATGTCCGCACCCGGGATCCGAACTGGCGAACCCCAGGCCACCAAAGCAGAACGTGGGAACTTAACTGCTGCACCACCAGGCCGGCCCCTATAACAACTTTTAATACCTGGTAGAAAAATTCTACCTATCTTCTTCTTTGAACACACATACTTTAAAAAAACAAAAACAAAAAGAAAACTTTCTGGATTCTCTCACACATTTATTCATCTAATTGAAATTTAGAATAATTTTAATTTCACTTTCTCCAAAAACAAATAAAATTTTGATTAGATTTGTAGTGAATTTATACATTAGAGAGAATAGACATTTTTACAATATTGACTCTGCCTATTCAAGAACAAAGTATCACTTTCCTTTATTCAAGTCATCTTTTACATCCTTTTAGGCTTTGAGTGTTTTATAAAAAAATATATGTCTTACACACTTACATTTGGCTTTCGCAAAATCAATTTCATTGTTTAAGAGAGAGTTTTTTTTTTTTTTAACAACATCTCTTCTTTTTTAAAGATTTTATTTTTTTCCTTTTTCTCCCCAAAGCCCGCCGGTACATAGTTGTATATTCTTAGTTGTGGGTCCTTCTGGTTGTGGCATGTGGGACGCCGCCTCAGCATGCCTCGATGAGTGGTGCCATGTCCGCACCCAGGATTCGAACCAACGAAACACTGGGCCGCCTGCAGCGGAGCGCTCGAACTTAACCACCTGGCCATGGGGCCGGCCCCCCAAGAGAGAGTTTTAAAAGGTTACCGAGGCTGACATTTACTCCCTACCATTGCCACCATTAATTTTGTTGCATTATGGTCAAAGAAAGTGGTAAGACCCACATCTACTTCTTAGAATGTATTTAAGTGTTTATATGAGTGGTGCTTATAGAAAAGTGTTCTTGGTATTTTCTGGATAAAGATATCTATCTACTGTCTATCTATCTATCTCAGACCAACCTTATTAATTTTACTATTAATATATGCATACTTCTTTTTTCTCTAGTTGATCCACCAAGGACTAGGAAAGACATACTAGACTCTTACAAAACTTATCCATCTTTCCTGATATTTCCTCATATTTTACTTTGTATATTTTTTATATAATTGGATCACATGGTAAGGCTATGTTTAGCTTTTTAAGAAACTGCCTTCCAAAGTGGCTGTACCATTTTGCATTCCCACAAGCAATGAATGAGAGACCTATTGCCTCATGTCCTCACCAGCATTTGATATTGTCAGGTTTTTGGATTTTAGTCATTTTATCAGGTGTGTAGTGGTATCTCATTGTTATTTTAATTTGTAATTCTCTAGTGACATATGATATGAAGCATCTTTTCATACACTTTCTTTGCCATCTCTTTGGTGAGGTGTCTGTTCAGATCTTTTGCCTATTTTTTAACAAGGTTGTTTTTTCTCATTGTTGAATTTTAAGCATTGTTTGTATATTCTGAGTAACAGTTCTTTATCAGATATGTGTTTTGCAAAGATTTTCTCCCAATCTGTGGCTTGTCTCTTCATCCCCTTAACAGTGTCTTTCTCAGAGAAGTTTTTAATTTGAATAAAGTCCAGCTCATCAATTTTTTCTTTCATGGATTGTGCTTTTGGTGTTACAACTAAAAACTCACTGCCAAAACCAAGGTCACATAGATTTTCTCCTGTGTTATTGTCTAGATGTTTTATAGTTTTGCCTTTTACATTTAGGTTTATGATTCATTTTGAGTTAAATTTTATGAAAGGTGTAAGGTCTGTGTTCAGATTCACTGTTTTGCGTGTGGATGGCTAGTTATTCCAACACTATTTGTTGAAAAGACTATCCTTTCTCCATTGTGTTGCCTTTGCTCCTTTATCAAAGATTAGTTAACTATACTTATGTGGGTCTATTTCTGGGCTCTCCGTTCTGTTCCATTGATCTATTTGTCATTCTTTTGCCTATACCACACTGTCTTGATTACTGTAACTTTATAGTAAGTCTTGAAGTCAGGTGGTGTCAATCTCCCAACTTTGTCTTCTCCTTCAATAATGTGTTGGCTATTCTGTATTTTTTGCCTCTCTATATGAACTTTAGAATCAGATTGTTGATATCAACAAGATAGCTTGCTGTGATTTTGATTGAGATTGTGTTGAATCTATAGATCAAGTTGGGAGGAACTGACATCTTAACAATTCCTATCCATGAACATGGAATATCTCTTCGTTTATTTAGATCTTTGATTTCTTTCATGGATTTTGTAGGTTTTCTCATATAGATCTTTTCTATATTGTAGATATCTGGTATATTTTTGCTTATCCTTTTACTTTCAGCCTGAATCACTTTATTTCAGTGATGTCTAGTGCAAAATACATTCTGTCTTTTAAATTAAATCTGAGAGTCTAAATTAGTTTTTCCATTTAGCACTTCTTGTTAAGACAGATATATTTGGTAATGCTTCTGTTGTTTTATTTTTGCTTTTTTAATTTTTACAGTCTCTTTTTCCAGTTTATTTTCTATGGTCTTTATTTCTTGTCCTCTAGTAATTTAGAAGTTAAATTACTTCTATATAGCTTTACTATGTTTGAAATATGTTAATCAATTTCAGAAATAAAGTTGTATCTATTGATTCACACCCATGAAATATGAGGAAAGTGGCTACAGTGGGCAGTTCTCATGCATCTTGCCCCCCCAGCAACTGAACTCTTTTGTTTGGAAGAAACTACTTTATGAGTCTCAGTGTGCAGAAAAGATTACTTCTCTTAATAGGATCTGAAAATATTAAATACCCACTTTCCCAGAACCCCTTGCAACTTGAATATAAATTGATTCTGTTTATGAGACACATATGTGCCAGACTTTGACTAATGACCCAAGAGGGAAGGCATTGGGAGCTCATGCTTTGGTGGCAGTGGCAGCAGCCTTGGCTACAAGTTCTTGGTCGTCATTGAGTGGTTCCCTTATCAGACTATTCTGCAACATGGTTTTGAGTGCTAATTCCAGAAGCTGAGTCTTAAGCCCAGTTCTCTAGCCCTTCCAACAATTCTATGAGCTGTCCAAAATCCCTTTAATTAATTCCTTTTATATTTACTCACTCAGGGTTGGCTTCTGTTATTTGCAACGAAGAACCTCAGACTAATGGTTTCGCATACTCATACTACCTACCTCTCTCCCTCTCCCACTTTTATGTATGTATTTTCTAGGATTGTCACAGTCTATTACTGACAAATACTTATTTTTGCATTCTATAGATTTTCTGGGAAGAATCACAAAGAATGATATCATGCCACTTCTCCCTATCATGGTATGATATCATACCATGTCATCTCCATGTGGAAGTTATTTGTCACATACAAATATGGACAGAATCCAGAGGAGGCAGGAGACTACTGGGGCCATGACGCTGGCATGAATCCTGAATAGGAAGGTTGTCTCTGAGAAAGTCAAGGAGAGACTGAAGAGCCAAGACACTGAGAGCAGGAGCAAGTATCTAGTTTCCCATCAGCCCTGGCAATTTGACAGAGGGGCAAGAAAGATGATTCAAATCTTTATATGGATGTGAAGTTGAAGGCTGCTAAGGAGCTAAGAATCAATGCCACTCGTATTAAGTTAGTAAGGACAACAATAGAAGCGGAGGCATTAAAATACATCCCATTTTTGAATGAAGGCTCTGGTGTACATGGATTCATAGCAAAGTCACCTTTGGATTCAGAGAATCCATAAATACCAAAACAGTAATCAATGCCACTGTACTCCCAAAAGGATAAAGAAGAGATTGGCTAGCACCAGTCCTGGAAAACTTGCTTAGAGGTAACCTAAATGACTTTTACTCCTTGTAGACCTAAAATATGGTGTTAACTCCTCAAAGAGACAGTGACACAGACTACAGGTGGCAGTATGAGACTTACTGCCCCAATAATGACCCATTTCTATAAAACAATGCCAGAGTAACCACATGTCACTCAATGACTGCCATTCTGGATGAGGAAGCAATAAACCAGTGTCCTGGTGGTTGCAAATGATTGACCTGAAATGATGAAAGGTGAGTGGATCAAACCTACAGCAATAATTGTAGACCCTGAAATCAATTGTGTCAAAGACTGTTGGGAGAAAAGCTGTGAACAATGTGGCTTATGATAGAGGAAAGAGGGTGGGTGCCGTTCCTGCTGGAGTTGGACCCATGTTAATTAATGCATAGCACAGTAGTTCTGGAGAAATCTGGGCCAGGAAAGTGGATTATGCAGTTGAACCAGCTTAGTATCAAGTGACACTTGTACCAGGCGATATTAATATATTATAATTTTGTAAATCAAAGCCCATTGGTAACCTGGGCTTGAGAAGCTGGTTTGCTCTCTAGGTAGAATTATATGGTCAAACTAAGATTAAGGTTCTGTTAAACACTAGAATGCTCAAAACACCAATCTAATACAAAATATGTGGTAGTGACTAGAATAACCCGAAAGGTCAGTGCAAGTTCTTCATCAGACTGCGTTGCATATATTCGACAGCATGTCCGGGCCTCACTTTTGGAGTAAAAGATGGTGCTGAAGGAAGTAGACTCTCAGGGCATTCCTATGGAAGGGTCTGACCCCTGCCTCACAGTTGACATCCACTCTATCGAGACACTTAAAACCTTTTTCTGCTGCTGTTGATAATGTATATTCCATGAACCAACACAGATGGGATAGAAAGCTCTTTAACCATTTGGTACCTTGAGTCAATGGAGTAAAGACATTGTTTGATGCCCAAATCTGAAGGTTATAAAGAGTAGGAACTGAGAAGACTGACCCTATAAAGAATTAAGCAGAATTTCAAGACTGAATATTGGTCTAGAAACCATAACCTGGCAAAGACTTTGGATCCCAGTGACAGATTCCTTTGGAGTGACAACACAGACTGACTTCTCTGTGGTGAGTGAAATCATGGGTGTTTGGCTATCATCAGTGATCTCAAAGATAGGAAAGAGAGACTGGGAAAAATGGTGGCAAAAAGGGGGTCCTAGAAATGCTCAAGATCCAGGGGTGAGTGGTGCCTTGACAGTGCTCATGAAGAATGCGCCAAGCCCCATCTTGTGCGGACACTAGAGAGACCGTCAGTATTCATTCTTGATGGACATGAACTTCTCTAGCACAGCAGGCCTAACTACACTAAAGCTTGCTGGCTCTGAAGGCCCTATAATAGTCACTGAAGCTGGATTGGAGCAAACTTTGTAATGAAGGAAAATTTTAATTGTGGTAAAATTTCCCATCTTAACCATTTTTAAGTGTACAGTTCAGTATTGTAAAGTACATTCACATTGGTGTGCAACCAATCTCCAGAACTTTTTCATCTTGCAAAATGGAAACTCTATATCCATTAAACAGCAACTTCCCATATCCCTCTCTCCCTTTAGCCCTTGGCAATCACCGTTCTACTTTACGTCTTTATAAATTTGACTATTCTGGGTACTCATATAAGTGGAATCATATGGTATTTGTCCTTTTGGGACTGGCTTATTTCACTTAATGTCCTCAAGCTTCACCTGTGTTGTAGCATGTGTCAGAATTTCCTTCCTTTTTAAGGCTGAATAATATTCTGCTGTGTGGATAGACCACGGTTTGTTTATCCACTAATCTGCCGATGGACACACAGTTTGTTTCTACCCCTTGGCTATTCTAAATGTTGCTATGAATTGAGTGCATGATTTGTAATCTCTCTTACAGACCCTGATTTCAGTTCTTTGGGATATATACCCAGAAGAAGAATTGTTGGATTATATGGTAATTCTATTTTTAATTTTTTGAGGACCCACCATACTGTTTTCCATAGTGGCTGCACCATTTTACATTCCCACCAACAGTGCACAAAGATTCCAATCTCTCCACATCCTCAACACTTGTTATTTTCTGGGTTTTGTTTTTATTTTAATAGTAGCCATTCTGATGGGTATGAGGTGATGAAAAGGTTTTTGACACCAAATGCTGATCTTCTAGTCCCATCTCTCCTGTGGCAGGGCTGGTTGCCACTGTCAGGACCCTTAAAACACAAGAGGGAGTCCAAAGATGCAGCTGGATGGACTCCCCCAAAGGCTTGTATTCAGGAGAATCTGAAGCTGGTGGAAAAGGCTTCAGCAACTTGAAGAAACAAATCAAGGATGCCCAGACATTTGGGGTTTCAATAGCAGTTACCAGTGCAGTCAAAATGCATCCTGAGGCTGAGTGGACCTCAGCTGTTGCCTCCCCAAAGAACGTAGGGCTTCTGATATCCTGCTGAGCACTTCACCAGGCCTGGCAGCTGTGCAGAGGGCTCACCTCAAGTGCAGCTCCTCTGTGACGCTGAGCTTTCAGCTGACGGACCCTTGCCCGTAAGATCTGAGAGGCAGACAATACTGAAGCGGTCCTGGCAGCTCAGCACAAAGTTAGAGACCTCATGAGGCAAGAGTCTGCAAGAGTCTGGACCCACGCCAAGAAGCAGGGCCTTTGTCTCATAGTCCTGATCAAAGACGGTGTGCCTGCAGGTGGTGTTGTGCTTATTGGTGATGTCTGAGCCAGTGCAGCTGCAGGTTTTCTAGGCCCTTTTAGTAGAACAAAGCCTGTGATGCACACACTGCCTCACATGATCCTGTTTCTATGACACTGATTTGGGTCCTGCATTGAAACGGGCGACTGGGCTGTTTTATGGAGATCGAGTCCACCCTTCAGTGAGACCAATGCCTATAACCCAAGTCGTGTGTGGGATCCAAAGACAATGAGACACTCAGCCCCTGCTTGGAAAGAATTCCTGACCTAGTGGGAATCTCCCCACAAACTTTCTTATAGTCTTAATATATATTATGCGTAATTAACATAAATCATGCATTTGGGTATCTCCTTTAGTGAAATTCAATTGTACAAAATGAAATAATTTCGCTGAAGAAAAGAAGCACTACTCGCCTTATATTTAACTTTCTGCATAATTGAGAATATATTTATGTTGTTTAGGACATAAATGGCCACTTGGCTAGGTAGAGAATTCTTTGCAAAAGTTTATCATTTTTACAGAATTTTAGGCTGGCATCTTCTGAAGAGAGGTGCAGTATTGTCCAGACTGATATTTCTGCCCTTTGTAGGTGGGGCACTAGTTTAATGATGAGACTTGAGGTCCTGGGTTGGTATCCCCACTTCGTCTCCTCAACTGAGGGCTTCGGTTTTCTTGTCTGAGAATTGGGTCCTGGGATCAATATCTCAGGGCTGGTGTGAGGACTCAAGCACCTGACACATGTTAAGTTAGGTGTACTTGTCCTAAATGACTGCTTCTCAGCCTGTATATTCATAGGGTTTCTTTACTTTTGAGATTAAGTAACCTCAGCAATATGTGTGTCTCGGGGTTAATCATTTTCTATTATATTCTTTCCCGGAATATGATGAGCTGTTTGGATCTGCAGATTCAAGCCTTTCTTTATTTGATGAACCTTTTTGTATTATATCCTTAAGAGCATTTTCTATTCCATTTGTTCTCTCTGCCAGGAACATTGGCATCTAAATGCTGGCATGTCGCTGTCAGTCTTCATCTCTATCACCCTCTCTCTAACTGCTTTGATCCGACTCTTCACCTTTTTCTCCTGCTTCCCATGTGGTTTTCTGAAGCCTGTCTTCCAAGTCATTTATTTGGTTTTCTACAGCATACGTTCCACTCTTTGCTCCTTTGAATGGTGTTTCCCATCCCTCTTCAAACTCTTTCCTTAGCTTTTCTACCTCCCTTTTCAACTCACTATTTTACCTCCCCTTTGAGCTAGGGTTTCATAGATTCTCTGTTTATGTTACCTTTTTTTGAGACTATGAAGCAGTTATCTAAAGTTTTCTCTGGCTTTCTGGAAGACTTCTTCCTCAGTGAATGCTTTATTAGTGTTTTATTTGCTACATTTTCCAGGCAGAGGAAGAAAAACCTTCCACATCATGTGAAAAAGCAAAAGAGCATGTTACAGCATGGCATATTCAAGAAATTGCTGGAGAAAATATGTGTGGATGAGTGGAAGGGAGTACTAGGAGGTGAGGCTAGAGGAGTATTAATAGTTCCTAAATATAACAAGTGGGCTGAATCCAGAGTCTTTACGCCATGCTACCGAGCTCATACTTTACCCACGGCAGAGTTTTAAGTAGAGGAATGCACAGTCAGACTTTTACATTAGACTAATTTAGAGAAAGCAAAAGGATGAATCTGAAAGGGGCAAGACTAGAGACAGATCAACCACCTACAGCTTCTGCAGTTGACCAGGCAATAAATGTGACCGTGAGCATGGAGATGAGGGGATATATCACAGAAACGTTCAGGGAGCAAACCTGGTAGGATGGGAAAATATATTAGATATGTGGGATAAAAGACAGTTCTGGGGCCGGCCCTGTGACCGAGTGGTTAAGTTTGTGTGCTCTGCTTCGGCAGCCCAGGGTTTCACTGGTTTGAATCCTGAGCGCGGACATGGCACTACTCATCAAGCCATGCTGAGGCAGCATCCCACATGCCACAACTAGGAGGACCCACAACTAAAAATACACAACTATGTACCAGGGAGCTTTGGGGAGAAAAAGGAAAAATAAAAAATCTTAAAAAAGAAGACAGTTTTGGTGTGAGAGACTGCGTGGATGGTGGTATAACCAAATGAGACAGAGAATACAGAAAAAGACAGGATGGAATAGAAAAGGTCAGTTTTGGATGTGCTGGTTTTAAGGCTTTGGGGGACTGACCAGTAGGCCTTGAGATATATAGAACAAAAGCTCAGCGGTGGGGCTGGAGGTACAGGTAGATAAAAAGTTCCCAGGAGGGGATGAGTTCACTCAATGAGACCCTGACAGATTAAAAGAGAACTGGGCTAGGGATAGAATACTGAAGACGGAGAGCACTAACACGGCAGGTGGAAATGGAGACGGAGATGAATGACCAGAGGTAGGAACAGAAATACCCCGGAGTAGCTAGTATCTGCTCAAAGGCGGGGAGAACAGAGCCAATTCACATCCAGAGGGGGAACTACACGTTGTTAATTATGGATTGGTTTAAATTTTGAAAAAAGAATACTTTGAAGAAATTCTTACCTTGATTCTTAGCTAACCAAGAAAACAGATTTTGATGGATTAGATAGTTAAATGTAAAAAATGAAATACAAGAACTAGAAAAAAATATAGGTGAATGTTTATGTAATTTCAGTGTGGGAAGGCCTAAGTATAAAGCAAAGGAATCCACCAAGAAATAGTGATAGTTTTGGCTGTAAAAATTTAAAACACTGGGACATCAAAAATAATCAAAGACTACATTAAAAGGCAGACAACAAACTGGGAAAACTATTTGTAACATAATACGCAAGAAACTCTTACTAATCAATAAGAAAAAGCTAAGCACCACAATAGAAAGTTGGGCCAAGGCAGGAATAGGCAATTCACAAAAGAAGAATTTAACCTATGAAATTAGTGTAACCACAATAAGAGTCAATTAAATACACGTGAAAATAATGGGGAATCAGCAATCAGGAGATAGTGTGGCATAGAGGTTAAGAGTGACGGCTCAGGAGTCAGACCCCTGGTTTCCTGTCCCTGTGCTACCACCACTTTCTAGGTGCCTGATCTTGAGTAAGTTACTTAATCTCTACAGAACTCAGTCTCCTCCTCTGCAAAATGGGAATGTTAGTAGTACCTACTCGTAGAACTTTCATGAGAATAGAGTGAATTTAACATAAACTTTTCAGAATAGCAGATGGTAAGCCCTCAATAAATGTTAACCATTACTATTACTATTATGATTATCTATCAAATTACTCTGGCTTGAATGGTTTTGGGGAGAGTTTGAGGAGACAGACACTTACATATTGCTGGTAAGAGTATAAACTGGTGCCACTGCTCAAAGGGAAATTTGCTACCAATTCAAACACTTTAGAATATAATACATCCCTTGACTAAGCAATTTTTAGTCTGTAGGAATTTACTTTAAAGAAACAATGAGATATGTGTAAATTTCATCTCCCAGAGCTTGCTGCATTGCTATTTAAAAAATAATACTAAAAAATTAGAAATAATGGAAATGTCCAAGGATAGGAGACCAGTTAAATAAATTATTGTATATCAGATGATGGCGAAAACAGACATTAAAAATGATATTTTAGGACAGTATTTATTGACCTGGATACAGAATCACAATATACTGTTCAGTGATAAATCAGGTTGCAAAAAGTAAAAAATGTACATTATAACTACAATTTTATAAAAAGAAAAATGTACAAACAGCTAGATGGAGAAACATGAAAATGTAGTGGTTATGGATCATTTAAATTTTCCTCTTTATACTGTTCTATATTTTCCAAAATTTTCTAAGACAAATTAGTATCATTTTTATGAACAGAGAAGTAGCATTATTTTCAAAGCCAAAATCAAAGCTCCCAGATAAAGATCATATTTTCTCACATTCTCACTTCAAGCTCCTGACGTTCTGCTCTTTCTTTGAGGAGCCTTAAGTATGCCACATGCTGGGGTATATATCTGACTCACGCCCGTATATTGATGGCTTGAAAAAAATTCTGAACAGACTAAGTAGAGTATATATAAGATATCTCTCGAGCACTTGTAAATTCAATTTTCCCTGACTAAAAGATGTTTTGATCACGTATTCTCCTTTCTGAGCACCAAATTATAAAACCTCACTGTCAAACAGTAAATGGGAATATTCCTTTTTTCCCCTAAAGTTATTCCCCCTTTTCAAACTGTTTTCTCCAAAATTTTCTTAACTTTTATGGAGAAGGATTGTGAACAGCTGTCATTATCTGTCATGATATAATCTCTTTCCTTTTATGTCCATACCTTTCAGCACTGGTCTGATTGCCAGGTACCCACTTCTGCCGCCATCTCTCGGGGTTTAACTTTTAGTGCATTCATCACCTGACATTTTTCTTTTCCTTCCCTCATTTTTTTTTTTAGCAGTCTGTAGAATGCAGGCTGATATAGAATGGGTTGATCTGTCAACAGTCAGCAAAGAAAGCCTGTGTTGACAAAATTAATCTCAGCCTAACGGCAGCCCTTTTAGGCATTGTTAGCACACCCTACAGATGTTTAAGTTTCCTATCAAAGGCCATAGGACAAACGAGAGAGACTGAGTATAATGGTGCTTGGCCGGTTTTCTTTTCCTTTTTTTTTTTTGAGCAAGATTAGCCCTGAGCTAACATGTGCCGCCAAGTCTCCTCTTTTTGCAGACGAAGGCTGGCCCTGAGCTCACATCCGTGCCCATCTTCCTCTACTTTATATGTGGGATGCCTGCCACAGCGTGGCTTGCCAAGCGGCACCATGTCCGCACCCGGGACCCTAACCGGCAAACCCTGGGCTGCAGAAGCAGAATGTGCGCACTCAAACGCTGCACCACCAGGCCGGCCCCCTTGGCCGGTTTTCTTTGGTGACTCTGTCAGCTGTTTCCTGGTCTCTGGCCAAGAGTTATTGGTTTGCTCAAGGTTGTCCATCCGTCTCCACAGCTCACAGCCCATGGGATTGGCCCAATGTCAGTGATTCTTTTTCCTTTGGGGCAGGGGGACAGGGGTACCCTAAGGGGTGGCAAATGGAGAGGCAGCCCCCGGAAGCACTCCTGAGTGCCTGTGTCCTGGCCACTCAAGACCTCTGTGACTCCCCAATGGGATGACGCCGTCTCTGCCACGGAACTCTTCCCTAAGCCTGCACATGCCGGCTCTGGAGCCCATCTTCTCTACTCAAGCCTCTTATACTTTGCTCAGCTCCTATCTGCCATAATTGCTCAACAAATTTTGCCTATTTGGTGATCAATGTCATATATGTACTTTCCTGATAGAATTTTATATTGTTTGAGCCTCTAATGGGTGAGAAAAAGAGTAAGGCTGTGATGGCATTCTTTCCCTGAGGACCAAAATAGTTTCCAAAATAGTCATCTTTTATGTGCTCTTTACTTCTCCTTTAGGATCCTAAGTATAATTTCCTGGGAGTTTTGCTTTTTGGGAGGCCATACAGGTCCTATGTTGCATCTTCTTTGTGCTTCTGATACGCGGAGAACATCTGCATTCGTTTTAGCAGCTGACGTGGTTCTCAAAGAGGAACCCCCATGTTTGTTGGGAAATGCCATGAGCTTCTGGGCAGGATGGAGAAGAGCTGCATGGCTGCTGGGGGAGAGGGTGGGCAGTAATTTGGGGAGAAGGCTGAGGGGGAAGGTACTTGGCAAACATTAACTGAATGAAGGCAGGGAGGGGGCAAGAAGGGTGCCGAGGCTGTGTGGGGGAGGGTCTGTGCCCCCAGCTGTGTGGGCGTGAGGTCTGGCTGCAGGCCATGCGGCGGAAGGCCTCCCTTCTCTATCCCTGACAAAATCTGGAGCAAAGGCTACACTGGCACTAGTGATTTTGTGCAGATGATGTTTTGGGGGGACACACAGGATCTCAAGATGATGGGTATTTCGGCAACATTTTTCTTCCATGCCCAAACCTCTCTGAGTTCACACTTTTACTTTTTTTACCTTGTCAACCCAAACAGCTGCTTAATGTGGTTATTTTTCCCCTTCTCTCCCCCTTAACAGACTTACCCTTTATTCTCATAAGCTGCAAATGCCATCCTTTCTTCCTTCCTTCCCCGCTAGATACTCTTCCAAGCATGGTAAACTACAGAGCCCAGGGGCGGGCTTGCAGGGGGCTGCATACCATGCTGGCCACGGGGCTCCTTTCTGGTTTCTTGCCTGATACCTGCCCTAGCCTGGGCTGTCCACTGGGTCCCCATCTGTCCTGTTTCCACCTGGGAGCCAGCTCTGTGGGACTCGTAATTGCAATTATTTCTTCCATGGAACCTCCAGCTGTTTCCCTCCATCTTGTTCTTCCGTGTCTCTGGGGCCCAGTGGAAGGCATTGCACACTCTCCTTTTCCGCATTCTGTCCTCTTGCCCCTCATGTGGACCTGGCATTCTCTTCACAGTTTGTATGAGATCAGTGAACTCTATGAGCTGCTCCTCTTCTTCCGTGTGGCATCCCTCTGTCACCTACTGTCCAGGGTCCCTTTCTCCTTCTTCCTCTCCTGAAGTGACTTCTCACCCCTCTAGAAAGGCCACTTCCTCTCCTTGGTGACTCTTCCTCTTTCCTCCCTCCTCAAGGCCCTTAACAAGATCAATTTGGAGTGTCTTTGATGGCTTCCCTTTCTTTCCACATTCTGTTTTATTGTCTGGCTAATTGACATCAATACATACCTTTTTTTTGCCAAGAGTTGAATCAAGTAGATTTTTCTCCCACAGCCCCACTGTGCCCTAAAGCAAGGGGTGTCTAGTGCTTAAAACCATGTGTGAGCTTTACATCCATTAGGATGGTTATTAAAAAAAAAAAAAAAGGAAAATAGGTATTCGCAAGGATGTGGAGAAACTGGAACCCTTGTGCATTGCTGGGGGGGAATGTAAATTGTGGCAGCTGCTATGGAAAACAGTGTGGTGCTTCCTCAAAAAGTTGAACATAGAATTACCATCCGATCCAGTGATCCCACTTCTGGGTATATACTCCAAAGAATTGAAAGCAGAGGCTCAAAACTCTTGCAAGCCAAAGTTCACAGCGCCTTATTCACAATAGCCAAAAGGCAGAAACAACCCAAATGTCCATCAACAGATGAATGGATAAATAAAAGGTGCATACATAGAATGGAATATTACTCGGTCATAAAAGGAATGAAATTCTGACACATGCTGCAATGTGGGTGAACCTTGAAGACATATGTTAAGTGAAATAAGCCACATGCAAAAGGACAAATATTCTGTGATTCCACTTATATGGATGAGGTTACTAGAATAGTCAAATTCACAGAGAGAGAAAGTAGAATAGAGATTACCAGGGGCTGGGGAAGGGGGAATGAGGAGTTAGCATTTAACGGGTAGAGTTTCTGTTTGAGATAATGAAAAAGTTCTGGAGAAGGGTGGTGGTGATGGCTGCACAGCATTTTGATTGTACTTAATGCTACGGAATTGTACATTTAAAAATGGTTATAATGGCAACTTATATGTTATATGTATTTTACCGCAATTTTTAAAACATAAATAAATGTTCAAAGTTGTGTGAGCTAGAAAAAAACAAAACCAAACCTGTGTGACTGCAGCTACTGCAAGGACGCAGCTCCTCAGGGCCACCTCTCCCCAAAGGCACCCGGGATCATCTTTAATGACAAAACTCTGCCAGCTCTGCACGAAACCTGACGGTGCTGTCACTGGCCTGCTCCATGGAATTACCACAGCATCTGAAGATGCCTCCAGGAGGCCCTGCCCTGGGATCAAGGAGCCACATTTCCCTAACAGTCACCACAGGAACAGGACCGCCCACCCCTCTGAATACCATCTGAGTAATGAACTTGGCTTTGAGTTGGCTTACGACTTCTCCTCCTTTCAGAGACTGTGCATGTGCCCTTACTGACTCTTGAAGAGCCCTTCATCCATGGGGACAGCAGGTCCCCACAATGACTCCTAGGGTGGTGACTATCATAGGTGAGGATCTGTTATTACAGAATTTATCTTCCTTGCCAAAGTAGAATTCACCAGCATGGGAACTCTCCTATTGCCAAAACTAGTGCCCACTGTCTTTCCAGTTCCCTGGCTGTGGAGCTTAAAACTTGGGTTCTAACTCCTTTCTCCCTAGTGTCTCCCACATTTACCCTCTAAGTTCTGCCAAATTTCTTGGTGCATTTGCCTCTCCCATCCCACCTTTGCTCTCTGCTCCATACCACACCCGCTTGCTTCCCCTCTCTGCCTTTCCCCATTACTTCAGCAGCTTCACCTGCCTCCTGGCCTCTGACATCTTTACCTATTGTTGACAGTTCACCTCATGGTCTAGGCTTCACGCCCACTCATTTTTATGATCTGTACCTGTGTACACAGCACCCCCTAAAGCTGCCTTCCCAGCACAACCGGCAGCTCTTCTGTCAGGTTCCACTGCCCAATGTGAGCCATGAGCTCACACCAGCCTTGCCTTCCCCTCCAATATCAATCACCTCAGAACCAGCTCCCAGCTCCCAGAAGCCTTCTCTGAGTGATATGGAGAGGAGCATTCTGTCCACGTTTATATCCCAGAACCACGCCTAGTGCAGAGTGGGTGCTCAGGGATGGTCATCAAAAGAGTGGGTCTCACCACAGTCCTCATCCCCTAGCAGACGTGGGCCCTGTCTCTGAACCACCGGAGCACTGAACGTCTGCAGCACTCATTCTTAAATCCTTTTCTATACTACTGGGGCTCGCCCTGTTTTAGAATTGTTGGGTTTCCTGCTTCCTCCTCTAGTCTAGAGATCAAGGTCTGTAGTTGGTTCAGTATGTGCAAGATGTAGATGCTCGAGAAATACTGGTCCACTTATACCACTTTGTAGTGTACCGTACTCCTTCCTTGCTTCACATACTGTCATGTCACTTTCTGTGCATGTTTACTGCCTCCTCGCAAAGTGCATGACCTACAGCCCCAGGGGAAGGGGATAACTATCGTTATGGAGGCAGAGGCTGGTGCCATCTGGCCATGACTCTAGCATGAGGAGAGGTCTCAGTGATGGGAGCCTCAAGGATGGACTGCTTGCTCCGCCAACAGAAGGCTTTAGGAGTCTCCCATTGCCCCATGGATTCTGTCTCTTTTGAATCCCAGGTGCCTGGGTGGATCCCTGGCTTTGTGTCCCCAAAGACCACAGATACACTGGACTTGAGTTTCCTGGTGTCAGATTCCTGATGGGGTTCCAGCTCTATTATGGTCAGTGAACCCAGACTGCATTTCAGAGCCACACGCTTTGCCTGGCCTCCTGCTCACTTGTAAGGTGGCATCTGGAGAATAGGTGGCTTCATCTTGCTTCAGCTCTCCCAGCATGAAGAGATCTACGCTTATCAGTGAAATGAACACTGTGGGAGGTGGCTGGTACCTTCTTCACTTTCCCCAAGGGAACATTTGACAAACACGGCGCATGGTTCAATGCTTCACTCCCAATAGCACCCCTGTCAAAATATCCTATGTTGTCTAACCTCAAAGTCATTGGATCAGGCAGAAAAGCTATGATTGATCTCATTGTTAAACTCTTTCTCGCTTATTGGCATGACAACTGAGCTAAATAAGGCTGAGATGAATATGAGTCTATTTTTGGAGACCCCTCACGGAATTCATGCACACTGTGTATTTTGCATCATTTGAATCCTTAGGCACACTCGGGACTCTGAAGCAAACATTCATTTGTAAATGTTACAGCTGCCAAGGTTGGCTGGATGCTCTGCTGGGTGACGTATTAACTCTCCCAAGGCTGCTTTGGAAATGGAAGGAACGTTCTGAGCTGGGTTTTGAAGGGGAGATTGGCTTGTGCGTGCTTACCTTCACTCTGTCCATACAGGCTTCCATCTTCAGCTGCTCCACAGCCTTCCTGGCTTGGGAGATGCTAGTGGTGCTGTTGTTGGACATGCCCTCTTTCATTCTGCTGCCCCTGAAACAGCCAAAGGGAAAGGGCTGCCAGCTCTGCTTTTCTGAAGGAAGGCAGAGCCCTCCTCGGCTTTCTCCCTTCTTCCACCGCCTACAGCTTCTCCGTCCCAGCCCAAGGGCACGCGGGAGCAAACCCTCCTGGGATGAGAGAAAGGAATGCTTTCCTAGTGATGGAAGTGACTGGAAAGAATTCCTCAGCCCGGGGAGAGGGAGTAGAAGGTAACAGATGGTCCCAGAGTACTTTACCATCCCCACGACCATAAGCAATACCTCGACATGTGTATGGTGCTTTGTTAGCAATTAAATCATTCCATACACATTTGTTCATTCATTCCTCCGGTAGCCCATTAAGTTGGCAAAACATAGTAAGTTTTGTTTAGCAAGTACAGATAGAACAGAACTCAGAGAAATTAAGCCAATAGCCAAAGGTTCCACAGCCAAAATTTGTGGTTCTAGAACCCCAGCTCAAAGCTTTGAAGCCTAGCTAAGGACTCTCTCCACTCTCATACGGCTTCCCTAGCAATCTACAGCTCGGGGCACACGTTTCCCAGGAAAAAATTCTTTTATTACTAATTTCACTTGGCTGTCCTTCTAAAAAGTTTGTAGGCTTTATGTTGGGAGTATGTTTTTAAATAATAATACACACAAACACCCCTATCCTGGGGATAAATTTGTTTTTCTAGGAGGAGGATGAAATTCTCCCTGACTGCACATGTAATGATGCCACATGACTAGGAAAAGACCACTGTAACGCTAACTGTCCCACAGGAAAGCATATGCTGTAGATTCCAGCCCCCCCTCTAATGAGACACTACTCTGATGAGGCCTAGTCATTCACGCCTGACAGCCGGGCATGGTCGCACAGGTGACGGTGGCTTCCAATGATGCACAGGGAGGGGTGAAGAGGCTCCCCTGGTATCTTGGTGTGCAGGCCACTCTTTGGGAATTTTTTCATGCATGTACTGACTCTCTGGCCCAGATGAAGCATGATGGCAGCTTCATTTGTCCACAGGCAATTTTTGAAAAAATAAAAGTTTCAGGGGCTGGCTGGTGGCGTAGTGGTTAAGTTTGCACTCTCCACTTCGGCAGCCCGGGGTTCACAGGTTCAGAACTCAGGCGCAGACTGAGCACCACTCATCAAGCCACACTGTGGCAGTGTCCCACATAAAATAGAAGAAGACTGGCACAGATGTTAGCTCAGTGACAAACTTCCTCACAAATAAATAAATAAAAATTTCCTTGTTATAAGACATGGACCAGCCACCTAAATCAGAGTTTAACAGGTGTGTGTCCTTACCTTGCAAGGTGTTCCATGGACCTTTGGGATTCTCGAAATCAGTGCTTTAAAAAATTTAATGAGCAAGTGAATACCTGGGGATCTTGATAAAATGCAGATTTTGATTGAGTGGGTTGTGTATGGTCCAAGATTCTGCATGTCCAACAGGCTCCCAAGCTGCTGGTCTGTGGACCACACTTTGAGTAGCAAAGCTCTGAATCACCGAATGTTAATATAGGAAGGGAGCCTAGAGGTTCAAGTCCAATCCTCTTATTTTTCAAATATGGAAATATATTCAGGGAGGTTAAATAACTTGCTTTGCAGAGCTCTCTAGTGGAAGTGGAGGGAAGCATTTCCCCAGGGCTGCTCCCCACTTGTCCCCCTTCCTCAGCCTCGGGGCACCTTTGGGGCAGCAGTAGGACTTTATCCCATACACTTGGTCTATGCTGCTCTCCCAGGACAGGCTCACTCCTCGAGTGATCCTAACCTTGCCTGACTTGGGAGTGAGATGGCAGGGAGGGGCCACCCTCTGTGGTAGGCAACATAACCCAGGAGAAGGAAATGGTTTTTGCCAACTGGAGCTAAAGACAATTGAGTCTTTTAAAGATCTGACCCCATGGGAAGGTTTCTGAGGTCCTCCCTCCTGCACCTGACCGGGCTCCTCTTAGGTTCTATCTGAATAACATTGTGCCTTTTCAAGACTATCCAGACACCATACTTCTATGTGAACTGATGAGTGTCTGTCTCCCTATACGTGTGTGTATGTCTACCCCACCTTGACTCAAGAAGAAGAAAGGAAGTAGAGACTAAGCAGAGATGGAATGAAGCTAAACATGCATACTGCCTACTGGTCCACCTCTAACTTGACTCTTGGCCTTTTTTTTTTTCTTGGTGGGAAGATGGGCCCTGAGCTAACATCTATTGCCAATCTGCCTCTTTTTGCTTGAGGAAGATTGTCACTGAGCTAACATCTATGCCAATCATCCTATATTTTGTATGTAGGACACTGCTACAGCATGGCTTGATGAGCAGTGTGTAGGTCCATGCCCAGGATCTGAACTTGAGAACTCCAGGCCACTGAAGCAGAGCGTGGAAACTTAACCACTATGCCACCGGGCTGGCCCTGACTCTTGGCTTTTTAGAAGACAAGGTAGAAGAGAAAATAATACCACTGCTCAGGGGACGGGCTCTGTCACCGCCATGGTCAGACAGCTTTCTCCTCGAGCATACAGGAATGCACTCACAGACAGGCTTCAGAGGGAGGTTCTGATGGGCTGCATCTTGTGGTGCGTAACTCAGCTCAGAGCTGGGGGTGGGGCAGCGCCAGGTGGTTCAATCCCCAGGGTTGCTGATCTGATTTGACTCAGCAGACAGAGGTTAGAATTTCTGGACGAGTGGATATCATCGTGTGTTTTCTGCCATCCTCCCTAACGTGACATCTCCACGAGCTGTGGATAAGGATCGGTTGGCACAGAGCTGCAGTCTGTCTCCCTGGAAAATGCCTGAAAGACAGCTCTTGCCAGCGAGCACAGGCCCCTGGCCTGAAGGGACCAACCAGCTCAGACTGCAGGGTGGGAGTGGGGTGGGGTGTTGTGACCCACCCCCCTTTGCCACAGTGAGTTGCTGAACAAAGATGCTTGCCTGAATCACATCTGTTTTCCTAACGGGGAGGACACAGCTTGGTTTCCCAGCCAAGACCCAACAACCCATGGAGATGGCTGGGTTCTCCTTCCCCGCTCCCCCAGAAGGGGGGCATATCCACTCACCTGGGGGATAATGTGAGGTGGTGGGTAATTTGTAAAACAGACTTCATAAGGGCCCTGTATCTGCTATGGAGAGTGGGAGAGGGGGACAGGACAGTGACAATTGCTAGAAGAAGAAAGTGATGGTGTGAGGACCTGGCCCCACGTCAAGGATGTGGACAGCCCTGCCTCCCTCCAGGCCCACACATGCACTGCTGACCAAGACACTCCTGGACAGGACACGTCACTTCCTCACCTGCTAAGAGGCAGCACAGGGACAGGCCTGGGAAGGGGACAGGCTGGCGGCAGCAGCAGTCGACAGTCTTCAGAGGAGAGGCCGATGCAGGGCTCCTGCTTCGAGGGTCACCTGAAAGCACAACCAGAGATAGGTGATGATGCAGCAGAAGCCAGGTGTCCCCAAACCATCCCAGCTCCCACAGGGCCTTCCTAATGTGCTCCAGCTGTCTCTGTGAGCCTGGGAACCCTCGTGTCAGACCAGAGGGGAGAGGGTGAGCCAAGGGCAGCAAAAGCCCCTAGTCTGACACAGAGCAGCAAGGGGACATCTTGAGGCCACAGCCCGCCCTGGGCCTCCCCCACAACCTGCGTGCCTCGCCCCCCCCCCCCCCCCCGCACTAGCCATCCCGGCTCCAGCCAGACCCCTGCCCAACAGAAACAGTTCAGATGTTCTTTCTCACAGAAGACCATAAAAGGTCATTATAAAAAGATATATCCACTATAGGAAAATGTGAAGATAGAGAAAATTACAGCAAAGAAAACAAAGACTGATTATAACACGTCTCCTCAGAGATATCTACAGTTAACACATTGATGCCTACTAGTCTCACACGTATTAGAAATAACCTGATTCCCATCAAACGACATTTAGCACAGAACAGACTCGACCCGATGACTTTAAAGATCTCTTTAAAGCTGGGGACTCTCCCTCGAGAGACAAAGAGCCCCATCGGCTCCCTCCGGGAAGGCTGACTCCGGGAGAAAGGGCCCATTCCCTAAGATGCTCCGAGCGGCCGGTCCTACAGTGGCCACCTCCCAGGATCCCAATGAACTTGGAGCAAAAACAAAAGCCAGCCAGGGACCAGTTGACAGTCCGGTTTGCTCCCCAGCTAGAGGGGAATCCAAATTCGTTTTGGCTTGAACTTCGGGAGAGAACGTTTGAAGTGGTGCCTCGTGCGTTTTTCTCAGCCCGTCATGCATTTTCACAAACACTACGTGCCTGCTGTTTCGGATGTGATGGTTCCTTCCCGTCACAGTAATTTGGTGCATCTGAACGCTTCCCATCCCCCAAAAGTTGACAGGCTTTTATGTAGTTTTACCCTAATCTCCTTCCCTATTTTTTTTCTCATCCCTCTGCTATTAGAGAACTTTTTTTCATCTATTCACTCATTTCTTTTCACTTTGTTAATATTGCTCTTAAAAACCATTTATTTCTGTTTTCAAGTCACTGGTTTTTCAAATGGCATGGGATCTCGACTGCTGGTTGGTCTTAGCCAACTTTAGGGGGCCGGAGGGGTCCTAACTGGAGCTGAGGAGGGTGCAGAGGGCCCCCCACCATCTTCAAAGGGAGAGAGACAGACAGACAACTCCTAGAGAAGAAGCTGCTGAAGGGGGCAAGGACTGTCCTGCATGGGCAGAACCTAAACACTGCCCACTGGGAAGGTGACTAAAGTCCGGCTCCGGGAGTCTTCGCTGCCCATCTTTCTGGACAGACACAAAATCCTCGGGGGCAGGGGGCCCAACAAGACAGCTCCGGAACTCCTCCCTCACCTCCAGTGCCGCCCCCACTTGCCGAAACATCCAGACCCACGCAAATCCCTCTTCAGGCCCCGACCTTTGCTTAGTTTTCTAATCTTTGTTCTAAAGTCACATGTGCCCACGAGAATGTTCTCTACTCTCACTATCTTCACTCTTAAAAGAAAGGCAGCCGTTCCTCTGAGGGCATCCACATCACAGCTCCCAGCAAATGCCTACAATCAATGCTGCAAATGACATGAGGAAAGCTGGGAGAGCACCAGAAAAATAGAGGGGGTGTTGACATTTGCTTTAAGTAGACTAGACTTTTTGTACATATACACATCCTGTCTCAGAAAGAGGTCTAAGACTCTGTGCAACAAATTCCCCTGACCAGCTCCCAGGAAAAGCGTTCCCTGGTCACAGGAGTTTGAGAAGGGCCATTATTTTCCTCCTTGTTTGGAGGGCCACGGTGCACACCAGCACATTAAAGATCCTGAGGAGTCCTGTTTACGTAACCCTGCATTTCTCAAAATGATTCATCCAGGAATGCCCCGGGTTTTGTTTTTGGGGGCTGAGGGGATGGATACTGGCAGTGCACCTGTGCACGGATCTCCACGCACCTGCTGCCCTCAGCCCACTGTGGCCAGGCCCACCTCTGTCACTGGTTCCCACACCTTGGCTGGTATAGAATCACCTGGGAATTTAACATCACCAAGACCTGGCTCCGTCCCACATCAATGCCCCGGGGCCTCTGGGTTATCTCATAGCTCTCCAGGGCACTCTGACATCCCAAGCTTTTGCACCACTGCTCAAGTCCAGTGGTTCTCAGGCTTTGCTGTGCATCTGAATCACCCGGGGCTTTCAAAGATGAGATGCCCAGATCACACCCTAGACCACTTAAGACACACTCTCTGGAAGAGGGCTCAGACGTCGTGGATGTTTAAACTTCCCAAATCTGTTGTGCATGTAACTCACCCAGATCTGACTCTCACTCAACAGATCCCGGTGGCGCCTGGGGAGCAGAGCAGCTCCAGCAGCCCTGTGAGCTTGTTCCACATGCAGTCTCAGGCCCCACCCAGACTTCCTGAATCAAATCTGCATTTTAACCCAAATGATTCGTGTGTATGTTAGAGCTGGACAAGCTCTGTGCTGGACCAGGGGAACCCAGTGCCGCTGTATGCAGGACTCTGAGCCCGAGACTAAGAGACTCTACCGAAGACACCAGGGCAGCAGGAGAGGTGGGAGAGGGAGGGTCGCTGTTCTCCTGACCCTCAGTGTTGTTCCCAGTCCCATCCAGCTTTTGGGCTCCTCTTTTACATGATTTAATTCATTCTGGTAGCTCTTTGAGAGACTGTACATCAGGAAAAGGCCATATCAATTTCTCCTTGTCCATTTGGCATTTGCATAGCATCTTCCATCCAAGGCTCGGAGGATATTTCATAAGTCAACCCCCCACTCTGCCCGGGGCCCCCAGGAAGTGCTTTTGACAGCTTCCCAGGATTGTCACTGTTTCCAAAGTAAGACAAGTTGTTGCTTCCGGCAGGAACTTAGCTCCTAACCAGCTTCCTTGGTCTCGTTGCTGGAAAATACTGCTTTTTAATAGCACTAAATTTTACCATGATGTTTGCAAAAGCTTTTTTTTTCCTAAAGAGAAGAATGTCCTCATCTCTAAACAAAATGCTGTGGTCTCACTGTGAGGGCCTGGGAAGACCCACCACGTGGCCACTAGCTGACCAGGAGCCCCTTGAGGGCAGAGGCATGCTGCCTGTGTCCCCAGTGCCAACGTAGCCCATGTCCATACAAACATGATGTGGGTATGTATGAAGAACAGACCAGGGCTTCAGAGCAGTGAGGTTAATTATCCATGGCTGCTGTGTGTTGCAATTCTTAGATGGAGCGAATTCAGCTCCCGGTTGTGAAGTATCATGACCTGAAGTCACACATATTTGCTGACAGCACAGTGCTGGGCCTTTGGGAACAAGAATCATGGTCTCTGCTCTCATGGAGCTGACAGTCTGGTGGGGGGTGTCACACAATGTTTGAATAATCTGCTGATGAACGTACTCTTACGAACAGAAGCACGCAGTTCTAAGTGGGCATATAACTAAACAACTTGACCTGGACTGAAGCATCTATGCTGGTTTCCCTGAGAGGTTCTGAGGCCAGAGGAGGAATGAGACTTGCCTGCCCTCATAGAGGTCAGGTTCTGAGGCGAGAAGATGAATACATAAGTAATGGACAGAGTGTAACAGGCGTACAGGGGCTGGTTGTCCCGCAGAATCCACTCTCCTCTTTTCTCATAATAATATAATCATGGCAGGGCAGGGGGCCAACAAGCTACACTTTCTCCAGCATCCCTTGCAGCTAGGTGTGGCCTTGTGACTAATTTCTTACCAATGGAAACTGAGTGAAAATGATGAGTGCCACTTCCTGGCCTAGGCCTCAAAACACTATTTGTGTGCTCCTCCACGCTCTTTCTCCATCCCATAATATGGAATGTGGACATGTCTGCGACTTAATTTCAACAAGGGCAGGCAAATACAGGGCCCTGGGCACGGGTTCTCTAAGTGTGGCCTCTGGACCAGCAGCATCAGCATCACCTGGGAGCTTGTCAGAAACGCAAATTCTCGGGCCCCACTCAGGCCCATTGAATGGGGACTTTGGGAGTGGGAAGTGGTTTAACAAGCCCTTCAGGTGATTCCGATGCTCAGGAAGGACTGAGACCCGCAGTCCTAGGGGAGGAGAGAGAAACAAAGTGTAAGGAGCCTGTGTTTCTGCAAACCTACTTAGAGCTGAGCTGCCCTGTCAACCCGGGCTGTCACCTCTGGGCTCACAGGTGAGAGAGACATTTCTACGCTCTTTACATCACTGTATTTCTGGGTCTTTGTCACAGCAGCTTGGCATCTCCCTAACCAATATAGTATTTCAACAGAGGTCCGTATATGGTGCTATGGAAACCCTATTGACTTGAAAATACTTTCAAATCTTGAGACGAAAGTACTAATTTAAGAAATTCTATTTGGAAAAACCAAACACAATGAGGCATCAATTATAGCAAGGATTCCACCTTGTGAAGCTGTGTGCACTTCTAGGGTTTAACATTTCTGGGCACAGACTGGTGGGGTGGGCCTGCGAGGCCCCACATGTCACCAGGGAAGAATCAGCTCACTGGAGAGACAGCCCGACACATAATCCTGGATTATTACTGAGTCACTATTTCCAGTACCACGTGGTGTCTATCACATAGATTTGCTCTCTGGTCCAATCCCCACAGGTTAAGGGGGCTACAAGTAGAAGTGTAAGGAAGTTGCTGTTGTCACCCTAACATCCTGTTCCATGCTTGGCCCACAAGATGGCACTGCTTTTGGCACAAAAGTCGAGAAGTTCTCCCAGCGTTCAGAGCAATCATTTATTTGAGATCCTTCTTCCCCAGCTTTAAGATAAATTGGTTCTGAATTATCACAAAGAGTTCACACATTGAGTTGACATTTTGGGGTGTCCCCCCAGTAATGGAGGTCACATTAGCTTCAAACAAGAGATCTAAAAGGGAGGGAGATCCTAATTCACCTGAAAAGTCACAACCACTGGGCACAGTGACACAGCAAAGGGCAGACTTTCTATATGTGCATACGGAAGCATAAAGCGGTATTTTAGCCTCACATGACAAATTTTGCTCTTTCTCACAGTCATTCCAGGATGAAGTTGAATGTCCCAACCCCTGAGGGGAATGGCAGAGAATCAGGTGCAGTCAAACCAGACAACTGGGCCTCTGTGTCTGCAGTGGGAACAGGGTCCCCTTGGCAGGGGCACGGCCATCCCCACTTCTGCTTGAACCACTTTGTAAATTAAATACTGTGATAGTCAAGTTTGATACACTTTATAAGCTGGGCCTCACTCACTCAATTTACATCT
The DNA here is from genome assembly GCF_037783145.1 of Equus przewalskii. Classification (NCBI taxonomy): domain Eukaryota; kingdom Metazoa; phylum Chordata; class Mammalia; order Perissodactyla; family Equidae; genus Equus; species Equus przewalskii. The sequence continues at coordinate 76,170,727 of NC_091831.1, read as the reverse complement.
TGACTGCCTGATAGCATCTGCCTGATCTAATAACATCTACTCACACAGATGCTAAACAAGCACAGAGATAAGGAGCTTTGAGTTTGGCACGCACGGTAATAGACTGAGGAGATGACGGATTCCCAGGAAAAGCACACTGGGTCTGAAGGACACTGGAGCGTGCTGGCCACCAGTCACCAGGAGACTGCTCCTCTGATCTGGCCCCTATTAAGGTAAAAAAGAAAAAAAAATCGGAGAAGATTGGCAGACCAACTGTTATATGTAAGGGTGTTTGACAAGTTAGGGCAGAATCAACAACAGATCCATCTTCTGTGTGACCCTTCAGACCTCCCATGCTCTCATCTAGGTGGCCGCCCCAGACACTCCCTAATTATTTCTTTGGCCTTGCTGATAGAGTCCAAAAATCTTAATGGACAGGAACGAGCATTAAAAAGTCTAATAGTGTTTTGTTGCTCTTACATCAGCCCTCACAGAGTATGAAGTTAACTCTTTTTCCGCCTGCTGGGTTGGATAGTCAAGCTACTCACACTGGACCACGATGCTGACCAGTGTGAGTACAGTGGAGAACAGAAATCCACGTGTGTGGGACCTGGTGGTACATAATGAGATACTTTTCATTTGTTTCATGGCAACTCTACTGAAGTGGGCAGATCACCGCACGAGGGGGAAAAGGTGGTTGAGAGACTGTGTGGCTGGGCCGGGGCATTGGTCTCCTAGAGCTGCCACATAAATCACCAGAAACTTGGTGGCTTAAGGCCTGATATTGTTATTCTTGCAGTTCTAGAGGCTACCAGTTGGAAATCAAGACGTCAGCAGGGTGTGTTCCTTTTGAAGGCATTAGGGGAGGATCCTTCCTCACCTTTTCCTAGCATCTGGAAGCTTCCAGCAATCTTTGGCGTTCCTTGGCTTGTAGAAGCATCACTCCAATCTCTGCCTCCACCTCCACATCACGGTCTTCTCTGCGTCTCTCTGTGTCCTCGCCTCTTCTCACAAGGACACCAACCACTGGGTTTAAGGCCTGCCCTAATGCAGTATGACCTCACCTTGACTAATTTCATCTTCAAAGACCCTATTCCAGACAGCCACATCACATTCTGGAGTCCCATGTAGGTAGGAATTGGGGGTGGAGGACACTATTCAACCCAGTATCACAAGGACCCTAAGGTTGTGACTATAAGTCTGTGCTCATCTCTACAGAGAATCACACATTCTTTGCTCTTTGCCAGACCCACAAGAAACACCTCTCTGAGAATGGTGTGGTGTTTCATGGTTGTGTGAGAGAAATTCACCTTAGCGTGACCGGAACATGGACTGAGAAGCAGGCCATACCACAAAATTAATAACCTATACCCACCTCAATTTCCTATTTTACAAATGAGACAACTAAGGTCCAGCCAGTTATTTTTCCAAACTCATTAAGCACCTAATTAATAGAGAAATGCGACGAGAAACCAGAATCAATCAATCATTTATTCAACCCTCACCGTATCACGCGTTGTCCTGAAGGAATGAGGAAGTGATTCAAACATGATCCGCCCTGTATTTACTGTGGGAGACAAAGCTAACAGCAGCACGTGCAAGGATCAATTCAAGGTGCTACGGCAGAAGTCTGTAAGGGGTAGAGGGCCAAAAAGGAGGAGATGACCAAATTTTCTTAGGGTTAGGGGGTAAGGAGAAGATTGGGGAGGGCTTCATACTTAATCTGAGCCTGGGAAGATAGATAGGAGCCCACCAGGCATTGTGAGGTACAGAAAGGGAGTTCCAGGCGGAGGGAAGAGCATGTGCAAAGGCAGAGAAACAGTGAACAAGCCTGGCACACTCAGAAAACTCTGCATAGTTCTTTATTCTTGGAGCCCAGGAGGGCAGGGGCAGATCAGGGAGGGTCTCAACTGCCATGCTAAGGGGGTGGGACTATATCAAGGAGGCAGCTGTAATCAACCGAGGGATACTTAAGCAAAGAAGCGGTAAGATTGCTTTTACATTTTAGAAAGATCATTTCAACCTAGTGTGGAGAATGGATCAGAGGTGAACAAGATAAGCAACTAGACCAGTTAGGGAGCTCCGTGAGTCCAGAGGAGAGATTCACTGCGTCCACTGACGCCCTGGCAGGGAGGTGGAGGAGGGGCTGATGGAAAAGTGTTGGGGGACGAGGGGAAGAAAGGCGCCCAGGCTGACTGCCAGGAAGACACTTAGGAAAAGAGAAAGGGGGGTTTGCAGGGATGTGGGCAGGCTCAACTTAGGGTGCCTTTAGGATATTGAAAAGAACGTGCCCAGCAGACAGGTGGACTGATAGGGATGGAGTTCAGAAACAAGTGGGCTGAAGATGGAGATTGCAACTCACGACTTGCAGGGGGCAGTGGCAGTCTCAGTCATGAAAAGGCTCCTGGGGAAACGCGGCATGAATCTGAAGGCTGGGCCAGGCGAGAGCCTCAGCTCAAACCAGTGTGGCAGGGCTGGGCAGAGGAGGGAGACCCCACGCCCATTTCTGGTCTATTTCTTTGCTCTTCGATCTGCATTTTCAGATTTGTAGAAGTAAAAGATTCTAGTGCCAATAAAGCCAATAAATTATTCTTTACAGACCAAATGCTAGCATAAAGTGAAATTTTGCAGAATGGAGAAGTGACAGATGAGCTACTGTGTCACCACTGACTGCAAACCATTAGCTAGTTTGTACGGAGAGTGTGGACTTAAAGGAGGCTGTCGGCCATTGCCGTTGGGTAAGATGTGGAGTCTAATCTCAGGGAAACATCCATCTACAGAGAAAATGATGCAGGGAGGTCCATTCTGTGAATTATCTAGACTATACACACTGTACAGCACACACTATGCAGTCAAAAACGCCAGCACAAATTTAGTGGGTCACGTGCTTTGACTGATGAGAATTTGTCCGCCCACCCCTCCCAGCAGATCCCTCTTCATGCCATCAGCACAGTTCTCAGTCACCTGGCTAGGGTTCGGGTGCAGCCTCCAAAGTCAGAGCAGAGCAAGACCAGTGGCTATCACGAGTCTGGACACACTGCCTCTCTGCTGGATGGTTTCTCCTGCCCTGCACAGGGACCAGTGCCCCTACCCCCAGCCCCCAATACACAGGGGGGTCCACTCTGATGCAGACTTCAAACGCCATGGCCCATCTGGGCCCTGCTGGGAAACAGCAGTCTCAGCAGACAGACCAAGCTGAACAACAAAGATGAGCTGGTTCTGTCCTCTGGGACCAGTTACAGGAAATACTGTTTTTAAAGACTCCTGCTGCTGGCAACTGAATTTTCTCTTATTTCCTTTTTTTAATACAAAATGTACATTGAAATGCTTGAATTAAAAAAAACATTATTGAGGTGAAATCCATATAACATAAAATGAACCATTTTAAGTGAGCAATCAGTGGCATTTAGTACAGTCACAATGTGTTGCAAACATCACCCGTATCTACTTCCAATGTATTTTCTTCATTTCAATCTAAAACTCCGTACCCATTAAGCAGTTCTCTCCATTTCCCCCTCCCCACAGCCCCCGGCAATCTGCCATCTGCTTTCTCTCTCTATGGATTTGCCTGTTTGGATATTTCATAAATGGAATCATACAATACGTGATCTTTGCTGTTTGGCTTATTTCATTTAGCACAACATTTCTGGGGTTCAGCCACATTGGAGTACGTATCAGCACTCCACTCCTTTTTATGGTAGAATAACATTCCACTGTGCGGATATACCACATTTTTATCCACTCATCATTTGATGGACATTTGTGCCGTTTCCACCTTTTGGCCATTGTGAATAGCGCTGCTTTGAACGGGCATACACCTGGATTTGTTTGAGTACCTGTTGTGAACCATTTTACATTCCCACCAGCAGTGCACAAGAGTTCCAATTCTTCCACATTCTCACCAACATTTGTTATTTTCTTTTTTGGGGAGGATTATAGCCATCCTAGTGGGTGTGAAGTGGGACCTCATTGTGGTTTTCATTTATATTTGCCTAATGACTAATGATGTTGAGCATCTTTTCATACGCTTGTCGGCATCATTTACTTTTTAAAAACTGTCTTAACATTAAAGATTTTTAAATTTTGTAACAATCTCAAGTTTACAGAAAGTTTGCAAGTACAGTACAGAGAATTTTTTTCTGAACCACTTGAGTTTCAGTTGCCAACGTGACTCTCCATTCCCCCTGGATGGGTTATAATCCATTACTATCAGTATTTTGATTTATAAGTTGTCCCAGATCTGGCAGTGGGAGCCCCTTCAAGCTGGTTCCTATGTCTTTCTTGTGTGTCTTCCCCATTCTTTGACCACTTCCTCGATTTCTTACCACAGCCTTTTTCAAGGTAGCATAATGCTCCTGTTTTAAATTCCTACCCAACTGTTATATTCCTCTTCCTCTCACCCTGGCCACGTGCCTCTGTCAAAGCACAGGGGCATTGCAAGAGAGAAGAGATAAACACGTTACCCACGGCACAGAGATTCTTAAATACGTAGCGCCCTGTGCCAGCAGGAAGTCAGGAGGGAGATGCTGGCTGGTTGCACGTCTATCTCTAACTTAAGCCTCTGAAGGTCTGAGCGCTGGTTCCAGCTGCTGGCTGCCAAGCCCTCAGCCTGTTTTCAGCGTGTCTGAGAACAGCCAGAGAGCCTTGACCTACCACTAACTTCCTAGGCAAACTTGGGCAAATCACCTAACCTCTGGGTCTCAGTTTCAAATGCTAAGAGATTATTTGAGCATTGATAGCATACGTGAAAAGGTGTTAACATGTGAAGTATTTGCAAATGTAAGGGTTGGCTCCTGTTATGGACTGAATTGTGTCATTCTCCCCCCACCTCCCACCTCAACTCATATGATTAAGTCCTAACCCCCCATGGGACTATATTTGGAAATAGGGCCTTTAAAGAGACAGTTAAGATTAAATGTTTGTAAGGGTGAGGTCCCCATCCAATAGGACTGGTGTCATTATAAGAAGCAGAAGAGACACCAGATCTTTCTCTCTCCTTCTCCGTCTATCTACCCCCCTCACCTCCCCACACACGAAAGAAAGGGCACGTGAAGACACATTGAGAAGGCTGCCATCTACAAACCGGGAAGAGAGGTATCACCAGAAACCAACGCTGCCAACACTTTGGGCTTGGACTTCAAGCCTCCAGAACTGTGAGGAAATAAACGTCTGATGTTTAAGCCCGCCAGTCTATGGAATTGTGTTTTGGCAGCCCAAGCAGACTCATCTAGCTCCTCATTGGGTATAAGATGAAAGCCAACTGCTTTAGCCGAGTCCGACGCCAAAGATTGACTGCACATTCAGACTCATGAGACTGCTATACACACACACCAATCTACGCAGAAGGACAAGGGCAGAAGCCCCAGTGTGGCAGCAGGACGGCATCCAGGCCTCTCATGAGGAGTCCTTGAGCCGTTCTTACAGCAGTTTATTGGCATCCAGGAGTTATCTTATCGCAAGCAGTAGCAGCACAAGCAGGTGGGATCTACAGGGGTAGGTGCAGGTCTACCTTGGTGCAAAAGACCCCTGCCCCACAGGAGCACCATCTCTTCAACATGGCGTCCAGGTCCCCACAGGGGACACGCCACTTAAAGAGTCACCAAAACTTGGGGAAGCCCAAAGTATGGTGTATACGTGAGGTATTTGAAGTTCATTCACAGCTTCTCCCAGCCCATACGTAATTTACCAATCAGGGGACATTTTTACCATAAATAATGTTGCCTGATAACATAGTTGACATAGACTGTCTCATCTGGTTTGCACAGTGTGCCAGGCAGAATAACAGCTTCCTAAAGATGCACATGTCCTAATTCCTAGAGTCTATAAACATGTTATGTTACATGACAAGGGGAAATTAAGATGGCAGATGGAATTAACGTTGCTAATCAGCTGACTTTAAGATAGGGAGGTCATCCCGGACTATCCAAGTGGGCCCAATATAATCACAAGGGCTGTTAGAAGTGAAAGAGGGAGGAGGGGAGTCAGTGTCAGAGTCAGAGATTTGAAGATGCTGTATTGCTGGCCTTGAAGTTGGAAGGGGACCATGCCTCAAGGAACGTGTGCAGCCTCTAGAGGCTGGAAAAGGCAAGAAAACAGGTTTTCCTTAGAGCTTCTAGCAATTCTGCTAACACCTTAATTTTAGCCCAATGAGACCCATTTCAGATTTCTGACTTCTAGACTGTAATACAACAAACTTGTGTTGTTTTAAGCCACTGTTTGAGATAATCTGTGACAGCTGCAACCCAGGCTACCTGGTGGTGGTTAACAAGGTCAGGTTCTCACGCAGTAGGAAGACGCTTAGTGAGCCCTTCACCCACGCCTGGCAGATAGCTGGCCCCGTCTCCTCCAGCCCATCGCTGGCCCTCTCCAACTGGATTAGTTCGCTTGGGCTACCATAAAGTAGCATAGGCTGGGGGCTTAGACAACAGAAATTCATTGTCTCACAGTTCTGGAGGCCAGAGGCCAAGATCAAGGTGTTGGTAGCATTGGTTTCCTCTGAGGCCTCTCTCCTTGGCTTGCAGATGGCTGCCTTCTTCCTGTGTCCTCACACGGTCTTCCCTCTGTGTGTCTGTGTCCTAATCTCTTTTTATAAGGACACCAGCCAGATCGGATTAGGGCCCAACCACATGACCTCATTAATTGTCTGGTTTTTTTTTTAATATGTTTTCCCCCGAGGAAGATTAGCTCCAAGCCAACATCCATTGCCAATCTTCTCCTGCACCACTCAGCTCTTTTTTTTTTTTTTGTCGGCTTGAAGGAGATTAGCCCTGAGCTAACATCTTGCCACTCTTCATCTATTTTGTATGTGGGTCGCCACCACAGCATGGTTGATGAGTGGTGCAGGTCTGTGCCCGGGATCTGAACCCACGAACCAAGGCTACCGAAGTGGAGAGTGTGGAACTTTAACCACTTGCCCATGGGGCCGGCCCTTCATTAATTACCTCTTTAAAGGCCCTATCTCCAAATATAGTCACATTCTGTGACATTCTGAATTTGGTGTGGGGCATAATTCAGCCCATAACACTCCACCCTCTGGATCTCCAAAATTCACGTCCCTCTTACATGAAAGATAAATTCACCCCCATCCCAACAGCCCAAAAGTCTTAACCTATACCAGCATCAACTCTAAGTCCAAAATCGCATCTAAATACCATCTAAATCAAGTGTGGGTGAGACTTGTGATTCATCCCAAGGCAAAAATACCTCTCCAGCTGTGAACCTGTGAAACCAAACAAGTTATCTGCTTCCAAAGCACAATGGTGAGACAGGCAGAGGACAGACACTCTGAGAGGGAGAAACCAGAAAGAAGGAAGGAGTCACAGGTCCCAAGCAAGTCCTCTGACAGACAGGGTGGTACTTCAGGCTATGTCAAATCTCATTTTGACATGACATTATTTTAACAGAAAAAGCTATTTTTACAACATGAGAAGTGATTGTCAGGAAAAAAATGCTACTTTTGAGTTTTCCATGTAATTTTTAATTGAGAAAAGGACAAATGCTGTCATATTTCAGCTCTTAGCATTATTCAAGAAGAATGAATTTCTTATAAACATTCTTAGGGCAAACCATTAGTTTTCACATTCCTGGAGAATTAAATCTTTTTAAAAATAAGACAATTTTGTTACAAAGTATTAGGATTTCATTTTACATCATCTGTGCGTGTGTGTGTAAATTTATTTTCCATTTCATTTGCTTCCTATGAGATTCTTAGGAGTAAGACAGATCAAATAAGATTTCTTTGTTGTCTTTGGCTCCATCACTATTTCCTTTCACCTTTAGCAACCTGTTATTTGTCTTGGTCAAGAGTGCTATTTAGTTGGCCTGGTGGCGCAGCAGTTAAGTTCGCACGTTCAGTTTCTCGGCGGCCCAGGGTTCGCTGGTTTGGATCTTGGGTGCAGACATGGCACCACTTGGCAAGCCATGCTGTGGGAGGCGTCCCACAAATAAAGTAGAGGATGATGGGCACGGATGTTAGCTCAGGGCCAGGCTTCCTCAGCAAAAAAGAGGAGGACTGGCAGTAGTTAGCTCAGGGCTAATCTTCCTCAAAAAAAAAAAAAAGTACTATTTACAAACAGGCTCCTGAAACCAGAGGAAGGGCACTGTTAGTAAACTGCAGCTCTCGGGAAAATCTGTGACACACCGCTGCCTTTCTTGAACCTGGGGGACAGCTGACCTGGAAAGTGGCTCCCAGGAGGAACCAGAGCCTGCTGAGGACCGGATGTGTGAGAAGCTGGGTGATGCAGGCAGCTGCCAGGCTGATGAGGAAGGCATTAACAGACAGCAGGTTGGTACCCCACACGGCAAAGGTATTCTGGGGCCTTCGCAGAGAGAAGGAGGACAGCCTTTTGCAGGCTGATCCTGTGGCCTCACAAAGCCACAGGAACGGCATCACTTCCCTTGCCTCTCTCCTCTCACCTGGGACAGTACTCCTCTCCCTCATCTTCTGAACCTTCCTTTGCAAACTTGCCAACTTTTTTTTAATACACTTTATTTTTTTAGAGCAGTTTTGGGTTAACAGCAAAATTGAGCAGAAAGTACAGAGAGTTCCCACATAGCACCCCCCCATCAGCATCCTCCAACACTGGTCAAGTTTGTCATAATCAATGAACCTACGTTGACACATCATTATCACCCAAAGTCCGCCGTTTACATTAGGGTTCACTCTTGTGTTGTACATTCTATGAGTTTGGACAAATATATAACTTGTACCCTCCACTACAGTATCATACAGAACAGTTTCACTGCCCTAAAAATCCTCTGAGGATTTGTCCAAACCCATAGAACACTAACCTGCATCTCCCCTTTCACAGAAAGATGGATGTGGCAGGTTAAAAAACAGACACAGCCCAGAGAGTCTTTCTGGCTTTCGTTGCCAAAAGCCTAACCCTCAGAGGTGGAAGAATTCAGTGTACAGGAAACCACGCCCTGGCCAGAAGCAGGAGGGAGAGTGGAGTTGCCCCCAGGACCAGAGAGTGACCCTCTCCACTAGCCAGGGTGGCTGGGGATGGGCGCTGGGGGACCGCAAAGTCTTCTTAGGTGGGGATGGGGGGTTGGCAAGACCCCAGAACAAAATGGCTGCCTGGTGCCCAGAGGCAGAAGAGGTCATGGGCAGCCTTGAGGAGAGTGTGGTGCCCCAGGCAGGATACAAGACCAACAAGAGCCACCAGCCTCAAGGGCCTATACCCAGCCGATGGTGTCTCATTGGTCACCTGGTGGACAAATGCCTCAAGGACCGGAGGGGCACCTCTCCCAATACCCTGGCCCTGTGTAAGTTCTGGGGGAATCCTGAGGCAACCCCAGGGAGGCTGGGGACACCCTCTGAAGACTGAGACTAAAGATCCTCGCCAGCCACCAGGATGCATGCTTCAGCTGAAGCTGAGTTACAGGAAAATGAGAATCACCGTTTTTGCCCACACCCGAGTGTGTGGACCGAGATTCACACCAGCCCCTTTCATCCTGACTCACACGCTAGCTGGCGGCCCTGGTGAACGACAGCTCCCTGCAGCGAGCTCAGCCTCCCGGCCCGTGGGCTTCCTCCAGCCATTCCCCTCACCTTTGTGCCCCAGTCCTCGGCCTCCTTTGAATCTGGGGCTTCTGCCTAAGAGCCCGGTCAAGGGCGCCCGGGCTCAGCATCTCCTCCAGCTCGCTGCTCAGCCGCTCACTGGCCGTTTATGACCAGCCGCCTCTTTGAAGGCTTGTTTCCTTGGAATCTTTGTGACTGATCCTCCGGCAGCCGGAGCAGCTCAAGTTAATTACTCCACCGAGCCCTGCAGACCCGAGCAGGACCAGAGACTGCCATGCGAGTCCTCTCTGAACAAAACTGGCACTGGCCCCACCTGGAAGTGATGAAGTTAACACCTGCTTGATTTTCCATGCAGGGAGTTAATTAGTAAACAGGTGAGGCTGGCAAAACGGCAAGAAAAGGCAGAGGCCTAGATAAAGCCATCGAGTTTATCTTATTTTTGAAACCATGTGTGTGGTTAAAACGTAAAGGCTGGGTTAATTCTTCTGAAATGTCAAATACAAAAGACTTAAAAAAAAATTGGTGCCAAACTTCTCCCATGTAATATTCAAAATGCAGTAATTCCAATCCAACCCTAGAGCTGGCTGCCTGAGTTCACGCTGAGGTGCCTAGAACTTTCCACTGTCAGGCTTTTGCTTCCACTATTTCATTTCTTTTTTTTTTTTTTTTTAAAGATTTTTTTTTTATTTTTTCCTTTTTCTCCCCAAAGCCCCCCAGTACATATTTGTATATTCTTCGTTGTGGGTCCTTCTAGTTGTGGCATGTGGGATGCTGCCTCAGCGTGGTTTCATGAGCAGTGCCATGTCCGCGCCCAGGATTCGAACCAACGAAACACTGGGCCGCCTGCAGCGGAGCGCGCGAACTTAACCACTCGGCCACGGGGCCAGCCCCTACTATTTCATTTCTTAACCACCCGAACTCTTCCTACTAAAAGCCTGCTCTGCTCCTCGTCATGGTATCATTGAGATGCCACCACCCTCTCAAACGTGGCTTTCTTGAGCTGGCTGGTCGCCTCAGCCCCGGGAGCTGACCATTCCCGTTTCCACGACACGTCTAGGGTTCTTGCTGTCCTCGCCGCATTAGACCCTGTAATCTTGAATTCAAATGCTCGTGACCCTGTCTTTTCTTTCTAGACTGCCAGTTCTTTGGGGTCAGGGAATTTGTTAGGTTCACTTTTATACCTTCAGGGCACCTAGCAAAGGATTTTCCATTTAGTAGATATTTAATTGTATTGAATACAAACACAAACAAAAACCCCAGCATCCACTCTTTCCTCTCTCTGAGTCAACAGTACAGGAGCAGAAATGGCGGGGGCCTCTGCGGAGGTTCCAGGTCTTAGTCATGCTTTGGAAGGGCGTATTTATTTCCAAATGGAATCAACCCAGTTTTTTTTTTTTGTTTCCTAATTATGTACTCATTACAAAAAGATCCAAACTCCAAAGGAAAATATAAAGTTAAAAGTCACCTTTAAGTCATTTCAGTAAGATAATTACAAATTTGTGTTTATATTCTTTCTGATTACATTCCATGAAAAAAATATATAGTAGTGCCAATATAATGACTCCGTTAAAAATCCACATTTAGTGGAGGAATGTTAGACTATTAGAAGGCTAGAGTTGAATAGAATAGTGGGAATCTCTGCTTAGCTTCCCTAAGGTGGCAGCGACCACACCTGCAGAAATCCACGGACTCATAAGGACGGCGTGAATCCCAAAGCTCCATGTTGCAGCAGGTTTCAGGGTCCCTGCAACAGCCTGGCTGCATGAGCACTCAGGCCCTCACCCCAACTAGCCCAAACAAGCCTCTGGACAGAGGGACGGTGCGATGACATTCTCAGCGGGGGCGTCCGCCGGCAGTGGTGGCTGTGTGCAGAGGTCACAGAGAATTTGTCATACAGCTCCCCAGTCGCGGCCTCCAGAGCCATCTTGATCCTGCCTTGGTTCAAAGCTCCTCCAGCACCTGTTGATTCTGTGAACTTCCTGTAACTTGACAATAAATCTTCCCTCTGCTTGAGACTCCAGAGCTGGCTTGTGTTTCTTGGAAGAGACACCATTTTCTTAACTAGGACTGGGTGGTTGACAGGTGCGTTAGGGACTGGCTCCTCCGCACGTCGTCTATCTGTGGGGACCTTAGTTTGGCCGATAGTTACTGGGTTCTTCGGCCAAGCTGCCATGGGTGGCTGTGATCTGCTCTCTGCATGGATAGGGGGCCAAGAGATGGTTTCTGGACATCTAAGGCCCACTACGCATAGAAACAGCAAAGAACGAAACATTCACCACGCTTTTTCATGACTATCTGCTATGATTGTACAATCTATTCATTATTTTTTCCCACGGTTTTCTGAGATTTACTGAGTTTACTGCTAGAGTGTTCCACTGTATATTGTTTATCCTTTCTCCTGTTGATGCAGAGCTAGTTATTTCCAATATTTTGTTATTTTGTACGATAATGTTATGCACATATCTCTTGAGCAAGAATTTCTCTGGGGTACATACCAGGACTAGAATTTGTTGGTACAGATTACACACATCTTCACTTCTACTCTTCTCTTTCTTTCTTTTTTTGCTGAGGAAGATTGGCCCTGAGCTAACATCTGTTGCCATCTTCCTCTTTTTCTTTTTTCTCCTCAAAGCCCCAGTACATAGTTGCATGTCCTAGTTGTAAGTCCTTCTAGTTCTTCTACGTGGGAGGCTGCCACAGCATGGCCTGAGGAACAGTGTGTGGGTCTGCACCCAAGATCCAAACCTGTGAACCCCGGGCTGCCAAAGCAGAGGGCGCAAACTTAACCACTCAGCCACAGGGCTGGTCCCTTCCCTTTCTTTTTAAATAAGATGATAGTAGTAAGATATTTGAAGACTCCATTCACATAACTCCACATAAACCACACGCAAGCTCATGAAAGAGGCCACTACTCTTTATTCAAGAAAGTTAAGAATTCTCCGTGAGATTGGTTCAGAAAGATCCTCAAATCACCAGCACCTTAAAGCTGACAGATAGGCACCTTCAAAGTACCGTAAGCACCTGAACTTTGCTGTTAGGACAACGGCCCATGGTCAGTGAGGACCAACGGCCTGCTGCTGCTGCCGCCGTGTCATATAGTAGAAGCCCCCATCACGGCCAAGCAGCTAGACCAGGTGTTTCCTTCATCCTGGTAACTCGGGTGGGAGCACAGGGTCTGTAAACTGCTGGCTAATGCAGCCCCAGATGGCAGTTCAAGGCATCTGTGGGTCTGTCTCTCATAAACAAGGGCCATGGGAAGGCCCCAAGGCCATCCTGGGGGGTGTGGGCGTGGCTCAGAACCATTTATGAGCATGGCCTGCCGACTTGAGGGACACACCCTATGGGAGAGGAACTCTGGATCATTGTCACAGCCCCTTATCCACCGCTCTGTCAACTGGAAACCTTATTACCAAGAGTCCTGGAGCAAGTGGTCCTGAGGACTGGCGCTGGCAATCACAGGAGGAGGCACTGTTGGACACCACAGTGGCTTCTGACTTAAGGCTGTTTACACATCCAGAGTAATTTACTTTTTTCTAATTCTTCTAAGAGTGGTGTATACGGATTAATTTTCAACTAACCAAAAGATGGCACTTTATGGGGCCAGCCCTGATGGCCTAGTGGTTAAGTTCGGTGCACTCCTCTTCGGCAGCCTGGGTTCGGTTCCCGGGTGTGGACCTACACCACTTGTCTGTCAGTAGCCATGCTGGGACAGCAGCTCACAGACAAAAAGGAGAAGATCGGCAACAGATGTTAGCTCAGGGCCAATCTTCCTCAGCAAAAAATAAATAAACAAAAAGGGCACTTCACTGACAAGAAAACTTCATTCTGTGAACAGATCACATTAGAGTTTGAAATAAACCTTGAGATGGCACAAAGCCCCCAAGCAGAGGGTCAGCAGGCTGTGCGAGGAGGCCCGCTGCTTCCCAGCTGAAGAACGCCTCACACAGGGCGGGGCTGAGTTTACAAGCTTTTCATTTTTGTGCAGAGACTGAACACCTTGGCTGCAGAGCAAGTTGCCAGAGCTGAATTAGAGAATTCCCCTTCAAGTGAAGTATTACAGTCAGAACGCTCCCGATGCTCGTTCTGGAGACGAAGCTCAAACGACTGCAAAAGGGTATTTTTCAGATAAGAAGGGTGGAAGAGGAGCCAGCAGGTTTGCTTCTAATCCTATTTCTATTTTCGATTACTTATATGACTTTGAGCAAGTTTCTGTCTCTGCATTTCAATCTTCCCCTTTGTAACAGTCTGTTGTCTTCTTGCCCTAAAAAGATTAGAATCAACTAAAATGCCTCAAGTGGGAAGAAACCCAATCAGACAACTTAGCAAATTTGTAGAATATTAGACATCGTCACCCGACTTTTTTGAGATTTAGGTAACAACTTAATGGCTTGATCTTGAAAAAAAAGAAAAACAGTAATGTAGTTTTCACTTGAGATGAGAATTTATAACTGAATGACTGCACGAAGACAGCCACCTTTAAAAGAGGAAGGAAGAACTGATGTTGGAGCCTGTCACCCGCTAACACTGTTGATCGCCTGTTACAACATTAGAAGCATTTCTCCAAGGTGGTTATTCATACTTTGCAGACAGACTGAGGTGTGTTGCACAAGTGAGCTATGCACGGAGGAGAATGTTTCAGCAGCAGCGAAAAAAAAAGCATACATTAAGTAAACCTGAAGATAATCTGGTTATTTTCCAGGAAAAAAGATGCAGAGTCTGAAAAGAGTTTCTCTTTAACGTTGCAACAGCCTGATGATGATGCCTGCAAAGTAGCTTCTCATGGAGAATTGCCCCAGGTAGCAGAGGTGGTGGGGGGAACGGCAGGGCTGGGGCTGAGGCAGGCCGAGAGAAATTCCACCTCTTCCCAGCAGCCAAAGAAGCCACAGACCACAGATCCGTTTAGCTGATCTGACCTATGCCAGCACCCCTATGTGAAGCACCCGAGATGATAAAGTGCCTCCTGAACCACGTGGCCAGACCAGGGTGGGAAATCTCTGAGCAAGACAGTGGCCAGGGAGGCTGGCTCCAGCTATTTCCGTTTTTTTTTTGAGGAGGAGGATTAGCCCTGAGCTAACATCTGCTGCCAATCCTCCTCTTTTTTGCTAAGGGAGACTGGCCCTGAACTAACATCCATGCCCATCTTCTTTATCTGTGGCATGCTGCTACAGCATGGCTTGAGAAGCAATGTGTAGGTTTGCACCCGGGATCCCAATCAGCCAACCCTGGGACGCCCAAGTGGAGCATGCAAACTTAACCACTACACCACTGGGCCAGCCCCTATTTCTCCTTTTAACCAGAAGTCAACTAGTTGTTGTGAAGAGGCACCTGAGAAGGGAGAAGTCTAACCAAGAGAAGGCTATAAAAAGCAAGAAAAGTTACACATGGTCCGGTTCACATACCGTCTCTGTAAGCAAACAGGGAAGGACGTGAAGACCAGTATCCAAATCTGAGAAGCAGATAAAAGGAAACTCTTGTCCAAGGAAAGGCTCTCCTGGGGGTGGGGAGAGATTCAAAACCAGAGAAGGTTGAGGTTGGCGTCCTACTTGACGGCACAGTTAGTCTCACAGGTCACTAACTAGTTCCCACTTTGCCAGGGAGGGTGAGGGGCCAACAGCCAGTCTCAGAACTGTCCTCTGCTCCCACACAGGGAAGACCCCCGCCCCCTGGAAATTTCCCACCGAGCTTCTCCACTCACTGCCCTGTGGAGGGAGCAAGGCTGCTCAGAGATTCTTCCTGCTCCGAAGCTGGCGGCGGACATAGGAAGGCGATGTGGAGAAAGGCAGAGAGCAAATAAATTTATGGTATACTTAGAAAATTTACCACAACACAACACTGTTAATGAACTACAGAGCAGTAGAAATGGAAGGGGTTTTGCAGACCGTGTTCCAATGGTCTTTTAGGCGTGAAGGTCCCTCTGAAAAGAAAAATGCAGCCTCTCTTATCGCAGTACTTTTAATATTTACTGACTCAGAAGATATAAAGTGATCTAAAGAATTCAGTAGTACACTTCAATCTGTTTTGATTTTATTGATCCCAAAGGCATCTATGCACATTTGCAAATTAGCAGTATACAAACCCATGACATTCTGTACTGTCTGCACAGGGTTCCCAGTGTGGCCCTGGATTCAGAGAGCTCTTGCAGTAATTCTGAGTACCGCCTTGAGGAAGCTGAGGCCAGGAGAGGGGAGGTAACTTCACCTTCTTTAACCGGCCAGTTAGTGGTTGAGAATCTGGTTCACCATACTGCCAGGGGACGCCCAGGTACCAGCCAGGGGCCCCTCCTTTCACCTCCCTCTGGGGGACCCTGAGGGCCCTCCCTTTCTTTGAACAGGTGAGCCCAGACGAGGGTGGGGGAACCGCTCTCTCTGTGTAGAGAATATGCTGACACTTTCTTTCCACGCTTCCTTGTACCTAAGCCCTCTCCAGCCAGCCAGAGGCATCCACGTTGCCTCAAGGGGAACTCGGATGATTAAAGCAGGAATAGAAAGACAAAGAGGTATTTTGCTTTTTTACTTTCAAAATAGCTTCTGAAAGCCCTCGTCAGGGATGAGTTTTGGAGGCCAAAGCTTTTGATTCATCTGAGGCAGTTTCTCAGAAAGGGAGGACTCCAAAGGCACCTAGAAAAAGAACAGAGAAAGGCCAGCATTGACCTGTCCCTGGGACACCTGTGTTGGGGGGAACAGCAAGCAGGACAGGATAGCCCAGGGCCTGGGGGCCCCACGTGTAAGGAGAGAAGTTAGCAGTGAGAAACAGGCCTGTGCCCTCTTTGTCTCCATCACACTGGGAGCCCACGCCTGCAGCAGCCTGTGGCCATTCAGGACCATGTCACCCACGCTGGGGCCATGTTCTCCGAGGGTCTCCTGCCAGCAGACCTGCATATCACTGTGGGTCTCCGCGGGACGCCTGCCTGTGCCCTCGGACATTGGTGAGCCTCACCCAGACTACCCCAGACGACACCCTCAAAGGCCCAGGGACCTCCTGCATGAGAGGTGGTGGCATGTGGATGCCCCAGCATCTTCCCTCTGTACTTAAGAGGGGCACATCTGACCTGGAATCTGGTACCCTATTTCCCTGTAAGGGCATTTGTGGCAATATGATGCAATGGAAAAGTGTGGAAACCCAGAGTTTCCATCCTGGCTCTGCTGTGCGCCTTGGCCAGATTATAATTCGTTGAGACTTTGCTTCTCATTCAAGAATGTGGATAAAAATTCCTGCCTCCTAGCATTTCTGAAAAGATCAAGTGGACAGGGTGCGTGAACGCTTTTGGTAAACTACAAAATGCTAATCAAATGTTAGCTATTGCTTCTCTGAAAATCTAAGCACAGCCTGTAAAACACTTGGAATATAAATTAGGCAGACGTAGCTGGAGTAGTGGTTTCACGTAATGCCTATTGTGTTTAATATTTAAAAAAAACTTAAAACACTGCCTCAAAATTCTTTTGACCACTTCTTTCAGGCAAAGGCTGGGGGGTGGGGAATGCTTTATATTAAAGAGCTAAATAATTAGAATGAATGAAAGAATTATGAGGTAGAAGCAACATTTGAAGATAGGAGCATTTTAAATGCACAAGGATGCTGTGCTGAAGCAGAGTCTCTTCTTAATTACTGAGCCAGGGAGGTTCTTTAAAACCATCTGACAATGGAGAAAGGCAGAGGTTTGTCTCAGCAAACAGCTCAGTCCGCACCTGGTGCCTGGCAGAGCTGGGTGATCGGGGGCTGGGCAGCCTACCTCTGCCCCGGGGTGGCATGGACTTGAGCAGATCTCCAGAAAGGAGCCACCCCCTCCACTTGGCCGAGAAGGGCCTCCAGGCTCCGGGCTCCTGCCTGGCCACCTTGCCGGATTCCTCTTCTGATGCTCCCTGTCTCCCAGACAAGCTCCAGCAGCCTGAACTGCTGCTTTTTCATCCCCATGAGGCTGGCGAGACGCGGGAGTGGGCAAGCGCAGGATTTGGAGCCAACGGCTGAACTTGGAATCCTGGATCTGCTCCTTACTCACGAAGCAACTCTGGGAGGGTAACTTCACCTCCTGCTTTCTTCAGAGGAAGAGGAACAGTTGTACTCGTTTCTTTAGCTGCTGCAACAACTTAGCACAAAGTTATGGTTTAAAACAACACAAATTTATTATTTTATAGTTCTAGGGTTCAGAAGTCCACGGGGTCAGCAGGGCTGCTGGGGGATGTCCTGGGGGAGGAAGTTTCCTTGCTTTTCCAGCTCCTAGTGGCCATCTGCATTCCTTGCTCACCGCAACTCCTCCATCTTCAAAGCCAGCAGCTGAGCCTCTTCCAACCTCTCCGACACTCCTGTCCTCCTCTAATGAGGACACTGTGATTACACCGGGCCCACCAAATAAGCCGGGGTAATTGCCCCATCTCAACATTCTTAACTTAACCACACCTGCAAAATCTCTTTTGTTCTGCAAGGAAACGTATTCCCAGGTTCCAGGTGTTAGAGTGTGGCCATTATTTTTCCTAGCACAGTAACTGTGAAGGAATAAAGACTTAAGGCAATGTAAGACACTCGGAGCCTGGCATGTAGTAACCACTCAATAAATGTTAGCTTCTATTATTATTATTTTTTAAATTTTGCTCAAGTAGCAACTCAGCCTGGAAAGCCTTCACCACTCATGGGCTCTGTCCCAACCCTTTCATCTGGCCAAACCCTGAGAGCTCCTTCTGGAACATTCCCCGACCCAGGCTGGGTCTGGGTCCTGCTGTGTTCAGGTGAGACCTGTTCTTAATTCTGTTATCATCCTCTGTCTCCCTCGCTGGATTGTACATCCTTCAAGAGCTGGGAGCTCCTCCACTTATCTCTGCTGTGGGCAGCAGCATTCACACGTCTCCTCAGAGACTAACAGTCCTTCCTGACACCACAGCAAACAAGGCTGGATGCAGGCTCACACACCTGCCGGTGCCCAGAACCACCAAGCTGCCACCTGCAGGGGGCGGGGGAGGCGGGAAGTCTGTATTTGGGGGCCATGGTGCTCTGTGCAGAGGCAGCTCTTCAGGGTGAGTAGCCGGGTTCCCCATCAAGGAGGCTCTCTCGTGAAGAGCAGGGGAAAACAGATCCATGTGTTCGGCCTTACAGGAGACCCGGCTCCCGCAGGGGTGTCAGCCACATGGCATTGTTGGGAGTCACCGTCTCACAGCTCCAGGAGGGGCGTGAAGGGCAGGCAGAGAAAACGGGGCCGGGGACGCTTAAGTCATTTGGAGGTTATCCGACACAAGAAAGAAGGACTCATTATGCAGAAATCATCAGGGGTTGTAAAACTCGCAACGCAGACTCCCAGGCCCGAGCCCCGCCCTGCTGAGCCCGACCGGCCGCGGCGAGGCAGGATGCAGTAGTTCTGACAACTGTGCAGTGATTCCGCCGCGCAGCAGGCTCGGGGCCACGGCCGGATCGGCCCGGAATTTTACAGCCAGACTGTGCTACAAATATGCTTCCCAAACAGGCGTGTAAAACGGGAGGCACAGCTACTGCAGCCCAAAACTAGACAATCTAACTGCTACCCCGTCAGGCCACACGTCAAGACGCTGGGAAACCGCTCCTGCTAAGCTGCGTCCCGCACCCAGAGCGGATGGAGGGCGCCCTCTGCTCCAGATCGTCCAGACCCCGGGGTCTTCGATCCAGCCTCTCAGGCGCACCCTCCGGAGGGCTCTGGGGCGGGCCCAACTCCTCTGGCTCAGGGCTCCCGCCTCTCTCGGCTCCTCCTGGCACCTGGTGCATCAGGAGCCACGCGGCCATCCGCCCAGTCTCTAGATTGCTGCGGCCTCCACGGAACAGTCAGGCTGTGGTGGAGCGGACAAGACCTACATCCTGTACCTTATTTTGCTAACACTTCCTTCCTCTGCCTTGAGCTACACTACCAAATGCTTCTTTACAGAAATGCAGCTTCCACAGTGTATGCTGGGGTGCGGTGGGAGGAGACGGCCGGATGAAACCCGGTGCTGTCATGGAAAGCAGCTGAGCATAAATAATCTGTCAGCCCATCACGTTTGCACTCGCTCCACACTTCTCAGACAAGTCGTTTGCATAGTCACCCGAATGTTGGATCAATCGAGGAAGTCCTACGAACAGCCTATTGAAAAGCTGTAACCCCCTTTCTCTGGCATTCCCTATCTCCCTTCCGTGTTTTATTTTTCTCCCAAGCACTGATTACATTTTAAGATGCTTATTTATTAATTTATTTATTTAAATTACTTTTGATTTTCTCACGTCTTTTTCCACAGAATGTGATTTTTTTTAATAAATAAAATTTATTATATTTGGTGTGTTCACCACCAAAAGTATAGTTGCCATCTGTTACCGTACACATGTGCCCCTTTACCCCTTTCGCCCTCCCCCAACCCCCTTCCCCTCTGGTAACCACTTATCTGTTCTCCTTATCTATGTGGTTGTTTGTTGTTGTTTTTATCTTCCACCTAAAAGTGAAATCATACAGTATCTGTCCTTCTCTGACCGTCGGACTTATTTTGCTTAGTGTAATACCGTCAAAGTCCATCCATGTTGTCACAAATGACAAGATTTCATCTTTTTTACGGCAGAGTAGTATTCCATTGTATATATATATATATACCACATCTTCTTTATCCATTCATCCATCAATGGACACTTAGGATGTCCCCAAGTCTTGGCTATTGTAAATAATGCTGCAATGAACACAGGGGTGCATATATCTTTTTAAATTAGTATTTTCGTGTTCTTTGGATAAATACCCAGAAGCAGAATAGCTGCATCATATAGTAGTTCTATTTTTAATTTTTGGAGGAATCTCCATCTGTTTTCCATAGTGGCTGCACCAATTTACATTCCCACCAGCAGCGTATAAGTGTTCCTTTCCTCGGCATCCTCGCCAACATTTGTTATATCTTGTCTTTTTAATAATTCTGACTTACTATTATAAGTCTGATCCCTCTACTAAAATGTAAATTCCCTGAGGGCAGGGATTTTTTGTGTTCCCCTCCACCGCCTGCTTTTGTTCGCTGCTATGTCCCTAGCACTTAGAAAGCACAGTGAGGAAAACCAGCAAACGGAGTGAGGAAGAAGAGAAAACCCCACCTGGGCGTGTTTCACAGCTAACAGCAGAGGTCCAGAAGAAGGCAGGGCAGGAAGAACCAGAGGCAGGACGAGCTCAGGGGCCTTCTGTGAGTTGCCCTGGTTACGGTGAAGCAAGGCCGGGGCCCAGCCATCCACCAGGGTGTGGTGGTGGGTCGAGGGTGACCAGGAGGTTTGAGAGAAACATAAACCAAAAACTCATCCTTAGGTAGAGACAAGCCCTCAGCAAAGGCTCATAAACTGTCATCTCCGACGTCAACACACAGTGTGAGGTGGTGCGAGCAGCATCAGAGCAAATCCAGAAGCATCAGGGGGACAAAGGACTCATAAACAAGAAGCAGGGCTGCCACTGCTGGAGCACAGAGAGAATGAGTCACTCAGGGAAGTCACTGCGGCTTCCCAGAGATGGGCGGGCCGAGCAGCTGCAGGGCCTGCTGGGCAGGCGGTCCCTTTTAAGGGACTTCGACACATGAAAACTCACCTAATTTACAGAATAATTTTTGTTTTGCCCAAACTTCCTATCTGTTCTTTGAAGCCTCCCTACCTTGTTTACCATGACCTGGAGCCCCCCCCCCGCCCCCGCTGCAGGGCTTCACCTGGGGACCAGCGACGACTCAGTCTCTGTCTCCAGCCCGACTTCCGCCCCTCCTGGATGGCACCTCCTCACCAGCACGTCATACCCTCGCTCCACTTCCCCAACATGCTCCTCCTCTTCCATTCACTCAACCACGTCACATTATCCTCTCCATCCGGGCCCACACTGGAAACCCTGGGCTCCCTGGACACCAGCCTCCTTTCCCCTCCATTTCTGGTCAGAGCAATGTCGACGGATGCGGAGGCCTGAGCATTCCAGGGTGGACTGCAGTGGAGCCTTACCAGCTCTCCCTGCCCTCCCTCTCCTGCCTCGGCCCTCTGACTTGCCCCACACAGCAGGCACAGCCAGAGGGCCAAGGCTAGCACCTCCTAAATCCTGCTTCTGCTGAACAGTTGGCCTGGATCCCCATTCGTCACAGAATAGACTCTTCCGTATGTCACCCAAGAGTCTTCATAACCTGACTCCGATCTGCCTTTTCTGCTCTCCCCCCTGTGCTTTCACAACTCTGGGCCTTTGCACATGCTGGTCCCTCTGCTTGGGAAGCCCTTTCTTACTTGTGTGGACTGTAAAATCTTACTCAGCTTTCCAGGGAGAGCTTAAGACATGACCTCCATTGTCAGGCCCCCATCCCACTGCTCTGAGGAAGAACTAATGTGCCCATTATCATCACTCCCACAGCACTTGAAGCAGGTCTGTCACGGCACTAATTCAGCAGTGGGTACACTGTTTTCACACACATCTTCCCCTCCAGGTTATGAGTTCTGTCAACGGCATGACTATGTCTTATTTATCTTTATATCGTCAGAGCCTAAAATATCTGGTGCACAGACTGCAGGTATTTGTCACATGTTCAGTAAATGAATGTCTTAGAAACTGAGGGTTTACATACAGTCTCTTAGGAACGCATCAATGCTTTCGGCAAAATACATCATTGAAACAGTCCTTCCACGGCATCCAGCGCTGACGATGAACTTGGTTGGCAGCAGTAACGCATGGGAAAACTGGAGAAAGGCTGACACCCCAGGAAGACTGGTCACGGTGAGGACTGGCAGAACTCTGTGACGACAAATCCCATGACAAAGACAATTTCTATTTCATAAAAATGTGCCTGGGTCCAGGCAAACGATTGACTTATTTCAGACACTATTTACTATAACATATTCCAGCACAAGGAGAGGGTTTGGAGAGAAACTGTGGAGTTCAGAGGAATCTGACCCATTAGAGAGCAGATGAACTCAGGGGTGTCGGGCTGCTTCCCCGTGCTGGACACATGACGCTTCTGTCCAACCTCTTCTAACAGCTCTGCGAACACAGAGATGCGACAGAGCGGTGGCCGTGGGCACATTCACTGCAGTGTAGACAGAGCAAGCATGGAAAGGTCCATCGGGAAGAAGCCAAAAAGAGTCAGTTCTACAAGATCAGCCAGGTGGAGAAGAGTGCTGATACACCAAACTCCAAGTGGAAGGGTGATGAGGGAAAGCCACTCAGAGACAGGGACAGGGGTGGGGGGTGGGGCAGACCCAGAAGGGGTCCACCCAGGTACCCAGAGGGCTAGATAAGCAGAAGACTCCGGTGACCTTGTCCCTGTTGGATAAAATTCAGCTAAAGAAGGGAGTGCAGGATGCTGACAAAGGCCAATTTACGTACCTATACCTCACCTTGTTCCAGAAACAATCTGGTGGCTGACGTCACTGTCAGTTTGCTTTGTTATTTCCCTTGAGGCTCGACACTTTGGGATTCTCCACTCAGATTCCACCATCATCCCTTCTTGGCCACACTCCAAACCCACCACTGCCGTTAAGAGTTCAGAAGCCTGACTGTGTCTTTACGTCCCCATAACACGTGCTTCCTCCTGATAACCATCAGACCTGCACTTGCACACCTAAGTAACCTGTCTCCTTAGCCAGGAGGCGGCCCTCCCCTGTCCACGTGGCCCCACAGGCGACAGGGGAGAAATAAGCATCCACAGACTGGTGGAGCCCTTGGGCTGTAAGTGAAGTTAACTGGGCCAGAGAAAACAGAATTTTCCCAAGATTGACAAACAGAAACTAACCAAATGGGGATTACTCATGCTGGTTTAGCATGCCACAGGCTATGGGTCCAGACTCTGCCAAGGAAAGGTCCTGCTGGAAATCTGAAGAGGATCAGAATATACCACCCCATAACATGCCACTTTGGCATAAGGACTATTTTGAGCTGAAGGCAATTAAGCAACAGCAGACAAGGGAGGAACTCTCTGGCCTCCCCCTTTCTACCTAGAAGCAGGACATATATGTCCCTTTGTGAAGGTGCTCTGCCTCCCATCTCCCACACCAGGAGGAGGAAAACAACCATCATCACTGGAGAGAGAAAGCCAGCACCAAGAACACACAAACAAACCTTACTAAAATGACCCTTATCTTCCATTAGTTTCCCCATACAGTCACCTTCCCATAATTTACCGCCCCTAGAAGCTCAAACCTCTTTTGCTTTGTCTTGTCACTTTCCCATTACGTATCTCCCTTTGTTAAAATAGTGCATAACCTCTTAAACCTAACAGCTTCTTTGGGTTTTCTCTTCTTTTCTGTGAAGCTCCTGTGTGCATGTGTAATAAACCTTTTCTTCTGTTAATCTGGCTCTTTTCTCCTGTTAATCTCTCCTGTTGTTAGTTTAATTCACAGGCCTCAGACACTAAACCTAAGAGGGTAGAGGAGAAGTTTTTTCCCTCCTCTACAGCTTCCATCAAGGATATGCACAGCAGGTAAACCAGAGCAACAGGACAGGACAGATGTCTCCCCAAATCAGGCTGGAAAAACACTCCAGGCAGGACACCAGTTTGTGGGTATGCCTGGGGCCTCATATAGATAAGGAAAGATGGGAAGGTGGAAGCCACTCTGATAGTGGGTCCCACAGATAAAAAGCGGTCCTCTAGCAGCAGACTCAGTCTGTGAGGGTCCTGGGCTGCCAGAATGTCCCAATAGCATGTACTGAGAGAGAAAACACAGCTCTTTCCATGGTGTATCAGTGTTTTGATTCTGGGCATATAAAAGTGGGCTCTTGCCTAAAACCATAAAACTCCTAGAAGACGACACAGGCGACAAGCTCCTTGACATCAGTCTTGATGGTAATTTTTTGGCTCTGACTCCAAAAGCAAAAATAAACAAGTGGCACTATAGCAAACTACAAAGCTTCCACACAGAAAAGGAAACCATCAACAAAATGAAAAGGTAACCTGCCGAATGGAAGAAAATACTTGTATATCATATATCTGATGAGTGGTTAATATCCAAAATATATAAAGAACTCAAACAACTCAATAGCTAAAAAATGATCAGATTAAAAAATGAGTAGAAGATCTGAACAGACATTTTTCCAAAGGAGATATAAAGATGACCAACAGGTGCATGATAAAGTGATCAACGTCACTCATCATCAGGGAGATGGAAATCAAACCCACAAGGAGCTATCACCTCACACCTGCTAGAATGGCTACTATCAAAAGACAAGAGATAACGCATGTTGGCGAGGATGTGGCGAAAGGGAGCCTTGTGCACTGTTGGTGGGAATGTAAACTGGTGCAGCCAGTATGGAAAACAGTATGGAGGTTCCTAAAAAATTAAAAATAGAACTACTGTATGATCCAGCTATCTCACTTCTGAGTATCTATCTGAAGAAAATGAAAACACTGTCTGGAAACAACACTTGCACCCCCATGTTCACTGCAGCATTATGTCAATAGCCAAGACACGGAAGCAACCTAAGTGTCCATCGATGGATGAAAGGATAAAGAAAATGTGGTGTATATACAGTGGACTATTATTCAGCCATAAAAAAGAAGGAAATCTCGTCATTTGCAACAACATGGATGGACCTTGAGGGCATTATGCTAAGTGAAATAAGTCAGACAGAGAGAGACAAATACCATATGATCTCACTTATATGTGGAATCCAAAAAACACAAATTCCTAGATACAGAGAACAGATGGGAGGTTGCCAGAGGCAGAGGGTGGAGGGTGAGCAAAATGGGTGAAGGTGGTTAAAAGGTACAAACTTCTGGGGCCAGCCCAGTGGTGTAGTGGTTAAGTTTGCGTGCTCTGCTTTGGTGGCCCAAGGTTCGGGGTTCAGATCCTAGGTGCTGACCTGCACACTGTTCATCAAACCATGCTGTGGCAGCGTCCCACATGCAGAATAGAGGAAGATGGGCACAGATGTTAGCTCAGGGACAATCTTCCTCAAGCAAGAAGAGGAAGACTGGAAACACATGTTAGCTGAGTGCCAATTTTCCTCACCAAAAAACAGGTACAAACTTCCAGTTATAAAATAAACAAGTACTTGGGATGTAATGTACAGTATAGTGACTATAGTTAATAATACTGTATTGCACATTTGAAAGTTGCTAAGAGAATAGATCTTAAAATTTCTCATCACAAGAAAAAAATTGTTATAACTATGGTGAATGATGTTAACTAGACTTACTGTGGTGATCATTTCACAATATATACAAATATTGAACCAGTACGTTGTACACCCAATAAAAAAAAAAAGTGGGCTCTGTTGCTTGAGCTGGGAGGCAGACCTTGCTGTATGGGGAGTGTGCAGTGGGCAGTCAGAAAATCAGGCTGCCCCAGCCCTTACTGCTGCCAAACTGCTGTGCCCTATGCCTCCAAAAGCCTGACCCCCAAGAAGACAGAGTCCTGGCACCACCCCCCACCATCCGCCATCCCTGTCTCTGCCTCTCCAGCTGTGTCTAGAACCTGGGCCACAGAGCTTGCTGGCCGTCAGGGAGAATAACCCGCTCACAACACACTGCCTTCAGCAGTCTCCGGACGCTGCTCTGCTTTCTACCCCCTCTCAATGTTCCCTTGCTCTCTAATTCCATTTCTCCTACTTGGACCTTCATACTTGCACAGTTTGGGTAAAAATCTCTTCATTTCATATATTTGTGTGATGAAACACAGGAAGAAGTAAATACAGTTGAATTCGGCTGGCGACTATGGGAGCACATTTATTTTTCAGCTTAACACCTTTTGCTGTAGTTGTAGAGGTGTTCTAAGAAGAATTTTTAAAACAATTACAAATGTTTCCCTACATCCTATTGTTATCGCCCTGCCCCTGTTACTTTGGTGGTGACCGTGGGGAGGGGATGGAAGAGAAGGCCCCACAGCTGTCAACGAGAACTGAGCGCCAGGAGGAAGCGCAGGGACCAAGGAGAAAAGCACAGTTAGTGCCAGTTAGCGATCCAGGGCTGTTGCTCCGGGCTGTGCAAGTGTTCCTTGGCGGGGGCGGGGCGGGGAGGGGGGGACGACTTGGGCCCCAGAGGGATGCTTAAAGCATTTCTTCTCTCTCTTCTTTTTTCTTCCTCAGTCTCACAGCACATGTCCCACTAGAGAGTGCCAACCCAGTCACCCAGAGAAAATGGTTTGAGAAATCTAGGAAGAAATCCTCTCCTTTGGGAAAGGAGCACATGCACACTCCCTGGTCCGGGTTGGGGGGGGGTGTCTCCATACACTTGACCATTTCTTCTCTTCCACACGTCTCCATCGCTCTCACTTCCGATTTGTATATGCTTTTCCTTGGTTAGCTAAAAAAGTCACTACCACCCACCAAACACTCCTGGACAGAAAGGACACTAGCAGTCACCATTGCTTTTTGCTAAGGAGAAGCCTGGCAGGTATGGTGTGAGGGTTAAAGGAGATCATCCACAGAATGCATCCAGCCCAAGCCAAGCGTTCTCCCCAACCCCCCTCCAAGATGCCAGCTAACCTGGGCTCCCTCCCATCTGGTCCTCTCAAGCTGGGCCTTGGTGACCTGCTCAAAGATAGCCAGGAACCTTAGGGCTTGAGGGAGGAAAAGCTTCTCCACAGCCACACAGACGTCCTCACTTCTCCTTGGACACCCAGGGCCAATTCCACAAGCACCATATCTTCAACACACCCCAACTCCCCCATCTGCACAAGATCTGCCATTTTGTCTGCCGAGTACCATAGGAAAACTGACTGCACCCCAGCTGCCGTTTGACCTAACAAAAGCTCCATGACAATTAAAGTGATCTGAACGCTCCAGCTAGCTTCCTGAACTGATCCCTCTTTAAGCACCCATTGTTTTCTTTGCCCTCACTTTTCCTTTCCGCAGTACTTCTTGTCTCTACTTCCTTCCCTTAATGGAAATTTTATTGGCATTTGTTTTCACTTCTGATCATTTACTTAAGATATTTGGTTTATTCTTCATATGCTTTTAACCAGCTAGTTAAAAATTTTCAGTAGGATTATGCTAATTTCTATAACTGATCTCCATGTTTTCTTTTCTGATATTCATTTAGCTTCTCTGATTTTCAGTTAAAATACCCTTGCTGGCTACTGTTGAAAGGATATTTTTGTAGTATTTCTTGCGCATTAAGTTAAATTTCAGTTTCTGGTTTAAGAAAACTGAATAAATAATCTCTACCTGAATAATAATTCTCTTTATGCCTGAGGACATCTGGAGTGAATAAAAACACCAAATAAAAAAAGGAAAACCTGCAAGAGTAGATAATAGTATATGCTCATAAAGGTATTCTGAGAGCAAACCAGGTAACATCTTAAAAACATTGTTTCAAAATGCCATGAAGAAAAAGGGTAATCTACTGACATCATTGCATTATTAGACATTCTCCCCTCTTCAAGTAGAACAGCAATGAGACGAGGTAAGAAAAATGTGAGACCCGGCTATAAATAAATGGCAAGGATCTGTGTTGGAGACTTCAGCCTTTTCTCAGCCATCTGGCTGCCTTCCTCAGTAAGCAGTAGTTGTGTGGTATGCATGTGTGTGTATGTGTATGTGCGTGTGTGTGGCATTATACACCATCACTCCTAAAGCACCACCCCGTCCTCCTGAGACGGCCACCAGGCACTTGCTTCCCCAGGGACCAGGGGGATGACAGCGCCCGAGTCCCACCTGATGTTCCACCATGTCGAAGAATGTACTGAGATTTGGGGACGTTGGGGACTGTCATTTTGGCTTTAAAAACTGTAAAACGAATACAGGAAAAGCTTTTTCCTGGTTTCTCTACCATCAATTTGCATGAGAAACATTAAAGGAAATTGCCTAGGCAATCATGGGACTACTGGGAATGACCCTTTTGCTGTGCTGTTTCTCAGCTGGCCAGACATCTTCCACAGGCTTCCTTTGGGCAGCTTTATTTTAAGGAGGCTGAGGATTGGAGCCATGTGTGGGTGGAGGAGCAAACAGGAAGCCCATTGTCCTAAATAGTCATTTCAGCCTAATAACCCCATGGTGAGGCTACTCATTAATTAGCAAAGCATCACAATAAACCTTGCCTTTACATTAACACCTGCTATTTATTATATGCTATATCCATCTCTTATCATGACTGATAATTGAGCCAACCCCACACCTCAAAAATAATTCATAGTTTACATGTATAGTGTCTTGCTTCTCAGGACTGAAAAAGGCTTTCCATTTATCACCTCGGGTGTTCCCACAGTAGCCTCCTGCAGGGAACAGGGCCAGATCAGATGGCAGCGTGCCTCTCTTCCCCCGCAGCATGCAAAAATCACGAAAAGGATTTCCCCAAAGAATCAAGAAGCCAGCCACAGAGCCCAGGTTCCCTCGCTGCCGCTTTGAGGCATCTGCCACTGAATTTTCCTGTCCCACTGTGAGAAGGACGCATCACAGTGAGGACTCAGGAGCAGATGATAGGGATGACACGTTTTAACGGGGAACACCAGTGCTGCCCAGGAGGCCTTTTGCTCTCACCCAAACGGCCGGCCCTGTGCCAGCCTTTTACAGTCCTGGGAGACAACAGAAAGAGAAGAGAACCGACAGCGGTGGAGAGCTGGGAAGACGGTGGGAGATCTGGTGTCCACGATCCACTTTCTCACTTGATCAAACTTTAACATTTTTGGATTTCCTAACACCCTAGCCCAAGCCACACAAAAATAAGTAAATCCTCCCATATTAAGAAGTCTTCTCCAGCCACACCTCTGCCCCCCTACCTCACCCTCCAGTTATTATTTGTAGGGCAACTAAAAAATTAAACCAAAGCTCCCCCAACGCCGTTGGGTGCGCACGCCGCGAGTGCAGCCCATTTCAGCACCAGCCTCGGGGACAGACGCCATAAGGGGCGGGGTGCGGGGGGACAAGCCCTCGCCTTGTCGTGGACTATCGCCACCGGACTGCTCTCGAGGCAGGCGTCCCGGGGGGTTGGGGAATCAAGAGGGCTTCTTCAGGCACTCGCCAAAAACATGTCCCCAAATAAAATGACCACCTGGCCACTCCATCCCTTCCATTACGGTCCTCTTCAACGGGGGACGTCGCTGCCGAGAGAACAGCGAACGCTCCGTGACCTACATATGGGAAAGGGGTCCCCAGGAGCCTCTCCCGCCTCAAACTGCAGAGATCGGGCTACCCCGACCCCCGAGACCCCCCAAGCGTTCCGAGTCTGTCCAAACCTGCGCTGGGTTCCCCAGGGCTCGGCGGAAGGTCCTGGGTTCGAGGAGCCCCGCACCTGCCAGCGCCGGGCGCCGACGCCCACCTGTGCGGGCGCCCGGGGTGATCACAGTCCCCGCTTCGCGCGCCTGCACTGACAGCTGCAGGACGACACGGGCACCAGAATCGTCTCTCCAGTTCCAGAGACTTTCCCGCCCGAGTCCCGCCTTTGTTTCCGGCTCGCCCCAAGCTCGCTGGAGCAAGGGCCGTGCCAATTCCTTCCCCGGCGGGCGCCCACTTACCGGCGCGGGGACGCGGGCCGAGGGAGCCGCTCAGGCGCGGGCTTTGTCTCCGGCGCGGCGCACGCGGGGGGCGGCCAGACCGAGCGGCATCGCTCCTCATCCGGGCGCGGGGCTGGCGGGCGGGGGGGCTCCGGCTCAGCGCCCCAGCTCCCGCGCGCCTCGCCGCTGATGGGTTCGCGGTGCAAACGCGCGCCTCGCGCCCCGCGCCGCCCCGGGGTCTCCGGGCCGCGTCACCAGCCCCGCCCCGCCCCGCGCCTCCCCGCCCGGGCAGAGGACAGACGACGCGAGGCCGAGGGGGCGCAGGTGGCCGAGCCGGTGCCCAGTTTGAGAGCGGAGTCAGCGGACGCCAAGTACTCTGCCCGCTCAGCCCCCCGTGCCGGGCTGCAGGAGGACGTCCATGCCCTGAGGGCGCCGAGCGCGCGCCCCCCGGCCCCGCTTCCTCCCGCCCACGTTGGTCGCGCCCACTCCGCACCAGGGTCTAGTCTGGCGCCCGGGAGGGCCCGGGAAATCCCGCCCGCCGCCGCCGACGTCACTGGTGCGTCACCGGGGCTCCCGCGCCAGAGCTCCGCGCCCGCCCTGCGCCCCCTGCCCCCGCCCCCGCGCCCAGCTCCGCGCGCTCCCCGCTCGGCCCCGCGACCCCGCCCGGTGACGCGTCCCCGCCCAGCCCAGCGCCCCTCCAGAAGCGCGCGTCGCCCGGGGGCTGGGGGAGGGGAGGTCGGGGAGTGGAGGGGGTCCCGGACCGCGGTCCCCTCTGGAGTCAGGAGCAGGAGCCTCCGGAGTCCTCCTCCTTGCCTGGGGGTTGGCTCCAGGGACAAGCCAGGCTGGGCGCGGCCGGTTCCCTTCCATCTCCAAGAATAAAAGGATTCCCCCCAAGGAGGGCCGTGAGGGGCGAAATGCTTAATACCTGTGAAAATTCCCGGGGCATTGTCTCCGCTTACCCGGCGGAGGTTAACGCTGACGTTGCTAAGTAACGGGAAATGAAGGGACTGCCGAGCACGCCCAACGCTCGGGACTGAGACCGGGCGGCCAGCTGCCTCGGTCCGGGCAGCGACCAGGAAGGCGGGAACAAATTCCCAGTGTTCGTGGAGAGCAGAAACCGTTCCTCGGGGAAATCCTCGGCGACTCATTGTTTTTGAACTGTGAGCGTTTTGCGATAGAGATATTTCAAACCTCTTAATTATTACAGCCCTCTTCCTTTAGGGAAAAACAGCTTAAGCGCCTTCCATTTTCCAACTCCTGGTAAAAGAATACAAAAGCTTTGGAATAGAGAAGCCACAAAAACATTTCAAGCAGGCTTAGAAAGATTGGTAGGAAAAGGAGGCCTATATTAATTCCCTTATAAAAACAACATAAAATCATGGCTGACAATTAGGAAATACATTCGCCGTCCTCACCCACCATCAGCAGCCATACCTTGCCGTAAATGACATAAGGATGACTTGTTTCTTAGATGTCTGATCCCCATTGACTTGACATTTGCCTCAGACATATGCGCGCCGTCCCAACTCCGAGTGTTTGATAGGAAGCAAATACAGAGTTCAGAAGGGCCCACCTGGGGCCAGCTAACATCTCACGTAGATTTTTTCACAGCTTAGAAGTGCCCATTGAAGGCACAGAATTAAACTATGGTAAAATGACTAAGGCAGCAAATATCCACAGCACTGACCTTTTTTGAAAAAAGAGAAGATGTGTGGGTACTGCATTTAAAATTCGATAAATCCAAAATTGGGCTCATTATTTCCACCTCAAAATCGATTTCTCCTGTATTTCCTGACTCGATGACCCCCCACCCCCACCCCGCCCCCGCCAATTGGATGGCTAGGGCAGAATCCTTAGCTTTCTGTTATCCCAACTGCCATCTCAATCAATTCCAATTAATCTATTGTAAGGGAAACCAATGTCTACATTTCCAGGTACCTCATTTCCTTATTTTACCTAATTTATTACACTATCCCTTAAGGTAAGATTATGTCTATTTTAAAGCGAAGAAAGAGGGCAAGTCTAAGCCAGTGGTTCCTGAGTGGATCCCAAGACCAGCACCATCAGCAGCCCCTGAAACTAGAAATGCACGTTCTCAGGTCCCACCTCAGCCCTGAATCGGAAACTCTGGGTGTGGGGCCCAGCAATCTGTGTTTTAAGCCTTCCAGAGGATTCTGATTCTGTCCATCACCCAGCTCTGCTACAATCACCTAACACCTGGCTCCAGGACCCTGGACACCTGTTTTCCTTTCTTTGTCCTTGGTAATATTCCTTGTTCTGAAGTCTTCTTTGTCTGATATCAATAAAGCCACTGCAGATTTCGTAGATTGCTGTCTGCATGATGTACCTTCTTCCATCCTTTTACTTTTAACCTGTCTTTATTCTTAAAGTGGGATTCTCTGTTCTTATAGGCAGCATAGAGTTAGATGTGGCTTTTTCATTCAGCCTGACAACTCTGCCTTTTGATGGGAGTGTTTAGGTCTTTTACTTCTTGTGTAATGATCATGTGGTTGTGTTTAAATCTACAATCTTGCTATTTGTTTTCTATTTGTCGTATTGTCTTTCTTTCCCATTTTCCTGCCTCCTTTTGAATTAGCTGAGTATACTTTAGTTTTCCATTATCTCAAGTATTGGCTTATATCCTTCTCTCTCTCTTTCTCCTTGTTCTAGGGTTTATAATATGCATCTTTAACTTACCACAGTCTGCTTTCAAATAACATTATACCACTTCTTATTTACTATAAGATCTTTACACCAATATGCTTCCATTTCCCCTCCTCCATCCTTTGTATTATTTTGGTCATATTTTCCTTTTACATATATAATAAACCCCGCAATACATTATTATTTTTGCTTTAAGCTGTCAATTTTCTTTTGAAGAAATTTTGAAATGATTTTTTTTTAAATCTTTTATATTTACCATTTCTGATGCTCTTCATTCATTGTGAAGATCAAAATTTCTATTTGGTATCATTTCCTTCTGCCTGAAGAACATCTTTTAATGTTTCTTGTAATGTAGATCTGATGATGATGAATGGTCTCAGCTTTTGTTTGCTGAATACGTCTTATTTTGCCTTCATTTTTGAGGGATCTTTTTCTAGGTTGACAGATTGAAGCAGTTTAAAGATGTCAATCCATTGTGCTTGCATAGTTTCTCGTAAGAGATCTGCGCTATTATTACCCTTGTTGCTTGGCATGTAATGTATTCTTTTTCTATGGCTGTTTATAAGATTTTCTCTTTACCATTGCTTTTCCCAGTATAATTATGAGGTGACTTGGTGTAGTTTTTTTGTGTGTGTTTATTATGCTTGGTATTCATTGGACTTCTTGGATCTGTAGATTTATAATTTTTATCAAATTTGGAAAATTTCTACCCATTATTTATTTAAATATTTTTCCTGGCCCCTTCTTGCTCCTCTCCTTCTCGGACTCCAATCACATATGTGATAGACCAGTTGATATTGTGCCACAAGTCACTGAAGCTCTGTTCATTTAAAAACTTTTTTTTTTTAAGGAAGATTAGCCCTGAGCTAACATCTGCCACCAATCCTCCTCTTTTTGCTGAGAAAGCTGGCCCTGAGCTAACATCCATGCCCATCTTCCCCTACTTTATATGTGGTATGCCTGCCACAGCATGGCTTGCCAAGCGGTGCCATGTCTGCACGTGGGATCTCAACTGGTGAACCCTGGGCTGCCGAACAGAACATGTGAACTTAACCACTGTGCCACCAGGCGGCCCTAAAAACATTCCTTATTCTCTATTTTAGTTTGGATAGTTTCTGCTGCCATGTCATCACAGTCCCTGGTCCTTTCTTCTGAAGTGTCAAGTGAAATTTTCAATTCATAAGCCAGATAGAGAAAGACAAACACTGTATGATCTCACTTATATGTGGAATCTGAAAAAAACAAAAACATCTGACTCATAGAAAAAGAGATCAGATTTGTGGTTAACAGAAGCAGGGGCTGGGGCAGGGGGTGGATTGGAGGAAGATGGTCAAAAGGTACGAACTTCCAGTTATGAGATAAATAAGTACTAGGGACGTAGTGTAGAACATGATGCCACAGCTAACACTGCTGTATGATACACAGGAGAGCTGTTAAGACAGTAGATCCTAAGAGTTCTCATCACAAGGAAACTGTTTTGTTTTTTTTTCTTTTTTTTTTTTTGTTGTATCTGTATGAGATGATGAGTGCTAACTGAATTTATTGTGGTAATCATTTCACAATATATGTAAGTCAAACCGTTATGCTGTACACCTTAAACTTATACAGTGATGTATGTCAATTATATCTCAATAAAACTGGAAATTAAAAAAACATAAAATCTAAAAAAAATTTCATTTCAGAAATTGTATGTTTATCTGCAGAAGTTCCATTCAGTTTTTTTAATCTTCCATTTTGCTCATTAGAATTGTTTTTCTTTATATCCTTGAGCATATTGGGCATATTTATTTATTTATTTATTTTTAAAAGATTGGCATCAGAGCTAACAACTATTGCCAATCTTCTTCTTTTTTTCCTTTTTCTCCCCAATCCCCTAAGTATATAGTTGTATATTTTAGTTGTGGGTCCTTCTAAGTGTGGCATGTGGGACGCCGCCTCAACATGGCTTGATGAGTGGTGCCATGTCTGCGCCCAGGATCCCAACAGTTGAAACCCTGGGCCACCGAAGCAGAGCATATGAACTTAACCACTTGGCCTCGGGCCCGGCCCCAGGGCATATTTATAACAGCCACTGTAACATACTTTTATGTGAATTCCATAATTTCCTTCCTTTCTTGATCTATCAAATGAGTTTTCTCCTATTTGGGGTAACATTTTCCTATTTCTTGGCATATCTAGTAATTTTTTAAAAATTATTTTTAAAATTTATTTTTGTTATTTTTTATTTTTTCAAATTTAATTTTATTTTTTTAATTGCAGTAACATTGGATTATAACATTATATAGCTTTCAGATGTACATCATAATTTATTTCGAATTCTGTCTAGATTATATCATGTTCACCACCCAAAAACTAATTATAGTCCATCCCCTCACATGTGAGCCTAATCACCCCTTTTGCCCTCCCCTCTCTTCTCCTATGGTAACCACCAATCCATTCTCCATTGCTCCGTGTTTGTTTGCCGTTGTTTTTATCTTCTACTTATGAGTGAGATCACATGGTATTTGACTTTCTCTCTCTGACTTATTTCACTCAGCATAATACCCTCAAGGTCCATCCATGTTGTCACAAATGGCCAGATTTCATCATTTCTTATGGCTGAGTAGTATTGCATTGTGTATAAATACCAAATCTTCTTTATCCATTCGTTCCTTGATGGGCACCTAGGTTGCTCCCAAGTCTTGGCTATTGTGAATAATGCTGCAATGAACATAGGGGTGCAGGTATCTTTATGCCTTTACGTTATCAAGTTCTTAGGATAAATACCCAGCAGTGGAATAGCTGGAGCATATGGTAGATCTATCCTTAATTTTCTGAGGATACTCCATACTGCTTTCCATAGTTGCTGCACCAGTTTGCACTCCCACCAGCAGTGTACAAGGGTTCCCATCTCTCCACATCCTTGCCAACATTTGCTGTTTCCTGTCTTGTTAATTATAGCCATTCTGACCAGAGTGAGGTGATACCTCATTGTAGTTTTGATTTGAAATGCAAATTTCCTGATATTTCCCTGATAGCTAATGATGTTGAGCATCTTTTCATATGCCTGTTGGCCATCCGTACCGTATATCTTCTTTGAAGAAATCTCTGTTCAGGATCTTTTGCCCATTTTTTAATTGGGTTGTTGGTTTTTTTGTTGTTGAGCTGTAAGAGTTCTTTGTATATTTTGGATATTAACCCCTTATCTGATATAAGGTTTGCAAATATCTTCTCCCAATTGTTAGGTTGTCTTTTCTTTTTGTTGATGGTTTCCTTTGCTGTGCAGAAGCTTTTTAGTTTGATGTAGTCCCATTTGTTCATTTTTTCTTTTGTTTCCCTTGCCCGGTCAGACATGGGACTTGAAAATATGCTGCTAAGACGGATGTCAAAGAGCATACTGCCTATGTTTTCTTCTAGAAGTTTCATGGTTTTGGGTCTTACATCCAAGTCTTTAATCCACTTTGAGTTGACTTTTGTGCATGGTGTAAGGGAATGGTCTACTTTCATTCTTTTGCATGTGGCTGTCCAGTTTTCCCAACACCATTTATTGAAGAGACTTTCCTTTCTCCATCATATGCTCTTGGCTCCCTTGTTCAATATTAGTTGTCCATAAATGTGTGGGTTTATTTCTGGGCTCTCGATTCTGTTCCATTGATCTGTGTGTCTATTTTTGTGCAAGTACCATGCTGTTTTGGTTACTATGGCTTTGTAGTATATTTTGAAATCAGGGAGTGTGATACCTCCAGCTTTGTTCTTTTTTCTCAGGAATCCTTTGGTTATTCAGGGTCTTTTGTTGTTCCATATAAATTTTAGGATTCTTTGTTCTATTTCTGTGAAAAATGTTGTTGGAACCTTGATAGGGATCGCGTTGAATCTATAGATTGCTTTAGGAAGTATGGACATTTTAACGATGTTAATTCTTCCAATCCAAGAGCATGGAATATCTTTCCATTTCTTTGTGTCTTCAATTTCTTTCAACAATGTTTTATAGTTTTTGGTGTGCAGATCTTTCACCTCTTTGGTTAAGTTTATTCCTAGGCATTTTATTCTTTTTGTTGCAATTGTAACTGGGATTGTATTCTTAATTTCTCTTTCTGCTACTTCGTTGTTAGTGTATAGAAATGCAACCGATTTTTGTACCTTGATTTTGTATCCTGCGACATGACTGTATTCCTTTATTGTTTCTGAAAGTTTTTTAGTGGATACTTTAGAGTTTTCTAGATATAAAATCATGTCATCTGCAAAGAGTGACAGTTTCACTTCATCTTTTCCAATGTGGATCCCTTTTATTTCTATTTCTTGCCTGATTGCTCTGGCTAGGACTTCCAATGCTATGTTAAATAAGAGTGGTGACAGTGGGCATCCTTGTCTGGTTCCTGTTCTTAGAGGGATAGCTTTCAGTTTTTCTCCATTGAGTATGATATTAGCTGTGGGTTTGTCAGATATGACCTTCATTTATGTTGAGGTACTTTCCTTCTATACCCATTTAATTTAGAGTTTTTATCATAAATGGATGCTGTATCTTGTCAAATGCTTTCTCTGCATCTATTGAGATGATCACGTGATTTTTATTCTTCATTTTGTTAATGTGGTGTATCACTTTGATAGATTTGCGGATGTTGAACCATCCCTACATCCCTGGAATGAAACCTGCTTGATCATGATGTGTGATCTTTTTAATGTATTGTTGTATTTGATTTGCTAGTATTTTGTTGAAGATTTTCGCATTGATGTTCATCAGTGATATTGGTCTGTAATTTTATTTTTTTGTGTTGTCTTTGTCTGGTTTCAGTATCAGGATAGTGTTGGCTTTGTAGAATGAGTTAGGAAGTCTCCCCTCCTCTTCAATTTTTTGGAAGAGTTTGAAAAGGAAACGCATTAAGTCTTCTTTGAATGTTTGGTAGAATTCACCAGGGAATCCATCTGGTCCTGAACTTTTATTTTTTGGGAGATTTTTGATTGCTGTTTTGATGTCCTAGTATACTGGTGATCAGTCTATTCAAATTTTCTACTTCTTTTTGGTCAGATTTGGAAGCTTGTATGTTTCTAAGAATTTATCAATTTCTTCTAGATTATCCAATTTGTTGGCGTATAGCTTTTCATAGTATTCTCTTATTATCTTTTGTATTTCTGAGGTGTCCATTGTAATCTCTCCTCTTTCATTTCTGACTTTATTTATTTGAGCCTTCTCTCTTTTTTTCTTGGTGAGTCTAGCTAAGGGTTTGTCAATTTTGTTTATCTTTTCAAAGAACCAGCTCTTTGTTTCATTAATTTTTTCTATTGTTTTTTAAGTCTCTATTTCATTTATTTGTGCTCTGATTTTTATTATTTCCTTCTGCTGATTTTGGGCTTTGTTTGTTGTTCTTTTTCCAGTAGCTTTAGATGTGCTTTTAGATTGTCTATTTGGGATTTTCCTTCTTTGTTGAGGTAGGCCTGAATTGCTATTAACTTCCCTCTTAGAACCACTTTTGCTGTATCTCACAGATTTTGGCATGTCTTATTTTCATTTTCATTTGTCTCCAGGACTTTTTGATTTCTCCTTTGATTTCTTAATTGACCCAATCATTGTTCAGTAGCATTTTGTTTAACCTCCACATTTTTGTGGCTTTTCTGGTTTTCTTCCTGTAGTTGATTTCTAGTTTCGTACCTTTGTGGTCAGAAAAGATGCATGGTATTATTTCGATCTTCTTAAATTTATTGAAACTTGTTTTGTGTCCTAATATGTGATCAATCCTGGAGAATGTTCCATGTGCGTTTGAAAAGAATGTGTATTCTGTGGTTTTTGGAAGGAATGTTCTATATATACCCACTAAGTCCATCTGGTCTAATGTGTCCTATAAGGCCAATGTTTCCGTATTGATCTTCTGTTTGGATGATCTATCCATTGCTGTATGGGGAGTGTTAAAGTCCCCTACTATTATTGTGTTACTGTCTATTTCTCCTTTCATGTCTGTTAATAATTGCTTTATATATTTAGGTGCTCCTATGTTGCGTGCATAGATATTTACAAGTGTTATGTTTTCTTGTTGGATTGTTCCCTTTATCATTATGTAGTGCCTGTCTTTGTCTCTTGTTACAGTTTTTGTTTTAAAGTCTATTTTGTCAGATATGGGTATTGCTACCCCTGCTTTCTTTTCTTTACCATTTGCATGGAATATCTTTTTCCATCCTTTCACTTTCAGTTTGTGAGTGTCTTTAGGTCTGAAGTGTGTCTCTTGTATGCAGCATATACATGGGTCTTGTTTTTTATCCAATTGGCCACCCTATGGCATTTTATTGGAGCATTTAGTCCATTGACGTTTAAAGTAGCTATTGATAAATATGTATTTATTGCCATTTTGTTAGTTTTTTTTCCTTGGTGTTTTAGTAGTTTCTAGTAATTTTTAAATTGGATGCTAGACATTGTGAATGTATGTTGTGTGTGCCTAGATTTTGTTGTCTTAAAGAGTGGGGCCTTTGTGCTGGCAGGCAGTTGAGTTACTTGTGGATCAGTTTGACCCTTTTGATCTCTATTTTAAAAGCTTTTAGCCTTTCTTCTGGGACTGGGTCAGCCTTCCTTCCCTGGTGCGACTCTTCTGAGGTCTCAGTTGAATGCCTAGATGTTCCATGAACTCTTTCTCTCTGATTCATTGGAACTCAAATGTATCCCAACCCCCTGTGAGTTCTAGGAATTGTTTGGCTTTCAGATCCCTGGACAGTCTTTGCTCAGACCTGTGGAGTCTGATCTTCTGCACATATGATTTAGTACTCAGCCAGAGCCTCCAGGGGCTCCACACATAGGAATCTGGTTTACTGTGTGTGCATAGCAACCTTCTTATGGTACTCTGTGCCGTGAGTTCCAGTTTCTCAGCCTGCTCAGACTCCACTCTCTGTCTCCTCATCTCAGCAAGACTTCTCTCCTCTTCTTAGGATCCCCTTCAGCACTGTAGCTGGGAAGTGTCCCCAGGCAGAAAGCTGGGGCAATGACAGTGTTCACTTAGTTTGCAGCCTCTTTCTGAGGGATCGCAGCCCTGTGCTGCTTGTTTTCCATTTGTTGAAAGTCATTGTTTCATATATTATCTCCAGTTTCCAGTTGTGTATGTTTGCAGGGTGAGTCTGATCCCAGTTTTCCCACAGTGGACAGACACAGAAGTTCATTTCCCCATCCCCTCCCTTCACCTTACCTCCCTGAGACACTCACTGCTTCCACATCCTGCTTTCTTACACCTTTGAGTCTTGACACCATTGGTTTCCTTCTATCTTGGCCCAAATCTAGTAGATTTCTGTTTTCTTCAAGATTTGGCTAAATCATTAATACCTTTGGGAACTGACTGCTCTCCCACTTTCCATTCTAGTCACTTCTATATGTAAAAGTTTCTATTACAAAATTTACTTCATTGTATCACAATTCTTTTTTTTTTAAACATGTCTCCCTCTATCATTTTATGAGGCTTTTTTTAAGTCTTTTTTAAATTTATTTTTATTTTTCCTTCTTCTCCCCAAAGCTCCCCAGTACTTAGTTGTGTATTTCAGTTGTGGATCCTTCTAGTTGTGGCATATTGGATGCCGCCTCAGCGTGGCCTGATGAGCGGTGCCATGTCTGTGCCCAGGATCACAACCAGTGACCCCCTGGGCCGCTGAGGCACAGTGCACGAACTTAATCACTCGGCCATAGGGCTGGCCACCATTTTATAGTTTTTTGAGAGCAGATCTTATAAATCTTTGAGTCTGGTAAGTTATAGAGGCTCAAAAAATGTTAAATAGGACTCTGTGTTTAATGGGACATCAAGAAAACCCATGTGCTTATTAATTTGCTTAATTTTAAATATTCTTAAGCATCTGGCAAAGACAGTTTGGTGATGACCTGCCCCACTTAGAAGGAAAATTTAAAAAAGCTTTACCTTTTGAACATTATTCCTCAATAAAAGTTTTCACGGATCAATTGATAGAATGATAATTAAAAACCGCAAAATATCGTCTGATATGGAGTGATTTATTGCAGAGAGAAAATATAAGGATTAACAGATTGAAAGAGAAACTCATTGCTTCTGGCACAATTCATCCCTGAG
The DNA here is from genome assembly GCF_037783145.1 of Equus przewalskii. Lineage (NCBI taxonomy): Eukaryota > Metazoa > Chordata > Mammalia > Perissodactyla > Equidae > Equus > Equus przewalskii. The sequence goes on along the minus strand of NC_091831.1, from coordinate 76,130,200 downwards.
TGATAAATGAATTTTTGGTCTTAAAGAGGGTTGTAAATGAACCTTTTTTGGTGGCTCTATAATGAGCTATTGTAATCCCTGAATGGACATGGATACACAATTCTGTCATTCTTATCCTATTTTAATATTTGTATAAGAATTATTCTGAGATAAACATGGAAGAATTGTGATCTACTAAAACAGAGGACAAGAAAAGAGATAGGGCACTCTTTGGGGAAAGTCAAATAAGTTCACTCCAAGGTAGGAAGTTTCTTAGCAAAGAAGAAACTTGAGGCAAGTGTGTAAGTGAATATAACCCAAGTGTGGGCTTCATAATCTGTGAAAGACATTATCCAAAGATAAGGAAAGGCAACCCAGGACTTGATAGTTCATTCTGAGTTGGGAAGTTTTCTTAAAAACAAGCAAAGAAACAAACAAATGAGACATACAGTCTGTCTGTCCATCTGTCCACACACGCATCCACTTAGCCATCCACCCAATCCCCTATCCATCCATCCATCCATCCATCCATCCACTCACTCACCCACTCATCCATCCATCCATCCACCCATCCACCCCATATCCTCTCATTCATCTTTCCCAGTATGCACACCTAATCTACCCTATTCCAATGATGCTGTAAGTTGCTCAAAATATTAAAAAATTCCTCTTTTGGAATCACCGCAGAATCACACAATTTTTTTTACTACCTTGTAATATACTTTGTTTTTGACTAAAACAGTTACCAAATATTTTATCAGATTCAGCTCTGATTGACTTTTGGTTGTTTTCAAAACACTTATATGTTCATAGGAGAAAGATTTTCCAACATTAAGCATATTCAAAATAATAAATTGTAATAACTGAAAGAAATTTAAAATGCAGGAAAACACAGTAGGAAAGAGATGACTAATTTAACATAGAATGATGGGGAAGAGGATGGCTCCCTAAGAGAGCACCAGCATCAGGCACATGTATCTATGATGCAGAACTAAACTGGCTCTGCAAATGGTGCCTGCACTGAGGACGGAAAAACAGTGTTTGGATATAAATATGCACCTGGTAGAAAGGACTGTGGAATACGTATGAGACCTCACAACTGTGTTCTCCAGACCTTCCTAGAAAATAAAATAGATGTCTAATCTTATGTAACTAGGAGCACACATGAGTAGATTTCACTTGGTTGTAATAAAACACTACTACAATCAAGCATCACTTAACAACAGGTATACGTTCTGAGAAATTTGTCATTAGGTGGTTTCATCGTTGTGTGAACATCATAGATGTACTGAAGAGGAATAAGATTTGCCACCCCAAAATGTCTCTCTTTAACATGAGGATTATTTTAGACTGATTATTTTTAAGAAGCAAAAGACTCAGAAGGTTCTTCTTGTTACTTTCACCGTTAATGCCTAAAAGAATTCAGATTAAAAAAACCTGTCTCAGGAAGTGAGCTCTCACCTTAGCGTAATATGAACCAGGTGATAGACAGGGAGGAACCTGGAGAAGGCTGTTTGTTGTCCTCCCCTGCTCTTCTGTTTCTGTGCTGCCAAACACTTGTTTCCCAAACATTTGCTCCTTTCCACCTGCCTGTGAATTGCTGTCCTTCTCTTTGAAGCCTGACTCTCCCCACTCCCAACATCTTCTGTCTTTAGCTGAGGATGGCATTTAAGGTGAGAGCTTCAGCCATTTTGATGAATTACTCAGTTTTCTTGGGTTTCGCCCATGTATACATATTATTAAACTTCTGTTTGTTTTTCTGCTGTTAATCTGTCTGATATCAATTTAATTCTTAGACCACTCAGAAGAACCTAGAAGCATGGAGGGAAATGTCTTCCTCTCCTACAGTACTTAGACAAACCTAGATGGTATAGCCTACTACACACCTAAGGCCATATGGTACTAATTTTATGGGACCACCATCATACATTCAGTCCATTGTTGACTCAAATGTTGTTATGCAGTTCATGACTGTATGTAGAATATTATCTATAGAAAGTACATAATGAAATTAACTAATTAACCATTTGTTTTTAGGTCATATCAACAAGTATGAAAATTATAGCTTAATTTTTCCTAAAAGGTCAGAAAACATAGTCTTTTTTCTAAATGCTTAAAACTGGATTCCCAGGATTTTTAAAGCTCTTTTAACAAAATTAAAATCTGAGAATGAAATTATTGTTATCAGCCTTCAGAAGTTTGGGTAAGACCAGTTTAATTCGCTTTGAAATGAACCAAACTTTGCCACAAACAATCTTTTCTAAACTCATCTTTCTTTAACTTTGTTCATGAAAGAACGAGCTCAGCACTTGAGCAAGAATATGGTAGCCCAGTCTCAAATGATTTTCTAACCATTTTGGCCTCAGAGGACACATTGTATTATTTAATTTCTCTCAAATAGCTGAGTTGCGATCCAGTGTTTCCAAAATGGTAGGACATATTTTTCCGTTCGGGTCATAGAGCACACAATAAAATTAGTGGCACTTCCTTCCCAACTCAATGTACACCCAAGTGCATATATGTTGTATTGGCAAATGTAGCTGCTTCTTTAATTGTGGAGTTTAAAATTGGACATAACCTGGGGAAAATATCTGATAAATATTGTATGTAATGTGACATTCTTTGTACGATACTCCAAAATACCAGTTTGTGCTGAACCTAAAACTCTTTTGCTTCCCTTTGACCTCAATCTTTTTTTTTTTTTTTTGCAAAAAGCTTTATTGTTTCCATTTGGTCCACGGCGTGGGCAGAGGGCTCCAGGGTAGTTAAAAAGCTCTCTCTCGTGGCTGCAGGGAGATGGGCTCAGGCAGAAACTCCGACACCAGGGGGATGCCAGAGGGGCCCCCTCAAAGGCCGCTGGACTCTGGAGGCTCCTAGTCATGCTTGAGGGTGAGCCTTTCAAAGAGACACTCGCCCAGCCCAGCTTGGGGGCCAACGAGCCTCTGGATGTTGGTGAGATTGTCGCCCATCTTCTTGATGAGTTTCACCTCCTCGTCTAGGAAGTGGCTCTCCAAGAAGTCACAGAGATGGGGGTCTGCGTGGGCAGAACCCAGGGCATGCAGATCCAAAAGGGCCTGGTTCAGGCTCTTCTCCAGGACAACGGCGGCTTTCATGGCATCCAGGGTTGTACCCCACTCATCTTGGGACGGCTTCTGCAAGTCCTGGAAGAGGGCGTGGTCACCATGCTGGTTTTGCATCTTCAAGAGACACTTGGCACATTCGCGCTTCTCCTCCGCCAACTCGCAGAAGAAGTGGCATACGCCCTCCAGAGCCACATCATCGCGGTTGAAATAGAAGCCCAGAGAGAGGTAGGTGTAAGAGGCCCGTAGGTACAAGTTGACCAGGCGGTTGATGGCAGCCTCCACTTCGGTAGAATAATTCTGACGAATGTGGGAGCTCATGCTTCATCGGCAATAAGGAGCTGAGCTCAAAAAAACGGTATTGGTGGGTCCCACCGGAGGTAGAGGATGGTTGAGAAGTTGGTCCGAAGGCTGCGACCGGAAAAGAGGCTGGAGGGTAGTCGGAGGCTGGAAGAAGGGGAGCCCCAGGGGTCTGTTCCATCCAAACGCTGTTGAAGCAAGAGACAGATCCGTGGGACACCGAGCACACTGCAGACCTCAATCTTGAATTGTTATTTCATATGGCAAATCTTTGTTTCATCCTCCCTCTACTCTACCCACCCCAACAGCTAATGCTTTTCAGTTGGTCTTCCTGGTGAAAGGATTTAAGCCAGTTAAATTTTGAAGTGCTTTGGCTTCATAGCATATTCGGTGTTATCCTGAGGAGTATACTGAAAAATAATACAGCTGTCCAAGAACTGGGACAGACTGGGAACAAATGGGGACATTTTGCCCACAATTTGGAACAAACTGGGAATAGTTGAAGGGTAATCAGCAAAATAAGGGTAACGTGGATAATCCAAGAACTCCAATAGTTTCAACCTCCATAAGTTAAACTATTGAATTTCTTTCCTCCCTACTCACCTTCGTAAATATTGACCTTGTAGCTCTTTAACTTTTGACACTTTAAGCGTCTTGGTGTGGGTCTCTTTGGGTTCATCTTATTTGGAACTCACTGGGATTTCTGGACCTAGATGTCTGTTTCCTTCCCAAGGTTAGGGAAGTTTTCAGCCATTATTTCTTCAAATAAGTCTTCTGCCCCTTTCTGTCTCTTTTCTCCTTCTGGGATCCATATAATGCAAATATTGGTCCACTAGATGTTGTACCATAAGTCCCTTAAGCTAGCTTCACTCTTTTTCATTCTTTTCTCTTTTTGCTGCTCTGATTGGATGAGTTCCACTGCTTTGTCTTTGAGTTCACTGACCCTTTCTTGCGCTTCATCTAGTCTGCCGTTGAAACTCTTTACTGTATTTTTCAGTGCAGTTATTGTGTTCTTCAACTGTATGATTTGTTTGGTACTTTCTTATATTTTCTTTCTCTTTGTTGAAATTCTCACTTTGTTCATGAATTGTTCTCCTGACCTCAGTGAGCATCTTTATGACTGCTATTTTGAACCCTATATCAGGTAAATCACTTATCTCTGTTTCATTAAGGTATTTTTCTGAAATTTTATCGTTCTTTCATTGGGAACATATTCCTTTGTTTATTCATTTTCCTTGACTCCTAGTGTTGGTTTCTATGCATTAGATAAAGCAGCCACCTCTCCCAGTCTTGAGGAAGTGGTCTTGTGCAGGAGATGAAACTTACTGTTCAACCCTGCCCTAGTTTCCGATTGTCTCTCAAGTCTTTGTGACTGTCCAAGCAGCCGGCTTTGTTCTTAGTGGCTCTCAGTAGCTGAGGGTGTGCCAAGACCTATCAGTGTTCCAAAGAGGAGGATCTCAGTCAGCATCCAGATTCAGGTTGATTGGAAGCTAGACCCTCAGGCAGCAGCTTTTAATGTGAATATACTTCTTTCAGGGGAGGACTGGGAGATGGGTATTTCTGTCTGCACCCTCTGCACTGAGTCCTGGGGTTATAGCCAGTTAAGAACTGTTTCTTTGTTTGCTACCATCCCTTTGATCTCATGAACACAAGCCCTACTGGCTACCAGAGCCAGGTTACCAAGGGCCGTGTCCTCTGGTTGGCAGGCACGAAGCCAGGATGCCAGACATGTGCACAAGCTCCTTTCTTGGAGGCACTGGTGACCTGGGGCAGGGTAGAGGGAGGGCACAAAGATGGCACCCACTGGCCTCCCTGGTCTCTGGAGAGGATTGCAGTCAGCCCCTAGATGTGTGTTTAATTAGAAGCCTGCCCCTCAGGCTGTGGCTATGAAGATAACCCAATAGGCCTCTTTCATGGAAAGACTGGGAGTTTCTGTCTGCTGCCTCTGTGCTGTGCCCTGGAGGGGCAGCTGGTTAAGAACTGTTTCTGTTTATTACAGTCCTGTGGGACCTGTGAATATTAAGTCCCACTGGCCCCCAGAGCCAGGTGATCAGGGAGCATCTCCTGGGTGGCAGCTGCAAAAGCTGGGGCCCCAGACATGTGCACAGGCTCCTTTCTGGGAGATACTAGCAACCTGGAGCAAGGCAGAAGGAGAGTGCAAAGGTGGCAGCTGCTGGCCTCTACAGTCTTTGGAGAGTAATTCAGTGGCCTCTAGATGTGTGTTAAGTTAAATGCCTGCCCCTCAGGTTGAAGCTTTTAAGATAAGCAAGAGGTCTCTCCTACAGAAAGTCTGGCCTGCCTCTGCACTGTGCCCTTGTGGGTAGCCAGGGTTAGTCATGGTCCACGAGAGCCCTTTAAGAATTTTCTCAGTTCACTAAGCCTTATGGGTCTGGGGGATGCAAGCCCCACTGGGTAGATTGGGTGCAGGTTGTAAAAGTTGGGGTGCCAGATGTGGGGTTCAAGCCTCAGCAAGAAGCTGGAGTTGTGAGTTCCCTCCTGATTGTGGGTTGCCAGCCAGGGGTGGGGTCTATGGCGAGATTATCTCAGTCTCTCCTACCCATTTCGATGTGGGTTTTTTTCATTCACCTGAGCTGTAGGAGTCACTCAGCTAGATTTTGGATTTCTTCAGTGTGTCCATGGGAGGAGGTGAGCTCAGGATCTTCCTATGTTGCCATCTTGCACCAGAATGGAACAACTTGCAGCTCTCCTTCGATTCAAAACTTTAACAAGCCATCCAAAATAGCAAGACACAGATCACCAGGTGTGAGCTCTGCAGAGCTGGAAAGTTTTCCCTCCTCTTCCCTCCCCTCCCCCGTCACCTAGCACTGGGCTTGCCCAGAATCGGCATTCAATGAACGCTGTTGAAAGGAAGAGTCAATCTGAGATTTGCAGGGGACATTTAGTTTGGCAGGCTTACACTAACAGAGGCTGCTCCTGAGTTCTTTTGGGGACAGACACCTAGAAACAGGTATGCTCTAGTCTTGAGAACCCTTAAAATATCACAGATATAAAGCAGAAAAAAAGGAATATTTCTGGGTTCTTGGACTGCTGTTTGTTGAATTCACCCACCATTTTGCAACAGCCACCAGAGAAGCCGAGGTGTATACAGGAGGCTCTTTCCTTCCCTGGGCCTTTGTTCATTGACGTTCCTGCCTCAGGCCTTTGTGAATGTATTGTCTGGAACACATCTGCTCCCATCTTCACCTGTCAAATTTCTATTCATCCACTAGGTTTCAACAAAGATTTCACTTTCTCAAGAGGCTTTCCTACACTCCTTGATCTAAATCGAATTCTTCCTGTTATATTCTCAGAGGACCCTGTACTCTACCTTCACAGCACTCGCCGCATTTTCTAACTGCCCACATTGCCTGTTCCTGATAGCATGTTCCTCCACCAGCCTGCAACCTCCAGGAGCGCAGGGAACAACGTGTCCTCAGCACTTAATGGAGCGCCGGGTGCACAGCAGGGGCTCAATATAGATCTGCTCTTGGGGGAGGGGCAGATGGTCTTTTCTTTAAAATGAGTGGTTTGCTCCCAACTAGGACTGCTGTCTAAACTCCACGTAAGGGTGGTAAGTTTCTCACAAAGACCACAATTAAGCAATGAAAGGTATCCTTTTCTAGGGATATAAATTTATAGGGGAGCTACAGAGAGAACCTATGTGGGTTACAAAAAAGGAAGCCACCAATCTGAGGTCTGGTCATAATATTTAAATTGTATAAAGAACAGCCTTTAAATCTGTTTTTATGAAATTTATTCCCAGTTTGAAGTGGCAGTGTATACAAAGATAAGAGAGCTTGTGATAATTTACAGAAATGTTTGCTACAACATGCACATTATGAAGTGTTTCAAACATATACATATTATGTTTCATGCTCAATAAATAATCCCCCCAAATTAATTTTTATTTTTACATAAAAATATAATATTGCACTCTTAAGAAGACCAGTTATTTTGCATATTTTCTCCTTAGATAAATGATGAAATTCAGCCTTAAAAAAAAAAAGGACTGAGTAGCAACCCTATTTTAATAGGGGATTAATTGAAAGTCCTCAGTAGAAAAATGAAAGCTAGACAATAGCTGCATTTTTTTTTAAACAAAGCAAATCACTTCAACGTGAATAGGAATAATCTTACCTCTGCACCTATCTGGACTTCAGAGTTAATACCTGGTCTGTGTAGACCAGGATCAAAGTGCAGCCTGTGACGTGTTCTATGGTTGCTACGGAAGCGGTTTACAGTTGCGAGCAGACGTGGCCACTGCTTCCTCTTGCACTTATCCTGACAGCAGAGACTTCAGAATTGCATTTTATGCAGTTTTTAAGCAGAATGGTTTAGAAAGTCTGGAAGTTACAAAAGTAGTTCTGTAAACACCATATGAATTAAATTTCCATTACAAACACACGAATTATTCTTAGGCAGGAACACATATTTTCACCCCACAGTAACATATTACTAAGCTTATTTTACAGTGTCTTCAAAGCCAATAAAGCAGCACCCCAAGGACAAATGTAGCCACACTATCACGGTAGAGATAGACCATTCCAAGACTGTTAGGAACTCTGTTTTTATGGCGTGTAAGTTTGCTGTGGCATACACTTAGATTTTTATGTTGTTCCTAGAATTCTCAGGTAGTATAAGTGAGCAGAAACAGTGGAAACTGTTTCCTGAAAGAATTATTCTGCCTCTTGTTTAAAACAAAGTAAGCTGTCTCCTCTTCTTTGTAACTCTGTGTTGGGGAAGAAAACTCGTCTTCAACATTAGACACAGTGCCTCATCTAGACTGTATTATTAATATCTGTGCAAACTTTCTGCATAATGGAGGATTTCTATTGCAAACAGTTAAGTATTCAATGCTCTGTAAATGGCAGATATTGAAAGAATTATCATTGTGTTTAAATCTTAGTGACTCAACTAAGCTATTCATTATCTAGTGTTATGGATTTTAAGTGGAATTTTGATGAAGAAACAGAATGTGTCTGAAATCAAAGATACCTGTGTTGTTGTGGCTCTCAAAAAGTTCTGGTTCTACTCTGAGCTAAGAAGGCAACTGGCAAAAACTGCCTAACATTGAGATTCTTTAGTTTTAATACTCATATTCTCCATGAAATGTCTGCTGCAGAGGCACCGACCGAATAATTCACTTCACTTCTCAAAGAAAGCAACTGTCAGGTACTGAATTCTTTATCCTTTTCTTTCCTTTTTTGGGGGCAGGGGGCGGTTATCTCAGCATAAAACCTTTTTTTTTTTTTTAAATAATAGGCACCTGAGCTAACAACTGTTGCCAATCTTTTTTTTTTTCTGCTTTTTCTCCCCAAAGCCCTCCAGTACATAGTTGTATATTTTAGTTCTGGGTCCTTCTAGTTGTAGCATGTGGGATGCCGCCTCAGCATGGCCTGATGAGCGGTGCCATGTCTGCGCCCAGGATCCGAACCAGTGAAACCCTGGGCTGCCGCAGCGGAGCGCAAGAAGTTAACCGCTTGGCCATGGGGCCGGCCCCAAAACTTTTTAAATATAATTCTTCAGAGTATTTTATATAAACAATTAGCTGACCAGTTTAAGCCAATTCTACTGGCTCTTTTGAAATAAGAGAGAAAGGAAAAAGGAGAGACCCTAATCTTTTCTTTAGAACACCCTTGTGGAAAAACCTTTAAGAATACGATTTTAATTTACCATGCAAGACTTAAGTCTTGTTGGTTAGTGCACACTGGCAGGGCCCTCCAGATTATCACTAAATTAGAACAAAACTTTCCTCCAGGACCTTGTGAGCCTGCAGCATTTTGTGTAGAGGAATAGATTCTAGCATTATTTGGATGGTTTGTTCGGCCATCCATTTTTTCAGGTTCAACCTCCTAAATCTTGTGAAGTCAAACAATCTAGCGTGGAGTTAAAGTGCTTTGGAGAAAGCGAACTTCTTTCTCGTTCATCCAGCTGCATAGCTGCTAAGGAAGGAGTAGAACATTGGCTGTTTCAAGCGCTGCTGGTCCTTCCGACACCAGGCAATGACGGTCCCATCACTGTTTGCTGTGTACAAATGGTGGCCATCACAGGAAAATGTAAGGCTGCAAAAAAAAATCCCATTTGTATATTATCTCTTAAAGTTGTATTAGCATATTGGTGATCATATAGAAATTACAGTAAAGAAGTTAAGACGTCTTTACTGGAGCAGAGAGACGAACGAAATGACTGCCTACAACTCACTGGTTGCAACTGTAATTTTAATATAGTTTAACTGCCCTGCTGACAAGTTTGAGATATTTCATTTCCCTGAAAGAGGAAAGGGTAAAAATGTAACATTAATAAATAATTAACTTAGCTTCATTAAACTTTAAAGTTAGTACATTGAATATAAATTTATTTTAGAAAAGTAAAATTTAAATCACTTACATCCAATTGAGTTTTTAACCTCGGATTTGTTAACAGAGCAAAGCACACTACTAGAGCTATCAATCACCATTATGCTATTTTCCATAAGGAAGGAAAAAAACACAGCTTCTATAATTCAAGAGGCCCTCCCTGGGCACTGTCCCAGCCTCCCTTCTGTTGACCCTGAGCTCCTGACTCAAATTTTAAGCTCCATAAAGATAAGGACTGTGCCTCCTCTTCCACTGGGTCCAGGACAGCCTGGTGTTTGATTACGACTGTTCATCGGCTGTTTATAGTGACTCTCATCACATATTTCTTTAGGTCTGTGTGCTTTAATATCTCTAACAAAAATACAGCCACAAAGTCTAGTATGAAAAATGTGGGGGGAGGGAGTTTACCTTACAATAGGCTTATTTGATTTAGGAAATGTAATTTCCCGCACAGGCTTTAGGTCCCACGTACTCCATAGCCTAGAGGGGGAAAAAGACATCATCTAATTACGCAAACTAAAATTTCCTTCACTAAAAAGCCTACATATTTGTTATGAATCATCTGGAAGGAAACACAATAAACGATCAACAGTAGTTACTTCTGGAAAGTTTGCAGGGGGTGGGTGTGGGGACAAGAAAACTTAATTCTGTATATTTTCATATTGTTAATCTTTTATAGTTAACAAACAATATAAAATTTCAAAGCTGCACTAAAGCTATCTTCATTATTTAGAAATAAAACCGGAATAAGTGAAGAACATATACCTGAAGGTGATTTTAAATCTCTTAAATATTAACATACCTAGATATTAAAAATTAATTTTTGAAACTACTGGTCTTCCTGAACAAAGCAGACAATGAGAATCTAAACTCCTCTTACCTTACAACTCCATTCTCTAATCCCCCAGCAATCACGTTGATAGATACGCCCTCGGGCTGGTTAGAGAAAGCGACAGAACAAATGATCTCTCTGCAGTGGACGTGTCCCACGAGGTCCCCGTTCACTGTCCAGAGTCTGAGGTCACTGCCTCCACCAGCTAAAACACCAAAATCACCCCGCAGGTCAGCAGAGAGTGGGAGTCTCAGAACACCCCCCCCGCCAGTGGGCCCCAGAGGGTATCGCTAGGGCCAAACTCATCCGTTTTAGTGATGAGGATAATGTGCAACTCATGACTGAAGGCTGTCTCATTGGAATTACTACATTATAAGTCATACAGAGCTTTGCATATTTATCTAGAGACAGTGACCAGTGGGGGGAAAACTATACTGTAGAGCAACAAGGTAAATCAATCACAAATTGTTGTGTTAATCATAATATTTCAGCATATGAACTACCAAATCTGAATTTGAAAGTACCTAGAAATCTAAACAATCTCCAAAAAGAGAAGAAAATATTCTGTGAAACCAACTATAAGAAGTGACTTATGTGACTTCTGAAGAAAAAAAAAGTTACTGTAAAAGTTAACTGAGATAAAAACTAATCCTTAAAAAAACATCAAATTCTTCAGACTGTCTAAGATTGAATCTTAGACAGTCATTGTCTTATTAAACTAATTTTTTCTTTCCAAAGACCATGAGTAACCAAACTGCTTCTAGTTTTCCAGGGAGTAGAGGAGGCAATAAGTGCTTGCCATCCTCTATAAAATGGGGCTGCTGATTTGGGGCCTCACGATGATGCGTCCAGCCTTCTTTGGAGAAATATTCTCATGCTGATAAAGAGAGAGGTGTAGAGGCATGATTAAATTTTGATGGCATAGTGTTACTAACTTAATTTTATCTCACCATTAGGACTAACGTAAAAGTAGAAAATTTCCCTCCTTTATTAAGGCAATGAAAATATTTCATATTTTATAGCAAAGAAACAAATATTGGAAATGCTTCTTTATTTAAAGATAGGCTAAAGACCTTCAAATATCACAAACCAAAGTGCCCAGTGTGTTGCAGCATTATTTACAATAGCCAAAAGGTGGAAACAATCCAAATATCCATCAACAGATGAATGGATAAACAAAATGTAGTATGTCTATACAATGGAATATTATTCAGCCATCAAAAGTAATAAAGTTCTGACATATGCTACAACATGGATGAACCTTGAAAATTATGCTAAGTGAAATAAGCCAGACACAAAAGGACAAATATTGTATGATTTCACTTATAGGAGGTACCTAGAATAGGCAAATTCATAGAGACAGAAAGTAGAACAGAGGTTACCAGGAGTTGTGGGGGAGGGAAGAATGGGGAGTTACGGTTACAGAGTTTTTGTTTGGAGTGAGGAAAAAGTTTTTGAAATAGATGGTGGTGATGGTTGCACAACATTGTGAATGTAATAATGCCACTGAATTGTATACTTTAAAATGGTTTAAATGGCAACTTTTATGTTAAATATATTTTAACTCACACACACAGATTAAAAAATGCTCAGTGTTCTACTAAGACTTCCCATTGCAGAACATTGATTAGGAGAGAGAATCTAAATAAAGCATCAAGATGTAGAGGACTCAATATGCTAAAGAAATGTAATTGTAGAAGATAAACATCTTTTCCATGAGTAGTCTACATTTCACTCTTGAATTTACTATCTGATAAGATTTAAAAAATATATAAACTAACCAGACGTGTACCAGTAAAGTTAGAAGGCTTAGTAAAGTCATTGGATAGATATCCATAAAAGATATTGATGTAGGGGTTGGTCATTGTAATCCGTAGCTACTGCATGGCTTAGTCCTTCAAAGCAAAAAATCTAAATGTGGTCCTGGACTCTCTGAAGTATGGTATGGAACTTAATAGGCAAAAAATTACCCTAGCAGATCACCTGGCAACTTGGGCTACCGCAAAACCAAGTAACTACTCATCTGCCTGAGATTGTAAATATCAAAAAAAAAAAAAAAAAAAAAATCAAGGCCCTTACCCAATATCAAGTTACTAAACTGATATCATGTATAATTTAGCACATCAACTAAAAGTCAGAAAGCTACGCATTCCTGAAAAAAGACTCTATTCTTCCCATACATCTTCACCAAAATTAAAATAAATTGGAGGACCACCCCCTCTCTTGAATCTTAGAATATTATATTAATTTTATAATGCCACAGGCAACACATGACCAGGTTATGAACCCTAGTTAAAAGGCATACATTTTGATCCAGTGGCAGAATGATTTAAAAAAATAAAGAAATCATCAATTATAATATTTATATAGTTTAATAAACTTCACATCTTATCACTATAAAAACCACATTCCATAATAAATGCTAGGAATTAGGATCAGGAGGAATGAGCTTGCCAGTGTAACTTCAGTCCCAATGCAGAAATTTCTGAGATTACCTAAATACACACACACACACATATAACATATATACACATTTATTTTTTTTATTTTTAATTTTGATTTCAAAGTTACTTGGACAGTACTCACTAAAGGGTCAAGACTGTGGGTAGGATAAATTTGATACCTTTCTTCCCTTCTTGGACTATAAAAATAGGAGGATGAACTCTAGTCTGAGTCATAGAACATAAATTTGGCCTCTCTTTTAAAAAATCATTATTTTTATTATGTTCTCTATATACTAAATGCTCTTTATGACTTCCCTTATACGTGTATCAAGAGGCCTTAAAAAAGTTGAGAACTTTTTGTTCAAATTGGAAATAAAAGTTCTGGCCATCACTCTATTGCATTGTGTGCTGCCTAGAGACACCTGAATACCCTACTAGTAAGTTGGTAATTGCAGCAAAAGTAATTTTGTTTCTTGTTCCCATGTGACTAGCTAATATAATATCACAGATATAAATCACCACTGGCAGGAGGAAAGTAATTAACTTTACAAAATTCAGCTCCCTCAGGATCAGTCCTAACTTCAAATGTTGCCAAAACAAGAAAGTAGAGAATTCTCTACAAATAACCATTCTGTTATTCCCCTAGATCCCTCTTGATATGACACACTAAAAGCTGCTAATGTACACATTAAGGAAGAATAATTAGCAAAGTCATCAATCATTTGCCCACAATTGTACAGATTACCAAAGTCAACCGTTTGAGATCTTCCCCTTAGTTATGATGATTAGGAAATAAAATGTTTTCATGATGTTACTTTATGACTGGGGGCTAAGATTGGCAAACATTTCACCTCTGAAATATTTAAGCATGACTGAAGACATTACTTTTCGTGAATAAAAGATTGAATGCATGTTTTGTAAAAACAACAATAAAACTCCAAGAGATATCTGTGATATAACAAAATAAATATTTGGTCTTTCTTCCAGGTTCCTGGCATAAAGCTACTAAAACTCTTGTAATTTTACTGCCTTAGGATACTAATGAGCTGACTCCCGCTGGGGGAGGCCCTAGACAGCTTCCGGATGGGAAACAGTCACCAGAAAAACCAACCACGTGATCAGAGGGTTAGAACTTAGAACATCTTCCCACCTCCTGGGAGGAGCTGGAGATGGAGCTCAGTTACCCCTGGCCAATGATTTAATCAACCACGCCTACAGAGCAAAACCTCAGAGAAACCCCTAGACAACAGGGTTAGGAGAGTTTCCGAGCTGGTGAACACAGTCACGAGCCAGGAGGGTGGTGCACTCTCACTCCACAGGGAATGACCCCCAATCTCACCAGAGGTCCCTCTTCACCTGGCTGCTCATTTCTGTTGTTTATAATAAACTACAGTAATAAGTATAGTGTTTTACTAAGTTCTGTGAGTCATTCTAGAGGATTACTGAACCTGGTGGGGAGTGTTGGGAATTCCCAAACTTGCTAATTTCAAGTCGTTAGCGTCAGGATCGAATTGCATTGTTGGACGCCCAGTTGGTGTTAGAGAATTGGAGAACTGTCTGGTATTTGGAAAGATACCACATATTTGGTGTCAGAAAAAAACGAACAATATCAGAAATGCAAGCCAAGGATAGAGGAGCACCCACTGTACATGTGTCGAAGATATTTTATACTGAGTGGACAGAAAGAAACAGTCTTCAAAGGATCCTTTCAATTTTAAGATCCTTAAGAATAGAAATGCAGACAGAAAATTCATGAACTTTTCATCTGTTTTTTCCTGCTTGATGCATCAAGTTTTTATATATGTATACATGAAAAAATAAAAACCAAAAACAAGACCTTTAATTAGGAGATATATCTTTGTCATGTAAATTTTAAGGCAAATTATACCTCTATTTCTTAACTATACTATTGTTGTCTCTCAGGAACTAGAAGACATATATTCAAAGTTGATCACCTGCTGATGTTTTTCATTTAGTCAGGAGGAAGGTAGCAAAGTTAGTAGTTAAAAAGCAAGACCAAAAAAGGACAGAAGAACAAAAACCAAGAAAAGTCAGAAAATTATGTAACAATAATTTGCTTAACTTACATGTGTTCAAATGCAATATTACATATATCAGAAAAAAGTTAAATTATGACAACGAACTTTTGCATAAATTGATGCCTAAATTGATGAATTCAATCTTGGACCTTACCGTATTTCAATATGCATACATGCCATTACCAGAGTTCTTTAGCCTGGCAGGGACCTGAGAGCTGTAACCTAACAGTTTAACCTATGATGTAACCAGCTGGCTGATGCACTCTTAGCGCCTCCACCCTGTGCTGTGGTTTTGGGGCTAGCTCACCTGAATCACACACAGTGGCAATGTCACCTGTAGTTTCACTGGCAGAGACAGCCGTGACAGGGCTTTTGTGTCCGGCCAGACTTTGTACATAGCACAACCTGAAACCAAAGACATGAATTTTCATATCATATTAAATATAATTATATTCTCTTATTTGTATAATTCTTTTCCTTAGTACATGTACTTCTTATCCATAAGGCATTCCTAACTGATCTTTGGATTTCAATAAGATTACAAAGGTAAAGTTCGTATTTCATGTTTAAAATTATTCTAAGGTAAGGATATTATTTTAGTGCGTCTATTTCATACAGTAAGAACTGAAACATTAAAGAGAGCTACGTTTGAGTTGGAGATCTTCTTCTGTACCTGTTTAGATCCCATATGATGCAAGTTCCATCTCTGCTCACACTTATCATTATACTGTATGGTTTGCAAACAAATAAGCTGGTTATCTCTTCTGTGTGCCCGTAGAGATGTATCTGAGACTCCATTTCTATCTCTGAAGGCTGAAATTAAAAGTAAAGTATAAGATAAAAACCATGACAAATGGTATCCTAGTACTGTATCTCAAAAAGAAAAACTGAAGTGACTCAAACATTCTTCTCAAACATATCATTTTTCAATCCAATTCAGTTCAATTTTTTCTAGAGTAAAACTAATAAACATTAAAAATTTTTTTAATTGCCCATAATTTCACCGGCTAATATGCTTTCCATTTTTGTCTATTCTTTTCCAGTCTTTGTCTGAATATACATGTATTTTTATAATTTTGATTATTGCCATACAAATTATTTTCTATTTATTTTATACATTCTTGCATAAGCATTTTCCATTTTTTACTTTGTCTTCAAAATTATTTTTAATGGTGTTACAATATTCTATATAGTTAATATACCATAATATACTTGAGTATGCTTTATTGATAAAATTTAAAATTGTTGCTGAATTTTTCAAAATTATAGATGCCATAATTAAATCTTTCATGTATAAAAGTTTTGTTCCTCCTCTAAATATTTCTTTAGAATACATTTCCAGAAATCTTACTAGTTGGTTAGTAAATATTACTAATTTTATAGTTCTTGACAGTGTACTTTTCAAAGGCTTTGCATCAATTCATGATGCCACCAATGGTGATGAATACTAATACCACCATTCCTTGTCAATAGTTATGGATTGATTTTGTAAATCACAGGTTGCAAACTGATGTTCCAAGGTCCACATTGACTCACAGATGCCAGATGTCCACACGGGGTTTGACTCTTGTTATCATTAGGCTAGCTGTTTATTGTCATAAAGTATTTCAATACTTGCACTTCAAAGAATATAGAAAAGTAGAAAGAATAAGCGTAATAAAAAGCTGTATAGTGACCACTCAAACTAATCTTAACATTTTATATGATCAGTTTATTTTTTAAATAAAGATACCATTAAACATTACATAGTTTGTGTGTTGTTCTACCTCCTATTTCCTCTCCCTTGTCAGAAGTTACTACTGTCCTCAATTGTATTTATGTTTCCCATGCATGTGGAACATATATTCTACTATATGTTACTATAACCGTGAACGACATACTGTATTGTTTCTCATGTTGATAAACTTTATGTATGTGGTGTTATTCTTTAGGTATCTTCTGCATCTTGCCTTTTTGCTCTCCATTGTTTTGAAACAATGTTGATCTTTTGATTTCAACAGATCTGTGTTGATATCCTAGCTGCACGTCATCTGCTTTAGGTGCTATGTAGTTTAGTGTTTCGCCTACATATAAATACATATTTTACACTTAAAGAATCAAACAACTAGGCAACACCAGGCTCACATTCTTCCTTGGCACAAGTGGCTTGAGCTGTGTAGCAGTTGCTTCTGTTTAGCTAGGGCACGTGATCTTCAAGTGAACACAATCACAGCAACCAGATGGGCTTTTAGCAAGGGCAAGAGTCCTGGGTCTGGGCCTCTTCTGGCTCTCCTGACTGTGAACCTCCGCACAGGGCCAGGAGTCTGCAGGGCCAAGGAGATGTGCCCAGAACTCTTTCAGAGCATGCTTCAGGTCCCTAGGACAGAGGAATTCCCTGCCCTAAAAGGCCCAGCCCCTTCATTCTCTGCTTGAGCTCTGCAGCATTTTAGTTTGTGACTCACTTTTCATTCTAAATCTATGAACATTTCCCAGGTTTTAAATGGCAATCAAGGTTGCTTTAAATTGCATTTCTCTTATTATAACCAACTTTAGCTTTTTCACATATTCATTTTCTATCTGCAAATTTGTGTGCCTGGTTTTGTATACTTGTCATTACATTAAAAAGTTATTTGTAGAAATTCCTCTATTTGTGGAATAGAATGCAAGTATGACCTGGACCACCATAACAGTCTAGGGACACCTTACCCAAAGTCAAGTCTTGAGGATCCTGGACTAATCAGGGAATTCCAGCCCAAGCCATAATTCTATGCAAGAGTTGGTCCCATTAGCCTCATCCTCACTCCTAGGATATAGCCCTTTAGGGACCAGCATTTTGGAGAAGGGCTTCCTTGGGACTCCCCAGCTTGTTCTGTCCTTGGGCACTGTTTTCCATTCCTCTCACAAGAGGCTGTCCAAGGACAGGGTCAATAATCCAGGATTGACAAATGCTCTCCAGGCTAAAGCCCCTTTCCTGCTTATTCACCTCTCTGGCTTGGGAGTTCACACATGTATATTTATATATGTTTATACACATACATATGTATATGCACATATGTGTGTGTGTGTGTATTTTTTTTACTCCACGACCATGAATAATATTTATGGGGTAAACACAATACAGGGCCCCTACAGGAGTTGCTGATAACTGGATAGACTTTGCACTTTAACGACTACAAGAGTGAGCGTTACTAGTGATTCCCTGATGGATCAGAAAGTAATTTGCATGGGTAGAGCAGGAATCTTGTGCTGGCCTACTTCTTTTAAAAATTGCTCTTGAATGACATAATATTACCTTGGATAAACTGCATATATAATCTTCCACCACCACAATTTAGAGAAGAGAAATACAGCTGTTTACGTAAATGAAGATGATGTGGCCACACTATTTAATTAGTGAAAAAAATAACTCGAGCAACTATTTTAAAATCACCTAACACTTTTATAAGATAAAAGATAAAATATATAAAAGATATATATTCTTCTCTAATATATAAGTGACTTATGGAAGGTATTTCATAAGACCCCTTGAAAATATTTTCCAACAATTATTTTGGTTGTATTCTATCCGGCACCTGGGGAGCCTGTTTTTCGTCTGTGTTAAAGCCAACATAAATGAGAACATAAATATTTGTAGAACCCTGGCCTTTAGTGAGTTGGGAGAACAAAAACTAGTGAATATGAGGTGCCTCCTGCTAACCTCAGGCACAGGGTCACAGCTGCAGCTCTAGTGACGCCAAAATGGTGAGACAGTCCCTGAGAGAAGGCAACCACAGCAACATCTACAAAAACCCAAGTAACCTCTCCTCAAATAAAACAATGATAAAACCACACGGCTACGATGCATTTCTGGACATGGTTTAAATAGTAACTGTTAATCTCAAGACCTGATTACCTAATACTATTAATACTTAGGAGAAAACGAAAACCTTTATAAATAAGCTGAAAAATCTACTTTCAGGCAAATACATAACAGAGGGAAAGTAAGAAAAATAAGACTTCACAAGCCTACAATAACTCAAAACTAAAAAGCATGTCTTGCTATATTCAAATTATAATAGCTACACTTTTTATCTGCTATATTCAAAGCTATGCTGTGCACAATTACTAACAACTTATTTTTTTTTAACCTATACTACACATTGTGTTAGTGTAGGATTAAAAATTAAAATTATACGGAGAATGGAAGTAAGGAAAACTAAGAACAAGGCTGTTCAAAATGTTGGGAAAAGCAAGAGGAAATAAAAAACAAAAGATGAAGGTAGTTTTTAAATAAGTGTCTATGGTATGGTGCAAAATTCCCTGAGTACACGAGCAGACAACTGCTCTAGCAGCAGTGACTAGAATATATTTGTAGGAAAAAGGAAACAAAAGGGTGAGCTCAGAAGATGAAAGGCGATAGTAGCAATAAATATTAGAGATGTTATAAAATTAACATCCATTTTAGGTCTTTGGGGGTAAAAATGAGACATTCCAAAAGTTAGGACTCTCCTCTGCTCAGACTCTTTAGCCCTCTTTTTACAATGGCATATGAGAAGCTCACCTCAATCCGCTCTTCCTGGCCTGTTCTCGCCACTCCTCCCCAGCAGGCTACACTCTAAACTACACACAAAAGTATTCACCATGCCCCAAATTACCAAGCCTTTTATCCCATACTGTTAGTTTCCTTTCCTGAAATACTCTTTCCTCTTTTCTCCACTTAGCTCAAATGATCCTTTAAGATCCAGCTCACGTGTAACTTTCCAGGCTCTCTGACATCCGGTTGGTTCCTCTTCTGTGCTCTTCTAACCCGTGTGTCCTTCTGTCTTAGAGTGCACACCTCACTGTCCTGCAACAACCGGGATGTGCCTGTCTCCTGCTAAGGAGCCCTCCACCACAGCCTGCCTGCCTGCAGCGGCCTTCTAACTGGAATCCCGCCACCAGTCTCATTCCCTTCTAAGTGTTTCTCCTGGCAGGCTCTACAGCGGTTGTTTCAAAATGCTGACTGAATCATATTACTCTGCTTAAAACATTTTAATGGCTCCATAGGCTAAGAGATAGAAACAATATTATGGTCACATTTCTACCTTGAGGATCATGGCAAAGAACCTTAACAAGGGCTTAAACTGGAATAAACTTGGACAGAAAAGTAAGAGGAACCTAGCATCATTCTATACTAAGAATACGGGTTTTACCCAGTAAAACGTATTTAATAATATAATGGAGAAAACTGTGATAGAAAAAAAGAACACAGAGAAAGTTCTAGATTAGAATGATAATTACTGAGTTATCACCCTAAACTTGCCACTTATCCTTAATGGCATCACAGACAGTTGATTCAAGAAGGGAGCAACAGTGAATTAAAAGAAGTATTGCACAAGGTTCTTCTTTTCTTCACTAGACTGTTTTATAATTTAATTCTCAAATTCTAGAGATTCAGTGAGTGGCTAAAAAAAAATTTCTTCCAGTAAGTGGTAGAAATCGACAGGCTACTTGGATTTTGCTATCATTTAATTACCCAGAGAATACAGGAATGTTGGACACGAGGGGTTCTAAGCTTCCAAATTTTATAGAATCTTGTGGTATACTCTTAAGCTGACACTGAGAATACAGCAAGCAAACATCAAAATGTTATGACAAAGCATAAATACAAAACAGATGATAACTCAAAATACTATCTGTCTCTGACACCAAAAAATAAGACCTTCACAATTATTTTCAGAATTTTTTGTGATTCTAATAAACCTAAAACTAAAGAGTTAGATATGTGACCTTTCACATTTTAAGAGCTTATGTGAAGAAAAGATTAAAGTACAAAAATTTTAAGTTAATCTTATACAAAGTGAATTATACTTCATCAAGCTTATATTGGCCTCACTGACATGAAAATCCCAAACAACCACAGAACGAGCGGGACCTACCGTGCTGCTCGTGAGTCTGTTTGCGTAGGCTGTGATGACACCGCACTTGCTCCCGGTAAACAGCTGGCAACTGTCAGGTACCCACGCACAACTAGTCACCTTTGAGAAAGGACAAATCAAAGGTTATCATGTTTAAAAAGCATGAGAAATGCTTCTACTTTTCTGACAACTATTTAAAAAACATATCACAAAATTTGAGGTAAACATTTGACACGATTAGAATGGTGTAAGATGTAATAATAGGGTATTCTGTAACTTTAAGCCAGATGTCTAAAAGCTGTTTCCAAATTAAAATGTATTACAATGCATTGTCTCTGATTTTACATTTTTCTGTAGATATATACACACATGTGGCCATTGGTTTCTCAGAAATTTAAACAAAATGATCCATGATTGAGTAGATCCAAGGTGGAGTCTGTGTGTGTTTCACACATTTACCTGATTTTTACTTTTATTTCTTTTTCTGTCTTTTGTGGGGAAACAGGATACATACAAATAGAGGTACTGCTTCTAACAGTTCTAGAGATTGTTATATAGGAGGAGGAGGAAAGATAAATGCGGAGAAAAAAATCTGGGATTATTCCTTTGGGATTATAAACCCTTCAGTTCTAAACATGGAGGCACTACTGAAGGTCAGCTCAACTCTGCTCGGCCCGACAAGTCTTCCTCTGGGCACTAGCTGACCCCAGGGCTATGTCCACAGCAGCTGTCCTCAACTGCTCTGCTCCCTTGCACCCCTTCTTCAGTCCCACCTCTCCCACAGTCAGTAAAACCCTCACACTTCACAAAGAGGATGGAGGTCATCAGCCACAGACCTCATCCTTTTCCCTCCTTTGTGCCTCAAACTGTCTCAGTGTCTTCTCATTTAGAGGAGGAAGGCTCTCTGTTTTTAAGGCCAGCCCCACTCCGCCTGCAATTTTCCTCACAATCTTTGTCCTCTCTCTCTTAGAATTTCAGAGTGTCTTTTGCTAGCTTCTTCTCCTGGACCTACAAATGTGTTCAAGTATCTGCTACCTTAAAAAATGACCTTTGGGGCCGGCCCCATGGCCTAGTGGTTAAGTTTAGCACACTCTGCTTTGGCAGCCCAGGTTCGCAGGTTCAGATCCTGGGCGCAGACCTACACCATTCATCAGTCATGCTGTGGTGGCAACACGTAAAACAGAGGAAGACTGGCATAGATGTTAGCTCAGGGCTAATCTTCTTCAAGCGAAAAAAAAAAAAAGACTTTCTATGATCTGGCTCTTAACTCTCAATATATCATCAGAGTCCAATGGATTATTTTATTTTAATTTAATTTAATTTAATTTTAGTTGTTGTTGTTGAGGAAGATTTGCCCCGAGCTAACATCTGTTGCCAATCTTCCTCTCTTTTCCCTAGAGGAAGATTCACTGTGAACTAACACCTGTGCCAATCTTCCTCTATTTTGTATTTGGGTTGTGACCACAGCATGGCTGCCAAATAGTATAGATCCACGCCTGGGAGCCGAACCCAGGCTGCCAAAGTGGAGCATGTCAAACTTAATCGTTAGGCTGTGGGGCTGGCCCCTCCAATTTTATTTTTTGAGTTTCTTTCTTGAATAGTTCTATTTTTCTTTCCAGGAAGATTAGCCCTGAGCTAACATCCACTGCCAATCCTCCTCTTTTTGCTGCAGAAGACTGGCCCTGAGCTAACATCCATGCCCATCTTCCTCTACTTCACATGTGGGATGCCTGCCACAGCATGGCTTGATGAGTGGTGCATAGGTCTGCAGCCAGGATCTGAACTGATGAACCGTGGGTCGCTGAAGTGGAGTATGAGAACTTAACGACTATGCCATGGGGCCAGCCCGAGTTCTAACTATTTTTAAGGACTGATATTTCATGACTTTTATTTTTCTTAGAGGTCTTCCAAAGAACAAGGCAAAAATGTACTTATTTTTTATATATAGAATAAAGCTCATTCTGTCTTGCAATTGCCATATGGGTCTACTGAACTATTTTATAAACCTAAGTTACATTACAGGATATTAATAATCTCATTTTTCCTCTATCTTGAAACACTTTGCTATTTCATCATTCTAGGAATTATTTTATCACTACTCATTAATTATTCCCAACTATGCTAAAATAAAACAAACAAAATAAGAAAGAATGATGATGAAACAAGAAGAATGATGGATCTCCTGGAAGGATAATGTAATATCTGAAATAAATTTTCTTTTGTTTTTTTTATTGTGTTGTCCAGAGAATACTGTCATCTTTCAAGAAAGTATAAAAGAAGACTAGAGACACCATTTCTGTACTCTGCTTTTAGCTTTCATTGAACACAGTTGGGAATTCAGAATTTTTCATCTTCTACTGATAATAGAAAATAGAAGAAAACTGACAGAGGAGTATGTTTCACAATTATGAGATCAATCAGAGGATGAAGACAGAGAGACAGCAGGACTCTAATCTCTAATGATGATGAAATTGATCATATATGTGAAATCTCAGAGTGTGAGTCTTCATATGATAATATCCTAGACGAATTTCTTCAAACTAAAGTACTGAGTGAACAACATATTTCTAAGGATGAAAATGAAATACGGTATTTTCATCCAGTCAGTCATTTGACTGGAGGTACATTATTACATTCTTTTAGCATTAGTATTTTGCTAAAAGAATCTGAACCATAGTGTTTTGCTAAAAGGGCTTATGAGAGTATTATTTCATCTTTAATGATGTTTGTGTGCCAAACTTACATGATAGGAATCATTTTGCAATGCTTAAGTTCTTGTTAAAATTTCTAATAAGGTTGTTTTCCACTGTCTCTTATTCTTCCTTTTGTTAGTTTACTGGTAAGCAGGTTAACAAAAGGCGATGACCCTTTTCTCAGGTATACAGGGTTAAGCAAACAAGTTATTGCTGTCCATTCTTTCACTGACAAAAATTCCCCAAAAGTAGCTTACTCCCTTTCTAAAGTGCTCAGGGAATGGGAATAAATGTTAGGGCACGTGAACACATCAATAGGCAGCAGGTGTCATATAGCTGGTGGAAGTCAGAAAATGGTAAAAGAACTTCCCATGGAAAGAAAGTGAAAGAAATAAAGTTTAACACACAATCAGTGCTGGAAAAAGTTGTGGCAGTATTGTCTAAATATATGGTGTTTCATAGTTTACGAAGTACTTTCACAAACATTGGAAACATTTTTACAACAGCTCTAGGAGAAAGCAGTGGGAGTGCTATTACCCCAGTTTTAAAGAGGAGGAAAGAAACTCGTTTGGAAAAGTTAAGTTATTTGTCAGAGGCTGCCTAGTAAATAACAAAGCCAGGACACTAACACAGACCACAGCGCTTCAGTTAGGCCCGATGCTCCTTCTACCACATCATGACGCCCAATCACCCAGTCCATTTAGGAAAAAGCAGTTATAGAAGATGGCACTCTGGTTATAGAAAATGACATCGTGACAAAAGGCAAGTGAACATTGAGAAGAAAGCACTGCTGATTCTGTTGAAACGCTGTGCCATTAGCTCATGCTGAGGAGCAGGCTACAATACTGTGTCCACGAGACAGATACTGGGCAGAAGACAAATTCTGGGGGCAAAGTCAGAATAGCGGCAGTTAGGAAGTCTGTAAGTACAATAAACAAGGCAGACGTCCAGCAGCATCAGCTTCTTGACTGGACTAACTGCAGGAGACTAAAGACTAGCTGCTATCAGTCTGACTCCTTTGAAAGCATTATATTTAATTATTATTATGAAGTACTTCATAAAAAGTTTACCTGATACTGTGGTGAACTTTGTATAAAGTTTACTGGAGGCTCGCTTTGTTTACTCTTCAACCTTAAAACGTTATCAGCATAACCCCAGCTCAGGATGGCTGACCACTGAATGTCAGTACTGTTCATGCTTCTCACACCTCAGGAAGAAAGAGAAATAAAAGTATCAGATTGCCACTGCTCAACTGTTATTTGACAGCCTCCCTAAATGGCAGGTTAAAGGCTGAATTTACATAGCAGAACACAGTATCATTCCAGTGCAAAAGCGTCTCTATATCCATAAGACGGGCCAATTTATGTTAGTTTTATTCCTTTAACGCTAATGGGATTCTAATGGTGGAACTGTATTCTTTTTCACTTGTGGTGTTTTGATTGGGATTTATTTGACTTAGAACTAATATTTCTATTAAGAAATTTTTATGAAAGACAATGATAGTCAAGCTTACTCTACTCACGTTCTGCAATAGCTTTACTTTTAAAAATAAATATGAAGTAGATACTGTTTAAATAACTATCTAGCTACTCCTGCTGAAAGACTGGTCTGGACAACTATTAACATGGGAAAGAGAACACTGCTGGAGTAGAAGCAGAGCTTCATTTAACAAGGTTCTCTTTTCTCTTCCTCACAACACAGTATCATATCCTTTTGGGATACAGATTTGGACATTTTGACATCCCTTTTCAGTACTATTCATAATCTATGCCTTGTTGGTATACTGAATATAGCTAATGCAGCAGAAATGCTATAACTGGTACTGCTCTTGAAACTTGGAATGCTTTAAGTCCCTTAAGGAGAGAGACTGTGCTTTAGTTATTGCAGTACCTAGCATAATGCCCAGCATATAGAGGAATAAAACAATGTATTTGTTGAATGGCTCAAAAGCACATTGACAATGTAATTCACAGGTTTCTTTTTATTTCGTTGAGTATAATACCAAATGTGGACATCAGTGTTGCACTAAAGGAACTTGGATATATACTCACTAAACATAAGCTCCTCTGAATACAAGCTGCTAGGAAAGGAACCACGTTTCACGGAGTCTCAGGACCTCTCAAATTCTACCATAATGCCTGGCATGTGGTAGATGCTCAAGAAACCAAGTGCTCACTGAACCAAGTATATTTAACAACTGTTCCCAGTTTCTCATTTCAGCAATACAAGATGTACCACCTTTTTTTTTTTTAAAAAAAGAAAAATCAACTTCTCCTTTACCTATTAGAACAGTGGACCTTAAACAGGAGTTTGCAAGAAAATTGTGTTTTCAGCATGTGTAGGCTTGGACTCAAGCCCCAGAGATTCTGATGCAGTCTCTCAAATGGGATCCAAGCAAGTATATTTTGGAAAAAAGCATCTCAGGCAATTCTGAGGCACAGTCAATTCTCAAGTAATTGGCCCATACTGGGCTTAAGATCACTAAAATGATCTCTGCTTACATTTATTATGCATGTCTAACTAAGCAAAACTACACTCTTATTTGATATAACAGCGCTCAACACTTTGCAGCTGTTAACACATAACCTAACTTCCATCTGTAAGCCATCCTCTCATCCATTCAGTGCCTCGATGGAATGCCCACGTGGACTGCTATATGCCGGGGACAGCAGTGAATGCTCACATAGTCCCTGGCCCCAGGATGCTGACAGTCCGATGGAAATTTATTAAGCACTCAGAATGAATAGGCACTTTGCTAAGCATTCCTTACATTATTTCATTTAATCCTTATAGTAAATTACCCTGTGAGGTAAATCCTTTTGTTATTCCCATTTTATAGATCAAAAGCCAGGATTCAGAAGGCATAAGTCATTTTCTCGAGGTCACACAGCTATGAAGTAGCAGAGCTGGGATGAGAGCTCAGACACTGTGCCTCCTGAGGCGAGGGCCATAACCGTTGTATTAGTACACCACTTCCCTGGACACACCTAGATTCTGACAAATTTCATGCACACTCCTCAAGGAAATAAAGTGCAGTTTGAACGAACACAGCTATTAAAGGCTTGTGACTGTAGTGGCACAAATAAGATAGGCTGACAATTATATTTGACATATTTAAGTCTCATCATGCTAAGTGATAATACTAGCCCCTTCTCTTCTGCTGAATAGAGAGAAACTTCAATCCACTCTAATCTTTTTAAAGGTAAATTATTCACAAATTTTGGCACCTTAAGTCTTATTAGTAGGTAAATTACTGTGACACATCTCACATCTAATTGCAACACGCTAGTAAGAAAAAACCACTGATATCACAATAATTATGATTAAACAGAAGCACCTTAACCAACTAATTCACTAAACTTTGATAAAATGGTGTGCAGCCTCTCTTATTTCTAACAACTATAAAGGCAATCATTCATTTCATGATAGAATTAAGAGTGAGTCTAAAAGCACTGCAGTCCAGCCAGCACACAATTTCTGTACGTGACTGATGTTTGGCACAGGTACTGGCATCCTCGTATTGTGGTGCTCTATGTGGTGGAAGGCATTATGGACCCCGAGGAGCACAGGGCAGAGAAAGTAAGTTTAAATGCTAACAGTGCAGACTACTAAGAGGGGTCTGGTCCACACGCTGGCTTTCAGGCAACTCTGCACACGCCTGATATGAACAGATGAGTGCCCTCAGTCATTCATTTTAGCGCCCAAAGCCCATGCCTAATAAGTGGGGAGAGTGCTTCCGCATTTAGTGAAATGTCAATTTGGAAGGGCTGAGAGGTGACTAGAGTGGAAATCGTCCCTAGTTTTCCAGGGTCTAGGTGACATTTAGAAATATGAAGAGGGCCTCTACTGTACAGCACTTTTCCATGTGTTGCTTTTAGCGAGTTAGTGCACGGAGCGTGAGACAAGGATTGCTTCCCAGGCACATGTATTTTAAAACCTATTTTCAAGGCTGTCATAACTTCCTTGTTTTGTTTTGTTTGTTTTAATCTCATGACTATATCTTCTGAGGTACTAGATTTGCTGGTTAAATGTCTGTCTATTCTGGATTCAAGAGCCTCAAAGTGCACATTTCTATAAAATTGATAATATTTTCATCTTGTGAGCATAACAATTTATTCTTGTCTCCTTCAAACTCCTCCTCTCATTTCAAATGGCATGGCATTTAACTCCCATTTTTTTTATGTAGCATGTTTTAATTCCTACTTTGCATTAAATAACCACAAATTTGAGCAGAGTTTTTCAACAAGCACTCAGAAAACTTAGAAATAAAACAAAATAGCAGCACAGATGAGCTGGAAACATTCAAATCGCATAAAAGATACACCTAGAATGATTTTCATTAGGTTTTATTTTACCTTGTTCTTTGCTGTATGTCATCAGAAGACAGAAATTTCGGGACAAACCACAGATTGCTCTGGTGGGCAGAGCCTGGAGAGAACCAAATCTTTCCCCATGGGGTTGGCTGAAGCAGACCACAGGTACTGGAGCACTTGGGGAACCTACATACTCCCCCCACTTCAGGCCTTTTATCCACGACAAAGGACTCTAAAATCGAGGAAAGTAAAAAGTATGATTTTATTTAAAAAGGTAGTAAATATAGAATTACTTCTAATTTAAATTCTAAACAAAGTAAGAGAAAGCAATCTGATTATAAGCCCTTTGTGGGAAAGAATTATTTTATACTTTTCTACTTCCCCCATGCTTTGCATATAGAAACATGTGTTCCTCATTGCAGGACACAGTGATGGAGAAGACAGGTACAGTCCCAGTCCCCGTGGAGCTGCATTCTAGCTGGGATAAGGGAGCGGACAAATAATGAACAAATACACATATGTCAGGTGGGGAGAGTGCTATGAAGAAAAACAAAGACGGGGAAGAGGACTGAGAATGACGGAGCTGCTGTCTTAGATATGGGGGTCAGCGAAGATCCTGAGGAGGTGACATCTGACCAGAGACCTGAGTGAAATGAGAGAGCAAACTGGTGCTCTATCTGGGGAGAGGTCACTCCAGGTGAAGGGAACAGTCATTGCAGAGATCCTGAGGTGGGAATGAGGACGGTACCACATTCCCACTGCAAGCAGACAGACCGCTCAGATCCTTTATACAGATTGACTTAAAGCAGTTAATTAGCAATAAGTATGGCAGTAAATTAAATGGCATATATAATGTTTCAGGGATGTACTATTAAATTATTTTGACATGTTAAAATAATAGATTTAATTAAAAATAATGACCCTGGTAATGATAATGACTAACATGATTTGTGAGGCTTCAAAATCTTAAGAGCAAAACTCACAAGTAAACACAGAACAAAAAATATAGCTTTCAACTATGAAACACAACATTGGTGATCTGGTTTCAGGAAAACAACATTGCCTATCATATTGATGTTTTAAATTTGAATTTTACTGGTTGTATAAATTTTGTTTGTATTTAACATCCAAATTTGATATATGTAAGCTAGGAGCATAAAGAATTTACATTTAGTGTTCTACATTTAGTGTATTTAAGTAACATTATTATAAAAAATGATTGTCAGGGCAAGGTCTGTGAAAACTGTTGTCTCTTAAAATCAATCACAGATTACTGCAGTTTGCGATATGCTGCTTTATTTCATCTCTAAGGTCCCTCACAACCTCCTTCCCTTGCCCTTTCATTTTCTGTGATTCACTTCTGCAAATCTTTATTCCACGACTCCCTCCTATAAACCTTTGTACCACTTTACAATTCATGTTCTCCTATCTTATGCTGCCATTATAATGAAGAATTCAGTTGAGGATTAGAACCCATTTCACTCTTAAAGTTTGCTTGCTTTATTTTTCTATTTCAAAGTAAAAATTATACCTACTTCCTATTTTAAGAAGCAATACTTTTTATCATTATAATCTGGGAAAGACAAAGAAACATGTAAGGTTTTCCCTTAATTGTAAACCAAAACATTCACACTCCTGGTCAGTACTTTTGCTGGAAGATGATGACCAAGAGCATGCCATGCACGTTCGCACTGGATACCCACGCTCAAACTGTTCTCTAGTCCTGATGGCTCCTCTCCTCTCCTTTGCAAACTCCTGTCATGCTACTGCCTTGAGGCTTTCCCTGGTAATAACCCTCAGGGAGGTTAAAATCTGACCTGAGCTCCCCAAAGCAATTTCTTCATATCACTAACATGGCATTTATCACACAGAGAATATTGCTGTTAAATGCATGCATCCGTGTTCACTGGTTGGCACACGACTTCAGGCTGGAACCACGCTATTCATTTCACTGTCCCTAGAGCCTAGGAGAGGGCCTGACATCTCAGAAGCTGAATCAGTTTTTCCTGAATTCTATTGAATCTAAATGACATACCGGATAGGTAACTTCTTTGACCTGTTCTCGGGTTTCCCTGAAAGCAAACTGCACTAGCAACCCCACGGCAGCAGGAAGTTCTCCTTCAATGTTGAGCTTGGATCCAGGTCTGCTTGCATGGGCTGACTGGAACAACTGGCGCGGAGTCTGGCCATAGGTTTTTATCATGGTTTCTAGCGCTCGTCTCTGAACTGGATCTTCAACTGCAGAGACATCCATTCCAAAATATGTCTGAAGAGTAAAAGAGAACAACAGGTATATAAAAAGCAAAACTTGGCAATAACACTAAAGGGGAAAATAACAACTTGTTTTATTCTCTACACAATGGTTTACTCTTCTCCATTTCAAATGAAAATGATTTTAAAATGTTTTTGATCAAGTTAGTAGTCATTAATGGTCTCATTGAGATCAGAATAGGAATAATCAATGTTTCTGAACGGGTGAATGAAAATAATGTATCTTGACTGATTGGTGCTAATTAGGTATGTTCTGAAATTGATTTTTAATTTAAGACCAGAGAATATCATACAAGACTTCATGTATCTGCACAGCAAAGGAAATCATCAACAAAATGAAGAGGCAAGCAATTGAATGGGAGAAAATATTTGAAAATCATGTATCTGATAAGGGGTTAATATCCAAAATATACAAAGAACTCATACACCTCAATAACCAAAGAAATGAACACCCAGTCACAAAAGGGACAGAGGAGGTGCCGGCCTGGTGGTGTAGTGGTTAAGTTCACGCACTCCACTTTGGCAGGCCGGAGTTCGCAGGTTTGGATCCCAGACACGGACCTACACATCGTTCATCAAGCCATGCTGTGGCAGCATCCCATATACAAGATAGAGGAGGACTGGTGCAGATGTTAGCTGAGCAACAATCTTCCTCAAGGAAAAAGAGGAAGACTGGCAATAGATGTTAGCTCAGGGCCAATCTCCCTCACCAAAAAATTGGGCAGAGCATATGAACAGACATTTTTCCAAAGAAGACATACAGATGGTCAACTGGTACATGAAAAGATGCTCAACATCACTCATCATCAGGGAAACGCAAATTGAAACTACAATGAGCTATCACCTCACACCTGTTAAAATGGCTTTATCAAACAGACAAGAAAATATAAGTGTTAGCAAGGATTTGGAGAAAAGGGAACCCTCGTGCACTGTTGGTGGGAATGTAAATTGGTGCAGCCACTATGGAAAACAGTATGGAGCTTCCTTAAAAAGTTATAACGAGGGGCTGGCCAGGTGGCAGAGCAGTTAAGTTCACATGTTCTGCTTCAGTGGCCCGGGGTTTGCCGGTTCAGATCCCGGGTGTGGACACGGCACCACTTGGCAAGCCATGCTGTGGCAGGCATCCCACATATAAAGTAGAGGAAGATGGGCACAGATGTTAGCTCAGGGCCAGTCTTCCTCAGCAAAAAGAGGACAATTGGCAGATGTTAGCTCAGGGCTAATCTTCCTCCAAAAAAAAAAAAGTTATAACTAGAACTACCATATAATCCAGCAATCCTATTTCTGGGTATTTATCTGAAGAAAACAAAAATACTCACTTGAAAAGACATCTGTATGCTCATGTTCATTGCAGCATTATTTACAATAGCCAAGATATGAAACAACCTAAGTGTCCATTGATGGATGAATGGATAAAGAAAATGTGATATACATGTATTCAATGGGATACTATTCAACCATAAAAAAGAATGAAATCTTGTGACACGGATAGATCTTGAAGGCATTATGCTAAGTGAAATAAGTCAGACAGAGAAAGACAAGTACTGTATGATTTCACTTACATGTGGAATCTAAAAAAACAAACAAACAAAAAGAAGCTCACAGATACAGAGAACAGATTGGTGGTTGCCAGAGGCAGGGGGAGGAGAGTTGGTGGAATGGGTTAACAGGATCAAAAGGAGCAAACTTCAGTTATAAAATAAATAAGTCATGGGGATGTAATGTACAGCATGGTACTCTCAGAGCTAATAATACTGTATTGCATATTTGAAAGTTGCTAAGAGAGGAAATTTTAAAAGTCCTCATCACAAGAAAACAAATTTTATAACAATGTATGGGGATGGATATTAAATAGACTTATTGTGGTGATCATTTTGCAATATGTATAAATATTGAATCATGTATGCTGAAAACTAATATAATTGTTATATGTTGACTATATCTCAAAAAAAGCAAATGAGATTTTTCTTTGGTCTTGTCTTTCAGTGAGGATTGATGAAAAAATAACAAGATTTTCAATTATGTTGATCAAAATAAGTCAGCTTCTGCAAGCAGATTAGTAGGTGGCTGGATTTTTTCTGCAGCTGCCTGTCAGATATTGGTCAGAAAACTAAAGTCAAGGAGTTAGTCAAAATCATTTCAACTAGTCAACAAAATTGAAGGAGACAATAGACTTTTCAGCTGTATGGCAACACAGAGTCTGAAGAAAAGCAGAGGACCCTGTCCCAGCCCAATTTTCTCAATTCATAAAAATGAGGACTAGAAGTTCAAAGCCATTTGTATCTGCCTGATTTTATGTGATAACTAAATACCCTTTTGTTCTTTGACGTTAATATACTCAAAGACAGTCTGATTCCTCTCTTCTAAAGACACAATGGCTGGTTTCTCAGGATGACTTTCTGTCGCTAACTCACATACACCATCTTGAAGTACTATTGAGACTATTTGCTTACATATCTTGACGTTGTAAGGAACCTAGATTTTTGTAGGTCTGTATCTCTCCTCTTTTCTGCACTGAAGAATTGGGAATCTGAATACCAGTATCATTGAAACCCAAGCAAAGGTCTGATTTCCATCTTGTAAACTCAAGAGCAACAAATCCTTGCTTTATCTATCCTTGCAGAGAATTAATTTAATTTTGATTTCCTCTCTTTGTGTTTGCTTTGGAGGTTTTTACATATATTGCTGAAACTGACTAGAACTTGGCCGTGAGAACGTGGCTGTAATGTGAAATGTATCCCTTCAGCCTCCTTTGGTCAACTTGGCAAGGCTGTCGATGGAGGCAGGACAGCTTCATCTCCCACGCAGGAGGCAGAAGACTGGATGAGAAACAAAGTCAAGGTACACCATTTTTGACCAAAACCTTGCAGACAGGTTTGTATACTTAATGTTCCAGGTGAATGGTGTCCTTCACACTATCACCTTTCTTAGGACATGAAACTAAAGAGAAAAGGGAGTTAGGGCAATAATCAGACTGGAAGAGGAATAAAAATTCAGGATTTGTTACTGTCCTTTTCTTCCCCTGCTAGTATTGGTATTAAAAAAAAAAAAAAGACTTCATGTGTAATACTAAATTATTGAAAAAGTCATTTGTCCAAAGTGATATATAGGAAAAGGCAAAGATAAAGTTAAAATACAATGCTGGTAGGTAGTTCAAGAGAGTATTATTTAGGCTCTAATGAAAACCTTAAGTGAATCTGAAGGAGAAGCAGTGAAAATTCCAAGTTCTTTAATGTAAAGGGTGTTATTATACTTTTCTTCTTAGTGTTGTCATCCCTTAGAGTCAGATGGAGAGCGATGTGCATTTATTTACTCTTTTATTTCTAAAGCTAGCTGTCAGTAGCTGGGTACAGATCTGTCATGTTTTGTGTATACCCGCCTGTACAATTTAGCTTTTAGAATTTAATCAGAGTAAATTTCATTTACATATCTAGTTATAACATTTCTATAAATTCTAAAATGAAATTTCAAAGATTCTTCAGAAGTTAAATAATCTTCAACACTACTCCCCTCACCACCACCACCACCACTACAAGGGGTCTAATACTTGTTATAAATACTTATCTAAGCACGGTCATTCTTAATGGCCAATTGACTTAATATACTCAAGAATTCCAGTGAAGATGGAATAATCCTCTAGCTAGGACTCTTTTTTATTTATTTGAAAATAGTGCTTCTTCACAATCTGTGCCATCAGTTTCTAAGTAAACTTCATATTAGCGAATGATGAATTAAGATCAAAAGGCATTTCTACATTCCTTTTTAAAAAGTTAACACTGATTTGTACTTAATTGTATGGCAGACATTATCCTATATGCATTTCCTTCCTTATTTATGAGGTTGGTATAATTGTTCACATTTAACAAATTTTTACATTCAGGTATAGAGAGGTTAAGCTATCTGCCCAAGGTCGCATAGCAAGTGGCAGACTCACAGTGAGGATGTGAACTCAATTCTAAATTCAGAGACGGTGTCCTTAGTCACTATACTTTGTTTTGCCCCATGAATTGAATTTCATTAAATTCCTACAACAATGGCATAAACTCTATCCTTTCTAAAGTTCTAGAGTCCAAAAGACTCAGTGAAAAAAATTCCAGTGAGATGAGAATTATGTGGTATATTTCATCATGCAGACACTTTAAAAAATTATTTTATTGAGGTCATATTTACTTATAACATTGTGTAAATTTCAGGTGTACATTATTATATTTCAGTTTCTGTATAGATTGCATCATGTTCACCACCAATAGTCCAGTTTTTATCTGTCACCATACATACATGCCCCTTTACCCCTTTACCCCTTTTGCCTTCCCCCTCCCCCACCCCTTTCCCCTCTGGTAACCAACAATCTGTTCTCCTTATCTATGCGTTTGTTTATGTTCCACATATGAGTGAAATCATATGGTATTTGTCTTTCTCTGCCTGACTTATTTCGCTTAGCATAATACCCTCAAGGTCCATCCATGTTGTCACAAATGGCACGATTTTGTATTTTTTATGGCTGTGTAGTATTCCATTGTATATATATATATACACCACTTCTTTAGCCATTCATCCATTGATGGGCGCTTGGGTTGCTTCCACACCTTGGCTATTGTGAATAATGCTGCAATGAAGCATATATCTTTTTGAATTATTGATTTCATGTTCTTTTGATAAATACTCAGCAGTGGAATAGCTGTATCATGTGGTATTCCTATTTTTAAATTTTTGAGAAATCTCCATACTGTTTCCCATAGTGGCTGCACCAGTTTGCATTCCTGCCAGCAGTGTACAAGGGTTCCCTTTTCTCCACATTCTCTCCAACACTTGTTATTTCTTATCTTGTTAATTATAGCCATTATGACAGGTATGAAGTATCATCTCATAGTTTTGATTTTCATTTCCCTAATAATTAGTGATGTTGAACATCTTTTCATGTGGCTGTTGGCCATCTGCATATCTTCTTTGGAAAAATGTCTGTTCATATCCTCTGCCCATGTTTTGATTGAGTGTTCATTTTTTTGGTGCTGAGTTGTGTGTCCTTTATATATTTTGGAAATTAACCCCTTGTCAGATATACGATTTGCAAATATTTTCTATCAGTTGGTGGGTTGTCTTCTCATTTTGTTGACGATTTCCCTTACCATGAAGAAGCCTTCTAATCTGATGTAGTCCCATTTGTTTATTTATTCTTTTTTCTCTTGCCTGAGTAGACATGGTATTTGAAAAGATACTGCTAAGACCGATGTCAAGCAGTGTACTGCATGTTTTCTTCTAGGAGTTTTATGGTTTCAGGTCTTACATTCAATTCTTTAATCCATTTTGAGTTAATTTTTGTATATGGTTGTAAGATAATGGTCTTTCATTATTTTGCATGTGGCTGTCCAGTTTTCCCAACACTATTTATTGAAGAGATTTTCCTTTCTCCATTGTATGTTCCTGGCTCCTTTGTTGAAGTTTAGCTGTCCACAGATGTGTAGTTTTATTTCTGGGTTCTCAATTCTGTCCCATTGATCTGTGTGTCTGGTTATCTGCCAGTACCATGCTGATTACCACAACTTTGTAGTGTATTTTGAATTCATGGAGTGTGATACCTCCAACTTTGTTCTTTTTTCTCAGGATCACTTTGGCTATTTGGGGTCTTTTGTTGCTCCATATAGATTTTAGGATTCTTTGTTCTGTTTCTGTGAAGAACATCATTGGGATTCTGATTGGGATTGCATTGAATCTGTAGACTGCTTTAGATATGGACATTTTAATTATGTTTATTCTTCCAATCCATGAGCATGAACTATCTTTCCATTCCTCCCTTTCTTTATGTCTTCTTTGATTTCTTTCAATAATGTCTTATAGTTTTCAGTATATAAGTCTTTCACCTCCTTGGTTAAATTTATTCCTAGGCATTTTACTCTTTTTATTGTGATTGCAAATGGGATTGTAGTCTTGATTTCTCTTTCTGTTAGTTCATTATTAGAGTATAGAAATGCAACTGATTTTTTTTCTTAAAGATTTTATTTTCCTTTTTCTCCCCAAAGCCCCCCGGTACATAGTTGCATATTTTTAGTTGTGGGTTCTTCTAGTTGTGGCATGTGGGCTGCCATCTCAGCATAGTACCATGTCCGCGCTCAGGATTCGAACCGGGGAAAACCCTGGGCTGCCGAAGCCAGAGCACGTGAACTTAACCACTCGGCCACGGGGCCAGTCCCCTGCAACTAATTTTTGTATGTTGATTTTGTACCTTGCAACTTTGCTGTATTCATTGATTATTTCTAATAGTTTTTTTGTGTGGATTCTTTAGGGTTTTCTATATATAGAATTATGTCATCCACAAATAGTGACAGTTTTACTTCTTTTCCAATTTGGATCCCTTTTGTTTCTTTTTCTTGCCTAACTGCTCTGGCTAAAAATTCCAGTACCATGTTGAATAAGAGTGGACAGAGTGGGTATCCTTGTCTTGTTCTTATTCTTGGAGGAATAGCTTTCAGTTTTTCACCATTGAGTATGATGCTGGCTGTGGGTTTGTCATAAATGACCTTTATTATATTGAGGTACTTTCCTTCTATACCCATTTTATTTAGAGTTTTTATCATAAATGGAAGTTGGCTCTTGTCAAATGCTTTCTTCTGCATCTATTGAGATGATCATGTGATTTTTATTCTTCATTTTGTTAATGTGGTGTATCACATTGATTGATTTGCAAATGTTGAACCATCCCTGCATCCCTGGAATAAATCCCACTTGATCGTGGTGTAAGATCCTTTTAATATATTGTTGTATTTAATTTGCTTAATTCGTTGAGGGCTTTTGCGTCTATGTTCATCACCGATCCTGGCCTGTAATTTTCCTTTTTTGTGTTGTCCTTGTCTGGTTTTGGTATCAGGGTAATGTCGGCTGTGTAAAATGAGTTACTTTTAATGTGAATTTTACGTAAGAATAATTGAAACATGTGCCAGGATTATAGGCACAAGAGTGTATTGAGGTTAATATCAAAATTCCTAAGTGATTTTTAAAATTACATTTTAGATCAAATATGAGGTTCAACAATTATACCTGAAGCCATGCCTTTATTTTATGCTACTCTTATGTATAAAACTACTATTCACCAGTCAAATTGTATTATTCTCCTTTTTCAGAATATTTTGCCATAGCATTTATCTTCTATTGGTGTAATCAGTAAATCTGTCTATTCTCTCTTCTGCACCTTAAGTTTCTTAAGAAACTTAACTTTCTTGGCCAGCCCTGGTGGCCTAGTGATTAAGTTTGGTGTGCTCTGCTTTGGCAGCCCGGGTTTGGTTCCCAGGTGTACCTCTCATCTATCGGTGGCCAGGGTGTGGCAGCAACTCACAAAATAGAGGAGAGTGGCAACAAATGATAGCTCAAGGCCAAGGGTCCTCAGCAAAAGAAAAAAAAAAAAAGAAGAAAAGAAATTTAATTTTCTATTACCCTAGAGGTATTCAAAATAATCACTGAGAAAACTGGATTAGAGAGATTTTTATTTTAAAACTACTATTCAGGAACAGATCTCTGGCATAAATAAGCCCAGATATAGAATGTGTTACTGTAGGTTCAATGTGTGTATTTTAGCTGTATTTGTTACAGCCACTTGATAAATCTACAGAGAAAATTACAGTTGGAGGGGAAGTCCAAGATTAATCTAATTCCACCATCTAACTTCAAGCTATCTTTTTTTCTTGGTGAATCTAACTAAGTTTGTCAATTTTATTTATTTTTTCAAAGAACCAGCTCTTAGTTTCATTGATCTTTTCTACTGTTTTTTTCAGCTCCACCTCCTAATTTTAAAGTTAGGAAAACAAAGACTAAATGTCTTAGGCAGTGGATTAATGGGTAATCTGTTGTACTTGTTGTCTTTAAGCAGCCACAAGGCAAGACCAGGAAATAGCTTTCTCCTGATAATTTGCCTTTTTACATCTCAGTCCTTGCGGAATGTCCTTCCAGAGGCCTCATTTGGACGCTACTACCACATCCAGGCAGGCCCAATTACCCCAACTTTCCTTCTAGCCCTACTCTCCCTATTGGAATCTTATTCACCTTCAAATTCCCAGAGTCTAGCAAAATAAATGTTTCTTGAATAGACAAGATTTTTTTAAAAAAAGGTAGCCTATGCAACAACATTAAAAAGTAGATGTGAAAATATAACAATTCTGTTTCTAGGAATTTATCTTAAGGAAGTAAGTATTAGTATAAGGAAATGACCTCAGGAATATTAATTTTAATAGCAAACGAATACTAACTGAATATCCAACAATAGCAGACTGGTTAATTATCATATAGCCATATTTTGGAATAAGTATTATTATTATTACGTAAATGGAATGATACATACATATAGAAAAAAGTCTAGAAGGTGGTTTTGATATTTATCTCTGGATGGTGATATCAAAGTTGATTTTTAAATTTCTTTCATGTCTGTATCTTATACATTTTTCTAACTAGGCACAAATACTGTTTACGCAATAAGGAAAAATGATGTCATTTTAAAACAGAATATGTATACAGGATAGTGTGTAGAAAAGTGTTAACATGGCAGCCCTGAACTACTCTCCTTGGAAATGCTTGCTTGCAAGGTTGCCCCGGGCTGGTATCTGGGAATACGGATTTCAGAAGAGTTCCCACCATTCCAGAATTGATAAGAGTAGCTCACTGCACCTACACTGTACAAACAATGTGATTTATACTGAACACCTGCTCACCTTCTGGGAGTCTGGAATTTCAGCACATGTGAGAGACAGGTTGCCTACATGATTAGCTCCCAATAAAAACCCTGGGTGTTGAGTCTCTAATGACCTTCCCTGGTAGACAACATCACATGTGTCATCACAATTTGTTGCTGGAGGACGTATGTTCTTTCTGATTCACTAGGAGAAGTCTCTTGTGCTTGGTTTCCTTCAGCTTTGCCCCATGCATCTGTTCCTTTTGCTGATTTTGCTTTGTATCCTTCACTGTAATAAACCTTAGCTGTAAGTACGACTACATGCTGAGTCTTTAAGTTCTCATACAACCTGGCAGTAGTCTTGGGGAACCCTCAACATATAGTATCTTAGTTGTTTTTAAAGAGGTGAAATATAAAACCTGAAAAATCCTGGGTAACAGTTTAGTGTCATTGCCAATTCTCTTTGATAACTTCGGTATTTTAAAGAAATAGCCTAACAGCTAACCTTTAAATATTCAGGTTCTACCTTATATAAATGCAGATTTATAAAAGAGTCACTTACAGCAGGATGAAAAACATTGATGGCTTGAACGGAAGCCTTCCCTTTTTGCTTATACCCGAATACCAAATCAATCCATTGACAGATGTTCTGGGACACGTAATCAGACTCTAAAGCCTGCCGATGGATGAGGATAAAAAGTCGAGGATCGTTACGTGCCCAAGGCGGGAGGTTGACGTGATTAACCCGTTCACCATTCTGACGCACACCAAAATCAAAACCTAAAAGAGAAGATTAGCATTAATATTTATCTCCCCCAAAGCATGCTTCATTTGGTCCACTGAGCAGGTCTTAAGAGTTTACAGAAACAGTCATTGTGTGCTGTAACCAGGAAAAGGAGCAAACAGGATAGAAACACTATTGCTCATCTACTTACTTACCTACTAACAGAGCTACATGGATTAATGCTATTCCAATTAAGTTTAAGATCTCTCAACTTTATCCTTCTACCACTTTATATCTGACTGAAAAAAACCCAGAAAATCATTGCCTGCTAATGCCAATGTTCTACTTATCAAATCTTCAAATGCAATAAGTGCTTAAGTATCCAATTGCAAACTTGATTAAAATCAAACTGAAACTTTGTAAAAGCATTTCTGAATTATTGGTGTTAACAATATAATAAATTTAAGACTATATTTAGTAAATATTAGCATTCTATAGTTTAAAAAACCCAACTAATACAAAGTATACACATTCCTAGAATGAAGGGTCTTCATCTATTAATTTTATGGTAAGTCTGCAGGTCTGTCCTGACTTCATTTCTACTAAGCTTCCCTGTGGATAACAAAATTATCCCAACACATTGAATAAGAGGATTCTTCAGTGACATAAATGAACTGTAATCTAATTGTCTCATTAGTCTGCTAGTATACACAAAAATATCAGAAGTGTTTAAAAAAATTGTCCTAAAAGTGGGGCCAGCCCAGTGACAGGGTGGTTAAGTTCGCGCACTCTGCTTTGGCGGTCCGGGGCTCATGGGTTTGGATCCTAGGCGCAGACCTACACACCGCTCATCAAGCTATGCTGTGGCAGCATCCCACATACAAAATAAACGAAGATTGGCACAGATGTTACCTCAGGGCCAATCTTCCTCACACCCACACACAAAATTGTCCTAAAAGAAATGTTAACTTTGAACAGAAATGATTTTTTGCGATACCTTTTTGGATAGAAAATCTGAACACCATAACAGAATAAAAATTAAAAAGGACCTCTTAAAAGCTGATTATGCTCCACATAAAATTAAGTTGCTCTCTGCCTACTTCTTGATCTTGTGAAAAGTTAGAAGGATCTTTACTAATTTTGGAAGTATTCTGAAATGATGCGATGTGAAATATAAACCAAGGGCTCATATAAAATTAATGTGGAGAGGGGCTAGGGGTCATCTCAAAAAGCTCAGCAGTCATCCCACAGACAGCTGCAGGTGATGTAAGACGAACTGGCTGAGCACCCACAGAACTCTGTGTGGGCAGCTTCGGGAGAAACAGCAGGAATTCACCGATTGAACAATAGTGAATGAGGTATCTAAGGACTGAGTTGGGGAGGGGCTGAGCGGCAGGGGGTCTCTATAAACTCAAATCAGTCCCAACTTTCAGGTGCTCTGGGGACACATGACAGAGGTAGACCAGAGCAGATGACTGGAGGTATAATCACAGGCCCACAGGAATGTTGACAGGGAATGACATGATGTACATTATAGCAAATCATATTTTCCAAGAATGGCTATAACAACACTTGCTGTCTTGCATGCTTTTCTAGAATCTTGCTATTCCTCCATCAAGTGGCAAAGTCTATGCTCCTTCCTTTTGAATGTGGGCAGGCACTTATGACGGCCTCACAAACAGAACACAGTGGCAGTGTTGCTGTGTGACCTCCAAGGCTAGGTTGGAAAAGGCCTACAGCTTCTGTTCATCTTTCTCTTAGGACGCTTGACTCTGGAACCCTGAGCTGCTAAGTGGGATGTCCAAGGCCACCATGCTGTGAGGAAGCCCAAACTATTCCATGTGGAGAGACCATATGGAAAAGTATATGGAAGAGAGCAAGGCCTGCCAGCCCCCAGCTGCTCTGTTCCCTTGGCTGTTCCAGCTCCAGCCAAACTGAATGTAACTGCATGAGAGGCCCTGAACAAAACCACAAAAACCACCTGGCTGAACTGTTCCTGAATTTCTGACCTACGAAAACTGTGATAGATAATAATTTTGTTGTTGTTTTGAGCCACTAAGTGTTGGGGTTGTTATGCAGCCACAGATGACTGGAAGATACGAATAAGAAACCATGGATAGAGACAACAAGCCGTAGATTTAAACCTGAGTCCCAAACTGAAAGCCAGAAGGCAGGTACCCCAAACTGCAGGTGCTGATATTTCACTGAGGTGTTTCTCACTTGGGCAACCCTATGAAACATGCTCCAGGTAACCAGCAGCATGGACTTATTAATCATTCTCCAAAGAAACCCATAGAGGCCAGTTAGTACAGAATAAAATTCTAAAGTAATTTGCCCAATACTATCTTGTCTAAAGATATAATTCTCAATTTCACATATTCCTACAGGTCACATAAAAACACAAAATTAAGTAATGTAGGAAAATGACACAAAGATACGTCTTAAAGGGTTAACTGATCTTCTATTAAAGAACAGGTAAGACTGGCCAAAATTCTTGGTCGCTAGCATCACAGAAAATTTGCTTTTATCCTCTAGAATTCCTTTATTAGATAATTCTGGTTAGATTGCTTTATTTCCAACTTGGTCATTCCTTATAAAATCATTGAGACTTTGCTTAATTTACATTGTACTTGCAATAAATTCATGACTCTTTTTTTTAAATGAGCACATAACTTTTGTAATCAGAAAAAAATAAAGCAATTTCTGTAACAAAATTAAAATACATATTTACAAATACTTTTGATAGTTAAAAGTTACAGTTTTCCAAATATATTTCATCCTATGAAATACTTAAAATCCTCAAGCTCACTCAGAAATAAAATTATATACTTAATAAATAAAGGTATTTCTCTTATTTGGGGACTCAAATTTTAGGACTTACAAAAGCTATTTTTCTTTTTGGAAAATTATAAAATAACTACAAACCCTCAGAAATATAAATAAGAGATGATTTACTGCCATACCTTCACGGTTAACTAAAAACTCTGGAAGGTAGAAAAACTCCGGGATAAGTTCTTTCACATCAGTCATGGATTCAAAAGATGAGAGGCGCCAAGTCGTATTTGTAGAATGAAAAGTTCTGTCTGGAATGTCAAAACTTTGATCTAGAAAAAAATACAAGTAATACAATTAAGACACAAAGACCTGATTCCATCTGGAGCCTCTTATAATCAACTTACTTCCGCTACTTCAAAAAGACTGAAATGATGTTCATCTTATTTGTCCCTAGTTTAAGAGAGGTTATTCATGTTCTTGAAAATAAATATTTCTATATATAATTTGAGACCGCACTATTTTATTTAATCTGTATTATGTTTCATAATACATATAACTAAATAAATTTATACCATTTATTTATTTAATTGATTATTATCTGTCTACTCAAGTAGAATGAAAGTTCCATAAAAGCAAGGATGTGGTGTATTACCCAAAGCTAGCACATGCTAGGTACTCAATAATGATTTATTTATTGAACGAATGAAAGGAGGAAAATTAAAGCTCAAGTAGGTAAAATAGTTTTTTCCTCACAAAGAAGCAAAATTATTCCTTCACCTCTAACTGTTAAAACTATTTTTTTTCCCCTGAGGAAGATTAGCTCTGAATTAACATCTGCTGCCAATCCACCAATCCTCCTCTTTTTGCTGCAGAAGACTGGCCCTGAGCTAACATCCGTGCTTATCTTCCTCTACTTTACTTTTTTCCCTCTACGCCTGCCACAGCATGGCTTGACAAGCAGTGCGTAGGTCCGTGCCGGGGATCCAAACCAGTGAACCCTGTGCCACCAAGTGGAGTGTGAGAACTGAACCACTATGCCACTGGAGTGGCCCCTGTTAAGACCACTTTTTCTTCTTTCTTTTCTCTTTTGGGCATGAGGGTATTGCTTTTTAGATGTCATAAGCTAAAGAATTAAGTAAGATTTCCTATGAATGAAAATAAAGCTAAGCATAGGCACTCCTTTAAGTTTTCCTGGTGTAGACTATTAATACCATAGAATTGAATTTTGACCCTGTCTCTTCTCTGTCAACAGTTACTAGACTTTTCAGCCTTCGGGCAGGCCTAGAATATTAAATGATATCCAAAGGCCAGCCCCTGAAAACAGTGCAGATGCTTCTTAGGAACTAGGCTGTACCATCTGCAACTCCTCTGAACTTGCTGAAGTTTGAACAATCTGTCACAGACAGATCTCAGCATCAGGCAAGGTACAATTTTAAAGAGACATGCTAAATTTCTCCCTGAAGCCTGAGCTGATCTGTGGGGCAACATTTTCCACTGCTTTTATTGCTTTCTCATCTATTCTGTCAAATCAGTTAGCATTGGCTGGCCACTAAATAAAATCTAGGAAGAAATGAGGTTTATAAATAGTTCTATTTTCTCAGAAAGTACAGAAGCCCACTTAAAGAAATATTTAACTCACTAGCTCATTCAGGAGAAAAAGTTATCAATCTAAATGGAATCCAGAAGAACTAAAGGCAATTCTGTAAGGCTATGGTGGAGTCACAGTAACTAGAGTAGAGACTACGGAATTGTGGAACAAGAGCAGCACATTGAGGGTTCTGTTCATGCTTTCTCTGTAGTTTATTAATTTTTTAAAAAAGTGATACTATAAACTCCCATAATCTAGAACATGCATGTACTAACTAATGGTTCAAAACCTAGCACTTTTGCCCCCAGGGGGCATTTGGCAATGTCTGGAGACATTTTTGGTTCTCACAGCTGGTTGGGGGGATGCCACTGGCATCCAGTGGGCAGACGCCAGGGATGCTGTTAAATGCCCTACAATGCACAGAACAGTCCCCACAAAAAAGAATTATGTAGCTCGAAATGACTACAGTGCCAAGGTGAGAAACCCTGGACTAAACCAGAAGTCTAGAAATAAATTCAAAAGCCAACATAAATCTTTTTAAACTAATCAGATGAAACTGAATGGGGACTGAGTTAGTCTTTTTCTAAAAGAAAAAATTCTT
The DNA here is from genome assembly GCF_037783145.1 of Equus przewalskii. Taxonomy (NCBI): domain Eukaryota; kingdom Metazoa; phylum Chordata; class Mammalia; order Perissodactyla; family Equidae; genus Equus; species Equus przewalskii. The sequence goes on along the minus strand of NC_091831.1, from coordinate 76,085,697 downwards.
AAATACACAATGAAGAAAACCTAGCATAATAGCAATACGTAAAAATAGGTAAGAAATTTTAGTTGATTAAGAGTTTTATATTAATAGATTCTTGGGCTATGTTAAAAGAAATAGAGGGAAGTAACAGTTCTGTTATACACTGCAGTGTTCCCAAACCACATCTGAAATATTCTTTTTCATTTTGGGACTGCCACTTTTTAATAAGGGCATTCACAAATCAGAACACATCCAGAAAGATGATCAGAAGAGTGACAGGTTTGGAAACCAGAGTAAACAAGGATGGCTTAAACATTAGTTCTTAAAACTCTACTAAGTACAGAACTGTCTTATTTCTTTTTTGTATTCCTTGCAGTAGGTGGGATAAGACCTTGCATACAGGAGGCTTTCAATCTGACGTCAAATTAACTAAGGATAATTAGCCTGGGGATAAACAAGACGGAGACAGAGAAAGGCAACAGGGAAAAAATCTTCAAATATTTGAACAGCTGTCACGTGGAACATCTGTGTACTTACAGAGGGACAAATACAGTCATGTACCATATAACGACGTTTCAGTCAACAACGAACTGCACATATGATGGTGGTGCCCTAAGATTAGCACCATAGAGCCTAGGTGTGTAGGGGGCTATACCATCTAGGTTTGTGTAAGTATACTTTGTGATGTTTGCACAACAATGAAATTGCCTAACAACACACTTCTCAGAACACATCCCCATCGTTAAGCCACGTGTGGCAGCTTAAGAAAGCACCTTTTTATAGACCAAGTAGAGAGAATACAAAATTCACTCCTCCAAGAGGTTGCATATGAGTAAAAATATATAAAGAAGTTCAAGATGTGTTGAGTAAAATGAATGGATAATGATTCTATAAAGGATTCTGGGTGCCATGAGGAACAACTACAGAACTAATACCACGGTTCTCATTAGAAACTGATGGGTGAGTGTGTCCCCATTTGCACACAAATTAGAAAATTCACCTCTGTCTAAGTCATCTGCAGGCCTGCAGGCTGTCACTGAAAACGCTGAGGTAGATTATTAACTAGAAAGTTACTATGGTGAAGGTGGCAGTGTGGTTTTCCTGTTAACTAGTTATTTATAATAAATTACAACAATATATTCCCTCCCTTTTGGGTTCAAAGATAACTTACGTGATCTGAAATAATTATTAAGTTGAACACCTTTAAAAAATGAAATGCATATGCTTTAAAAGGGTAAATTTTACAGTGCGTGAATTACATCTTAATTTTTAAAAGGTGAATTGCATTTTTATAAACTTAGATACATTTAATTTGAAGCCAAATTTGAAACCTTAGCAAGATGATTTGGCTTACTGCAGGTCTTTTGAAGAAAATTTTGTCAAAGGAATAAATAGAATTCTTTCTCCTGTGGTTTGATTAGTGTCAATATGTTTTCAGGAAGTCAGTCAAGACTTTTTTCTAATGACCCAGAAAGACTTTTTAGATAGTTATAAAACCATCCTTACCTTGATAGGCTAAAAACATTTTCGTGAAAGGAGGCATCCTGACCAGGAAGTGAAGCACAGTGCCGCTGTTAGAATAGTGGGAGCCGTAGTGGTAGGGCTGCACCGGAGGCATGGGGTCATCTTCCCTAGCTCCTTTGCGGTACTCTTCCTCCAAGTACTGAAGGAAACAGGGAATCAGAGAGAATTCATGATAGTGAGCTCCAGGGAAAGCTGGAGAAGCCTAGCTCGTTGTCTTTTCCAACCTTCCCTGCTACCGCTTTGATGCCATTCTCATGGCTTGCCCTTCTACTCGTGTTTGGACCTCAGCCACCTTGAGTATCTGGGAGTCTCCTCCTTGGTGCCCTGCTGAGACGTGAAGACTCGAGAAGCATCTCACAGTCTGCACCTTTACTCTCATTCCCTCATAGAAAACCCACCTGTTCTGCACCCTACCTCCCAGCGTTCTGGCTCCCAACTAACGGCTCATGATGTCTAAGTTGGTCAAGTGCTCAAATGAGAGCCACTACTATCCCTGGAGACTGGATTTTAAAAGAGGGTTTCAAGATGTAATGCCTTGTTCTTCAGAGAAATGCTTCTCTAGTGGTGGTAATGCAATAGAAATGTAAAAACTGTACCATGTTATTGGAATTCTTAGGTATTAAGAGAACATCTTACGGCTGTTTTGCAGTGTGGTTACACAGAGATAAAGAATACGGTGATTTTTCACTACTCATCTTCCCATCATAAAGTAGGAAGCTCAACCAAATATTTGATATCTGTCACTATTCTCATCTCTCATGGCTTCTGTCTGGCTCTGATAAGAAAGTCAGGTGACAGTGAATTTTCTGGAGTCACTTCTCCTTGATTCCCATAGCACTGCCCCATTTTTAACTGCAGAAGAATCAAGCAGTGACAGCTGTGAGATGCTTGGAGGTATCCTTCTGGAACTATGACAGAAAACATTGTGATGAATCTGAGAAAACTGCTTCAGCTGCTCCTAACTTTATACTCTTGTAAAGAATGCAACATGTGGCTAATGAGTTTTCTTAATTGCCAACAGAATTCCATTAATATTAATTTTACAGAAATAGGTAATTAACTTCTATTTTAAAACTTTAAAATATGGTAAATTTCCGTTAATAAACTAATGCATAATATGCTGAATATGAATAATAAGGGATTATGGTACCTTATGAATATGCTGATACTGTTATATAAATAATACTAGGGGACACAAATAGCAGGTCCCTGGAAATCTTTGTGACTTTTATAAGGAATAAAATTATCTACATATTTGAATATAACAATGATTTTTATTAGCTTCCAATTTATGCCACAATAAATGTATTTCTTTTTCCGGGCAAAGTATTTGCAGAGAATTGAGACACAGAATAAAATTTAAAATCATATAATGATTTCCAGTTGTTTGTCAATCAAAGCACAAGGAAGTGAAAAACAGAAGATCAATACTATAAATTTAAAATTAGGTAAAACACAAGTTTATAAAACAAAATCCCAGTTTTCACTTATCAAAATATGAGTAAAAGCTAAACCTACCTTGTATGTGTCCACGTAACGATCTTCTTTTTCTTTATACTGCACAGCTATAGGCTTAGAGAGATTTCTGTAAAGGAAGAGATGATGGAAAAAATATGGAGTGTTTTGATACTGTCAGCATTAAGCTGTCTAGATGTCTGCATCCTGTAAGTAAATAAGTGATCAACAAAATACTCGGCCCTTAGTTTAGTGCTTACACATGTTGCTTTACAACTAACACTCATCATCCAAAATTATTATTTCATAAACTATTAAGGTAGAATTTTTAAAAACACATCCATACCAGTATTAGGAATTCCTGACTGATGAGTAACCTATACAAGAAGAGCTGCTGCTACCCCTTGCCTCCCTGCTTCCTCTACTTCCTCCAGAATCATAACTGACGCTGTTCATGGCAGCTGACTCCTACCAAGCCCTAGAAACTCCTATCCTGATTTTCCAGACTGTACACCAGTAGGCAGTGAAGAGTAAAGGGCAGTTTGGACAGGAAATAGGATCATGAGAAGATGCCATGTAATTATTAGGCTAGTTAGTGAAAACTCAAGAAACAACACATGCTTACAGTGACCAAGTTGAGATGTGGAGTCTGAGTATTGAAATAAATATTTTGTTATCTAATTCATAGATGGTGAGTGACACCATTATGCACAGTGCAGAGAATGAGTGCATGTGTTTGGATGTGTCTGTGCTGGTGTTCGCACTGTATCAGGGAGGCAAGAGAACCCAAGGATGAATCCTCACTTTTACAAGCTACAGAGTCAAGCAGCTTCCCTGTGCGGTACTTAAAAGAGCAAGAGAAAAAGGTCCAATGAGGAAGGACAGGTTTCCCTGGCTGAGGAGCCATCTGGTCCGGCACTGGGATGGAGGCAACTGGAGTTTGAACATCTGGCACCGTAACTAGATCAACTTCAGATTTCCCCAAATTTCAGTAAGTCAAACCAGGTCTGCTTAGCCAGATGTTGATATATCTATTTTTTTGGAGAATTATTTGATAGGGATATCGAAATTAGTAATAGTAAACATTTTATTTTTGAGGTCTTTTTAACCCTAAAAACTTTGTTAAAAAGTAAAAATAGTTTTATAGAATAGACACAAATTCATTTCTCAAAAGAAGAGAAATCATGTTTGACATACTGGCAGGCAATTTTTTTCTAAGTAGCGTGAACAGTTTTTTTATTTTTTAAACACAAGTAATACCTATTGCTGTGGTTGAAAAATCAGAAATTCCTGATGAGCAAATAAAATAAACCAAAAATCAGGCACATACTATTACCCACAGGTAAAACATTTTGGTATATATCTTTCCAGATGTCTTTGTGCTTATCTGTGTATGTATATTCACTTTTTAAATAAAAAGAACATCTTGGGGCTGACCCCATGGACGAGTGGTTAAAGTTCTGCGTGCTCTACTTTGGTAGCCTGGGTTTGCGAGTTCAGATCCCAGGCGTGGACTACACAACTTGTCAAGCCATGCTGTGGCGGCATCCCACATATGAAGTAGAGGAAGACTGGCACAGATGTTAGCTCAGGGCTAATCTTACTCAGAAAAAAAAAAAAAAGAACATCCCCCTCCATGTATAATATATATTTCTACAATACCACTTTTACTAGCTGCAACATATAACAATTTATTCAAACCTGGTGTTGGGCATTTAGGTTGTTTCTAAATTTTAGCTACTTAAAAAATTGATATGAGGACTATCTTTATGGCTAAATTTTTGCTTGCAGTGCCAGGCACCGTTATCAGCAATGTACCAGACAGAGTTCTTGCCCTCATGACACCTACTACTGCTGGGAACCTTTCTGATAGAGCACACATCCTTAAGTATTTCCTAAGGAAAAGGTCCTAGAAGTTAAATTGTTAAAACAGAGTATGCACATTTGAAGAGTTCTTTGGTTATATATTGTTAAATTGCCTTTCAAAAAGATTTTATCTATTTATACCAGTAGTATATAAATTTAAATGTCCATCAGCACTGTATAAAAATGTCTAAAAATAAATAATGTGCCATTTGCTCTTTTTTAAATTGACAAAAACATTAAACTGAATCTGATTTCCTAAAAACTGTCTTAACTAGGCCTGATTATTTAGCAGTTATAATTAAAATACTCTACTATACCAATAGAATATTTGAAGTCAATTTTTCTTTAAACTAAATAAGAGTATATTTTTTAAACTAAATAAGCAGAATATACTCTCATCAACCAGGGCTATTTAGTCTCTAAATGCAATTCATTCAGGAAAGGCAGGATAAATGCTAAATTCTTTGCTTTTAATTGCCACAATTCAAAAGCAAGGAATTTGTGTCTAGTTATATCAACGGTGACCAAAGAATTTAGTTTTGCTTTGTTTTTTGGACATTTAAAAAAGTATCATTAACAAGTATTTTTTTATTTAAATATGTTTCAATCAATTATAGTCTTTATTCTTTTTGGTGCTCAGATTTTCCTATCTTTGGCAGTGACAGCCACTTCAAGTTGATCTCTGAGTGCTTTATTTTCTTAAATTGTGGTAAAAAAGACAACACAAAATTTACCATCCTAAACCATTCTCAAGTACACAGTTCGGTAGTGTTAACCATATTCACACTGTTGTGCAATAGCTCTCTAGAACTTTTCCATTGTGCAAAACTGAAACTCCACACCCACTGAACAACAACATCCCATCTCTCCCCTCCCACCACCCTGTTCCCCAGCAACCACCATTCCACTCTCTGCCTCTGAGTTTGACTACCCCAGACAACTCACACAAGCAGAATCACACAGTATCTGTCTTTTTGCAACTGGCTTAATCCATTTAGCACAATATCCCCAAGGTTCATCCACGTTGTAGAATGTGATAGGACTTCCCTCCTTCTTAAGGTTAAATAATACTCCATTGTATGTATGTACCACATTTCTGCCATCCATTCATCCACAGACAGACAGCTGGGCTGCCTCCACATCTTGGTATTATGAATAATGCTTCAATGAATATGAGTGTGAAAATTTTCTTTTCAAGTCCTTTATACAAGACTATATTAGTTTCCTTGCTCTCTGATACAATAAAATATCCCAGGCTCATCTCGTATGTTTTCTTCTAATAAACGTAGAGAAAAATGAGAGAATAGGAAATCATCATTTTGTAACCTCTAGTGAAATAATTGACACAAGCAATAATCATCAATGAAAGAAACAAGTTCAGTGAGAGCCTGGACCCATGGATCAATCTAAGCATCATTAGAGTGGGATATCATCTGCCTCCTGATATGGGGCAATATAAAGTTTACACCAGCACCTAAAAAGGATTCTTGCCAAAAAAAGTTGAACCTGAATCTAATCAAGCCTTTACTTTAGAACTAATTTCCAGTCTCTCGTAAATACAGAAGCTAGAGGAAAAAGCTAAATAGTAACATGAAAATGGGGGACATCCTACAAGATAAATGATCTGTTTTTTTTCAACAAGCCATGTCGGGAAGAAAGAAAGAGAAAAAGACAAAAATGTGAAGGCTGTTCTAGATATATGTTTTGAGAGACACAGCAGCCAAAGGTGACATTGGGCCTGATTTAAGCAAATCAACTATAAAAAGACGTCTTTGATAAATCAAGGGACATTTTAACATGAACTGGATATTAGATAATAGCATAAAATCACTGTTGCTTTTCTTAGATGTGATAATGGCACTGTGGTTATGTAGGAAAATGTTCTATTTTTTTCCTCAAGAGATGTTTACTGAAGAACATAGGATTGACATAGATGTCTGTGATTCGTCTTAAATTAAAAAGGAAAAAAGATTGACGCAAGTTTGGCAAAAATCTTCATAATTGTTGGGGTGATGGACATATAGGGGTTCACTATATATTCACTCTATATATGATTAAGAACATTAATGAAATAAATGACGCACATGGATGAAGCCAAAAGGAGATGATGTTTTTAGTTACCTGTAGACTGATGGATCGCTGAGGTCAAGGGTCTCACTAACATAGTCAGCAAGTATAAACGGGAACACTGGATACTGCATAAGATCATTGAAGGATCGGCCAGCATGTTTGTTTAAGTGAGTCAAATACTCAAAATTTGTAATTTGTCCAGTATACCATAAGTTTGTTAGAGCAGTGATGTTGCCATATTCCAGAAGATTAGGGAGGTTATTTGTTAGTATACTGTGGTACACATCATCGCGAACCTACAAGGGAAGGAGAAAAAAAAAATTTTATTTTTAGGCTTACTGAAACTTTTCTCCAAAGAATTCATGATATTATAGGCATGTTTATAATCTCAAGTCCCCCAAGAAAATTTTTTGAGAAATCTGTTAATAAGAAACTAAGAAAAAATTTACATATAAAAGTTACTTATTACAGATCTTTAAAAAAAACAATAAAGGAAAAAGAAGAAACTTCATCTAAATAAATGCAACATGAATGAGTAGAAAGAGCACGGTTTTCTGAATCAGAAAGACCCAGTCTGTGTTCCTGCTTAAACCCTTTGTGCTGCAGTCATGACACGTGTAACACGGTGGGGGGTGGAAATGATATTTATTTCATGAGAATGAAATAAAATATCCTATGTAAGAGAGGATATTTGATTTTCATTACTGATTGAAAACTAATACATGGATTTTCTTAGAGATTCACAAAAGTTCTGTCACAGGAAAAGGGTATGCTGATTTCTTCCGAAGCAATTAAATGACAATTGGTAATGAATGGAAAAAAACAGACGAGCCCGGCCTTTGCTAAAAGCAAATTTGAAATACTCATCTTAAATGTGTATATGCTTCAGGCTAGGAAGAGGGGCCACAGATGCAGATAATCAGAGATGGGACTAAAAGTCAATGAGAAGAACGAGAAAATGTGGCTACAGTTATGGAAAAGGCAAGATCACAGAGTGTTTAAGAACCTAAACCTGGAGATCTGTTTCACAACAATATGAATATAGTCAACACTACTGAACTGTACACTTAAAAATGGTCAAGACGGTAAATTTTATGTTATGTATTTTTAACCACAATTGAAAAAAGAAGAATAGGTTCAAGACAAAAGCAAAAACCTAAACCTGTAGTCTAAATCTGAAGGGTGTCAACTGCTGAAGCTAAGGTTGATGGAAGGGAATTTATGACAGTCTGCATACTGAACTCTGCAAGAAAAAGGAAGCATTCATTCATTCAACAGATACTCATTAAGCACCTACATACTAGTATGTTCAAGGTGCTGAAGACATAGCACTTAACAAAACAAAGTCCTTACGTTATTATTGGGGAGGCAATGTTGGATGCTATTAAGTCCTACAGAGAAAAATAGAGTAAGGTAAAGGAGATAAGGGATGCTGGGGGTAGGAGTGAGAGAGAGGCTGCTATTTTATTTAGTCAGGAAAAGTCTCTCTGATAAGGAGACATTTGATCATGGAACCTGAAAAAAGTGAGAGTGAGTCATATGGATTTCTAAGAAGAAAGCATTCTAGGCAGCATTCCTGGGAGGAGTAAGCACAAAGGCCCTGAGGCATCAGTGTGTCTGCTATATTCAAGGAAAAGAAAGTCACCATGGTTAGAGTAGAGAGATTGAGGGATAGAATAGTAGAAGACAAGCTCAGAGAGTTAACAAGATGCCAGATTCTTGAGTGCTTTTATTAGGCTATTGTAAGGACTTTGGCTTTAATGGAGTGACACAGGAAGTGACTGGAGGGTTCTGAGCAGAGGAATGCCATGATCCCACGTACGTACGTCAGCTGCTGCGTTGAGAACAGTCTGAAAGACGGGGGAGTATGGAAGCAGGGGGGCCAGTTAGGAGGGTGTTGTAATGATTTCGGCAGGAGATGCTGGCGACTGAGAGCAGGATGGTAGCAATGGAAGTTACCAGATTCTAGATGTATTTTGAGGGGAGAGCCAACGGGACTTATTGACAGAGTAAGTGTGGGAGATAGGAGAATAAGAGGAGTCTAGGATAATCCCAAGGCTTTGGGATTCAGAAAGATTAGAGTTGCCATTTACTCAGATGGGGAAATTATAAAGAGATTTTGGGGGAAAGATTAGAAATTCAGCTTTGTACACGTTAAATGTGAGATGCCAATTAGACTTGCAAGTGGAGATGCAAGTAGGGAGTTAAACATTTGAGTGCGACACTTAGGGGAGAGGTTTGGGTAGTGATATGAATTTGTAAGCTGTTGGAACACAGATAGTATTCAAAATCACAGGACTGGATGAGAAGAGAAGAGGTCTGAATATGAGCCCTGAGACACTCCGAGGAAGCATCCGTGAACAGGACTGAGAAGGAATGGCTGGTGAGGTCAAAGGAGAACTAAGAGGAGGTGATAAGCCAGAAGTCCAGTGAGGAAGGCTTTTTTTTTCTTTTAAGAAAGAGAATAATCAGCTGTGTCAAATGCTGCTGATAGGTCAAGTAAGATGGGGACTAAGAAATGTGACCGTAGCATTTAGCAACATGGAGGTCACTGTGACCCAGGCCAGAGAAATTATAGGTGGAATGGTGAGAAAAAAATATGACTGGAGCATTTCAAAAGAGAATTGGAGGGGAGGAATGGGAGGCAGCAAGCATATACAACTTTTTCTAAGAGGTTGTCTATAAAAGAGAGCAGACAAATAGCAGCTGAAGAGATGTGGGGGTCAAGAAAGGGCTTGTCAGAAACGGAATCTACCATCAAGTTTGAACCACCCCCTTCAAGTTGGTTATGTGTTCATTCATTTACTTTTTACAGATACAGTCTCTTTGGGGAATCAGAATTTAATACAGTTTAGGAGGACAAAAATAATACTAATATAACCAAGCATTTACTTTAATTAGGACTAAGACATAAGGCAATTTTTATTTGATTTCAGAAACTGTGAATTAAAGTTTAAGTAAGTTAACCCTTCATATAATCAGTATGAGTAAAGTTACACTGGTTCCATGATCACTTCAAAAATAGATATCTATTAGAAAGCTGAATTTACCTTGGTGTTATCAAATGCTAATAGGAGTGTTCTGCCATTTGTTAAAAAGATTTCTACAGCATTATCTCTCAATTGCCACCAACGCTTGTGAACTTCTTTAATTTCTTCATATGTCCAGGAAAATGATGCTGGCTCCAATTCTCCCTGAAGGTTCTAAGACAAAAGAAAAAGATGAAATTATTTGCATCACATGAAATATAAATAATCATTTTAATTTTAGATTTTTAAAAATTCTCAAAATGAAATGCAAAGTCTTTCTTTTGTGGCAAAATGGCAGATAAGAATCACTGAAAATCTTCCCACTACTAAACATTTCAAAATTCTGGGTAAAATTTAAGAAACTTAAAAAAATTAATAGACTTTATTTGTATTATTTTTTTAATAGACTTTACTTTTTTTAGAGCAGTTTTAGGTTTACAGAAAATTAAATAGATAATACAGAGAGTTCTCATGTATCCCCTTTCCACACTCAGTTTCCCTATTACTGTCTTACATTAGTGTGGTGCATCTGTTACAATTGATGAGCCAATACTGAATATACTATTCTTAACTAAAGTCTGTAGGTTACATTAGGGTTCACTCGCTGTATAGTTCTATGGGTTTTGACAAATGTTTAATGAAATGTATCATACAGAATAGTTTCACTGTCCTAAAATTCTCTTGTGCTCCCTCCTCCTTTCCTCCTTTCCCTATCCTGGCAACCACTGATCTCTTTACTGTCTCTATAGTGTTCCCTTTTCCTGAATGTCATGTAGTTGGAATCACACAGTATGTAGCCTTTTTAGACTGACTTATTTTACTAAGCAAATATTCTGTTAAATATAGAGCTGAGCTTGCAAGAAAGTAAAGGAAATGAAACCCCCAGGAGTCAAAAATAAAGAGAAATTTGAAAAACAGCTATAACTTTGGCCAACCAGTTGTGTATGTGTTCACATGCCCATACACCTATGCACACACTCCAGTTTCAGAAACTAAGTGACTTAGGTTAACACCCACTTGAGGACAAAAGATGAGGGCTTGGGTTCTCTGGATCACAGTGTGGCACTGAAATTCCTTCAGAAAGCTAAAACTCATGAAGGGATATGTTCCCAGTGAAAGAGCAGACAAACAAATGTGCCCATCAATAAAGAGGAATAACCAGGAAGCCTGTCTCTTTTGGCCTGGGGTCTGGTTGGAGAATAGAAAAAAAGCCTCTGCCTGAGAATTCATAACTATGGCTCTGCTCTCAGTTAAAATCAACCTATCTCCATGGCCTGGGAATTCCCAAGCTATGAAACAGTTCCCATGTCCCTGAATCATCCAGCAAAGGCAAAGCAGTCTCCTGTAACTAACACCGCATTCCTGCAAATACAGCCCCACTGAATGCAAGCTCACAAACCAGTGTGTAGCAAGTAGCTACATTCCCTTTCTATGTGGTTAGCAGAGGAAGTAGATGATAAGTGTGTACGGGAAAGCTGGATCTCCTGCAGAGCATTAATCTTAGCCCCACATTCTAGAATGAAGAGTTAGGGGCATAGGTCCTACACCTCCTACCGTCACTGGGCTCTTCCCAAAGTACAAAATCAAGAAAAACTTAAAAGAACACATCTAAATCTTTTGTAAATTGCAGTTGAATACATGAATGATGTCACTTGATGCTTTTAATAGAAAATTCATGAAAAAAGCTTCTACCAAAGTTTAAAACTAGTTAGAATTTATCTGATCAAATAAAGCTGTATCCTAGCTTGTTTTTTTCCATCAGCTTTCCCTTTTGGAAAACTGCATGTACTTATGCTTTTGTGTTGGCTAACAGGAAGCTCAGAGCAAAATTTAGAACTCACTTGCAGTAGCTACCTGATCCCAGGCTCTACATCTTTCCAAAGCCTTATTTAAAAATCTGAAAATGTGAATTGCCCTGCTTTGTGTTTGCTTTACTACTGTATTGAGTCCCAACTAACTTTTAGAAGTAGAAGCAAGAAGTATATTACAAATAAAATGTTTTAATGAAAATGTAATACTATCATACTTAAAACCAAATTGCTCCTTGTTTAGCTTCAACATTCATTCATTCATTCGTTCATTCATTCACTCCACACACATTAACTGAGCGCTATGGGCAAAGTGCTCCACTAAGTGCTCTACATAAAATACATCTGTATAGGACAAAAGGGGGCATGGGATTTTTGTACACATATTTAAAATGCAAAGTAGTAAATGTCATATAAGAAGTAAGAACAAATGCTACAAAAGTACAGAGGAAGGAAGGCTCCTTCAATCTACTAAAAGCAAGGGTATTTTTAGGAGAGTTTTAAATGTGGAAAATGTCACTTTTTGGACCCAGAAAAATGTCGGCTTATATATCAACTATTAAATTCCTTCATTACTAAAAAGATACATCTTGAAAGATAACATAACTATACTTTTACTAGCTGGGATAATTCTGTGGTAATAGCTATAGAAATCATGAAAGAATGCCTACTTAATTTTTGGCTATATTAAATATTTTCATGATTTTTTTCCACAGTATTTGTTTTATAACCAAATTCTGTTTTCACTTAATTTCTTTGAAATCAAATATGTATTCACTGTTAAATCACATATAATCTTGTTTAGTGTATCCTTAGGAATTCCTGGCTTTAGAACTTTTTGAAACAAAAAGCCTTATTTCTCCTATTACACAGATCTCCAAACAATATTTTAATGGAATACGAGCCAAATGAAACGGATAAAAAGATTTACTATACAAAAAATGTGAATTAAGAGTCTTTTTTGTTATTTTCTGATTAATATCAGTATTTCCAGAAGAATAAAAATTATGATTACTAAGCTAAATGAGTATCAAGAATACTTAAGCTATGTACTTGATAGTAGACTGGGAGTGTCAGGGGGGCAGTTATTTGTCACTACAGAGGACAGTGTGGGAAAGAATGGACATAAATCGAAATAACAGGAGCACTTCAGAATTTGACTCATAATACTAACTGCTATGAGACTCAGACCATAAGCCAGAGGAGATGGCATGGTCTTCTTTCTAAAATTAGCTTTAAAAAAATGTTTGGAATTCAGACCAGTCTACACATAGAGGGACAATAAATGTACTCTAATAGTTCTACCTGCTCTCTGGTTACACTGAATTTATACATTTTTTTGGAATTCGTCTAGATTTATATAAGTGCAAACTTAAGCCTCTACTCACCGAACTCTCGACTGTATCAGAAGCATTATCTTCTACAAAATACATTCCACATTTACCTGCAGAAAATAACTGGATATGAGTTTTAAAATGTATGTGCACTATTACCCTATACGGTTGAAAGCATGACCTCTGGAATCAGTTGGCCTGAATTTGAATCTCAGCACCCAGAAACAGTTCCTGACACTCAATAAATATTTTTGAAGGCATCCATGAGCTCTTGGGAAAGTTGCTTAACCTCTTTGTGCCTTAGTTTCCTTATTAAAAAAATGAGAGGGGACTTTTTCACAAGGTTACTGTGGGAATTAAATTAGAATATATGTAAAATGCTTATTAACAGTGCCTGGCACTCATTTTTTAAAAAATGTAGGCTATTTATTATTACCAGTATTCTTCTTATGTGACTAGCATATTCATTTGCTTTATTTTGTCACACATTAACTGGAGTCAAGTTGTAAATCAAATTTTCTAGCAAGAGTAATCCTTAATTATTTTGCTGACTTAAACACTCAACAGGGTCGAACAGGCCTTAAAAGATAGCCCCCCAATTTTTCCTGCTTCATAGGCTGTTGTTAACACATGTCCGTATGTCACGTATCCAAACGGTAGGAACTCCTTGGAGCTCTGCATTGCGTGCTGGTCCCCACTGAGCACTGGTATGGCTGGCTCAGAGAAGGGTACCAGCTCCATCCTTGTGACCCTGGGGTTCAGTCACGGCAAGCTTGAAGCTCCGCATCTTGGGCTTTGGAGGCTGGAGCTTTAGCCTACAGCAGGAACTCTCAAATTTGAGGGTGAAACAGAATTGCTGGAAGGCTCATCAAAAGGCAGATTGCTGGGCCCCATACACAGAGTTTCAGGCTCAGCAGGTCTGGGCTGGGGCCTGAGAGCTGCATTTCTAAGAAGTTCCCATGTGATGCTGATGCTCCTGATTTGGGGACCACGTTTTGAGAACAACTGGCCTACAGCGTACAAATTGGTTCTTCAAGGAAACAGACACCAAGGGGTATAACTTTATTCCTTCATATTTTGAGGAAAAAATTTCTCACCAAATGTAACTATATAGGTATCCATGGATCGAAAATTTGGCCTTTCTCTCAGAAGCACAATAGAAAATGTAAATTATGAACAATCTCAAGGTGGATATATTTCTTATGCATAGGTATATCTGTTAAAACAGTAGGCATATAAGTATACCAATAGTTCTTCACTTTAAAAATCAAAATTGATATATAATAAAAGCGATGGCTAAATATAAAAATGTATACTCATGAAGAAAGCCAATTTTATAAAAATTAAAATGCTATTCATGTGCCTTTCAGAAAATGACTGTCATTTCTTTACATTCATGAATCACATGCATTCTACATAATGTTACAGCAAAATAACCTATGTGATATTAGAGAAAACTTATTTGATTGAATGGCTGTGTGTCAAATAATGCTTCAAATTATCTAAGAATAAAATACAGCAGGGTGAATATGTGTAAAACTCTTCAAAATGTGACTTACCTAATAACAATTCACCAGCTGTCTCTCTAGATGGTGCAACACTGATGCATCTTCGATTCACTCTGTGAAAACATATTTAAAATGACTATGATTAAATGTTTTGATCAATTTTACAGAGTGTAAGTTTTATTTTATCTAGTAAAAGACTTCAGAAAAGCAGACAAGTTTTAAAAGCATGAGATGTCTTGTCCAAACCCACAGGAAAATATTATCTCATTTTTTAACATTCTATAGTAGAGGAGAAAATGACTGAAACTTTAAAAAGACGACTAATAATCCCTATACTCTGTATGCAGGATATAGGCATTCAATTATTTAAAGGAGATTTCAGTATTTTCTATTTTCTAGTAAATAAGCAAACATTGGGTCATGTCTCTGATATTTCAAACACATAAAAGAAGCCTACTATTCTAGGAAAAACACAGATTTAGAATCAGAAAAGTTCCTCTACTCTTTAGCCAAGTCACTTATCTTCTTTGAGTCTCAGTTTTTCATCTGTAAAATGGGCATGTAATAACTACCACCACAAAAATAGTGACAATACTATCCATAGTTAACATACACTGACCCACTTAATACTTAACAATACTATGATACTTCGGGTGTGATTATCTTACTCATGTAACAGATAAGGAAACTGAGACAGAGAGGCTAAGACTTGCCCAAGATCAGACAGCTTGTAAGAGAAGGAAGGAGAATTGGAACCTTTAATGACTATACTAGATTGCCTCTTGATGATGCCACCAGCAGCACCATATACTTCACAAAGTCATTAGAAAAGTCAACTATGAAAATATATATATGCAAACAAGGGCCAGAGCACGACGACTGAAGTCCAATGAGTCCTTGCCATCAAAAATGTCTACTCCTTTTGGATTTTGGCCATTCAACCTTGTCCTCTCTTGAGCCATGTTTAGGACCTTTCCTAAACCACAGCATTATCTAAAATAAATATTACATAAACACTACAGTAAACTTAAAATCTTTAAGTCCTTCAACAAAAGAGAGAACATCTTATGATTCAAATTTACCTTATAGATTCACTTGCAGCTTTGTCTTTTACAGTAGAAGAGAAGGAAGAATGAGTTTTGTCTTCAAATAAGTAAGAGAGTGGTGGCTTGACCACATCTGTTGAGGGAAAAACTACATATTATCTTTATCTAATGACCATAGTTATCTGCTATATTTATATGTTGAGTCAAGAAGCCACTATTACCTCCTGATTTTTGTCTATCCCTAAGGAGATACTTATTTGGAATAGTTAAGTAACATCTCTGTAGACGCCTCCTCTCTCGATTTGGCCCCTCTGTTGGATCCAACTGCCACGAAGTTGGATAGTAGGTGGGATCATACCAGACTGCTCTGCAAGTGAAAATAAAAGAACGTTTTAAGTGGCAATCTGAAGAAGTACTTATAGCTTTTAAAAAAAATTGTTATAAAAACTGAATAAATAAATCAAAATGGATCTATTCAATTAAAAAACCCAGCTGTTTATATATTAGATTAGGGAATGCATACACATAGTTTCTAAAAGAACGACATAAAAAAAATAAGTGCCCTTTTGCTCCTGAATCCTAGTCTCCCAGTTCCCCACCTGGAGGCATGCTCTGCTACCAGGTTTTTCTATCTATTAAATTTTTAAAAAGATATATTCATGCCTACTATGAATGCTTTAGCAACATGTATGCTTTAGTGATACATTGGACTTAATATGGCTAGCTAAAAGAAAAATCCATTTTCCAAATTAAGTTTTTACATTTCCCATTTTGCCTACTAATATAACAAATAAAATTCGTTCATTTCTATAGTTTAAATCACATTTCTTAAAATGCTTAAATACAAAGAAATATTTTAAATGAAAGAAAATAGTTTAATCCTATTAAATATATTTTTAGAAATAGATAAGAGGAAAAACATCACCCTTAATTCTACTACCCTAAGCATACCAAAATACTGGTAGTAGTTATTTTCTTCATTTTAAAAATTGCAGTTATAATTATTATGAATATACATTTCTATATCCTGCCTTCTTTCACTAAATACATTATAATCTTTATCGTCATCATTTAAAGTGGCTAATATTGCATTAAGTGGATAAATCATAATGTATTCAATCCTGTTACTATTATTATATACTTAAGTTGTTTCCAATTATTCACTAGCATAAACAATGCAGAGATGAAACCTTTATGTTTATTGCCTTTCCATATTTTGAGTATTTTCCTTAGGATAGAATGACTAAAATAGGATAACTGGAGCTTGAAATAAAATCTTTGTATGGTTTCTGACATATATTATCAAAGCATACAATGCCATGAAATCTCTGACCAGAGATGAGGATACATTTCTTCCTGCTGTGGATAATAGCACCTAAAAAAATTTTGTAACATAAAAGTTAAATATGGTATCTAAAGGTTTCAAAAAACCAAATTAGCCTCTAGCCATATTGGATATTTTCCCATCTGTTTATTAATTGTATTTGTCTTATGTAAAGAGTGTATTCACGTCTTTTGCTCATTCAAACTTCTGGGATCTTGATACTTTACTTTTAAATCTACATGAATTTTCTAAATAATAAAAATATTAACTGACATATTTGCTGAAAATAAATTTTCATGTTTTATTGTTGCTATGGTTGTTAAATAGATCGGAAAAAATTAAAGTTCAAATCCATTCATTTCTTCTTTGTAGCTTCTTCTATTGTGTTTGAGTTTAGAAAGTGATCCATCCATCAGAGAGTTGATAAACACTCTATTTTCTTCTACTTTATAAACTTTTTGATTTTAATTCTTTTGTTTACCTGGAATTTGCCTTAGTGTATAATGCTTAGTTTTTTGAGCACCTCAAAGTCATACTAACCAGTTATCTTAACCAAATTCAGAGAATAATACTTTAGTTTCCCTCTTTTCGTTATTTGTATTTTTAAATTATATTATTAAAGTCTTAGCTAGAAAAAGATCTATTTCCCAACTACCCTCTTTCAGTGATTTTTCTAGTCTTTTACAAAGATCAGAATTAAAAATTAAAGCCAATATACAGATTTTACTATCCAGAAGAGCTAATGCCTCTCTCTCTCATTATCTTCCCCACCCCCAACAATTTTTAAAAAATATTCTCATAGGATTATCGTTCAAGATGAAATCATAAGCAATTAAACAAAGAACATTTAAACTAATGAAACAGTGTTATGAATCGTTATTCTGGAAGAATTACATATGATTTTTAACATCAATAGATAAAATATTCATGAAGACAACCTGAAAATGTCCCACTTCGCTTACCGATCGTGCGTCAGTTGTTGGATAAGTTCCTGCCAATGTCTGCTAGCACTGAGATCTACTTTATACATTCCTCTGATATGCTGGATCACCTTTTTTCTCTCAATTCCTTGGGACAGAGACACTGCCTGGGTGATATCTGCAGCAATTTTGGATATATCCTTTGCTTTTGAATCAAGACGCTGAAAAAGACTAAACAAACAAGATTGCCCATAAGTAAGCATATGTAGAACATTAATGTATATCAAAATATGGCACTTTAACACTAAAAGTATATGTGAAATCTAATACATTCCTAAAAGACATAACTTTTAGAACACATAAAATCCTACCTTTGTTGATTATGATTAACTCTTTTCTGCCAGGTGGTTTTATTCACACCTTCTTCAGTTTCATATTTCTTTTGTTCCTAAAAGATTTGGACAATATACCATATAAAACTTATCATTTAATGGTGGCACAGAGCCCAACAAACTAATTTTAAAACCAAGTTAACAAAGAAAAAATATTCCCCAGGAGACCAGAATATTAAACTATATTAACCACTTAAATAATGTTGTATTTCCCCTTTGTTTCCATACAGTCTAGGTCAAAGAAATTAGGTTACAATAGTTAACCAGGGTGGCCACACCTGATAGGTTTGCATAGTTGCTTGCTTTCCTATTTTGCTTTTTCATTAACGAACCCATAACTCAAGGTTTATGCTTCAACTTGCTTGTGACTATAAAAATCTTTCCTTTGCTGAAAGCTACTGATAACAGACAAGAATGAATAGAGAAAAAAATAAAACACTCCTTAAAATAAGCCTATATTTTCTCTTATAGTAAAAAAGCAATATAAAGTAAAAAAATTATTTCAAATTCATTATCAGTGATACTCCATGATAAAAAATTCTTTCAATCATTCTTATATTATATTCTACGGAATCTTCTAAGAAACAGTTACGGCGTCACTGACTCACCTCCTTGATCATTTTAACAAGGTCTGATTTTGCTGACACACTAGGAGGGCTGCACTTATGACCACATGATTTTAAAGCATTCATAAGCAGTTCTGCTGCGTCCAGTTCTTCTTCAGTCAGTTCATCATGGTGGTTGTGTATCAACTCTGACAAATACAAAACTAACTTGGGTCCATGCTTTAAAAAAAAAGTAATAATTTTTTTAGTAATAAAGAACTTTTGTTTTTTACACTTAAATTTTTTAACAGTAATTAATTTAAATTATATTGCTAGATTTATTTGGTTGGATCTGGTTTGAACAAATCAGTTAAAACAGACATTTTGGGACAATTGAAATGTGATTATGCATTGGATATTTGATGATATTAGGGTATACGCTAATTTTGCTAGGTTGTTATAGTTACATAGGAAAACGTCTTTTGAAAAATGTTGTGATTTCTATAATTTACTTTAAAATACTTCAGAAAAAGAAGGAATGATACCAATATAATAAAAATATTAACAACTGTTAAATCTAGGTGATGGTTATATGCTATTCATTATACTATTCCCTCTACTTTTCTTAGTATGTTTGAAAATTTTCATTGTAAAAGGTCAAAAGGAAGGAAAGAAGGAAAAGAAAAGCAAGAAACCAAGCTTTTAAGGAAAGAATTGGGAAAGGATTTGCTGAACGAATATAGGTGTTGATGAAAATAATCCATAACCCATCTATAAATGAAAATCTGGGTGAGTTTATTCTGAGCCAAAATGTGAGGACAATAGCCCGGGCCTTCTTTTCCCAAGGAAGGAAGGGCACCAAAGAAGTGGGGTGTACAGAGTGGTTATATACCCTCAAAGAGGATGTTTCACATATGATTGAAATGTCCCTTTTACAATAGTCACCAGATTGCTCTGTTGGCACAGCGATTGATGGACACCGCAGGTAGCAGGTCTGCTGTCTCAGTGGACACAGCAGGGTGGCAGGTCTGTTGTCTTGAGCTGGGTGGTCACAGGTGAGTTGGGTGGTCACAGGTGAGCTGGGCAGTCACAAGTGATCACAGCGATCATTTCCTAGTCTAGGGAGAAATGCTTATCCTTAAGGAAATGCTAATGTGGGGGGAAGTTGCATCTTTATCTTAAGGGTATTTGTTCTTGCCATAGGAAATGCTTAAAGTGGATACACAATGTATGCTCAGTGGCCATGTCAGGCCCTTTTGGAAAAACAGGCAGGCCGAATTAGGTTTACCCTAAATGGCTTCCTCATATACTCCAATATATCCTATTGCTTGCCATTTCTATTTGTCACAGGAAATAAGCTTGGGATAAAGGAAATAATTCTTAGTTCTTTTCACAGAAAAACTGAACTGGAAGGGAAACTTTCCTTTAAACTTCAAGGTAATAGAATTATGCTTATTAATTCTTACTCCTTTGATTTCAGCTTAGTATAGTAGATGTTGGTGAACATTCCAAAACAAAAGCCTATCTTTGCATTCGCTTGTAAGCATTGACTAGTCCCTAGGGAGAACAAAAGGTGAACAACTACAAAACCAGCACTCAGTTCTATGTGTACGTACAGAGAAGAGTTGGTTTAGGCCAAGCTTTTACGAACAGACTCTATAACCAAAATTAGAGTGTTACTCAGGGTAACAACAATTGTTCTTCACAGAGTAAACCTAAATTGAATTTTGATTAATAATTTTTTAAGTGGCCCTTCCATGCTATAGACATTACACCTGATCGTTATATGTACACTATGTATTAAGTAGACATTAATTTTGGCAACAAGTTAAACATGCATAATTTTACTTTAAAAAATTTGCACCGATATAAATACTACTGCATTTGGCTTTATGACATTTTAAACTGTGAAGAGTATTAAATGTCAACAAATGGATTTGGAAACTATTACGTTTTGGGTGATATTTAAATTAACATGCTGAATCACAGTATGTTACTTCCCAAAAGCAAAAGATGAACATATGCAATGATGGAAATAGCAAAGCTCATTTTAATGCAACATTTTAAATTAGTCAGGAGACAGCTGCTACTTGACCAAAAGAGAAAAATGAACAGATGCTCATGAGTAAAAGACCTGAAGAGTTGGTAAATAAGGAGAAATGGTAGATGACTAGAATATTTTCACATGTGTGTCTTAAAAGTAATGTCCCTGATATAACTCTAAAAATACTTCAGTTTAGTATTCAGTGACATTCTAAAACCATCCTGAAAAACTATCAGAAACGTTTTTATTCATTCTGAATATTCAAAGAAACACATGATTTTTTTAAACACCAAAGTTGTTGCTAATATCTCATTTTAACATCCTCTGATCACTCATTTATTGATTATAGTTCTTGGAACTAGAAAAGGTGTTAGTGGAGTTAGACGCAAAAAAAAAAAGTCTTGTTTTCAGTCCTCAAAAGGAGTTTAATCTATTAAACACAAAGCCTTAGAAAATCATAAAATGCTAAAACATGTAAAAATAAAATTTTCAATGAAGCTTCCAAGAAGGAAGGGTTCAAGTGGATTCAAGAAAAGGAGGAAGGTTTTGAAGGTGGTATAGTGTGAGCTGGGTATATGGATAAATGAACAGAATGGGTATACAGACAGACAAAGGAGAGGAAATAAAGCGTTTCATGCTGGGGGGACAACATGAATAAAGCAGCATGGCAGTAGGAATACACAAAACGTGAAGATGCTGCAAGAGACAAGGATGAGACTATCTTGAAAGGAGGAGGGGCTACAGACTGGAGAATTAATCAGACTTGAGCTGTAACAGCAGAAAAGAAGCCTGGAGCTTTAAAAATCAGGCAAAGTACAAACAGAATACAGCTTGTAGGCAGCTGCAAAAAAGGCAGGAGAAGATCCCTGTATACTGCTACGGAATGATCTCTAGGATAAACTGTTAGCTAAAGAAAGCAGATTAAGGTGTGCATAGTTTACTATCTTTCTTTGTGTTGACAAGTGGGGGAGATATATATACTTACATGTGTGTACACAGATTTGCTTATATCTTCAAAAGAAATAAAAAACAAAGATGGTTACCTACAGGGAAAGGGAAAGAATGCGGGGAGGGTATAGGGATAAAAGCTAGAACCTCTCTGAATGTGCTGTTTCACAATTTTGATTTTGAAGCATGTAGACATTTTACATAATTAAAAACAAAATTAAACAAATAAAAACACAATGGAATCCCTAAAAATAGAAAAAAAAAAGAAGAAAAAAACCCCCTACTTAGTTGAAGTTAGTGGCATAACCAAATAAAGAAACTTATTTAAAGCTTTTAGAATACAGTATTTTCACTGTACACCCATAATAGTATCCTAAGAACAAGAAGAACCACAAGGAAATCTTAAACTGCATTCAGCGGGCTTGTTTTTCAGTGTAATGTTGGTTACCTTATTTTGAAGATGTTATATATACATGGAAAGATAAAGCAAATAAGTAATTATGTTAGTATCATCAGGAACCAAAGTTATCAACATTAATTACAAAAATAAAAATATAAAATCCAAGAAAAAGTGAAAGTGTCAGTACGAACTCATGATTTATTTTTCTTCCTAAAAAATACAAATTTCCTAGCTTTGTCCATTAAAAAGGCTGAGAAGAAATGACAACCCAACAGAAATGAATGTACGTAGTCCTACATTTGTAGTCTCTAAATACTATTATCTCATTAAAGTCAAATACAGGCTTCTTTGGGGGAAAAGTTTGGTTCCAGGTCTGAGGAAGGAAATGTACAAGATGAGCCTGGGACATTCTTCTGTTCCAGAAAGCAAGGAAGTTAAATCATACCAACTTGTTAAAAATTAAAAAGGCCATGCTAAAAGAACACAACAACTTGAATCTACAGGGGTGTTAATTTGAATATCAAACAGAATTATAACTGCAATAGTTTGAAAATTTATAAACTTTATTAAAAATTTGTAAACTTTATAAAAATTTATGAAATAAAAACATTTATTAAAAATACCTGAGTCTATAATGACACTTCAAAAATAAAAACAAATACAAAAATTGGAGGTTGTTAGGACACCAACTCATTATTCTAAAAATTAATAAATAGGGGAAAGAAAGAACCATTTATCTTGCCTTTTCTACACAGACTGTATTTTAGGGTAGCCAAGTAGTTGACAAGGGAATGTTCTTCCTTATAGAAGAATCAGAGCTAATAGAGGCTGGAGATCCCTATTCTGCAACTGCTAATGAAAAAGTGGCTCTTGGCAACTATCATCAAGGGCTGCTAGAACTAAGTTCTAGCTTAGTTACTTTAACTAAGTTAAAGACTGAGGGCGAAGTTTATACTGGATGGATCAGGCTGATACCATCTATTTAAAAGCAGGGCAACTAGACATTCTGTGCCTCCTGCTATGATATCATAGAAAATGCAAAGCACTCCTAATAAAGTATTCTTTTAAACAAACACACACAAAAACAAATATGAAATGAAGAACTACAATTTAATAAAGTCTCTAGATCTAGAGCCACAAGGACACAATCAACCACATTCAGAACGTGGGAAACTCTACAACATATGACCCAGTTTCATCAACAAATAAATGACATTTTAAAAAATGGTTGGGGAGGGTAATTGCCACGGATTAAAAAGATTTAGTAAACATCAAACAAATGCAATGTGTGGGCACTGTCTGGATCCAGAATCAAGCAAACTATTAAAAAAATTATAAGAAAATTGGGAAAATTTAAACACTGACTGGGTATTAGGTGATAATGAACTATTGTTAATATTATTGTGTAATAAGTTTAAAAAGGACCTTATTGGTCAGAGATACATATTGAAGTATTTGCAGGTAAAATAATTTGATACCTGATATTTGTTTCAAAATACTACAAGGAAAAATTAAAGTTGGATAATAGTCGTGGAATTCTTTCTTGATTTCTCCTTTTAGGTATGTTTGAAAGTTTCCTTAATAATCTTTAAAAAAAATCAGGTACAGTAATTTGGTCTTGAGGTGGAGAGGAGGTTATGGCAGTGATCTGAGCATAAGAGGTGAAAGCGTGAACTAGGATGGGGCCAGCAGACTACTGAGAAAGACACAGCTAAATAAACGACTAGCCTTGGCCTCTCTTATTTCAAGAAAGAAGAAAAAGTCAACCATAGTTCCAATGTTTCAAGCTAAAATCAATAAAGATACCACTGACCAAAACAGAGTAGTGTAGAAGGGAAGCTGGTATGCAAAAAAGAGGAATACGAACACCAGGCTTGGATTTTGATGGATGGCAACTTTGCTGAGTACAAAGAAACGAAAGAACACCACTTCAAATTCTCCACAGAGGAGACGTTGGGGCTGGATATACTTGTGCCTTGGGAAGGGAAGACAATGCCCTTAGTGCACTTGGGAGAGCCTTAATATTGGAAAGAGCATCTAAAAATATCACTTCAACACTATAACCTTTTGGATCCTAATATCATATGTCTGAGTTTCCCAGGTATTAAAGGTATACCTGTTCTTTCTTATATATCAGCTATTACTTTACTTGTAAGGGTATAATTTACATATAATAAAGCATACAGGTGTTAAGTGTTCATTTCTATGATTTTTGACAGTTGCATACACCCATGTATGCAATAAGTATGCATACCATGTATACCACTACCTAAAATAAGATATAGTACATTTTTATCATCCCAGAAAGTTTCCTGATGCCCCTTTCCAGTCAATTACCCTTCTCACTGCCCCGCTCCTCACAGAGACAACTACTGTCTTGAATTCTATCATATCTTAATTTTGCCTGTTCATGGACTTCATATAAAATGGAATTACAGAATGTGTACTCTTTTGTGTTTGGCTGTTCCTTTCACCAATACAATGTTTTTGAGCTTCATTCATAATGGTAGGTGTATCAGCAGTCTTTCCTTTTTATTGCTGTATAATAGTCTATTCTATAAATATATCACAATTTGTTTATATATTCTCCTGTTGATAGACATTTGGGTTATTTCCAACTTTTGGCTATTATGAAAAAGGATTTTTTTTTAGGAAGACTGGCCCTGAGCTAACATCTATGCCCATCTTCCTCTATATGTGGGACGCCTGCCACAGCATGGCTTGATAAGTGGTGCATGGGTCCGCACCTGGGATCTGAACTGGCGAACCCCAGGCCATCAAAGCGGAGCATGTGAACTCAAGTGCTGTGCCACCAGGCTGGCTCTGTCACGGATGTTTTTGTACAAGTCTTTTTTTTTTTTTTAATTGAGTTAATGATAGGTTACAATCTTGTGTGATTTCAGTTGTACATTAATGTTTGTCATTCGTGTTGTAGGTGCACCATTTCACCCTTTGTGCCCACCCCCCACCCCACCTTTCCCCTGGTAGCCACTAATCTGTTTTCTTTGCCCACATTTTTAAATTCCTCATATGAGTGGAGTCATACAGAGATTATCCTTCTCTAAATGGCTTATTTCACTTAACATAATTCCCTCAAGGTCCATCCATGTTGTTGCAAATGGGATGATTTTGTTCTGTTTTGCAGCTGAGTAGTATTCCATTGTATACATGTACCACATCTTCTTTATCCATTCGTCTGTTGATGGGCACTTAGGTTGCTTCCATGTCTTGGCTATTGTAAATAATGCTGCAATGAACATTGGGGTGCATAGGACTTTTGGAATTGCTGACTTCAAGCTCTTTGGACAGATAGCCAGTAGTGGAATGGCTGGATCATATGGTAGTTCTATTTTTAATTTTTTGAGGAATCTCCATACTGTTTTCCATAGTGGCTGCACCAGTTTGCATTCCCACCGGCAGTGTATGAGGGTTCCATTCTCTCCACAACCTTTCCAACATTTGTTACTATTAGATTTAGATATTTTTGTCCTTCTAATGGGTCTAAGGTGATATCTCAGTGTAGTTTTGATTTGCATTTCCCTGATGATCAGCGATGATGAGCATCTTTTCATGTGCCTATTAGCCATCCGTATATCTTCTTTGGAGAAATGTCTGTTGATGTCTCCAGCTCATTTTTTGATTGGGTTGTTTGATTTTTTGTTGTTGAGTTGTGAGAGTTCCTTATATATTATGGATATTAAGCCTTTGTCAGATATATGACTTGCAAATATTTTTTCCCAGTTAGTGGGTTGTTTTTTTGTTTTAATCCTGTTTTCATTTGTCTTGAAGAAGCTCTTTAGTCTGATGAAATGCCATTTGTTTATTCTTTCTATTGTTTCCCTTCTCTGAGAAGACATGGCATCCAAAAAGGTCCTTTTAATACTGATGTCAAAGAGTGTACTGCCTACGTTTTCTTCCAGAAGCCTTATGGTTTCAGGTCTCAGCTTTAGGTCATTGATCCATTTTGAGTTTATTTTGGCGAATGGTGAAAAAGAATGGTCAATTTTCATTCATTTACATATGGCTTTCCAGTTTTCCCAGCACCATTTGTTGAAAAGACTTTCTTTTCTCCATTGTATGCACTCAGCTCCTTTGTCGAAGATAAGCTGTCCATAGATGTGTGGTTTCATTTCTGGGCTTTCAATTCTGTTCCATTGATCTGTGCACCTGTTTTTGTACCAGTACCATGCTGTTTTGATTACTGTAGCTTTGTAGTAAGTTTTGAAGTCAGGGATTGTGATGCCTCCCGTTTTGTTCTTTTTTCTCAGGATTGCTTTAGCAATTCAGGGTCTTTTGCTGTCCCATATAAATTTTTGGGTTCTTTGTTCTAATTCTGTAAAGAATGTCACTGGGATTCTGATTGGGATAGCAGTGAATCTGTAGATTGCTTTAGGTAGAACGGACGTTTTAACTATGTTTATTCTTCCAATCCATGTACATGGAATGTCTTTCCATCTCCTTATGTCGTCATCCAATTCTCTCAGAAAGGCCTTGTAATTTTCATTATATAGGTCCTTCACTTCCTTAGTTAAATTTACCCCAAGGTATTTTATTCTTTTTGTTGCCATTGTGAAGGGTATTGTGTTCTTGAGTTCTTTTGTGTTAGTTCGTTATTAGAATATAGAAATGCTACTGATTTATGCAAATTGATTTTATACCCTGAAACTTTGCTGTAGTTGTTGATTACTTCTAAGAGTTTTCCAATGGAGTCTTTGGGGTTTTCTACATATAAGATCATGTCGTCTGCAAACAGTGAGAGTTTCACTTCTTCCCTCCCTATTTGGATTCCTTTTATTCCTTTTTCTTGCCTGATTGCTCTGGCCAGGACCTCCAGTACTATGTTAAATAAGAGTGGTGATAGAGGGCATCCTTGTCTCATTCCTGTTTTCAGGGGGATGGCACTCAGTTTTTGCCCATTGAGTATGATGTTGGCTGTGGGTTTGTCATATATGGCCTTTATTATGTTGAGGTAGTTCCCTTCTATGCCCATTTTGTTCAGAGTTTTTATCATAAATGGCTGTTGGATCTTGTCAAATGCTCTCTCTGCATATATTGAGATGATCATGTGGTTTTTATTCCTCAGTTTGTTGATGTGGTGTATCACGTTGATTGATTTGCGGATGTTGAACCATCCCTGTGTCCCTGGTATGAATCCCACTTGATCATGATGTATGATCCTTTTGATGAATTGCTGAATTCTGGTGGCCAAAATTCTGTTTAGAATTTTTGCATCTATGTTCATCAGTGATATTGGCCTGTAGTTCTCTTTTTTCATGGTGTCCTTGTCAGGTTTTGGTATCAGCGTGATGTTGGCCTCATAGAATGTGTTAGGAAGTGTTCCATCCTCCCTAATTTTTTGGAATAGTTTGAAAAGGATAGGTATTAAATCCCCTCTAAAAGTTTGGTAGAATTCCCCAGGGAAGCCATCTGGTCCTGGGGTTTTATTCTTAGGGATGTTTTTGATTGCTGTTTCAATCTCTCTCCTTGTGATTGGTCTGTTCAAATTGTCTGCTTCTTCTTGAGTGAGCTTTGGGAGATTGTAGGAGTCCAAGAATTTATCCATTTCCTCTAGGTTATCCATTCTATTAGCATAGAGTTTTTCATAGTATTCTCTTATAATCCGTTGTATTTCTGTAGAGTCTGTTGATATTTCTCCTCTTTCATTTCTGATTTTGTTTATTTGAGCTTTCTCTCTTTTTTTCTTTGTAAGTCTGGCTAGGGGTTTGTCAATTTTATTTATCTTCTCAAAGAACTAGCTCTTTGTTTCATTGATCCTTTCTACTGCCTTTTTTGTTTCAATAGCATTTATTTCTGCTCTGATTTTTATTATTTCTCTCCTTCTGCTGACTTTGGGCTTTATTTGTTCTTCTTTCTCTAGTTCAGTTAGGTGTAGTTTAAGATTGCTTATTTGGGATTTTTCTTGTTTGTTAAGATGTGCCTGTATTGCAATGAATTCTCCTCTAAATACAGCTTTTGCTGTATCCCATATGAGTTGGTATGGTATGTTATCATTTTCATTAGTTTCCAGGTATTTTTTGATTTCTTCTTTAATTTCTTCAATGATCCATTGGTTGTTCAGTAGTGTATTGTTTAGTCTCCACATCTTTGTGCCTTTCTCAGCTTTTTTCTTGTAATTAATTTCTAGCCTTATAGCATTATGATCAGAGAAGATGCTTGTTATTATTTCAATTTTTTAAAATTTGTACAGGCTTGCCTTGTTTCCCAACATACGGTCTATCCTTGAGAATGTTCCATGTGCACTTGAGAAGAATGTGTATTCTGCTTTTTTAGGGTGAAGTGATCTATATATGTTTATTAACTCCAATTGTTTTAGTTTTTCGTTTAGCTCCACTATTTCTTTGTTGATTTTCTGTCTGATGATCTGTCCATTGATGTGAGTGGGGTGTTGAGGTCCCCTACTATTATTGTGTTGTTTTTAACATCTTCCTTTAGGTCTGTTAATAGTTGCTTTATGAACCTTGGTGCTCCTGTGTTGGGTGCATAGATATTTATAAGCATTATTTCTTTGATGAAGTGTCCCTTTGATCATTATATATTGTCCCTCTGTGTCTCTCTTTACCTGTCTTATTTTGAAATCCACTTTGTCTGATATAAGAATTGCAACACCTGCTTTTTTTTCCTTGCTATTGGCTTGAAGTATTGTCCTCCACCCCTTCACTCTGAGACTGTGTTTGTCCTTGGGGCTGAGGTGCGTTTCCTGGAAGCAACAAATTGTTGAATCTTGTTCTTTAATCCATTTTGCCACTCTGTGTCTTTTTATTGGAGAGTTCAACCTGTTTACATTAAGAGTGATTATTGATGCATGTGGACTTAAAGCTGTCAATCTGTTGCTCATTATCTGCCTTTCCTGCTTTTCTCTTCCAGTGTGCTTTATCCTACCCATTTGATACTGCAATTTCTTATGCTGGGTTTCTTAGATTTTTGCTTATTTATGATTTGTGTCTCTGTTCTGTTATTTAGTTTAGTGGCTACCCTGAAGTTTGTATTTAGAATCTCGTGTATAATATAGTCTATTCTCAGGTGGTCTCTTACTTGCTTGGCCTAGACTAATTTAGTCCCTTTGCTCTTCCCCTCCTAAATTATTATTTTCACTTCTTGTTCCAACTTGTGATATGAGTTTGTAGTTAAGAGTGATAAGATCGTCTTGGCTTTGGTATTTTCCTTACCTTTATCCTAATGCTATGGTTGAATATTTGCTATCCTACTCTGGCTCTATCTGTCTCCGTACTCTGTGGTTTGTGACCCTTTTCTCCTTTTTTTCTTTTTTCAGATATGAGAGCCTTCTTGAGGATTTCTTGTAGTGGAGGACTTTTAGTTACAAATTCCCTTAACTTTTGTTTGTCTGGAAAAGATTTAATTTCTCCCTCATATCTGAAGGATATTCTTGCTAGATAGAGTATTCTTGGCTGAAGATTTTTATCTTTTAAAGCTTTGAATATGTCACTCCATTCTCTCCTAGCTTGTAAGGTTTCTGCAGAGAAATCCGCTGAAAGTCTGACAGGAGCTCCTTTGTAGGTAATTCTCTTTTGTCTTGCAGCCCTGAGTATTCTTTCCTTGTCATTCATTTTTGCCATTTGTACTACCATATGCCTTGCAGTAGGTCTTTTTACATTGACAAATCTAGGAGATCTGAAAGCTTCCTCTACACACATTTCTCTCTCAATCCCTAGATTTGGGAAGTTCTCTTCTATAATTTCATTAAGCACACTTTCTGCTCCATTTTCCTTTTCCACGTTCTTGGGAATTCCTATGATCCTTAAATTCTTTCTCCTCATTGAATCTGCTCTCTAATACTTTCCTCATTCCTTTTAATCCTTGGTTCTCTTTCTTCCTCTGTCTGGAGCCATTCAGCCTGTCTATCTTCGATTATGCTAATTTGCTCTTTTATGGAGTCTACCTGGGCATTCAGGGAATCCGTATTCTGTTTTATCTGGTCCATTGTGTTTTTCATCTCCAGTAATTCTCTTTGACTCTTCTTTATAATTTCAATCTCTTTTGTGAAGTAACTCCAGAACTCGGCTTGTTTCTCTATCTTTCTCTCTACCTCATTGAGTTTTTTGATTATAGCTGCTCTGAACTCATTTTCATTTAGTTTACCTAATTCCAAGTCCTCAGGACTTAATTCTATGTTTTTGTTGTTTTCCTTCTGGTCTGGGGCTTTTATAAATTGCTGGATGGTACAGGAGCGGTTTTTTCTCATGGTGGTAGAATTTGGTTGCAGTTACAGCCTGTCGCCACTAGATGGGGGCAGAGTGCTGCGCGTTCTGAACTCTCCGCCTTCGGGCAAGGTGGCGGCGCCCAGTGCGCTTTGCCGGGGCAGGGGCAGCGGTGGTTTCTCTTGTGCACCCATCTGGATTCGATCAGTTCTGTTCTCTGGTCTCCCGGGGCCCTGGGTTTATGGGGTCCCTGTGCACGGAAGCTTTCCCCCGTCAGCGGGTTTCCACTGTACCAGCGGCGGGAGTCCTAGACGATCCCCTGGTCACACGGCCCCTCCCCCGCTCCTTCCTGGTCCTGCGCGGCAATCCCGGTTTCTAGGGGATGAAGCGATGTTCTCTCCTACCCCGTTCCAGCTCCTCCGAGGCAGGCAGTAGGGGTTCCGTCCTCTGTCTTTTGATACTGTAGGTCTTTGAGTCCTGGCATTAGGTTCATTAACTGAAATTCAGGGTTTTTTTCTCAGTCCTTTGTTGCACTTTGGAGGGGAGAGAGTCCCGGGTCAGCTCACCCTGCCATTTTGCTCCTACTCCTTCCGATATTTTTGTACAAGTCTTTTTATGGACATACGTTTTAATTTCTCTTGGGTAACTCCTTAAAAATGGAATTTTAGGGGCACAGGTTAAGTGTATGTTTAATTTTATAAGAAACTGCTAAACAGCTGTCTAAAATGGTTATACCATTTAATTCTCCATCTATCACTCTGTATGTGACAAAACTTACAGACTCTGAAATTCTTTTAAATATTTTGATTTTGATCATTCCAAATGATCAAGTTTTTTTCCACTTTAACTTACTGTACATATTTTTTGAAATATGTTATATGTACTGTTGGTGGAGCTATTCAGTATAGATGGTTTATGTACAATATAATGCTTTTACAAAAGGCTCCAAACAGTTCTTAAAGAAAACACTTTGACATTTAGTAACAAACTACAAAAGATCTTACAAGAACTCAGATATACTACTACTTAATTTAAGCACCATCAAAAGGAATGGGAAATAAACATAGAGATCAAATTGAGTCTGGCATAGAGCATCTGAAGAAAGACCTCAGGTGATGTTTGCCTGGTAAGAAAACTATATTCATAATGTTAGGCATGAAGGAACAGTTTCATTTCAGTTCTTGTTTTGTACAATTTTATATTTCACCAGTAGTTTTCACATATCTTATGAAGTGCTGAGATACTTACTTGCAGGGATGAACTAAGACAATCTCGTAGTATTTCCTGATGATTCGGTTCACGAACTATTTCGAAAATTTGCTTTCTCTCTTGTGAAGGGTGAGCTGGTGACAAAATATGCACTAGTAGTCGCCCAAGCTGCATTCGGAAGGTTTCCTTACAAGACCATAAGATTTTAGTCCACTGCTGCTTGGAACCACTGGTTTTACTTGAACCCTTAAATCAAAACAGGAATGAATTAGGATCAGACTTCTTAACCAAAAATATACTAACATCAACACAGCCCTAAAGATTTTAATTCTAGATATTTTTAATAGTCAAAATTAAAAGACATACACATTCATTCAAATGAGTGTTTAAAAGAGATGGACATGCACCAATGCTTTATAGTAGCATTATTCAAAATAGCCAAAAGGTGGAAACAATCTAAATGTCCATAAATGGACGAAGGGATAAACAAAATGTGGTATATACATAGAATGGAATGTTATTCAGCCTTAAAAAGGAATGAAGTTCTGATACTTAATTCAACACAATGAACTTTGAAAACATTATGCTAAATGAAATAAGCCACACACAAAAGGACAAATATTGTATGATTAACTTATACGAGGTATCTAGAAAGTCAAATTCATAGAGACAGAAAGTAGAATAGTGGTTATCAGGGGCTGGAGGAAGGGGTAATAAGGAGTTATTATTTAATGGGCAGAGAGCTTCAGTTTGGGATAAGGAGAAAGTTCTGGAGATGAACAGTGGTAACGGTTGTGTAATAATATGAAGGTACTTAGTACCACTGACTTGTACTCTTAGAAAGAGGTTACTATAATAAATTTTATGTTATGTATATTTGACACAATTAAAGAAAGAGAGATGGATGAAGAAGCTACTGTCCTAAGCACTTAAAAAATTACCTAGGGCTTGGAAATTTAAAACAAACAAAAAAAGAACCATCAAAGAACAATGGTAGCTAAATCTGCATTGATTTTGCAAAATAAAAGACAAAGGATTCATAATAAAGACTTCAATTAGTACTAAAAATACTGAGTTTAAAAGTCACAAATCAAAAATTGCATATAAATTGACCATCAGTATTCCCTAACAAATAACCAAATAAGCTGTTTCAACTGTGGTCCCAGTAAGGCTGGGCCAATTCTGATCAAATCTCCTGTATCTGGTTGAAAACTAGAATCAGTACATTTTAGGGTTTATTTGGAGTTTTGGAAATGGCTTTCCAAACATTCCTAGTCCTAAGGGCCCTGTATAAATGATTCAGTCCTAAGTGGAATCTGCAGACATCAAAACCTAGCTTAGATTTAGAGATTGGCAGAGTCAGGATTTATGAGTTCTGCTAGAAATAGATCAGCCTCCGGTATCTATGGAGTGAACTGACTGATTTGTTCCCTATGATCAACTGTAAGTGACCTACAGAAACCCAAGTAAGTCGATGACAAATGTAGCCTGACACTTATCAGTATTCTCTATGTAATTTTGAAGGTACTCAATATGTTTAAGCCAAGATCTAAACTTCATAATAATTCATAATAATAATTCAAGAGTAACTAGCTATAAATAATGTCCTTTAAAAACAGGTTATTAATTTAAACTCTCAAAGTAATCATGAAAGCCCTATTCTTTTCTGATGCAGATCTTACTAAAGTGTAATAATAGAAAATGGCCTTCAGGTTACAGACTTAAAAACCAATGCTGCATGGGGGGCTGGCCCCGTGGCCGAGTGGTTAAGTTCGAGCGCTCCGCTGCAGGCGGCCCAGTGTTTCGTTGGTTCAAATCCTGGGTGCGGACATGGCACTGCTCATCGGACCGCGCTGAGGCGGCGTCCCACACGCCACAGCTAGAAGAACCCACAACGAAGAATACACAACTATGTACTGGGGGGGCTTTGGGGAGAAAAAGGAAGAAATAAAATCTTTAAAAAAAAAAAAAAAACCAATGCTGCATGAAGTGAGTCCTTTTGAAAAGGTAAATTAGCTGTATATATTACTCCATTACTCAAATTTCAGGTTGTCTGAGTTTCAGAAAACTGTGAAAGAATACACATATGATTTTGAAAACATATAATACAGATACACAAAACCTCTAGCTTTTTGTGTGAATAAACATTTCCCAAGTAATTAATTTACTTACAACAGATACTTTGAATCCTTCTACCAGATACGTGAATATTTCTTTCTGAAATGGATTGAAAACTGAAGCCTGGTCATGATAAATATTTTCTTCAGAAATTTCAGTTTGGGAAACTGAGTTCTTGCTTTGAGTTGCACTTTCCGGAGTACTCAAAATGTCAATAATGTCTGGATTAAACTCTTTGAAATAAAAAAAGAATAAAAATTAGTCAAATCACTAATACCTAGATATTACAAATGGTAATGATGTTGATAAAAATATTCTACATAATTAGTAATTCAGTTAACACAAGATAAATATGTGGTAGATATATTAAATGCAGAAGACACAATATACTAGAAAAAGTGAATTCACCCAAAACAGTGTAGACATTTAAACATACATAAGTCATGCAATTGTACATTAAAGATTTATTTTACTAATGAAGATGAATTAAACTGTGAAATTATTAAAGCCATGAGGTTCTTGTACAAATCAAACATAAAAGACCACGTGATATTTACATTAGATGGATGTGCAAAGCTGTTTCACTGCTTGTGCTATCCCATTAAATGCTGTGCATATGATAACAATGGTTCCATTTCAGAGTTTAGCCTGGGAACTGGTTGCCCCAAATATAAATTAGAAAAGTTAAAAAAAAACCCCTCCAGTGCATTATGTTTTTCCAGTGATGAACAATTATTGTTTTCTTTTTCCTGTCTTCTTGAGGTTATTAGAACATTTTTTAGAATTCCATTTTGACTTATCTATAGTGCATTTGAGTGTATTTCTTCACATAGCTTTTTAGTGATGCTCTAGGTATTACAACTTATATATATAAATATATAAATAATTAGCCATTACAGATATGAAAATTGAAAGCACAATGTGATATCACTACAGAATGGCTAAAATTAAAAATAGTGACAACTTCAAATACTCATACATTGCTGGTGGGAATGCAAAATTATACAGCCACTCAGGAAAAGCTTGGCAGTTTCTCTACAAAAACAAAACACACAACTACCATACAACCCAGCAACTGCACTTCTGGCATTTATCTCAGAAAAATGAAGACATGTGTTCACACAAAAACCTGCACATAAAAGTTTATAGCAGTCAGCTTTATTTGCAATAGCCAAAAAGTAGAAACAACACAGATGTTCTTTCAGGTGAATGGTTAAACAAACTGTGGTGTATCCATACTATGGAATACTACTCAGCAAAAACAAAAAAAAGAACAAACTATTGATACATGCAACAACCAGGATGACTCTCCAGAGAATTATGCTCAGTGAAAAAAGCCAATCTTAAAAGGCTACATACTGTATGAGTCCATTTATATGATATTCTTTTTTTTTTAAAGATTGGCACCTGAGCTAACAACTGTTGCCAATCTTCTTTTTGTTTTTCGTGCTTTATCTCCCCAAACCACCCACCCTCCATCATAGTTGTATATCTTAGTTGTAGGTCCTTCTAGTTGTGGCATATGGGACGTCACCTCCATGTGGCCTAATGAGCAGTGCCATGTCCACGCCCAGGATCTGAACCGGCAAAACTCTGGGCCGCCAAAGAGGAGCGCATGAACTTAACCACTCGGCCACGGGGCCAGCCCCTAAATGATATTGTTGAAATGATGAAAAATGGAATTGGAGAGCAGATTAGAGGTTGCCAGGGACTAAAGAGGGGGTGGTAATGGGAGGAAAGTGGGTGTGGCTATGAAAGTCTACATACGGGATCCTTGTGGTGATGGAAATGATATTTCTTGACTGTATTAATGTCAATATCCTGGGAGTGATACTGGACTATAGTTTTGCATGATCCACTGGGGGAAACTGGGTAAAGGGTACATGGGATCTCTGTAATACTTCTTAACAACTGCATGTGACTCTATGATTACCTCACAGGAAAGTTAAAAAAATATACTGGAGGTGCTGTACTGTTTAAAACTCAATGGTCAATCTAGGCCTGCATTTAACACGTTAAAAAGTGGACTTCAGAGGAGTGATGTCAGCATCATGGAAGAGTGAACTTGCCTGGGACTTTCTCCCCTCCAATATACAACGAAAAGGAGCATCCATACTCCAACAGAGGACATCCTAACACAACACAAAAACACTGGAGAGACAGGAAGCCACATGACAAAGGGCAGAGAGGCTGGAGTCTCCCTCGGAGGAACTGGAATGGGCTAAGAGAGAACTTTGCTCCCTCCGCTAAAGTCTGTAATCTGCAACCACGGGAAGATCCGTGAGGGAAGGAGCAGGGGAGAGGATGCTCATTCACGGGAACACCAACAAAGCCCTTGGGCCCTTGCAGCCTAGAGGGAAGCCCTCTAATGAGGCGAAAGCTTTCACAGGGGGTGACCTCATCAAGCCAACATCCCAGGAGACCAGATAGCGAGAGTGAGAATGCCTGGAGAGCATGCAGGAGGAAGTGCCCCTCCCTCCACCCACCCAGTGCAGCTCCACTGCCTGGGATCTCGACCAAAGGCGTAGGGCTCAGAATACACGGCTCTCGACCCCCACCCAGTGGTGACAGGTGGTAACTGCAACCAAATAATACCAGAATGCAAAAGACCCGACCCACTTCCTCTAACAACATCAGAAGTTACATCAAATCTCCAGACCAGAGAGAAAATGACAAGTACCCAGAATTCAGTCCTGAGGACACAGAAATATGTCATCTAAATGACAGTGAATTCAAAATAGCTATCACCAAAAAACTCAACGAGGTAAAAGAAAATGAAGAGAAACAATTCAACAAGTTCAGGAGCTACTTCACAAAACAGATTGAAACTATAAAGAAGAATCAATCAGAAACATTAGAGATGAAAGACACATGGAAGAGATAAAACAAAGTATGGATTCCCTGAACGCTTGGGTGGACATCATAGAGGAGTGCATCAGCATAATCCAAGATAGACAGGTTGAAATGCACCAGACAGAGGAGGAGAGAGAACTAAGACTAAAAAGAAATGAAGAAAGTCTCCGAGAAATATCCAACTCAAGGAAATGCAACACAAGAATTACAGGTATTCCAGAAGGAGAAGAGAAGGAGAAAGGAGCAGAAAGCACGTTCAAAGAAATAATAGCAGAGAACTTCCCAAACCTAGGGAAAGAGAGGGACATCTGTGTGGAACAGGCTTCCAGAGCTCCTAGAGTTGTCAATGTAAAAAGACCTACAGGAAGGCATATAGTAGTAAAACTGGAAAAAATGAGTGACAAAGAAAGAATACTAAGGGCAGCAAGGCAGAAGAAAATAACCTACAAAGGTTTTCAGCAGATTTCTCTGCAGAAACCTTACAAGCGAGGAGAGAATGGAACGACATATTCAAATGTTTAAAAGACAAAAATCTTCAGCCAAGAATACTCTATCCAGCAAAAATATCCTTCAGATATGAGGGAGAAATAACATTCCCCCCAAAAAGCTAAGGGATTTGTAGCCACAAGATTCCCCCTACAAGAAATCGTCAAGAAGGCCCTCATACCTGAAAAAAAAAGGGAGGCAGAGAAAGGGGTCACAAAACACAGAGTAAGGAGATAAACAGGTAGACAGAATCAGAATAGGATAGCAAATACTCAAGTATAGCATTAAGCTAAATGGAATGAAAACACCAAAAAACAAAGATAATCCTCTCATTTTAACCACAAACTCAAAACACAAGATGGAATAAGATATGAGAAAAACAACTTAGGAGGGGAGGAGGAAAGGGACTGAATCGGTTTAGACTAAGGAAATAAGAGGTCATCAGAAAATGGACTATCTTATACACGAGATTCTGAATACAAACCTCAGGGTAACCACTAAACAAAAAAGCAGAACAGAGACACAAAGAATAAATAAGGAGAAAACAAAGAAACACATCATAAAAAACTACATAATTCAATGGGTAGACCAAAACACACAGGACGAGAAGCAAAGAAAATGCAGGAAAACCAGAAAATGAGTGATAAAATGACAGCATTAAGCCCTCATACATCAATTATCACAATAAATGTAAATGGATTGAATTCTCTAATAAAAAGACACAGAGTGGCGAGATGGATTAAAGAACAAGACCCAACAATATGCTGCCTCCAGGAAACACATCTCAGCTCCGGTGACAAACACAGGCT
The DNA here is from genome assembly GCF_037783145.1 of Equus przewalskii. Lineage (NCBI taxonomy): Eukaryota > Metazoa > Chordata > Mammalia > Perissodactyla > Equidae > Equus > Equus przewalskii. Next base: position 76,047,856 of record NC_091831.1, on the reverse strand, counting down.
CAGAGTGAAGGGGTGGATGACAATACTCCAAGCTAATTGGCAAACAAAAGAAAACAGGTGTTGCAATACTTAGACAAAGTAGACTTCAAGATAAGACAGGTAAAGAGAGACAAAGAGGGGCAGTATACAATGATCAAAGGGACACTCCATCAAGAAGAAATAACACTTATAAATATCTATGCACCCAACACAGGAGCACCAAAGTTCATAAAGAAACTATTAACAAACCTAAAAGAAGATATTAACAACAACACAATAACAGTAGGGGACCTCAATGCTCCACACACATCAATGGATAGATCATCCAGACAGAAAACCACAAGGAAACAGTGGAATTAAATGAAAAGTTAAACCAGTTAATAGACATATATAGAACACTCCATCCAAACACAGCAGAACACACATTCTTCTCAAGTGTGCACAGAACATTCTCAAGGACAGACCATATGTTGGGAAACAAGGCAGGCCTCAATAAATTTAAGAAAGTTGAAATAAGTATCTTTTCCGATCATAATGCTATAAAGCTAGAAATTAATTACAAGAAAAAAAGCTGAGAAAGAGACAAAGATGTGGGGACTAAACAACATGCTATTGAACAGGCAATGGATCATTGAAGAAATTAAAGGAGAAATCAAAAAATATCTGGAAACTAATGAAAATGATAACATACCATACCAACTCATAGGGGATGCAGCAAAAGCCATATTAAGAGGGAAATTCAATGCAATACAGGCACATCTTAACAAACAAGAAAAATCCCAAATAAGCAATCTCAAATTACACCTAACTGAATTGGAAAAAGAAGAACAAACAAAGCCCAAAGTCAGCAGAAGGAGAGAAATAAAAATCAGAGCAGAAATAAATGCTATTGAAACAAAAAAGGCAATAGAAAGGATCGGTGAAACAAAGAGCTGGTTCTTTGAGAAGATAAATAAAATTGACAAACCCTTAGCCAGACTTACAAAGAAAAAAAGAGAGAAAGCTCAAATAAACAAAATCAGAAATGAAAGAGGAGAAATAACAACAGACTCTACAGAAATATAACGGATTATAAGAGAATACTACAAAAAACTATATGTCAACAAAATGGAAAATCTAGAGGAAACTGATAAATTCTTAGACACTTGCAACCTTCCAAAGCTGAATCAAGAAGAAACAGACAATCTGAATAGACCAATCACAAGGAAAGAGATTGATACAGTAATCAAAAGCATCCCAAAGCATAAACCCTCAGGATCAGATGGCTTCCCTGGGGAATTCTACCAAACTTTCAGAGAGGATTTAATACCTATCTTTATTAAGCTATTTCAAAAAATTAGGGAAGATGGAACACTTCCTAACACATTCTATGAGGCCAACATCATGCTGATAGCAATGCCTGACAAGGACAACACAAAGGAGAACTACAGGTCAATGCGGCTGATGAACATAGCTGCAAAAATCCTCATGAAATTTTGGCAACCTGAATTCAGCAATACATCAAAAGGATCATACATCATGATCAAGTGGGATTTAAACCAGGGACACAGGGATGGTTCAACATCTGCAAATCAATCAACATGATACACCACATCAACACACTGAGGAATAAAAACCACATGATCATCTCAATAGATGCAGAGAAAGCATTTGACAAGATCCAACAGCCATTTATGATAAAAAATCTTAATAAAATGGGGATAGAAGGAAATTACCTCAACATAATAAAGGCCATATATAACAAACCCACAGCCAACATCATACTCAATGGGCAAAAACTGAACGCCATCCTCCTGAGAACAGGAACGAGACAAGGATGCCCACTATCACCATTCTAATTCAACATAGTACTGGAGGTCCTGGCCAGAGCAATTAGACAAGAGAAAGGAATAAAAGGAATCCAAATAGGGAGTGAAGAACTGAAACTCTCGCTGTTTGCAGATGACATGATCTTATATACAGAAAACCCCAAAGAATCCATTGGAAATCTAATAGAAATAACTAACAACTACAGTAAAGTTGCAGGGTACAGAATCAACTTACAAAAATCAGTTGCTTTTCTATACTCCAATAACAAACTTACAGAAAGAGAACTCAAGAATACAATTCCATTTGCAATCACAACTAAAAGAATAAAGTACCTGGGAATAAATTTAACCAAGGAGGTGAAGGACTTATACAAAGGAAACTATAAGACATTACTGAAAGAAATTGATAATGACATAAAGAGATAGAAAGAGATTCCATGCACATGGATTGGAAGAATAAACATAGTTAAAATGTCCATACTATCCAAAGCAATCTACAGATTCAGTGCAATCCCAATCAGAATCCCAATGACATTCTTCAGGGAAACAGAACAAAGAATCCTAACATTCATTTGGGGCAACAAAAGACCCTGAATTGCTAAGGCAATCCTGAGAAAAAAAGAACAAAGCTGGAGGTATCACAATCCCTGACTTCAAACTGTACTACAAAGCCATAGTGATCAAACCAGCATGGTAATGGTATAAAAACAGGCACACAGATTAATAGAACAGAACTGAAAGCCCAGAAATAAAACCACACATCTACAGACAGCTAATCTTTGACAAAGGTGCCAAATACATACAATGGAGAAAAGACAGTCTCTTCAATAAATGGTGTTGGGAAAACTGGATAGCCACATGCAAAAGAATGAAGGTAGACCATTATTTCACACCGTACACAAAAATAAACCCAAAATGGATCAAAGACTTGAAGATAAGTCCTGAAACTATAAAACTCCTGGAAGATAACATTGGTAGTACACTCTTTGACATCAAACTAAAAAGGATCTTTTCGAATACCATGTCTTCTCAGACAAGGGAAACAAAAGAAAAAATAAACAAGTGGGAGTTCATCAAACTAATGAGCTTCTGCAAGGCCAAAGAAAGTAGAATCAAAACAAAGAGATAACCCACCAATTGGGAGAAAATATTTGCAAATAATATATCTGACAAGGGGTTAATCTCCATAATACACAAGGAACTCACACAACTGAACAAAAAAACAAACAACCCAATCAAAAAACGGCAGAGGATATGAACAGACATTTTTCCAAAGATATACAGATAGCCAATAAACACATGAAAAGATGTTCAACATCACTAATCATCAGGGAAATGCAAACCAAAACTACACTAAGATAGCTTACGCCTGTTAAAATGGCTATAATCACTAAGACTAAAAATAACAAATGTTGGAGAGGGTGTGGAGAAAAGGGAACCCTCATATACTGCTGGTGGGAATGCAAACTGGTGCAGCCCTATGGAAAACAGTATGGAGATTCCTCAAAAAACTAAAAATAGAACTACCACACGACCCAGCTATCCCACTACTGGGTATCTACCCAAACAATCTGAAATGAACAGTCCAAAGAAACATATGCACCCCTATGTTTGTTGCAGCACTATTCACAATAGCCAAGACATGGAAGCAACCCAAGTGCCCATCGACTGATGACTGGATAAAGAAGATGTGGTGTATATATACAAAGGAATACTACTCAGTCACAGAAAAAGACAAATTCATCCCATTTGCAACAACATGGAAGGACCTAGAGGGAATTATGCTTAGCAAAATAAGCCAGAGTGAGAAAGACAAACACCAGAGGATTTCACTCATATGTGGAATATAAACAAACACATGGACAAAGAAAACAGTTCAGTGGTTACCAGGGGAAGGGGAGACAGGGGTGGGCACAGGGGGTGAAGGGGAGCACTTATGTGGTGACAGTCAAGATATAATGTACAACTGAAATCTCACATTGATGTAAACTATTATGAACTCAATTAAAAACAAAAGTAGACCTCCAATTAGTTCCAAATAAGAAGTTGTTTTAATAGTGTGGATGTTAAGAATGAAAAAATAATGCTGTTTAAAAATTTGAACACTTATCAGTTCCCTCTTAAATATTTTCCTACTAATTTAATATCTGAGCAAGAACATATTTATTGTCTAGTCCTACCTTGATAAATAATCCTGTTAACTGCTAAAATGGTGAGCCTCTGCAGTCTCTGTGCAAGCTCTGTCTCGGTTGCCTGGACAGGGTTCTCCTGGCTCATTCTCCGTTGCATCATCATATTAAGTTCGTCACTTGCCACTGAACGCATTTTCATCAGAAGAGAGTCAGTTTGAGCAAGGGGAAATTTTCGAGGACCTTCAAGTATATAAATTAAAATGTCAAATACTAGCATTAACAAGGCTCAAGGAAACTATTTTTGCTGCAACATTTTGATTATCAGACTATGAAAAGAATCTTATTTAATTCAAAGTTAATTTGTACAAAAGAAAGAGAGTGATTAAGAGAAAGTGATGTTTCTCCTTTGAAGAAGTGCAACAGTACTTCTGATTTCAAAATCCTAAATAAGAATGTTGAAGCTAGTACCGTAGCTTAATGGGATGGATACCATTTGGCAAAATTTGAGTCTTCTGAAAAACTCAAAGAATTAAAAGGGTTTAAGAAGTTCAGAATTTTTTTTTTTAAGATTGGCACCTGAGCTAACAACTATTGCCAATCTTCTTTTTTTTTTCCCTTTTTCTCTCCAAATCCCCCCAGTACATAGTTGTATATTTTAGTTGTGGGTCCTTCTAGTTGTGGGATGTGGGACGCTGCCTCAGCGTGGCCTGATGAGTGGTGTGATGTCTGCACCCAGGATCCGAACCAGAGAAACCCTGGGCCACTGAAGTGGAGCACGTGAACTTAACCACTCGGCCATGGGGCCGGCCCTAAGGAGTTCAGAATGCTTTGACAAAATATTTTCAAATACTGTTTCACTTCCTAGTATTCGAAAATAACCAACAGATTTTTAAAGCACACCACGTTTTAGTAAGAATATTACTCTTTCTGGATAATTGCCATCGTTCAATTTTATAAAGTAGTTTTGAAAAGTATATATAGTGACAGAGTAGAAATCAGTCAAATGAAAATGAAGAGATCAGAAAGGTGAATATAATTCCAGTGATTTGCTATTAAAGTGATTTGGTGCATATGCATCCCTTGGGATTCAATCCTACAAAAGCATTTCCTGAGAAATGTTTCCTCAGATTGAACAGGTTGGAGTGGCGTTCCTGCACCATTACCGCACCTGCTTCGAGAGGTACCACACAGGTAGTGGATCCAGGAGAAAACGGGGATGAGTCTCGATTTAATGGACTGAAGGAGAAGGGCATTGGAAGTTGACCATAGGAACCAAAATGACGTCTTGGTAGATGAGGAATAATGGAACCCTTCATTGGAATTGAACCTTTGTTTTAAATTATGAAAACATATATCAATTTCCATAAGTAGCCTCTGTAAACATTACTCACATATGACTAAATTATGATAGGTTTTAACGACTTATCCTGCAAGATATTTAAATATTTTAATAGCATTTTAGATTGTCCAGTTTTGCATGTAATCAGTATTTTTGATCAGTTAACATATTTTGGTGGGTAGAGTCATTTTGAGACAAAAATTAAGCAAATAAAAAGGAAAAAAAGTCATATCTGAGATATGCTCAAGGTAATATTGTCAGATTATGTCCTTAGTTTAAGCAGATTCTTCCTACTGTCTACATCTCTGACAACTGTCATGCTGTATAAGCAGCTGATAATCATAATTCCGAGGCACAGCAATATACTGAATAAGGAAATGTTAAGTCTTCGGTACTATGTACTTAAAAAAGTGGGAGGGTATTTCAGCACTCATGCTGTGAAGCTACACCGAGCTGGTGTGGCCTTAAGTATACTTCTTTCTAAGCCTCGCTTTCCTCACACATAAGATGTGGATTAAAAAGTAAAATAGAGCCTACCTCACAAGTAGAGTTTTGCCACTATCTGACAGTATACTAAATGTATTTGTTTACATGCTTATTGACCATTTTCTCCAGTAAAATACAAGTTCCATGAGGGCAGATAAAATAATAACTGGTTCATGGTTGATGTTCAATAAATATTTGATAGTTAAATGAATGGATAAAGAGGGTTGTTTTGCAGATTAAATAAAATGGACATAAAACACAATGAATGTTCATCCAAAGAATCAAAAGTTGTTAATAGTTGGTACTGTTATTAATGGTTGAAATATAAAGGAAGTTCATCAGTGTGAGAATTATATTAATACAACATTTATATGTCCATCTATATTTATTTATGACATTTTAAATATATGTGTAGCACTTTAAATAATACCCTAATGCTCATGTCTACCTTCATGCATTAAGGTTATGTTTTTCAAATTGATAAGCAAAGTGAAAAAAATACATTTAAAAGAATGTACACTGCTACCTTGTTTATAATAGCAAAAACAAACAAGTAAAAAAACATTGTTCATGATAAACATTAGGGAAGAAGATCATGGCAAATCAATATAATAGATCATTATGCATTCATTAAACATAAAGAACATTTATATTATATGGAAAGATGTCTACAATGTATTGATTAGAAATAGAAATCAGTTTATAAACAGTAGGTAGAATATGACATCATTTAGGCAAAATCACATCTCTCTCTCTCTCACATATCTCTATACTACAAAAAGACACCGAGCTAAGGAGTCAGTGCTTTGTTTGCTGGGCAGTAGGGAACCACGGGCTGTAGAGCAGAAGAATGGTACACATGAGTTAGGCTGTAAGATGACTAACCCGCAGTAAAACAGTACCCAACTCCTCTAAGAGGGAGAAGTTAAAATCTAGATGTATGAAAGTGCTGCTGAAGAAACTTTGGTCCTAAGCCAGGGATATCTTGGGGTTCACAGTCTGAGTCAATCTGTCTATTTTCAAAAAATGTAGTGTGTGGCCATAATAGAAGCTGCAGCTGCCAGCTGTCCCCATGAATTCCTGCTGGAGGTACAGGGGGTGACAGTGGGGTTGGAGGTGTCACTTGTCTCAGCAGTTTTCAAGAAATGCCAAATGAGTCTATTTAGGAAAAACCATTCCCCTAAAACATTTGTCACTAATGAGAACAGCTTGTTTTAAATCTTTGAAGGAACAGTTCATTATCTAAATGATGGAAATACAAATCCCTCTCAGTCACTTTAGTACCATGAACAAACGGACTTAAATGGGTTTTATAATGATACTGCTCAGAAACAGAGGAGCTTTGGTATTTTGTACCTATAGTGTACAAAGCCAATATACTTTCAACAATAACTTTTGACTAATAGTGAAGAAATAAAACACAGTCTTTCCCAAATATGTGTGTAAAACAACATGGAAGGAATGCAAAGCAGCAACTTAACACACATAAAGTGGTATTTTGTAAACTGGGTTCGCAAATACAGAATTCAAATAAGGTAGCATTTAAAACAGGAAGAATTCTTGGGAGAGCCCTGAGAGATGAGTCCTAAAGATATGACAGACCTGGAATGAGTAGATGTGGTATAGGATACAAAGGGAAGAGTGTAGGTATTCTTGATCTAGCAGTCTCTAATTCTACGCCTCAGTGGATCTGTGAAATGAGGAAGCTGGACTAGATGACTTCGAGGGTCTTTTATCAAACTCGAAATTTGTAGGATTCTATAAGCCTCATGTGGCTTACAGCAATTGCATTTACTTAGAGAGAGTGAAAAACATAAGCCCGGTATAAGAGGCTAGAGGAATCAGAAAAAAAAGGAGAATAATTTAGAAAAAGGATTAAAAGTCCATTATCCACTTTAAAACGACTCAAACCAAAAATAAACAATAACAAACTTGGAGCTATGCAGGGCTCTGAGGCTCAAGGTGATAAAAATGCTAGTATTTAAAGAGAGAGATGACAGATTGTTAGAGAAATCACAGACCAAACAAAAAATAGCAAGAGCGCTATTTGCGTTAGCCTGGGCACAAATTGATCATAAACTACACCAGGGACCTAGGTATAAAAGCAGAGAAGAAACGGATATGAGAATGAGAAATATCAACCAGGAAGAAACAGCAGGAATTTGTGAAAGTAGTAAAGGTACACTTTCCTATATCCACAAAGGGTAAATTCTAACTAAGGAGTCACTGACTACATAAGGAATCCTGAAAAGGAAAGCTGGTCCCAAAGTCGTCTTTTGGCATGTAGGAAGCTGAGTATCACTGCCAAATTTGGTGAGATGGAATTCTACCTGGGACAAAAGAGATACAACTGGGAAGGCAGCTCAAGAGGAGAGATTGTGTTCAGATATTAAATGAAGGAAGGATGTATGGGGCACTAAGTTTAGCTATGCAGATGTTTTAGAACTTCTATTTACAGAAGGCTTTATTTAGCCTAATCTAAACATACTACTGCAAAACAACGTATATTTGCTTTCCAAGGTATATAGAGGCTTTCCTCTACAGATGAGTTTTTCACATGGTTTTAAAATTTGGCATAGCACTGAACACAATGAAGTACCTTAACATAGGTAGAAGAAAAACTTGAATATAAAAGGTCTTAAGACTGAAAAAGTGATTAAACTTTAAACAATTTCCCAAGTACTCTGTTTGGAGATAGGTGTGTGTGTGTGTGTACATAAATATCGACTATCATACATACATGTACATGTATATGTGTGTATATAGATCTAATGTCTATGTGGGCAGGTGTTTATGCTATCTTTCTGGATTATGTATATAAAGATCATAATGGATTCTGTGGAAAAAATAAGGAAGACTAACAATATTAATACCTATTATTTAATGATATGTACTAATTTACAGCAAGCCCTTATGTCACATGCATACTAACCATGTCCAAGCCACCAGCATCTCCTGCCTTGACCATTGCAATAGCCTCCCACCTGGACTCCCACCACCTCTCTTGCTCTCTTTTAATCCACTCCCTACACAGAAGCCAGAGCAGTCTTTATAAAATAAAACTCTGATTATGTCACGCCTCTTACTTAAACACCTTTGATAATTTCCCATTAGGATGAAATCTAAACTTCTTAACACAGCCTATATGATTATAGGTGAACTGGCCCATGCCATCCCATATATTCTCATCTGATATCACTTCCTCATCAAGTACTACACTCTGGCTAAATTGCTTTCTTTCAGCTCTCTGAACAAGCTTAGCTTTTTCTGCCTTGGAACTGTCACATAAGCCACTCATTCTGTCTGTAACACTCTTCCTCTGACTCCCTGCCTTGCTAACTCCTTTCTTACCCTTTTATGTCTATACTGAAACCTCACCTCCTCAGAGACTTCTCTAACTCCTGATGCAAATCAGGTTGCCCTGTTGTTGTCTCTATTCCTATGTTCTATATTTCTTTACAATTTTATAATCTCAGCAAGGGCAGAATCTGTGTCTGCTTTTTTGATCATTGTATCATCAACATTTAACACGGTGCTTAGCATATGGTAGGTGCTCAAGAGATAATTAAATAAGAAAAGCACTGAAAAGAAAGCAGTAGAACAGTTTCCTCTAGGAGAAAAACTTTCTCAAATTTTATAGTTTAACTTTTTTTGTGTGTGTGAGAGGAAGATTGGCCCCGAGCTAACATCGTGTAATCTTCCTCTATTTTGTATATGGGATGCCACCACAGCATGGCCACTGATGAGTGGTGCAGGTGCGTGCCCGAGAACCAAAGCTGGGCCTCTGAAGCAGAGACCACTGAACTTAACCACTAGGCCAAAGGGCCAGCCCTAGTTTGACTTTTTAAACTAAGAAATACTCTTAAGATGTGAATGGCATCAGAATATAGGAGAGTCAAGCTATCTTCAATTTATAATTATTAAAATATTATTTCATGAGGCTGGCTTGGTGGCATAGTGGTTAAGTTCACATGCTGTGCTTTGGCGGTACAGAGTTCACAGGTTCAGATCCCAGGCTTGGACCTATGCAGCAGTCATTAAGCCATGCTGTGGTAGCATCCCACATACAAAAAATAGAGGAAGGCTGGCAACAGATGTTAGCTCAAGGCTAATCTTCCTCACACATACACACACACACACACACACACACAAATTATTTCAATACTCACCAGCAATGCTCTTCCGCTTTTGAAATATTGCATGATGGGGAGCAGAAGGTAACGGGAATGAATTTGTAAGGTTTTCAGAGTCATGATTTGCAGTGGTCCTTATAAACTCCATAGCAGCCTGGAGAACTCTAAACTGTAGTGCAACAGCCATATCTAAAAACAGAAGATACTAGAATATTTTCAAGCTATGTGGTTGTTAATTTTATTGAACTGATTTTAATATCATGCAATATCTAAACTGCCAATAATATTTTATTAGACATGAATTTAAAAATTTTGATCAACATGGGTTCTTGATGGTAGTAAACATTTTTCAACTGTTTTTAAAAGCAATTTTAAAGTGAATTTCCAAATGGTCACTATAAAAATTCAATGGAAAAATATTAGCACACAAATTTATTTTATTCTATGTAATTGTTTTAAAGAATAGGCTCTTTAATATACAAGGCAAAAGTTTAACCAGAAATTCTCACATTTTTCTTTTTCACATTCACTTTAATATCTGCCATTAAAGAAACTAAAAGACATTCTTATTCAACATAAGCCTTGAAATTCTACTTGGTAAGAAAAATCATCAACTTCTTTTAAGGACATGCTGCCAGCTATTAACTACATCGAGGCCATCACTTTTTAAACATTTTTGCCACTTAAAAAACCTTCTTTTTAAAGCTGATAGATATCATCACAAAAGTAAGTATAAATCTTCAGTAAAACAGTTTCTAAGAAGAAAGAGATTAGGTTCAAATAACATTTTTGGCTACTATACAACTCCTCCAGAAATCCACAAAAATTAAGCCTTACTTTGTGTCCTCTTGTTTTTGCTATTTTGAAGATATCCAAGCAGTACAATGAGGTCTTCAATAACTCTAAAATATTGTGAGCCCGAGGAGCTGCAGGCATGAATTGTAACTGCTATGAAAAGTCGCTGTATATCACACGCAAGCAATCTGTATTCATTCAAAGGAACACTAAAGAAAAAGAATAATTTAAGACAAAGAAAACTGGTTTAACTTCTCATTCTACCAGCATTCATGCATTCACATACAGTCAATATTTATTCATGCTTATTTACGGCAGGTAATATCAATTGGATGCTAGGTATAGAAATAAGATACGTTGTGGCTTTTGTCAAGAAGTTTGGTCTTGCAGAGGGCCAACAAGAGCTAACTATAAACAGTAAATGGTAGTAAGTGCAACAACAGAGATTAACACAAGACAACACACAGGTAGGTTTCTTCCATACTAAAGATGAAGGTTTTGTGGGTTTGTATAAGAACATTCAAAGAAGGCTTCTCAGAGAATGTGAATTTGAATATATTAATTAACCTCTCTGAATCTCACTTATATAAGTTATAGTTATTTTAAGGATTAAGAGAGATAGTAGATTTGAACACATATTAATCACTTATAAATACCCAACAAATATGAATTAGCTACTTCCGTCTCTCAATCTTTTTTTTTTTTTGAGGAAGATTAGCGCTGAGCTAACTACTGCCAAACCTCCTTTTTGCTGAGGAAGACTGGCCCTGAGCTAACATCGATACTCATCTTCCTCTCCTTTATACGTGGGATGCCTATCACAGCATGGCTCTTTGCCAAGTGGTGCCATGTCCTCACCCGGGATCCGAACTGCTGAAGCCCGGGCTGCAGAGAAGCAGAATGTGCGAACTCAACTGCTGCACCACTGGGCCGGTCCCTGTCCCTCAATTTTTAACCTTGATAATCCACCTCAGTGTGTGATATTAAGCCTAAATACTTCTCTCCATGCACTTTTTCAAAATCAAGCAAGAGTTAGCAATGGTAGCTGTCTTCGGCAATTAATAGAGTAGCATATGGGGACATTCAGTAAGCACAATTTATTTTTTTAAAAAAACAACAAACTACTTTTAGAAGAAGCCTGCCATCACCTTCTCAAGTTTCACCAATTTCATGCATTGTATTATAATCAAGACTAAGCGTTTTGAGGAAATATAATACTTTGTATTTCCTATATGCCTCAGACACACAGATCCTAAATATAATAGATGCCCAATAAAGACTGAACTGAGTTGAGTACAAAAAGTCTCTCTTGTACTCAGATAGCCTCCTTGGCCTAGCAAATCACCAAGGATATGCTCTGTTTTCTCTGCAAAAATATACACAATATTTAACAGTTTAATGTGCAATAAGATGATGCTTCTGGAGATTTAGATTTTAACATTATGCTAATAACAATATTATACTGTACACCATAACTGCAGATGCCAAAGGTACAAAATCCAAACAAAAATATAATCTCCTAACAAATTTTTTAGTGCTGCCAATGTACTTTTGGCTATGAGAAATTAATTTATGGTAGTAGACAGTGATACAGTATGCTAAAAGTAGGCTGGCATGGCAAGCTCAAAACAGAGGCTTTTGAAGTGAGACATTCAGTCTCAAGTTCTCTGCCATATACTAATCAGTTTTGTAGGAAAAATGTTCTTTGAAAGGATTATGAAAAACGTAACCTATCATCAACGTTTTCCCTTTCCGAAGTATTTACCAGATGTAGTTTTAAATAATGATTTAAAACTTACTTCTTTTCTAATCCATTCAGGGCTGCTACTGTATTACATAACACGTAGAGCAGACCATTATCCAACAACATATCTGCTACCTTAGAACAAGAGTTTAATATTTGGAGAAGAAGTAAAAGAGCACTATGTAAGAGCACGTTGTCACACAGAGAGGTCTCTATTAGTCCCAGAATAGGAATGACAGACCACTTCTGAAAAAGTCCCAAGTTTTTCACGTCTTCCAGATCAAATCTATAATAAATAATACACAGGAGCATGTTAGAAGCAATTAACCACTACATAAGAAAAAAATGATTGCAATATGAGCTGTTTTGTTAACCTGATTTTAAGACTATAAAAAACAAATTTGGGGAGTAAGGATTCTTAATCTTTTTTAGATCATAGATTTCTCCAATAATAAGATAAAAGGTGTTGCTAGAAGTCTATCCCCAAGTAAATACACAAACATTCAAATGAAACATGTATACAATTTCATGGTTTTAACTGACTGATTTGTCCTTAGGGGTTCAAAGAACCCTTGCTTTAGGGGCTATGTAACAAGTACACAGGAAAATACTAATAGCATAGTATTTGAGAGACAGTGAGCTAGTAAAAAGAGGTCTAGCAAAGGGAATGAATACTGAATCCGTGTCCCAATACTATTGCCTCTGTAATAGAGGGAAATTATTTAAGTATTTTGTACCTCATTTTCCTTATCTATCAAATACATGTGGTGATATTTGCCCTCTTTCTACTCAAGACTGTTGTGAGAATCAAATGAGATAATGCAGAATTGCTGTGAAAGAGCCAAAAGCTGTATGCAAATGAAAAATACTATTGTCATTACCACAAGTCATAAGTAAATTCCTCAAGGTCTGAACTGGTTGACTTAATAAGTAGGATGACACTTAAGACAGAGACACATTTTTTCGTACTCTACCATAGTCAGAAATAACAGTTCAATTTTTCTGCCAAACTTTTGGTTTGGGAGAAAATATCCTTTTATTTTTGTACTTATTTGCTAATCCTTCAGCATTACACCAGGGTCAAATCTCAGCAATCAGTATTCCAGGAATTCCAGGTGAGGGATTTACTCTTCTCCCAGATAAGCTGAAGGATCTGAGGGGACTGACTGGCTTCTCTAAGGGTCATTCATGTAATCTGTGGCTGAGAGTACATGAGCCACCTTTCTTTTCAGTTAATCTTCTTATGTTAATTTTTGTTGTTAGTATTGTGGAGTCGATTCTGACTCCTAGCGACCCCGTGTACAGCAAAGCGGAACTCTGGTCTTTTTGTGCCATCCTCTCACCTTCCAGCACTACATCAGACAATGCTCTGCTGTTATTCATAGGGTTTTCATGGCCAATTTTTTCTTCTTCCTTCTTATGTTAATACCTATGCCAAATCTTAACTATCACTTTCTTTCATTTGATGCAGCATTTTTATTTGTTTCTAGTTTCTAGCTAGTGAATGCAATACAAAGCAATAAGTTATACTAGAAAGAAATCATATGGAAAATAATAAATTGATTCACCTGGAAAATTACTTTTAGCAGATTTTTTCTAAACGTGACAAAATAGTTTTAAGAGTGAGTTTAATAAATTTTATGTTTAGGAGAAAAGATCTCCAATTACAGTGGAGGGAAGAACCCACTTACTCTTCATCAAGGCCTATACGTCGACCAAAAAACATTTCAATGAAGCATTCTAACAATTCCTGAGTTCCCCGATGAAGATACAACTGGTTGGCTAGCAAGGAAAAGCCACGATTCTTCAGAAATTTATCTTTTTGTTCTTTAGATGCTCTAGTAAAATATGCATCTAATAGCTAAGGAAAAAATTTAAGACAGTTTAGATAATGTATTAAAAATTTTATGTAATGTATATAAATCAGTGTATTATATTTGTATTTGTAAGTTATGAACACAGAAAGCTCAAAAAAATATATGCCACCTCCATAGCAAAACAGAAATGAACTTTGTCTCTGACTACTATAGAATGCTAATGATGACTCTACCTCGGAGATCTTAATACTTTTGTAATGGGAAAGCTGGCTTTTTAGCTGAGCATGGACACCTAGTAGTCTGGCAGCCTTCGTCGAGTTTTAAGTAGAATATTTGAGCCGAATGAAGGAAAAAAAATCAGTCAACACTGTACTATGCTCTCTCTGCAAATGCACATATACATAGCCTAGACCTCTATTTCTAGACTTCTTGACAGCTTATTTATCCTAAGCACAGGCCTAAATTTTCGTCCTTCCCTAGCAGCTTAAATGCAACATATGTAAAACCAAATTAATTACTTTTCCTTCCAAACTTGCTTCTTCTGTGGTTCTGACCTTAGAGCACAGTGGCACCATCCTCCTAGATTTCAAGGCTAACCTCACTTTTGCTTTTCTTGTTTTGATTCCCCCTGTGTAATTTGTACCTCTCTTCTATTCCAGTGAATGTTTCTCAAATCTCTGTCCTTTGACTTTCTACTTCCCCAGAATAGGAACTCCAGAATAGGACTTTCCACTTGCCTAGAATAGGAACTCATCATTTCTCCCCTGGACTACTGTGATAGCCTACTAAGAATATTTCCACCTTTCTCTCCCCTGCAATCACTCCCTCACAGTGGTGATTGACTATTCTTCCCAAAACACACATCTATTTACCGCCTTACTTAAAAAGCTTTCTAAGTTTCCAGCATAATACAGAATACACCTTTTGCATGAATCCCTCCTTGGTACACACATCAGGATTAACTGATCTTCCTATGTTCCCACTCTTCTTTATTAATACTGCCATGGAAGCAGTCATCACAGAATTCGTTACATTTTACTTAGTTGGCTATATGTTTCTCTCCCCAACTAGACTATAAACTTCTTGAATGTATGGGCTTATTATTCCCCTTTATGCCCTATATAGCAACTAGCCCAGTGTTTTGTACAAGGAATGGATATTCAAAAAATAGTGGGTTGAACTGCAAGTGATTAAACAATATCCCATGTCAAGTCAGACTAAAGAAAACAAGAATCTTTAAAAGATCATTTCACTATCGGGTTGTTTTCTATTTATATCAAGCATTCATTCATTCAATAATATACTTAGTACCTATTATATACTAGACACAAGATGCCTACCTTCATAGAGCTTATATTTCAGTGTGAGAAATTAAAAAAACAAGTACAGAAATAAATTAAAAAGATAATTAAAAAACATAACTAGGATGCTATGATGGAGTAAATGAGAAGTAGAGATAGGAGGAGGCTATTTTGAAAGGTGATCAGGGAAGGCCCCTCTGAAAAGGTGACATCTGAGCTGAAACCTGAAGCAAATGTCTAAGATTCGATACTACACTGCAGGAGAGATTTCCAATGAACTACACGTTCCTAGTAATTGGTAGACTTAAAAAAACATATTGATATGAATCAATATATGGAGAGAGACTTAAAATTGGATGATAAAACATATAAAAACATGAGTAAGAAGTAACAAACAATATCAGTTTATTACTTCCTAAGTATAAACTAAAGCTTTAGGTCTACTTTAACATATGTATTCAAATTTTAAGTTACACATATACTTATTTTTCTGAATTAAAACAACACATCTAATTTTCGCCCTTACTTTAATAACTCCTTGTTGTATAGCAGGTGACGGGTGGTTAACAAGAACTAAAAGCGTATCTGCTTGAATAAGCTTGTCCATCACATCTTCAAGCATAATATCAGGCAAGATGAGAAGAACTCCACTTAAGAGTTCATATAATCCACAGCATATGGGTACCAAACAGTCTTCAGTTACACTAAAACAGAGACCCAAAAAGTCTTACTAACACAACAACAGGGAGAAATGTACATGATGATTACCTTAAGAACTGTGATGAACAGTAATAATTTTAACATGTGAAACAAAAGTTCATAAGGTTTAAAGAACATTTCCTAATTTAACTGTGATTAATAAATTTGCCATCAGTGTTTATCACCGATATTTTAGGCATTAGTCTACTAAGCACTATTCTATTCCATATCTATGATGTCCAACACAGTAGTCACTAGACACTTGTGTTATTTAACCTATTTAAAATTAAATAAAAAATTCAGTTCCTCAGTTGCACAAGCCACATTTCAAGTGCTCAATAGGCATATGTGGCTAGTGTCTACTATATTGGACAGCACAGATCCAAATTCCACCATCACAGAAAGATTCATTGGATAGTGCTACTTTAGTGCTTTTGGAAACTAATAAACCTTAGAATTTCCCTGAACTGAAAAGTTTTTATCCAATAGCAATAAGGAATTAAATAAACTATAAGATATTTTTTTCTTTGAGAGCTACTTATGGTTTAGCTTTTGGTTAAGTACAGAATTCAATATTATCTAGTATTAAAACAAAGAGAAAGGTATCTTTCTGTTTGTTATTAATATATATGTTATATTATAAGAAGCAACATAATGAAAGTACTTCTAGAAGTGTAGAGAATCTTCTATGAATAGTTTAAAAAAAGGGTGGGGGGCAGTGTGCAAAAACATGTGAGTACCTGTGAGCATTTGTAGTTCTGTTGTAGTTTGGTTCATAACGGAGAGAAAAGGCCAAGTTTTCCCAATCATCGGTGTTCCTATCCACAAGACTTGGCCAACGGCCAACGGCTGCAGCTCCATTCTGTGAAGGAAAAGCTAGCCCTAGGCTTGCAATAGTGCTGTGGCTTCCCTGGAACGAGGCCAGTCCCTTGAGATAATCAGGTCGGCGTGGGCAGGACTCATCCCCAGGACTGTCATCGTCTGATCTGGGTTCTGCTCCCAACTCTTTGACCACTGGAAATCCCAATGATCCTTTTGGGACACCACTGACAGAGGCTTGGGCTGGAAGGACAGCTTCCATTTCACAAACAGTTCTTGCAGACTCACAGCTACTGAGAAATGCATCTTCTTTGCCTGTTTTCAGTGTCTCGGAACTCCCCAGAGGATTCCATTTCTCTGGGCGAGAAGTAACATAATTATCTGCAATATTTTGTAACTTGTCAATACTACAACCCAAACTTCCAGTCAGTTTCCGTGGTTGCATTAGAGGTGAAGAAGTAGGAAATGCTGGCAGGCTTCTAGAACGCAGCATGTTGACAGCCATCCTTCGTGGAATAATATTGGAGGAATTGTTTCCTGGTAAGAATAGACAGAAAAATGCCACTTAAAAATCTATTAAGTGGGATGACTTATTTTCTCCACTATCAGTCACAAGTATAGCAATAGTCCATTTATCTTGCAATGTTAAAGAATCCATATAGGTTAATGTTCCTAGCAACTAATGCTTCAAATTCTTAAGTGCCAAAACTATTATTCTTTTTATCACTATTTATTAAAATCTTCTAAAAATGTGTATCTTTTCCTGCCTCCTTAACAAAATATAATGTTGGCTGAACAATTCAAAGTCATTAGGATTAAGGCTTCTACTGCAGTGAAATTAACAGAATTAAGTGAAAGAATTTCCCTCAGGCTAGAAGTCACTAGGATGCAGTTTGATATAGTGGAAAGAGTGCGGGCTTTGCAACTAGCTATAATTGGATTCAAGTGATAGTTCTGTTAGTTAGGTGGCCTTCTGTAAATCATTTAATTACATGAGTGTGTTTCTGCAAATGTAAAATAAGGTTTCAGAATATCTACTTTGCAAGGTTGCTTTAAGGCTTAAGTGAGATCATATTTGTGACATACCTAGCATAGTGCCTGGCCTATAAGAAGTGCTCAATGAATGGTGGTAACAGTTGTATTTGTTGTTATTATTACTAGACTAAATGGCCTTAGATCGTTCTTTCTCCCCTCCATTTCTGTAGTTGCTTCCTGCTGTATTAGTGAGAAGAAATAGTTTTTTCTCTTCTTGCTCTAGTTCTCCATTTTGCAGCTTTTAATATTCTATGTAGGAGGAGATCAGAAAAATCACTCTCACTGAAGGTGCAGGGGTATAAGAGAATGCTACTGAAGGGGTGGTCTGTGGACAAGCAGCATGGACATCAGCACCACCTGTGTGATTTTGCGAAATGCACATTCTCAGGCTCTACCCTGGATCTACTGAATTAGAGCATATGAGGGCGGAACCAGGGATCTCTGTCTTAACAAGCTCTCCAGGTGATTTTTTTGTGTGCTAAAACTTGAGAAGCACTGATAGGCACTGAATGAACTGCTTTAGAGCATAGGTTTTGCGGTAATTTTTTTTCCTAGTTACTTCTAGATTTTGGCTGGAGGGGTAAGGCTGCCAAAAGATTCTGTTCAAAAGACCTGGGGAAAATGGGGGTGTGATTGTATTTGAAAATGTTTCAGAGTGATGCATAATGATTCATAAAAATAGCCATTTCCAGGACCCGCCTGGTGGCGTAGTGGTTGAGTTCGTGTGCTCTGCTTCGGCAGCCCAAGGTTCACAGGTTTGGATCCTGAATGCAGACCTAGCACTGCTCATCAAGCCATGCTGTGGTGGCATCCCACATAAAATAGAGGAAGACTCACACAGATGTTAGCTCAGGGCCAATCTTCCTAACACATACACACAAATAGCCATTTCCTATAAAAATCCAAATAAAACTAATTAAAACACTGTCTTAAAATATTATAATAAAGGGCCATAAAATGTGCTAGAGAATAACTGAAACACTTTGAGAGAGAAACAAAACTGAAGATTAATACCCATATATATCATCCTATCTATTGATATCTCTATTTTACCTGCACAATTTAATAGTATGGATTACAGCTAGAGACAAGACTAGGTTGGACTGACAATAAAAGCAATATCTCTGTATGGAAGAGGATGGCAGTCAGGAAAGGAAAAGACGTATGGCCAGTTCACAACTAGGAGACATGTATCTATTTTTTTCTCTATGAAAGTAGACACGAGACATTTCATAAAGAGTAAATTAGGAAGGTAGAAAAGTACTGTAAGCTTAAAGACTTGAATATAGTTCCTATGAAAATAGAAGAGGGGATTGATTCTGAACACACAGAAAAATTATAGGGCAGCATTAAAAGGCCAGGTACAGCTGGAGACCCTTGTAATGGGAGGAATTCTCAGTGATGACTTTCCCTAGCAGCTTTCAGCAGTGTGAGGATGGCTAGACTGAGGCAAGATTATGGTTTTTCAGGTCAAGAATGCCAAAAGGCCAAGAGGACAAGGAAACTGAAGATAGTGTTAAGAAAATTAGTGGCTAATAGGATCTAGGCTTGGTCGGGAAAACTAGCAGAGGGTACCTGGGATGGTGATGAAGAAACCAGAAAGAGAGTAGGTTGTTACTAGAGAGTGGGATACTGAGTTTCACAGGCGGGAAGCCTTCTTGATAATGATAAAGTCCAAGATAGATGCACACATATTGGTAGACAAAGGAGAGGGAAAGGTCTCCAGAGTCAAGGACTGTGAAGGCTGGAGTATTGGATGGCCATTCTCCTTAGGTAGAAAGGAGAGTAAGCCAAACAAAACTTTGGAAGAAAATGGGAAAATAAATCAGAAGCTTAACAAAAAACAAACGATGATGATAAGAGGGGAGAGAGAATTCTAGAGCAAGATAACATGAGCCTCATCCATTTCCTAAGTTCTCCTGAGTCTCTCTTGTTATATTGACTATGAGTTACTGATACCAGAGAATAGTGAAACGGATTTCTTAAATATATTCTATAATTTTTAAGTTTAACCTTCCGTTTATTTAGTCTAAATATCAGGTTATACTATACTGCTAAAATATGCATAATTTATTTATCTATTAACATTCAGAACTAAATCAGGAAGGGTTATAATTTCATTATTGTTATTTTTACCTTCAGGTGGTGAAGCGGTAAAACCAGACGGGCTTATTACCATAAATCCAGGGCTAGTAACAGACTTGCCTCCACTGCTGGAATGCCTCAGGTACATGATTGACTGTACTTTCTCCTGAAAGATCTTGCCATCTAGAATCAAAAAATTTTTTGAGATAGTAAAATTTAAAAAAATAAGACAAAAATATAACTTTAAAAGCAAATCAACAAATACAAATTTTTACAAAAAGATGTTCAATGTGAAAAAATATGGCATACTTTATACTAACGCACACTTGATATGTGAGTACCTTGGACTCTAGAATTTCCTACTAGAGATTTTTTTGTTGAGTATTCCTAGCCACATTAACCTGTATTTTCTTTGAATTCCAACTGTACTTAGTTATTTCTACAGTTTAACATTAACTGTTCACTTTTTATATGTTATATGATCTTTCCAAGGAGACTGTTCATCTGTTCATTCCTTGAGGAAAGGACTGTGTCATATTCTCATATATTCCCTTCATTGTTTAATATGACTCTAAAATTGATACCTTCAGCTTAGTCCTTCTTTCTGAGCTTCATTCTGTAAATTCAACTGGATTTCTTAAATGCACCACAGATGCAACAAATCTAAATCTGCATCACGTTTCTGCCCTACATTCACTTTTCCTGTTTGGTTCTCTGGTTTGTTTGGAAAACATACCCATTTCCCATGTAGAAACCTGGAGCCACCCTTGACCACTACCTTTCCTTTATCCACATCGAGTCAGTCTCCAGGTTCTACTGACTATTTCCTGTTTCTTGAACTCTTCTCATCCCCAGTACAGTGCTATAATGCAGGCTCTTATCACCTCTCACACCTGGATTATTGTCAGACTTCTAAATGCTATCTGTGATGGACATCTGGTCACCCTCAAATCCTCACAGCTACCAGAATTCTATCAAATGTCAATCTCTGCTTAAAACCTTCCATGGCTCTCTGTTGCCTCTCTAAATAAACTCTAAATAAACCTTAAGCTTCTTGTCTACAAGAATCTCCAAGATCTGTCCCCAGAACTCTTTCCAGCCTTGTTTCTTACATTACACTTCGCAACACCTATTTCTCATAGCTCCCTATCAAGCTGTTTGCTTTGCTTGGAAGCCCTGTCCTTTCAAATCCTACTCAAATTTTAAGACTCAGAACAGGCATCACCTCCTCCAGGAAACAGTCCCTCACCATGCTACCAGAAAACAAAATATTTACTTCTATATCACTGTGCTTTCCACACAGTGTAATTGTCTGTTTATGTCTCCCTCCCCTCGACTAGGCTGTAAGCTCCTTAAGGGAGGGGACCATATTTTACTGATCTTTGCTACCTTGCTCCCAGAATCTTGACAGTCTTTTATTCAGTAAATGTGTGCTGAACCTAACACAAAGTCATGCTGTCCAAATGAAATCCAATTTCCTTCGGATTTTCACTGATTCAGAATAATTTTATTCACTTATTACATTCCTTAAAATGGCTGTTTTACAATCAGTTTTCCTTTCTAAATTTACTGTCTAGCTTTCTCATAGATACACCCTTGCTTGCTTTCTTACCACATTATATTTTCCTTGCTCTTTTAAAACTCTGATTATTTCATCTTTCTCTTAATAATGATTACTCCTTCTGGTTTTACTCTCTTAACTAGTATTACTACCACTAGTTTTACCCTTAGCTTCCTTTTTCCTTCTCTCTATACTCTTCTTCAGTGGTCTCATCTACTCTCAGAGTTTCAACTCACTTCTATGTGGGTAGTTTCTCTTTCCTGAATTCTACAGCAATAATTCACTTAGATCATATCCCTTTGCTTAAAACAAATAAACACAACTTAGAGAATTAATGGCACGCTAATTCTCCAATCTACGTATCAAATTCTACCTAAATTCTTCAATGCTCATGTCAGATATCCCATAATCTATTAAATCTTCTCTCTCCACAGCTCTCTGATGAAACCCACACTTCTCTGAAATCTAATTAGTTCTTCTTTTGTACCTATTAGGTACTTACCAAATACTGTTTCTTACTATAGTTATTTGAGTATGTCTCCTCTCTTCTCTTGACATTTAAGCTCTCTGAAGGCAGAGACCATGTCTGGTTCATTTTATAGCCCTCTTCCCTGTCCCACTCCCAGTGTGTAAGTAGGGCAGTTTCTAGCACATAGAGCTCATTCAATGAATATCAAACAAATGTGGATCAACTGGGAAGAAAAAAAACGGAAATGGAGATAGCCAAGATCTAACAAAAACGATTATTACCTACCTATGTGCAAAGAAAAGTAGAAGTTTGTGGGGTTGTGACAAACGTAAGTATTAGTAGGAGGGTGAACTGCTAAAAGGAAATTGAAGATAATTGTCAATAATTCCAAATCTGGAGGAGATCCAAGGACTTCTGCTATAATTTTCACAAATGATTTACAAACCTCTCGGGGCAAGGATGTAAGCTGCCCCTCTTTGTGTTCCTGAAAAAATAAAAATCAAACTCTCTTTAGATTTAAATAGAACTGTCAACTTAACTAACATTTTTCATTTAAACAGGATATTCTTTTTAAGATAGGATTGTGTTGGTTTAGTGCTCTAGTCTGACCATATTTACCACTAAATTGAGTTAGTATTTGTCAAATCAAGCAATTCTGCTATTAAAAATTCACTGAAACCCATGGCAATTTAATTCTACCCCTTTTATCTTAATTAACAAAGGCAAAGCCGTATTATAGCACTCCTGAGCATGGACTCAGAAGCCAAACTGCCTAGGTTGGCACCCTGGTTCCTCTACTCACTAGCTGTGTGATCTGGGGCATGTTATTTAACATCTCCATGCCTCAGCTTCTTTATCTACAATATGGGAATAATACTAGTGCTACTTCATAGGGTTGTTCTAAGGATTAAATCAACAAACTCTTAGAATAATGCCTCACCTATAGGAAGCCCTACACAGATGTCAGCTAGTGTTAGTACTATTATCACTACTGCTACTACTAGTACTTCTGCTACTACGGGATCAGAAGGGAAAATTTCTGACAGAAAAAGCTGCTTACATTAATACAGTATGCTCCAGTTAACAAAGCTCTTTCACACGACAGCTCTGAGAGGTTTCATCCTTCATTCATAGAATATGAAGGCTCAAAGTAGTTATATGACTAACTTAAACCAGGCAAAAAACCATATAAGTAATGCAGTTATAACTCAAACTCAGACCTCTGAACTCTTTCTACTGCATCATCTACTGCCTGGAATAATGAGACCTGGTAGAATGCTAAGCAATTACTAAAAATAAAAACAGATATAAAGTAAATTATTTATATTCTTCAATTCTACCTCCCCAGTGGGTAGCAGCTGGCCTCTAGATCAAGGCTATGGGAGGTAAACTTCCTGAGCTTCCCTCTCCCTGTGTCCAAATATACGATATATCTCTACATCCACTCTTCTTCATTTACTCTTGTGTATTGCTGAATCAGAAAACTTAAAATCTAGATGTTAACTCTGAAACAGTTTAGTCTGACTACCTCTGATTTAAGAAGAGAACACCGTCTATAGAAGAAAGCACAAAACCCCTTTGCCAAGATCTCACAACTGTCAAGCGGCCCTGCCAAGAGCACATAGATCTCCTGACTTCCAATTCTCTGTTATTTTTGCTACAACCATCTGTCTTGTTTTCTAAATCATGGCCCTTATACCTTCCCAGCTCTCCTGGTTGTCACCTCAATTATTCATTCCTAAGTCTATCCCAGCCCATGTTTTTTCAATCTTGCCCTCTCCACTGACTCCTTACAAATAGTCGCTGTTACTCTATTTCATTAAAAAAATAATCCCTTAACTTGACCTCTAGAGAACCTTTTGCTAACACTCTGTTTCTCTTTTCTTTTGCTGCTGGACTGTTTAAACATCATTTATTCTCACTGCCTCTAATGATTCCACCATACATGCTGCCTCAAGTCCCTGAAATCTGATTCTTGCCTTTTTTATTCTACTGAAATCTTGCAAGCCATTAAGAATTTCCAAGCTGATTTCCAAGCCCTTTATCTGCCTACATTTTCTTTGAACTTTCTACATTATTTGGCTCTAGAGACTACCTCTTTCTGGACAGGTTCCTTCCTTCTCTGCCCAGCCTTGGCTTTCACTTTACTGAGTTTCCTGGTTCTTCTCTTACCTCTTTCACTACTCTTTCTACATCTCTTTCAATAGCCCCTTTTTCCTATTTTATACCTGAAAATGGTATTTCCTGAGTTGCAAGCCTCAGCTCTCTACGACCTTTCACTACATTTCTTTATCTTGTAGTGCTTATCTATGCCCACGACTTCACTATAACATCAATGCAGACAATTCCCAATCTTGCTCTCTAATCCCTCTTGCCAGTTCCAATCTTGCACATCTAAGTGCCTAGTGGTCACTGTCACCAAACATCCCACTGTAATCTCAAATGCAGAATGTATAAACCACAGACCTTGCATGTTCAATTTTTCTTTCTTTGATGATGCTATCATTCTTCGAATCTCCCAGCTTAAAATTTCATATTATATATTTGACTTCTCCTGCAGCTCTTATTTAGGTGGAATCAAGTCCAATTAATTCTGTCTTTACAATCTCCTTCATATTTGCTCCCTACTTTTACCCACCCATTTTCATCACCAAAGTTCAGGTTCTTTACACTGTACTCATGAACTAATGAAACTGCCTCACATCCAATATACTACCAATTTATTAATCTTTCTTAAACAGTGTGAGATATCTTAAAGGTAACAAAGTTCATTTCTTTATATACTTCCCATGATACCTAACGTAAAGCTATTCTTAATAAATACTATTAATTTGATAAATGGGCTCTTTGAATAAAGATGGGTGAAGAAATATACTTCTCAGGAAATGGAATTAGGAACTGGATTTTTCTGACATTTCTATAAATAAGATGGAAGTGAGAATATATATTGAAATCTCTAAGTTTATGTGTTACTTTTACGACATGCAAAGACTGAATAAAAACTTCACACTGTCATATGAGCTCACTGAAAATTGGCCAAGAATGTTTAAAATAAATATACAAAAAACTGATTTAGAGAAAAACTGATGCCTAAATGATACATAAAATATTCAGTAAGCAAGGGGCCTGAGAGACCACTGTATTGTATTCCTGAAGTCAACAGTCGAATTTACCACAGGAGCCAAGAAAGGCAATAAAATGTTTTTGATTTTGTTTTTTCAGAATTCATCCATTCAACAAATACTTAGCGGGTGCCTATATGTGCTAGGTACTAGGGTTACAGTGTGATCAACAAAAAACCTTATGCCTGCCCTCTGGAGGTTTACAGAGGGGAATAAACCAAATTCTCATAAACAACATAAAACTGACAAATTGTCTATGTGCAGAGTGAGAGTAAGCGTAGAAAGGGGAGAGGGCTAACTTAGATGGAAAGGGCGGGGAAGGCTTCTCTCAGGAAGTCAATTTAAAGTTGAGGCATGAAGGATAAGCGGGAGTTGGCCAGGTGAAAAGAATGGAATCAGTAACTTTTCAGTCAGAAAGAATATCATGAGCCCTGAGGTGGGAAAAAGCCTCACTTGTTTAAGGAAGAGAAAGAAAGCTAGGGGCTGCAGTGGCAAAAGATGAGGCTGGAGTGGTAGCCAGATCATACAAGCCTTCTTATAGATACGGTCACAGATTTTGGATTTTATCCCAAGTACAATGAGAAGCCACTAGCGTCATTGAAACAAAGGCATCAAAAACATAAAGAAAATACTACTAATCCCATGGAATGTCTATACTTATCTGACCTGATAAAGTTCTAACAGATGACTCAGACATTGAAAAAACAAACTTGAAAAGTAGTCCAATACACCAACCAAGCTGAAACGACGTCTGTGAATCAGAGAAATAAATTTAACTAGAAGCCAGGCCACAGCACAGACACTACAATGCAACTGGTGAAGTTAGTGCCACTTTTTAATATAATATTTTAGATATATTTTCAATATGCTAATTCTAGTACATATAATAGATCTTCAAGAAACACATACTTATTAAAACAATACATACTTGTATTTGTTATTTAAGGAATGTGGAACAAGTTCCACCTTGGATAAACCTCATTGGCTATGAACCTGCCACTGTGCAAAGCTTAGAACAAGTTAAAATTTCACTATTGTTGATGTTCAAGAGACTACAAAATTATTATTATAACCCAACATAAAGAAATATGTCAGAAATTTAGTAGTAGTTGTTCTTTTGTAATTGACTTAGGAGTGATGACTATGAAAATCAAGCTATAAGAGGCAGGGATTGAAAAACTCCTATACTACTTCTTGAAAGACGACATCTGGGAGAGCAGGGAAGATGGAAAAGAGAAAAAATTCCATTGAAAGTTCCACAAAAATTTGAGTCCGTAGTATTGAGTTATTAAACAGAAACACCACTACAGAAAATATCTCCAAAAGTAAAGCTACATGAAAAGTACCTGCACAACCTGACACGTCAGCAGAAAGTGATGAACCACTTGAGCTTTCAATAACTGCTTAATATTAAACATCTGCTGGTGGTGATCTGCTCTGATGAGGACTTCTAGAGCTGCTAGCAGAGTTTCCCAAACACCTTGCTGAGAAAATAAACACACACCAATCAGCACAACAGTTGAAATACAGGCTGTGTGCTTTTTAGAAGACATGCAATACATCAGTTTAATATTGTGTATATATTAAAGCAAATGTTAAAATTATTTCAAGACTATTATTATTTTTTTTGTCAACAGGCCTTTTCTAAATACTTACGTTGCATGCAATATTGTGTTAGGTGTCTTACTACATTAACCTTTCTGTGGCATTAAATGACATAGTATTTTTGAAAGGTGACTTATCTTAAGGGATTTATTCAATATAGAGAAACACAAATTATCAATATAATTATTTCCAACTAATTTATTTTCAAAGAGTACTATTAAAAATGTATAAAATTCAATGCTAATTTGTGTATACAGCATTTAATCAACTTATTTTAGAACAAACTGTACTAAATTGAAAAAAGTCATTGACAATGTAAAAATTCTGCATTTTTGGATTAATTTACTTTTAAGTCCAAATAATTGAATACTCTGCACAATTACTGTGTATCTTCAAACAGTAGTTAGCATCCTTTTAAGCTGGTTTAAAAATACTTCTCTCACGTTGAATCTTAAATTATCCACAATAATAGAGAATGAGGAACCTTAGATAGATAACGAACATTAAAAGATAATCTTCATCTCATTTTATTACCCAGAATGATCTTTTAACAAAGCTGTCAACAAAAAGCAAAATTTTTTTTTTCTGATTTTTTTCCTCCCCAAATCCCCCCAGTACATAGTTGTATATTTTAGTTGGGGGTCCTTCTACCTGTGGCATGTGGGATGCCGCCTCAGCATGGCCTAATGAGTGGTGCCATGGTCCACACCCAGGATCTGAACCGGCGAAAACCTGGGCCACTGAAGCAGAGCATGCGAACTTAACCACTCAGCCACGGGGCTGGCCTCAACAAAAAGCAAAATTAACTGGCCAGGTTGCAGGTCTTGTCATTCTCCTGCCGTTATGTGATGGTAATGAACAATGAAAAGGCCGAGGAACTGACAGACTTAATCATACTATTCTAACCAAGGCCTCTCTCTTCATAAGACAGGGCCAAGATGCCCTCAAAGAAAGAGGCATATGAAAACCAGAAAGCAAGGCAGCTCAAGTATGAAAACTTGACTCAGGCCTGTAAGATATAACCAAAACAGAATAGTGCCAAAGTAAACAACCAACCAAAAGCCAAAAACAAACTCAGTTAAAAAATTATTAATTAGGAGAGAAAACTTTATTTCCATAGAAGTATTTGTGTCTATCACTTATTAATTAAATAAAATAGGTTTTGTTTTTTAATCAAACAACCCCAAATTAGCATCCTCTTGTGAAATAGTAACTAAAACAATCGCTCACCATTTAGTTAGGTTTGCTCTTCCAACCTACAATTGAGTTGATTATTATATGTTTATATTTATACTGCTTTGGCTCTACTTTGTCTACATAGGCTATCACTACGTTCACTTGCTTTCTCTCCCTGCAACATTACATATATTTTTATACACACCTGTATATGGCATTTTTTAATTCAGAAAGTGAGTATTTATTCAGAATAGGAAAAGAAATCACAACAAATTACAGTTAAAATTATAGTTAAAAACTGATAAATACCATAAAATCCAGAAAAAGCAACAGTTTAGTTAGCTGCTTGACACAACTCTATAATAGTTCCCCCTATATTTTGTGGCTGCATATTCTTTGATTGCCTCTTCATATAACAATAATTTTGTAATATAATTTTCTATAGGAAAAATGGAAAAATAATTCTGTGTTTCCTCTAGCATGTTTGGTCAAAATTTATTTTTATTAATGATATATTAGAAAAGTTTCTTTCACCTTCACAACTCATTATTGATAATGAGTAAATTTTGGGGGACTGTTGCCAAATTTGGGAATAATCAATTTTTAAAAAATTTGAAAGGTATACACTTTGAATTGGTCTTTAATTAACTATATTTGATGATAATGTTGTTACACTCTAAACAACTTTAGGCAATCACAGTCTGCACTAGAACTGAGGAGCTTGTAGAGCCTATAACATGAAGACTGTTTAAAACCAGGGCAGAAAGGAAACAGTCCTATATTCATTCCCTTGCTGGGTCATTGTGAAGACCAGCCCATCCATCCAGTTGTTGAGATGCTTTGTCTAGACCTAAGAACAAACCATGTTCCTTACCTTATGCCTATGATGAAGCCAAGACTTCATAGCCTTGCCCTACATTCCCTGATTCAGCTCTATGACTCCTGGGCAATTTGGCTCCTCTACTCAGAAGTGCGTCCATTTCCCTTTCCTTGACCTGACCACTCAAACTCTTAGCAAGATCCCCTTTCAGAATTTATGGTAAATGCAAGACCTCAATTGATTCAAATGAGGTTCTCCAGCCTGAGTACTACTATAGCTATTCCGAGTCAGCCCAAATTTTGATCCTGATCTTCTAGCTTAGTATTACCCATGGCTGCTCAAAATCTTGCACACAAAATAATCTCCACACTTCCATTTACAATTAACATTACATTGAAGTAGTAAATTTGTTCTGTTCTCCAGAAGAAAGATTAGATGAATAGTGAAAAGTACATGCCTCTCTGTGCAGCAAAGGAAACAATCAACAGAGTGAAAAGGCAACCTATGGAATGGGAGAGAATATTTGCAAACTATATATCAGATAAGGGATTAATATCCAAATATACAAAGAGTGCCTACAACTCAATAAAAAAATCAAATAATCCAAGTAACAAATGGGCAAAGGATCTGAATGGACATCTCTCCAAAGGAGACATACAAATGCCAACAAGTACATGAAAAGACCCTCATTGTCACTAACAATCAGGGGAAATGCAAATCAAAACCACAGTGAGATATCACCTCCAATCTCATGGGACGGCACTATCAAAAAACTAGAAAACAATAATTGTTGGCAAGGATGTAGAGAAACTGGAACTCTTGCACATTGTTGGTGGGATTGTAAAATGGTGCAGGTCTTATGGAAATAGTATGGAGGTTCCTCAAAAAATTAAAAATAGAACTACTATACGATTCAGCAATCCCACTTCTGGATCTATATCCAAAAGAACTGAAAGCAGGATTTCAAAGAGACATTTGCACACCCATGTTCACTGCAGCATTATTCACAATAATGTGAATTATTGCATCACTGCATAGTGCATCATTGTAGCCAAGATGTGGAAGCAAACTCAACGTCCATCGACAGATGAATGGATAAAGAAAATGTGGTCTATACATACAATGAGATATTATTCAGTCTTACAAAAGAAAGAAATCTTGTCATATGCTACAACGTAGATGAACATTAAGGACATAATGCTAAGTGAAATAAGCCAATCATAAAAAGAAAAATATTGAATGATTCCACTTATATGACGTATCTAAAGTAATCAAACTCATAGAAACAGAAAGTAGAACAGCAGTTGCCACGGATTGGGGGGCCAGGGAAATGAGTTGTTGTTGTTTAATGGGTATAGTTTCACTCAAGCAAGATGAAAAAGTTCTAGAGATCTGTTATACAACAAAGTATATGTAGTTAATACTCTACTGTACACTCAAAAATTGTCAGGAGGGTAAATTTATATCATGCGTTTTTTACCATTAAAAAAAAAAGTACATGCCTCTGCTTTATTCCATATCTTCCAGTCGAGCAATAGCTCCTCTAGCAGTTTAACATCTTGGATTATAGCATTAGACTCTACATCCAGTGTAAACTCTCCATTCTCATTGATATGAATAATATCTTCACCACAGCAACCTTCAAGAAGGATCTATAGAAAATCAGCATTAACACAAGATGCATCAATAATTGATTAATCCAAAAATTCAACAGAAACATTAAGCTTTCAATCTTAGCAGTCATAACATTAAATTCAAAGGAAAACCAGTGAATAATTCAACATTTCACAAAGTACCTTTAATTTGTTTTGCAAAACAATTCAAATAATTAGAAAAATACAAACTTTTAAATAGTTGTAAATGATTATTCAGTTTCAAACATGGGGTAAAATAAACCACATTCTATTTTTAATTTTTAAATTTAATGAATCTGTTAGGCTTTAAAATCTTTTCCAAAAAGTAGTAAGGATTCATGACACAAATGTATGGGTCATGAGAGTTTACAGAGTTGGAGGGTGGGGGCATGGGTGGAAGCACAGTCTTTTACCTTAGTACTAGTATCCTCAGAGAGACATACTTACACAATTGTTATCAAATGCTTTTAGTTAGAAAAGTATTTATTTATGATGACAGCTAGATCATAATAAAAACTTAATATGGCTTTAAAAAACAAACTCTACAGCAGCACTGCCTAATGGAAATGGCATAGCATCGGGCGTCTGGAGAACTGGGCCCTCTTCCATAACTGCAGGAGCTGAAGCAAAAAACAGTGTCTGTGAGTCTCAATTTTATCAGTCTACAGGAAGAGGGGCCAGCCTAGGAGACATCTCTGGCTCATCCAGATTTAAAATTCTACAAGTTTACTTTTTCTGTTACTCTTCTAAGATGCTTTACAGAAAACAAAAATGTAATTACTTAAATGATGAAAGAAACCAGAAGAGTACCTCAGTTTGATTAAAGGTACACTATTGAGTTCCCTTCATTTTCTTCAGGAATAAATGAGACACAAAACTCTATTACTGGGAGACTTTAATGAAGAGAGAAGTATCGCTGTGTAGCAAACTACGAGAACAAACTGTATGAGGACATACCTTCAAAATGTGAAAGCCAACAATGCATTTTTGTTTGATCAAAACCTGATGAATCACGGAAAGCCCATTACAATTTTCTAATTCACACATTCTCTGTTGGTTGTATTTAATTAATGAGAGTATAACTCTCAGTGCTAATGCTTGAGTTTCTTCACAGCTACTGAGTTCCACAACCTAAAAAAAAGTGGATTTTTTTTCTAATTTGTTGAGAGCAAAAATTTAACGTGTGATTATCTACCATTTCGTTATATCAGTCCATCAGTTTCATTTGAAACCTTATTTTTTATTGCTCAAACTTCATAATTATTCATGAATTATAAACAAAACTGACAGACACAAATTTCATGTTTTTTAGTCTCTTAAATATACTTTAAATGAATTAAAATAACATTAACACCTTAGAAGTCAGTAGCATCTTATTAGCTATCTGAAATGTCAGCAAAATGCCTCAAAGTTTTGATAATCAACAAACAGGCTCTGTGTTATATGCCGCAGGAGATGAAGTAAAAGGCATGACAGCCGCCCCCAAAGGGGCCTACTGTCTAGTCAAAAGACAAGATGCATGTCTAAAAACCATAGATTGCGCCTTGTACTTCAAACAATGCTTTGTGAACAAATACTATATATACGAAACATACACCTTATCATCATGATAAAAGGCAAAGAAGAGTGAGACAATATGAATGCCACAAAAGCACCGAAACTACTTCTGACTCCACTGTGCTTGGGTTAGGAGAGAAGATGGCCTGGAAAGAGAGCATAATCCTAGGAAGTAGGGATAACAGCTGGCGGGGGTGGGAGACAGACAGGAGACGCGTAAAGGTCTAAAACTGGAAGTTCATGGCACATCTAGGAGGCTGCAGGTTTTCTATGTGGCTAAATGGTGGAGAGGTTTAGAGGGTAGGCTATGCAGGCAAGGATTTTAAGGAGACTGGATTTTATGTTTGTAGGAAGGACGCTGAACAAAGTCTCCAAGTTTTAAATGTAAAAACATACTTTAAAAGTCTTATTGGCAAGACCCTAAATGTACGTCAGATAAAAAATTAACTATTTTCTCTAGGATCTAGTCTCCATGTAACAGTATTCATAACAAACTTATATTCAATAACTTGAGGAAAGAGGAAAAACGAAGGATATATATTTTGAAATTACACAAAATTATAAAAGGAGATCACAAAACATTGATAAGGAGTTAAATGAAAAGCTTTAAATTTTAAAACATTAAGGGAAAATTTATTCAACTAGATACTAAGTGCAAAAAAAAAGTTTGAAAAAGAAAGAGGAGGAAAAGAAAAGACAGTTTAGAGTATGGTAGGTCAAATGCTAACAAAATGTTTAGAACAGTAATAATAACACTGATATGCCCCTTATTGCAAAATGAACCAAATGTGGTCCCACTAAAGAAAGCAAGCTAGTTAGGGAGACAGTGTGAAAATCTGATAATGTTGCATAAGTTATACTTAGGGATAAAATTGTGAGGATGAAAGAAGATCAGGCTGCTTTAATTAAACAGGGACCTGGACCCTGAGGAAGTGGAGATGATTTGCACCGAAGTGAGACCATTCCTATCTCATTTTGGATTTCAGCAATCCCTGAAACAGGCAGTACATATTTATTGTCTGCCTACTCTATGTCAGGAAAGATATTGTCCCTGCCCTTGGATGACTAAACAGAAAAGATAAGGAAACAATTTATTCTAATATAGTACTCATGGTATGTGTCAAAATTTTTATATTTCTCCTTCTCTTTAAAAAAACTTCAAAGCTAAATAAATTATTTTTTGTACTTATTTTTTGACCCTTGTTTTTTTCCATGCATCTGGAAGCTTCAAGGGAAAAATGAGTGTTACAAATATTAGTTTTAGAATACATTTCTTCTATATCGTTACTACAGCATGCATTTTTTTCTCCTTGGCAATTTTAAAGCTTGACATTTAACATTTAATTGTTCCAATTAATTTCTGGATAACAGAAAACTTCTAAAATTTTGATAAATTAAAAGAAATTTTAACCATCTGTGGCAGAAAGCTTAATGACATCCTAAATAATATATGACTTTTCAATCTTAAAACTTTAATACAATTGATGTATAGCTTTATTTATAATGAAAAAGAAACCCTGAAATTTATCAATAATAAAGAAGTAGTTTCTCTTTAAATAAAACTATAATCAGTGATTCTTACCCTAGCAAAGAGGAAAACAAAAACACCAGTTCCACCAATCTCGTGCAGAATGCTTTGAATAGTTTTACGTTCAGTGGGCCGGAGACTCTTTATGTGATGAGGTTCTAATAAGATGCTTTGAACTTCTTTTGAGCTGAAGGGTC
This sequence comes from Equus przewalskii, assembly GCF_037783145.1. Lineage (NCBI taxonomy): Eukaryota > Metazoa > Chordata > Mammalia > Perissodactyla > Equidae > Equus > Equus przewalskii. The sequence goes on along the minus strand of NC_091831.1, from coordinate 76,014,015 downwards.
TTTGAGAAAGCTGGGTTTTCATTTGACCTTTAAGTCTAATAACTGGCTCATAGATGGTATACTGAGCAGGACAGTAAGTTGTATAAACAACTGAAAGACTTTCCTGAAACACAAATATTTTCCTTCAGTAAGCAAACAAAGTTTAAAATGTAAGTTATCAACCAGCAAATATTTCAAAGTGAAAAAAGACACCCAACAAATATTTTTCTTTGTTGTAAAAAAAACAGACACTACTATGGGCTGGCCCCGTGGCCGAGTGGTTAAGTGCGCGCGCTCCGCTGCAGGCGGCCCAGTGCTTCGTTAGTTCGAATCCTGGGCGCGGACATGGCACTGCTCATCAGACCACGCTGAGGCAGCGTCCCACATGCCACAACTAGAAGAACCCACAACGAAGAATACACAACTATGTACCGGGGGGGCTTTGGGGAGAAAAAGGAAAAAATAAAATCTTTAAAAAAAAAAACAGACACTACATTAGACAAAGATGAACATGAGAGGCAAGGCGGCTCCCCAGAATGGAAAAGATCAGTTTCATTTAGAAGCGATCAATGGTATAAACCCCATCAAGGTTGAGAAAGATCCAGCTTCGATCATTTTAGAATAAACATTAAATTATATTTACTATTACTACTAACAACAGCCAACTGTTTATACCACACTCATTACACACCAGGCACTGTTCTATGCACTTATAAATATTAACCAGTGTTTACAACCCTATGGGATAGGAACTCTGGGTCAACGTACTCAAAATTCTTGCTTTGTATTTGCTCATGGGCTGGCTACTCATTTAAACGTGACTCTAGATCATCTTTCTTCCTATTAGAATAAAATTCCAGGCTATCAGTGCACCCAACGAAAATTGAATAGAACTTTCAATATTTGTCCCATGCAGAGGGTAGTTTCGATCAGCTTCTGGCTCCCTGTCAAGCTTCTATTTATCACTTTAAAAATTATGGCAACTTTTAAATGCAAAATGTACTCTGAGATGCTCTCAGTGGCAACAGCTTGCAGGAGCTCAGGCTCGGGGAAACAATGTACTATAGTACAGGGTCTTCTCACAGAAGCCAGTGGGGGCCTTGGGTTTGATCATTGTCAACCCATGACTATTCAAGTACACTTTCACCAGGCACCATCTAGCATTTCTGCACACCAACTAAACTGACTCCTCAGTCTATCATACAAGATTATGCTGCCTAAACAAAATTTTAAACCTTCAGTATTTTTCATCAGAAAGCTGATAAAATGCCTGTCTACCTGAAACAAGTCCCACCTGACACCAACGCCTTGCCAGAAGGGCACCATCTCTGCCTGACTGCCCACTCATACCTCATAAGCCCAAAATTACTAAATCAGGCTTAAGAAATCTGCTTTCTAAAAATAGTTTTCACATAAAAGTCATAGAATTTTCATTTATGATCATTTCTGTTGAATTTTATGACTTACATATCCTATATTCTTTTCAGGCAAAATAAAAGGATTAATGAAATATTTTTGTGTGGGTGTGAAAACAAACGGATTAACCAAAAACTACAGAGCTAAATTATTTGAACAAACACTTGTTGTTTTGAGCTTATTGGTCTCTCTAAAGCAGAGATTCTCAAACGTGTGGTCCCCAACCAGCAGCATCAGCATTGTCTGGGAATTTGTTGAAAATGCAGGTTCTTGGGCCACACTTCAGATCTACTGAATCCAAAACTCTGGCCCAGCAGTCTATGTTTTAACAAGTCATCTGAGTGAGTCAATGCACTCAGGTTTGAGAACCATTTCCTAAAGCATGTTTTCTCAATGGTGGGACATTTGGGGTGGGATAGTTCTTTGTCATATAACATTGCCCATGCACTGTAAGAACATTTAGCATCCCTAGACCCCTGCTCTATAATAGTGGACAGTCAAAATGTCCCCAACCCTCATTTTTCAATACTCCTGAGGGAGAGAAAGATTGTAGGCCAATATCAGTTCTTCGGTTAAATTGCATAGGTATCTACTCTATATCTATTTTACCATAGATATATATTTAACACAACTTAAGAGTTATATTTTACAAAATATATGTACTAGAATTTCTCCTTTACTTTAGTCAAATGTTATTGTTAGTGCAATCAAGTCAATTCCAACTCCTAGTGCCCCTGTGTACAGCAGAGCGGAACCCTGCCTGGTCTTTTTGCACCATCTTCTCACCTTCTGGTGCTATATCAGACAGTGCTCCACTGCTATTCATTGGGTTTTCATGGTCAACTTTTTTTTTTTCCTGAGGAAGATTTGCCCCAAGCTAACATCTGTTGCCGATCTTCCTTTTTTTTTTCTATGTGAGCTGCCACCACAGCATGGCCACTGACAGACAAGTGGTGTAGGAATGCACCCAGGAACTGAACCCAGGCTGCCAAAGTGAAGTGCACCAAACTTAACCACTAAGCCACCAGGGCTGGCTCTTTCATGGCCAATTTTTTTGCAAGTGGGTAGTCAGGTCCTTTTTCCTAATCTGTCTTAGTCTGGGAGCTCCACTGAAACCTATCCACCACGGGTGACCCTGCTGGTATTTGAAATAACCAGTGGCATATCTTTCAGCATCACAGCAACATGCAGTTGCCACAGTGTGACATCCGACAGACAGGTGGTGCAGTTCCCTGACCTGGAAACAAACCCAGGCTGCGGAGGTGAGAACGCCAAATATTAACCACTAGACCATCAGGGCTGGCTGTGTTTAATTTATTCTTACAAATTTATTTTGATTATGAAAGATACACCTCGTTAACAACAACAAAATACATTCCAAAATAGTAGTCTCTTTCAAGTAAGAAATACCTCTGACCTATAATTGTACCTCTCCAAAGATGCAAGATAAGGAGGAGCACAGTTTCACAGTCAGATCTACCAGTTTTTAGCAGATCTTCTAAGACTATGAAGGCTCAGTTTTCTAGCTGCTGTAATGAAAAATATCCACCACAAGCTCCTAAACTGCATACTAGTAGAACAAAATATTAGAATAGGGTATAAAAAGCAATCTGAGAGTCTCGTGTAAGCAGAGTTAGCAATATCTTGAAAGCAAAATTCCTAGTTATTACTGATATTAAAGAATATTCTAAAATCTGAATATATGTAATTAAAACTATTATTACAAATAAAAATTAGTATTTATAAGTATGGAAAGGAAATGTAATGCACAATATTTTTTAGGCTAACACGTGTTATATTTTCACTATATCATAAACATTTTTCTTGAATTATTAATAGGCATAAACTAAACTGATATGTGTATATAAATACAGTTCCAAGGAAAACTGGATGAAAATCTGAAACCTGAAAACAAATTCTGAGGAGGTCAAAGTATTTCAATTTTTTTTCAGAAAATATCATGTTCTGTGGAAAGAAAATGTTGAGGAAAAAAACACAAACTTTAGAATCTAATTCATAGTTAACTACACAGTCAATAAACATACATATGTACAGTTACGATAAAGTTAAAACATATAAAATGAAAACTTACAATTAAGAGACCAATGTCCACATCTTTCTTGGCCATAAAAAGTTCTCTGATTTGTTCACATTGCAAAATTTCTTTATTAATATATTTGGAGTAGTCATTCACAGGCTTGCCATATTTACAGGGCATTATAGATGTATGGTTGGGTCCACAAGCATATAGATAAAAGGCCTCTTGTGACCCAATCTTAGCTCCTGAATAGCAGAAAAATAAAGTTACTTTAAACAAGTAATTTTACTTTACTTTACTTTAATTTATTTTTATTTTAAAGTAAAAGTAAATTTAATTTACTTTAAATAAATGTGTTAAATAAACTCTCCAACCAGAATTTTTCATAAAAAGCAAGAAACCAAGAGCTATTCTTTTTTGCCAGATTCTTTCAGTTGTTCACTATATCTTATAAAATTGATAAAGCCTCAATTTCCCAATTGGTATATTGAGCAAATAACCTATGCCAAATACAGATGGAAGATGAATTAATGGATATAACTTAACTGTGAAGTTCTTGGTAGAAAAAAAAAATCATGGAATTTCTATTTGCTCCTTAAGCTAGAAAACAGGTTTTTTTGTTTTCTTTTAATAAATGAAAACTATACCTCAGTAAATTCCTTTTTAAAATGAAATATGAATTGATATCTTTATTCCTTCTATTCATCCATCTATCTATTCAATAAACACCGTCTGAATGCCATTATGTGCCAGGTTTAGTGACATATATGTTTTAAATCACATATTTTTTTTCTCTAAAAGTTGGTATTTTTATCAAATACACTAAAATTATAAATAAAAAAGATAACCATTCTAAGTTCATCCATCATAATACTACATTTTTCAGGATTATAAAATAAAGTTGATTTAATATAAGCTTCTCTTTTTCAGGGGAGATGGGTGTACAATGTACACCTCTCCATTAAATGTATATATAAAATTATAAGAAACATCTAGATTATAAAAAAGTTAAAATATTTTAAAAGTGCATCTTGGAATCTAGGAAATACATACTTATTAAGTACAAATGAAGAAACAAGGATTAATATTTTATCCATGATAATTAATTTATCTGAATATTTGTCAACTGAAAGAAAAATTCGGAAATGCTTTGAAGGTGAAAAACATACCATTGAAGAGGAGTAAATTTCCTAGGTCCCATTTTCCAGCCAATTGTAAAATGTCTTCTTGAGATGATAAACAATGGCCAATCATGCAAAATGTTTTATTGCTATCAGATGACAAATTTGTTTTTCTTGGAAGAATAAAATCCAAAGTAACATCAGGTTTCCTACATTAAAAACAGAGTTAAATCAATTACTTCGGTGAGGACTGAGTAGTAAGTATTTTAAAAGTATTAATGTTTAACAATGGGAAATTCTTGAACAATTTTCTTGGTTCAGTATCAGATAGTCGGTGAGGTGGGGAAAGAGAACTGATTCTGTTGTCTCTTGGTCCAGGTTGCTGGCGGTCCCTAAACCCTAGAAGGAGGGAGAAGAACAGAGATGCCTGATGACCCTACACCAGGCCAGGGGAAAAGGACCAGACTTCGCTGCAAGTCTTCTTTCCCGTTTGACTTCTGCATATGTGCCTTCCTGGTTTACAGATTCAAACCAAACACCTCCCCCTAATTTTACCAAGAAGTCGCCCATTTTGGTAAACAATTCCCAAAATCTCATGTCCTCCATGAGGCCTTCAAAGACCAATCAGAGAAAGAATATCACTTCTCCAGGTTGTGTTCTGACTAGCCACTGAAATGCCTATGCTTTTCTGCATTTTCTGTTTTTTCAATGCTAAGTCATAACAGAGCTTTTGATTAGTCTCTTGTTTCTCTTCATGGACAAAGATTACAGGAATCCTTAAAAAAGGCAGAGAAGGAAAAGGTAAACTGATGGTTTCTCATGGAGAGACACACATGACGGGAGGACTTCATCACCTGGTTGAAACTGCAGAGTGCCAAACTCTACCTCTGGTTTAAGAATGTTAAAGCTCGGGGCTGGCCCCGTGGCCGAGTGGTTAAGTTCGCGCGCTCCGCTGCAGGCGGCCCAGTGTTTCGTTAGTTCGAATCCTGGGCGCGGACATGGCACTGCTCATCAGACCACGCTGAGGCAGCGTCCCACATGCCACAACTAGAAGAACCCACAACGAAGAATACACAACTATGTACCGGGGGGCTTTGGGGAGAAAAAGGAAAAAAATAAAAATCTTTAAAAAATATAAAAAAAAAAAAAAAAAAAAAAAGAATGTTAAAGCTCCATATGAAGATAATGAAAGTAACTTGTAAAGGCAAAGTTTGTGGATAAGATAAAGACTTAGAATAAGCTAACATGGTTAGTTCTTAATGAGAAATTCTATTTCAGTATATATTTATTTAAAAACTTTCCCCTAAGGCTTCCTGTTTCATATTTAACATATAAACTTAATTATTTTGATAGGAATATTTTTTAATAAAGGAAATATGTGAGATAACTTTTTTTGAGGTATATTTGATGTACAACATTATAGTGAGGTAACGCAGCTCTTTCTTGAACCAAATAAATGGCTGTGACTGAAACACTACTGCCACCTAGTGGCAATATGACCTAACAAAGTTTTTAAGGGTGAAGACAGCATTGCAAGATGAATTCAACAAATATTAAGTGTCTACTAGGTGCCATATATTCCCACCAGATTTGTGTGCTATTAATTTAATAGAAATTAAAGAGAAAATATTAATAAGTTGTTTTTCAGTGTCTTTATGTATTATTAAAAATGGCCTCTTGAAATATAAAATAGAGATAATATACCTACTCTATAGTGCTTTTGGGAGGACTAAACGAGGTAATCTGTGTAAAGTGCTTAACACAGAGCCTAGCATATGATGAGAGCTCAGGAAATGAGGCGGAGATTCCAGCAGAAAGAGGCTCTCTACTTGACAGCTCCACCCTCGACTCCGATGATCTAACTCTAAGTTCTAGAAAAAAAATTTACTGATTGGCTACAGCTGCCCTTCAGGCTTGGGCAGCTGTGAAGACAGAACTTCTCAGAAAATATTTTATTTGGAATATGGAAATTAAGCTTCAACAACGTATTTTCATGTATTTTTTAAATGAAGAAACCAAAACTGAACTTTTGATTTTATTTCCAAAGTTTGTCCTTTCCTGTGGAGACACGGTGGACTGGCTATCCTAAAGCCATTCACAAGCCCCCTCTCCCCTGCCTTCCTCTAGCATTGAGGCAGGACAGCTGTTAGTGATCAAGTCCTGGAGCCTCCCTTGCTGCGACGACCCGGCACAGTCTTCCCTTAGTTTCCACAGGCCCTCTCCTCTGCCTGGATCACTCCTCCTTCCTCCTGTTCACGGCAAGCTCCATCTCCTTCTTCGGTCTCAGCCTGGATAACCTGTTCCTACACAGGCCTTCCCTGATCCACCTCTCTTAAGCAGCAAATCTGATATTTTCTGTCTCAGGACCTGTTACCTTCACAGTATTTGTTATACTTTGCATATATTCATTTAATTGTGTTTGCTGGTGTCTGCTTCCTCCTTAGACTGTGAGTTCCAAGAAGGCAGGGCACATGGCTGTCTTGTTTACTACTGCCCCCAGGCCTAATATGCCATGTGCTTGGCACACAGTAACTCCTCAATAAATATTTGGATGAACAAATAACTGAAAGAAATAGGTTAATTTGTGCTAAGGGTATACGTTATTTTTGTGGTTTAATCTGCTTCAAGGGATTTTTGAAAGAATTGGGAGATAATGTACATAAAACACCTAGCAAAAGGTGTGCAGCAGAATAGGTATGCAATATTTCACATTTGACTATACCTAGATTCCTGATCTTGGCATGCAAAGCCTCCTGTCAGGTAGTTTCACCATGCCCATTCATTTTTCTTTCTCATTATTCAACTTAGACTCCTCCTTCCAGCCAGTGTGATCTTTTCCCATACTACACTAGTTTCCAATTCTGTATCCCCTTTCATGCTATTTTCATTCAATAACATACTTCCCAACTCTTAGAAATCCAAGATACCTTATGCTCTCGTAGGGTTAAATTTTACATTAAGATATTCCACAAAATGTTTCTTATTAACTTGACCCACAATTCTCCTGGTTGGTAAAAATCATATAGTACTATACCTGAATCCATCACCTGGTATATTTCCAGGACCCTATCTTAACCTATCACTTGATACATTGGCTTATATTTTCCTCTAGTCATTCTAATTTCTTTTGAAACCCCGATTTAATTTAGGTATTAGCGTTATTAGACACAATTTAAATAATTCCTTGTGGATTCATTTTTATAATAAATGGGCTTGAAGAACCAAATTATAGGTTATATTCCTTGATCTAATACATAGTCTACATAAACGTCTAATTTCTGCATGTCGCCCCAGTCCCAAATATTAATTTTCAACAATTACTTCTATGGGAAATTCATTTTGTACGAAAGTGATAAATAGGAGAAAATATCCAACTCTGACACAGATTCCTTCATTACTATATAGTAAATTTTATCTATAGTTTGCTGTAAGCTATAAGTTTCAGAAGCTATAACAGACTAATTAAACTTAAAATTGTAACTGAGATTACTAAGTATTTATTAAAAATGTTTCATACCTCTGTCCAGAGACCCATATGGAGATTTTCCCATGGATACTCTTTTTCCCTTGGGGCTGCTCTAAGTAGGTGAGCACTAAATGTTGCCACTTGCTTGGGAGGAAAATATTCTTCTGTGATTCCGCCTGTGCTAGTAAAACAGCTTTCATATCATCGTTGGAATCCATGCACACACTACACAAAAAGAGAAAAGACATAGGCTGAAAATATAAATTTCTGGTCTCAGTTTTTTACACATGTATAACTATAATTCTAAATATTTAAGTGAGATTAAAAATCAGTTCTATTTTTAAACTAACTTGAAGAGTCAGTAGGTAAAACAAAGGTTTTACACCATAATCTGCTTAGTTATTTTATTCTATTTCGACCTCAATTCATGAACTAAAATAGATTGGCTCATTTGCTGCTGTTAATAATTTAGGCAATAATTTTCAGAATTCAATTTACAAAAAATATTTTATTATTACTATTTATATAGTCATTGCCCTTTTAGAAATTACAATGTAATATTTGGTTCATACAAAAATTAATACACACTGTACCTAAATGTCTAAATGCCAGCATATATTGGAGGTCTAACCCACTTTGAGGGATTACTGAGAGAATTAGGATATAATGTATATAAAGTACTTAGCATATATTGGAGGTCTAACCCACTTTGAGGGATTACTGAGAGAATTAGGATATAATGTATATAAAGTACTTAGCAACCTTCATAACATTTATAAAGCATTTATTCCTAAATAACATATTGTTTGCTTACTGTTAAGTTTTATAAAAACAGTATCATACTATTCATACTCAATACAAATAAAAGACTTGTATCTATTCTAGTTAACAAAGGGGATATAGGAACAAAGGACAAGATGGCAAGGAGAATCTGAGCTTCTTAGACAACGGCTGTTAAATATATAATCTGCATGGAAAACAGCTGTCTGATAATAACATTTTAAGATCATTGTAATATGATAGAATACTTCCATAGACAAGACTTCAGAAAGTATTTGGTCTAAAATCTAATTGAGAATTAACATAATCTACTTTAGAGTTTAACTATAGCTTTTGGATAGAATAATAAACTATTACAAAGGTGATATTAATAACTGTTAGAATGTATCTTCTTTAACAAAGTTTTTCTGTTTTGCTATAGTTATCTTCATTAGCAGATTTCACATTAATGTCTCTTACATAAATTACTTAAATACATGAGCTATTCGTAGGGGGTTAAAGATAATCAATACCGAAAAATAAAAGTGCCATTGTGGGGATCAGCCCACACTTGGATCATCAATGCTTTGGATCCCAATGAAATCATATGAATACAACCTTCTTCTATGAGTCTTTCACCATGATTTATGTGTTCTGCACCTTCCGGTCTGTTGTTCTCTATGATAAAAAGACGTGAGAATGATCAGTAAAACATTTGATAAAAATTGTGGGAAAAGTAAATTTAAAAGAATATAAAGCATGGTTGTTCATTTGTAATAAATTATTTACTCAGAATGTCTAAACCTGACCTGTTCAAACAACAATATTTCCAAAGTTTGTTAACTCCAAAAAAGCACAGAGTGAAAACAGTTATTGCATGCTTTAAGTCATTAAATGTTTCAAAATATACGATAACCGAGGGCTAACTGCAGGATGAACAAACTGCTGTGATGTCACTGTGGTGACCTGTTACAATCTGTGCCACGATTCTTTTATCGATTAGATGGGCCATGGAGACATCATGGACCCCTGCCCAGGCAGTACATGCCATTGTCACATGCTTCACACTACCAAAAGTCACCCTATAATTATTACGATAGCATCTTTTTAAAAAAACTTATCATATTAAAATTCCTTTTAGAAAAACTGTGGTGTTTGAATATATTCCTTTAGACTCCCTGATTAGTAATCTTTGAATGTAATTGTTAAGTAATTCTGAAACTCTAAAATGTTTCCCTAAGGCAAGCTAAGGTAAGTGCTATATGTTTTGGGCTATCTGGTTATTCATCCTGATAGATCATCTTTTTCTTTCTCATCACTTAAAACCTAGCACTACCTATAAATGTAAGGAAGAGCTGAATCCTCAAGCCATCTATGCTCCCTATTACTACAATGCATGACTTTATGTAAAGCTATGTTAATTAAATGTACCAAAATATAAAATGCATGTCCAAAGGCTCAAACTTTTACAGAAGATGAGCACTAACAATTATTAGACTGCATTTATATTAGGTGCCATTTTTCAATAGGTATAATCACTACCAATTTTTAAGAATACTCCCCCTAGCAAAGATAATAGTCTTAAAAATAAAGAGTTAAATTCATTGATTTTTTTTTGAGGAAGATTAGCCCGGAGCTAACATCTGCCTCCAATCCTCCTCTTTTTTGCTGAGGAAGACTGGCCCTGAGCTAATATCCATGCCCATCTTCCTCTACATGGGATGCCTGCCACAGCATGGCTTGACAAGTGGTGCATAGGTCTGTACCCTGGATCTAAACCGGCCAACCCTGGGCTGCCGAAGCAGAATGTGCGAACTTAATCCTGTGCTACCAGGCTGGCCCCAATTCATTGATTATTTTGAGGACTATTGCCCAAGATATAAGATGTATAGAGAACTCATATCTGATGTGATATTAAAAAATGTTCCTGTATCAAATCTGCACTTGCACAAATAAAAGACTAGAAGAAAAACCAGGGTGTACCCAGGAACGATAGAGTGAGAAAATATATTACAAATATATTTACAATAATTTAAAAATAATATTTATAAGTAATTCAATGCTCACAACAATCTTATGAGGTAAACATTATTCCCATTTTGAGGGTGACAGAATTGAAGTGCTGAGAGGTTAAATAACTTGCTCAATGGCACACGGTTCAGCAGCAAAGGATGTGTTATCACTGTAGTATTTTCTTCATTGCGCTTCAAAATTTTCTTACTGTATACTATTTTAAATGTTCTTTTAAAATGTAAAATATGCAAAATTCTCTTTCTAAAATTTGTTTTTTTTTTTTTAAGATTAGCACCTGAGCTAACAACTGTTGCCAATCTTTTTTTCCCCCCTGCTTTTTTCTTCCCAAATCCCCCCACTACATAGCTGTATATTTTAGTTGTGGGTCCTTCTAGTTGTGGCATGTGGGACGCCACCTCAGCATGGCCTGATGAGCAGTGCCATGTCTGCACCTAGGATCCAAATCAGCGAAACCCTGGCCTGCTGAAGTGGAGCGCATGAACTTAACCACTCGGTCATGGGGCCAGCCCCTAAAATATGTTTTCTAACACATCTTTACAATAAAAATTTAAATAAATTTTTCCCAATACTTACTTTTCTCAGGTCATTGTGTATATTTATTCATTTTATAATAAATTATTTACATTGGGATTGCCCCCACTTAAAATATGACAAGGGAATCTGCACAGTTTATAGTGTAGTAGTGACAATTAAGCTCTGGAA